>NC_136418.1:32126573-34526573 GCF_052625555.1 Lactuca saligna | reverse complement strand
AAGATTCACCACCACCCAAAAGCACCAACAATGGCCTTTGATCACTCAAAGCGGGTAGGGTTTCGATAAGAGGTGTTTTGGGAGCATAAAGGACAATGGAGGCTGCAATAAGGCATTTAAATAGGGTATAAACCCTCGGATTTAGGGCTTCCTTGAAACATCACCAACTCGCCAAGTCAGTCTCCTGACTCATCGAGTGGGTGACTTAACATGCCCGCGGATCACGACCCTACTCGGCGAGTTGGGCCTCCAACACGTTGAGTCCTATAGAAATACAAAATTGCTTTAAATTAAATGTGTACCTGGAATTAGGTGTTACATAAAGGCTTCACTTCATCTACACAACAAGAAAAAAAAAATACAAGAAAAGAAAAATATTTTTGGATTTTTGTTTTATAAAATGAAAATAACAAAAATAAGGAAATTTGTTTGATATTTTTGAATTTTTCAAAATAAAAAAAAAACAAATTTTTTTTTGGTATTATGGATTTTTCGACATAAAAGTAATAAATTATAAAACACAAATATTTTTGTTGTTTTTGATATTTCAACATAAATGTAACGAAAAAAATTTAGTACCAAAGTAACGAAAATTTGTGATTAAGAGGATCGTACAGGATGTCGAAACCGAAGAATGTCGAAGCGCTGAACGTGAATAGTAACCTCTAAAGGATGAACTGTCTCCTCTTTATGAACACTCAGCACCACTGAATCGACAATTTTGCATCATTTTCCTTTGTCATTCTTTCGAAAGAAATCCTGGAATAGAATTAGCTTCAATCAATCCCAGTCCATTTAGTATTCTTACAGACGATTTTTCATCCAACAGCTTTGTAAAAATATTAACAAGTTGATCATTTGTTTTTACAAAGTGAACTTGGATATTTTGCATCTTCCACATGATTCTTGATAAAATGATAATGAAGTGCAATATGCTTTTATTTTGAATGTTGTATTGGATAGTCACAAATGCATATAGCACTCTGTGAATCACAATACAATGGAATCTTCTTCATGTTTATAGCATAATCACGTAATTGGCTTTGAATCTAAATTATTTGTGAAGTGCAAGCTGCAATAGCAACATATTCTACTTCTGTTGTGGAAATCGAAACACATGTTTGTTTCTTCGACTGCCAACTTACAAGCTTCCCATTTAAGAGTTGACATCCACCACTTGTACTTGTACGATCAAGACTACAACTTCCCATACCAGCATCAGAAAAAGCTTGTATGAAAATGCCAGTTTTCGAAGAATACCACAATCCTAACGAAATTCTTCCTTTGAGATATCGAAATATCTTATTCACTGTTGTTAAGTGTAGTTCTCTGGGTTTCGATTGATACTTGGCACAATTACAAACAGAAAACATAATATCAGGTCGACTTGCCGTAAGGTAAAGTAAAGAACCTATCATGTTTCTGTATAAAGTAATATCAACTACATGTTTATCTAACGAAGGATTGAGCCTTGTTCCAACTTCCATTGGTACTCGTAACTTTGTGCTATTCGTCATCCCATATTTTTCAAGCCGATTCTTTGTGTATTTTTCTTGATTGATGAAAATTCCTTCTCTGCTTTGATTAATATTCAATCCCAGAAAATTGTTTATTTTTCCCGTCATGCTCATCTCAAATTGGATTTTCATCAGATTTTCGAATTCACTCGACAAAGGAGGTTCAGTAGAGCCAAAAATAATATCATCGACATATATTTAAACAAGCATAAGATAATTCCCAAATTTCTTTCGAAATAAAGTGGGGTCAACTGACCTATGTTTAAATTCGATTTTTTTGAAAAAATTGGTTAGTGTTGCATTCCAGACTCTTGGTGCTTGGTTTAACCCATAAATAACTTTATCTAACACATAACAATGATCAGGATATAGAGAATTGATAAAACCTGGTGGTTGTTCGACATAAATTATTTCTTCGAGAAATCCATTAAGAAATGCACAATTCACATCCATTTGACAAAACATCAAAATCCTTGTGTGCTTCATAGGCTAAAATGATTTGAACATCGTCGTGTCTTACGATAGAGGCAACGGTTCCCTCATAGTCGATGCCTTCTTGTTGCGAATAACCTTTAACTACAAGCCTAGCCTTATTTTGAATAATATTTCCTTCATTTTCAGTTTTATTTTTGAAAATCTATTTTAATCCAATCAAATTACACCATCTGGTTTTGGAACTAAACGCCAAACTTTATTTCGTTCAAATTCAACCAACTGAGATTGCATACAAACAATCCAATCTTGATCATCCATAGCAATTTTGACTGTTTTTTGTTTAATTTTTGAAATAAAGATATTAAGCTCATCCTCAACAATTTCATTTTTAGGTTGCTCCCCTTCAACATTTTCATTAATTATCCTATTCTCCCGCTCGAAAGAATGCTCACACTCATTATGAGAATTTGAATGCAAGTGCTCCCCCTCCACTTGATCATTTGGCATACTCTCACTATTTCCAGGAGAATGAGATGTCAAGTTTAAATCAACGTCTTGCTGAGTAAGTGTCAAAAAGTTAGAATGCTTTGATGATTCAAGAAGTTAATTATCCTCAACATTGATTTCAGCATCAACAGCCCTATTTGGAACACCAAAACTCAAAGGATAATCAAAATCATATGAGTTAACATTTTCAGATTCAGCTTTTGATTCACTAATAATTGGTTTTTGTTCAAAACTCTTTTCAACTTGTTTGATATAATAATCATCGAAAGTTAGATTGAATGCTTCTTCAACTATTCAAGTTCATGTATTTAATACTCGATATGCAACAAAATTATGAGAATAACCCAAGAAAATTCCTTCGTCAACTTTGGACTGAAATTTCAAAATATTGTCCTTGAGATTGATTATAAAACACCTACAACCGAAAACATGAAAGAATTTGACAATATATTTTTGGTTATTGATAATTTCATAAGGATGAATGTTGAATCTTCGATGACAAAATGATCTATTTTGTGTAAAACATGCAATAGATATTGGTTCTGCCCAAAGATATTGAGTAATATTCGCATATGTGAGGATAGTTCTTGTTGCTTCAAAAAGAGAACGATTTCACCTTTCAACAACACCATTATGCTGAGGTGTGTAGGGTGAAGAAAAATTATGTGAAATTCCTTTTTTAGTTAAAAATGAATCAAGAACATTGTTGTTAAATCCTGATCGATTGTCAGTCTTGATCTTTCAAGCTCTCTTCTTCAAACTTGTTTTAATTTTCTTGATGAAATCAATCATTACTTGAGCAACTTAAAATTTTAACCTTAGAAAATAAACCCAAAAGAATCGAGAAAAATTATCAACAATGACTAAAATGTACCATTTCTTCTTGAGAGTTTCAACAGTCGATGGTCCACAAAGATCAATATGAAGAAGTTCCAATGGTTCGATAATTTTCGAATCAGTTATAGTTGGATGTCCTTGTCGATGTTGTTTCCCTTGTTCGCAAGCTGCATACAAAGTATCATTATCAATTTTTAATACAAATAATCCACAAGCAAGATCATTTACCACCAGCTTATTAAGATTTTGAAAGTTCAAGTGTGAAAGACATCTATGCCAAATGCAGCTAACATCTGATGAAACTTTCGAAAGTAAGCACACCGAGGGAATTCCAACTATTGGTTTGATGTCGAGAGTGAACATATCTCCATGTATTTTGGATTTAAGTAAAACTTTGTGTGTTTTGTCAGTCGAAATTATTCTTCCTTCTTCATTAAACACCACTTGATTGCCGGTGCCCACAACAAGTTTCGAAACACTTATTAAGTTATGTTGAAGACCTTCAACATAAGTGACACGATTAACAGCAAATTTCCCATTTTCACCTTACCATATCCTTTAACTTGACACTTTTGATTGTTGCCAAACTTTTACAACTCTTGCATTCTCCAAGCATCGAAAATGATGCAAATTTTCTTTCCTTCTAGTCATGTAACGAGAGAAACCACTATCGTTATACCATTTTTCATCATATTGCTTGTTACATAAAACCTGCAATTTATGAAAGAACTTAGTTACCCAAGGCTGTTTGGGTCCTTTATGATTAGTTTGAAACACATTATGAAATGAAGATCCTAAAATCAAATTACGAACATTAGATTTGACACTATCAATAAAGTCCACTTTATTTGGTAAAGGCTCAGAAATATAACATTTCGAAAGTTTAGGACATTCACTAACTTTCACATTTATCTTCTCAGCTTGTGTCTTTGTAGTCTTTTCTTTCAAAACAGGACGCCATGCTTTGACTGAAGATGTTGAATCGTTAGATGATGAACTGACATTCGACATTTCGTTCAAATATTTCTCATAAGCACTTTTGGTTTGTTGTTGAGTGAATTTTCCTGATTAATAAGATTTCCCTTTTCCTTGAAGCTAATGATCTATGTTTTTCACATTTGATTGACACTTGACATACAAACTTTGAAAGCTTGTTTCATAGGAGGATTAGGATAATTTTGTTTTTGAGGTGTGAATTTGACACTTCTTTTTGAATGAAATTGATCAAACTTTTTATTTTCAAACATTGACTCAAAACATTTTTGTGTAGGACTTCGATGCTGAAAAGATGATGAGTTGTCCTTTGATTAAAATGATTTTGAAAACCATCATGAGAAAATCTTGTTTGATTAGTAGAATGAAACTTCTTCAAAGATTGTGAATTTGAGAACTTCTTTTCATGAGATGTATGCTGTGATTTCCTGACAAAAACTTTGTTTCTTGGTTTTTGGTTTTCGATTTTTTGCAAAGTTATTTCAGACACATTCTTTTTAGATAGAGCGGGATTTTTCTTATTAACTAAACTTGATGAAGACTTTGTCTTAACCTTTTCAGACAAAATATTTTCAGTTGTTTTCTTTGTCAAATCGTTTTGTTTCTTTCGGGACTCAACAATTTGCCAAAAGACTTTCTTTTGTGTCTGTGTCTTTGAAATTCCATTTTATTTCAAAATATTGTCACTTTGATCTTTAAATTCTTGTGAATTTATTTTCATTTTTTGTGACACAACTACAAATTTATTTTTTTGAAATTCTTTCAAAATTTTTGAATTTTCTACGCATGTTCGTTGTGGTTTTTGTCTTTGAAAAGTATATGAATTCTTTGTTAGATTATTTTCAACTGTACTTTGGTTAGAGAAAAAAACTTCATTTGATGTTTGCTTATTATCTTTTTCTTCCAATTTGTTAAACTCAAGTTTGATCTGATCAACATTCCCAGTTGTGACAAACACTTGGTTTGGAAAGATAACATCATTTGTAGACTTGAAATTTAGATACAGAACCGACTGTGTTTCTAGGTAATGAGCACCTTTTTCTTTCATCACTTTGTCAAAAATTTCTATTTCACCATACACCTGATCAACAAATACTCTTGGTATTTCATTTTTATTGAAAACATCTTTTATTGTGGTTGTTTCTTTCGAAATTTCATCATCATCCTTCTCATCATCACTGCTGTCTGTTTTACTATCTTTGTACTTACATGATCGAAATCACAAACTTTTGAAGTTGAGGCCCGATCAGTGTAATTCTTAACCTTTGAATCATTATATTTTTCTTTGCCTTTATTCAAAGATGTGACATTAATGACAGACAACTAAGAACAATCGATAAATTCTTATTCCTTAATTTCACTAGTTTCACTAATATTATCAGAATTATCTTTGGTATCAACAAAATTAGATTAGGAGTTAGATTTTTAATTCTCAGCTCTTTTGAAAATCTTTATTTTTTCATTCTTGGTTAAGGTTTCATTCACAAAGTCAACTAATTCATTAACATCCAAAAATTCATCTATTTTCTCAATTCCATAAGCAAACCTATTATCAGGAACTTTATCAAACTCAGCTATAGTCTTTTCACAATCATAGGACACACAATCAATCTTTTCTCTTTCAAAGGATAAAAATGGCAATAGCATCCAATGTTGCTCTTTGCTTATATCAAAAGAGTGATGTAAAGCAGTAAACTTTGCATATAGTCTCTTAGCTGAATTATAATAAATGTTTCTTTGAGCTAACAACATACGAACATCATTATTCAAATCATCTCTATCACACATGAGATAGTTATTTGTAACTCTAGATATTCTACTTCGATTTTCTTCGAATCCAACGGCTTCTGTTTCTCTAGTAACATTGTACTAGATTTCTTAGCGTCATTGCTAGCAGGGATAACCAAATTATCAAAATAAGCAATAGTGCCATGAAAAGCAGTTAATTCAGAATTATAAGCATTCAAAGGAATATTAAAAGATTGAATTATAGAATGTACCTTTGTGGTCGTTGGTGATTTGTCTCCAATTTTGTTCATAACTCACTAACCAGTAATATTCTCTTGATATTCTTCTTCAAACTACGCATACATTACACCATGCATAGGATTACACATTTCTTCATCGTCTGTTCCTAACGACCAGATTTGATATGTTCCATCTTCATCCCTTTCTCCTCTCACCACCAATGACAGACCTTTCGCTTTTCCTATCACCTCTCCTAAACGTTTGACATAATAAGCTTCATCTTTGTAACACCCGAAATCCGGAAGACCATGAAAGGAAATGAAAACCCTAAGTCAAACGGAGCCAACTCGACGAGTTAGAGCGGGTTCCGTGTTGAGATTTAACTGACCGACTTTCCGAGTCAGAGGGACTGACTCGACGAGTCAGGTATGGGTTGGGAAACCCTAATTTCCGGACTTGGAACCCTATTTAAGCATCATTTCAGGTCTCCAGCCCAGCCTCCATCACTCCTCTCACCTACTCATGAAACCCTAAACAGCCATTGAGTGTCCTTAAGCTTCTCTTACCATTTTGAGTGATTTAAAGCTAGAAGGAAGAAGGAATACCTTGGGGATTGAAGAAGAGGCAGTAGATCTAGAGTTTGGGTAGCATTTCAGATCAACTGAAGATATGAAGCTCATACCTTGACTAATAGTCATTTGGATCCCCTTCGTAACCTATATTTTGTCATTTTTAGGCCATTTCCAAGGTCAATCCGAGTATTGAGCTTTTGTAGGTGAAGAGGACTTTAGATCTGAGCATTTATGAGCCTTAGGAGCTCTGAGTGAGAAGCTTTAGTCAGCCATAGCCTCATTTATTGTTTGGGGCCTTCATTTTAGCCTAGATTTGATGTTCAAGCTTCATAGCTCTTTGCATGCACGTAAAGTTGGCAACTTTACGTGTAATGCTAGCCCTAGGAGTCCAGATCTACAAGTGGGAATCATTGGAATGGATTGTAATCATCTGAATGGAGCAGACACAAGTGGACTCGGCAAGTTTGTTGTTGGACTCGGCGAGTTGGGTCACAAACCCTAATCCCTTCTGGATGCGAGTTGAACCAGTGAGTTGAGGCGGTGACTCAGTGGGTTGGTCATGACCAAGACTAGGACTAGAAGATTGAGGACTTGGTGAGTTGTGGGGTGACTCGGTGAGTCGAGTCGTGGATTGTTAGGATTTCCGAGCTTATGAACTCGGCGAGTCAATAGCCTGACTCGACGAGTACGGTCGAACTGGAAGCTTGACTTTGATTAGGACTTTGACTTTGGCTAGAGTTGACTTAGTTTGACTCCTAGAGGTCAGTATGGGGCTAGGTGTAATATTGTTATTGGTAGCTCGGGGAGCTAGAGGAGCAATAGTTTGGGAGTTGTTAGTCAGCAGTCAGAAGCGTGTCGGCAAGAGCTTCAGTAGGTCAAGGTGAGTTTCTTTTTGTGTAGATGCGTCTACGGCCACAATTTCGGCACATGTAGTTATGAGTAAAAAGATTCGAGGGCTAGCCCTAGGCACAATATGCTAGTATAGTATTCAGGACCAAGGTCCAATGATAGCGGATGAGTCCCCAAGGTAAGTGAGAGTAGGCGAGGTTCTGTATCTCACCGTTAGCAGGGTATGGATGGTGTTCCATATCTCACTAGCAGCAGAGCAGGGGCAAGGCCCAAGTTAGGAAGGGAGTGAGCATGGGCTAGGCCCGTATCTCACTATCATAATGACTATGGAAGGGGTTCCATGACTCATCTGTAGCAGGACAAGGGAGAGGCCCAAGATAGGCGAGGCCTTAGAACATGATTTAGTAGTATATGTTTAGTTTATGTGTTGTGGTATGTTTATGTGTTAGTATATGTTATCGGGCGGGGCGTAGAGACAGGCGGGGCCTAAGAGAAACAAATATGTACACCGACCGGGGCTCGAAGCCAGGCGGGGCCTGGGGCAGGCGAGGCCCAATATTTGCAGTATGCGGTTTTGTGTGGTATGTGGTAGGTTGGGGGAAATCACTAAGCTTCGTGCTTACGGTTTTTAGTTTTGGTTTCAAGTACTTCCGGTAGCGGAGGGAATAGCTCGGTGTGATCGCATGACACACACTATGAATTAGCTAGCCTGGGATGTTTTAGTCTGATAATGAAAATATGTTTTGAATTAACAATATGATTTTTGTCATGATTTTGGGGTCATTACAAGTTGGTATCAGAGCCTTGGTTTGAGGGATTCAGATATACTTTCGGGTGAGTATGAACTCAAACTAAGGAATTGGCATGGAAATTTTGAAAAGGAAAATCTTTTTTTATTTTTTTTATATAAAAGGAGTTTTGAGGAAAGAAAAGAGTTTTAGAAAAAGTAAAAAGAAATTTAGAAAGATAAGAACTTTGAGAAGAGAAAAAGAGTGTGGTGCATGCAATCAGCCGAGCTCAATTAAGTACTCCCAAACTACCCATACAAGTATATGTTATGATTATCAGTTTCAGTTTCAGTAGAACAACATGCTAGAATAGGACTAAGGATCTAGGAATGATGCCTTATATGCATGCTATATGTGTTTCAGCTTTATGAGAATTACATGCTAGTATTGAGTAGACAGTAGTAACATAGCATGTTTAGGTTATGCCTGATAGTATGAGCTTAACATTGTATGCTAGTACAGCTTCTCGTTATAAGAATAGATTTACTTGAGTAGTTTTGTGTCCAGATGCTGCTTGCTTTGTGCTTTGTGGGACTTTGAGTGATAGGAGTTAGCCATTAGGTGAGTACGTCACGTCACATGTGATCAGGGTTGAATAATCTCAGAGTGCTGGATTTGGCCCCATTACGCAGCTCTTGTTTGAGTCTAACCGTTGTGGGGACAAGTCTTTCACTCACTCGAAGGGTTATCTGAGCCTCATCACATGTGATGGTATCCATGTGGTGGCTAATTTGCATTACAATGAGGCATTCAACAGCTGAGGACTAGTTTTGTTTGTGTTAGAGGTTTCCTTAGGGTAAGCTTAGGATGAGTTAGTGCTGGGAGTGGTAGTAGTAGTAGTTAAAGGGACCTGGTGGAGTCGAAGCAGTTCTTGAGGAAAGTACAGATAGATGTGGAAGGTAGTATGGGCCCGTACTAATGAAAGCAGAGGACCCATACTCGATTCGGGAAAGGCCGGGAAATTTGTAGTGTGTGTGTGTATGATATCTCAGCAGTGATGAGTATTCTGATAGTTATGGTGACATTACGTGAGAGACCAGTGGGTGGATCAGGCGCCAAAGAAGGATCAGACTCAGGTTTAGGAGCCGAGCAGCTCGAGGAGCGGATGAGGGAGTTTCTTTCAGTTGAGGTTACGCGCAGTATTCTAAATCAGACTCTTGTGATCTTCGGTTCGGTCAAGGAGGGTATTTAGAGTTTCTAGACGAGAAGCTTGGAGCTTTTCGCACTGAGATGATGGCTTTGGTTGGGGTGCGTACCTTAACTTTTTGAGTGTTCAGAGCTTCTGGAGCACGAGATTATCAAGGGGCTAAGGATCCTATTTCTAGCAGTAGGTGGTTGGACGATGTTGCCAATGCTTTCCGTACGAGCCGGTGTCCTGAGGGAGACAAGGTTAGACTCACCTCCTTCCTTCTAAAGGACAGAGCATGGGATTGGTGGGAGGAAATGGAGTGATTTCTCAGCCAGGTTCAAGGCTAAGTTTGCACCAGTTATTGAGGTGCAGTAGTTGTCACGGGAGTTTCAGGACCTTTGGCAAATGATGGAGACTATGGCGGAGATCACCGCCAAGTTCAGTGAGAGGGCTCTTCTAGTCCTGCATTATTTGGCAGACGGGGAGATGAATAAAGCTCAATATCACGAGATGCTGAGGAGTGACATCAGACAGTTTGTGAGCAGGTCCAGCTGCGAGATGCTGGAGGATATGATTTCTCGAGCCAGAGAAAGCGATATTGATTTGGAGACAGAGAGGAAGATAAAGCCGAAATAGGTTGTGACAGCCACAGGTTTAGGCAGGAGGCCAAAGGGGCCGGATGGGAGCTCAAGGGATTTTCGGGGCTGTAATCATTGTGGAAAGTGTGACAGGACACATGAGGGTTCATGAAGGAGTGGTAGTGGTGGTGATTCTGGCTGCTTTAAGTGCGGTCGGATTGGTCATTTCAGTAGGGATTGTACTGCTATCACCACTCAGGGATCAAACCCGATATGTTGTCACTGCAGTCTGAGGGGACACAAGAAGGCCCAGTGTTCGAGTTTTCTTTCAGCAGGACAGGTGGTGGCACCTGCCCTTGCGACTTTGAGGATCACCGATGGCCGTTAGGGCCACGTGGAGGCACGTGTAGAAGAGAGCATGAATTTTCAGTTATCTACAGTGGAACCTCGAGGAGCACCGGGTATTGAAGGTGCGTGTCTTTTGCTCCCGTGATTAGTTTTATTCATGTTTATATTGTTATGGTACTGCATCTATGATAAGGGAATGTATGATATGATTTATTTCCTGTTTGTATTGGGGTTATATGCCATTTGCATACCATGGGAAGTTAGAGTAGTAGTTTGTAGATGTTCCCTTTGGGGCAGGTTCTTAGGATGCAGTCACAGTAGTGAGTGTGTGATTGGGGCTCTAGAAGTATCCTGTTAATCTTCAAAAGTGGGTCAAAAAAATGGATACTAGTGAGTTTTGGATCATTAGCAGCAGTAAGTGTTGGGTTATCAGCTGGTTGGTTATTGGATGGTTGGGAGGATTGCAAATCCAATCCAAGTAGTGAACTATAAGGATCTAGTTGAATCGAAGTAGGGGAGGGTCCTCCCAGAGCTCAGGAGCAGAAGGGAACGTCGATTGAGGATGTTTTTTCATTCGCATTAGGGATGTAGACAACTCAAGTGGTTGTGTAAGTAGGGATTTAGGGAAAATTCTCAATACGGAGTTCGTGTTTTTGCAATTTCAAATGGATGGTCTGGGAAAGACCAGGTGGGAGGATCGTTAGCAAGGTTCGAGTAAGTCAGGGCGTAGATTGTGGAAGCGTCCGACATGGGATGCCTTCGGTTTGGCCATCAGTATTAGAGGTAGTTGGAGAGGGTGGTGAGATTGTGGGTTAGTCGCAACATTTGTTAGTATATAGTCAGAGGAGTATGGGCCAGGGCCCGTATATCCTAGTTAGTAGAATTTGGGCAAGGCCCGTATTTCTTAGCTAGCATGATAAGAATCTGGGAAAGGATAGTTCATAAAAGATAGTAGGGAGTTGGTTGCATAGCCCTGTAAAGGTGGGACCTTCGGAGAGACCGCTCCAAGACATAGTGGGCGAGACCCGTGGGCGAAGCCCGTATGTTAGTATCAGTGCAGGTGGGACCTAGGAGGGACCTTGTGGTCAAGTTAGGGGATCAAGGATCCCAAGAATTGTAGAACCAGAGTGGCAAGGTAGTTAGAGCCGTTTTAGATAGCCGAAGCTTCTTTCGGGAGTACTGGGAGAGGCTTAGCGATTGAGAATGGGGTTCAGTAACCGGTGAGAGTTCGATGACTCAAATGATTGCAAATAAGTTGGAACCGGGGTGGTCTCGGTTCATTCAGAAGACGAATCAGAGACATCAGAATCTTCAGTCAGGGGCAATATTGATACGGGATATTTGGGATAGAGGAGTTAGTTGAACGAGATGTGTTACGCCTTTCTCGGTAGGGCCAAATAATCTCAGAGGGAATGGTTTGATATTGTTGCGTAGCTCTCGTCTGAATCTTAACCGTTGTAGGGATGAATCTTTTACTCGAAGGATTATTTGATCCAATTCGCTAGGAAGGATTTTAGCATCAGGATAAAGTAAGAGGATCAGTCAGTGAGTCTCAGAGAAGTAACCAGCAATGGAAGTGGCCATCAGGAGATGTGTTCTGTGGGTGGGAGTGTCGGTAGCAGTTTGTAGGGCAGTTGGTCGTAGTGGACTTTGAGGACGAAGTATAGTTTAAGTGGGGGAGAGTTGTAACACCCAGAATCCGGAAGTCCATGAAAGGAAAGGAAAACCCTAAGTCAAAGGGGTTCAACTCGTCGAGTCCATGGGAGAACTCGACGAGTCGGAGCAGGTTCTGTGTTGAGATTTAAGTGACCGACTCACCGAGTCAGAGGGACTGACTCGCCGTGTCAGTCAGGGTTGGGAAACCCTAATTTCCGGACTTGGTACCCTATTTAAGCATCATTTGAGGCCTCCACCCCAGCCTCCATCACTCCCCTCACCTACCCACGAACCCCTAAGCATCCATTGAGTGTCCTTAAGCTTCTCTTGCCATTTTGAGTGATTTAAAGCTAGAAGGAAGAAGGAAAACCTTAGGGATTCAAGAAGAGGCGATAAATCTAGAGTTTGGGCAGCATTCCAGATCAATTGAAGGTATGAATCTGATACCTTGACTAATAGTCATCTAGATCCCCTTCTTAACCTAGATTTTGTCATTTTTCGGCCATTTCCAAGGTCAATCCGAGTATTGAGCCTTTGCGGTGGAAGAGGACTTTAGATCTGAGCATTTATGAGCCTTAGGAGCTCTAAGTAAGAAGCTTTACGCATACATAGCCTCATTTATTGTTTTGAGCCTTCATTTTAGCTTAGATTTGATGTTTAAGCTTCACAGCTCTTTCCATGCGCGTAAAGTTGGTAACTTTATGTGCAATGCTAGCCCTAGGAGTCCAGATGTACAAGTGTGAAGCATTGGAATGGACTGTAATCGTCTGAATGGAGGTGACACAAGTGGAATCGACGAATCTATTCTTGGACTCGGCGAGTCAGGTCGCAAACCCTAACCCATTCTGGATGTGAGTTGAACCAGTGAGTTGAGGTGGTGACTCATTGGGTTGGTCAGGATCAAGACTAGGACTATAGGATTAAGGATTCGACAAGTTGTGGGGTGACTCGGCGAGTCGAGTCGTGGATTGTTAGGATTTCTACCTGGAAGGTTGACTTTGACCATAACTATGACTTTTGCCGGAGTTGACTTAGTTTGAATTCTGGAGGTCAATTTGGGGCTAAGTGTAATATTGTTATCGGTCGCTCGAGGAGCTAGAGGAGCAACAGTTTGGGAGTTGTCAGTCAGCAGTCAGAAGCGTGTCGACAAGAGCTTCAGCAGTGCAATGTGAGTTTCCCTTTGTGTGGATGGGTCTACACCCACAATGTCGAGCCATGTAGTTATGAGTAGGAAGACCCGGGAGCTAGCCCGAGGCACTGCATGCTAGTATAGTATTCAGGACCAAGGTCCAATGATAGGGGGCGGGTGCCTAAGGAATGGTGTATATGATAGATTATACTTGTTATCTATGTGATACATTTATGTGCCTAGTAGGGAGGTGAGTGTGGGCGAGGTCCCATATATCACTAATAGCAGAGTATGGATAGTGTTCCATATCTCATTAGCAACAGATCAGGGGCGGGGCCCAACTTAGGAAAGGAGTGAGTGTGGCTGGGCCCGTATCTCACTATCAGAAGGAGTGTAGACAGGGTTCCATGACTCATCAGTAGCAGGACAATGGCGAGGCCCAAGATAGGTGAGGCCTTAGAACATGATTCAATAGTATATGTTTAGTTTATGTGTTGTCGTATGTTTATGTGTTAGTATATGTTAGTGAGCGGGGCCCAGAGACAGGCGGGGCCTAAGAGAAACATATCTATACACCGAGCGGGGCTCGAAGCCAGGCAGGCCCTGTGGTAGCGGGCGATACCCCGTATTTGCAGTATGCAGTTTTGTGTGGTATGTGGTAGGTTGAGGGAACTCAATAAGCTTCATGCTGATGCTTTACAATTTTGGTTTTAGGTACTTCCGGTAGTCGAGGGAAGAGCTTGGGGTGATCGCATGCCAAACACCATGGATTAGTCAGCCTGAGATGTTTTACTTTGATAACGAAAATATGTTTTCGAATTAAAACTCTGATTTTTGTCATGATTTTGGGGTCGTTACAGTCTTTGATCTTATTCTTCTTTTACTCTTTCTTTCGAAGCATACAATCACTCGCCATGTGATTTGCACCATGACAATAGTGACAATTGACACCAGAATAACCATTGAGCTTCTTTTCAACTTTCGAATCTTCAAACCTTGATTCTTTATTTTTGAACTTCTTCTCCTCATTCACTTTTCCAACACAAATCAATTTCGCCTCACCAGTCCTTACTTTCGAACCAAATGGCTTTTTATAAAATTTCTTCACTTTGTTATTAGAGTAAAAAGCAATGGCTTCATCATCTGACTTAACAATCAATCTTTCGTCATCAGAACTCTCTTTTTCAGTAGCTTCTTTCTCAGATACTTTCGAGACTAAAGCAAGTGGTCCTCCCAAGCTTATCTTCGATTCTTCATCCATTTCAATAACTTCTGGCGCATGACTTTTCAACAAATTGTAAAGATCATTCAGAGTTAATGTATCGAAACTCTATTGAGTCTTCACAATTAGACTCACATTTCGCCATTCATTCCTTAGTCCCATAACAAAAGTGAGATTAAACTCCATGGTTGACTTGGTTATTCCATTGCTATTGCATTTGTAGATTATTTCATTCAAGAGATCATAATAAAGTTCGATAGATACACCTTCCTTTTGCTTGAACTCTTTCAATTCCACCAAACAATGCTTCACAAAATTGATTTTTGTATTTTCACTCCCTTGAAACTTCTATATGAGAGTATTCCATATTTCTTTTGCACATTTACAACTACGAACGTATTTATAAACAACAGGAGGAAGAGCACCACGAAGCTCTCTCATACACCTTTTCTCATTCTTCTTCAGCCTTGGTTCACCAGAAACACTTTTAGTTGAAGCAGATGAACCAATGGTTTGAACATTTGTTGGAGGAAGAACATTTCCTGAAATACAATCCCAAAGCTCCTCATTGGATCCATTCAAGTAGTCTTCCATGCAATCAGCCCACTAATCATAATACTCTAGAATTGATCATAAGATTCTTTATTCAAGATCCTAACAAATGAGAAAAAGACGTCATCGTGTTCATATTGAAATTCCCCATTGATGTACGGTCGAATTATCAGAAAAACTTCGTAAATCTAAAAATTTGTGGATGAATTGATTAGAAAAAGCAAGTAGAACACTCGATTAAACAAACTAGTTGCATAATTGAATCATAACTGAAGATCAGAGATGATTTTAAGTATCAAAAGTGTGGAAACTTTTGAATCCAAGATGAGACTCGAAATACAATTGATACAAGATAAAAATCAGATCATTGCAGTATGATTCCCGCTCTGATACCAAATATAGTATCTATTTAATCGAGTAATGAAATGAGATCAGAGTTGAAATGAATTAAGAACACCAAGAGTAAATATAATCTTGTTTCAACTCATATTATGCTTTCACGATACAAAGAGTTTTAGATAGAAGTGTAGCAAAAGTTCTATCTAACTATTGTATCCATCCCTATTTATAGGAAAATAGAAAGCACACTAAAAATACAAAGGGCTAAACATTACAGTTTCAAAATCACAATGCCTTTGTAATAACATTACATCACTTAACAAATACAACATAACCTTCGACACCTTACAACATACTTCGATTCTTACACTATCATGGTGAATTAACGGCGTCTGTGTTCATCACTATCATCTCACTAAAATCGATTTTACCCTCTCATTGAAAGAAATCTTTATTTCATCGACGAACATCGATTTCAACTGATCGTCGACGAGGATTCAGTCTATATCAATTGCAAATCTTGTCATAAAATTTATAAAAATGACTCTAGAAGGTATATTCAATTGCTATTAATTTCTGATTATCTCATTTAAATCCTTTAAACATGAAATTTTTTTATTATAATTTTCAAAACCTAAAATTTAAATAATCAGTTACATTATGTATTCGATGAAGCTGTGAATACAATTTTATTAACAAATCGTTTTACACTAATTTCAAACCCTAGAAAGATCAACTTTTGTGAGTTTGTATAAATACCGAAAACCTAATGGTTTACATTTCTTCAAATTGATACAGAAATCATAAATATCTAAATTACAAACCATAATTTCATAAGACTTTTTGAATCGAACTAGTTTCTAAGTTTATTCATTAAGTCAAAAGCAACCCTAATTTCATGAACTTTTGATAATTTGTATAAATGTCGAAAATCTAATGATTTAAAGTTATTCAAATCGATACAAAAATCATGAATATCTAATTTTCAAACCGTAGTTTCCTAAAACTTTGTGAATCTAACTCGATTATGAGTTTATTCATTAAAATGAAAAACTAAATTTACATGTGAATTTCTAAAAACCCAATCTTTGTGAGTATAACTGTTGAAAAATGTTCTTATGTAACCTTGTATGTGACCATAACTGAAATAAGATAAACTGTTTTTATACAATCTAACAAATATTATCAGTTATTTCAGGTTGCATGAATGCGTGATAAAAACGGAAAATACGAAAACACGCGAATGACAAAAACACATATGTGTGACTAAATTTCAACAATATATATATATATATATATATATATGTGTGTGTGTGTGTGTGTGTGTTGTATATATGTTGAATAGTCAAAGATGAAGAAGCTAAAACCCTTCCCACGTTTTTTGCTCCTACTACTACATCAACTTGCAGCCTCTACATCATCTTTCAACTTACACTCAAGTGCACTACAACAAGATATTTGTTTCTCATATATATACATGTGTATGTAGTGTGTGTTTAGTGTTGGAGATAATAGAAGAGAGTAAGAGAGATAGATATGATATAGTGAGTTTTCCTTTGTAAAACTAAACCCTCTCAATCTTCATCCCTGGAGCTAAATGAAGAACACCAAGATCAAACAAGAAGCTAAATGAAGAGCACCAAGATCATCAACAATGAAATGAAGAACACCATCAACCATCTTCATCTTCTTCATTGAAATTAAAGGTTTTTCATCTTCACCACCTTTGATCATCACATCATACACCACCAAACACTTTCCTTACATAAAAACACCAAAACACAACCATGAAACTGATGGGTTTTGAGCATTCTAACACTTCCTAATTGTACATGCAACCCTAATAACCTTGGATCTATGTTTGTCTAATTATCATGCAAAGTTGAATTCCAAGGCTATATTCCTATCTAGCATACATGGGGAACAATTTTAACTTGAATGATAGATAGAATAACTTACCTTGTTGTTGCTTGTGTTCCTTGAAACCTTGTGAGCCTAGAACCCCAAGTGTGATGCCTCAAATGCTTCACACAACACCAAATGCTCTTGGAAAAACTTATGAGAGAACACACACTTCTTGAAATCGGCCAAGCCCTCTTGTTTCCTTAGTGTAGCCGATTTTGATGGAGAATGAGATCTTTATATAATGTTGACACATCTAGGGTTACACCATGTAAACCCTAATGTGTCATGACTCTTCATTTCCATGACCCATGGGTTTGTAACTCCCATGGAGCATCCATGAAGCATCCTATGGGTGGAACCCAACTTGATAATCCATGGAGCCTCTTAGTCCACTATACAAGATATGGATGATTTACATAATCAACCCATATATTTAATTAGTTATCTTTTGATCACTTAATTAATTCTAAATTAATTCTTGATCAAACTAATCAAATAATATTATTAATATATTAGAACTTATAATATATTAATAATATCCAAGTGTTATTTCTCTCATTTAGTCTATCAAATTGCATGGTGCCATGCAACCCAAATGGACCATGCCGGGTCGGGTCAAGTACATACCAGAAATAGTTATGGACTTAGACACCTCCAATGTGACCTGTCCTTCTTCTTAACAAAAAGAAATAGGGCTCCCCAGGGTGAACTGCTCGGTCTAATGAATACCTTGTCTAACAGGACCTGTAACTGTGTAGACAACTCGAGCATCTCAGGAGGAGCCAACCGATAGGGTGCCTTGGGTATCAGAGTCGCACCCGGGACTAGGTCGACCCTGAACTCTACCTACCTCTCCATAGGTATCATATACAACTCCTCAGGGAATACATCCATAAACTTTCGTACCACGGGCACATCGCCCACTGTCGCCTTACTCTCCTCCCGGTTATCTATAATATAGGCGAAAAATCCTGCACAACCCCGCAGGAGGTAGCGCCTAGCTCTTGCTACTGAAAATAAAGTTGGTCATCGATGTGGCCTCTCGCTCTGAATCACTAGCTGTCTCCCACTTGGCGTCCTGAACCGCAGCAACTGTTATGCGTAGTCGATCATTGCCCCATTGGGGCTTATCCAATCCATACCAATAATAACCTTCTTCCCATGCAAAGGTATGGGAACCAAGTCTACCAGGTAATGCTCCTTGAACAACTTCAAAACACAATCCCGGTAGACCTCTAATGCTCACACTGACCGCTCGCCGGCAATCTCGACCTCCGAAGGCATCCAGCATGCCTGAAGACTCAGGAAACTTCTCGCTCAGCACAAGAGAGATGAATGATCGGGTAGCACCCGAATCAAACAATACCTGCACTGGGATACCGTTCACATGGAATGATCCTACACAAAGCAAATATATAACATATCAAAATCACAACGACATAACATAAAAGCATAAGAAAGAAATCGCACCCGTCACCAGATCGGGTGCAGCGTGTGCCTCCTCGGCTGTCAACTGAAATGCTCGGCTCCGCATCATTGGAGCCTCTACCTTGGCCTTCTGGCCATCCGTCACCCGTGCCGACGCTGGGGTCGGCGTCGCCACTGGTGCTACTACTGTCGTTGCTTTTAATCTACATCATTTGGCCTTTTTATGTCCCCTCTGATTGCAATGAAAGCAAATTAGGTCTGATATCTGAACCGTAGGAGTAGGGGCAATACAATGCCTGCCAAAATGTCTAATTTGGCCTCACTTATAGCATCCGGAACCCGGCCCAGTGTAGTGAACTCCCTCATGTGACCGACCACACTTTCCACATCCGTCCCAACCCTGTTGGCCTTTCGACCTCGCGTCGAATTCCTTGGGCTTCTCCGCCAAACGCCTGCAAGCAGCGCAACCTTTGACTTCCTCTTCCTGAGGTGCTCTAAATCAATCTCCCTAACCTGTTCCCTGGCAATCATGGACTCCAGGGTGGGGCAGGTTGAATAGTTGACATGCTCCTGGATATCAGCCCTCAACATATCATGGTAGCGGGTCTTCCGCATCTCCTCATCCCCTACATACTTGAGTACCAACAATGCTCTCATTCGGAACTCAATGGTGATCTCCACCACAGTCTTTGTAGTTTGTCTCATATCCAAAAAGTCCCTAGCCAGCTGTTGAAGCTCCATAGCCGGTGCAAACTCAACCCTAAATCTGGTCATGAAATCTGACCAAGTCATAGCCTCGATGGCTGGGGCTCCCAACGAATCACCAACTAACTCCCACCAATCTATGGCTCTATCCCTCAGACATCCTATAGCAAAGCGGACCTTTGACACTTCCACGCAGAAGCTCTTCAACTGTGTAGACTCAATGTCTGCGATCCATCTCCTGGCAGCAATGGGGTCCTTCACCCCGTGGAAATCTGGCGCACCACTCCCTCGGAAGTCCTTGTAGGACAGTGTGCGTGTACCTGTATATCTAGATGCCAAATCACTCCTGAATTCCTGAACGCGATCCTCCATCAGCTTAATAATCCCCTCCTTGATCGACCCGAAGATGACCGGGGTTGCATCAAGGATACCACTCGTGATCTCAAATGTCATGAACTTGTGTATCTCGTCATCAACCTGCCAAGATCCTACACACGAGCCTGATCCTGATCCTGAACCTGGTGCTGCTGCTCCATGTTGCATGATCGCCATTCTGAAAATAAACACATAACGTCAGGATCATACATACCCCCGAGAGGTCTCACACACTCTCCAAGTTTCCTGGTTCCATCTCAGCCCTCCTTGACTCGAGTGTGGATCCACTGATTTCAGTAGTACGGGCCCATACTACCTTCCACATATATCCGTACTTTACATAAGGAATGGTTTAACTTCACCAAGTCCCTTTACCGATACCCTTTTCTACTAATCTCATCCTAGGCTTTCCTAGGGAACTCTCCGACCTACTCTCCGCCATCAGCTGCACTAGGAGTCCCTAGTTCCCTTTCCTAACTAGCTTGCGAATACTGTTACTTATCCACTCACTAGATAGTTAAGGTTAGCCAGGACCCTTTAAGCACAAAGCAAGCAACATTCGTGCATCGAGTAATCACATCAGGAATAACCTAATCAGCCTATCCTACTGCTGACTAAACAGTCCTAGCATACACCTCATACAACAGGCATTTAAGGCATCCTCTAGATCCTTAGCCCTAATCTTTCATGCAGTTCTTAAAATCATGAATCATACAAATAACATAACAAGTATGGGTATGTTAGGGGAAACTTACTTGAGCTCGGCCGATCGCATGCATCACAGAGCTTGTCTTTTCTCAAAATTCCATAACCTAACATTTTGGAAACTGTTTTACTTAAAAAGATCTTTGAGTCCCTCGGTTTGAGTCCAGACACCCCCGAGGGTGTGTTCGAATCCCTCAAACCAGGGCTCTGATACCAACTTGTAACATCCCAAAAATCGAGGCCAAAAATTTCATTTTAAATTGGATAATTCATAACATAATTTACCAAACATTTCCACTGTCATACCAATTTATAAAAAACCATAACAGTGTGTCGAAAAACCATGTCATCGAAAGTAATAAAAATAGAGTACAATCACAGAAAACTCCATGCGGAAACCATGTGTGTGATGCGCTGCTACACCACCGGCTCCTTCCCCTTCGACGAAGAGGTACCTTAAACCACAAACAAAAAATGTAAGCACAAAGGTTAGTAAGTTCCCCTATCATACCACATACCATAAAATATGGTAGGTATCTTTCAGCCGGTAACTACCATCAGTATCTTTCAACCGGTATCCGCCATCGTATCTTTCAACCGGTAAGTATCATCAGTATCTTTCAACCTGTAACTACCATTGACATCTTTCAACCGGTAACTGGGGACTATTTCATCCCCTACCACTAGCATACAATAGCAAGGTATAAACACACAGTCAGTCATATCAGGGTACTGACCTACCCATTAGCCTTAACGACCTACGCAAGGGAAAGACTATTCCCTGTCACTACCACTAAAACAACTTTCATATTACGCAAGCATATCTCATGACTAAGTCACATAACCAAACTTACTAAATATCCCTGTTGGTGGGTCGGCATTGTGGCCTTAGACCCACCCCTACTGAAGCCAACTCACCTAAATGTCGTGTAGCATCTGATTTGCCGCCGATGTGAAGCTCGGCTCCCCTCGATTCCTCAATCCCTACATGACAATCCTCAAGTCATTAAACAGAACATATGACTCTAACCAGGGTCAATATCATAACTAGATAAAGTTATCCTTGGTCAAAGTCAACATCCAATTGACCTGAGTTGGCCCGCCAACTCGCCGATTCCATACTCCACTAATCCAATACAATCCTGACTCCATTCGTCGAGTCTAGCAAGGAATCAATGGGTTATCCTTTCCTTCAAACTATCGGGACCATCTTCATCTAATTTTCCGAGTTCTTACTTGGACTCGGTGAGTTCATTTCGCTCATAAGAACATGTCCATCTTCAAGGGTTGGGAGATTTCCTTGGACTCGCCGAGTCTATTCATACACTCGTCGAGTCCCATGGTTCTCAGGTCCTTTTTCGTGTCTAAGCATATACTAGACTTCGCTCCCTAACAACTGACCCATTCGCAAAATGGATTTGGTGGTCATTACGCCTCGACTCGCTGAGTCCCAAGAACAACTCAACGAGTCCATCCTTGACGATTACTATACAGTTGATTTAATGGGTCTTAACACATTAAAACCATAGATCTGGCCTCCTAATGACCATTTTATATGTAAAGTTCCAAACTTGGTGCACATGCGTGGGGTTTTTAGCTCAAAAATCAATAAAAGGTGCTCTATAATGTGCATGGGGCTCTCATGGCCATAGAGTTGGCACCTTTACGCCATGAGACCCCTCCAATAACTCAAATATGAAAGTAGAACTCCATGAATTACTTTACAAATCTGGAAATGGCTTAGAAAGCCCTAAATGCACTGAAAATCTAAGCCCTAAAGGTGAACAACCCAAAACAAAGACCAAAACAGGGGGAATTTACCTTGATTGAGCTGAAGATGGAATAAGATATCTGAATCTACAAGCCCCAACTCGAATTCCTAAGCTTCCCCATCCTTCCAAGATTCACCACCACCCAAAAGCACCAACAATGGCCTTTGATCACTCAAAGCGGGTAGGGTTTCGATAAGAGGTGTTTTGGGAGCATAAAGGACAATGGAGGCTGCAATAAGGCATTTAAATAGGGTGTAAACCCTCGGATTTAGGGCTTCCTTGAAACATCACCAACTCGCCAAGTCAGTCTCCTGACTCATCGAGTGGGTCACTTAAAATGCCCGCGGATCACGACCCTACTCGGCGAGTTGGGCCTCCAACACGTCGAGTCCTATAGAAATACAAAATTGCTTTAAATTAAATGCGTACCTGGAATTAGGTGTTACATAAAGGCTTCACTTCATCTACACAACAAGAAAAAAAAAATACAAGAAAAGAAAAATATTTTTGGATTTTTGTTTTATAAAATGAAAATAACAAAAATAAGGAAATTTGTTTGATATTTTTGAATTTTTCAAAATAAAAAAAAAAAAAATTTTTTTTTGGTATTATGGATTTTTCGACATAAAAGTAATAAATTATAAAACACAAATATTTTTGTTGTTTTTGATATTTCAACATAAATGTAACGAAAAAAATTTAGTACCAAAGTAACGAAAATTTGTGATTAAGAGGATCGTACAGGATGTCGAAACCGAAGAATGTCGAAGCGCTGAACGTGAACAGTAACCTCTAAAGGATGAACTGTCTCCTCTTTATGAACACTCAGCACCACTGAATCGACAATTTTGCATCATTTTCCTTTGTCATTCTTTCGAAAGAAATCCTGGAATAGAATTAGCTTCAATCAATCCCAGTCCATTTAGTATTCTTACAGACGATTTTTCATCCAACAACTTTGTAAAAATATTAACAAGCTGATCAGTTGTTTTTACAAAGTGAACTTGGATATTTTGCATCTTCCACATGATTCTTGATAAAATGATAATGAAGTGCAATATGCTTTGATTTTGAATGTTGTATTGGATAGTCACAAATGCATATAGCACTCTATGAATCACAATACAATGGAATCTTCTTCATGTTTATAGCATAATCACGTAATTGGCTTGGAATCTAAACTATTTGTGAAGTGCAAGCTTCAATAGCAACATATTCTGCTTCTGTTGTGGAAATCGAAACACATGTTTGTTTCTTCGACTGCCAACTTACAAGCTTCCCATTTAAGAGTTGACATCCACCACTTGTACTTATACGATCAACTCTACAACTTCCCATACCAGCATCAGAAAAAGCTTGTATGAAAATGCCAGTTTTCGAAGAATACCACAATCCTAACGAAATTCTTCCTTTGAGATATCGAAATATCTTATTCACTGTTGTTAAGTGTAGTTCTCTGGGTTTTGATTGATACTTGGCACAATTACAAACAGAAAACATAATATCAGGTCGACTTGCCGTAAGGTAAAGTAAAGAACCTATCATGTTTCTGTATAAAGTAATATCAACAACATGTTTATCTAACGAAGGATTGAGCCTTGTTCCAACTTCCATTGGTATTCGTAACTTTGTGCTATTCGTCATCCCATATTTTTCAAGCCGATTCTTTGTGTATTTTTCTTGATTGATGAAAATTCCTTCTCTGCTTTGATTAATATTCAATCCCAGAAAATTGTTTATTTTTCCCGTCATGCTCATCTCAAATTGGATTTTCATCAGATTTTCGAATTCACTCGACAAAGGAGGTTCAGTAGAGCCAAAAATAATATCATCGACATATATTTAAACAAGCATAAGATAATTCCCAAATTTCTTTCGAAATAAAGTGGGGTCAACTGACCTATGTTTAAATTCGATTTTTTTGAAAAAATTGGTTAGTGTTGCATTCCAGACTCTTGGTGCTTGGTTTAACCCATAAATAACTTTATCTAACACATAACAATGATCAGGATATAGAGAATTGATAAAACCTGGTGGTTGTTCGACATAAATTATTTCTTCGAGAACTCCATTAAGAAATGCACAATTCACATCCATTTGACAAAACATCAAAATCCTTGTGTGCTTCATAGGCTAAAATGATTCGAACATCATCGAGTCTTACGATAGAGGCAACGGTTCTCTCATAGTCGATACCTTCTTGTTGCGAATAACCTTTAACTACAAGCCTAGCCTTATTTTGAATAATATTTCCTTCATTTTCAGTTTTTTTTTGAAAATCTATTTTAATCCAATCAAATTACACCATCTGGTTTTGGAACAAAACACCAAACTTTATTTCGTTCAAATTCAACCAATTGAGATTGCATACAAACAATCCAATCTTGATCATCCATAGCAATTTTGACTGTTTTTTGTTTAATTTTTGAAATAAAGATATTAAACATGCAAAATTCTTGATGAGTATTGAGTACCTTATTTTTAGCACCAAGTTGAGCTCTTGTAAGAACTCCATCTTGAGGATCCCCAAGAACTTGTTCCTTTGGATGATTTCTTGTCCATTTTTCCAATGGTGGATATGTTGGATCAAAATCTAATGTCACATCTTCGAACATTTCATCTTTCTCTGAACATGCAATAGAAAAATTATCATTTAAATCATGAAAAGTTTCATGTTGATTATTAATGGACATATTAAGCTCATCCTCAACAATTTCATTTTCAGGTTGCTCCCCTTCAACATTTTCATTAATTATCCTATTCTCCCGCTCGAAAGAATGCTCACACTCATTATGAGAATTTGAATGCAAGTGCTCCCCCTCCACTTGATCATTTGGCATACTCTCACTATTTCCAGGAGAATGAGATGTCAAGTTTAAATCAACATCTTCCTAAGTAAGTGTCAAAAAGTTAGAATGCTTTGATGATTCAAGAAGTTAATTATCCTCAACATTGATTTCAGCATCAGCAGCCCTATCTGGAACACCAAAACTCAAAGGATAATCAAAATCAGATGAGTTAACATTTTCAGATTCAACTTTTGATTCACTAATAATTGGTTTTTGTTCAAAACTATTTTCAACTTGTTTGATATAATTATCATCGAAAGTTAGATTGAATGCTTCTTCAACTATTCAAGTTCATGTATTTAATACTCGATATGCAACAAAATTATGAGAATAACCCAAGAAAATTCCTTCGTAACCTTGGGACTGAAATTTTAAAATATTGTCCTTGAGATTGATTATAAAACACCTACAACCGAAAACATGAAAGAATTTGACAATATATTTTTGGTTATTGATAATTTCATAAGGAGGAATGTTGAATCTTCGATGACAAAATGATCTATTTTGTGTAAAACATGCAATAGATATTGGTTCTGCCCAAAGATATTGAGTAATATTCGCATATGTGAGGATAGTTCTTGTTGCTTCAAAAAGAGAACGACTTCACCTTTCAACAACACCATTATGCTGAGGTGTGTAGGGTGAAGAAAAATTATGTAAAATTCCTTTTTTAGTTAAAAATGAATCAAGAACATTGTTGTTAAATCCTAATCGATTGTCAGTCTTGATCTTTCAAGCTCTCTTCTTCAAACTTGTTTTAATTTTCTTGATGAAATCAATCATTACTTGAGCAACTTAAAATTTTAACCTGAGAAAATAAACCCAAAAGAATCGAGTAGAATTATCAAAAATGACTAAAATGTACCATTTCTTCTTAAGAGTTTCAACAGTCGATGGTCCACAAAGATCAATATGAAGAAGTTCCAATGGTTCGATAATTTTCGAATCAGTTATAGTTGGATGTCCTTGTCGATGTTGTTTCCCTTGTTCGCAAGTTGCATACAAAGTATCTTTATCAAATTTTAATACAAATAATCCACTAGCAAGATCATTTACCACCAGCTTATTAAGATTTCGAAAGTTCAAGTGTGAAAGACATTTATGCCAAATGCAGCTAACATCTGATGAAACTTTCGAAAGTAAGCACACTGAGGGAATTCCAATTATTGGTTTCATGTCGAGAGTGAACATATCTCCATGTATTTTGGATTTAAGTAAAAATTTGTGTGTTTTGTCAGTCGAAATTATTCTTCCTTCTTCATTAAACACCACTTGATTGCCGGTGCCCACAACAAGTTTCGAAACACTTATTAAGTTATGTTGAAGACCTTCAACATAAGTGACACGATTAACAGCGAATTTCCCATTTTCACCTTACCATATCCTTTAACTTGACACTTTTGATTGTTGCCAAACTTTTACAACTCTTGCATTCTCCAAGCATCGAAAATGATGCAAATTTTCTTTCCTTCTAGTCATGTAACGAGAGAAACCACTATCGTTATACCATTTTTCATCATATTGCTTGTTACATAAAACCTGCAATCTATGAAAGAACTTAGTTACCCAAGGCTGTTTGGGTCCTTTATGATTAATTTGAAACACATTATGAAATGAAGATCCTAAAATCAAATTACGAACATTAGATTTGACACTATCAATAAAGTCCACTTTATTTGGTAAAGGCTCAGAAATATAACATTTCGAAAGTTTAGGACATTCACTAACTTTCACATTTATCTTCTCAGCTTGTGTCTTTGTAGTCTTTTCTTTCAAAATAGGACGCCATGCTTTGACTGAAGATGTTGAATCGTTAGATGATGAACTGACATTCGACATTTCGTTCAAATATTTCTCATAAGCACTTTTGGTTTGTTGTTGAGTGAATTTTCCTAATTAATAAGATTTCCCTTTTCCTTGAAGCTAATGATCTATGTTTTTCACATTTGATTGACACTTGACATACAAACTTTGAAAGCTTGTTTCATAGGAGGATTAGGATAATTTTGTTTTTGAGGTGTGAATTTGACACTTCTTTTTGAATGAAATTGATCAAACTTTTTATTTTCAAACATTGACTCAAAACATTTTTGTGTAGGACTTCGATGCTGAAAAGATGATGAGTTGTCCTTTGATTAAAATGATTTTGAAAACCATCATGAGAAAATCTTGTTTGATTAGTAGAATGAAACTTCTTCAAAGATTGTGAATTTGAGAACTTCTTTTCATGAGATGTATGCTGTGATTTCCTGACAAAAACTTTGTTTCTTGGTTTTTGGTTTTCGATTTTTTGCAAAGTTATTTCAGACACATTCTTTTTAGATAGAGCGGGATTTTTCTTATTAACTAAACTTGATGAAGACTTTGTCTTAACCTTTTCAGACAAAATATTTTCAGTTGTTTTCTTTGTCAAATCGTTTTGTTTCTTTCGGGACTCAACAATTTGCCAAAAGACTTTCTTTTGTGTCTGTGTCTTTGAAATTCCATTTTATTTCAAAATATTGTCACTTTGATCTTTAAATTCTTGTGAATTTATTTTCATTTTTTGTGACACAACTACAAATTTATTTTTTTGAAATTCTTTCAAAATTTTTGAATTTTCTACGCATGTTCGTTGTGGTTTTTGTCTTTGAAAAGTATATGAATTCTTTGTTAGATTATTTTCGACTGTACTTTGGTTATAGAAAAAAACTTCATTTGATGTTTGCTTATTATCTTTTTCTTCCAATTTGTTAAACTCAGGTTTGATCTAATCAACATTCCCAGTTGTGACAAACACTTGGTTTGGAAATATAACATCATTTGTAGACTTGAAATTTAGATACAGAACCGACTGTGTTTCTAGGTAATGAGCACCTTTTTCTTTCATCACTTTGTCAAAAATTTCTATTTCACCATACACCTGATCAACAAATACTCTTGGTATTTCATTTTTATTCAAAACATCTTTTATTGTGGTTGTTTCTTTCGAAATTTCATCATCATCCTTCTCATCATCACTGCTGTCTGTTTTACTATCTTTGTACTTACATGATCGAAATCACAAACTTTTGAAGTTGAGGCCCAATCAGTGTAATTCTTAACCTTTGAATCATTATATTTTTCTTTGCCTTTATTCAAAGATGTGACATTAATGACAGACAACTAAGAACAATCGATAAATTCTTATTCCTTAATTACACTAATTTCACTAATATTATCAGAATTATCTTTGGTATCAACAAAATTAGATTAGGAGTTAGATTTTTAATTCTCAGCTCTTTTGAAAATCTTTATTTTTTCATTCTTGGTTAAGGTTTCATTCACAAAGTCAACTAATTCATTAACATCCAAAAATTCATCTATTTTCTCAATTCCATAAGCAAACCTATTATCAGGAACTTTATCAAACTCAGCTATAGTCTTTTCACAATCATAGGACACACAATCAATCTTTTCTCTTTCAAAGGACACACAATCAATTTTAGCTTAGATTTGATGTTCAAGCTTCATAGCTCTTTGCATGCACGTAAAGTTGACAACTTTACGTGTAATGCTAGCCCTAGGAGTCCAGATCTACAAGTGGGAATCATTGGAATGGATTGTAATCATCTAAGTGGAGCAGACACAAGTGGACTCGACGAGTTTGTTGTTGGACTCGGCGAGTTGGGTCACAAACCCTAATCCCTTCTGGATGCAAGTTGAACCAGTGAGTTGAGGCGGTGACTCAGTGGGTTGGTCATGACCAAGACTATGACTAGAAGATTGAGGACTTGGTGAGTTGTGGGGTGACTCGGTGAGTCGAGTCGTGGATTGTTAGGATTTCCGAGCTTATGAACTCGGCGAGTCAATAGCCTGACTCGACGAGTACGGTCGAACTGGAAGCTTGACTTTGATTAGGACTTTGACTTAGGCTAGAGTTGACTTAGTTTGACTCCTAGAGGTCAGTATGGGGCTAGGTGTAATATTGTTATTGGTAGCTCGGGGAGCTAGAGGAGCAACAGTTTGGGAGTTGTTAGTCAGCAGTCAGAAGCGTGTCGGCAAGAGCTTCAGTAGGTCAAGGTGAGTTTCTTTTTGTGTAGATGCGTCTATGGCCACAATTTCGGCACATGTAGTTATGAGTAAAAAGACTCGGGGGCTAGCCCTAGGCACAATATGCTAGTATAGTATTCAGGACCAAGGTCCAATGATAGCGGATGAGTGCCCAAGGAATGGTTTATATGATAGTTTATACTTGTTGTCTGTGTGATACATGTATGTGCCTGGTAGGTAAGTGAGAGTAGGCGGGGTTCTGTATCTCACCATTAGCAGGGTATGGATGGTGTTCCATATCTCACTAGCAACAGAGTAGGGGCAAGGCCCAAGTTAGGAAGGGAGTGAGCATGGGCTAGGCCCGTATCTCACTATCATAATGACTATGGAAGGGGTTCCATGACTCATCAGTAGCAGGACAAGGGAGAGGCCCAAGATAGGCGAGGCCTTAGAACATGATTTAGTAGTATATGTTTAGTTTATGTGTTGTGGTATGTTTATGTGTTAGTATATGTTATCGGGCGGGGCGTAGAGACAGGCAGGGCCTAAGAGAAACAAATATGTACACCGACCGGGGCTCGAAGCCAGTCGGGGCCTGGGGCAGGCGAGGCCCAATATTTGCAGTATGCGGTTTTGTGTGGTATGTGGTAGGTTGGGGGAAATCACTAAGTTTCGTGCTTACGGTTTTCAGTTTTGGTTTTAAGTACTTCCGGTAGCGGAGGGAAGAGCTCGGTGTGATCGCATGACACACACTATGAATTAGCTAGCCTGGGATGAAAATATGTTATTAATTAACAATATGATTTTTGTCATGATTTTGGGGTCGTTACAAGTTGGTATCAGAGCCTTGGTTTGAGGGATTCATATATACTTTCGGGTGAGTATGAACTCAAACTAAGGAATTGGCATGGAAATTTTGAAAAGGAAAATCTTTTTTTTATTTTTTTATTTTTTTTTATTTTTTTTATATAAAAGGAGTTTTGAGGAAAGAAAAGAGTTTTAGAAAAAGTAAAAAGAAATTTAGAAAGATAAGAACTTTGAGAAGAGAAAAAAAGTGTGGTGCATGCAATCAGCCGAGCTCAATTAAGTACTCCCAAAGTACCCATAAAAGTATATGTTATGATTATCAGTTTCAGTTTCAGTAGAACAACATGCTAGAATAGGACTAAGGATCTAGGAATGATGCCTTATATGCCTGCTATATGTGTTTCAGCTTTATGAGAATTACATGCTAGTATTGAGTAGACAGTAGTAACATAGCATGTTTAGGTTATACCTGATAGTATGAGCTTAACATTGTATGCTAGTACAGCTTCTCGTTATAAGAATAGATTTACTTGCGTAGTTTTGTGTCCGGATGCTGCTTGCTTTGTGCTTTGTGGGACTTTGAGCGATAGGAGTTAGCCATTAGGTGAGTACGTCACGTCTCATGTGATCAGGGTTGAATAATCTCAGAGTGCTGGATTTGGCCCCATTGCGTAGCTCTTGTTTGAGTCTAACCATTGTGGGGACAAGTCTTTCACTCACTCGAAGGGTTATCTGAGCCTCGTCACATGTGATGGTATCCATGTGGTGGCTAATTTGCATTACAATGAGGCATTCAACAGCTAAGGACTAGTTTTGTTTGTGTTAGAGGTTTCCTTAGGGTAAGCTTAGGATGAGTTAGTGCTGGGAGTGGTAGTAGTAGTAGTTAAAGGGACCTAGTGGAGTCGAAGCAGTTCTTGAGGAAAGTACAGATAGATGTGGAAGGTAGTATGGGCCCGTAATAATGAAAGCAGAGGACCCATACTCGATTCGGGAAAGGCCGGGATGAGACCGGGAAACTTGTAGTGTGTGTGTGTGTATGATATCTCAGCAGTGATGAGTATTTTGATAGTTATGGTGACATTACGTGAGAGACCAGTGAGTGGATCAGGCGCCGAAGAGGGATCAAACTCAGGTTTAGGAGCCGAGCAGCTCGAGGAGCGGATGAGGGAGTTTGTTTCAGTTGAGGTTACGCACAGTATTCTAAATCAGACTCTTGTGATCTTCGGTTCGATCAAGGAGGGTATTTAGAGTTTCTAGACGAGAAGCTTGGAGCTTTTCACACTGAGATGATGGCTTTGGTTGGGGTGCGTACCTTAACTTTTTGAGTGTTCAGAGCTTCTGGAGCACGAGATTATCAAGGGGCTAAGGATCCTATTTCTAGCAGTAGGTGGTTGGACGATGTTGCCAATGCTTTCCTTACGAGCCGGTGTCCTGAGGGAGACAAGGTTAGACTCACCTCCTTCCTTCTAAAGGACAGAGCATGGGATTGGTGGGAGGAAATGGAGTGATTTCTCAGCCAGGTTCAAGGCTAAGTTTGCACCAGTTATTGAGGTGCAGCAGTTGTCACGGGAGTTTTAGGACCTTTGGCAAATGATGGAGACTATGGCGGAGATCACCGCCAAGTTCAGTGAGAGGGCTCTTCTAGTCCTGCATTATTTGGCAGACGGGGAGATGAATAAAGCTCAATATCACGAGATGCTGAGGAGTGACATCAGACAGTTTGTGAGCAGGTCCAACTGCGAGATGCTGGAGGATATGATTTCTCGAGCCAGAGAAAGAGATATTGATTTGGAGACAGAGAGGAAGATGAAGCCGAAATAGGTTGTGACAGCCACAGGTTTAGGCAGGAGGCCAAAGGGGCCGGATGGGAGCTCAAGGGATTTTCGGGGCTGTAATCATTGTGGAAAGTGTGACAGGACGCATGAGGTTCATGAAGGAGTGGTAGTGGTGGTGATTCTGGCTGCTTTAAGTGCGGTCGGATTGGTCATTTCAGTAGGGATTGTACTGCTATCACCACTCAGGGATCAAACCTGATATGTTGTCACTGCAGTCTGAGGGGACACAAGAAGGCCCAGTGTTCAAGTTTTCTTTCAGCAGGACAGGTGGTGGCACCTGCCTTTGCGACTTTGAGGATCACCGATGGCCGTTAGGGCCATGTGGAGGCACGTGTAGAAGAGAGCATGAATTTTCAGTTATCTACAGTGGAACCTTGAGGAGCACCGGGTATTGAAGGTGCGTGTCTTTTGCTCTCGTGATTAGTTTTATTCATGTTTATATTGTTATAGTACTGCATCTATGATAAGAGAATGTATGATATGATTTATTTCCTGTTTGTATTGGGGTTATATGCCATTTGCATACCATGGGAAGTTAGAGTAGTAGTTTGAAGATGTTCCCTTTGGGGCAGGTTCTTAGGATGCAGTCACAGTAGTGAGTATGTGATTGGGGCTCTAGAAGTATCCTGTTAATCTTCAAAAGTGGGTCAAAAAAATGGATACTAGTGAGTTTTGGATCATTAGCAGCAGTAACTGTTGGGTTATCAGCTGGTTGGTTATTGGATGGTTGGGAGGATTGCAAATCCAATCCGAGTAGTGAACTATAAGGATCTAGTTGAATCGAAGTAGGGGAGGGTGCTCCCAGAGCTTAGGAGCAGAAGGGAGCGTCGATTGAGGATGTTTTTTCATTCGCATTAGGGATGTAGACAACTCAAGTGGTTGTGTAAGTAGGGATTTAGGGAAAATTCTCAATACGGAGTTCGTGTTTTTGTAATTTCAAATGGCTGGTCTGGGAAAGACCAGGTGGGAGGATCGTCAGCAAGGTTCGAGTAAGTCAGGGCGTAGATTGTGGAAGCGTCCGACATGGGATGCCTTTGGTTTGGCCATCAGTATTAGAGGTAGTTGGAGAGGGTGGTGAGACTGTGGGTTAGTCGCAACATTTGTTAGTATATAGTCAGAGGAGTATGGGCCAGGGCCCGTATATCCTAGTTAGTAGAATTTGGGCAAGGCCCGTATTTCTTAGTTAGCATGATAAGAATCTGGGAAAGGATAGTTCATAAAAGATAGTAGGGAGTTGGTTGCATAGCCCTATAAAGGTGGGACCTTCGGAGAGACCGCTCCAAGACATAGTGGGCGAGACCCGTGGGCGAAGCCCGTATGTTAGTATCAGTGCAGGTGGGACCTAGGAGGGACCTTGTGGTCAAGTTAAGGGATCAAGGATCCCAATAATTGTAGAACCAGAGTGGTAAGGTAGTTAGAGCCGTTTTAGATAGCCGAAGCTTCTTTCGGGAGTACTGGGAGAGGCTAAGCGATTGAGAATGGGGTTCAGTAACCGGTGAGTGTTCGATGACTCAAATGATTGCAAATAAGTTGGGACCGGGGTGGTCTCGGTTCATTCAGAAGACGAATCAGAGACATCAGAATCTTCAGTCAGGGGCAATATTGATACGGGATATTTGGGATAGAGCAGTTAGTTGAACGAGATGTGTTATGCCTTTCTCGGTATTGTTGCGTAGCTCTCGTCTGAGTCTTAACCGTTGTAGGGATGAATCTTTTACTCGAAGGATTATTTGATCCAATTCGCTAGGAAGGATTTTAGCATCAGGATGAAGTAAGAGGATTAGTCAGTGAGTGTCAGAGAAGTAACCAGCAATGGAAGTGGCCATCAGGAGATGTGTTCTGTAGGTGGGAGTGTCGATAGCAGTTTGTAGGGCAGTTGGTCGTAGTGGACTTTGAGGACGAAGTATAGTTTAAGTGGGGGAGAGTTGTAACACCCAGAATCCAGAAGTCCATGAAAGGAAAGGAAAACCCTAAGTCAAAGGGGTTCAACTCGTCGAGTCCATGGGAGAACTCGACGAGTCGGAGCAGGTTCTATGTTGAGATTTAAGTGACCGACTCACCGAGTCAGAGGGACTGACTCGCCGTGTCATTCAGGGTTGGGAAACCCTAATTTCCGGACTTGGTACCCTATTTAAGCATCATTTGAGGCCTCCACCCCAGCCTCCATCACTCCCCTCACCTACCCACGAACCCCTAAGCATCCATTGAGTGTCCTTAAGCTTCTCTTGCCATTTTGAGTGATTTAAAGATAGAAGGAAGAAGGAAAACCTTAGGGATTTAAGAAGAGGCGATAAATCTAGAGTTTAGGCAGCATTCCAGATCAATTGAAGGTATGAATCTGATCCCTTGACTAATAGTCATCTAGATCCCCTTCTTAACCTAGATTTTGTCATTTTTCGGCCATTTCCAAGGTCAATCCGAGTATTGAGCCTTTGCGGTGGAAGAGGACTTTAGATCTGAGCATTTATGAGCCTTAGGAGCTCTAAGTGGGAAGCTTTACGCATACATAGCCTCATTTATTGTTTTGAGCCTTCATTTTAGCTTAGATTTGATGTTTAAGCTTCACAGCTCTTTCCATGCGCGTAAAGTTGGTAACTTTATGTGCAATGCTAGCCCTAGGAGTCCAGATGTACAAGTGCGAAGCATTGGAATGGACTGTAATCGTCTGAATGGAGGTGACACAATTAGAATCGACGAATCTATTCTTGGACTCGGCGAGTCAGGTCGCAAACCCTAACCCATTCTGGATGTGAGTTGAACCACTGAGTTGAGGTGGTGACTCATTGGGTTGGTTAGGATCAAGACTAGGACTAGAGGATTAAGGATTCGACAAGTTGTGGGGTGACTCGGCGAGTCGAGTTGTGGGTTGTTAGGCTTTCTACCTGGAAGATTGACTTTGACCATAACTATGACTTTTGCTAGAGTTGACTTAGTTTGAATTCTGGAGGTCAATTTGGGGCTAAGTGTAATATTGTTATCGGTCGCTCGAGGAGCTAGAGGAGCAACAGTTTGGGAGTTGTCAGTCAGCAGTCAGAAGCGTGTCGACAAGAGCTTCAGCAGTGCAATGTGAGTTTCCCTTTGTGTGGATGGGTCTACACCCACAATGTCGGGCCATGTAGTTATGAGTAAGAAGACCCGGGGGCTAGCCCTAGGCACTGCATGCTAGTATAGTATTCAGGACCAAGGTCCAATGATAGGGGCGGGTGCCTAAGGAATGGTGTATATGATAGATTATACTTGTTATCTATGTGATACATGTATGTGCCTAGTAGGGAGGTGAGTGTGGGCGAGGTCCCATATATCACTAATAGCAGAGTATGGACAGTGTTCCATATCTCATTAGCAACAGATCAGGGGCGGGGCCCATCTTAGGAAAGGAGTGAGTGTGGTTGGGCCCGTATCTCACTATCAGAAGGAGTGTAGACAGGGTTCCATGACTCATCAGTAGGAGGACAATGGCGAGGCCCAAGATAGGTGAGGCCTTAGAACATGATTCAATAGTATATGTTTAGTTTATGTGTTGTCGTATGTTTATGTGTTAGTATATGTTAGTGAGCGGGGCCCAGAGACAGGCGGGGCCTAAGAGAAACATATCTATACACCGAGCGGGGCACGAAGCCAGGCAGGCCCTGTGGTAGCGGGCGATGCCCCGTATTTGCAGTATGCAGTTTTGTGTGGTAGGTGGTAGGTTGGGGGAACTCAATAAGCTTCATGCTGATGGTTTACAATTTTGGTTTTAGGTACTTCCGGTAGTCGAGGGAAGAGCTTGGGGTGATCGCATGCCAAACACCATGGATTAGTCAGCCTGGGATGTTTTACTTTGATAACGAAAATATGTTTTCGAATTAACACTCTGATTTTTGTCATGATTTTGGGGTCGTTACAGTCTTTGATCTTATTCTTCTTTTACTCTTTCTTTCGAAGCATACAATCACTCGCCATGTGATTTGCACCATGACAATAGTGACAATTGACACCAGAATAACCATTGAGCTTCTTTTCAACTTTCGAATCTTCAAACCTTGATTCTTTATTTTTGAACTTCTTCTCCTCATTCACTTTTCCAACACAAATCAATTTCGCCTCACCAGTCCTTACTTTCGAACCAAATGCTTTTTATAAAATTTCTTCACTTTGTTATTAGAGTAAAAAGCAATGGCTTCATCATCTGACTTAACAATCAATCTTTCGTCATCAGAACTCTCTTTTTCAGTAGCTTCTTTCTCAGATACTTTCGAGACTAAAGCAAGTGGTCCTCCCAAGCTTATCTTCGATTCTTCATCCATTTCAATAACTTCTGGCGCATGACTTTTCAGCAAATTGTAAAGATCATTCAGAGTTAATGTATCGAAACTCTATTGAGTCTTCACAATTAGACTCACATTTCGCCATTCATTCCTTAGTCCCATAAAAAAAATGTGAGATTAAACTCCATGGTTGACTTGGTTATTCCATTGCGATTGCATTTGTAGATTATTTCATTCAAGAGATCATAATAAAGTTCGATAGATACACCTTCCTTTTGCTTGAACTCTTTCAATTCCACCAAACAATGCTTCACAAAATTGATTTTCGTCTTTTCACTCCCTTGAAACTTCTATATGAGAGTATTCCATATTTCTTTTGCACATTTACAACTACGAACGTATTTATAAACAACAGGAGGAAGAGCACCACGAAGCTCTCTCATACACCTTTTCTCATTCTTCTTCAGCCTTGGTTCACCAGAAACACTTTTAGTTGAAGCAGATGAACCAATGGTTTGAACATTTGTTGGAGGAAGAACATTTCCTGAAATACAATCCCAAAGCTCCTCATTGGATACATTCAAGTAGTCTTCCATGCAATCAGCCCACTAATCATAATACTCTAGAATTGATCATAAGATTCTTTATTCAAGATCCTAACAAATGAGAAAAAGACGTCATCGTGTTCATATTGAAATTCCCCATTGATGTACGGTCGAATTATCAGAAAAACTTCGTAAATCTAAAAATTTGTGGATGAATTGATTAGAAAAAGCAAGTAGAACACTCGATTAAACAAACTAGTTGCATAATCGAATCATAACTGAAGATCAGAGATGATTTTAAGTATCAAAAGTGTGGAAACTTTTGAATCCAAGATGAGACTCGAAATACAATTGATATAAGATAAAAATCAGATCATTGCAGTATGATTCCCGCTCTGATACCAAATATAGTAGCTATTTAATCGAGTAATGAAACGAGATCAGAGTTGAAATGAATTAAGAACACCAAGAGTAAATATAATCTTGTTTCAACTCATATTATGCTTTCACGATACAAAGAGTTTTAGATAGAAGTGTAGCAAAAGTTCTATCTAACTATTGTATCCATCCCTATTTATAGGAAAATAGAAAGCACACTAAAAATACAAAGGGCTAAACATTACAGTTTCAAAATCACAATGCCTTTGTAATAACATTACATCACTTAACAAATACAACATAACCTTCGACACCTTACAACATACTTCGACTCTTACACTATCATGGTGAATTAACGGCGTCTGTGTTCATCACTATTATCTCACTAAAATCGATTTTACCCTCTCATTGAAAGCGATCTTTATTTCATCGACGAACATCGATTTCAACTGATCGTCGACGCGGATTCAGTCTATATCAATTGCAAATCTTGTCATAAAATTCATAAAAATGACTCTAGAAGGTATATTCAATTGCTATTCATTTCTGATTATCTCATTTAAATCCTTTAAACATGAAAGTTTTTTATTATAATTTTCAAAACCTAAAATTTAAATAATCAGTTACATTATGTATTCGATGAAGCTGTGAATACAATTTTATTAACAAATCGTTTTACACTAATTTCAAACCCTAGAAAGATCAACTTTTGTGAGTTTGTATAAATACCGAAAACCTAATGGTTTACATTTCTTCAAATTGATACAGAAATCATAAATATCTAAATTACAAACCATAATTTCATAAGACTTTTTGAATGGAACTAGATTCTAAGTTTATTCATTAAGTCAAAAGCAACCCTAATTTCATGAACTTTTGATAATTTGTATAAATGTTGAAAATCTAATGATTTAAAGTTATTCAAATCGATACAAAAATCATGAATATCTAATTTTCAAACCGTAGTTTCCTAAAACTTTGTGAATCTAACTCGATTATGAGTTTATTCATTAAAATGAAAAACTAAATTTACATGTGAATTTCTAAAAACCCAATCTTTGTGAGTATAACTGTTGAAAAATGTTCTTATGTAACCTTGTATGTGACCATAACTGAAATAAGATGAACTGTTTTTATACAATCTAACAAATATTATCAGTTATTTCAGGTTGCATGAATGCGTGATAAAACGGAAAATACAAAAACACGTGAATGACAAAAACACATATGTGTGACTAAATTTCAACAATATATATATATATATATATATATATATATATATGTATTATATACATATGTATGTATTATATATGTATATATGTATTATATATATATATATATATATATATATATGTGTGTGTGTGTGTGTGTGTGTGTGTGTGTTGTATATATGTTGAATAGTCAAAGATGAAGAAGCTAAAACCCTTCCCACGTTTTTTGCTCCTACTACTACATCAACTTGCAGCCTCTACATCATCTTTCAACTTACACTCAGGTGCACTACTACAAGATATTTGTTTCTCATATATATACATGTGTATGTAGTGCGTGTTTAGTGTTGGAGATAATATAAGAGAGTAAGAGAGATAGATATGATATAGCGAGTTTTCCTTTGTAAAACTAAACCCTCTCAATCTTCATCCCTGGAGCTAAATGAAGAACACCAAGATCAAACAAGAAGCTAAATGAAGAGCACCAAGATCATCAACAATGAAATGAAGAACACCATCAACCATCTTCATCTTCTTCATTGAAATTAAAGGTTTTTCATCTTCACCACCTTTGATCATCACATCATACACCACCAAACACTTTCCTTACATAAAAACACCAAAACACAACCATGAAACTGATGGGTTTTGAGCATTCTAACACTTCCTAAGTGTACATGCAACCCTAATAACCTTGGATCTATGTTTGTCTAATTATCATGCAAAGTTGAATTCCAAGGCAATATTCCTATCTAGCATACATGGGGAACAATTTTAACTTGAATGATAGATAGAATAACTTACCTTGTTGTTGCTTGTGTTCCTTGAAAACTTGTGAGCCTAGAACCCCAAGTGTGATGCCTCAAATGCTTCACACAACACCAAATGCTCTTGGAAAAACTTATGAGAGAACACACACTTCTTGAAATCGGCCAAGCCCTCTTGTTTCCTTAGTGTAGCCGATTTTGATGGAGAATGAGATCTTTATATAGTGTTGACACATCTAGGGTTACACCATGTAAACCCTAATGTGTCATGACTCTTCATTTCCATGATCCATGGGTTTGTAACTCCCATGGAGCATCCATGAAGCATCCTATGGGTGGAACCCAACTTGATAATCCATGGAGCCTCTTAGTCCACTATACAAGATATGGATGATTTACATAATCAACCCATATATTTAATTAGTTATCTTTTGATCACTTAATTAATTCTAAATTAATTCTTGATCAAACTAATCAAATAATATTATTAATATATTAGAACTTATAATATATTAATAATCTCCAAGTGTTATTTCTCTCATTTAGTCTATCCAATTGCATGGTGCCATGCAACCCAAATGGACCATGCCGGGTCGGGTCAAGTACATACCAGAAATAGTTATGGACTTAGACACCTTATCCAACAGTCTCCCACTAGGATAAGTCTAATAACTATTACTGCAAGTATGACTTCAGGAACCGATCGGCAATCATAGCTCTTTTCAAGGTTTCTCGGAACTGAGAAGATGATGGTATGCCATTTAAGATAAGTGATCATATAATCCTCTGTTCTAGATATCAGTCGGACAAATACATGGAACAATATCTTACTTATTGTCCAACAGTTTGTTTCCCGATTTCCGATTTTTTTGACAAAGAACTTAATTGAACACATCAACTTAGTTCTGACCGGGCCCGGTACATGGGTCAAAACAAAATCATCGAGGGGCCCAGATATCAGCTTCTAATCCAAGAAGGAACAGATAAACTTCGACTGATATGTTTGTTCTACCACTCATTGAATTACACACAAGAGCACGATTTATAACATCGAGTTACCAATGCGTTTTCGTACAATCAATGCATAACCAACTTGTAAGTAACAAATCATATCTCTAGGTTTGAAGACTTATATGATATTACCGTCTCACGATCACTCGAGATAGAATTCCATGAAGTGATTCCAGTGAGCGTGGGTTGAGTCTAATGCTCAGAACTTATGAGCACTCATGATTGTTTTAGCCCTTGTCTAACACCTTAGACCTCTGCATCCAATCATGACAGTCTTGATTCATACCTACTTCCAACATATGACCGACTGTGGAGGTTTGAATAATATGTTATACCAAGCAAAGTTATTCTGGAAGTCAAAACATGCAAAAGAAATATAGTAAATGATTGACAAGAGATAGCAACCCTTTACTCATAAATAAAACACCTTTTATTCATCATCTAATGTCAATTACACTTTACAAATTTCGAGTTTATCTAACTACTAAATCTAATATCATCCTTCAGCCCTATGCTCCGAGCATGATGGAGATGCTTAACCCGAGTCAGTCCCTTCGTGAGGGGATCTGCTGGGTTCTCATCCGATGATACCCTCTTTGCCACGAGGAGTCCTTCTTCTATTCGATGTCTAATAAAATGGTATTTTCTGTCGATGTGCCTGGATCTCCCGTGATCCCTTGGTTCCTTGGCTAAGGCAACAGCGCTTTCACTATCACAAAAAATTTCCATTGGCTCTTTAATAGCTGGTACAACTCCAAGGTCTCCGATGAAGTTCTTTAGCCATATAGCCTCCTTTGCCGCCTCGCTCGCTGCAATATACTCTGATTCACAAGTGGAATCTGCCACTGTCTCTTGCTTGGAACTCTTCCAAGAAATTGCTCCTCCATTTAGGGTAAAGACCCAGCCTGACTGAGAGCGGAAATTATCCCTATCAGTCTGGAAGCTAGCATCACTATACCCTACAACTCTCAAGTCATCACTCCCACCGAGGGTAAGGACCCAGTCCTTAGTCCTTTGTAGGTACTTGAGAATATTCTTTACCGCAGTCCAGTGTGCCTTGCTAGGGTTCCCCTGAAACCTGCTAACCATGCTCAAGGCAAAGGCTACATCAGGTCGAGTACACGTCATAGCATACATGATCGAACCTACAGCCGAAGCATAAGGTACTCGACTCATTTCTGCTATCTCAGCCTCAGTGCTAGGGCTTTGTGTCTTACTCAACTTGGCGTTACTCTGGATGGGTAACTCTCCTTTCTTGGAGTCCTGCATGCTGAATCTCTTCAGCACCTTATCCAAGTAGGTACTCTGACTAAGTCCAATTAGTCTTTTACTCCGATCTCTCAAGATCCTTATCCCTAAAATATAGGCAGCTTCACCAAGGTCCTTCATAGCGAAACACTTTCCATGCCAGGACTCTACTTCCTGCAGGGTTGGAATGTCGTTTCCTATGAGTAGTAGGTCATCCACATACAATACCAAAAAGCTAACTATACTCCCACTAGCCTTGACATACACACAAGATTCATCTTCACTCCTAGAAAAGCCAAATTCCTTGACCTTTTCATCAAAGCAAAGATTCCATCTGCGAGGTGCTTGCTTTAATCCATAAATGGATTTCTCAAGCTTACACACTCTATTAGGGTACTCGTTGCTGACAAAACCCTCTGGATGACTCATGTAAACATCTTCAGCCAATTTCCCATTAAGGAAAGCGGTTTTGACATCCATTTGCCATATTTCATAGTCATGAAATGCAGCTATGGCTAACAGAACCCGAATAAACTTAATCTTGGCTACCGGAGAAAAGGTCTCATCATAATCCACTCCAGGAATTTGAGAGAAGCCCTTTGCAACCAGTCTAGCCTTATAAGTGTGTACTTTACCATCCATGTCGGTCTTCTTCTTGAAGACCCATTTGCACCCTACAGTCTTACGACCTGGTACATTCTCAACCAAGTTCCAAACTTGATTGTTATACATGGATTGTATCTCTCTATCCATAGCCTCTTTCCATTTAGCAGACTCGGGGCCTGCCATGGCTTCCTCGTAGCTGTTAGGGTCATCTTGACTTACTAGTGTCCCATCACTAATAAGTGTCTAACCTTCTGCAGTAATATGGAATCCATAGTAATGCTCATGTGCACTCCTAACTCTCGTGGAACGCCTCAGAGGTACAGATTCGTCAATTGGCTCAACAGGAGTTTCCTCCTCAAGTTGAGGGCTAGAGCTTGAAGTTCCTTCACCACTTGACTCTTGAATTTCTTCAAGATCAATTTGCCTCCCACAGTCTCCTTGGCTTATAAACTCTCTTTCTCGAAAGACTCCTCTTCTTGCTACAAAGACCACATTGTCACTAGGTGTGTAGAAGAGGTAACCAAAGGATTGTTGTGGGTAGCTGATGAAAATACACCTCTCGCTTCAAGGTTCGAGCTTATCATGAGTCTCGTGTCTCACGAAAGCCTCGCAACCCCAAATCTTGATGTGGTCTAGTTTAGGTACTTTACCAGTCCACATCTCGTGAGGAGTTTTGGCAACTTTCTTTGTAGGGACTAGATTAAGGATATGGGCGACAGTCTCTAAGGCATACCCCCAGAATGAGATTGGTAGCGAAGCTCGACTCATCATGGAATGAACCATGTCTAACAAGGTTCGATTACGCCTCTCAGCCACACCATTCAACTGCGGTGTCCTGGGAGGTGTCAATTGTGAGACAATCCCACATTCCCTTAGATAGTCGAGGAACTCTGAACTAAGATACTCACCACCTCGATCGGATCGAAGCATCTTAATGTTCCTGCCCAATTGATTCTCGACTTCCTGTTTAAATTCCATAAACTTCTCGAAAGTCTCTGACTTATGCTTGATTAAGTAGACATATCCATATCTACTGTAATCATCAGTAAAAGTTAAATAATAACGATTAGCATCCCTTGTGGCATGTTTGAATGGTCCACACCCATCCGTGTGTATAAGGTCCAACAAACCTTCACCCCTTTCACACGAGCCTGTGAAGGGTGACTTTGTCATTTTTCCAAGTAAGCATGATTCGCAACTATCATCTGACATTAGGTCAAACGACTCCAAGACTCCATCCTTTTGGAGTTGGCCTATGCGTTTCTTGCTTATATGTCCAAGACGACAATGCCATAATGATGCTTTATCCAAGTTATTATTATTAGGAGAATCAATACACAAAACATTATCTCCTGAGTTATCTACAATAGATACAGCTTCATACACACCATCACAAGGTAATGCTTTAAAATAAAGAACATTATTAAAGAAAGCATTAATCGAACCAACTTCATTATCAAATGAAAAGGTGAAACCTTGTTTGTACAATACATGAAAGGAAATAATATTTCTTGCCATTTCTGGCGAATAACAACACTTATTCAAATCTAAATTTAACCCACTACTTAGCGATAAAGTATAAACTCCAATCTTGGTGACAGGTGTAACTTTCCTATTCCCCCTGATTAAGTTTATTCTTCCTTGCTCCACATTCTCACTTCTTCCTAGTCCCTGCAAGTCACAACAAATGTGAATACCACAACCGGTATCAAGGACCCAAGATTTCGAATGGGGTGAGTTATTAGAAATGATAATGTAAATACCTGCATGGTTGGTTTAACTTTCCCATCCTTCACATCTTGCTGGTATTTTGGGTAGTTCTGCTTCCAATGTGATTTTTCATGGCAATACAAGCATTCAGCCTCTTTTGGGTCAGAAGAAGGAGTGACGAAACCTTTCTTGGTTCCACTTGAAGAAGAGCCATCAAGGGTCCTAACCATGGTACCCTTCGAAGAACTCTTTCTCTTCTTCCCTTGACCTTTCCCGATTGCCAAAACCGGAGTGGAGTTTGGAGTAGAAGTGTTAACAACCGACTTCCCCTTAAGACCTGATTCTGCGGTCTTGAGAAGTCCCTGAAGTTTGCTGAGTGTGACCTCTTCCTTATTCATGTGATATGTCATGCAGAATTGATCATAACACGATGGTAAGGAGCGCAAAATTATATCTATTGCAAGCTCCTCAGGGAATTTCACATTAAGCTTCAGCAATCAATCCACATACCTTTGCATTTTCTGCATGTGGCTCGTGACGGAATCCCCATCCTTCATCATGGTTGTTATCATGGAGCAGATGATTTCGTACCTCTCTTGTCGTGCACTTTGATGGTATCTTTCCATCAAATCTTGGTGCATTTCATAAGGGTGGAAATCCTCATAGGACTTTTGGAGTTCTGCTGTCATTGTGGCCATCATCATGCATGCTACTTTCGTAGCATCCCTTTCATGCGCCTGAAAGTCAGCGATCTCCTGAGGAGTTGCAGTGGTCTCATCAATCTCCTTAAGCTCCTTGTCGAGGACATATTCTTTGTCCTCGTAGCGAGTAATCATTCTGATGTTTCGGATCCACTCATTGAAGTTGGATCCATCAAAAGTGACTTTCCCACACAAGCTCATAAGAGTAAAGGAGCCATTAGGATTCGAGCTAGAAGCAGCATTGTTTGAAGACATCTGAAGGAAGAGGACAAGATTAGTTTAGATATTAAGAGAGTCCTTAATAAAACACCCAAATGTAATATTAAGGCTAGGATCCAATCACAATATATTATAACTTAGAAGAGGTATGCCGTAATCCAAGCTATAACATATTTGAAAGGTATGTGAATGACGATTCACCAATTTCCACCACGAAAACCGAAATATTAGATATTAGGTTTTATGATTGGTTCTTAGAAATTCCTAGATTCTTTGAGATTCAATGAACTTTTCAAAGGCATGTTTCAATCTCGAGTGTGCCCTCCAAGTTTTGTGACTGGGATACCGAGGATCACAAAACGAGGTGTGAAGTAACCATGCAAATCACTTGGTACCCTTAAAGTTTATCACTCAATCGATGTGCCGGTAAACCACACACGCTCCACCGATACTATAATAAACCTTAAGTCACCCTTTACCTACCTTGTTAAGTCCAAGTTAGTGTGTCGGTTAACCACACACGCTCCACTAACGACTTAGACAAAGTGTAAAGTGTAATTTCATGGATTAGCACCTTATTCACATTTTCCTAAAGTAACTAAGATTGGGAATTTAATAAAACATTTAGTTACTTTATAATATTCATCATACTTTGAATGAGAATTTATAAGTCCTTGTCTTACCCGTTCGGCTAACGACCCTCCACAAGTCAAGCAAGCGGTGGGTGAGAGTAGACACCCATTAAGTCACCATTTTATAGGCAACAACCTTATACCCACCTTATAGACCGGCTTCGTGAATGAGGCCTACTAGCGGTAAGACGACTTTGTTCTTATACATATATATATATATATATATATATATATATATATATATATATAATTATTAAATCATCATAATATAAGTATAAGGGTTGAATTTTAACTTTTAAAATTCTAGGGGTTGGAACTAAAGTTTTAACTTAACTTTACTTGTTCCAAAACTTGAGGGCAAGTTTTGTAACTTTCAAAACTTTTCATTTCTTGTAACTTATGAGTTTAATAGAGTAATAAAATGAAGACTCTTCATTTTCTAACTCTTGTGTTCTTTTAATGGTTTTAATTCAAGTGTGACTCTTGGTTTTCCATAACTTGAGGACAAGTTATGGACTCCATTAAAACACATTATGATCAAGAATTAATCTACCACATAGGTTACAAATAATTCCTACGATCATCTAAAACATCATAAGAACAAGAACATGAATATGATCACATTCATAAATCAAAAATTATACTTAAAACTTTGTAATTTTGATATCTAGTTGTTGTAAATGAATTAGCAAAGACATTACACCATCTAAAACAAGTTTTCAAGTACCAAAACAGTTTAGGGTAATGTTTCTAATTCATTTCCAGCAACTCAAGTCGAAATTCTGCAACCTGTCGACCCTACTCGTCGAGTGCATGAACTTACTCGCCGAGTTGGTTGAAGATACACGTGAACTCGACGAGTCCCCCCTATAGACTCGACGAGTCCATTCGTAGACAGCAAGATTTTCGACTTTTTTTCAACTTTTAAGCACAAATAAAAATTAAACAAACCTAGGCTCTGATACCACTGATGGGTTTTGAGCATTCTAACACTTCCTAAGTGTACATGCAACCCTAATAACCTTGGATCTATGTTTGTCTAATTATCATGCAAAGTTGAATTCCAAGGCAATATTCCTATCTAGCATACATGGGGAACAATTTTAACTTGAATGATAGATAGAATAACTTACCTTGTTGTTGCTTGTGTTCCTTGAAACCTTGTGAGCCTAGAACCCCAAGTGTGATGCCTCAAATGCTTCACACAACACCAAATGCTCTTGGAAAAACTTATGAGAGAACACACACTTCTTGAAATCGGCCAAGCCCTCTTGTTTCCTTAGTGTAGCCGATTTTGATGGAGAATGAGATCTTTATATAGTGTTGACACATCTAGGGTTACACCATGTAAACCCTAATGTGTCATGACTCTTCATTTCCATGATCCATGGGTTTGTAACTCCCATGGAGCATCCATGAAGCATCCTATGGGTGGAACCCAACTTGATAATCCATGGAGCCTCTTAGTCCACTATACAAGATATGGATGATTTACATAATCAACCCATATATTAAATTAGTTATCTTTTGATCACTTAATTAATTCTAAATTAATTCTTGATCAAACTAATCAAATAATATTATTAATATATTAGAACTTATAATATATTAATAATCTCCAAGTGTTATTTCTCTCATTTAGTCTATCCAATTGCATGGTGCCATGCAACCCAAATGGACTATGTCGGGTCGGGTCAAGTACATACCAGAAATAGTTATGGACTTAGACACCTTATCCAACAGAAACAACCAAAAACCTTCTGCATCAAGATCAACCACAAAACTCATCACTATTCATCATCATCTTCATAAGAAATTTCACCACCTTTACCACCTTATATCAACCTCCTTCCAACCTCTAAACAACCTTGAAAACATTATCAAAACATCATAACACCATTACCCTAGCCAAAACATCACAAACAAAACTTACCTTCAAATCACAAAAATCCCGAAATTGACTCTGACACGAACACGCCCCGTGTTAAAAACCAAGGCAAAATCAACACGCCTCGTGTTGCCCTCTGATTGCCTTCTTCATACTTTTGAACCTCAACACGCCCCGTGTCAGCATCAGCATCATGAACACACCCCATGTTCAGCAAGGCTAAATCAACACGCCCCGTGTCAGCATCATTCATCAAGAAAACCCTCCAAAACCCTCTTACACGACCCGTGTCACTTGTACCTTATCTTACACGACCCGTGTGCATGTTTTTACCCAAAAATACCTCAACTACAAATACATAAACCCATGTATTTTGTACCCTTTTGTAAATACTTGTTTTACATAAAATCGAGCTTTAAATGAACTTTTTGTTACTTATCCAATGCCGGATTGATCTTTGAACAAATATCGACCAGTCGCTCCAAGAGTCCCAATATCGACCAGTCCATTCTTTGAACAAATATCGACCAGTCGCTCCAAGAGTCCCAATATCGACCAGTCCATTCAAAGAACAAATATCGACCAGTCGCTCCATGAGTCAAGTTCAGTCAATTTATTGACGAACCTACTTGATATATATTTATATATTTATATACTTTATTATAGCTTTATGTCATTTAAATATAGTCATTTATATTATTTATAGCTTTTGTCATTTAAATACAGTCATTTATATTATTTATAGCTTTACATCATTTAAATACAGTCATTTATATTATTATAGCTTTCAGTCATTTACAACTTTCATATTTATACTTATTCCGCAATTATTATTCTTTATATATATATATATATATATATATATATATATATATATATATATCTTAAACTGATATATCTGTCACACAGTAACTGGTAACCGAGCCTTTTTTTGTGGTGATCAGATTGTTATATTTCCAACAAATCGGTATCTGAGATGATATATAAAAGGAATAATATCCAACAATTGGTATCAGAGCTTGTGTGATTTACCTTGAAATTTTTGTCGAAAAACTTTTGGTTATAGCGTTTATAAACCTTCCATAAGCTTTTCTTTAAAAACTTCATTTTAATATCACTTGTTCAAAATCCTTTCAAAAGAAAAGTCTTTGGCAAATTACTCCAACATGAACTCTGTCTCCATTGCAAATAGCTTAGGATCTGGTTCACGGGCACCCATACTTATTCCTGAAGAGTATAATTCGTGGGTTGGCCGTATGAATCTTCATCTTAATGCTATAAATGAAGATGTCTGGAAGTGTGTAGAAGGAACATTTGTTACTCCAGAAAATATGGCTACTCTTGCTACAAATCAAGCCACTCAAGCTGAAATTACAAAAAAGTTGGAACTCCAAGCCAAAAAGGAACTTGTTTCTGGAATACCTCACAGTATTCTAAGTCAAATGGATGACATTATACTGTTAACCGCAAATCAAATTTGGGAGAATTTGAAAAATCGTTTTTGTGGAAATAAAAGAATTATCAGAAACAAAAGAACATCTGTTTTGAATGAATTCGATAATTTCAAAATGCTTTCATCAGAAACCATCCATGATGCTCATGATAGGTTCAATTTGATTATGGTTAAAATGAACAATTTGGGTATCAAAAAGACACAACACGAGATAAATCTCAAGTTTTTAAACAATCTTTTCGAAAGCTGGAAAATGGTTAAACTCATTATTCAGGGAAATCCAGCTATTCATACTGAAACTTTGTACAACTTGTATGGAGAACTTCAATCGTATGAATCCTCGATTGACCCACCAACCACTGCAGCTTTTGGAGGACCACTTGCACATGTGTCCACAACTTCTCAAAACCAAACACCTTTCAATGATCAAAACTTTAATCATTTTAATCAGACTACATCTTTTCAAAACCAAGCCTTCCAGTCTGATTCAAATGATGAAGCAGATTATCAACAACTGTGTGCGTTGGTTGCAAACACAAATCTCCAGAGATTTATCCCAAATCATGGTCAATCAAATTTTAGACCAAATTTTCAACCAAGACCATCTTTTGGACAAAATAACTCAAGTTTTCAACCAAGACCATCTTTTGGTCAAAACAACTCTGGTTTTCAACCTAGACCTTACTTTGGACAAAATTCTGAAAGACCTTCTTTCCAAAATAACTCAATCCAAGGTTTTCAAAACTAGGGAGTTCAAAACGATCCCAACTCAGGTCATAATCACAATCCAAACAACATTTTCAAAATCAAAATAGAGGTTTCCAAAATCAAGGTTACAACAATCAAAACAATGGTTTTCAAAACAACCAAAATTTTGGATTCCAACAAAACCATTCTCAACCTTCCCAACAAACCCAAAGTCAAACACCTGAAAGACTTCCGATTAAAAGTCAAAAGGATGATAGTGATGAAGAAGTGATCATTTGTCACAACTGCAAAGGAACAAATCACTATGCCAGAGAATGTCGATCCAAAAACAAAACCAAAATCAAAGACTCAGCATACTATGCTCAAAGATCCGATGAATTGAAGAAACTGGAAAACCAAGAAAAGCAAAGAGCATTGATGGCAATCCATGAACCAAGTGTGGAATACTGGCCAACTTCTGATGACGAAGCTGAACACGAACCAACACAATCAAACTTCTGTTTCGTAGCTGGTGTTAAAATACCTTCAAGAGCTCCAAATGTCATAGAACAGGTATGGTCTATGATCTCTAAACTTGGTTTTTCCAAAACAATTTTTGAGTCCCACATAACCAAAATTGAGACTAGTCTGGAAGCTGATCTCAAAACATATCATGACACAATGGTCAATTATGATATTTGCAAATCTGAGTTACAAACCTTGCAACTCAAATTTGGAGAATCAACAAGAACGAAAAGCAAATTGGAAAGAGACGTTGAAAGAAAATCAGAAGATTATAATCACATCTTGGAACAATTAAATCATACCCTAATTCAGAAAAGGGATTTGGAACTAAAAAATCAGTCAGTCATTTCTTTTGAAATAAAAGATGTTTTAGAAATGGAAATCCTTCAGTTGAAACAAGACTTTCAAGAATCAACTGACAAATACAATGTTTTAAATGAAAAGTTGACTGATTCTTTAAAACAAATCAATTCTCTTGAAACCGAGAATAAAAAACTGATATGGAATATGGATTCTATCAAAGTTTCCAGAAAGCTAAGTGATGATATTTTCACCAAGGCAAACACCTTGGGAACTGGTAAAATTGATACGAATTATAGACCAGGAATTGGAAGAGAATCCTTTGAAATTGAACAAGCAAAACAGGAAAACATGACGAATTGTGAAAACTCTGAATCTACTCTACCTAATCTTTTCACATCTATTAATGAGGAAGATTCAGATGACGAAACAGTTATCAACTGTAGTCCAGATGATACTGCTTTCAGCGTTTCCAAAAAGTCTTTCAAAAGAGTTGTAAATTCTGAAACAGACACTGCAAGTTCTTTAACTCACGAAATCAAACATACCGATGGAACCACTAAACTCAAAAACTTTTTGAATGGAGAAAATTCCTCTTATGAGGATGGTAGTACTTCAATACCAACTGCTTTTCCTACAATGACTTCATCAATTGTTGGAAAAACTAGTCTAGGACAAAAATACTCCAAGAAACAACAAACAAGCAAAAAATCCATTCAATTCAACAAAACCCCACTAATCAAGCCAAACATTTTTGAAAAACAACCAATGAAACCAGTTTAACCCTACGTCATACCTCATAAACAGGTTTCCAAACAAAAACCAAAATCTTTTCAAAAACCTTTTGAAAACCGCTTTCAAGATATTACTTTTAATCATTCAAGAAACTTTCAAAAACCATCACATCAGAAAGTTTCAAACCATCATCATCAAAAAGCTTTTCAAAATCGCCCATCACATCCCAGATATGAAGAAAACTTTTCAAACAAACCTTCACATCTAGGATATCTTTCACCAAATCACAGATCTTATCAACCCACAGGTTTTCAAAAACAAATCACATTTTGGGTAAAATTGATAGATCAAATCAAACCTCAACCATTCCATCATCATAAACCAAACCATTACAATAATGTGAAGTCAAATGATAAAAGAAATTCATTAAGAAAAGCACCCAAAATAACAACTGACAAACCAGGACCCATTCAGATTTGGGTACCTAAACTTTTTGTCTGATTGTAGGTACTTAATGCTGGAGAACGCAATGATGATACATGGTATATTGATAGTGGTTGCTCCAAGCATATGACAGGAAACCAGAACTACTTACGTGACTTCAAACCTATACAAACCAATCAAGATGTTACCCTCGGCAACAACATGAAAGCAAAAATCAAAGTTTATGGAAACATAACAAATGGTAATTTTACCATAAAGAAAGTTGGCTTCGTCGATGACCTGAAACACAACCTCATCAGTGTTTCTCAACTGTGTGATAACAATCTTAAAGTTCTTTTCACCAAACAACGAAGCTTGATCATGGACGCCAAAACCAAAGATGTTATAGTTGATTCTGACCGTGCCGGAAATATGTATCCACTTGACATGGATCTTATCTATGGTAAACCCGATATCTGTTTGTTATCTAAAGCCCCAGCAGATATTAGTTGGTTATGGCACCGCCGCCTTTCCCATCTAAACTTTGGGTACATCAATAAATTAATCGGCGATGATCTTGTTCGAGGGCTACCACTTCTGAAGCTTGATAACGAAACTCTTTGTGCTGCATGTGAAAAAGGAAAACTTTTCAAATCCACTCACAAAAGCATCTCAGAATCTAGTGTATCCGAACCACTAGAGTTGTTGCACATAGACCTTTGTGGCCCTGCCAAAACCCAAACCATACAAGGGAAAAAGTACATTCTTGTTGTTGTTGATGGTTTCTCGCGCTTTACTTGGGTCTTTTTCTTAAGACTAAAATCAGAAGCACCTGAAGAGATGATCAACTTCATCAAACAAATAGAGCTGAAGCTGAAACGACCTGTTCGAAGAATCCAAAGTGATAATGGTTTAGAGTTCAAAAACAATACTCTAGATTCATTTCTCAAAGACAAAGGAATTGAACAAAACTTCTCAGCCCCATACACTCCACAACAGAACGGTGTTGTCGAAAGAAGGAACCAAACTCTATGTGAAGCTGCAAGATCAATGCTTATCTTTGCTGATCTGTCACAATACTTCTGGGCAGAAGCAATAGCCACAGCTTGCTATACTCAAAATCGTTCCTTAATCCATAAACATCTTCATAAAACACCATATGAAGTCATTAACAACCGAAAACCAAACATCAAATTTTTTCATATTTTTGGTTGTCGATGCTTCGTAAAGAATAATAAAGATCACCTTTCAAAATTTGAATCAAGGTCGGACGAAGGAATTTTCCTTGGTTACTTGTTTTCTTCAGCTGCTTATCGAGTACTGAATAAACGTACTAGAGTAATTGAAGAAAGTACCGATGTTCATTTCGATGAATTTTATGTTAGGAAATTGGATCGTGAACATTTTGGTTCAAAAATGATTGAAAATATTTTTCAAAATCCAATTCAACAAACACCTTCTCCTGACATAGACATTGAAATCGATCTTGATTTGCTTTTTGAACAACCAAAAACCGCTTACAAATCTGAACTTCTAACTACTTTAATTGACCCTACAGGAACACCCAGTGAAGTAATTCCACAAACAAACCAAAATGATGCAAATCAATTCGAGGGGGAACCACCAACACATACTTCCTCTTTGGAACAAACACCAAATCCTCCTTTAAACACCCCATCCCCAAATAGCCAAAATAATCCCGATGCATCATTTATGGGGGAACCTTCAAACCTATTCCAAGATGAAACACCCGAAGAAGAACAATGGGATACTGAAACTCCAATTATTATAGCGGAAAAGAATCTCCTAATAAAGTGGACCAGAAATCATCCAACAGACCAAATCATCGGAGATCCCAACTTAGGCATTCAGACTAGAGGCGCATCCACAAATGAATGTTTATTTGGAGCCTTCTTATCCACGACTAAACCCAAAACCATACATTCTGCTATAAAAGATCCAGATTGGGTAAAAGCTATGCAAGAAGAGCTAGAAGAATTTGAAAGAAACGACGTATGGAATCTTGTTCCTACTCCACCCGATGTTACTGTTATAGGTTCAAGATGGGTATACAGAAACAAGACTGACGATCAAGGAATCATTTGTTGAAACAAGGCACGTCTTGTAGTCAAAGGATATTCACAACAAGAAGGATTCGACTATGATGAAACATATGCTCCAGTTGCCCGAATTGAAGCAATTCGCATCTTTCTTGCATATGTTGCACATAAGAATTTCAAAGTATTCCAAATGAATGTTAAATGTGCATTCCTACATGGAGAGATAGATCGCGAAGTATACATCCAACAACCACCAGGTTTCGAAGATCCCAAATTTCCAGATCACAGCTTTAAATTGCAGAAAGTTGTCTACGGCTTGAAACAAGCACCTTGAGCTTGGTATGCCACGTTGTCAACCTTTCTCGAAGAATCAGGTTTTAAAAGAGGTTCAATTGATCAAAACCTCTTTCGTAAAATCTTTAATAAACATCTGTTAATCGTACAAATATATGTTGATGACATTATTTTCTGTTCCACTGATGAATCTTTAAGTGTTAAGTTTGCAAATCTAATGAAGAGCAAATTTGAAATGAGCATGATTCGGGAGATGACTAATTTTCTCGGACTTCAAATCAAACAGTCAACTGATGGCATTTTCATCAACCAAGAGAATTATGTCAAAAACCTACTCACTCGTTTTTCAATGGAAAAATCCAATACCGCAAAAACCCCAATGGCTTTTGGATACAAAATTGATGCAGACTTAAATGGCAAACCCGTTTACCAGAAAAGATATCGTGGAATGATCGGATCACTCTTGTACCTCATTGCCAGCAGACCTGACATCATGTTTTCTACATGTGTTTGTGCTAGATACCAAGCAAATCCTATGGAATCCCATGTAGTTGCTGTGAAACGCATCTTCAAATACCTTAAAGGCACTCCCAAACTTGGCCTTTGGTATCTAGCTAAATCTGATTTTCAGTTGAACGCTTTCACCGACTCAGACTACGGAGGATGCAAGCTATATAGGAAGAGTACATCTGGTAGCTGTCAATTCCTAGGAGGTAGACTAGTGAGTTGGACTTCAAAGAAACAGACTTGTGTGTCCACATCAACAGCAGAAGCTGAATACGTCGCGGCCGCCAGTTGTTGTTCACAAGTCATATGGATGCAAACTCAACTGCGTGACTATGGCTTCAAAATCTCACAAATTCCCATATATTGTGACTCAACCCGTGCAATTGCCATTTCTCACAATCCCGTTCACCATTCCATGACAAAGCACATCGACATTCGATATCACTTTATCAAAGACAACATTCAAAAGGGTCATATCGAACTACACTTCATCAACTCCAAAGATCAAATTGCCGATATCTTCACTAAGGCTCTCGATGAAACAAAGTTTCAATACTTCCTAGGCCGTCTAGGAATGTTAAATCCAGATAACATCCATCCTTAAACTTTTACTTTTTGTTTGTACAAAAGTGTGTTTACTTTCACTCAAAAAGAAAATTCAAAAACATTTGAAAACTGCTTTCTTTTCAAAAAAACCAAAAACATTGAATTAACCAATATTTCCAAAAACATTCAGAAAAACAAATCTTCAAAAATATAATAAAAGACTTATCGTAATAAGCTTTTATAGAACCTTGTGATTAATCGTCTTTTAACTTAATTTTCAGATGCTTATGCTCGATGAAGATTTTAAGTCATATTGATTTTCAATTGGATTGAAGGTTCAAATCTCCTACTTTTCATAATGTACATAACTTTATTTCCTTGAATTGTATTTCATTATTGATGATTTTAAAAAGGGACATAAGGTTACGAGGTTCAGATGAAAACAAAAACCCATGTGAGAATTTGTGCCTCATCAATCTGAATCATTGTGGAATTCATTTCTTGTGAGCTTAGGTGTGTCACTATTGTTTATAAGGTATATCCGATTATACCTTGTCACGGTCTCATTTTTGCTTAGATATCAAAATGACCAGGGATGATACGTTCATTTCTTACATACTAGACAAACTGTCTTTTATGCCACTAATCCCTACCTAGATATAAGCCAACCAAAAATGATGTCTTGAGATCCCGTGATCCATCAACAAGAAAAGACGAAACAAGATAAAGAAGAATCAACAAGAAAGCTAAATCATTCACCGAAGAAATACCAAACAAAACAAAAAAAACTCTACATTTGGTATTTTTAAACAAAGTTCTACCAAATGGTTATTTCAAAGAAAACATCAAAAGATCTCGTGATCTGTTTTTAACCATGATACTCTCAAAAATCCCAATTTTCTCAAATGTAGCAAATTCTTGATGCTAAAACAAAATATCCTTTTACAACAAATAGATATTGATCAACAAAAAGGATACCATCAAAGAAAAAGCTGCAACAACAATGGATTTCTCGGGATACTGTAGCCCTCATCACTGAAGATTCTTAGTTGCAAACTGCACTATGAAAATTACTAAACCCCTCTACATGTATTTCCCGACGGAGAGAGAGTGAACTTAAATGGTAAGAATGAAGAAACCCGCTGAGTAATGCCGAAACCAGTCTTATGTGATTGATTATCTAATAATGAGACTAAGTGACCTTTCGGGAAAAAGCATAGTTGAACACCTCCAATATGAGTGTGAGTCGTCAGAGGGAGATATCACTCGTTTTTAGTGATCATTAACTTGTTTTGCTGCCAGAACAACCAAACACCCAAGTGAAGTGTGAGCTATACCTATGAGCGTTCATCTGAATCGACCTGTTAAACCACTTGTCGTCATTCATAATGCTATAAAATCTTAAGAAATTTCTTTAGATACATATATGGCTACCCTTTGATAACCGAACCCAAGACTTTGATTCGGAAACAAATTTCTGAAAATCTTTTACAAAAGATATGTTAAACCAAGTCACAAACTTTCAAATCAATTGCTATGGTTTTATATATATCTTATCTATTGATAAATCTTTTATCTCAAATCTTCAAAAGTTAAACTGTCAATATGATTATATCATACCTGTCCTTATTTCAGCAATGATCACATAGGGGGAAATTGTTGAAAAATGTTCTTATGTAACCTTGTATGTGACCATAACTTAAATAAGATGAATTCTTTTTATACAATCTAACAAATATTATCAGTTATTTCAGGTTGCATGAATGCGTGATAAAACGGAAAATACGAAAACACGCGAATGACAAAAACACATATGTGTGACTAAATAATTTCAACAATATATATATATATATATATATATATATATATATATATATATATATATATGTATTATATACATATGTATGTATTATATATGTATATATGTATTATATATATATATATGTGTGTGTGTGTGTGTGTGTGTGTGTGTGTTGTATATATGTTGAATAGTCAAAGATGAAAAAGCTAAAACCCTTCCCACGTTTTTTGCTTCTACTACTACATCAACTTGCAGCCTCTACATCATCTTTCAACTTACACTCAAGTGCATTGCTACAAGATATTTGTTTCTCATATATATACATGTGTATGTAGTGTCTGTTTAGTGTTGGAGATAATAGAAGAGAGTAAGAGAGATAGATATGATATAGTGAGTTTTCCTTTGTAAAACTAAACCCTCTCAATCTTCATCCCTGGAGCTAAATGAAGAACACCAAGATCAAACAAGATATTAAATGAAGAACACCAAGATCATCAACAATGAAATGAAGAACACCATCAACCAACTTCATCTTCTTCATTGAAACTAAAGGTTTTTCATCTTCACCACCTTTGATCATCACATCATACACCACCAAACACTTTCCTTACATCAAAACACCAAAACACAACCATGAAACAACCCAAAACCTTCTGCATCAAGATCAACCACAAAACCCATCACTATTCATCATCATCTTCATAAGAAATTTCACCACCTTTACCACCTTATATCAACCTCCTTCCAACCTCTAAACAACCTTGAAAACATCCTCAAAACAACATTACACCATTACCCTAGCCAAAACATCACAAACAAAACTTACCTTCAAATCACAAAAATCCCGAAATTGACTCTGACACGAACACGCCCCGTGTTAAAAACCAAGGCAAAATCAACACGCCCCGTGTTGCCCTCTGATTGCCTTCTTCATACTTCTGAACCTCAACACGCCCCGTGTTCAGCAAGGCTAAATCAACACGCCCCGTGTCAGCATCAGTATCATGAACACGCCCTGTGTTCCAGCAAGGCTAAATCAACACGCCCCGTGTCAGCATCATTCATCAAGAAAACCCTCCAAAACCCTCCTACACGACCCGTGTCACTTGTACCTTATCTTACACGACCCATGTGCATGTTTTTACCCAAAAATACCTCAACTACAAATACATAAACCCATGTATTTTGTACCCTTTTGTAAACACTTGTTTTACATAAAATCGAGCTTTAAATGAACTTTTTGTTACTTATCCAATGCCGGATTGATCTTTGAACAAATATCGACCAGTCGCTCCAAGAGTCCCAATATCGACCAGTCCATTCTTTGAACAAATATCAACCAGTCGCTCCAAGAGTCCCAATATCGACCAGTCCATTCAAAGAACAAATATCGACCAGTCGCTCCATGAGTCCAGTTCAATCAATTTATTGACGAACCTACTTGATATATATATATATATATATATATATATATATATATATATTTATATACTTTATTATAGCTTTATGTCATTTAAATATTGTCATTTATATTATTTATAGCTTTATGTCATTTAAATACAGTCATTTATATTATTTATAGCTTTACGTCATTTAAATACAGTCATTTATATTATTATAGCTTTCAGTCATTTACAACTTTCATATTTATACTTATTCCGTAATTATTATTCTTTATATATATATATATATATATATATATATATATATATATATATATATATATCTTATATCTTAAACTGATATATCTGTCACAGAGTAACTGGTAACGTGCCTTCTGTTGTGGTGATCAGATTATTATATTTCCAACAAATCGGTATCTGAGCTGATATATAAAAGGAATAATATCTAACAATAACGTTTTTTGATAATTCACAAAGTGAATCAGGATTAAAATAACATTGATTCACATTCTGAATTCATAGTGTACTTTATGATTTACATTTTTTGTTTCATCATATGTGAATTCATATTGTGCATATGTGCTTGTTTGATCTTGTCTCTATGTAATTTATAATTTGAATAAATTTTATGCTAAAATGATATATAATATCGTTTCACATTGTGAATTACATTGTGAGTTATATGTATAAATCGTACGTTTCATATCATGAAACTCATGTTTGACTTGCTTTGTTAATTAAAAACATGAAATGAAGAAAAGAAGAATGAAAAAAAGAATAATAAGAAAAGAATGAAATGAAGAGAAATGTGAAAGATATTCAACCATCAATTACAAGTGAAAAGAGTGAAGATATCTAGATAAAAAAAACAGGTTAGAACATTCCCACTGAGACTAAAAAAAACTAATATATCTACTAATATACTACGTACTTATTGAAATTCACTTGATATGCCTTGCCCAATTTTGGTATGAAATGCAAAGATTCACATTGTGAATCTTCGATGTATCTCAAAGTCTTAAAGATTGATAATGTGAATTTTCTAAAAAAATTATAATTTGCTTATCCCTTTCACTTCATGTCACTATGGACATTATTCATGAAAAGATTCACCATGTGTATGTGTAAATCACATAGTGAGGTCCTACGCACAACGTGTTTGAGGTCCTGTACATTTTCGAATATTGGTTCATTCATTTATTCCGATCCAACAAATTTACATTCAAGAGATAAAGGTTCAGAAGTACTATTTCCAACCATTACACGAGAAGTCCAAGCTTTACCACACAAATTTTAGAATTGTATCTCGCCAACATTACTGAAGGGGAGTCTATTCTAGTTCTCTCTTTAATTATATGTTCTTTATTGTTTAAGTATGGAATGGGGACATTGCATCATTTAAGCGTGGGGTAGGGGTTGAATATAGGAATACAAGCATTCTGATGAAAATTGAAAAAAATGACTAGGATTAAAAAAATAGATTTAAAACAATAAATTGAAATTAGTTAATAATTTTTATGTTGACATGTAAGTTGCTAGTGTTGTATGGGGTGATCTGATGCTAGTTTTAATGTTTATTTGAGCCAATATATATTACAGTCTATTTGTGACTTCGCTATCCCAGTGAAATCATGGAACAAAAATACGGCCTTGCTTTGTTTAAGGGCCACAATATATTTAGCACCGTATACCATAAATACATCTACGAGAGCTTATGTAGTCATTGCGCTTAGATTAATACCTCTAACGAATAACATTTGAATTTAAGTTCCCTGGCTTAAGCATATGTTTCTATACAATTTTTAGTTTTGATAGAAAAATAAAAAAATCGAAAAACAACAAAACGAAAAAAAAAGTTGGAAAAGTTGAAAGAATAAGAGTCTACAAAATTATGAAGATAAAGAAATATCATGAAGAAAAGCTCTAAATTATTGATGGCTCAAGAAAAGGAGAAAGTTTCCATGTTATTTATTGTATTTTTATTTTCTAGGTTATTTTTCCATATGTATGCATGGGGATTTAACCAAAAATACCTTTAGGTTAAAAAAGTTTTATTGGAATGGATTTAGAGGGATGCATAAAATATGTGTTGTTCAAAAGAAGTGGGAAAGTGTTTATGAAGATTGTAAGTTTTTAGGATTGGAGAAGTTCTTAGCAAAAATATAGACATAAATACATGCATTGCGGTATTGGAGTAACGAAGAGGCTTGAACTAGATTCTCTTGTGAGATGTTGGTAACTAAAGTCTTGATACAATGATAATAAAATCTGTTTTGCTTTGGGTCAAGTAAAAGCCAAGTGCGGGATATTTTGATATATGTATATTTAACTACATATTAAATGCATATTTCTAAAACTTTTAACTATAATTATGCTTAATATGGAACAAAAGATACTTGTTATGTCTAAAATACGTTTTTTTGTGGCAAACACATGCTCGAGATAAAAAAATAAAGATAAAACAGGTCGTGGTGACATAACCACAATGTGGCGAGTGGGACATTCATGATCATCATGCTAACTTGACAGGCACGAGATTTACACGAAGATGATGCAGTGTGCAAAATGGAACAAAGGTAAATAAGAGTGAGCCTATTAATTCAAATAGAATACCCACGATAATCTGTTCAAAACCATGTTGTTTCTACGAATACTATGGGATTGGCTTGAAAATCTGATTTAACACACACAAAATTTTGGGAGAAAACTAGAAGTTTGTAAAACTGATGAATGATCATCCAAATTACATCTGTTACACATAAATAACGAGCAAAATTTAAAATGGATCTCAAAACTACCATGGGCCAAACCCAAACCAAAAAATAATGAAAAGACCACAAAATTTTCTATTCTTCCATTTATAAAGCGATATATGGTTTGGTCCCCGTCGGGGACTTATCATAACATGCTCCATGTTCCAAGCATCGATTTGACTGGTCGTAGGCCCATAACCGTGTCCCATAGGAAAAGTATGGATATTTTTATGAAGCCCCTTTAGTCACTTGATCATGGGCCTCTAGGAACATAAGGGCCCTATCCTCCACACTAAGGCCCGTATCATCCCCTCCCGGGTAGAAAATTTTCGACCTCGAATGTGCACCATGCTCATCATCTGAAGAATCGCATGAAAAGGAAGCAAATGTTTTACATTAAAAACATCAGACAACGAATGTTAATTGGAAACTTCAGATGGTAAGCATTGGAATTGATCTTCTCCACAGTCTCCGTGTGTCTAATGTTCTTGGATGACAACTTATTGTACTCAACAATCGAAAAACGATCCTTAGTAAAAAACGCCCAAGCCAAGTAACCCACATCAAAATCAACTTCCCTACGTTTCTTATTTGCATCTTGCTTGTAATTGGAGTTGGCTCAAATGAAGTTTTCATGAACAACCTTAAGAAAACCATGTTCTCCGCCATGAAAGCCTGCACTTTTTTTTGGAACAACACTAGAAACAGAAAGTGTCATCAAATCAACTGGTCCCCATGATTAGGCAGATTAGACCACCTAAAGCAAACAAAATCTTCTACTACTGTTAACAATATGATCATGAGCGAACTCATCTTGATATAGTTTTTGATCCCAGGTCTTGACATGTTCACCCACTAGACACCGCAAAAGGTTACCAAGGGATTGATTGACCACCTCTATTTTCCCATCCATTTTAGGATGACCGGCACCACTAAAACTCAGTTGAGTGTTAACCATTTTCCACAAGATATGCCAAAAGTGACTCAAAAAACTAGTGTCTCGATCTCAAACAATAATAGATGGCAATCCATGCAAAAGATAGATATCACGAAAGAATAATTGAGCCATGTCAACTGCATATGTTGTCTTTTTTCAGGGAATAATGTGCGCCATCTTAGAAAAAAGATCAATAAGAACAAAGATTGAATCATTACCCCGTTGTGCACGTTTAAATCCAAACAAAAAATCCATGCTTATATCGACCCAAGGTTGTGATGGAATAGGTAGAGGCGTATAAATCTCAGCATTTGTGGATGTGCCTTTTGAAACATGGCAGATTCTGCACCGTTTAACATATCGATCCACCTTCTTGCGTATAGTAGGGAAAAAATAAGATTATTTCACTAATTATATAATGCGATGTTGCCCAACATGACGTTCCCCATGAATCTCCTTGATGATTTGAAGGCGGAGACTAAAATTCTGGATACACAACTGATTCCCTTTGAAAAGAAAACCTTTCTACATTAGAAAATCATATTTCTATCTAGATTTTATACCCTACAGAATAACAAAAAAAAGATCAACCGTAAGTTGCTCCATTAGGACATCCAACCTCGGTACACCAAATCTCTTGCAAAGTAAAAAATTACTTCTTCTGCTCAAAGTGTCATCCTCCTTATTCGATATTCCAGACTTGTGTTCACTTTTCCAAGAATGGAATCAACCTTCGACATTTATGTGACACCTTATCTTGACTGCAAATATGTATTAACGAATCATGGTCTATAAATAAAATAAAATCCTTATGAAACATATAATGGCACCATTGCTTTACAGCTTGGATCACGGGATATAATTCAACATCGTAAGTGCTAAACATAGCTTCTTCCTCATCAACTTCTCACTAAAATATGCAATCTTTCGTACCGCTTGACTTAGAATTGCTCCAATTCGAACCTTAGAAGCATCCGTGTGTAATTCAAAAACAACACATGGGCTCATGCTCTCCCGAGTTTATTTCTAGCTTCATATAATTGGGACTTGGACTTTTTTGCTTCACTACTCATGGAGATTAACATGACATTAAGATAAGAAAATGTATTATCAAACTAAAAAAATAGCTATATAAGAAGATGAAGGAATTTTAAATGAGTTAAGAAGATCACGTACCTTAGCAACTATTGGTGATTTAGTCGAGTCAGTGGACACAAAACACGACCCAGTAATCTAATCTTCATCATCCCAAACTTCTTTTTCTCCTTTATCTTCCTAAAATTTTGTATACATTGCCCCATGAGTTGGATTTCTCATTTCATCATCATCTGATCTAGAAGACCAATTCTGATAAGTTTCCTCTTCTTCGTCATTTGCCTTAGGAATCAGAGAGACAACCTTAGTTCATGCTCTAATCTCCTCAATCTTCACAACATAATACGCTTTTTCCTTAACTTTCTCGTTCTTCTCTTCTTTCTTCCCGAGCATGCAATCTTTTGACAAATGATTTGACGCATTGCAGTAGTTACAATCGTAACATGAGTCTCCTTTTTGGCTTAAACTCTTTCTTATTCTCATACAAATGCTTTCATATTTTTTCTCCACTTTCGACTCATCATTCACACTTTTTCCAGTCGAAATCACACTTTTCTTCCTAGAATAGTTCATAAACTTTCCATTGAAAGGCTTCTTGAAAAATTTCTTCACTTTGTTGTTCGAGTAGTATACGACTGCTTCATCATCAGAGGTGAATAGGAATCCTTCTTCTCAAACCTTGGCTTCTTATTCAGACTCAGGCTCCGTACCAGCAATTTAGAAAAAAGAGGATTATACACTCAAAAAGAAATTTAAGACAGAAATCTATAAAATATTAAATAGAAATCAATCGATCTATGACACATAGTCCATAATCAATTCAATACAATCAATTGAGAGTGGTTTTATGATTGAAATTGCAGAAAATTTTGAATCAGAACGAACAATTAAAAAAATGAAAAACAAAAAGAAAACTGCAATCGATAGAGTGAATCCTGCTATGATACCAATTGTAGTGAGTTAGAGATTGATTAAGAGCATGATTAAGATGATGAAAGCTATAAATGAATAGAAGATGTAAATAATGTATGTTTGTAGGGTACCACGAACGTTACTCAACTCTATGCACCTACCCTATTTACAAGGTACATCATACTCACAAAAATATACAAGGAATAAACATCAAAATATCCAAACCACAATGCCTTGTAAAATAGATAGAGAGTCAAAGTCATACAACATTCCACACCTTACAGACTCAAACTACATTCGACTCCTCACTATAGACATTCGACCTTAATAATTAATTACAAAATCCACCTTTTATTGTTTTCTTCATTTGACTAGTATGTGTCTTACACAAATTGCATTGACTTTTCGGTTGTGTCCATGAGGATTCGACCCAACTTGCCTACACTATATTTTTAGTGTAACCAAGTAGTGATAACTTATTTGTCTAAGACGTTTGTGTCAGCGGTGTAATAGTGATTGTTTACTCGTCAAATTTGAGTCCAAGGATAAGCAGAAACGAAGAGAAGTTTGTTGTGAATAAAGGCTCCAAGGAGGAGCAACTCGTGTGTGTTGTAATATTTAGGGGGGAAATGAAATAGACACGGGCAAGAATTTAGGAGATTGGAAAAATTCTGGAATTTGGGGGCTTTCAAATTTTTTGGAAATTTGGGTGTTTGAAGGCACAAAGTTTTAATAGGTGATTGTTTAAAAAATTGAGTATTTGAAAATTTTGAGGAATTTAGTAACACATAAAAAATTAAATTGTCATAATTAAATACTTACAGTCACATGTGTTTTTATTTTATCATGACTATTCTTTATTTTCAAACACACATACGAAATTAAATCGTGACCAAAAAGTACTTATAGTCACAAATTGTTTTTTAAACAGTGAGAATAAAATACTTTTAGTCACATGTTTTTTTTTCTTTTAGTGTGAATATATTCTTACTTTTAGACACGGATAAATAGTACAATATGACAATTGATTAAATTTTGTCACGATTATCAACCGTGCGTATTGGCTACTATTTGTCGTTAGATTTTGGGTCTAAAATATCAATATTAACTTGGATAACTTCTAGGATCATTATTGCAAGCACTTTCCAAAGTTCGTGATTTCAACCCTTATGCCTTGGGTATTATGAAATATGATTTGGGGTAATCTAAGACAATCAATTTAGAAGTCTAGCTAATTTTAAATTCGAAACATGGAATAACACCTTAGTGTTTGTGTTCTTGATTAGACAGAGTATATCATACATATGATTTGTTAGGTTTTTATTTAAATACTAGTTTCAAAAACAAGAGATTTAACAACAGAAGACTTTGATTTTTAAACAAGATAAAACAAGTTTATAACCAACCGTAGATCTTCTTGCAAAGTCTAGAAAGAAACCAAACAAGCACCAAATAAGAAGATGAATAAATAAAAACTTTTGTAGTTCTTTGGGCCCTCTAAGGAGGATTGGCATTTGATGGAGAATGTTTAACCATTGAGACACCAATAAGAACTCAACTTCATGTAAAGATGCGAGTCTTCATAAGAAAAATCTTAATCTCTTAAGCATAAAGGTCATAACCAACGTATGAACTTTAAGAGAGAAAAGAATGCAAGTACACCTCAAAAGGATGAACAAGAGAGAGAGAGAGAGAGAGAGAGGAAGAGAGAGAGAGAGCACTTCTCTCTTACGTTTTACAGTTTTCGAGCATAAATCAAAGGGAAGAGTTCAAGCCCTCATAAAGCACAAGTATTGCACATAAGTCCAAGATATCTGATGATCCTAACTCAGTATCTTATTAGAATACATTTATTAATCTTACTTTACTATCTTTGTAGGATATCTAATGATCCTAACATATTTTATCTACCATTCTAAGGCATCCCTAATGGCAGTCATACTCTAAGGATCTCTAATGTATTACCATGAGCCCCCATAACCGATGTTGCTTGACTAATAATAGTGCCTCGCCACGGCGCTTCATCGGATGTTGAATAGTGAATAATAAGAAACTTTTCCTTCGGGATTATAACTAGTAATTTTAGGTGGGGTTTTTAATCCCCATATAAATCTATAAATATCGTTATAACTCTTGCAAGATTAATGATTATATGTATTTGTGGAATGTTGAATTTCATTCAGACCTTCAGATTCATTAACAACTCACTAATGCACTCATTATAGGTATTTATCTTTTATCATTTATCTTTTAACTTAATCCTTCCTAAGGATTTCCTATAATTATCACAATATAAATATTTTATCTTATATCTAATACTTATAATCTTTTATCTTAATCATTCCTAGGGATTTCCTATAACTATCACAATATAAATTTTTTATCTTATATTTGATACTTATAATCATTCCATGTACCATTTTGATGTAATTAATTTTAATTACATGGTTAATTTTATTTTTATAAAAAAATAACTCTTTCAGTTGGAGTCTAATTTTTATGAATCTTATACCCATAAGATCACGCTAAAAATGTACTATCCAAGTATGTTAAATAGCTTAGCAAACGCTACAACTGGTAGACGCTAATTTTTTAGCCTATTGGACGTTTTAACAAATAAATATAATGGCTGATTTGATTCTTATTATCTCAAAAATAAAATATTACAATACTAAGCTATTACATCTATTTTCCTACTCGTTCCTAATGGTGATAAGTGATGGAAACCTCTCGGTTTTCATACTCTCCTTCTGTTTAGGAAATTTTATCTCGAAATTATATCTTGTGTGACATCCCCCAATTTTTACAACAAATTAAAAAAGTTTCTATATGCTTTTAAGAATTAAAATGCAGAAGTTCCTAGTTAAATAAACTTTTTTGAAATAACTAAAGTTATTTTATTAAAACCTTCGAGATGTCCTTCGTTTGTATCTGAACACACGTTATAACGTAAATAAAGAGGTCCTGAAATTACCAATACAATCCAATCCTTTATTCCACTCAATATCCTAACTAGGCAATTTCAACTTTGGCTCCACTACCAGTGCTGCAATAAAATGATTGGGTCGAGTTTGGGAAACCAGGTGAGATACGTAGAGTTTTCAAGCCCATAACATTTTAATGATACAATATCATTCCTACAAGGCATATATTAGGTGTAAATATATAACGTGTCCTAAGACCATGTACCTAATCCCAACCGGTCCTCGGAAATCCGAATTTAACAATCATCCGTATGAATCACCTTACCGGATGAACTATCTAAGCAACTATTTCACAACACTTGCTAGGGGAGTCCTTGGCTAGTGTAAGTCATAAGGATACCAATGTTCATAGACTTATATATATATATATATATATATATATATATATATATATATATATATATATATATATATACGTATATGGCTTTCCATTTCTTCTACATCCATGGGTTATAAAGCCATGCTAGCAATGTAATTCACAAGACCGCCTAGAACATACCGTCCGGTGGTCTGATCAGGACCCAACATTTCTAGTCATCCCAAGACGGGGAGCATTACACTCTGATATGGTCATACACTCTAACCCAACTATGAGACCTAATCGATGTCAAGCCTATTCGAGACTAACCAATGCTTCAAAAGTTTTATTCCTAATCTAAGAAAAGAACTATATCTAAATGAAAATGATTTCTACAAAAAGTCCTAATCCAAATGCTTTTATATTATCTTTATATATAGCGCATAACACATATAATACAAGTAACATTTATGATATGGATATTCATCAATTAAGATTATGTTCTTGATAATAACTATGCATTCACTTAACAAAGTGTCTGGTAAATGGTGAATCGGGTGAAGCTTCGATTTACACCTTTCTCGAAATACCTAGATATACATAACGCTAGGTCTTAGTCTACTTTCATACTACATCGAACTATTATCTTAAAAAATTTAGATTCCTCAACAATTCCTAAGTCTACTTGAAGATCAAATAAGTAAGGATCGGCCAAGCAGGACAATCAGGAGGCAGGATCAATTCGACATATTGTCTTTCTAAAATCCAACAACCAAGTCAATGTAACCATTCTAGACACATCTACCAGACTAGATCAATGAACATACCAACTTGGAATCGTTGGAAAATCTTAATTATAAGACCCTAGTAACGGCATACAACTATAATTATAAATTACAGAGGGGAAAAGGGCAGAGTAAGTGTAGCTCATTTAGAGAGTAAAATAGACAATAATGAGGATCTACATGGGCAGAATACCGACTTTGGTCCTTCTTACGCGAAGATTATGGCAAGTTGAGCGATCGAGGGTGTTGCAGGGCTTCACCGCAGGCTAGAAAGAAGAAAATTTGGCTAACCATCATGATTTTCAGATAAATATCGACTAGAGGGTGTCGGGAGGAGTGAAACAATGAGCTGGTAGTTATAGGTGAGTTTGGAGTCTTATGCGTCATGAAAGACGAGGTTTGATGTGTATAAGGGTGACGTTGATCCACTAGGTTGCAGACACGTGGCATAATTTATGTGGGGCTAGGTAGCTGACTTCGCGTGCAAGTTACACACCTCGTGCGTATGCATGTGATGTTTTACAGATTTTCAAAATTGCATAACTCCATACGAGCTCAATTTTTGACGTTCTTTTTATCCACAGAAGGCGCTCGACGAGATCTACAACTTTTCTTTAGACCCCATCAACTAATTTTTTCTTTATTTTATTGACACATGCTTAGCCTGTTAAAGCCGATATAAAATGCATAACTCTCACATCTGGCATCCATTTTTGATGGTTTTTATATCCTTGGAATCCTAACAATGAGATCTTCAACTGTCGATTAGATTGTTTTAGCTGACAATCTATTGATCTAAAATTCGATATTGGTGTGCACACTACTATGACAAATTTTAGAAGAATGTTAACTTCCTCTAGTGAAGTCAGATCTAAATGATACCTACGTTGGAATAGTGTTTAAGTTCATAACTATAATTGATATGACTTTACCCAACTCGACATGGTCCATTTGGGTTGCATGGCATCGGGACATTTGGATAGACCGTTCGTGAGAAGAGGACATTTGTGACATATTAATATATTATAAGTTCTAATATATTAATATAAAAATTATGTTATTTAATTAGTATTGATCACAAATAAATTTGGACTTAATTTAGTGATCAAAAGAGACTAATTAAATATATGGGGATTGATTGTGTAAATCATTAATTCTTATATATGTGGGCTTATGATCCAAGATTCCTTATGTTGGGTTTAACCCATATGGTGACCCATGGATACTCCATGGAGGTTAAAACCCATGGAGCAGAAAGAATAGGTAAAGTCATGAGTTACATGGTGTAACCCTAATAGCCACACTATATAAAGACCCCTTTAGCTCAAGAAATTGGCACTAGTGATACATATATGAGGGCTAGCCGATTTGAGCATAAAGTATCTTCTTCTCATGGTTATTCCAAGTGTTGATGATGTTGTGTGAAGCGTTTGAGGTGTCACACCTGGGGTACTAGGCTCTCGAGCTTCATGGAGTGAAGTCACATCAAGAGGTATGTATACTAACTTGTTATATTACCCAACTATTAAAAGATTGTATGCTAGATAGGGTAATAGCTTGGAATATTCATATTTGCCTGTATAATAGAGAAAACATAGATACAAGGTATTTAGGGTTGCATGTCCACTTAGGAGTGTTAGAATGCTTAAAACCCAACAGTGATATTAAAGCATGGTTGTTTTCTGATATATTGATGCAAATGTTTTGTTTTCAAAGTTGAAAAAAAAGGGAAAAAAAAACATGACATTTCTGAAATTTTAAGATAATTATTTCTTTTTGTGAAAAACTAATTATTTGTAAAATTTGAATCATTTGCTATATGAGTTGAGTTAGGTCAAATTTTGTAAAAGATAAAATGATATGATTATTTTATTAATTTTAAAAGTTTGATCTAAAGAGTTTTTGAAACCTGCAGAAGTTATGGATATGAAAAGGTTTTAAAAAAATTTGATTCAAAGATTTTATGGAGTTACAAAACTTGGTCTTAATGTTTTAAAGAATTCCATAACTTGTTCTTAAGTTATGGAACTTGAAAATTTTCATCATAAAAGAATCATTAAACTCTATAAGTTATGGAATCGAAAACTTTTTTTTTTGTGTTATCTTGTTTTACGAGTTATTTTTTTAGATTAATGAAAAATATGTGTTAGTGGTTTTCAATACAAATTAATCTAAAAGTTGTTCATAAAATGTGTTTTGTAACTTGTCCTCAAGTTATATGAAAAGTCACATTTATGAATCTTAAAAACTCATAAAAATGCCTTAGGTTACAAAAAAGGAAGAGTCTTTCCTTATAAATAGTTTTTATGGCTCCATAACTTGTCCTCAAGTTATGGATGTCCAAGAGTCTATTCGTTAAAAGTTTTAAAGCTTTAATAAAACTCATAAGTTATGAAAATCCAAGAGTTTTGAATAGTTTCAAAACTTTCCCTCAAGTTTTGGAATTTGAAAAGTTTTCTCTAATGAATACTTTAATTCCAAGTTAAGCCATTAGAATTTTAAAAGATAAAATTCAACCCTTATACTGTATAATATTATAAGTTAATAATATTTATATATATATATATGTATAAGAGAAAGTCGTCTTACCATTAGTAGGCCTCATTCACGAAGTCGGTTTATAAGGGGGGTATAAGGTTATCGCCTATAAAATGGCACTTTAATGGGTGTCCACTCTCACCCACCGCTTCCTTGACTGGTGGAGGGTCGTTAGCCGAATGGGTAGGACAAGGACTATAATCCTCCATTCATTAAAATTATTAATGATAAATACTAAATAACTAAACATTTATAAATTCCCAATCTTAGTTACTTAGGAAAATGTGAATTTGCTGCTAACCCATGAAATTACACTTTGCACTTTCTAAAGTCAGTTAGTGGAGCATGTGTGGTTAACCGGCAAACTAGCTTGATTTAACAAGGTAGGAAAAGCTAACTTAATGTTTATCATAGCATCAGTGGAGCGTGTGTGGTTACCCGGCACATCGATTGAGGGGTAAATATTAACGGTACCAAGTATATTTGCATGGTTATTCACACCTTGTTTTGTGATCCTCGGTATCTTAGTCACAAAACCTGAAGGGCACACTCGAGATTGAAATATTCCATTGAAAAATTCAATGAATCTCAAAAGAACCTAGGAGTTTCAAATCCAGTTAAAACCTAATAATACATTTCGTTTATCTTGGTGGAAATTGGTGAATCGTCATTCATCTACCTTCAAATATTTTATAAGTTGGATTACGACATCCCTCTTCCAAGTTATAAAATAGTTTGTAGGGTCCTAGCCTTAATATTTCATATTGGGTGTTATATTAAGGACTTTGGATCAACTATCATGAATATTTCCCAAAAAAATGTCTAGTTCAGACATCTATGATCCTCCCAAATCTCTTGGAACTTCACTTCCTCCACCTCCTCCAATTGTTCTCCCTATTGCACAAGTTCAAGGTCACTCTAGCCCTATTGGCAAGCAAAGTCTATGTGTGATTTTATCTTGGAGATAAAGTCACATATTGACAAGCCGGTTGAGTTGGGTGACAAAGTCTTGAGAAAGTTGGATATCCAATCAATTTCTAAGTCACATATTGAGTTCCTTTGGGACTCCTATGAAATAGACTATGACAAGACCCTTAATGATCTTATCTATTTGCTAAGATCAACTTCCCAAAACTTTATGGACATTGACAATGATGACACTGGAAATCCAGAAAAAGCATTCTCTTCCCAATAGAAAGGGATCGGCCATAGTCAATTTAGTTGACCAAATGGTAAAGAGACAGGCTAAGTCTGAGATAGTCCCATGTATCATCACCAAAGGTTCCATATGGTTATATTGCCAAAGTAATGGAAATTGATTGTGAAGCAACCTATTTAACTAAGGATGTTAAAGTCAATAAGTTTCACTCTACTTCAGGGAAAGTCCACTATCTGACTATGTTAAGTTTCTATTCAGAGACTCTTGTTACATCATGTGACTGGGTCACATGTTGATGTTTTAAGAATCAAAGAAAAGTGAATAAACTTAAAAGAAAAGAGACTCTTGTTACATCATGTGACTGGGTCACATGGATTTCTATCGCTTGGTTGAAGATCAGATTACTGAGCTACTCCTTAGGAGTTATGATAGATTGCTAGGAAACATATAATAGCATAGTTTTCATTTTATGTTGCATTTTAAGGAAAAGTTTTTTCTATATTTTAAAATAAATAAAAGTTTGTTTTACTTTATTTTTATCTCCTTACAATGGCATTCATGAAAACTTGATGTTTGTATGTTTATGGCAATATTGGAAATATGAATTTGATTCTTTCATTTGTGCTAGTGTCAAAATTTACCAAATAAGGAAAGATTCTCATCACCCAAGTTTCAATTGGACCAAAACTTGGAATCATACAAGGCTTTTAGTGTGACGTATGAGAATTTTCAACTTTGGAAAATTAAGACTAGTTCCGTGTTCACATGTATATGTGACTCAAGATAAGGACTAAGGGATCAAGTACACATTCTTGTGCACTTGCCAAAGTTCACCAAAAAAATGGATAAGACTATTCGTTATGATTTACTATGGTTTAGTAAATATGATTATACTTACAAGCTTAAGTATAATTCTGAAACATTGGAAAAGTTTCAATGTATGACAGAACGAATAACAAGAATCAAATTAGGCAGAAGGATAAAAGTTTCTCAAATCTGAAAAGATGGGAGAGTACTTTAGTATCACGTTTTAAGACCATTTTAATTACTTTGAGAAAATATCACTTTGGTAAGAATGTCAATAAAGTATTGACTTCTAGAGGTCCTACTGTTTCTGGATACATGTCAAAGCTAGTGGGAGCATAATTGTTATGCTAATAATCATCATGTTAGTGGGAGAATCATAATTGTGATAAGTATTGTAAGTTAGAAATGTTAATTATAGAAAACAAAAGTTTCAATTCATGAGGTTGTAGGGGTTGAAAAAGTTGTTTTGCTGTAATTAAAGGAGAGGAAGTTATACTTCATTTCAATTCTAAAAAGCATAGATTGAGTTTATAATCATTCTAAAGAGCTTATATTGAGATTTTAATCACCTTTAGTCAAGAATATATATATGAATTTCATGTTGGATTGGTTCAACTTAAGAAAATTCTATATATTGCGTTCTGAAAATTCGATTATGATTATAGCATCCCTTTTCATAGTCAAATTTTGAGAATATGGCAAACAAAAAAAATTTATGGCAAAAGACTAGTCTAGAACCATGTCTTTATGTGAAACATCATGAAACGTGTCCCATTTACTTTGGGTACAAGATCGATTACATGTGCTATAATATTTATCCTTTCTGAATTTTTCCAAATGCCTTGGGGCATTAAGTGGAAAAATGTCTAGAATTGGATATGACTAAAGTGATTAAGCAATTGTCGAGGACAATCTAAGGTTTACCAAAGATTGGTTGCTCAAGGACAGTTGGAAGTATAATGTTAATATTGGAAGGATCATATTGACATAGTATGAAAAGAGGCCACTCTTGTTTAGAAATGGTAGTCAAAATGCGAATATAGAGTTGTCTCCATAGATGGAAGCAATCTGTGTAAGATTAGAAAAAACATAGTACAAGAAGCATGTTCAAAGCAATGCATACTTTGAACATAAGGCTTTGTGTCCATGGAGTAGGTCTTCATTGGAATACCCTGTAATGGTTGTTGACAAGTCTTTGTGACTTTGTACACATTTATTGCGAGAGGGCAGTGCATCTAAGTTTAAAATCTAACAGATTTCGATTTGGGAGTGTGAAATTAGAATCATTGAAAGTTTGGTGAATTGGTTTATTTCACAAAAGTAAGGATCATAGACAAACATAGAGTGCATACTTGGTGTATGGCAAAGCTATTGTTTAGAAAACATAGTGTACATGTTTGGAGCATGGGACACCTAGTGTTTTAATTCAACTATAAAGTTTATAAAACCGAAATAATGAATAAAGAGTAATCAGTATGGTGATAAATAGAAATTGTTTTATTTATATTCATAGGCTTTATACCATATTAGATTCACTTATTCTTGTGTTTCACTTTGTATGTTTTGAATTCCATAATAACAAGGTCATTCTTCCAGAATGACTAAGTTATTCAAAACTATCCACAGCCGATCATATGTAGAAAGTAGATATGAATCAAGACTGTCATGGGTTGGCTTGTAGAGATCCATGTTGGTGGATAGAGTTGTGCTACAACACTCATGAGTGCTCATAAGTTTTGAGTATTGGATTCAACCCGTGCCCATTTGAATCACTTCATGGATTTTATCACGAGTGATCATGAAATGATAATATCTTATATTCTTCAAACCTAGAGATATGAGTTGTTACTATGTGTTGGTAGTACATTGATTTCACGAAACCACATTGTAACTCGATGTTATAAAACGTGCCTTTGTGTATGATTCAACAAGTAGTAGAACAAGCCATATGAGTCGAAGTTTATACATTCCTTTTACCTTCGGGATAAAAGCGATATATGTGGGCCCCTCGATGATTTAATGATGATACATGTGAGTGCTTGGCCAAGTCAGGACTGATTTGATTTGCTCAATCAGTCATTCGTCATAAATCAGAAATTGGGAAACAACAAATGGACAGAGAGAATGATTGATAATCCATGTCTCAATTCATATGAAATCTAGAATAGAGGAATATATGATCCCTTATCTAATGGACAAGTCATTGACAAATGTCAGAGTTCATCGACAAGGTCAGAGTTCGACAACAACTTTTGAGAGCTACGATTGTCAGTTAGTTTTGAAGTCATACACAATAATAGGTTTAGACTTATCCATGTGGGAGACTATTGGATTAGTGTCCAAGTCCATAACTATAATTGGTAAGACTTGACCCAACTCGCCGTGGTCCATTTGGGTTGCATGGCATCGGGACATTTAGATAGACCGTTTATGAGAAGAGGACATTTGAGACATATTAATATATTATAAGTTCTAATATATTAATATTAAAATTATGTTATTTAATTAGTATTGATCAAGAATAAATTTTGACTTAATTTAGTGATCAAAAGAGACTAATTAAATATATGGGGATTGATTGTGTAAATCAATAATTCTTATATATGTGGGTTTATGATCCAAGATTCCTTATGTTGGGTTTAACCCATGTGGTGACCCATGGATACTCCATGTAGGTTAAAACCCATGGAGCATAAAAAATGGGTAAAGTCATGTGTTACATGGTGTAACCATACCTGAAAATGACTTTTATAACTGCTTGGTAAAGGACCCATATTTCACTATATCAAAGCATATCAATCCCTACACTTAAGTCCCACTATGTATCTCATGTTTTAAGGATACAAGATAGTACCTTTTTGTCAAGTATTACTCATGATAGCGATCCAAGAAGTGATCTTGATCCGGGTAGGTTTAATACTCGTTCTCCGACACGTACCTATGGAACTGGGTGACAGCATTTTCCCTATTTTCATCCGGTGAAAGTCAACCAATCCAAGTCATATTATTCTTACTGCATAATTTCTCCCACAATTATAATCGATTATGAACTTTTAGTATAATAATATTATGCGTTGATTAAAAATGTTAATATAGAACATAACAACTATTAATGTGATGATCATATCCCAGTATAATAAGATATTTATCCAATAGTTGTTGTCACAATGTTTTAATATATAAATACTAAATCCAATTTCTAGAAAAATAAAGTCTTACATCTGAAATGTCACCATTCATACTTACCTCAAAAGAAGGAATGTATTAATGAGTTTGACTAAACTTAATTTCTGTAAATTCTACAAATACTCTCATCTCTATATTTGACTTTACTCTAGGTATAGTTAAATATCATGGAGAATATGATTGGTGTTATTCTATGACTTAGAGTTTCCTAAGCTTGATTAAGTATACTCTAAAAGTCACAAAGATTTCTATGTGATCTTTGAATAGCAAAAATCCATATAGTTTTTCGATGAACTCATACATCCAGTCATATTTGACTTCAACTTCTAACGTAGTGTATTCTTGTTTTGTAATTGATTGCCTCATTATGTTTTGATTGGAATGCATTCCAACTAAACTTATTGTTCATCCCATAATGAAGTCATAATCCAATTATATTTTATAATTATCTATATCTGTTTAGAAATTGGAATCCTATGTTGCCCTTTACATAAAGATTTTCTTCTAAACTAAGTATCTTATATACATTCTCTTAGTTTTTCTTAAGTACTCTTATAATGTTCTCATAGTCACATTATAAATGATGGATTCATTTTTCAAGCAAATCAAATATAAATCATTCAACATAGTTGAAACCTATGAGCTAGGTCCTTTTGAGGCTGGCTTAAACTTCGTGTCATGTTGCAATGCCTAAATTCGTCCAACGGAATATTTTATCTTGACCTCTTTTATTATATTCTCAATATATACATAAATATAGAAAACATCTTACATTTATTATATATATATATATATATATATATATATATATATATATATATATATATATATATATATTACATTCCAAGAATGTATATTGTCCTTCCGAAGTCTTTCATATGAGAAATAGATTTCGAGTCAAGGTGAAAAAGCCCGACATGGTCAGAATTTAATTTCTCGAGATTAAGTATGTCTCATTCATATAATATTAGGAATGTCACTATGCTCCCAGTAGGTCTTAGTAGACATACATGTTTTATACACTTTTATATAAAAGCATACCTTGTTGTTTTATATTGAAATGATGATTACAACTTTGATATGTTTACTTTCTATCTACAAGTGGATCTCAAGCTTTACACATTTTGCTAGGATATTATGGATTAATTAAAACCTCCAGGCTAATCTATATTGATACCTTATAGTATATGTCAATTAAGATAAGCGTTCTTTCTTGAAATCTATTCGCTATATCTCATATTAAAAATAATATATTTATCGATCTAATCGTAGCTACTTGTGAAAAAGGTTTGATCAAAGTCAATGTCATGGGTATGATGAGGACCATTGTCGATGACCTAAGTATAGGAAAAACCTTTTATAACACGTCTTGCTTTAAATGTGTATAGTTATCCATGCAATTTATTCTTTCTCGAACAATCACTTAGTCCTTCTAGCCTTGCTATTTGGAGGAAGTTTAATAAAGACCACTCTCAATTATAATACATGGATTACATCTCATGTTCATGAATCTAAGTCATTTATCAGATTCGAGATCAGATATAGCATTTTGGTAGTTGATGGATTTGCCAGAACCATCAAGAAGAGCTCATCAATGAGAGTTTCCACAATGCTCAAGGCATAGATGATCTATACCACTAATTCAAACAACTTGCGTTTGGGAATATATATTATTGAATTTCATAGGTCCTTATTAAAACTAATTCCAACTATTACTACATCTGACTATGGTTCTTTAGCTGCTTCAAGTTTCATGCACCTCCCATTTGTTTTGCTACCATAAGCTTGGTTTCTACTAACTTATCTTTCATAGAAATAAGAGAACTTATTCTTGGTGGGTTTGCATATAATAATGTAAGCCACATTTAGAGCAATATATAAATATGTATTTAGTAGATATTAGGTTTAGAAGTTTTAGTCCAACATAGGCATCAAAACCACAAAAGCTTTAAATAAGATAAGGATGGAGCCTTTCCATAATAAATCTTATAAATAAAATGTTTTATCTACTTATTATTTGGTATTTGTACTCAAGGTACAACTGATAGTGTTATATGTGTTATACCAAGAAAATAAAAGCAGGACATTTCTACCGATTAAAAAGTAAATCATACCAAGTAAGATTTAATTTATCCATTATTATCATTAAGGATTTAGATAATTTTTACCGGTTTATATATCTACTTTATATTGGAAAACATAAACAAAGGTTTCATAGTTATGCTTTACCATGGAAAATATAATTATAACTACTATAGTTGTTAATAAAGTTGATTTGGTATCTTGTGCGAAATCATAGACAATCATTATGATGAGTTAAATTTTTTGTAATGTGTCAAAATTTGTTGAGTTAGTTTCGATAGTTATGTAATCTATTTAATAAGGAATTTTTAGTAACGAACTCTGAATGACGAGTCCTTAGTATTTTTTGTATACTTTCAGTTCTCCTATAAATAGGAGATGTACTACGAGATAGATAGAACTGATGATGTATTTTCTGTCTAATACTCACTGTGTACTTTGAAAGCATAATCGAGCTGAAACAATATATTATTTACTTATCAATGTTCATATACTTTGATTACTCTGATTTCATTCATACACTCGATTAATCACTTCAACAATTGGATTCATAGTAGGAATCAATACTACAATTGATCTGATTTTCATTCTGAATCATAAGTTTTTGAATCGCGATTTTGATTCAAAAGATTCCGCACTTTTGGTTCTAAAAATCATCTCTGATCTTCAATTGTGATTTTATTCTGCAATTAATTTTTTTAGTCGAGTAATCGATTTGGAATCCTGATCAATTCATTCATTCATCTGTGAAATTTATCAAGTTTTTCTAAAAATCACGTCCGTACTTTCATGGCGAACTTTAACATGAATACAATGGCCTCTTTTTATCATCAACTAGGATCTTCAACTAAGATTGCTATGCTAATCCGGGATTATTATGATTAGTTGGCTAATAAAATGGAGGATTATCTGAATGGACTGGATGAGAAGCTGTGGAATTGCATTAGTGGAAATGTTCAACCTCCTTCGAATGCTCAGAACATTCGTTCATCTGGTTCAACTCAAGTTGTTAGTGAACAATCTGTGAGGATAATGAACAAGGAGAAAAGATGCATGAGGTACCTACGAGGTGCATTGCCACCTTTTGTTTACATCTATGTCCATGGTTGTAAATCTGCTAAAGAAATTTGGAATACTTTCAAAGAGAAGTTTCAAGGAAATGAAAAAATGAAGATTAATTATGTGAAGCAATGTTTAGTTGAGTTGAAATAGTTTAAACAAAAAGATGGTGACCATCATCTTCATCATTTTTCATCATTCTATCCAAAAAATCTCTCATTCTCTTAGGCAAATGTCTTCCAAGTTGTTCTTGAGTTTTTTGGGAGCACTCCCTTCATCTCCTAGTGATTTTACATACATATATGCTAGTTCCAATCCACTTACACACATTATCATGGGTTACTATTCATAGGATCTTCCAAGTGTTCTTCAAGTGTTCATGACTTGAAACTTTCCATCTACAACCTTCCATTCATCAAGAAAACACACATAAGGTGAGTTCATACCCCTACATTTTTTAGTTTTCTTATTTTTTGGGGAGAATACAAGTAAAATACTAGTAAACAAGTATAATATACAAGTTGATATAAATACTTGCTTATATATTATGTAAAAGTGCTTAATACATGAAATGATGTTGGTATCACGCTTTATGAACTTTTATATGAAAAAGCTTGTTTAAAATACAAAATGTGTAACACAAGTATAAACTCAAAACCATAAAAACTAGGATTTTTTTATGAACACAATATGGATAATTTTGCAAAAATAGTTATAACCAAGTTATTACACCATTTTTGTGAGATCTAAACCAAAATATGTTATTTTTGATACATGTCTTGAAACTGGTCAAAAATACAAAGGTTTTGATTTAACAAAAAGAAAACTCCAAAAATCTAGTATTTTATGTGAACATAGGTTTTCTAGCAGAAATGGTCATAACTAGATTATGACACCATTTTTTCGGGTTATGGCAAAAAATACATTGTCTAAAATATATAAAGTTAACTTGACCTAAAAATCACAAAAAGGTAAAAATGAGTTTTACGTAACTATATTTTTACTATTTACTGTTTGTGACGTTAAAAGTCAAAAATCTACATAAGTGGACATATTAGTACTAAAACCCAATTACTAGTACTAGATGTAAAATACTTGTTATTTAGGAATATCTAAGTATACTAAAGCCTATATATGTATGTTTATGTATATATGGGTATGAAAACCAATTATTATAATAAACTACATAAGTCTAGTTTAGGAATATTTAACACTTTTGTAACATGTTGAGGAAAAAGTATAATTATATAGAATACAAATATAAATTATTTTATACTATTTTATTATCATGGAAAAGTGATCATTACACATGCAGAGGTTTTCATTTCAAACAAACGTAAACTTTTTGAATCAATTTTTGTGAGACAAAGTGTTCACCGTACCTACCAGAGTACCTGCAAAAGTCTTGTATTATAACGAGAGTCTCCCGTAAGAGAGCATGATACTTGTTTATAGATTTATACGGGACTGACAATCCCGCACCCTAGTTATTAGCTACAGTTAGACCGGAAGGTCTCGGGCGACAAATGTCACAACATTTCGATACCTAAAGAATGTTTGTGACAGACCATCAATGTCATTAGCACGACTATAATAACTCACATGGGGGAAACAATGATGCATTTAGTTTATGGGGAAAAATCCATTCACATGATTTTATATAAATTAAAACCGCTTATTACTATTTTAAGTATGAAAAATATTTGTACATTTTGGTCTTAGGATTCCAATACTACAACTCATTTTTAAGAAAAATATTGGATTTTCTTGGAATGAACACTCTCATTTTACAAGGAAAGGCTTACAATTCTGCATAAAACTCATATGAACTTACCAACTTAATAGTTGAGATTTCTTCATACCACTTGTATTATTTGCAAATCACCAAAACAGTAACTACGAGCTTTTGAGGATAGGACTCTAAGGTGCCAGACTAGTCTTGTTATCATCATATTGTAACTGATTTTGAAACATGTAACTCTTACAACAATGTAACTTTTTTAATTATATTTATGACGGTCGTGCTGCTTTGGTCACTATTATATGTTATGTTGTGATAAAACACATGAAAGTCATCCACCCCTAGGCGTTTTCGCCATCCTGGTTTGGGGGTGTGAAAGATTGGTATCGGAGCATTGTTTATAGTGAACTAAGTGTATCAAACCACATAAGATATACAACTATAAATAAAATGGGACTAAAACTCTCTGACTAAACATTTTTGCACAAGTGTACTTTTAAAATGTAATGATATTTTTATAAAAGTATAATTACATACATACTATAACGGTGTCATCACTAGGGATGAGGAGTTTGTCCCAAATCCCGATCTCGTACCGGTACCAAACCGTACCGAATTTAAAAGTACGGGGCGCTACTTGGAACTCCAAATACATGTAATTCGGGAATCTGTACCGCCGGTACCGGTACTAGTACGGAGTACCGGTACCATTCCCAGTACCGGTACCGGTGATGTTAATTCGGTTCGGTATTTAGGATTAACTTTTGATCAAATTCGGTATTCGGGAAATCGGGAACGTGATAGGTCGGTACCGGTTCCGTCCCATGCTCATCCTTAGTCATAACAAGATCAATACAAATGTAAAAAGATGAATTAAACACTACGATTAAGCCTAGATGCTTATGTGATCATATATGGGACAAATATAGATGGATCAACTTTATTTATGCGAGATATGATCAACATGTGTTTAGGAATAGTCATGGGGAACAACGAGTCTATAACTTACCAACACCCCATACAAAGAAACTCTAAGAACGAAATAATGCATTTAAAATACTATATGAGTATTTTATGATACTATAGAACCATACATCTAGATTCATTTTGTGTCTCTCATACCCTTATCATTGCACAGTCAACATGGAAAACTTATATCACCCCGGAGATCCTTACTTTCCCAACCAGGGAAACAGCAGCTAGATAGAGGAGGACCCCGAAGAGATGGTCGAAGAATACCCCGAAGAGGATCCTGAAGAGGACCTAGACAAGAACAAGGTTGAGGAGGAGGACTCCGTCACGGAGTTCGAGGTCACTAACCCTCCATATGCATCCTGTGTTCCCATTTACCAGGGGCCCACGCCCCGTTGGGGGGATGAGTTAGAGAAGTGGAGCAGACAGCAGTGACAACATTCCACATATGGCATGGAGCAGGGCTTTTATGACCCAAATCATGGAGGTCCAGCATACAGGGCCCTCCTTGTCATGGTCTCGCATATCACACGTCTCTGTGAGTAGGTCAGAGCATCCACATGTCAGAATTTAGATGTGGGTGTTGTAGCGGAGGTCACTGCCACACAATCTCGATAGTTGGATAGGTACTACGGTTGAACCTGTAATATCATTGACAGTATCTAGGAGGATCTCACCACATCCCGAGTCGAGACCAGAGACAACCAGGAGAGAAACGCGCCCCTCGAACAGAGGGTGATCGAGGTTGAGCACCGAATAGAGGTGATGTAGGCCTTCATGGCTTAACTCCATTGCCCACAGGAGAACACATGTCGTGAGTAGGGCTTATACTACTTACCTTTTGTTATAGATTAGGTTTTATGAGTAAGCGTTGGTGCTAATCTTTCTTGTATGTAGGTTTGACCCTACGAACAAGTGATTACATTATCCAAGGGGTCGTTATGCTATCAAAATTTTGCTTACAATGATGTATTGTAGACCTTCATCAAGGTTACTTTTCCAAAACCGTGTACTAATATACATATCATCAATGAAATGGCATGCATTTCATTTCATTGGGTTTTATTATTATATTCATAAATTGTTATGAAATTTTTTTACTGATTATGGTAGACCTCTATTTATGAATTTCTTACAAGTTACAATGAAAACAGAAGATAATACATACATAACTAAGATATTCTATTTCGATAACGACCGACTTATAATCACTATTGAAAACTTATCATCATTCCATATTTGAAATTTATGGCAGAAGGATGCCACCACAATGAATTTTAAGATGGGTTTTCAACACCTAAGCAACACCACCACCACTCCCACCACCTTCACAGATGGATTCTGCCATCCTTAAAGTTGCCATAGCAGCCGCTGTGACTGTCGCTATGTCACATATTAGTACCAATGGCACCAATGGGACTAGAAATGGTATCGATAGTTCTAGCCAGGGCAAAAGCCATGGACTCCCAAGGGGATGTTCCTACAAGGACTTCTCAAACTGAAAACCTAAAACCTTCTATTGAAACGGAGGCATCATTACCCTGACAAGATGGATCAAGAAGATAGAGTTATTTTTTGAGATATCTGCATGCTCGAAAGAGATTAAGGTCAAATTTGTGTCATGCAGATTCGTTGATGGGGCCCCCTCATGTTGGAATGGCCACGTCAAATCACCAACCCTCCCAGTGGCCAACTCTATGAGCTCGGAGGACCTGAAGATCATGATGCTAGCGGAATACTGCCTGAGGGCGAAGTACATAAGCTGGAGAAACAGCTCTAGAACCTCCCAATGAAGGGCTCAGATATAGAAGCCTATACTATCAGGTTCAATGACTTCATGGTGCATGTCCCGGGATGATCACGCGGAAAGAAAAAAGGTGGAACATTAAATCTATGGACTATCCTCTCAGATTCAAGGAAATGTGGTATGTGAAAACCCATCCACTTTGGATAGTGCCAAACGCTTGGCACAAACTCTTATGGATCATGGAGTCCACCAGGGCTTTATGATGGCCATCCCTAAAAAACAAATGGGGGAGAAAACAAAAGAAAACTTTGGAACAAGAGGAGAGGCCAACCGATGCAAGAGCTTGCCAAGAGATAACAAATAGTTGTAGTCCAAGCTGCCACTGTCCCTGCCACCCCAACACCAACAAAACAATATGATGGAAGCCTACCCAAATGTGGCAAGTGAAACTTCTACCATAGTAGAATTTGTCTAGAGATGCAATGTAGCAACCACAACAAGAAAAGTCATATCGTCCATTTCTATAAGGCGCAAGCCCAACCGGCCGCCCCAGCCGCAAATGTCGGGGTGATCTGAACATGTTACAGATGAGGGGAAATGGGCCATTTTAGGAAAAAATGCTCAATATACAATAATAGAAATGTTGGGGTACATGAAGGGTTTTGGCATTAGGGCATGAGGATGCCATGAAGGACCCCACGGTGGTTACCGGTACGTTTCTCCTGAATAACTCACTTGCGTGCATACTTTCTATAGCGGTGTAGAGACAAGTTTCTTGAGCCCCAAGTTTAAACACATACTCAAACAAAAGCCACAATCACTCAATGAAATATGCATAGTAGAAATGGAAAATGGAAAAACTGAAAGCACTAAAGATGTATACATGGTATGCACTTTAACCCTAAACAATCACTCCTTCCAAAACGACCTAATTCATGTTACAATAAGAAGCTTTAACCCTAAACAATCACTCCATCCAAATTTACCATGCCGATATCATGTGTTATGAAAATCCCGTTCGCCTTAACCTACCGAATAACAAAACCCTTATCATCTACGGTGATAAACTTGGCACAAACCTCTGAATCATCTTCTGTATCAAGGCTCAGAACTATCAACGCAAGAACTACCACACATTCCTAACACACGTTGTTAACGAGAAGAGGGAAGTAAAGGACATTCCAGAGGTCTGCAAGTTTCCAGATGTATTCCTAGACGACCTTCCAGGAGTACCACCCATGAGACAATTCGGGTACATAATTGACTTGATTACAGGAGCCAACCCCATTGTAGGAATTGTCTAATCAACTGAACGAACTTTTGAGCAAGCAGTTCGTTAGACCGAGCTTCTCACCTTGGGGAGCACCAATTCTATTCGTTAAGAAGAAAGACGGATCATTTCATATGTGCATTGACTATCAGGAGTTAAACAAACTCACCATCAAAAACCGATATATCCTACCCCGAATTGACGACCTCTTCGAACAAATTCAAAGAACCAGCAACTTATCAAAAATCGATCTGAGATCGGGGTACCACCAACTGCGATTCCAGGAGGAAGATTGTTGTATTAGTGTCTAAGCCCATAACCATATTTGGTAAGTACTTGACCCGGTTGTGCGTGGTCCTTTTGGGTTGCCTTAACCAAAGCAACATGACTGATAAATAATAGAGAAAGAAGTTATTATGATTTATTAATATATTATAAGAAAAATATATTAAAGGAGAAATCCTATTTTTTTAATTAATATAGGTTAATAATTAATTAATAATTAATTATGATCAAATGTAATTAATTAAACTAGAGGGGCTGAATTGTAATTATGTGACAGTTTCAAATTAGGGCAATGGATGCCCTATGGACAGGGTGGATGAATTCAAGATGATAAGGCCTTAGAATTCGTCCAAGATAAGGATTCTAGGCTTGTCTTATGGGCTGCTTGGTGGGAAAGTAACCAAATAACGATAAGGGTTGAAACCCTAATCTCTACCCTATATAAAGACCCCTTAGGCCTAGGAAAATTGGAATCTTGATCCCTAGAATACCTAGAGCCAATTTTTGCCTCTTCCCTCTCTCTCTCTCTCTCTCTCTCTCTCTCTCTCTATTGCCTCTTGTGACATCCCCATTTTCACGGCCAGAAAAGAACAACTTTGTTTATGCTTTATAAAAATCAAAGTACTTCTTTTCATAAAAATGTTGCGGAATTTGTTTCCAGAAAAATATGATAAATAAGTTATCAAAATATTTTCGAAGAAACGTATTTTGTTCAATTTCAAACGTTTGCAATGTCATCGTCAATACAGAAACATAAGCATAAATAGAATTTACATTTATTTACACTAGTGATCTACATCTCTATAATCTCTTAGTGTAATGTGAATTCATATCAACACCTGTGATATAAATAAACTGAGTGGGTCAGGTTGGGAAACCTGGTGAGTACATAGGGTTTTCAACCCACAATAATATAATTATTATGTTTAAACAATCAAACAATCAAACAATCAACCCAATTACCCATCCCCATTATCTTCTTTAATCTTAAGGATCTACCCTATGAATCAGCTATTCCTCGTTCATTCATTCCTAAGGATAATCCTAAGGAATCGGCACAAAGTCCATCGTTGCCACGGTTTACACAACGGACACTAAGTCTGCATAGTCGCTAGGGTTTAGGCATCAAGTCTGCATGATCACCAAGATTTACACAATGGGAAGTAAGTCTACATAGTCGCCATGGTTTAGGCATAAAGTCTACACGATCACCAAGGTTTAGGTACCAAGTTTGCATGGTCGCCAAGGTTTAGAGTACACCGGGTGAACACATCGTTCATAACACCTACAGGTTGTGAGCCTGCTAGTGGTCCACTGGACTATCTAGAATAGTCTGTGGTTGTCATCCATACTCTGCTGAATGATGGGGCCGTTGTCACAACTAGAAATTTTATGTCTTGTAATCACTATACTCAAGTAAATGTTGAATTCAAAAAAAAAACTCAAGAGCATGTATGATGCTTACTCAATGGAAAACTAAACCCCAATTCACTACATCAAGCAATTGGAAAACCCTAGAAGTTCTTGTTAAGTCCATTTTGGACTAGGACTTCCTTATTGGATCCAAATGGACCAATAAGCTTCCAATTGGACTAGCGTGGGCTTAGAACCCTAATTGGGCTCTAATTGGACCCACATTCATTTATTTCAATATTATGGGCCATATTGGGCCTAGAATGAAATAAATTGAAAGCTTTGATCCATGATTAACCCAATCTAGCTTATTAAAACATAAAAATCACAATTTTATTTTATAAGGCCAATAAATACCTAAAACTAACTCTAATATTGGGCTTAGGAGCAAAAAGCCCAAATTTTTCCTTTTTCCTTCCATGTTTTCGGCCCAAAACAAGCCCAAGAGAAAGGTTTGACTTTCTCATGACACCTTATTTTTATCTTTTGGACTTCCATGCAAGAAACTCATATCTCCATGCAAACCTCACCTCAAACATCATTTCTTCTTCCTCTCTCTCTCACTCTCGGCCGAGCAACACCCACACACACACAAATCTCTCACAAACTCTCTCTAGATCACTCAAGGCTTCTTTCCTCTTCTCCATCCAAAATCTCGAGATTTAGGAAGTATTCAAGGGAGTTCTTCCACAAAAATCATCATCTAAGGTAAGGTTTTGCTTGGATCTATGACTTGTATTCCTTGTTTTATCAAAAATCTCTTCCTAATCCATGCAAAAAATCGTGATCTTGCACTCTAGAAAACTCCATAAACTCGAAAACTTCATCAAGGAGTGCAAAGGCCAAAAATCACTTCATTTCTTCCATTCTTTCTTCAAAAACCGAATCAACACCCAAGGTGAGTTTCATACCCCCTTATTTTCGGATTTTATAAGTTTTATGGGGGAGAATACAAGCAAAGGTGTAGATCCATCATTCTGTGTATGTTTTGGTTGATTTCTATGATTATATGTGTGTTTTGTATGATTTTGATGCTAGATCTAGTTATGAAATGCTAAAATACCGAGATATATTTTATTCTAGCATAAAATATACTACTACATGCAAAGTATACTAAGAAAAATAACCAAATGGCTTGACAACACTTATTTTGGGCTAAAAACTCATTTTTTTGACATAAAATGTTAAAAATACAAAGTTGAAGGGCCTAAAATGAAATATTTCGAAATCTGATGGGTGAGATGAGTCAAAACAGTTTACACAATGTATTTTCTGAAAATACACTATATGGAGGGTTAAAAACATAAATTCCAAGCTTAATGGGCTAAAAATGACATTTTCGGCCCAAGGAGGCCCATTATGCGAGATTTTCTGTTTTGGAGGGCCAAAACTGTATTTTTCTGTAAACCAGTGGACTATAAGTGTTCCAAGTCCTTTTCAAAGGTTTAAAATGCTTTTTAAATTTAAAGGGGACTAAAGTTGCAAAAATTTTACAATTTGGGCCAAAATTGTCAAACTTGCGAAAAAGATGGGTTATAACCGAGAAAACTGAAATTTCAGGGATTTAAACTGTTTTCAATGAAAAATATGCTGAAAAATATTAATTTCAATAACTTTTGGTGTTAAAATGTCAAGAAAATTGATTTAAGGACCAAACCGGAAAGTTTTTAAATAAAGGGTTGAAAAAGTGAATTTTACAAACAAGGAGGGACTGAAAACAGAAAATTCTCAAGGCTAGTTCAATACATGCAATTTTATCAAATGATGATACCACGACTATCGACGAAATACAATACATTACAACACCAAAAGTCGTTGTCAAACGAATTGGTTCGGTCTCGAACCAATAAAAATACGAAACTACTAACACGACGACGCTATGACATTACGACATTACGATTCATAACTAATAATGACTGGGAAGTCACTATACATGCGAGTGTGCACAGACGTCTACGTACCATCTTTGGGCCCCAAAAGTGTAAAATCTTGTTTGTTGAGCCTAGCTAGCCCAATGACCTGATCTTAAGGCCCGAAGACCTCTCTCTTACGAAGTGTTGGGTTTTACCGATCCGACATAACGTAAAAGGACTTTCAATGGAAAACATGCTGCTGGTCCCCAAGGGTCCTTCAATGATGCTAGTAAAGTCGGTAACTCACGATTGCGGGTTGGGCTTCGGGCCCTTCGCAATTGCAATGGTCTTGAACGACGCGGGGAAATACCGAGGGTTTCGCACCTTCTCTTCTTCCCTCTGGTCGTGGGACTACACAAGTCTGGGAAGATTGTGTTGTGTGAATAACTGCGAGTGATGCCTAAGGGATCGCTTGTAAGGTTGTCGACTGGACGTTTTCATTAACGGACGTCACAACAATTCGCCACCCAGTGTATACTCAATGCCTCCGGAGCTCAACGAATACCTCTAACGCAATGAAATAACAGTTCACAAACTAAGTAAAGCAAAGTGATAGGAAAACGTCGGGTTTTCCTAGGGTTTTCAACTAATACACTTACGAATTACGTGCCGAATTTTACAACTCGTACGCTTACATCAATAGAAAACAAACAAGCATACTTACGGATCTTCGCATTTTTTTTCCATACTATTTTCAGAAAATATCGGATTTTCTGGTGGTTTTCGAAACAATAAAAACATTGGATTTCAAACATTACTTATGAACTCACCAACATTTCATATGTTGACATTTTTCAAAATACTTGTATTCTCAGGTAACAGATAAGGTGAAGGATGAATTGCACTCTATGACGTTTTGCTATGGTTTAATTAGTATCAAACAGTTATTTTTGGAGAATGTAATGTTTTGAAACAATGTAATGAATGTAAACGCTACCAGTTGTATCATTCCAAATGTTGGTGATGTATAATGTTATGTTTCATGTATATGCATTGTGATGGTATTCAATTGAGTCACGGCAGCCCCCGGAGGTTTCCGCCGTCTGGTTCGGGGGTGTGACAGCCGTTATTTGGGAAAAAGGCTTCTCACATCATCCACCTTGCACCCTCACCTCGTGGTCTATAACACCTCTCAACTCATCATTCAACTCATATTCCATATATTATATCTACCCATGTTTACCCCAACATTATCGTAGATATAAAATACATATACAGTTTAAATCATTTAAAACATGTATAAAATCGTTTATTTAGCATAGACAACAAGTACTCAGATAATATGCACACATAGCACGTAATTTATATAAAATATTTCATATCTATGTGTAAGATGAAAGTAACTATGCACTCACTTGAAAAGGTGGTGATTCCGAACTCAGACATCACTTCACTTCTTGAAAAAAAAAATCCTTCGACGAAACCTAGTATTATTACCACTAGAGTTTAGTCTATTATTCACCGAGCCTAATTAATAGTCTAGTTATTATTACTATATATAACGGTTAAATAATACTTATATAACCCATAATAATAGCCCAATTACTTATTATATGTTCTTAATAACGTTAATATAATTAAATAAAAACTATATTAAAAATAGCATTGGCGTAGCTCACTTACAGAGGGTTTTATAAAAAACCAGGCTTTGCTAGGAGTAGCATTCCCGTGCGGAAAATCTCTTCTTCTCGGAGCCATCGAGCACTCAGGGGCTTCTGCCTCGTGCTAGGGAGGTTCCCTAGGCTTTTCGGGGGGTTTCGGGGCTAGAGAGAGATTCTAGAGAGAGTAAAAAGAAGAAAGAATGAGAAAGGTGTGAAGAAAATGAGGGTGGGAGAGGTTCTATTTAAAGGGTGAAAATGGCTGAACTTGGTGCCACATGTCACCATCTAGTGGCAAGACTTGGGGAGAAAACAATGGCCAAGATTGTGCCACATCACCCATTTTCGCACAGCACAATTCCGACTTCTAAAATTCGTAATTTTCACATACGACCTCCATTTTTGATGTTATTTATATCCATTCATATGTAAAAATAATATCTACAACTTTCATTTTGACTCCGTCTGCTAATTCTCGACCGATCTTAAATTTAATAGTACTAAGCGTTTAGACTTTTAAATGACCGCGAAGAATTCGTAACTTCTTCATACGGACTCTGTTTTCGTTGGTCTTTTTACTGTTAAGTTGATATTAATGAGATCTTCAACTCTAATTTAAGTCATGTAAGCCAAAAACCGCTCGAATAAAAATTCGAGTTTCGGGTCGTGCACTGTTAAGCCGAATCTTAGAAAAATCATAACTTCTTTATACGAAGTCAAATTTGGGCGTTCTTTTTATGGATTTTCTCGGTTTAACATATTGTACGAATTTCGTTTAGATCACTAAGGATAAAAAGTCATCCATCGTAAAATCACTATTTATGCTTCCCGATGTCGTGCCGGTTCCGTCGCGAAACTTCGACGGGTCATAACTTCATCATTATAACTCGGATTTCGATGCTCTTTATATGTACGGAAACCTTGTGACATATTATACAACTTGATTAGGATTATTTATTCTAAATAATCTTTTGTTGAAAAATCATTTTCGACCCCTAGTACCTCTAAATTGACTTGCTCGGATCTACAGGCGTTACACCTCTCCATTTGCCTGTGGTGTTTGTGAGCCATTAGAGGTACTACACTTGTGGTACTTGCTTTCCAAGACAAGGAGATTGAAGACTTGTGTTGTTATTACCATATAACAAAAAGAGGTGTGTAATCCATTCTACTATCAAGATTTCGAAATACCTAGGTGCATGTTAGGGTTCTTCCTGTGTTCATAAAGTAGTATATCTAATAGTGAAAACATAGATCCAAATCTAGGGTTACATGCACACATTGGATTGTTTGTATAAAAATCATCAGTGGTATCAAAGCATATGGTTATTTTTTTTAATTAGAATTATACAATTGTATGAATTTGACACTTGATGGTTTATGACCAATAAACCCTAGGAGGCAAGGTTGTAGAATTTAGGGTTCTTGAACCCTATTTTTCGATAATTTGATAAGGGTTTTCAAACCCTTTTCTTAGCCCCCAAGATTTCGAATTCTAGGGCTTGCAAACCCTAGCGTTTTTCGAAATTAGCCTCCTCCCCAAGATAAGATCCTAAATTTTAGGGATTTTGATAATCCCATATCTTGTATTTATCTTTTAATGCTTAAATATGGTAATTAAAGATTTTGAATTATCCCATCCCATGATTTTCGGAATCTAGAGGGATTTAAGGGATTGGGATAAATTAATTGTTTAATTTAAGATAATTCTTTATGATTTAATAATTCAAATTAATTGATTAATCTAGATAATTATTAAATCAAATGTTTTAATATTTAAAATATTAATTTAAAAGGTTTTAAATTTCGAAAATTTTAAAATTGAAATTGAAACCCTAGTATTTTGAAATGTTTAAAATACACCCTATACTATTATATTATTACAAGATATATATATATATATATATATATATATATATATATATATATATATATATATATATATATATATAACTAAAATGCTAGTCTTACCGTAGTAGGTCTCATTCACAAAGCCCATCTATAAGGTGAGTATAAGGTTATGGCCTATAAAATGGTCGTTCAATGGGTATCCAATTTTACCCACCGCTTCCTTAATTGGTGGAGGCTCGTTAGCCGAACGGGTAGGCTAGGGCAATCATTTCCTCATTAATAAGTATAATGAATCTATATAAAGTAACTAAACATTTTTTACAAAATTCTCAATCTTAGTTACTTTAGGCAAAAGTGAATTGATGCAATCCCATGAAATTACACTTTACACCCTTGCAAACAAGTTAGTGGAGCATGTGTGGTTAACCGGCACACTAATTGGTTCTAAGAAAAGGTGGCAAAGGGTGACTCATTGTTTGTCATAGTTCGATGGAGCGTGTGTGGTTAACTGGCACATCGAATAGTTGATTGTAACAATAAGGGCACCATGTGCATTTGCATGGTTATTCACACCCGCTTTGTGATCCTCGGCATCCCAATCACAAATTAGAGGGGCATATCGAGATTTAAACATGCCATTGAAAAGTTCAATGAATATGAAAGGAATATAGGAATTCTCAATACATTTAAAACTTATGTCTTTTATGCTTTTCATGGTGAAGAACTAGTGAATCGTCATTCACTTACCTATAAACTATTTGCATCTTGGATTACGACATCCCTCTTCTAATCTGTAAATAATGTTATTGGATCATAGCCCTAATTTCTCATTTTGGGTGTTTAGTTAGGGATTCAATTCTAATCAAACTTGTTCCTTTATATTTTTAGATGTCTAACGCAAACACAAACAACGTTGCTCCTGGTTTATTCTCACCAATGAGCCTACGTCAAAAAGTGACGTTTGATGGATCGAATTTCAACGAATGGATAAGATACATTTGCATGATTTCTCATTACGAGGAGAAAGAATATGTCCTCGGCGAGAAGATTGAAAAGATTAATCCGGAAATCGCTACTCCCAAAGAAATGGTCATCTTTAAGGCCCACGAGCGTGATGCAACGAAAGTTAATTGCATTATCTTGGCCACTATGAATCTTTAACTCCAAAAGTTCTATGAGGACATGTATCCATACGAAATGCACCACGATTTGCTGGAGAGGTACCACCAAAGCGCAAGGAAAGAGCACTATGAGATCATCACCAACATGATTACCGCTAAGATGGGGAGTGGAGAGTCTCAACCTCACATTTGCAAAAAATGCAGAGGTATGTTAATTGTCTTTTCAAGTTACATGTTAACTTTGGGGAAGATTTGGCTATCGACATCATTCTCCACTCCTTGCCCTTGTGCTACAACCAATTGAGGATGACCTACCATATGAACAAAGAAGAAGTCACCTTAAGTAAACTCCAAGGGATCCTAACGACTGCTGAGAGCAACCTCAAGGACAAGTCTGTTGCATCTACTCCCACTCCATCCGCTGCTACTGTTTTGGCCATTGGGTAAGGGAAGGGCAAGAAGTGAAAGGCTCCTTCAAAGAGCCACCACAAGGGAAAGCCCCAATAGAGTACCTCTTCTAGTGGAACCAAAGATGGTTCTATTAAGCCAAACTCAAACCCAAAGAAGGCAGAGTGTCACCACTGTCACAAAATAGGGCACTGGAAGAGAAGCTGCCTCGAATATCTGCAAGCCATCAAGGATGGTAAGATCAAGCCGTCTTTCGTAGGTATTTACAAAATTAAATATAATGTTTCATCGTATTCCATTTCTTGGTTTCTTGATACAGGATGTAGTTTTCACATATTTCGTGATTTTCAGGGACTAAGAAGAGATAGGGATGTGGAGCGTGGAAGAATAAATCTAGTCATGGGGAACAGAAGATCGTCGCCTGTCACCAAGATTGGAGTGTATTCTTTAGCACTTAGTAATGGATTAGGTTTAGATTTAAATAATTGTTTCTATTCGCCGAATATATCTTGAAACATCATTTCATTTCATGGTTTGTTTAGACAAGGATTTAGATATTCGTTTGATAATGAGAAAGGTTCAATTTATGCTTATCTCAATGGTGTTTTATATTTTGAAGCATTGCCTTGTAATGGAATTTATGAAACTGATATGGTTGTAGTTAACCTAGGAAATGATGTATTGTGTGTGGATTCTTCCAATAGAATGGATAAAGCATGCTTGTGGCATTGTCGTCTTGGACATGTTAACAAGAAACATATAGCCTAACTCCAAAAGGATGGAGTGTTGGAGTCATTTGAACTTACGGACGATGACGTGCGCGAGTCTTGTTTACTTGTAAAGATGACCAAGTCACCCTTCACTGGCACTTGTGAAAGGGGTGAGGGGCTATTGGATCTCATACACACCGATGTGTGTGGGCCCTTTAGATCCACCACAAGGGACGCGAACCGCTTGTATGTGACTTTTACGGATGATTATAATAGATATGGGTATCTTTATTTAATCAAGCACAAGTCAGAAACCTTTGAAATGTTCAAAGAGTTTAAACATGAAGTGTAGAATCGTTTGGGCCAGAAAATCAAGATGCTTCGATCTGGTCGAAGAGGAGAGTACCTAAGTCTTGAATTCCACGACTATCTCAAGGAATGCAGAATAGTTTTGCAATTGACACCACCTAGGACATCGCAGTTGAATGGTGTGGCTGAGAGGCGTAATCGAACCCTGTTGGAAATGATTTGTTCCATGATGAGTCGTGCTTCACTACCTATCTCATTATAGGGGTATGCCTTGGAGATTGCCACCGATATGCTTAACTTAGACCCTACAGAGAAGGTTACCAAAACACCACACGAGATGTGTACAAGGAAAGCTCCCTCGTTGGCACATATCAAGGTTTGGGGTTGTGAGGCCTTCGTAAGACGAGAGACTCATGAAAATATCAAACCTCGTTGTGAACGGTGTATTTTCATTGTCTACCCATAGAAATCCTTTCGATGTCTCTTCTATAGACCGAGTGACAATGTTGTCTTCATTGCGAGGAGAGGGGTTTTCCGAGAGAGAGAACTCATAAACCAAGGGGACAGTGGGAGGAAAATCGATCTTGAAGATATTCAATAACCGAGCGATTAAGGAACCTCTAACGCTAGCGCTCAACTCGAGGAGGAAACTCCGGTTAAACCGATTGACGAATCCTTACCTCTTAGACGTTCCGAAAGAGTTAGAGTTCAACCCCACTTATATGGTTTTCATATTACTACAGAAGGGGACACATATATTAGTGATAGTACACTAATAAATCTAGATGAACCTAACAGCTATAAGGTAGCCATGGCAGGCCCGAAGTCTGAAAAATGGAAAGAGGTGATGGACAGCGAGATTCAGTCCATGTATGACAACCAAGTTTGGAATTTGGTTGACCATGTGTTCGGACATAAGACGGTTGGATGCAAGTGGATCTTCAAGAAGAAGACCGACATGGATGGGAATGTGCACATGTATAAGGCGCGATTGGTTGCGAAGGGCTTTACTCAAACTCTTGGAGTAGAGTATGATGAGACCTTCTCACCAGTTGCCAAAATAAAGTCTATCAGGGTGATGCTAGCCATTGCTGCATTTCATGATTACGAAATATGGAAAATGGATGTTAAAACCGCTTTCTTTAATGGGAATTTGGTTGAGGATATTTACATGGCTTAGCCAGAGGTTTTTGTCAATGCGAAGCATCCCAATAGAGTGTGCAAGCTTGAGAAGTCCATTTATGGACTTAAGCAAGCATCTCGCAGATGGAATCTTTGCTTCGATGAGAAAGTCAAAGATTTTGGGTTTGTACAAAGAGAAGAAGAATCATGTGTATATGTCAAAGCCAAGGGGAGTATAGTTAGCTTCCTCGTATTGTATGTCGATGACATACTACTCGTACCAAATGACATCCTGATACTGTAGGAACTTAAGTCCTGGCTCGGGAAGTGCTTCGCCATGAAGGACCTCAGAGAGGCTTCCTATGTTTTGGGAATAAGGATAGTGAGAGACCGAAGCAAGAGACTAATAGGACTTAGTCAGAATACTTACTTGGACAAGGTACTAAAATGTCTAGTATGGAAAACTCAAAGAAGGGAGAATTACCAATCCAAAGTGATGCCAAGTTGAATAAGACTCAAAGTCCTAGTACCGAAGCCGAGATAGCAGAGATGATTCGAGTACCTTACGCTTTCGTAGTTGGCCCAATCATGTATTTTATGACTTGTACTCACCCTGATGTGGCCTTCTCTTTGATTATGGTTAGTAGATATCAAGGGAACCCTGGCAAAGCACATTGGACCGCAGTCAAGAATATTCTTAAGTACCTTCGGAGGAAAAAGGAATGGTTTCTAGTCCTTTGAGGGAGTGATGACTTAAATTTGCGAGGGTATAGTGATGCCAGTTTCCAGACCGATATGGGCAACTACCGTTCACAGTCGGGCTGGGCCTTTACCCTTAATGGATGAGTAGTGACTTGGAAAAGTTCCATCCAAGAAACCGTAGCTGATTCAACGTGCGAATTAGAGTAACTTGTAGCAAGCGAAGCATCAAAGGAGGCGATATGGTTGAAGAACTTCATTTGATACCTTGGTGTTGTACGTTCTATAAAGGAGCCTATGGAAAATTTATGTGATAACAAAGGGGTGGTTGCCTTGACCAAGGAACAGAGGGATCATGGTAGATCTCGGCATATCGACAGAAAATATTACTTTATTAGACATCGGGTAGAAGAAGGACTCCTTATAGTAAAGAGGGTATTGTCAGAGGATAACCCAGCAGATCCGCTTACGAAGGGATTGAGTAGAAACGTTTAATAGATAAATGTTAATTGTTTAACTATTATTTTGCTTTTCATGTTTTGACTTCCTGAATAATTGAGTTAATTAAAAATAATCGAATAATTCAAACGGTCCATAATCGTTCATATGTTGGAAGTAGGTTTGAATGAAGGTTGTCATGAATTGGTGTGTACATTGTCTGAAAGGTATTAGACATAACAAAGGTTTTGTTACAACGTTCATGAGTGCTTGTGAATAAGTTTTGAGCATTGCAATAAAACCGTGCTTGCTGGAATCACTTCACGAAATTTATCACGAGTTAGCAAAAGACGATAATATCATATGGTCTTAAAAACATGATATTTGGTTTATTGTTTGCTAATTGATTGTGCATTGATAATGCGAAAAGGCATCAGTAAGTTGATGTCATAAAACACATTGGTATGTATAATTTGATTAGTGAGTAGTAAATCCATATAATTCGAAGTTTATCTGTTTCTTTTATCCTAAGAGGGTAAAAGCGATATCAGGGCCCCTCGGTGATTTTATTTAACTTATGTACCGGGCTCGCTCAGGATTGAATTGATGTGTTAAATTAAGTTCTATGTAAAATGAATCTGAGATCGAGAAACAAACTGTTGGACAATATGTATCACTATGTTCCATGAGACTGTCTGCACGATAGATTGCTGATAAGATCAGAGTTCGACAGCGTCTTTGATAGCTACGATTGCTAATCGAGTTATACTTGCACTTATAGTCATTAGACTTATCCAAGTGGGAGACTGTTGGATTTGTCTCTAAGCCCGTAACCATATTTGGTAAGTACTTGACCCGGTTGTGTATGGTCCATTTGGGTTGCCTTCACCAAAGCAACTTGACTGGAGAAATAATAAAGAAAGAGGTTATTATGATTTAATAATATATTAAAGGATATATTATATTTGTTTAATTAGTATTAGGCAATAATTAATTAAGAATAATAATAGAGGGGTTTAATTGTAATTATGTGATAGTTGCAAATTAGGGCAATAGATGCCCTATGGATAGGGTGGATGAATTCTAGGGTTGAATGCACACATAGGATTATTTGTATAAAACCCATCAAATATTTCCCTAAAACGGCATTTAGAACTCGCTATGGTGACTACGAATTCGTAGTGATTCCATTTGGATTGACTAATGTGCCCAAAGTGTTCATGGACCTAATGAATCATGTATGCCGACCTTACTTAGATAATTGTGTGATAGTATTCATGGACGACATATTAATCTATTCAAGGAGCAAGGAAGAATATAGCCAACAGCTACGGCAATTCCTGAAGACATTAAGGACAGAGAAACTCTATGTAAAGTTTTTGAGATCCGAGTTCTGGATTTAAAAGGTGGACTTCCTGGGACACGTGATCAGTGAGGAAGGGATACATGTGGAACCCTTTAAAATCAAGCCAATTGAGAATTGGAAATTTCCAAGGACACCGATGGAAATCCACAAGTTCTTAGGCGTGGTTGGCTACTACAGGAGGTTCATACAAAACTTTTCCAAGATCACTAAGCCACTCGCTACCTTGAGTCAGAAACGAATGACCTTCAATAGGGGAAGATAAGCAAGCAATTGCCTTCCAAACTCTAAAACGAGCATTATGAAGTGCTTCGATCTTGTCTCTCCCAGAAGGGACATCAGACTTTGTGGTCTACTTTGATGCATCCAAGCAGGGTCTAGGTTGTGTGCTCATGCAACAAGGGAAGGTTATTGCCTATACATCGAGATAACTTAAGACTAACAAAGTCAAATACACCATGTGTGACCTAGAATTAGGAGCAATGGTGTTTGCATTGAATATCTGGAGACACTATCTTTACGGTATGAAGTGTACAATCTACACTGACCATAAGAGTCTCTAGAACATTCTCAATCAAAAGGAGCTCAAGATGAGGCAACGACGATGGGTGGAACTACTAAATGGCTACTAATCTGGAATTCATTATTATCCAGGCAAGGCCAACGTAATAGCATATTCCTTAAGTCAAAAATAATACTCGGGGCGTCAAGTAAAATCATTGACCTTAACAATCCATTTTGCACCTATCCACGCAAATAAAGGAGGCACGACTCGAGGCTTTGAATCCCGAGTATGTTGCCAGCGAAACCTTACGAGAAATGGATAAAAACTTTGAAGTCAAGGGTGACTGAGCATATTATCTCATGAATCGAATCTGGACGTCGAAATTTGGTGCGTATAGAGATGTTATCATGAGTGAGGCTCACAAGACCAGATACTCCATTGACCCCAGGTATGCTAAGATGTATCTAGTCCTCAAGAAACTCTATTTGTAGCCAAGCATGAAAGTAGAAATCGCTACCTATGTGGGTAAGTGCTTGACTTGCACATAAGTTAAGGTAGAATACCAGATGCCCTCGAGTTTACTACAACAACCAGATATACCCGAGTGGTAGTGGGAGTAGATAACCATGGATTTCATAACTAAATTCCCCAAGACAACCGGTGGACTCGACACCATACAAGTGATTGTGGGTAGGTTAACTAAATCTGTGCACTTCCTTCCAATAAAAGAGTCAGAAAACATGGAAAACCTAACGAGGACGTAAATCAAGGAGATTGTATAACTACATTGTGTGCTAGTATCCATTATCTCAGATAGAGATAACTGGTTTACCTCGAGATTTTGGAAAACGCTACAAAAATCTTTGGGTACCCGTTTTGACATGAGTACAACCTACCACCTACAAACCGACGGACAGAGTGAAAGAACTATTCAAATATTGGAAGATATGTTGAAATCTTGTGTGATGGACTTTGGTAAATCTTGGGATACCCACTTACCCCTCATCAAGTTCTAATATAACAATAGTTATCAAACTAGCATCAAAGTTGGTCCATTTGAATCCGTCTACGGGCGCAAGTGTAGATCACCTATATACTGGGATGAGGTGGGTCACAATCATCTAGCAAGAGGGAAAGTACCAAACAACACTATCACCGGTCCAGAGATCATATGAGAGATAATGGAGAAGATTGTTCAAATTCATGAATGACTAAAAGTATCTCGGGATCGACAAAAGAGTTATGCGGATAAAAGACGAAAGCCCTTAAAATTCCAAGTTGCCGACCGCGTTCTATTGAAGGTCTCACCTTGGAAGGGATTGATATATTTTAGAAAGCGTGGGAAACAGAATCCAAGGTATATCGGGCCATTTGAGATCATCGCTTGGATCAGCCCAATAGCTTACAGACTTTAACTACCGCAGGAACTTAGTAACATGCACCCCGCCTTCCATGTGTCCAACTTGAAGAAGTGCGTATCCGATGAGACTCTTGTCATTCCACGTAACGAAATTGAAGTAAACGAGAGTCTCTACTTCATCGAGGAACCTCTAGAAGTCATGGATAGGGATGTTCAGAGAACAAAGCAAAGCCACATACCCATAGTAAAGGTACGTTGGAATGCCATGCAAGGAGCTGAATTTACTTGGGAACACGAGGACCATACGAAAAAAAAAATACCCACATCTCTTCCCCAACCCTTAAGGAACCACTCAAAATGATAATTTCAGGATGAAATTCCATCAAATAGCAGGATTGTGTGACAATAGTCAAATTTGGTCAAACGAAGTAAACAAGTCACCCAAGTCAACTCAACTAGTATTAGGATTTTAGAACTTACGCAATGTTTCCTAATGTTCCTAATGTATAACTTATAAGTATGAATACAAAATACACTTCTCACTCCGGACACTTCTGACTCCGAACACTCCTGACTTCGGATACTTCTAACTCCGAACACTCCAGAATCTAGGCATTCCTGACTCCGTATTTTTGGACAGTTTCAGAATTTTCTCATGTTTCAGATTTTTTACCTCAGCATTTCTACCAAACTCAGATTTTTTGCATCTCGGACCTTCTAACCTTATATTTTATACCCATCTCCAAAATTTTATTTCATTAAAAACACATCACGTTTTATAGAAATGCCAAGAGGTTATAAATATTTGACTTTATATATATATATATATATATATATATATATATATATATATATATATATATATAGACACACACACACACACACACAAAAGTTACTACTTACAAAATGTTCTTCCATTAATCAATAAAACGCACATAAGGTGAGTTCATACCTCTACATGTTCAAGTTTTCTAAGTTTTTGGGGGGAGAATACAAGTAAAATACTAGTAAACAAGTATATTATACAAGTTATTATAAATACTTGTTTATATATTGTGTAAAAGTGCTAAATACATGAAATGATGTTATTATCAAGCATTATGAACTTTTTATGAAAAAGTTTGTTTAAAATACAAAAATGTGAAAAAACAAGTATAAACATGTTAGATGTTCTCATGAAAAAGTCATAAACTCAAAACCATAAAAAACCTAGGGTTTTTTTTTATGAACATAATATGGATAATCTAGCAAAAATGGTTATAACCAAGTTATTACATCATTTTTGTGAGATCTAAAAAAAAATATGTTATTTTGGATGCATGTCTTGAAAGTAGTCAAAAATACCAAGGTTTTAATTTTACCAAAAGAAAACTCCTAAAATCTATCATTTTATGTAAACGTAGGTTTCATAGCATAAATTGTTGGTTTTGATCATAAATACATTGTTTAAAACCTATAAAGTTAACTTGACCTAAAAATCACAAAAATATGAAAATAAGTTTTACGTAACTATATTTTCACTATTTGCATTTTGTGACGTTAAAAGTCAAAAACTACAAAAATTGACATTTTAGTACTAAAAACCGACTTACTTGTGTTAAACGTAAATACTTGTTATTTGTGAATATGTAAGTATACTGAACCATATATATATATATATATATATATATATATATATATATATATATATATATATATATATATATATATATATATATATATATATATATATATATATATATACACATAAAAACCAATTACTATAGTAAACTACATAAGTATAGTTTAAGAATCTTTAACACTTTTGTAAAATGTTGAGGAAAGTGTATAATTATATAATATACATATAAAATTATTTCTTACTATTTTATTATCATGGAAAAATGATAATCACACATGAAAAGGTTTTCATTTCAAACAAACATAAACTCATTGAATCAATTTTTGTGAGACAAAGTCTTCACTGTACCTACCAAAGTACCTGCAAGAGTCATATATTATAACCAGAGTTCCCCGTAAGAGAGCCTGATAATCATGCACCCTAGCTGTTAGCTACAGTTAGACCGGTAGGTCTTGGGTAACAAATGTCATAACATTCCGACGTCTGAAGAACGTCGCGACAAGCATTCTATGTTATAGACGATTATAGTAACTCACATGAGGAAACAATGATACATTTTGTTTAAGGGGAAGCATTCATCCAAACAGTTTTATATATGTAACGACCGAAAAGTCCAACTAATTTAATTTTTTTCAAAAACAATCAGATTTCATTAAATTATTACAAAAAGGTTTTCAATGCAAATCATTTAGTTTATTCCCAGAATCACATTACTACAAAATCATGAGGAGCAGTACGATCACGCCTTCGCCTTGCCACAGTCTCCTGAAGAACCTGAAAAACATTAAACCACAACTGTAAGCCCGAAAGCTTAGTGAGATAGCCCCAAAATACCAACCACATATACGCCCTTCCAGGCTACGACCTTCCGGTCCAAAACATATTGCCTTCCGGCCCATAACATATAAAAAGCTTACATAACATAACAGAACATAGAACAACCATGCATATCGGGTCTACTATGTGACTGGTCCGCCGTATCGGGCCTTCAGTCCACTGGATCCATCCTCCGAGTATAGTCATGTCCTTCGAGTCTACAGTGTGGTTGGTCCGCCCGCACCGGGCCTTCAACCCACCTTCAGTCGGCCTGGTCCACTCTCTGAGCCTTGGCACGTCTGCTCCGCCATCGTGGGGCCTATAGCCTATCCGGACCGCTCGCTGGGCCTTTAGAATAACCGGTCCGCCCTGGGTATCTTGGCCTACAGCACAAAGCAAGGCCTACCTCAACCCATCTCCAGTCCAAACAACCATGTGCACATAACATACAATCATATAACAGTCATAGTCAACAAACCGAGCAAACAGATCACATAGCATATCATTACCCTAACCAGGTTACCGACCTAACCGGTCATTAGCATAGCATCACCCTACATATCGGGAAACTGACCTTAACTAGGTCTCCAGCATGTACCATCCTAGCTACCATGATGTAGACATATCAAACAATAACATAATAACCATATCCGAATCTCAATCAAATAAAGGGCCGACCTTGGTGCCTTAGACCCTGCTGATATAGTGAGGATAACTCACCTCGAAACTGTCGGCTGCAAGGATAAGATCCCGCTGCTCCGAACTCTGATACGAACTCCTCCACTGAACACCAAAACATTCAACTCAATATATATACCCTTATTTACCAAAATACCCCTGGAAGACAACTGGTCAACTCTAGGACAAGGTCAAAGTCAACCCCTAACTGACTCTACTCGCCGAGTCAACCCGATGACTCACCGAGTCCCCAAGCTCAGAACTTCCCTCAATCCGCGACCTGACTCGCCGAGTCCAACCACTCTGAGTCCACTCTCACCCAACTCACCGAGTCATCCCTTGACTCACCGATTCTCGACTCAACCAGAAAATATTGGGACTCTTCGACAAGACTCGCCGAGTCCAAGAACAGACTCGCCGAGTCTAAGGCTATCTTCAACCTACTCGCCGAGTTGTTCATCCAACTCGTCGAGTTCCAGCTCATCTTCAAGCAACTCGTCGAGTCCACCCTTGTGACTCGCCGAGTACCACCGGTCTGAATCCATACAGAAGCATCCCAGGCCATGCAATTGATCCAAAACATAGATCTAGCCTCCTACAACCCATCCATCACGTAAAGTGGCAAACTTTACGTGAATCCATGAAGATCTAGGCATAATACACATTAGGGCTAAGGTTTGGGACAAGATAGCTTCACTACATACTCAATCATAGCGACTTTCAGGCATTCCAACCCTTCTCTATTCCAGATCTGAGGTAGCAACCTCAGATCTAACCTCTAGACTCCAAAACACCAATAGATGTGATCTCAACATCCCCAAAAGTGAAGAATCTAGACAATAGCAGCTCAAGAACGAGATATTACCTTCAAAGAATGCCCCAACAACAATGAAACTCGAATCCAAGCAAAACCCTTTGATCCAAGCCTTTTCTCCTTCAAGATTTCTTCAACTAGCACTTCTCCAAGCTCCAATTTGCCCAACAATGGTGTTCCTCCACGAAATTAGGGTTTCTATGGATCAAGGGGAATCAAAGAGGTTGGGGAGGAAACATAATGTTCTTTATATAGAGCTCAACCCCGAGAATTAAGGTTTTCTCCACTCAGCACCTACTCGCCGAGTCCATCTTTGGACTCGCTGAGTAGGCCACTTGACACGCGACCAAAGTCGCTGTGACAACCCGAAATTTCCATTCTGAATAAACCATATCAAGCCAATAGATGAAAATCATTTATAGTGAAAATTCAGACTTAGGATATAAGTTTGGCAGTTTCAGGGTTTTACACCAAAAAGGGGTATTAGGAGAGTGGTTGCACTAGGATTTTGTGCAACACTATAAATTCCATTACCCTAGATCATTAGAATCCATTCCGAGAATAGAAATATTTTCTGCCAAAATATTTCAGGACTATAAATAATTTTCTGAACCAAATTTATTCATTATTCACATTTCCATCTAGAGAAAAGCCATTTTCTCTCTGACGGATCTTCGGGTTTTTATCCCAAATTGTGAGTAACTCTTTCTAGTAGTGTTAGAAAGCTTTAAATGCGTTCATAACATAGATTACATAGCTAAATCATCCGATTTAGGAGTTTACTTCCCAAGGTTTTCTTGAGCGGTAAACTCCGGAAACCGAGCCTAGATTGTCCCTCGTGCTTAGTAACTACATTGGACATGTATAGGAGTGTTTTAGGTACAATAAATCAGCCAAGAAACACCCAAAGTTAGGAGTTTACGACCCAAGAAAAGCTATGGCCGTAAACTCCCTTGAAACATGCTCAAATGGTGTTTTTAAGGCACCTAAAGCTTGGACTTTATGTTAGACAAATACCCTAAACTATTTAGGACCTAGAAAACATAAGGAAAACACAAGTGTTGAAGAGTTTACAGCCAAGAGTAATTCTTGGGCTGTAAACTCCCATAAAGGGGTCAAAGGACACCCTAAACACTTCCTTAGGCCATGAGACAATTTGGACATGTACCTAGATGAGTTATGGACTAGCTAAAACATTTAGAACCCCATGTTTGAGGGAGTTTACTGCCCAAGATGTTCTATGGCCGTAAACTCCAAGAAATGGTACCAAATGGTGCCATAAATCCTCCTAAAGCCAAGTACTAAAGCCTAGACTTGTTCCTAGAAATGTTTGAGACTTGAAATCACCATAATCACCCTCCCAAGGGAGTTTACGGCCGTAAACTCCAAGCAAAAAGGGTATCTGGGCCGTAAACTCCCCAAAGGAGTCAATATGGTGCCCAAACACTTGTATATGCCTTGAAACAATTCCCACTATACTTGCTAGATAGAGAGAACACATATTACAGCTAGCACACGTAGAACATTACAGTACCCTACTATACTATTACATGATCGATCTTACTTGAGTACAATTACATGATCACACTTACATGAGTACACTTACATATACATAGAATAGACGTCACTAGGTGCTATAGCACGGAACCAGTTCAGGATCTAACTATACTGATGAATCAAACCGCAATTGTGATAGTTATATCGAGTATACATGATCATTCGTAAATGTGGATGCTCACGGCTTGCATTCAGGCGGGGGTCGTGGGTAGGTCCCAAAATCCCTTTGATAGGGGAGCGTATAGTCTGAGATCTAGACATCACATTATACCTTATCCCTCAAATAAGGCAGTTGAGTACCGATGTAGTTATTTATATTAAATACTACAGTACTTGGAAATATTACCCTAGATTTAAGGTAATAGGTATAGTTGTAGTTCTTACAGCACTACACCATAGTACTATTTCATTTTCCCATTACATTCACACGACGCACATTAATGTAGAAACTATATTTTTGGATAATGATAGTTATACTTGGGAGAGTACATACTCTTACAAGGAACATACATTCAAAACAGTTAGGTCTTGGTAGAAGACTACATTCAGAACAGTTAGGTCTTGGTAGAAGACACCTTCATTTACTAGTAGGAATCATAGGGATTCTAGGGTTTTTCAAACACTTACAGTTCATATACACTTTCAATTCTTACAATACATAGACTTACAAATTCTTACAATACATGTACTTACATATTCTTACATTCAAATTAAGACACTAAATACTTATGATCTCACCAGCTTTAAAGCTGATACTCGCTTTCAAAATTACTTGTATCCTCAGGTCATCATAGACAGGTACCGATGCAAGGAGAAAGGAAGATGAAGCTTGTTCAAGACTTATCTTTCATTTTGATTTATGCTTTAGTGTTTATCAAAATTTGACAGAACATATTTGTATAATAATTATATTATTAATGCAATGGATGATGTTGTTGCTTGTTTACTACTTTACATTGTTGTTGATATTATACATGACGTCCTCCGCCCCAGAACGTTTCCGCCATTCCTGGTTTTGGGGTGTGACAGATTGGTATCAGAGCATTGTTTATAGTGAATTAAGTATATCAACCCATAAAAGATATACTAACTATAAATACATAAGGGATTAAAAATACTCTGACCAAGAGTTTATACTTTAATAGTAAAATATTTAAGTAAGTATACGTGCTGCATTCATACTAAAATCAGTGTCACTAGGATAGTACAAAAGAATTACGATTGTTCGGCAACACAAGTGGGCTTAGAGACATATGGTCAAAACTGGGAAGATATAGCCTGATCACCTATATTATCCGATGGTTGACTAGCATGTGCCTAAGTTTAACTGTGGGGTTGCAACAATGCTAAAATCTTACCAACCCTACCACAATGAGAACAATGGAACATAACATTAAAATTTAAAATACTATATGAGTATTTGCTGTTACTATAAGTACTTTATACTTGAGAACTAAAACGGGATCTTCATTACTAAGTTGATAGTTGCTAAGTAGATACACTAAGGCTACATGTAATTAGGATGTTATAGACTTAGAATCTGTGATAATTTTGCCTTACCCCTATTCTGTGTGAATTTGGAATTAAGGTCACTTATTCGAAGGTCTATCCTGTTTAGATTACACATAGCTGGTATGCACATCACAAATAGCGATGTAACTAAGGAAGGTTTTCTAAATAATTATCTAGATAGTGTTGGATAAGGTGTCTAAGTCCATAACTATTTCTGGTATGTACTTGACCCGACCCGGCATGGTCCATTTGGGTTGCATGGCACCATGCAATTGGATAGACTAAATGAGAGAAATAACACTTGGAGATTGTTAATATATTATAAGTTCTAATATATTAATAATATTATTTGATTAGTTTGATCAATAATTAAATTAGAATTAATTAAGTGGTCAAAAGAGAACTAATTAAATATATGGGTTGATTATGTAAATCATCTATATCTTGTATAGTGGGCTAAGAGGCTCCATGGATTATCAAGTTGGGTTCTACCCATAGGATGCTCCATGGATGCTCCATGGGAGTTACAAACCCATGGGTCATGGAAATGAAGAGTCATGACACATTAGGGTTTACATGGTGTAACCCTAGATGTATCAACACTATATAAGAATCATATTCTCCACCAAAATCGGCTACACTAAGGAAACAAGAGGGCTTGGCCGATTTCAAGAAGTGTGTGTTCTCTCATAAGTTTTTCCAATAGCATTTGGTGTTGTGTGAAGCATTTGAGGCATCACACTTGGGGTGCTAGGCTCACAAGGTTTCAAGGAACACAAGCAACAACAAGGTAAGTTATTCTATCTATCATTCAAGTTAAAATTGTTCCCCATGTATGCTAGATAGGAATATAGCCTTGGAATTCAACTTTGCATAATAATTAGACAAACATAGATCCAAGGTTATTAGGGTTGCATGTACACTTAGGAAGTGTTAGAATGCTCAAAACCCATCAGTGGTATCAGAGCCTAGGCTTGTTTGCTTTTTATTTGTGCTTAAAAGTTGGAAAAAAAAAGTTGAAAAACTTGTTGTCTACGAATGGACTCGTCGAGTCCATAAGGGGGACTCCTCGAGTTCATGTGTATTTTCAACCAACTCGGCGAATAAGTTCATGCACTCGGCGAGTAGGGTCGATAGGTTGCAGAATTTCGACTTTAGTTGCTGGAAATGAATTAGAAACATTAACCTAAACTTTTTGGTACTTGAAAAACTTGTTTTAGATGGTGTAATGTCTTTGATAATTCATTTACAACAACTAGTTATCAAAATTACAAAGTTTTAAGTGTAATTTTTGATTTATGAATGAGTTCATATTCATGTTCTTGTTCTTATGATGTTTTAGATGATCATAGGAATTATTTGTAACCTATGTGGTAGATTAATTCTTGATCATAATGTGTTTTAATGGAGTCCATAACTTGTCCTCAAGTTATGGAAAACCAAGAGTCACACTTGAGTTAAAACCATTAAAACAAAACACAAGAGTTAGAAAATTGAAGAGTCTTCATTTTATTACTCTATTAAACTCATAAGTTACAAGAAATGAAAAGTTTTGAAAGTTACAAAACTTGCCCTCAAGTTTTGGAACAAGTAAAGTTAAGTTAAAACTTTAGTTCCAACCCCAAGAATTTTAAAAAGTTAAAATTCAACCCTTATACTTATATTATGATGATTTAATAATTATATATATATATATGTATATATATATATATATATATATATATATATATATATATATATGTATAAGAACAAAGTCGTCTTACCGCTACTACGCCTCATTCACGAAGCCGGTCTATAAGGTGGGTATAAGGTTGTTTCCTATAAAATGGTGACTTAATGGGTGTCTACTCTCACCCACCGCTTGCTTGACTGGTGGAGGGTCGTTAGTCGAACGGGTAAGACAAGGACTTATAAATTCTCATTCAAATTATGATGAATATAATAAAGTAGCTAAATGTTTTATTAAATTCCCAATCTTAGTTACTTTAGGAAAATGTGAATAAGGTGCTAATCCATGAAATTACACTTTACACTTTGTCTAAGTCGTTGGTGGAGCGTGTGTGGTTAACCGGCACACTAACTTGGACTTAACAAGGTAGGTAAAGGGTGACTTAAGGTTTATTATAGTATCGGTGGAGCGTGTGTGGTTTACCGGCATATCGATTGAGTGATAAACTTTAAGGGTACCAAGTGATTTGCATGGTTACTTCACACCTTGTTTTGTGATCCTCGGTATCCCAGTCACAAAACTTGGAAGGCACACTCGAGATTGAAACATGCCTTTGAAAAGCTCATTGAATCTCAAAGAATCTAGGAATTTCTAAGAGTCAAACAAAAACCTTATACTTAAATGTTTCGGTTTTCGTGGTGGAAATTGGTGAATCGTCATTCACCTACCTTTCAAAATATGGTATAGCTTAGACTACGGAATACCTCTTCTAAGCTATGTTATATTGTGATTGGATCCTACCCTTAATATGACATTTGGGTGTCTTATTAAGGACTCTCATAGATCTATACTAAACTTGTTCTCTTCTTTCAGATGTCTTCAAACAATGCTGCTTCTGGCTCGAATCCTAATGGCTCCTTTACTCTTATGAGTTTGTGTGGGCAAGTTACCTTTGATGGATCCAACTTCAATGAGTGGATCAGAAACATCAGGATGATAACCCGCTACGAGGACAAAGAATATGTCCTTGACAAGGAGCTTAAGGAAATTGATGAGTCCACTGCAACTCCCCAGGAGATCGCTAACTTTCATACTCATGAAAGAGATGAGACCAAGGTGGCTTGCATCATGTTGGCCACAATGACAGCTGAACTCCAAAAGTCTTATGAAGATTTCTACCCTTATAAAATGCACCAAGATTTGATGGAAAGATACCATCAAAGTGCACGACAAGAGAGGTATGAGATCATCTGCTCCATGATAACAGCCATGATGAAGGACGGGGAATCCGTCACCAGCCACATGCAGAAAATGCAAAGGTATGTGGATCGTTTGCCGAAGCTTAATGTGAACTTCCCTGAGGAGCTTGCAATAGATATCATTTTGCACTCCTTACCATCGTGCTATGATCAATTCCGCATGACATATCATATGAAGAAGGAAGAGGTCACCCTCAGCAAACTTCAGGGGCTTCTCAAGACCGCAGAAACAGGTCTTAAGGGGAAGTCAGTTGCTATCACTCCTACTCCAAACTCAACTTCGGTTTTGGCAATCGGGAAAAGTCGAGGGAGGAAGAGAAAGAGATCTTCGAAGGGTACCAAGGATCGGACCCTTGATGGCTCTTCTTCAAGTGGAACCAAGAAAGGTTTCATTACTCCTTCTTCTGACCGAAAAGAGGCTGAATGCGTCTATTGCCATGAAAAGGCTCATTGGAAGCGGAACTGCCCAAAATACCAGCAGGATGTGAAGGATGGGAAAGTCAAACCCAACCATGCAGGTATTTACACTATCATTTCTAATAACTCACCCCATTCTAAATCTTGGGTCCTTGATACCGGTTGTGGTATTCATACTTGTTGTGACTTGCAAGGACTAAAAAGAAGTGAGGATGTGGAGCAAGGAAGAATAAACTTGATCATGGGGAATAGGAAAGCTTCACCTATCACCAAGATTGGAGTTTATACTTTATCGCTAAGTAGTGGGTTTAGTTTAGATTTGAATAAATGTTGTTACTCGCCAGGAATGGCAAGAAATATTATTTCCTTTCATGCTTTGTACAAACAAGGGTTTACCTTTTCGTTTAATAATGAAGTTGTTTCTATTGATGCTTTCATTAATAATGTTCTTTATTTTAAAGCATTACCTTGTGATGGTGTGTATGAAGCTGTGTCTGTTGTAGATAACTTAGGAAATAATGTTTTGTGTATTGATTCTACTACTAATAATAACTTGGATAAAGCATCATTATGGCATTGTCGCCTTGGACATATAAGCAAGAAACGCATAGGCCAACTCCAAAAGAATGGAGTCTTGGAGTCGTTTGACCTAAAGTCAGATGATAGTTGCGAATCATGCTTACTTGGAAAAATGACAAAGTCACCCTTCACAGGCTCATGTGAAAGGGGTGAAGGTTTGTTGGACCTTATACACACAGATGTGTGTGGGCCATTCAAACATGCCACAAGGGATGCTAATCGTTATTATTTGACTTTTACTGATGATTACAGTAGATATGGATATGTCTACTTAATCAAACATAAGTCAGAGACTTTCGAGAGGTTTAAGGAATTTAAACAGGAAGTCGAGAATCAATTGGGTAGGAACATTAAGATGCTTCGATCCGATCGAGGTGGTGAGTTTCTTAGTTCAGAGTTCCTCGACTATCTAAGGGAATGTGGGATTGTCTCAAAATTGACACCTCCCAGGACACCGCAATTGAATGGTGTGGCTGAGAGGCGTAATCGAACCTTGTTAGACATGGTTCGTTCCATGATGAGTCGAGCTTCGCTACCAATCTCATTCTGGGGGTATGCCTTAGAAACTGCCGCCCATATTCTTAATCTAGTCCCTACAAAGAAAGTTGCCAAAACTCCTCACGAGATGTGGATTGGTAAAGTACCTAAACTAGATCACATCAAGATTTGGGGTTGCGAGGCTTTCGTGAGACGCGAAACTCATGATAAGCTCGAACCTCGAAGCGAGAGGTGTATTTTCATCGGCTACCCACAGCAATCCTTTGGTTACCTCTTCTACAGACCTAGTGACAATGTGGTCTTTGTAGCAAGAAGAGGAGTCTTTCGAGAAAGAGAGTTTATAAGCCAAGGAGACAGTGGGAGGCTAATTGATCTTGAAGAAATTCAAGAATCAAGTGGTGAAGGAACTTCAAACTCTAGCCCTCAACTTGAGGAGGAAACTCCTGTTGAGCCAATTGACGAATCTGTACCTCTGAGACGTTCCACGAGAGTTAGGAGTGCACCTGAGCATTACTATGGATTCCATATTACTGCAGAAGGTGAGAAACTTATTAGTGATGGGACACTAGTAAGTCAAGATGACCCTAACAGCTACGAGGAAGCCATGGCAGGCCCCGAGTCTGCTAAATGGAAAGAGGCTATGGATAGCGAGATACAATCCATGTATGACAATCAAGTGTGGAACTTGGTTGAAAATGTACCAGGTTGTAAGACAGTGGGGTGCAAATAGGTCTTCAAGAAGAAGACCGACATGGATGGTAAAGTACACACTTATAAGGCTAGACTGGTTGCAAAGGGCTTCTCTCAAATTCCTGGAGTGGATTATGATGAGACCTTTTCTCCGGTAGCCAAGATTAAGTCTATTCGGGTTCTGTTAGTCATAGCTGCATTTCATGGCTATGAAATATGGCAGATGGATGTCAAAACCGCTTTCCTTAATGTTATAAATCGTGCTCTTGTGTGTAATTCAATGAGTGGTAGAACAAACATATGAGTCGAAGTTTATCTGTTCCTTCTTGGATTAGAAGCTGATATCTGGGTCCCTCGATGATTTTGTTTTGACCCATGTACCGGGCCCGGTCAGAACTAAGTTGATGTGTTCAATTAAGTTCTTTGTCAAACAAATCGAAAATTGGGAAACAAATTGTTGGACAATAAGTAAGACATTGTTCCATGTATTTGTCCGACTGATATCTAGAACAGAGGATTATATAATCACTTACCTTAAATGGCGTACCATCATCTTCTCAGTTCCGAGAAACCTTGAAAAGAGCTACGATTACCGATCGGTTCCTGAAGTCATACTTGCAGTAATAGTTATTAGACTTATCCAAGTGGGAGACTGTTGGATAAGGTGTCTAAGTCCATAACTATTTCTGGTATGTACTTGACCCGACCCGGCATGGTCCATTTGGGTTGCATGGCACCATGCAATTGGATAGACTAAATGAGAGAAATAACACTTGGAGATTATTAATATATTATAAGTTCTAATATATTAATAATATTATTTGATTAGTTTGATCAATAATTAATTTAGAATTAATTAAGTGGTCAAAAGAGAACTAATTAAATATATGGGTTGATTATGTAAATCATCCATATCTTGTATAGTGGGCTAAGAGGCTCCATGGATTATCAAGTTGGGTTCTACCCATAGGATGATCCATGGATGCTCCATGGGAGTTACAAACCCATGGGTCATGGAAATGAAGAGTCATGACACATTAGGGTTTACATGGTGTAACCCTAGATGTGTCAACACTATATAAGAATCATATTCTCCACCAAAATCGGCTACACTAAGGAAACAAGAGGGCTTGGCCGATTTCAAGAAGTGTGTGTTCTCTCATAAGTTTTTCCAAGAGCATTTGGTGTTGTGTGAAGCATTTGAGGCATTACACTTGGGGTGCTAGGCTCACAAGGTTTCAAGGAACACAAGCAACAACAAGGTAAGTTATTCTATCTATCATTCAAGTTAAAATTGTTCCCCATGTATGCTAGATAGGAATATAGCCTTGGAATTCAACTTTGCATGATAATTAGACAAACATAGATCCAAGGTTATTAGGGTTGCATGTACACTTAGGAAGTGTTAGAATGCTCAAAACCCATCAGATAGTTCGTCTAATAATTATTCTCTTACCCTAAATTCTCGCATAGAAAACATAACTGGACTCCATCCCCTCGACAACCAGTACCTTCCGAATGAAGTCATGGCTGGTTGGTTTGGAGAATAACCAGAGAATGATCATCCTTTTCCCCATGAATGATCACCATGACGAAGACCTTTCGTATGATGCTAACTCCAAACTAGAGTTTGAAAACCTACCCCGAGCAGCTCCCTTTCCAATTCCTAACCCTAGTCCGACTTTTCATGGCCCGACCCCCCTGAGTGAATGGAATGCTTGGAAACATGGAGCCAAGAAAAAGATCAGCCTATGCTATTTAATGGCGACCGAAGCTTTTACGACTTGAGCAATGAGGGCTTAACAGATATAGTCTTGCCAATCTTGGTCCGTAGAGAGGCCCGAAATGAGATTCAAGGCAGGACAGCCCTACATCAGATTTCAGAAAAAGTCGCCTATGCTAGAATGCATACCCTCCACACCATTCATCTAGGAGATTCACACGAGAGATCAGAGAGAAGCCATGAAACCCTGCTGCAAGCAATGGCCAAATCACGAGCCGAAGTCATAGAGCTCCGGGTACGCCAGATGGTGGGTGAAAGACACCTACTTGACATGGAACGTCAATTGGTTGAACTACGAGTTCACCAGAGGGATGACCGTCGCCAGTAGTAGACACTTTACTTTATTTCCTTTATAAAAAGGAATCGTGTTTTTCTGTCTATGCCGGATATGGCATTTTCTATGAAATTATATTGTTCCGTAAGTACTTTAGTTAGGTCTTTATGCTGTTAGGAACTATCTTTAGTGGATATGATGTAAGACCTTTACAAGGTCACTTTCCAGAATCTTTACATCGTGAATATCACAGATATTGACAGCCGGCTAACTTCTGTGTCATTCTTCATTCAAGTACTCTTGTCATTCATTCATAAGAGTCTATCTGAATCATGCTTTAGTCAAATCATTGGACTACAGCGATTTATCTCCGGAGACACTTCCAAGTCTCTTTCAGTGGTTGGATCTTGTTATTCACCAACCCACGATACCTCAGCTCGAACGACAAACATCTTGAGACCATTCTATGAACTTACTTCCACCAGTGACTAGGACTGCATCATGGGGATGTAGGTCCAACTTTCGAGAACATACTTCTACTCTTTACATGAACAATCTAAGTGCCTCAGGGTCAACCAGAATCGCTCACAAATTCCTTATTTTCGTATTACAGAATCATGTCGTCATCCAAAAACGATCAGCTGAGCACCGAAATCCCTACCCTCCATATCGACACCGCTACATTACAAGCTGTAGTAGCAGCTGCTGTGACAACTTTCCTTACACACATCAACTCAGGCAACACCAATAAGACTGAAGCAGGACTCGATAGTTTAGATGGTAGTACCGAACCGGGAAACCATAAAACAGTAACGGTTACTGGCTCGCAAAGCCGAAAGACAGAGAAAAGAAACGAAAGTGTCAAGCCCAGAAAGAACGCAAGAAATCCCATAAGCTGGCTATGCAACCGCAACAAGTGGAAACCCCTGCCATCCTAGTGCCGAGCAGGCCATACGAGGGAAAACTCCCGAAGTGTGATACTTGTGGTTTCCATCATCATGGGATTTGCCATGAGATGCAATGTTGCAATTGCCTGAACATAGGGCACCATGCTCGTGACTGTGGAGCACAGAAACAACCCATCACTCAAGCCCCTTTCATAGGGACTAACCCTACACACAAGATGAGTTATAACACAGAATGATTTAAGAAACAATTTTCAAGGTGGAGTAACGAGGAGGGCACTCGTGTCCACAAAACTCTGGCTAAACACCGCAATCCCGTCGCCAAAGCTAGTACTACCCAGGCATGACACCAATGCGGGGAAGTAGGGCACTTCAAGAAAGATTGTCCGATTGCAAAGAACTCTGGCGCAGATGGGAGAATTCTCAGGATCACAGCTGCAGGAGAGCCTGCTCCGGAACCACGTTATATATAAATTAGGCGTTTCGTTGTAACAGACTTATATACTATCTAGAACTAGTGCAACTAGAGTCTTACCTTTTGCGAGATCCTATCTGTATAAGGACTCTCGTGCTGCGTATACTTGTCTTTTGTAGTATACCTTATTCGCAGCAATAGTCTTGTGGTAAACCTAAAGTATTGTAACTCTGTTCATGGTTGCACGGTTGTGTTTTGTCTGTAAACGTCTTTTGTTCAAATCTAATGTCTTTAAGTTTCGATATGATTTCGACATTATCATACGAATCGATTCAATTTGATCCTCACGAAAACAGCTTCATACGCACACCCCTTTCTTCTAGATCACTTTTCCAGCGAAACCATCACATCAGAACACCGAAGTACCCATGCCAGGAGTACCTATTAGTTATTTTCTTTCCGAAGAAATCCCCGAAGTACCACTGGTGCAGTACGTCAAGTTTAATCCAGGGATTCATGCGGTTGATCTATCACTGAAGAATGTATGCATAAGAGTGATATATAATCAAGGTTCTACAGGTTTAGAATTGATTATTCCACTTTAAATTCTTTTTCCCCGATGGGATGTGAACTTAAAGAAGAACCAGTTATTCGACTACCTTTTCAACCTTAATTATATATGACTTGTATATATGAAAGGGTGATTGTGAAACTAGGTATGAATTCTAATATGAACTTCAGGACGGAGAACTGCCTAAGTACGAGTAATCACATCGTCATGAGAACAATCATAGAACCCGGTACGACTCCCGTAAACAGATCACCTTATAGTTTAAACACCCATGGAGATACAAGAACAATTTGGACAACTTAGCGAACTACACATAAATAGAATTAGAAGACTAAGTTTCTCACCCTAGAGAACCTCGGTCATATTCTTCCAGAGATCGACGGATCGCATTGCATGTACCTTGGTTATCGAGGACTCCGTCGAGATTTTTCATTAGAAATCGTTATCTCTGTCGCGCGTAAACAAAATGGTTGAGCAAACGCAAAGAAAGAAACTACTTCTAGGAATGGATCTGGGATCCAAATATCATCAGTTCAAGTGTTAGGGAAAGATATCCGGAAGACTAACTCCTGAACTCGATGCGGACACTTCGAGTCCGTAGTGATACCCTTCGGAAAGGACAAATGCGCCCATAGCTTTTATGAGCTAAACGAGTAGGGTACGTCTTTCTTACCTGGATCAATTCGTCATTTTCTCCATGTAATGACTTACTTATCTACCCTTGTAGTAAGAAGGAACCCATGGGAAAACATTCCCTTCAGAGGAACTTTTAGCGATGTTCTCAAAGCACGAGTTTTGAAATTGAAGAGTCAAATTTCTAAGACCCACTATTAGTAGTGTGGGAAATTTTGAGTACTCTTTCGATTTGTCAAAACCGTTGAGCATTTATCGAGACCAGAGACGCCGACAGTCATTCACCAAATTATAGGTCTTACCGACCTACCGCCTTAGTTCATTTAGAACTCCTCTCAAGCTACAGAGACTCGTACGACTTTGACCCAGCAAGGGGTGGCATTTGATTAGGAAGTTGCGCAAGAAAGGGAACCTTTGAGATTCCAAGTGAGTGACCAAGTTCTTTAGGATAACTCACTCTGGGAATGGCTTAATACGCTTCGTAATGCGTGGAAAGCTAAATCCAAGTTAGACAGGACCTCCGGGATTCTTATCAGAATCGGTCCTGTGCCTCGCACAAACTAGACCTACTCCACGAACTCGGTAACATACCTTCTAATCTCCGTATCTCGATCGTGAAACCATACCTTTCCGTTAGGACTCTTGCAAGTCCACTCGTCGAGATCCTCGCATTCGTATTAGAACCGTAGTGACCCTCGACTGAGAGGTCAAGCGAATGAAGCAACGCCATCACCAGTTAGTGAAGGTTCGTTGGAATGCCAACCGAGAGCCCGATTTCACTTAAGTGCGCTAGAACCAATCGATTAGGAAGTTTTCTCCTCACGACCCGATCATTTGTGCATACTTCCTTGCCTAAATTCTAATTTCGGGACGAAATTCCCTTTAACAGGCGGATGATGTGACAACCCGAAATTTCCATTCTGAATACACCATATCAAGCCAATAGATGAAGATCAGTTACAGTGAAAATTCAGACTTAGGATATAAGTTTGGCAGTTTCAGGGTTTTACACCAAAAAGGGGTATTAGGAGAGTGGTTGTACTAGGATTTTGTGCAACACTGTAAGTTCCATTACCCTAGATCATTAGAATCCATTCCGAGAATAGAAATATTTTCTGCCAAAATATTTCAGGACTATAAATAGTTTTCTGAACCAAATTTATTCATTATTCACATTTCCATCTAGAGAAAAGCCATTTTCTCTCTGACGGATCTTTGGTAACTCTTTCTAGTAGTGTTAGAAAGCTTTAAATGTGTTCATAACATAGATTACATAGCTAAATCATCCAATTTAGGAGTTTACTTCCCAAGGTGTTCTTGAGCGGTAAACTCCCGAAACCGAGCCTAGATGGTCCCCCGTGCTTAGTAACTACCTTGGACATGTATAGGAGTGTGTTAGGTACAATAAATCAGCCAAGAAACACCCAAAGTTAGGAGTTTACGGCCCCAAGAAAAGCTATGGCCGTAAACTCCCTTGAAACATGCTCAAATGGTGTTTTTAAGGCACCTAAAGCTTGGACTTTATGTTAGACAAATACCCTAAACTATTTAGGACCTAGAAAACATAAGGAAAACACAAGTGTTGAAGAGTTTATAGCCAAGAGTAATTCTTGGGCCGTAAACTCCCATAAAGGGGTCAAAGGACACCCTAAACACTTCCTTAGGCCATGAGACAATTTGGACATGTACCTAGATGAGTTATGGACTAGCTAAAACATTTAGAACCCCATGTTTAAGGGAGTTTACGGCCCAAGATGTTCTATGGCCGTAAACTCCAAGAAATGGTACCAAATGGTGCCATAAATCCTCCTAAAGCCAAGTACTAAAGCCTAGACTTGTTCCTAGAAATGTTTGAGACTTGAAAGCACCATAATCACCCTCCCAAGGGAGTTTACGGTCCTAAACTCCAAGGGAAAAGGGTCTTTGGGCCGTAAACTCCACAAAGGAGTCAATATGGTGCCCAAACACTTGTATATGCCTTGAAACAATTCCCACTAAGGTTGTAGTAATTGAAAGTACCATCCCAAGCCTTGGTTGGGAGTTTACGGCCAGGAGCTTACTCACTTGGGCCGTAAACTCCAAAGAATATGGTCTTTTGACCCTAAACTCACATTAGGGGCATTGCACTCCTTTGTTGCAACCCATTAGCCTCCTAGCACTTGACCAAAAGTGTTTTCCTCGCGCTTAAATGTTATTACTTGTATAATTAGTGTTAAAATCACTAATTATTTATATACATATGTTTTCATATGTAATTAGGATCATTGTGTGTGTCTAAGTCTCCACTTGACACAAACACCTGTCCCATCCTTCCGTACGATAACAGTCCGTTCAATTCCAGTCACTTATTGCAGGTGAGTTCATACCCCTTAACTAATGTTTTAAACTCTTTTTAAATGCTTTATGGGGGGGGGGGGGGGATACAAGTAGAATCATGCTACTTATTATTTCAATCACATGTGATTAGTAAGTAGGATTATATTACTTATTACGTCAATCACATGTGATTAATATACAGCATTCAAATGATTTAGCTACTCATTAGCCGTTTTACCAAACAGTTTCCTTCAAATGACTTTTTTATAGACATTTAATGTGTTTTAAACTCCTTTTTACACTGTACAGCTTACTCCGTACATTTCCTTTCAAACTTATTTACAACTGTGTTTCAAACAAAAATGTTTCCTTATACTTAAACTGTTTTATTAAACTTATGCCTTCAAATTGTTTTATAGATTGACATCAAGTCGATCTTTTCTTAAAATAATACTTATATTTCAAATGTCTTATAAAACTTATTTATGCTTTTATATTATAAATTGCATGCCTCTATATGTATAGTTATATAAGAAATGTTTAAAAGACTTAGGAAGGCTATCCACCCTATTTCCTTTTCGCGTCTTGATATGTGGTCTGGTGGGATATTGGGTATTCATCCGAATGTCATTTAAATATTAGTTATATATCATGTGTACATATATAGTCATAAAAGGTCTTTCCAGTTCAACATATGCCCTTGGGTAGAAAGGGTATACATCCATGTCTACACGTACCACCTAGATTACTAGAAAGCTACCATATGGGTAGTTCAGGAAGATACTAGAACCATTGCTAGAACGCGATATCATACAATGAGTCAGTTCATTCATGAGTCAATACTTTCTAGAACTTTTCAGTACATTACATATACAACTATACTAGGACGAGAACATATACAACTATACTAGGACGAGAACATATACAGTTATACTGGAATGATTACATTACTATACTTGCTAGATAGAGAGAACACACATTACAGCTAGCACACGTAGAACATTACAGTACCCTACTGTACTATTACATGATCGTTCTTACTTGAGTACAATTACATGATCACACTTACATGAGTACACTTACATATACATAGAATAGATGTCACTAGGTGCTATAGCATGGAACCAGTTCAGGATCTAACTATACTGACGAATCACACCGCAATTGTGATAGTTATATCGAGTATACATGATCATTCGGTAATGTGGATGCTCACGGCTTGCATTCAGGCAGGGGTCGTGGGTAGATCCCAAAATCCATTTGATAGGGCAGCGTATGGTTTGGTATCTAGACATCACATTATACCTTATCCCTCAAATAAGGCAGTTGAGTACCGATGTAGTTATTTATATTAAATACTACAGTACAAGGAAATATTACCCTAGATTTAAGGTAATAGGTACGGTTGTAGTTCTTACAGCACTACACCATAGTACTATTTCATTTTCCCATTACATTCACTTCGTGAAAATTCACTCGACGCACATTAATGTAGAAACTATATTTTTGGATAATGATAGTTATACTTGGGAAAATACATACTCTTACAAGGAACATACATTCAAAACAGTTAGGTCTTGGTAGAAGACTACATTCAGAATAGTTAGGTCTTGGTAGAATACACCTTCATTTACTAGTAGGAATCATAGGGATTCTAGGGTTTTTCAAACACTTACAGTTCATATACACTTTCAATTCTTATAATACATAGACTTACAAATTCTTACAATACATGTACTTACATATTCTTACATTCAAATTAAGACACTAAATACTTATGATCTCACCAGCTTTAAAGCTGATACTCGCTTTCAAAATTACTTGTATCCTCAGGTCATCATAGACAGGTACCGATGCAAGGAGAAAGGAAGATGGAGCTTGTTCAAGACTTATCTTTCATTTTGATTTATGCTTTAGTGTTTATCAAAATTTGACAGAACATATTTGTATAATAATTATATTATTAATGCAATGGATGATGTTGTTGCTTGTTTACTACTTTACATTGTTGTTGATATTATACATGACGTCCTCCGCCCTAGAACGTTTCCGCCGTTCCTGGTTTTGGGGTGTGACAGTCGCGACCTGACTTGCCGAGTCCATCCATGGACTCGCCGAGTTGCCCTCTAAAACTTACACTTTTAGCCCTTCAACTCTACTCTTGCTATTCTGGGATGTTACAATATAAATTAAAACAGCATATCACTATTTTAAGAATGGAAAATATTTGTACATTTTGGTCTTAAGGTTGTAAGACTACAAGTCATTTTTAAGGAAAATATTGGATTTTTCTGGAACGAATGCTGTCATTTTACACGGTAAGGCTTACAATTCTTTATACAAACTCTTATGAACTCTCAAACTTAATTGTTTACACTTTTTCAAACCACTTGTATAGTTAGGAAATCAGTAAAACAGGTAACTACAAGCTTTTGAGGATGGGACGTTAAGGTGTCAGTCAAATCTTTTTATCATCATATTGTAATTGATTTTGAAACATGTAACTCTTACAACAATGTAACTTTTTCAATTATATTTATGATGGTTGTGCTGGTTTGGTCACTATTGTGCATTATGTTATGATACAACACATGACAGTCATCCACCGCCGGACGTTTCCGCTATCCTGGTTTAAGGGTGTGACAATAGAGCACAAGGAAAAGTTCAAGCCTTCAAAAAGCACAAGTGTTACACATAAGTCCTTAACCATTTAAGACCTCATGCACCTAAAGCCTAAGTGTTCCCCATGCTTTAAGCCATACCCTACTTTTTGAATAAACAAGTCAAAAACCTATCCTTCTTGTCTTGTAAAGAGATTTCAGCCATATTTCTCGAAAAGAAGAGAAAAGTTTTTATATTTTATAAACCAAGTTTATAAAATATAAACTTTTAACTTTTTAGTAAAAGAAAAAAGAATTTATCTAAACCAAAATGTTGTACATGACTTTATTTCATACTATATGAATTATGTATTATTACTTTGTATTGAAATTTTTTTATTTCTAAGAGATAAATAATTTTCAATTAATTATAAGAGTTTATTGAATATTTATCAAAAAAATTTCTAATAAATAATCAATTGTATGAAGTTGTTGTTAGTGCGACTCATTAGTATCATATGTTAATTAGCAGTATCACTAATATGATTCTTTAGCATACTAGATCTTTCACGATTTCCGAGTGTAGAGAATGTAATGCTTTTCTAGAACATACAATATGTTCTTATACAATAGGTAAAGGTAGTTAATGTTGGTTACATGCAGTTTTGGCACCAAAAGTTGTCACACCCCAAAACCACGAACGGCGGAAACGTTCAGGGGTGGAGGATGTCATGTACAGTATCACAACAGTGTAATATAATAAACAAGCAACAACATCATCCATTGCATTATAAGTAAAGTTTTATACATGTGTGTTCTTTCATTGTAATAAGACACCAAAAATATACAATCAAAATAAAAGACGAGACTTGTCTGCTGCGTCTTCTCAAAACCTGTCCTCCGTACCTATCTACGGGCGACCTGAGAATACAAGTTATTTTGAAAGAGAGTATCAGCTTTAAAGCTGGTGAGTTCATAAGTATATAAGTGTCATTGCTTTGTTTGTGAAAACCTGCTATGAATGCCATGAAAAACCTTTACGTGAAAATGTTGAGGTAAGTATGAAATCCCTAGAAAAACCCTTATTTTCTATAAGTATGAAGTGTAGTCTTCTACCAAGACCCAAATGTTTTGTATGTGTGAAATACAGTCTTCTACCAAGACTCGAATGTTTTGTATGTATGAAGTGCAGTCTTCTACCAAGACTCGAATGTTCTGTATGTATGAAGTATTTTTCCTTTGTGTAGACTAGTACTAAAATTGCTTAGTCTAACTCATCGTTTATGTGAAAGATATCACAAAATAAAGTAAACAGGAAAATATGATATGGTAAGTGTTGTCACTGGGTACTAAGACCAACACTACATCGCATGAAGCGAAAATTAGACCCTGAGGAACGTCCAAAGAGTGTCCCCTCTTCCTCTGTAGCAGCAGCAGGATGGAAGGAGGGTTAATCCCTGCATCGATCTCTTGACGTAGATCGTCAACTTAATGATCCTCCGAAGATTCACATCTCGTCCACTGTTGCAACAGCGGGCGGAGGGATAGTTAGTCTCGTCACTGACCACAAATCAAGTGACTACCTTAGACATCCGTAGACGCCATCTCTCACTGGCGCTAATAAGTGAGATTCGGAATGGTAAGTCCCGCTGAAAACATCCCCTCAAACGGGAATAGGAAAGACAATTTATACAGTAAATACTAATAAATCATCCTCTTAGATCTAGTTCAAGTATCCAAGGTAAGTAAGTACAAAATAATGTACTTATTAAGAAGTGTCCCTATCTAGAATTCATGTAAGTGTGTTCATGTAACAGGTAAGTATATGTAAACATATTCATGTATCATAGAACCCTAAGTACGTGTAATCATGTATCATGTAAGGCATTAGTATAGACTCATGAATGAACTGACTCTTGTTTGATATTCTTTGACTATCCCTATGATAGTTAACTAGAAAGTATGTTGTTGTTCAAGTAGGTTTATGCAAGGTATCTAGGAGCTTTGAACAATAATATAAAGTAACTTAAAGTCATTATACAATTCAAAACTAATACTTCTGTTGTCTAAGTATTTTAAGATAGAAAACCCTTTCTCGTGACTTCCTTTGAAATACGTGAAATCTACTGAGTGAAAACATAGTTATAAAATGCATGAAACTGATTTAATAACATGTTTGTTTCTACTTGTATTCCCCCCATTAAAGCATTTAAATTCCTTTAAAACATTGATTACGGGGTATGAACTCACCTGTAGTGGGTGATTGGAATGAACTGAACGGTATCGGATGGCTAGGTGTCAAGCAAGGACTTGTGCACACACTACGATCCTAATGAACATATAATCACACATATATGCACTAAATTAGACACCAAAGACTAATTGATAATGTTTAAGACATCTTAGATATAGATAACACTTTATGTAAGTGTTTTAAGCTGTAAGGACTTCATCTAAGCTATTGTGGGGCAAGGTACTTGAGTTTAGGGTTTCCAAAGGACCCCATATGAGAGTGTACTCTCTCTAAACCATCACACATGGAGTTTACGGTTGTAAACTATTGAGTTTACGGCCGTAAACTCCCAAACCTGTGTGTTTGGTGTGTTTTGAAGTCCCAAATGCTTTCTAGAATTGTTCTAACTTAGTGGCTAAGTCCTTGGAAGAGTTTAAGGTCTAGAAGTACTCCAATTAGGAGTTCACGGGCTAAGGACATTTCCCCTTGGAGTTTACGGCCGTAAACTCCCTTGGGGTGATTCCTTGGTTGATTTCAAGCCTCTTGTACTAGTGGGATGTGTTCTAGACTTTTAATCCTAGCATATGAAGGCATTAGGCACCACTTAGTTCCCTTTATAGGAGTTTACGGCCCAAGAACTATGCCTTGGCCGTAAACTCACTTGTTCATGTGATTTTGGTGTGGTTTGGTCCTTCCATTTAGTGGGTACAATTTCTTGTGAAGGGCTAGGGCCTTAGGTGTCATGAAAACACCCTTTGTGACCATTTACATGGAGTTTACGGCCTAGGAGAGTTCTGGGCCGTAAACTCACTTTCTTTTGTGTCATTTGAAGTGTTTAAGACCTTAAGCTACTTGGGGAATTAATCTAGATGCAAGCCTTAAAGTCCTTTAGTCCAAAAACCACCATTTAGGCATTTGAAATGGAGTTTACGGCCTAAGACAGTTCTGGCCGTAAACTCCCAATCTTGGGTGGTTTTGTGTGTGATTTCATGTCCCTAATGTGTTTACCTAATGTCCTAAGGCCTTATTCTAGCATCAATGTCGGTTTTGGCCTTGTTTCGGGAGTTTACCGCCCAAGAACACCTTGGGGAGTAAACTCCTAGATCTCATGATTTAGCCCACTAAATCATGTTATGAGTATCTAATATGTATTATAACACTACTAGAAAGAGTGACTCACGTTTTGGTATAAAAACCCGAAGATCCGTCAGAGAGAAAATGGCTTTTCTCAAGTCAGAAATGTGAATAATGAATTAATTTAGTTCAGAAAACTATTTATAATCCTGAAAATATTTTGACAGAAAATATTTTTATTCCTGAAATGATCCCTAATAAATTAGAGTGTTGGAATAACAGTGTGGCACCAAACCCTAGGTGTACACACTCTCCTGATATTTCCTGAAGTGTAAACCCTGAAGTTCTCAAACTTACGTGAAAAGTCTGAAAATTAACTGTGACTGCTACAACTTCTATTGAAGTGATATAGTTTGTACAGAATGGAAATTTCGGGTTGTCACATCATCCCCCCGTTAGAAGGAATTTCGTCCCGAAATTAGAATGTAAGCAATTAAGAATTACAAATAACTAAGTAAAAAGGTGAGGGTATTTCAGTTTCATCTGATCCTTACGTTCCCAAGTGAATTCCGGTCCACGCTTTGCGTTCCAGCGCACCTTCACTATCGGGATACGGCTCTGTTTTGTTTGCTTGACCTCTCGGTCCATGATCTCTACTGGTTCCTCAACGAAATTAAGGCTCTCGTTGATATCGACCTCGTCGAGTGGAATAACAAGAGTCTCGTCGGATAGACACTTTTTCAAGTTCGAGACGTGGAAGGTAGGATGTATGTTACTGAGTTCTTGCGGTAGATTGAGTTTGTAAGCTACAGGGCCGATTCTCGCAAGAATCTCGAAAGGCCCTATGTATCTTGGATTGAGCTTCCCACGCTTTCCGAAGCGTATCAAGCCCTTCCAGGGTGAGACTTTCAATAGGACTCGATCACCCACCTGGAACTCCAATGGTTTCCTACGCTTGTCGGCGTAGCTTTTCTGTCGGTCTCTAGAGGCTTTTAGTCGTTCACGAATTTGAACGATCTTCTCTTTCGTTTCCCGAATGATCTCCGGACCTGTGAGAGTGCTTTCGGGAACTCGTCCCTTAGCTAACTGGGTATCACCCACTTCAGCCCAGCACAGAGGGGATCTGCACTTTTGACCATAGAGGGCCTCGAATGGAGCTGCCTTGATGCTCGTGTGATAACTATTGTTGTAGGAAAATTCAACAAGGGGTAAGTGAGTATCCCAAGCTTTTCCAAAGTCTATCACACAGGCGCGCAACATATCTTCTAAGGTTTGGCTAGTTCTCTCACTTTGCCCGTCGGTCTGTGGATGGTAGGCTGTACTCATGTCCAGCCTAGTTCCTAGGGAACTTTGTAATGACTGCCAGAACCTCGAAGTGAATCTACTATCTCGGTCTGAGATGATAGATAAAGGAACACCGTGCAGTCTTACAATCTCCCTAATGTAAGTTCTGGTAAGTTTCTCCATCTTGTCTGTTTCTTTGATCGGTAGGAAGTGTGCAGACTTGGTCAGTCTATCGATGATGACCCATATGGAATCAAGTCCACCCGTCGTCTTGGGTAACTTGGTTATGAAGTCCATAGTGATCTGCTCCCACTTCCATTCTGGTATCTCTGCTTGTTGTAGAAGACCGGAGGGTTTCTGGTATTCGACCTTGACCTTTGCGCAAGTAAGGCATTTACTCACGAAGGTAGCAATATCTGCTTTCATGTTAGGCCATCAGTATAGCTTTTTAAGATCCAGATACATCTTATCTGAACCTGGGTGGATGGAATAACGAGTGTTGTGAGCTTTGGTCATGACCAAGTCTCTGAAGCCACCGTGTTTCGGTGTCCAGATCCGATCCATGAGGTATAAGGCTCCGCCACCCTTGGCTTCCAACTTCTATCCATCCCTCTAAGGGATTCACTCGCCACATTTTCAGGTTTCAAAGCGTCGAGCTGAGCCTCCTTTATTTGTGTGGACAAGTGCGAATGGATGGTTAGAGTCAAAGATTTGACCCTACGACCAGTATATTCTTTCCGACTTAGGGCGTCGGCTACTACATTGGCTTTACCCAGATGATAACGAATTTCGCATTCGTAATCACTAAGTAGCTCGACCCACCATCGTTGTCTCATGTTGAGCTCTTTCTGGTCGAAGATGTGCTATAGACTCTTATGGTCTGTAAAGATCGTGCTTTTGGTACCGTATAGGTAGTGTCGCCAGATCTTCAGAGCAAACACAACCGCTCCTAGCTCGAGATCGTGGGTTGTGTAGTTAACCTCATGTGTCTTCAGCTGTCTCGAGGCATAGGCTATAACCTTACCTCGCTGCATCAGAACACATCCGAGTCCTTAGTTTGATGCATCGCAATAGACAATGAAGTCTTCTATTCCTTCGGGAAGGGATAGTATCGGGGCGGTGCACAAGGCTCGTTTGAGTGTTTGGAACGCTCTTTCCTGTTTCTCTTCCCAGTCAAAGGCCATGCCTTTCTGGGTCAGGGTTGTAAGAGGTTTTGCTATGCTGGAGAAGTTCTGAATGAACTTGCGATAGTAGCCAGCTAGACCTAGAAGTTGACGAATTTCGGTAGGTGTCTTTGGTGCTGACCAGTTCTCAATGGCTTTAATCTTGGAGGGGTCCACATGTATACCTTCTTCGCTAACCACATGGCCCAAAAATTCGACTCGTCGAATCCAAAATTCGCACTTCGAGAACTTCGCGTAGAGCTTCTCCGCTCGTAGTGTTTCTAGGATTTTATGGAGATGTTGACTATGTTCCTCCTTACTTCGAGAGTAGATGAGTATGTGATCAATGAAGACGATGACGAACTGATCCAAGTAAGGACGACACACCCTATTCATCAGATCCATGAATACTGCGGGCGCGTTGGTTAATCCGAATGGCATCACTACAAACTCGTAGTGTCCATAACGAGTTCGGAAGGCTGTCTTGGGAACATCCTCCTCTAACACTCGTAGTTGGTGATATCCGCATCGCAGATCAATCTTTGAGAAGTAGTTGGCTCCTTGAAGTTGATCAAACAAATCGTCAATGCGGGGCAAGGGATAACGATTTTTAATGGTAAGCTTGTTGAGTTCTCTGTAGTCGATGCACATGCGAAACGATCCATCTTTCTTCTTGAAGAACAAGACCGGTGCTCCCCATGGTGAGAAGCTCGGTCGAATGAATCCCTTCTTGAGAAGTTCGTTAAGTTGACTGGAAAGTTCCTGCATCTCGGCCGGTGCCAAACGATAAGGAGATTTGGCTACTGGGGTAGCTCCTGGCGCTAAGTCGATTCTGAACTCAACTTGGCGTTGCGGTGGCAAACCGGGAAGTTCTTCTGGGAATATGTCAGGAAAGTCGCGTACTTCTGGAATTTTGTGGATGTCTTTCAGTTCTTGACTGGTATCGACGACGTGTGCTAGGAATGCATGATATTCCTTTCGCAAGCACTTCTGGGCTTGAATGCACGAAATGATACGAAGGTTCGTACTAGGTTTGTCGCCGTAGATAGTTAGGGTTTCGTTGTTAGGGAGGTTAAGACGAACTGCTTTTTCAAAGCACAAGATATCGGCGCGAAGAAGACTCAACCAATCCATACCGATGATAACGTCGAAACATTTAATTGTGACTGGCATGAGATCTATCTTGAAAGTATGGCCATCTAAAGTTAAGGTACAACCTACGTATATGCAGTTTGTACTCTCTATTCTCCCGTTAGCCATTTCTACCATGAATAAATTTTCTAATGCACATGGTTTTTGTTTAAGCAGGTGTGCAAATTTGTGACTTACAAAACTTTTCTCGGCTCCACTATCGAAAAGTATGCAAGCATAAGAGTTATCGAGGAGGAACGTACCAGTAACTATCGTTGGATCAGCTACTGCTTCCTCGTGGCCTAGAGCCATAACTCTTCCCACTCCTCTAGTCGTCCCCGCTTTAAGGCAGTTCCTCTTGTAATGGCCCACCTCGCCACATCCGTAGCAAGCGTGGCCCATACCGGCGTTAGGAACTTGAGCAGCTTGAGCGGTTGGAATTTTGCAGAAGCGGACGGTATGTCCCTTCTTGTTGCAGTTAGAGCAATGCATCTCCCTGCAAGGTCCGAGGTGATGGAAGTTGCACTTGGTGCACTTCGGGAGGGTTCCAGCATATGTTCTTGCTGGTAAGAGGTTGGCAGGGGCAACAGGAGTAACTGTGGCAGCATTGATCGCCACAAGTTGTTGCTTATTGGAGGATCCTTGCGGAGCTCCTCTTTTCCTCTTATTCCACCCCTTCTTGTGGTAGTCGGGGTTGGATTTTTGTGGTACAGGTGTAGGGATTGACGTGATCTGGGGTTTCCTGTGATCGATGAGGGATTGTGCTAGTTCCTTGGCGCTATCGAAGGTAATAGGCCTGGAAGCGATCACACTTGACTGGATCTGGGGTGACAGTCCCCAGATATATCTTTCTATCTTTTTGCTCTGGGAAGCAACCATGTCGGGGCATAAGTTTGCCAGATCACAGAACCTATTCGTGTAGGTTCCTATGTCAGATCCAACCATTTGCAGGTTCCAGAGTTCCTGCTCGAGTTTTTGTACTTCTCCCCGAGGGCAATACTCCCTCATCAGCATGTCCTTCAAGTGTTCCCAGTTGATGGAATACGCCACCACCAGGGTTAGGGATTTAACATGGCCGTTCCACCATGTTAGTGCTCTATCGGAGAAGGTACAAGCTGCAAACTTGACCTTGTTGTTTTCCTGGCACGCGCAGATTTCAAAGATAGATTCCATCTTTTCGATCCACTACCATAACACCATAACCCCACCAGTACCATTGAAACTGCAGGGTTTGGCATTCGTGAAGTCTTTTTAGGTGCATTCCCTAGGGTGCCCATGGCTTTCGCCATGGTTCGAGGGAGGTGCACCTGTTCCCGATCCACTAGGGACAGGAGTGTTGATGGCTGACACAGCAGCTGCAACTGCTGTTATGAAAGCTGCCTGGAACATGTTGGCATCAAAGGGGTTAGGTGGTAGAGGATGTTGAGTTTGTGGTTGTGGTGGTGGAGGAGGCGGTGGTATCGGTGTTTCGTTGATTGGATTACGCCTTGTACTTTTGCGTGGAGGCATCCTTAACTATACGTTTAAAAGATGACCACATGGATAAGAATAAATGATAAATGAATGTGTCTCATGGACTAAATCCCCATAGTCCAAAAACAGAATGAATAGAATAACTAACTGAAAGTGGCAACATTTGGATAATGATTTCCATATAATTAGATATCTGTCAAGGATACTAGGATTACAGATGTAACAAGTTCGGGAAAAATGGCCTAAAAGTAGGCCTTACATCAACCAAGATGGAAAATTTTGACAGAATTAAGACTAGACCATGACCTAACAGGTCTAAGATTTATACAGGTAGGAAATTAGACCAAAGTTTTACATAAACTAGGTTATATCCAAAAGATGAGATAACGATATTCTATCGGCGACGAGAACTACTAGCATGAGTCCTTGATCCCGACAGTAGACGTTCGATGTCCCTTATACGCCTGTCCGACCTTGCTTGTTGAGCACGAAGTTCTCTAACTTCAGCTCGGGTTTCAGCAAGTTCTCTTTGCAAATTTGCATTCCGGGCTAGAGTCCTTTCATGAGAAGACTCTAGTTGGCGAATATGGACAGTGTTAACACCAGAGTTAGCGTCAACTTCCAAGACATGATTGATAGTCGCTTGAGTCATGATCGTGTTCCAAGAAATCCTACGCACCATGATTGGTAGTACTCTATCAGCAGAACCTCCTTCAGTGAGGTTGTAGAAACTTCGGTCTCCATTGTAGGGAATGGGTTGACCTTGTTCCTGACTCCATTCAGTCAAATTAATGGCCCACAAGGGTGTGGGTCCTTGAAACACAGGGCGAGGATTTAGGTTTGGGTTTTGAGCAGTCGGGGGTAGGTTGTTGACTTCTGGCTCCGAGTCAGAACTATCGGAAAAGCCCTCAGCATGGTGATCATCCAAAGGGATTGGGTGATCATCTTCTAGCTCTGCCTCTAGCCAACTAGCATTGCCTTGGTTCGGAAAGTACGGATCGCCGTGGGGAAATCCAGCCATCTTAATCTACGCGAGAAAAGGGATATAAGAGATAGCTAAAATAGGCGAACTAAACTAAGATAATTACTGTAAGATCAAATACCCATATGGTATTTCCTTGTGGTTGTGTTGGTAAGTTTTTAGACTTGTTGCCACTTCACAACCATTCTTGGGCATATGCTAAACACTCTTCGGACTAGCATAGTTGATCAGGCTATGCTATTCCCAAGACTGACTATATATCCCCAGGCTCACTTGTGATGTTCAACAATCGTAATACTTTTGTTCTTGTCGTTGTGACACTGGTTTTAGTATGAATGCAGGCACGTATACTTTGTTAAATATTTTATTATTTAAAAGTATAACTCTTAGACAGAGTGTTTTAATCCCATGTATTTATAGTTAGTATATCTTTTATGGGTTGATATACTTAATTCACTATAAACCATGCTCCGATACCAATCTGTCACACCCCAAAACCACGAACGACGGAAACGTTCAGGGGTGGAGGACGTCATGTACAGTATCACAACAGTGTAATATAATAAACAAGCAACAACATCATCCATTGCATTATAAGTAAAGTTTTATACATGTGTGTTCTTTCATTGTAATAAGACACCAAAAATATACAATCAAAATAAAAGAAGAGACTTGTCTGCTGCGTCTTCTAAAAACCTGTCCTCCGTACCTATCTACGGGCGACCTGAGAATACAAGTTATTTTGAAAGAGAATATCAACTTTAAAGCTGGTGAGTTCATAAGTATATAAGTGTCATTGCTTTGTTTGTGAAAACCTGCTATGAATGCCATGAAAAACCTTTACGTGAAAATGTTGAGGTAAGTATGAAATCCCTAGAAAAACCCTTATTTTCTATAAGTATGAAGTTTAGTCTTCTACCAAGACCCAAATGTTTTGTATGTGTGAAATGCAGTCTTCTACCAAGACTCGAATGTTTTGTATGTATGAAGTGAAGTCTTCTACCAAGACTCGAATGTTCTGTATGTATGAAGTATTTTTCCTTTGTGTAGACTAGTACTAAAAGTGCTTAGTCTAACTCATCGTTTATGTGAAAGCTATCACAAAATAAAGTAAACAGGAAAATATGATATGGTAAGTGTTGTCACTGGGTACTAAGACCAACACTACATCGCATGAAGCGAAAGTTAGACCCTGAGGAACGTCCGAAGAGTGTCCCTTCATCCTCTGTAGCAGCAGCAGGATGAAAGGAGGGTTAATCCCTGCATCGATCTCTTGACGTAGATCGTCAACTTAATGATCCTCTGAAGATTCACATCTCGTCCACTGTTGCAACAGCGGGCGGAGGGATAGTTAGTCCCGTCACTGACCATAAATCAAGTGACTACCTTAGACATCCGTAGACGCCATCTCTCACTGGCGCTAATAAGTGAGATTCGGAATGGTAAGTCCCGCTGAAAACATCCCCTCAAACGGGAATAGGAAAGACAATTTATACAGTAAATACTAATAAATCATCCTCTTAGATCTAGTTCAAGTATCCAAGGTAAGTAAGTACAAAATAATGTACTTATTAAGAAGTGTCCCTGTCTAGAATTCATGTAAGTGTGTTCATGTAACAGGTAAGTATATGTAAACATATTCATGTATCATAGAACCCTAAGTACGTGTAATCATGTATCATGTAAGGCATTAGTATAGACTCATGAATGAACTGACTCTTGTTTGATATTCTCTGACTATCCCTATAATAGTTAACTAGAAAGTATGTTGTTGTTCAAGTAGGTTTATGCAAGGTATCTAGGAGCTTTGAACAATAATATAAAGTGACTTAAAGTCATTATACAATTCAAAACTAATACTTCTGTTGTCTAAGTATTTTAAGATAGAAAACCCTTTCTCGTGACTTCCTTTGAAATACGTGAAATCTACTGAGTGAAAACATAGTTATAAAATGCATGAAACTGATTTAATAACATGTTTGTTTCTACTTGTATTCCCCCCATTAAAGCATTTAAAATCCTTTAAAACATTGATTACGAGGAATGAACTCACCTGTAGTGGGTGATTGGAATGAACTGAACAGTATCGGATGGCTAGGTGTCAAGCGAGGACTTGTGCACACACTACGATCCTAATGAACATATAATCACACATATATGCACTCAATTAGACACCAAAGACTAATTGATAATGTTTAAGACATCTTAGATATAGATAACACTTTATGTAAGTGTTTTAAGCTGTAAGGACTTCATCTAAGCTATTGTGGGACAGGTTACTTGAGTTTAGGGTTTCCAAAGGACCCCATATGAGAGTGTACTCTCTCTAAACCATCACACATGGAGTTTACGGTTGTAAACTATTGAGTTTACAGCCGTAAACTCCCAAACATGTGTGTTTGGTGTGTTTTGAAGTCCCAAATGCTTTCTAGAATTGTTCTAACTTAGTGGCTAAGTCCTTGGAAGAGTTTAAGGTCTAGAAGTACTCCAATTAGGAGTTCACGGCCTAAGGATATTTCCCCTTGGAGTTTACGGCCGTAAACTCCCCTGGGGCGATTCCTTGGTTGATTTCAAGCCTCTTGTACTAGTGGGATGTGTTCTAGACTTTTAATCCTAGCATATGAAGGCATTAGGCACCACTTAGTGCCCTTTATAGGAGTTTACGGCCCAAGAACTATGCCTTGGCCGTAAACTCACTTGTTCATGTGATTTTGGTGTGGTTTGGTCCTTCCATTTAGTGGGTACAATTTCTTGTGAAGGGCTAGGGCCTTAGGTGTCATGAAAACACCCTTTGTGACCATTTACATGGAGTTTACGGCCTAGGAGAGTTCTGGGCCGTAAACTCACTTTCTTTTGTGTCATTTGAAGTGTTTAAGACCTTTAAGCTACTTGGGGAATTAATCTAGATGCAAGCCTTAAAGTCCTTTAGTCCAAAAACCACCATTTAGGCATTTGAAATGGAGTTTACGGCCTAAGACAGCTCTGGCCGTAAACTCCCAATCTTGGGTGGTTTTGTGTGTGATTTCATGTCCCTAATGTGTTTACCTAATGTCCTAAGGCCTTATTCTAGCATCAATGTCGGTTTTGGCCTTCTTTCGGGAGTTTACCGCCCAAGAACACCTTGGGGAGTAAACTCCTAGATCTCATGATTTAGCCCACTAAATCATGTTATGAGTATCTAATATGTATTATAACACTACTAGAAAGAGTGACTCACGTTTTGGTATAAAAACCCGAAGATCCGTCAGAGAGAAAATGGCTTTTCTCTAGTCAGAAATGTGAATAATGAATTAATTTAGTTCAGAAAACTATTTATAATCCTGAAAATATTTTGACAGAAAATATTTTTATTCCTGAAATGATCCCTAATAAATTAGAGTGTTGGAATAACAGTGTTGCACCAAACCCTAGGTGCACACACTCTCCTGATATTTCCTGAAGTGTAAACCCTGAATTTCTCAAACTTACGTGAAAAGTCTGAAAATTAACTGTGACTGCTACAACTTCTATTGAAGTGATATAGTTTGTACAGAATGGAAATTTCGGGTTGTCACAAAAGTGTGGTTGAATGTATGGTTATTTTGACATAACCAAATATGTCATCATCCAAATGTCACAACCAATTTTTTAGTGGGAATTTGCATAGGTAGACTCTTTCCTTATACATAAATCGGTTTACATTTTGGGGCTTTTGCCCTGAGCCTCGGAAGAGCTCTGTCCCTTTACACAGCAAGGGGTGTGGCCCTTATACCCTACCATGGGCGCTCGCCCTTAGAAACCCGTACCCAGGGGCGCTGGCCCCGTACCTACATATTCATGAGTTCATATTTATGACTCTGAGTGTACGCCCCACACCTCTAGACTCAGTGATTAAATAGAACTCATCCTATCTCAATATTAAGAATAACTACACTAAAATATGTTGATAAAATTTAAATCACTAACATTTGTAACACATGTTATGTAACACTATGACTAAATGTGTGAACATGGTTCGCAATAGTGACGGTTTTCGACTAATATGTGAGTAAAACATTAATAGAATTTGAATACTGAATTTAATGAGGCAAATAACCAAAGTTGTGACAATATTTTTTTCAAAAACAGTGATCGTAGGTCCTTTGTATACTAGTGCAATCATCTTCAACCATAAACCATTTTGGGTATTAGGAATATCCAAGTTTTCTTCTTTGGAAGCAAGTGGTTGAAAAGAAAATCTTGGTGCATATTCTTCTTCTCAAAGTAGCTGGATATCGGAAAGCCATGCCTTTGAGTACATCAAGTGTTTATGTTGTTCTAAACTCAAGACAGTGGCACTTGGCTCGTCATCATCATCAACTTCTTTTACAAAAACATCTTTTTTGTCTTTTATCATCACCAAACACAATTGAATACATCAAGTGCATCTACCATGTAATATCAGAGACCGTTTATAATAATCCAATGGCATAACAATAACATATTAACTACTATAGATATAAAGAAAGAAAATTTTGAACTTCGTATTATTTAAAACAACCATTAGCTAGCAACAATTAACCAATGCACCCAAGCAGTGTTGCAAAACTCGGCCTACTCGGCCGAGTTCTCGGCCGATTACTCGGAATCGGCCCTCCCCCGAGGCGAGTAATGTGATCTCAGCCAAAAAACTCGGATTCAGGCAAACTCGATCAAAAATCGGTCAAACTCAGTCAAAAATCGGTCAAACTAGGGCCTACTCGGTCAAAATCGGTCAAAATCAGTCAAACTTGGTCAAATGGTAAAAATTGTCATAAAAAGAGAAAAAATCAAGAATTTCAAGATTAATATGTATAATGTACTTAATGATTTATTATTTAACAGACACATATGATTATTACTATATATATATATATATATATATATATATATATATATATATATATATATATATATATCTTAAATTTTCATTAATTATTCATATAGTGAGACAATTGTGTGTATTTCAATTTTTATGTATTCACATGTATCTAATTTTGGTTATATATTTCAATCAAATTATGATTTTGGCATATATAATTTTCCAAAAAAATATTTCTTTACAAATTACCAAATCCGAGTACTCCCAAGTAGTCGCTACTCCCCAATCGGTCGAACAAGGACCGAGTAGCGAGTTCTACAATCTTGCACCCAAGACAATTAGGATCACCATCAAGGGCGAATCTACATTGAAAGTGTGTCCATGGACACCCTTTGTTTTCATAATAGAAGGGTAATATAAAGTTAATTTACATATAGAAGCAGCTTCTATAACTAAACACATAAAAACGGACACATGTTACCAGTTACCAATTTCTCTATAAGGATATGGTTTCACACCTCAATTAATGATTAGCTTGATTTTCGCAAAATAACTCTAATTTCATTTTCCATAAAATAACTCAATATATCTAATTCCAATCATGGTAACTTAATAATTCATATATTGATGCAATAATTAAGTCACGGCTCAATATTAAGAAAAAAAAAAGTCATAGGCAAATGGATGATCATTTTTAAAATTTATTTATTTTAGATGATATTTTTTTAAATTGTGTTTGATTTTTGCTATTAAAATTATATTTATCTTAGATTGCATTTTTTAACTTATGTTTGATATTTCGTATTCAAATTAAAATTTACTTAGATGATATTATTGACAATCCTACCGGATAATTAACCAAACATTTTCGACTATTATATTTATGTTCTGATTGAATTAATTGGACACCCATAAGTTTGAATCTAAGATTTTCCATGATCATCATGGATTCATTATATTTAGATGGTCCATGATCATCAATGATCAATGTGCTCCTGCATGTCAAACCAACAATAACCAAGCCAATTATAATATGTGGGGTCAAGAGCGTGTTTTAGATTTAGATTTTCTCTTCTATGTACATTGTATGTACTAGGTGTTTTCTCATTCTTTATGTAATAGAATTTATTTAGGTCTCGGTAGGATCTAGAGTTGTAATATGTATAATTATTTATAACGTATGTACACTAGTTCTTTTTTCATTCTGTTCTTTTTTGTTACACAATATATATGAACCCCTATAATTCTCAATCAGCCTTATTACTACATCGAATCAATTCGGATACTTATCATACGGTAGACATACAATTAGTTACTTTGTACTTTGACAAATAATGATAACAATTAATCAGGGATTTCATAAATATTTATTTTGCAATCGAATCTTTGTTAAAGTTAATCCATTACGTACCATGTCAATGAAAAAACTATAATATATCTAACTGTTTGATGATTAACCCTAATAAATATACTTATTGTAGTACAATATAATGTTGTAAGAACTATAAACGATTTAAAATTTATTTGTATATATGTCTGTTAAAGAAATTGTGATAGTTGGACCCACTAATCCGTTGACTTATTTAAATATTTAGTCGCGAAGACTTGAGAATTAATATGAACTCACATGTAGAATAGTAATTAACATCGCTTATTATTTATTTATCATTTTTTTTTTGGAAATTAGTTTTGAAACCTGAAGTCAAATACGAAATTTGCATGAAATTGATTTTTTTTGTTTATTTACGAAATTAGTGTATACAAAAATCATGTTAAACGGAACAAGTGAATGGATAAAGACGAATCTATGATAGACTAATGTCGGATAGAATGAATGCAAGGGAGAGAAGGATACGAAAGCATGTGATAGATGAATAGAGCGATCTCGTGTCAAGGACCCACCTTATTTGGACAAAAATGTGACACACAGCTATTAGATGGGTTGCTTTGGTGCTTATTAGTGTCAGCATTTTTGGTTGGGTAGAAGAAAATAAACATTTTTGGATGGGTAGAAGAAATAAACAAGAGGCATGTATACGAATTATTAAGTGTAGAATACACAAAAATTAGAGTCTTCACATTATTTTACCCCTGTAACTAAAGATAATAATAGCGTAGTTATTCCTTACATATTTAATTATAAAGTAGTCTGTGAGGTACAATTCGTGTGGGTGGTCGACGTTTCGTGGAAACAACCGGAGATGGATGGTCGAAGTTTTGCAGGCGGGGTATGCATAGACAGAGGCCCGATACCTCTACGTTTTACGTTGCAGGATTTCCAGATGGGACCTGTAAATTGGATCTGCATGGGGTTTTTGATGCATTCGGGCAAGTATCGAACATCTATATTGGTGGGAAGAAGAACCGACGCAACCAAAACTTCGCTTTTATTCGATATGTGGGTGTGAACGACACACACGGTATGGAAGTGAAGATGAATGGTGTTAGATTTCGTGGAGCAACCCTAATCGCCAACCTAGCCAAATATCAAACGGAGAATCCCAACAGTAGACGGACTATCAGTGGAAAACCAAAGGTTTCGGATGCTAACCCGGGGATCAAAATTGGAAGCAAGGATTCAAGAACCTTTGCGCAGGTGGCTACAGGGATAAACGCAGAACGGCACAGTAATTCCCCTCCTATTCTACTTAACGCCAAAACTGCCATGAGTGAATGGACCAAGAAGACCCTACTGATAGGAGAAGCCCATAGTCTTGATCACATAGCAAACTTGCCAGACCATACTTTCACGCATGAAACTACAAGGTACCTCGGAGGTCTTAAGCTTGGTATTAAATTTGGATCGTCTAAGGAGGCTAGAGAATTCTTAGAAGACAGATCAAGGTGGCATGAATGGTTCAAGTGGTTGACTATAGATATGAACAAGGAGGTACAATACGAAAGATTAGCATGGCTAAAGATTATAGGTGTTCCTCTCAGATATTGGGATACGGATAACTTCTCCATGGTTGCTAGTAGATTTGGGAAGGTTATTATTCCATTCGAAAGCATCTTTGACAGAAGAGACCTATCAATGGGAAAAGTGGGTGTCATAACATCATTGAAGAATTGGATCAATGAAGAGGTCAAAATCTGTGTCGAGGGTGTGACGTATGGTGTTGGTGTCATCGAGTATACTGATGATTGGTCCCCCTTCAAGCCTCGCCAATTTGATAGAGTAGAAGAAGAGACGGAAGTGGAGGATAGTGAAAAGGACAGCGAAGACAATGGTGTCTCTGAAACGTGGATACCGGAGAATGATAACGATCTAGAGGAAGGAGAATTCCTCTCCGAAGGTGACCCAGAAACATAGTTGGATAAGTCGAACAGGCAGGCTGAGGGTGGCAATCCCCCGGTGATTGTTGGGAGCACAAACATCGCACCGGTTGAGATTATTGGTGCAATACCCCAGAAAGTTGTCAACATGGAGTCTATTAGGGAGTCGGTTGGAATTCCACACGTGATGAATGAGATATTGCCTTCTGGGTTTGGCGATGACAGAATAAGGACGGACCCGGGTGATGTGGGTACGGACTCGGCCCCAAAAGATAATGGGCTAAATGACAATTTTGACCCATCCATGTGCTCTTCATCAGACCAAAATAATTCCAAAGCCTCCGTATCTAATTCACCTCCCCATTCTGAGCATTGCTGCAGTGAGCCTAAAAGTAAAAGGAGAAAGCGGAGGAGAGGTAGTCGTTCCCCCATGAATGGTGATGTTCCTTTGAGAGTCAATTACCCTATTCAAAAATCACAAGTCCCTAATTCTCCTAATGGTGATGCATCGCTGGATCTCAACAAAGATCCAATGGTGTCAGGATCATCTGAGGAGTCTGGTGAATCCACATCCAATGAAATTCTTCAAACGGTGGCGATTGGAACCGAAATTGGCTTCCAGATGGGGGTTGACAATCCCATCTTAACGGAAGTATTAGGGGGTAGGGGAGTTCAAACTAATAACCAATGAATTTCCTATCGCTGAATGTGAGAGGTGTGGGTGAGGTGGCGAAAACTAGCTGGGTAAGAAGGCTGAAAGTGAAACACAAAGCGACTTTCGTTGGGTTACAGGAGACGTAGCTATCGTCCTCTTCAAGTATTGATGTTGACGGTTGCTGGGATTCGATCGAATTTGATTATGCTAGTGTTGATGCGAATGGACGTTCTGGGGGGCTCATCTCCATTTGGGACACTTCTGTGTTTCAGAGTTTTCATATTATTAAGAATCGACACTACTTGGTTGTTTGCGGTAAATAAAAGAATCCTTCTGCGAGTGTTATTATGAATATTGTTAACGTATACGGTCCTCAGTCAATATAAGAGAAAAAGAAGGTTTGGCTTGAACTGCTTAGCATAATAAATGAGAGACCTGGAACGTGGGTGGTGTTTGGAGACTTTAACGCAGTTAGAGACCCAGGTGAAAGATGTAATTCGCATTTTTGTCCCTATAGTGCTTCTGACTTCAACAGATTTATATATGAGGCTAATCTAAAAGATTACAACATGGGTGGGGAAAGATTCACATACATGAGTAGGGTCGATGCCAAATTAAGTAAATTAGACAAATTCTTGACTTGCCCAAATTATTTGCAATTGTTCCCTTTTAGCTACATCACAGCCCACCCTCAGGAGCTCTCGGACCACAGTCCTATTACCCTCTTGTCTGGTGATTCTGATTTTGGGCCTATCCCTTTTAAGTTCTTTAATTCGTGGCTACTCAAAGAGGGATTTGATATGGTGGTGAGTGATGCTTGGAATTGTTTTAGAGGGTTTGGAACCCCTGTTGCTTACTTGGCAGCCAAATTCAGATTTTTGAAAGACAAAATCAAGAAGTGGAGAAAAGATAGCGACCAAAAAGAAAGGGAGGAAGTAACTGTCATTTGGGATGAGGTTAAAGACCTGGAAAAGGTTGCAGAATCTAGACCGCTCTCAGTAGATGAAGTGAAATGTTGGTCTGATGGGATAAAGAAGATAATGGAGTGGGATCGCCTGAAGGCACTCGATCTTAAACAGAAAGCGCGTATCAAATGGACCATAAATGGAGATGAGAACAACAAGTTCTTCCATGGGTACATCAACAGCAAGAATCGAAGGATTCTTCTTCATGGCCTTATGATTAATGGTCGATGGACGACGGGAGTTAATGAGATCAAGGAGGAAGTATACAGGTTTTTTCATGACAAATTCACGAATGCCCATTTGGTTCGTCCCAAGTTTTGTAATCCAAACTTCAAATCAATTTCGATGATGGATGCCATTAGAATTGAGTCCCCTTTTACCCCTGAAGAAGTAAAAGCTGCGGTTTGGGACTGTGGATGTGAAAAGGCCCCGGGACCTGATGGTTTCACCTTCAAATTCATGAAAAAGTACTGGGATATCATTAACGATGACGTGATGAAGTTTGTAATGCATTTTGAGGAAACTGGCTCATTTGCCAGGGGGTGCAATTCCTCATTCATTACTCTTGCCCCTAAGATCAAGGGCCCTCTTTCTCTAAACGATTACCGCCCTATAAGTCTGATTGGTTGCTTATGCAAGATAATAAGTAAACTACTATCCAATAGGTTGAAGACGGTGATTGGTGACCTGATAGGCGATGTGCAGTCTGCCTATGTCGATGGAAGATGTATACTTGAGGGTCCTCTTATGGTTAATGAGGTGTGTTCATGGGCTGCGAGAGCACGTAAAAAGATTCTTCTTTTTAAAGTGGATTTCGATAAAGCATTCGACTCGGTGAACTGGCAATACCTTGACTCAACAATGGAACAAATGGGTTTTGGAAACAAATGGAGGTCGTGGATTCGTGGTTGCCTGAATTCGTCCTTGGCATCGGTGGTCATCAACAGTTCGCCAACAAAAGAATTCCCTATTTCTAGGGGAGTTCGTCAAGGTGATCCTCTTTCTCCTTATCTGTTCGTTATTGCTATGGAAGGTTTGAATGTGGCCCTTAAATCGGCTTGTGATAAAGGGATCTTCAAGGGTGTTCAAATCCCGGGTAATGGTCCAACCCTGTCTCACCTTTTCTATGTGGATGACGCTCTGTTTATTGGGGAATGGTCTAGATCAAACCTAAAGAACTTGGCACGCATTCTTAGATGTTTCCACATCTCTTCGTGTCTCAAATTTAACTTTCATAAATCGAAAGTATTAGGAATTGGAGTTGACTCAAACGAATCTTCGAATTAGGCTAACCTCCTTGGGTGCGTGTCAGGGGACCTTCCATTTGACTACCTCAGAGTGCCGGTTGGTGCCAATATGAATTTAAAAAAGCATTGGCAGCCCATAATTAAGAAATTTCATTCCAAGCTATCCTTATGGAAGGCTAAATCATTATCATTTGGGGGAAGAATCACACTTATCAAATCGGTACTAGGTAATCTACCTACTTATTTTTTATCCTTATTTCGAGCTCCTGTGGGTGTAATTGAAGAACTGGAAAAGATACGTCGTACCTTCCTGTGGGGCGGTTGTGAAGATAAAAAGAAATATCAGTGGGTCTCCTGGGATAAGGTCCTTGCTGCCAAAGAAGATGGGGGACTGGGTGTGGGATCCATACAAGCTTTAAACATTGGTTTACTTGTGAAATGGTGGTGGAGGCTGAACAATGAAGCACATTCTCTGTGGGCTAGAGTAATAATCGGTATACATAAATTGGCGAATAAACCGATGGAGTATTTATCCTCACAAAAGTATGTTGGAGTATGGAATAATATTGCCAGCACCAAAAAATCTCTGGGTAAGCTGTGAATCGAGATTCATGAACTGTTCAATATTAAAATCATGTCAGGGAACAATACTCATTTTTGGTATGATCATTGGATCGGTTCTAGCAGCCTAAAATCAAAATATCCCAACTTATTTGAATTGGAATCACAGAAAAGGTGCATGGTTGCAGATGGGGTTGGTGGTCTGAATCATAAATGGAAGTGGAAAGTTAGACCGGCTGCTCGGGGGCTCGACTCTGAAGTTAATGATCTAATTAGTGATGTCTCTAACGTTCAATTAAACTCAGGAATGGACCAATGGAGGTGTAAACTTTCGTCGGATGGTAGATTCTCGGTGGCCATAATACAACAGCTAGTAGACAAGCTAAAAACTATTTACCCAGTTGCCCCTGTGATTACATGGAGCAAATTAATACTGATCAAGGTGACCTGTCTTGTTTGGCGAGCTGCACAACAACGCATTCCAACTGCTACTGCCTTGGAATGGAGGGGTATTTCGGTCAGCTCAACATTATGTAGTTCATGTATTGGAAGTTCTGAATGTGCTGGTCATGTGTTGATCAATTGTCCATTTGCTCATATGATCAGGACCTACATCTGGAGTTGGTGTGGGCTTGCTAGAGTGCAAGATTCTATAACAACCATCAGTGACCTGATACACTTTGCTAGCAATTGGGGTGGGAACAAAAAGAAACGGAAACGATTCGTCGTGATTTGCGATGGCATGCTTTGGAGCTTATGGCGATTTAGAAACAAAAGATTATTTCACATGGAGGGTATTTCTGTCCATTATGGCCTGGAATGTATTAAGGCTATGACCTTCTATTGGGTTAAACATAGGGGCAATAAGGGTATATGTAGTTGGGAGGATTGGTTGACATCTCCATTTTATGATTTGTAATTTGCATTCACTTGTATGTCTTTCTTATTATTGGTCCCTCTTCTAGCTCCTTACTAGGGGAGGGTTCCTTTCTCTAATAAAATATTTGCCGTTTAAAAATAATAATTATAAAGTAAGTGTATCTTGCGATTTGCGACCGGCAAAAGTGATCATTTTACTGGCTAACGCAATGTATTTATCGTCTTTAAGACCACTCGGTATGGGCCTCGACGAGAAGCGACGAGACCGACGTGGCGGTCCACGACGCCGTCGTAACGCGGTGAACACCACCCCCTAGCCGTTGCATCTCGTCGCCCGGATCTCGTTGCTTTGGAAACGAGTTGTAACGCCAAAAAGCTATCCGTTGCCCCCATATTTTACCGTTATTAAACGGTCAATTTCTAAAAAAAAAAATTAATAATAATAATAATAATAATAATAATAATAATAAACTTACTTTTTTAGCATCTATATATATATATATATATATATATATATATATATATATATATATATATATATATATATATATATATACTTTATTTCAAATTTTCATATATCTTTCTCTCATTCTCTCTATATCTTATACACTTTTTTCATTAAAGTTTCAAAAAATGGAGCAAAACCCAAACACCCCCCCCCCCCCCCCCTCTTCCATCATCAAACCCAAACACAACCTCGACTTTCGGATTTGGGGGTATGACAATTATTTCAAACTTTTGTCATCTCAAGGTTCACCACAAATACCATACCAAGGTGTCGCTTTCAATCCTGCTTCACCGCCACTGCAATTTCCCAACTCACCTTACGTTCAACAAAATCAATTTGGTCAAAACCCAAATTTACAACAAAATCTTTTCTCTACTTTTGGCTCGATGCAACAAACAACCAATCAAACGTCTCCTACAACACAACCAACAGTTCAAGTGGAAGCGGGAAGTAGTAGGAAAGGGAAAGGGAAAGGAAAATCAAAAGGGAAATCAATAGCGGTGGAATCTGAAAATGCAGACGTTCCACAATAGTGGACACCGTAGGAGGAATACGCTTTAACGGCGGCTTGGTGTGCTACTTCAAAGGACGAAATTCGCGGAAATGGAATGAAAAAAGGAGCTTATTGGGGAGCGGTGCTCGACAAGTTTCACGCTATTTTAAAGAAAAATCCGTATCGCAACAACGACATGTTAAGCAGCAAATGGGGTAAGATAACTAAGCGGTGCAGCAAATTCAACGGTATTTACAACCGGATTGCGGCGCAACAACAAAGTGGAACCAACGACTTTGATTTATTCAAAGCTGCTAAGGAACAATATCGGGTCGAAATGGGTCATGTTTTCGACTTTGAAAAATCATGGGAATTGTTGTGAGTGGATCCAAATTGGATTAAAACGCCTACATCGTCGGAGGTTCAATCCAAAAGGTTTAGCAATTCTAGCTCGGTCGACGTGTCGGACGCACGGACTAACATCGACCTAAACGCCGATGACGATGAGATCCCGGATGATATCCAAGAGATATCCCCACCACGACGACCGCCCGGATGCGACAAAGCGAGGCGCAGTGCAAGACATGCGGAGAAGGTGGAGACGAGAGCAAAAGATGCGGCAGAAATGAGAGCGAAATTCGACGAACATAATTTATTTATAAAAGAAAAAAATGAGTTGAAACGTCGTCATTTGGAATTCTTGGAAAGGCAGGCACGGGAGAAGCAGGAGCAAAAAGAGAGGGAACTAATGACACAACAGTTGTCAATTCTTCGGACAACTAAGGAGGGTTTAGCATCTGCTGATCTAGCAGTGCTACAAGCAATGAAGGAACAAATTAGGAAAAAAATATTTGCGTTAATTAGGACTTGTGTGTGATATTTAGTAGTGATTTCAATGATATTTTAGTTATTAATTTAGGTTTAAGATTATGTTGTTTTAATTGTAATTGGATTTTAGATTTTAAATATTATGTTTTTTTTTTGTTTTTAAAATTATATGTTTTATAAAAAAAATATATTAGTTATTAAAAGAACGCAAAAAATAAAAATAAAAACGAAAAAAAAGGTTAAAAAAACGAAATAGTAAAAAAAAAATACAAAAATAAAAATATTTATTTTCAAAAATTTGGTGTTACATCTTGTTGCATCTTGTTGTCCATTTCCTCACTTTGTGTTATAACACCATTTGCTTATGTGGCATGTGAGGTGGCACAACTTGGTGTTGCACCATGTTGCCCATATCCAATGCTCTAAGTTATTAAGTACCTACCCAATAAGCTATAAGTGGTTATAAATAAAAACAACCAAAGTACATAGCATATGATGGAGTAGATTTTTGGAAAGTATATAATGGTTATACAAAAACAAAATGAAAGTACATTTGGTAGAATGGAGTAGATTTTTGTAAAGTACCCTTTGATTTCCGCAGAGAATCTATAACCCACACGGACTGCATAGACATAAAAAAAAAATAAAAAAATAAAAAAAAAAAAAAAATAAAAAAAAGTTTATGATTAGGAAAAAAAAAAAGGAAAAAGTTCCTAAATTACACTTAAGTTAATTAATATAAACGTTTGTAGGAAAAAAAAAAGAAAATTGTATGGTCCCTTTCACCACTGAAGGATCTGAATAACCAAATTCCAACAAATGTGCAATATTACTATAACATAATTTATTAGAACAAACGTGCACTTCCTAAGAAATTTAAACGCAAAACATACCGATGTTCTTTTATTAAATACTATACTTTGAAAAATCTACCAAACTATATCAATGTAATTTCATAAACTTCTTTATTGTAGCATCCTACTTTCATTTCTTCATAGTATAATATTTTTACTTTGAAAAATCTACCTAATTAAAGCACTATCATCCAAATACAAAGCAATTTTCGCTCTAAATGTGAAATTTGAAAGTATAATGCCTTTATAAGAAATAATTGGAATTACAATAATATTACTTGCATAGATTTTTATAACTACAATACTTTAGTGTGGGAGAAATGGTGAAAGTGCAATGTTGTATAAAAATAAAATAAAGTATGTCGTTTATAAAGACTATCCAACAGTATTTTCAACCAAGATGTTGTTATCATCAACAACAGGTTTCATGTTGAAGTTCTCAATGACACATCAGCTTCACTACCAAGTTTACGGTTAGGATCTTATGGCGTATTGCCACTCATGGTTCTGTTTCCCATGAGGTTGACTAATCAATGTAACTATTAAAGTAAAGGGTTAAACATTAGAAATAGCAAAATACTTTCATTGATTTGTTTATTATGTCATTGCACTTTCATTTCATCCTATAGTACTTAAATGGATGAAAGTACGTTTTTATTTGATGCATTTTTCCTAGCTTAAAAGGAAAAGAACTTAATTGTACTTTGAAGATCACCCTTTAATCGTTTACCTACATTTGAATCTTCTACCATAATGATTTTAGGCTCTTCATAAGGCATCTCAGATCTTGAAACCTACAATGAATCAATGTAAAAAGATAAGCAGCATTGAACACCAAAAAGTTGTTGGATTATGTGTCTCAGTTCATAACTATTTATATAACGTACTTAACCCAGTTGGCATGGTCCATTTGGGTTGCATGACATTGCAACACTTGGATAGACAAAATGAGAGAAATGACACTTATGGATTATTAATATATTATAAATTCTAATATTTTAATAATATTATTATTTAGTTAGTATTGATCAAAGAATTAACTTAGAATTAATTAAGTGATCAAAAGAGACTAATTAAATATATGTGGTTGATTGTGTAAATCATCCATTCTTTTATAGTGGGCTAATGATCCATGGTTTATTGAATTGAGCTAAAACTCATAAGGTGCTCCATGGATAGTCCATGGGGGTTATAAACCCATGGATCATGGAATATGAAAAGCCATGCATATTAGGGTTTACATGGAGTAACCCTACTTGTGACACAACTTTAAAAGGACCCCATGACAAGCAAAATCAGACTACTAAGTGAACGACAAGAGGGCAGACCGATTTTGAGTGTTAGTGAACTTCTCTCAAAGTTATTCCAAGGGTTGTGGTATTGTGTGAGACATTTGAGGCAGCACACTTGAGGTGTAGGCTCACAAGGTTCTCAAGCAATCCAAGCAACAAAAATGTATGTTCTTCTACTAGCTATTATGTTTTAAAGTTCCCCATGCCATGCTAGTTAGGTTAAGATCCTTGGAAAATCAAATTTGCATGTATCTTAGTAAAACATAGATCCAAGATTTCTAGGGTTGCATGTACACCTTAGGAGTGTTAGAATGCTCTCAAAACCCTTCAGTTGTATCAGAGCCAGTTTTGTTTACTTGATACTTGATGCAAACTTGTTGAAAAAATTCAAAAAACTGCTATCTGCTGAGTGAGCTCACCGAGTCCATGGGGGGACTCGATAAGTCCATGTGTTAATTCATCCTACTCTTCGATTAGGTTCTTGCACTCGACGAATAGGAGGCCCTGAATGTAGTTTTTCGACTTTTGCTGCTGGAAATGAACTAGACACATTACCCTAAATTGTATTGGTCTTATAAAACATGTTTTAGATGGTGTAATGGTTATGCTAATCCATTTACAATGGCTATTATCAAAATTTTAAGTTTTGTATGTGTTATTTATGATTCTTGAAATTGTTTATATGAATGTTCATGAACTTATGAGTTTAGAAGATTATAGGAATTATTTGCAAATAATTTGTAAGTTTAATTCTTCATCTTGATGTGTTTTAATGGAATCCATAATTTGTCCTCAATATGTGGATTACCAAAAGTCTTTCTTTTAAAGTCCATTAATAAACACATAGGTTATATAAAATGAAAAATTTATCATCTTAATAAACCATAAACTCATAAGCTATGAAAGACCAAATGTTTTGAAAGTTACAAAACTTGCCCTCAAGTTTTGGAACACGTAAAGTCATTTAAAAAAAATTAATTCCAACCCCTATAATTTTAAAATTTAAAATTCAACCCTTATACTTTATAATATTATAAGTTTATATATATATATATATATATATATATATATATATATACATATATATATATATATATATGTATGTATGTATGTATAAGAACAAGTCGTTTTACCATTAGTAGGCCTCATTCACGAAGCCGGTATATAAGGTGGGTATAAGGTTGTTGACTATAAAATGACATCTTAATGGGTGTCCACTCTCACCAACCGCTTCCTTGACTGGTGGAGGTTCGTTAGCCGAAAAGGTAGGACAATGACTTTAATCCTCTTTAAAAGTATGATGATTGTAAAGTAACAAAATGTTTTATAAATTCTCAATCTTAGTTACATTAGGAAAATGTGAATATAGTGCTAACCTATTAAATTAGACTGTGCACTTTGCTTAAGTCATTAGTGGGGTGTGTATGGTTAACCGAGACACTAACATGGACTTAACAAGGTGGGCAAGGGTGGCTTAATGTTTATCATAGATCGATGGAGCACGTGTGGTTAATCGACACATCGGTTTGGTGATAAACATTAAGAGTACCAAGTAATTTCCATGGTTGATTCACACCTTGTTTTTTGATCCTCGGCATCCCAGTCACGAAACTTGTGGGGTACACTTGACATTGAAACATGCCACTGAAAAGTTCAATGAATCTCAAAAGAATCTAGGAGTTTCAAAAACCAATTAAAACCTAATAATTTATTTTGTTTTTCATGGTAGAAATGGGTGAATCGTCATTCGCCTACCTTCAAGTATTTTTTTAGCTTGGATTACGGCATCCTTCGTCTAAGTTATAAAATATTATGTTGGGTTCTAGCCTTAATTTTACATTTGGGTGTCTTATTAAGGAATATATTTATATCTAATCTAAATTTGTCTATCTTTTTTCAGATGTATTCTAACAATGTTGCTTCTGGCTCAAACCCTATCGACTCCTTCTCTCTCATGAACCTTTGTTGGAGAGTCATTTTTGATGGTTCCAACTTTATGGATTGGATCCAGAACATTAGGATGGTCACTCATTACGAGGACAAGGAATATGTCCTCGACAAGGAGCTTAAGGAACTCGATGAGTCGTTCATATGTTGGAATGGTCCATAGTCGTTTATATGTTGCTACAACGTTCATGAGTGCTTATGAATAAAATTTGAGCATTGGAATAAACCCACGCTTGCTGTAATCACTTCATGGAATTTATCACGAGTGATCGCAAGACCATAATATCATATAGTCTTAAAACCTAGATATATGGTTTATTATTTGCTAAATGGTTATACATTGATAATGCTTAAACGCATCAGTAACTTGATGTTACAAAATGCATTGTTGTGTATGATTTGATTAATGAATAGTAAATGTATATAAGTCGAAGTTTATTTGTTCCTTTTATCCTAAGAGGGTAAAAGCGATATTAGGGACCCTCGATGATTTGGTTTGATTTATGTATCGGGCCCGATTAGTACTGAATTGATGTGTTCAATTAAGTTCAATGTTAAACGAATCTAAGATCGAGAAACAAAATACTGGACAATAAGTATGATTGTGTTGCATTTAATTGTCTGCACGATATCTATAACAGAGGACTATACGATCCCTTTTCTAAAGGACAGGTTATTGATGAGATCGGAGTTTGATAATGTCTTTGAGAGCTACGATTGCTAGTCGAATTGTGCTTGCATTTATAGTTACTAGACTTATCCATGTGGTAGACTATTGGATTAGTGTCTAAGCCCGTAACTATATTTGGTAAGTAATTGAGCGCGGTTGTGCATAGTCCTTTTGGGTTGCCTTCACCAAAGAAACTTGACAGTGTGATTTATGGATAAAGAGGTAAATATGGTTTATTAATATATTATATGAATAAAATGTTAAAGGAGAAATCACATGGCTTAATTAATATTAGACAAGAGTTAATTAATAATTAATTATGTGGCTAAAAGACTTTAATTAAATAAAGGGGGCTTAAACTGTCAAATGTATGATAATTAAATATTGGGATGAGGAGCCTCTTAGACTAGGCATGGATGAAATTAGGGATGTGCGCATCCTAATATCGTCAATAAGGGCCTTATTCTAGAAGTTTCCTTGTATTACTTAAGGCCTAAGCTGTCCATTAGGGTTTTCACTGAAACCCTAGCAACACCCGTATAAATAAGACACCAAGGCATCCAATTTTCGGCCACTTGAACCCTAAGAGTTTTCATAGCCAAAATTATTCATCTCCCCTCTATCCAACATCATCCTCTTGCTTGGGTGGTTTTTGTAAGCCAATAAAGGAGTGACATTTGTGACTCTAAGCTCCAAGACAAGAAGATTCAAGCCATTTTTCATGAGGTAATCATCTAGATCTATTTTCTTGTGATAATATCGAAATACATATACTAGATCTAGGGTTTATAAGTCTTCGATGAATAGCATATACAATAGAGAAACCTAGATCCAAGCTTTAGAGTTTGCATGAGCATATAGGATGTTATTTTGTGTAAAACCCATCAATTGTGGGCTTGGTTTATTTGCCCTATGTTTTTATCTAGGCTTAAACCATTAGCTTCTATAGCTCATTTCTGGACTTTAGGCTATTTCTAGACATTTGGCCTTCTTGGATTGGGCCTATAATGTGCTTTGGATGTCATTACAATTTTGGGCTATATTGGGCTTTTGGAGTTTTTGGGTTGGGCCTTGGCTATTAGGCCAGGTGAGGAACGGGTAAAATGGTCTTATACAATGGGATTTGGATAGATTAATGAGATTCATAGATTTTGTTTATTGCCCAACTTATTAATTGGGTTTATTTGATTGGTTATGGCAAGGATTTTTCAGATCAGCAATCTGAGCTTTTCACTGAGAAATTCAGCAGCTTGATATGAGTTTCCTCACTTTGCTTGACGATTCGAAGGCACCGACACTAACCCATGATTTGTTATGGATAGGATGTTATTTGTCTGTGTGATTCTTGCATGTCTTATGGGTGGTATGTATACCGAGCGGGGCCTAATGCGAGGCAGGGCCTGATTAATGTACTGTGTGTTATTTGTCTTAGTAATTATTGCATATGTTTATTTGTCTATATGTATACCAGGCGGGGCCTGATGGATGTGATGAGGCGGGGCCCATCTCATGATATTAACATATTTGTTTCGAGTGGGGATCGATGTCGGGCGGGGCCTGATGAGTGTTGGGCAATGGCCTATTTTATGTTAAATATGTATGCTATGTGGTGTTTTAGGGGACTCACTATGCTTCGTGCTTGCAGTTTTTAGTCTATGTTTCAGCTACCTCCTGATCAAAAAAGAAGAGCTCGGGGTGAACGCATTGCACACACGATAGTTTTTTGCATTTTATTTAAATCTTATGTATTTGGATGTTTTGGTCATACTATAATTCTATTATGGCTATGAAAATGTACTGAATGATGGTATTACTATTCTAAAAATCCAAATATTTGGTCTTAACTTTTAGGACGTTACAAGATGTTATCAGAGCCTTGGTTTGAGGGATTGATGCATACTCTCGGGTGTGTCTGAACTCAAATCGTGGATTTGGTAAATTATTCACAAAAGTAAACATTTTAGACAAATAGTTTTCTTATAAAAGTAAGGGGTGTGGTGCCAGCAGTCGACCGAGCCCAAATAAATTTTCCAAAAATACCTATGCCTGTTTATGTTATGCCTTGAATTGTGAAACTGTGAATCACATGGTAGATTAAGGCTATGGATCTGCTTAGGATTACAATATAGAATGTTAGGAGAGATTCCTTTGTTTGCCTGCTGTATGAGCTTGTAAACTTACATGCTAGTACTGAGACGTTAGTGATAGGATGGTTTGTTTAGGTTATAATTGATTTTGATTACCCAACACTCGAATGTTTCTTGCTTTGTGCTTTTTATGGGTTCTCATTAACTTTAGCTAACTAGTTAGCAAAGATGGTATGTTACGTATTATTGAGACTAAATAATTTTAGAAGGTTAGGTTTTAACTCTATTGTGCAGCTCTTGTTTGAGTCAAACCATTGTAGTGTGAGACCTTTCATTCAAAGAGTTATCTCGTGTCGGGTATTTGTAATTGTATTTATGATCAGCTTAGAGGGTGTTAGAGAGAGTTTCTGTAAAGCTGATGGCGGAGAGTGGTGTGATGATTTCCCTAGGAAATCCTAGGAAGATATTTGGTGTTAGGAGTATCATCACGTTGAGAGTTGTATGTATAGATAAGTGAGTGACTTCGAGGACACGGGGCAATCCTTCAGGAAAGTATTGATGGATGTGGAAGGTAGTATGTGAAGGTATTTGAGCATTCTAACACTCCTAAGGTGTTCATGCAACCCTAAATACCTTGTATCTATGTTTTTGCTATAATACATGCTAACTTGAAGTTTCCAAGGTATTACCCTAACTAGCATACAAAACTTTGATACATAGTAAATAAAACTTTGGAACTTTAAGAGCTTAACAAAAATAATGTGAATGCGTCAATTGGAATCACAAATCACCACTAACACTTAGGAACTTGGAAGAGGACTCTCTCTAGCTCAAAATTTGGCCACTCTCTTGTGTATACTCTATGGTACCATTTTCTTGAACCAAAGGGCTTCTTATATGGTGTGCTCATTAGGGTTACACCAGGTAACTCATAACTTTCCACATTCCTCATGATCCATGGGTTTTAACCTCCATGCAACATCCATGGGTCACCACATGGGTTAAGCCCAACATAAGGATTCATGGATCATTAGCCCGTATTATAAGAGTGAATGATTTACACAATCAATCCCTATATATTTAATTAGTCTCTTTTGACCACAAAATTAATTACAATTTAATTATTAATCAATACCAATTAAATACTATGATTTATTATTAATATATTATAACTAATAATATATTAATAAATCATCATATCCTCTTCTCAAAGTCCAAATTGTTCCGGTGAAGTGCAATCCAAATGGACCATGCTAAATCGGGTCATGTACATACCAAATATAGTTATGCACTTAGACACATTATCCAACAGTCTCCCACTTAGATACCTCTAATAACTATAATTGCAAGTACGACTTTAGGATCCGACAAAAAATTGTATCTCTTAAAACTTGTTGAACTAGAATGCGCCATTTTTAGACAACTGGTCATATAATCCTCTGTTCTCAAGATATCATCCAGACAAATAGATGGAACAGCATCATACTTATTGTCCAGCAGTTTGTTTCCTGATTTCCGGTATGTTTGACATAGAACTGAATTGAACACATCAATTGAGTTCAGACCAGGTCCGACACATAAGTCAAAGAAAAAGCATCTAGGACCCAAGATATCGCTTTCAATCCTATAAGAACTAAAAGGAACAGATAAAATTCAACTCATATGCTTGTGCTAACTATTTTCCAAATCATACACAACAATATGTTTTATAATATCAAGTTACTGATGCATTTTTGTACTATCAATGCATGACCAACTCATAGTCAACAACTCATATCTATTGGCTTGTAGGACTTATACGATATTATCGTCTCACGATCACTCGATCTTCAAATATAGAAGTGTAGGTAGTAATGTTGGAACCCGTTAATTTCATGTTCCATAGCTCGTGTTCCAGTTTTTGCATTTCGCCCCATGGGCAGTACTCAGCGAGCATGAGCTCCTTCAAGCTCTCCTAACCCATAGCATTCGCTACTGTTAGGGTTACGGATTTGACCCAACTATTCCACCAGGTCAGTGCTCTGTCTGTGAAGGTGCAGGTAGGGAACTTCACCTCAGTCGCTTCCGAGCATGCGCAGATCTCGAAAACTGATTTGATCTTCTCAATCCACTATGTTAGCTCAATGAAGCCTCTATTGCCGTTAAAGGATATGGGTTTTGCGTTCATAAAGTCCTTGTAGGAACACTCCTTCGGATGTCCCTGACCACCTTCCAGATTGAGGGTATGGGCACCACTTCCTGACCCACTAGAGCCACCAGAATTTATCTAGTGACATTGCGGCAGCCATAGAAGCAGTAACAGTTGCCTGAAACATGGCGGAATCGAACTAAGGAGGTGGTGGAGCTAGATCTATCAGAGGATTGTTGTTCTTCTTGTTGGGTCTTTTCTTTGGAGGCATCTTTTTCTATATCATGAATAAGAAGATGGTAAGTCCCCTAGACTTTCAAATTAAGAGATATGAATCAAGGTATACATCTATCTGATAGATAAAGTATGCTACTAAGCGATAAATAAGGAAAAGTTACTAATACAAGTAAACTATCGCTAAGAAAGAATGAGTAGCAACACTTGGAACGAATCTCTAGCATGTATTTGGCTCCAGCTAAAATACTCTAATAGTATTTTAAGTTATTTATTTTGCTGTATTGATATCTTGTGGTAGGGATACTTGGTAAGTTTTAGGTATGTTGCAATACCACAGTAACTCCCACGCACATGTTGGTCTTATCTCGAGTAAATATAGTTGCTCAGGCTATATTTTGATTTTAAATTTTTTTCCCTAACACCAGTAGGTGGCCTCTTATTTTCTTTTACGTATTTATTATTGTGTGTCTTCTTCTTTTGATGCTCTATGAGTTTAAATTTGTTTCAGGGACCAACCAGATACTTAGAGGTGAGTTGTCATTTTAAATAAAGTATTATGTCAATATCTCTTTACCTGCATACATTAATAACCACCATTTCAGTGAAAGAAAAAATAAGAAAAATCGAATGATTAATTAACTATCTCTTACCTCAATACCAGGTATTTGAAGATCATCTGACACAAGATTGTTTCTCCAATCTTTAAGTTGCTTCTTGATTTTGATTTTTTCATCTTTCAATTTGAACATCTTCTTGTTTGTGCCTTCTTTTTTTGTTGGCTTCTTGAACTTTGACTTCATCATATATGGAAAAATGCTACAAGTAGATAAGATAATTATCTAATTTACATGTTTTCAGAAGAATCTATTCACCTTAAGATGTTTCTTAGATCAGATGTGAAGATCTAATTTATCAAATAAGTTCAACTAAAATAATGAAAAAGAATACTTGATAGAACTCACTGTAATATCATTATCAATTGTCTTCGAGATCCCATCTACTAAATTGGAATGCGACACCTTTCAACCATTCAAAAAGTATACTGATTAAAAGATTAGATTAGCTTCTTCATATCTGATTGCAATAAGGGGAATTAGAAATAAGATATGGCTTAAGCAATTCATATTGAATAGGAGTGACTACCTTTTGAGATTGGATCAGGAGAGAAATGGTTTCTGTGAGATTTCTGGAGATGAAGAACTCAGAAAAAAATAAACACAACAATTAAAAGAAGAAGAGAAATAATTATCTAATCAGAGGCGCAACCCTAAACCGGCACCACCATCGTTGATTAAATTAGAAAACAGTGAGAATTGGCAGCATAGAAGCATCTACATAGGAATGTGGTTAATGGTGGCTCTTTTATAGTTTGTAGATAGACGACAGCATTGAGGATTTGTATATACACGCTCACCAAAGATATAGTATTCAAATATTTGGACGAAACGAAATTTATGAGAAAATGGAATGCAACGGCAATTTGGGAAATTCAGTTCCATCATATGAGCGGAAAAAAATCAATTTGGGGTGCTTTCGAGAATGCTACGTGGCAAAAATCTACTTATTTATTTGATTAGGGGATATATATATATATATATATATATATATATATATATATATATATATATATATATATATATATATAAAGTAATCATCATCCCGATTCCGAAAATATAAATTACGTAGAAATCTAAGTTCATATGAAGGATAAGGATTTTATAACATATAAAAATCAACTGTGTAATTAAAAATTATTAACATCAAAAGGTACATATAGAATGGTTGACTTTTAGGTAAAGTCATCAAATAAAAAATCGTATAAGAAAAGAATTTTGGTGAAAGGAACACCAAAATTGGATTCCGTATAAGGCAGTTATGATTTTTGCAAAAATATTAAGTACTATAAAAATAAGGGCTAAAAATAAATTAAGAATTTCCCGATGGAGCATAAAGGAAATTTGTAGTACATGTTGAGAGCTACGTGTGAAAATGCCGGATCGTAACGTGCGCTTCTGGAACATGAAAATGCCGACCAAGGAGAGCTGACATGTGGCGTAAAGTGGTTGGGGAGACGTTACCTAAAAATGCACGACATGCACCCCTTTTGCATGTCGTGCACCCCAAAATCAGCTATAAATAGGAGGCCAAGCCTAATTCTTTCTCCCACAACTTCCTAAACTCTCTCGTTTTGTTTTAGTTCTAGCCCATTTTCTCTTAGTTTTAGGCTTGGCCAAAGTCCTGCGATCCCTGAAGTAGTAGTAAGGAGCGAGTAGAAGCTTTGCCATTGCAATTTCCTCACTTTTGTCGGAAAGAACATCTATAAGTTACACTACACTCTAATCTATGTAGTGTAACTTATAAATATAATCATTATCGTTATTATGAAACTATAAATTATATTTCTCAGTAAATAAACATCGTTATACTGATAGATCTACATATGGGAGAGGTGTCTAGAATGGTCATGTTGGCTAGGTTGTTGGATTTTAAAAAGGCTATATGTTGAAATTGGCATGCATCATAAATGTCCTACCTAGTTGATCCTAACTTGATATATTTTGATGTAAGCATGGGGAATAGTGATGAAATTTATTACAAAAACTATAGTGAAAGATTGAAACTGATCATTAAAACCCGATAAATCTATTCACATAATCCATAAAATAAACAATGCAAATATACATAAGGTATGTGTCGGAGGAAGTTATAAATCTTCTACTACATGTCTATAAAAACACATTCAAAATACAAAGGTGTTGGTGATGAATTATAACATAAAAAAATAATATGAGTTCAAAAACAAGAAGAAGAAGCTAACAGTGAAAGAAAATTGTGTTTTTTGAATTAAAATGAAGTTAGTTTAGATGGTCCTATGCCTAATATTACATACATCACAACCACATATTTACTTTTCTTTCTCTCTCTCTCTCTCTATCTCTCTCTTTATATATATATATATATATATATATATATATATATATATATATATATATATATATAGAGAGAGAGAGAGAGAGAGAGAGGATAGAATTTTGACATCCGTTCCAAGTCCGAGAGTACAAATTGGGTGTTGACATCTACCACTAATCCCAAAGTGTGGATTAGGCATAATCATTTTTCCCTGGTTCAAGAATATGGATTATTTTGATGCCCAAAACTGAATGACGTATGCATAATTAGAATAAAGATCATGAATCAATTACACAAAATTTGCAAGTAATCTGTTTAAATCTCTTATACAACCTAACTAATGTTGATACACAAAGGGAGTCTTTGTGGGAAGTTTACGTAGGAAGCTAATATAAATGTTATATATAGTGGTTAAATACATCACATGTCAAATAAACAAAGAAACCATTAGGCATAACATTCTTCATGAAAATTCTTCAATCATAACCTTCACGAATGCCTTTATAAATGCCAACATCTATTTCAGTATTTTCAATGCTCAATAACCTCCCGTAAGTGTTGAAACCGATGGAGATCAGGATTTACATATTCATCGCATTTCTCCCCTTTGAATTTGGAGACTAATCAGAACATGGGGTCTTCAAAGAGAGATATTAGATTAGAAAAATATCACCTTCAAATAACCTAGATCTAAAAATGCAAACTCCCCATTGAACAATCATGTCTCCGCCTTAAATATTTAACAAATACATTGGAGAGAATCTGGAAAAATTAAGAAGAATCACGAACAATGTAGTCTATCCAAAACAACAAGTTGAACATGAAAGCTTTACCAAGGCTAACATGTAACTTCAAAACCCATCAGATCTGAAGAAAGAATCTTCAAAAATCGTGCATAAGAATATTTGACTCTGAAATGTTGCACTCTTTTACCCAAACATTTGCTATAGCACCATAATCTTAAAAGAATCAGTGAAAAGTCAGCAAAATTCAGAAATAACAATATGATAATCTTTAACCGAAGGGTAAAACAAGAAAAGTCTGAATGCCTCCAACGATTGGAACATTTTGGAAGTGAATAGTAAATTCCGAAAAGAATGGTGACATCAATTCTGAATAGTAGTCCTTCTGATTCCGAATACCAGTCTTCAAGAACACAAACAAAAACAAAAGCTTTTTGGTTTTTTGGGGTTTTTCTGATGCAAAAATGAAAACAAACAAAAAAAATTTTGGATTTTCGATTTTTTGAGGCTTCAAAAAGAAAGGAATGAAGAAAAACATATATTTTTTTTTTTTGATATTTATGTTTTTGAGAATTATACAAAATGAAAATATAAGAAACGAAAATAAGAAGGGTTTCATTGTTTTAGACCTAGAAAAGTTAAGAAATAAACGTAAGAAAGGATTTATGATAGTTTCAGAGGAGCGAAAAATACTATCCTTAAAGTGCGAGAGAACCAAACCTCCGGAATCCAAATTCTAAAAACCATAGTATCTGAAATTGCGATTAGATATAGTCATTTATTCCTGATCCAAGTGTATGGATTAGATATAGTTATTCGTTATTAGTCCAAGAGTATGGATTGAGTATAGTTTTTTTTGTCAAGAATCTGAGAGCATGGATTAGACAACGTAATTTGTTCCTGAGATCATGTATTAGGTAAAGCCATTCATTTTCGAACCTAAGTGTAAATATAATGTGAGCATCGACATGATAGGGTAAATTGTTAATATGAGAAATATTAGTGTATTGCGAGTTTTGATATATATATATATATATATATATATATATATATATATATATATATATATATATATATGTATATATCATACCATTGTCGGATTAAAGTCATCATGTACTCACCATGTTTCATAACCTGACCCACTCAGTTTATTTTTACCACATGTAAAAATACAAATGCACATATACAATGAGAGACTCAAGGAGATGTAGGTCGTTACTATATAAGACATTAAAAGTATCCATTTATGCTTATGTTTTGTATCAATTTTGATATCTTAGTTCTAAAAATATAAACAAAACACCTTTCTTTTAAAATGCTTTGATAATATTATTATCATCTTTTTGGGACAAATTCTGCATAATTAATCTTTTTATAAAAATACTCTGATTTAATAAGTCTAAACAAATTGGTCTTTTATGGTCGTAAAAATACACATGTTATTACCATTGTTTCAGGAATGACTACAATGTTAAATATTATTCCAACCTTAGTGTTCATATGGAATCAAGTCCAACTAACTTTCGAAGTAAGTTTAATGTACCGTCCGAGTTTACTTTAAAACAAAAAATAGTCAAAGCCATCAGTAAACGTATCGTGGTCACCGCTAAAATTAAGTAGCCTATAGATTGAAGTGACACATGCTAGAATGTGACTGTATCACATTAGAACATGGAGGAATGTATCATTCGTGTTAAGAGTCTGATTCAAAGTGACTTGTGTCTAACCGTTGCATCATACGATGTGAAGACGTTAGAACATGACATATCGGTATGATATGGTAACCATAGTAATGACCATAATTTAGGCGGAAGAGTATGTGCAACACCATCAATAGTCAACAAGCATAAGAGATAGAAACTTAGTAGAAAACTATGAGAATTCAGTTATCACCTAGGATGGAAAGGTAACATGTAGAGTCCTTATACAAGTCCTGTGTTGCTGATGATTCTCCAATATAATCAACCTAAGGGGGAGATAATTGTAACGACCCCAAAACTGGGCTAGGAATTTATGATATAATATAAGTTACATATTATGAAAAACATAGGAAAAATCAACCAAATCATTCATACATCGTAAAAATACATGAGCCAATATATATATATATATATATATATATATATATATATATATATATATATATATATATATATATATATAAGGGATAATTAAAAGAAAATAAGTAAATAGTGTGAAAATGTAATAACACTACACTACTTTTATGTTAATATTCTACAATGAATTTTGTATCTATAGTTTTATGTCATTATACAACAATGAATAAATGAATAGTCACACTTTAAAACTAATATTAGGATTTACTACAATTATTCACGTACACAAATTTATAATAGAATAATAACATTTTAATTGATATTGAAGCGTCTATTTAATTGTTTGGTCTAGGCTTTCGTTGTAATAGGTTCTTTTGTGTCGATATGCAATTTTAGTAGTCTGTATAGCAGTTTACGACTAGGCTGTGAGTTTATGGCCGTAAGCCTGTTTACGGCCGTAAACCCAAGGCTAGCCCAGGTCCACTATATATAGATGCTTTCTAGGTCATTATATGGTTGTTGATGCCACATAGTTCTCGGCTGCTATTCCACAAGTTGTACCAGATGTTTTACCTAATAGAAGTGTGTGCAAGCTTGTTTAGATTTCTGTTTATACTTTGTTCTTGTTATTAGTGATTGTCTTGATTGCTTGATTACTGGTAAGATATGTTTTAGTAGCTTACAATTGGTATAAGAGCAAAACCAGTGTCAAAGCATCCTACAATCGAGTTTTTGAACATATTCTTCACTATTTATGATTGAAGTTGGTGTCTGCTACGAATGGGATTCAAGCTTAATTCAAAAATCGCGTTTTTCTCGAATTTCTGGGATATTACGGCCAGAGCTTACGGCCGTAAACACAGCTTACAGCCGCAAACTCGATTTATCTCTTGGACTGTAAACGTAGTTCTTAGAGCGTGAATAAAGCATCTTCAACAACCGAAAACTTTGACTTATTGACCGTACACAGAAACCACAAACTATTTACGACCATAAACCCTCGGCCGTAAATAGAGTTTACAGCCGTAAATAGGCCTTTGACCGTGAACACTTGTTTGAATGAAAACTCAAATTCTTTTTAAATTAATAACTTAATTTCTAATTAAATTTATATTAAATGGATTCACAAAGTCAAACACATCACCATGAGGTAGACTCTATAACGGGCACAACCACTCGAATTCCAAGACTATTGTCTGCTGAAGGTTTTCCTGAATGGAAGTACAGGATTGAGAAGTACATCAAAATGAAGGACTTTAAAATTTGGAGAAGCATCATCAAAAATCCTATCAGAATAACCACCACTGTTGCAGGGAAAGTGGTTTACAAAGCGGTTAAAAATTACACTGATGAAGACTTTCAAAAGGTTGAGGAGCAGGAACGGGCTTTGGCCACTTTGACCATGGCCCTGTCTCCGGATATATCTTAAGGTTTTAGGGAGTACACTTCTGCTAAGGCTTTGTGGGAAGCCCTAATAGAGGTATATGAAGGGAATGACGACATGAAGGAGAGTCGCCAAGATATGCTGCGACAACGGTTTAACATGTTCAATTACATTCATGGAGAAAATCTGGAGGCACAACTGCAACGATTCACAACTCTTACCACTCAGATGACTGTAGCCTGGATCTTTTCACAAAGTTGGGAAAAAAAAGCTATTGAATTTTCTCCCAAATTCATAGGACATGAATGTGTTTGTTATCAAGAAAACTAAGGATCTAAGTCGGCTCACTCTTGTTGAAATGATGGTGGTCATCAAGGCCTGTGATATTGATGACAAACAGCGGGAGATAAATCATGTGAATTCATACTCAACTTCAAACCTTGGGATATCATCTCACAATGCGCTTTCATCTCTCACCTTTTCTTTTGCAGGTCAACCCTTTGCTGCTCAGCAAGCTTAGATTAAATCCTTTTCCAATCCATCCGCTACTTCACTTTCTACTATATCAGCCATGCCAATCTCTCAGAACAAATCATTCGTTGCTACTAGAGCTGCTTCTTCATCTAAAGTGGCTTCCTCCTCAAATGCCAAGGAGGGTGATGAAAATCTTGCTCTTGCTACAAAGCTTGTAAACTGCTATAATGCTCTTGTAGCTGGAGATCTTCTACCCCAATTGTCATTTGATGATCTTGATCAGATTCATCCTGAAAGACGTAGAAGAAATGGATATCACATGGCAAATTGCCATGACAGTTTTCAGAGCAAAGCAGCTTGCAAAGAAGACAAGGAAGAACAACTAGGGAATGAGTACTGGTAAAAAGGTAGGGTTCAGCAATGGAAAGCTATGTTGTTTCAACTACCACGAGCCAGGTTATTTTCCTCTTGAGTGCCCAAAGCCGGACAGAAGATTAAACAATGACCGAACAATGGTTGCAGTAGGAAACAATTGGAGCGGTGCTCAAGTCAACAGCGAGAAGGATATGGTTGCGCAATCATTTGACTGGGAGGATCAGATGCAGGACCAGAACATATCAAGACCTGAAAATGCTCATTTGGCTCAGGTTGGTGATGATGCTTCCGTTGAGAGTGTTGCGGCTGAAGATCAAATGATGGAGCTGCAGTTTGCGTTGATGGTCTCTTCTTCTCCTGAACCAAAGAAAAACGAGGCAAGTCTACCTTTATGCTCTCAAGCTTGTATTGATTATGTTAAAATTCTTCATGAGGAAATTGAAACACTATGTAGACAAGTAGAGGACCTTAGATATGAGGGTCACCAACTTAGAAAAGGACAAAAACCTCTTAAGGCCCAGTTAGAAACTAAAATAAAGGACTTTAGAAGACTTCAGGAAGACTATAGTAATAAATGTGAAAATTATGACTACATAAAGAGACGGAATGTTGAGTTAGTTACTAAACTTCAAACATTAAAGGGCAAATTTGAAACAGTTGATTTTGATTTTAGAAAATTTGATGTATCAAGTGAGGTAGTTGCTAAAATGATAGACCACTCCATGCAATTTAACCATAATTAGTCAGAGGGTATAGGGTATAATAAAGTGCCTGCTCCTTTCAATCATTCATATAAGTTTCAACCTTTGTCCAAGGAGGAGATTGCCAATGAACCGTCCATGGTTTATGGAAAGCCATCTGGTTTTGTTTCGAGAGGATTTATTAATGTTGAAAGTACTAACATTTCTACTTCTCTTACAGATCAATCCTGAAATCAGTCAAAGCACGAAGTTGAAGGATCTTTTTCTGAAAATAAAACTGAGTCTTAACCTGAAGTTTTAGTTTTAAATAAAGACTTTAATTTTTCTGATGTTGAAAGTGATAATGTTTTTTGTGATGTTTCTGCACCTTCTGATAATGCTTTGAATGGTTTTAAAGTGTTTGATGATGTGGTTGGAAATTCTAATGTTTGTGATGATACTAATGAAAAACCACCAGATTCATAAGTTTCTCCATCTGATGCACCCTCGCTTGTCTCACAACCTAATTCTTGTTCATGTTCATGTGAGAAAAGCAAGGGCGTTAGTATGGAAAACAAATTTGAAAAATGCAGTACAGGTTTTAACAATAACAAACATATTTGTTTCAATTGTGGTATTGGTGGTCATATAGCTAGGAATTGTCCTAATAGAATGTTTGTACATTTTGAGTCACCGAGAGGAGAGAACGAATTCAGAGGAAGATCTTTAACTAGAAAGTCCTCTAGAAATCGTTGTCAGAATGATGATTGGATGGACGATCGTAGTAGAAAACGAGCTATTTTTCAAAAGCATAAAAAGGTCATTCATAACAAAGTCCCAAACAGTTTGCCAAAACCGAACATGTCTAAGCCAATGTCGGTTTCGTCAAGAAGCAACAATAGGTCTTCAACCAATTCTGGTACAAAACCCAAGTACTCAAGGCAAATTGATAAAAATCATCTTTCAAAACCACCCAACACTGTTAGAAAACCTAATTATCAATGGTTGCCCAAAATAACCTCCAATCGATCATCTATATCCTTTGAAAAATTAGTAAATAATGATAAATATGATAAGGCAACGGGTCAACACAAGAAAGTAATGACCTGGATTCCTAAATCTAAATGAACCCACACATTTTGCAGGGACAGTTGCAGGGGAATGTCGTCAGACCTTGGTTCGTCGACAACGGCTGCTCCCGACATATGACATGAGATATCGCCCAACTGAACAACATTCAATCTTTTAGTGGGGGATATTTTTCCCTTGCGAGTGGAGAAGGTGGCAAGATCACTCATAGAGGAGCCATCACAAATGATGTGTTAAGTTTCGAGAATGTCAACTTTGCTCCCGAATTGAAGCATAGTTTGTTGAGTGTGTCTCAGATATGCGACAAAGGCTATTCTACACATTTCACTGATAAGGAATGCATGATTCTCAAGCCAGGTCTTGTCATTCCAGAAGAGTGGATTCTTGTAAAATGTAAAAGGGATGTGAATGCTTACATCATTTATATGAATAACTATCTTCTAGAACAAGTTACGTGCCTCTTTTCAAAGATCTCAGCACAAAACACAATGTTGTGGCACCGAAGACCTGGTCATGTTAACACCAAAAACTTGAATCGTCTTGCGAAGAATGAGATGGTCCATGTTTTTCCCGTCAAAGACTTTATAACTTTTGAAAAGTGTGTGTCATGTGCCCAGGGTACGCATCACAGAAAACCAAACATGTCAAAACAGGTTAACTCAATAAGTCAGGTGCTTCAATTGCTGCATATGAATCCGTTTGGACCAGTCAACGTTTTCATACTGTCTGGTTGTGATTGATGATTTCTCTCGTTTTACGTGGGTTTTCTTTCTATCCAACAAAACTGGAGTTGTTGATCTAGTTAAGAAATTCATTGTGTTGATTGAGAACCAAACTAACAACTGGGTGATGGAGCTTCGTACTAACAACCGAACAGAGTTCAAGAATTCTATTCTAGATCATTTTTGCATAGAAAAGGGTATTATGCTGCAATACAGCTCTGCTCACACTCCTTAAAGAAATGGTGTTCCTAAGAGGAGAAATAGAACTTTAAAAGACACTAAAAGGACGATGCTGTGTGACTCTAAGCTACCAGTTTTATTTTGGGCTGAGGCAATTAACATTGCTTGCTACGTTCAGAATCACATGTTGATCAACAAAGCTAAGATGAAGATCCTGTATGAGATTCTATATGGTCACAAGCCTTCAGTCATTTATTTTCGTGTATTTCACTACCCTTGCACCCTTCTTCACCTAGAGACCATCCTGAAGTTTAATTCCAAAGCCGATGATTGTTACTTCGTAGGGTATGCTGTGCGCATCGCTTATAGGGTCTACAATAAGAAGACAAACCAGGTTTTGGAATCTTATGATGTGCGCTAGTTGGAGGAGAATGAGACGAATGCTCGAGTCAGTCCGGATTGGTTGTTTGATTACACATCGCTTTTCAAATCCATAAATGTGTCTTCAGGTAGCTCATATGGATCTATCTCTAGTTCGAAGAATGTTTCTGAAGACGAAGACGAAGAAGTTGTCTACAGACCCCCAACGGTATCCTCTTCACCTCCTGAGGGGGAGTCCGCTGCTTCACCTGAGGGGGAGTCATCTGTACAACCTGATAGTCCGAAATCTCCAGCTCAAAATGATACTCCTGATGCTGAAACTACACCACTTACTCCTATAGAAAGAGAGTTTATGTCTAAAGATGCTTCCGCTATCACTTCAAGCTTTATTGAACTTCTCTTTCCTAAAAACATGTCAAATGAGTTTGTAGCAGAGTCGTCTGGAGCAACTCAATCAGCAAATGAAGGAGGTGTCAATATTCACAATCTTCCTGTCTCGCTTAATGATATCAACCAAGAGATACCCTTAAGGATTCAACGCGATCATATAATCGAGAACATCATTGGTCAGCTGGGCGAAGGCGTTAAAACCAGAAGCCAGAGTGGAGATGTCAATACCTATCTTTACTCTTGCTTTATCTCTCAAATAGAGCCCAAGAATATTGAAATGACTCTGAATGAGCCCAACTGGGTAGATGCAATGCATGAAGAGTTACATCAGTTTGAAAAACTCGGGGTTTGGAAGTTGGTTGAGTTGCCAAAGGGCAAAAAGTCTCTTCAGGCACGATGGGTCTATCGAAACAAGCAAGATGATTCAGGGGTTATAGTGCGAAATAAAGCTAGATTGGTGGTTTGGGGGTTTCGACAAGTCGAGGGTCTTTATTACACTGAGGTTTATGCTCTGGTAGCTCTCTTGGAGGCTATTCTTATCTTCCTTGCATATGCCTCTTACATGAACTTCACTGTTTACCAAATAGATGTCAAGATTACCTTCTTGTATGGCAAGGTTAAGGATGAAATCTACGTTGATCAGTCCCCTAGGTTTGTTGACTCGAAGTTTCCTAATCAAGTCTACAAGTTGGACAAGGCATTGTATGGGTTACATCAAGCTCCTCGAGCATGGTATGCGACTCTAACAAAGCACTTGCTCGAGCATGGATACTCTCGTGGCACTATCGATCAAACATTGTTTATCAAGCATGTTGGTAATGATCAGATTTTGGTTCAAATCTACGTTGACGACATTATTTTTGGGTCGACCAGTCCGCAACTTTGCAAGGAATTCGAAGGTGTTATGAAAAAGCGGTCCGAGATGAGTTCGTTGGCAGAAATGACCATGTTTCTGGGGCTTCAGGTCAAACAAAAATTTAACCGGAATGCTACTACATCAAGCCAATTATGTTAAGGATATTCTTGAGAAGTTAGGGTTTCAAGACACTAAATCTGCATCGACGCCAATGGCTGAACGACCTCTTCTGACTCCAGATACTGATGGTGATTCTGTAGATCAAACTCTCTACAGATCGATGATCAGATCATTGATGTATCTTACTGCAAGCAGTCCAAACATCATGTTTGCAGTTTGTCAATGCCCATGTCATCAGGCTAATCCTAAACATTCACATCTTATTGCTGTCAAAAGAATTTTTTTGGTATATCAAAGGCAGCCAAAAATTGGGTCTTTGGTATCCGAAGAATTCTGAATTTGATTGATATGCTTTTGCTGATAGTAATTATGGAGGCTGTCAGGTTGACATGAAATCTACTTCAGGAGGGTGTCAATATCTTGGTGACAGGCTATTGTTGTGGCAGTGCAAGAAACAACACATTGTCTCAACCTCAACAGTGGATGTGGAATACGTTGCTGCATCTGCTTGTTGTTCTCAAGTTATCTGGATCCAACATCAGTTGTTGGACTACGGTTTGAAGTACATAGAAACCCCTATTTACTGTGATAATGAGGCCGCAATTCAAATTGCCGAAAATCATGTCCAACATTCTAGAACCAAGCATATCGATATTAAAATTCATTTCATCAGAGATTGTTATGAACGTTCACTTATCTGGCTGGAACAGGTTCCCACTGCTAATAATGTGGCGGATCTATTCACTAAGCCTTTTAACAAAGCTCGATTCAATGTGCTTGTGGGATTTTTAAAAATGATTTGTTTTGAGGATTAGGTTTTTCTGTTTTATTTTTAATTTTTATGTTTTTGTTTATTTTTCTTAATCTTTAATTTATTTTCTGTTTTTGTGGGTAGGTTAGTTTAAATTTGCGCATCTTATTCATTTTTATTTTCATTCTCACCCATGCACAAATTTATCAGGAGAAATAATCATAAATCCAAAAACAATAAAAAAAAATCAAAAATCCAAAAACAATAAAAAATTCAAAAATCCAAAAATAATAAAAAATGAAAAAATGAAAAATCAATAAAAATCCAGAATTTTAAAAATGTTGCTAACAGTCTTGTTTGTAGGTGTTGTGATGGGAAATAATATTATCAAGTGATAACGGGCAATCTGAATCTGCATAACGTACCAAAATTGAATTGTCCACGCTCTGTGCTCACGAAAGATTTTAAATGGACTTGACTAAGAAGAGTTGAACTTAAGGAATTCATGGACTTGACAAACGTTGATCTAGTTAGATCCGTTTAGCCTGACATTACGACGCTCAGATAGGTTGAGCAGGGAGATATACATGAGAATCTACCGGTCACATTAAAAGAACGCGTAGCTAGAACTATGGATTAACTTTTCCTAGATGTGCAGATCCTGTCCTTAATTTCGGTTTTGATGGGGGTGACTGGGGAATTCCGACTTGGACTGTAACCTATGCAATTCTATCTCTCTGCATCTTCTTTCTATGTAATTCTTTCTATCTGTTAGCCACATATTGTCTCCTCTGCGTGACTCATAATCCAACCTGGTACACAGTATATGCATCATTTTCTTCTCAATCCCTCTAAAACTTCAATTAGTCATATGTTTCATCCTCTGTGTGATTGGAAGAGATCCGACCTAGATGTATAACATATGCATTCTAAATTTATCTTTTCTTTTAATAATTGTCTGCTCACCCGGTGTAAGGAGTATTTTCGAAGTCTTTGATCGCTGGAGCATATCAGGAGCAGGAAACACATTCTGATACAATTAAAAATTGAACACATACATATTGTCTGCAGATTTCGCTGCTCAATTTAGGTGGACAGCAATATCCCTGGTTGTAGTCATTTAAATGGTCCCAAGGAAATTTATTTAAGGGCTAAAAATGTCATGTCATTTGTAAATGGTCCAAATTTTGTCTCAAATATTTTGTGCTTAAGTGGAACACAATACTGACGATCGATCAGACGAATACATGAAAATAAGGGTACCGACAAGTGGAATAGGGTTGTCCAACAACTTTGATCCCAGTGTCACAAAATTATTCTTAGTAATAAAAATTTTTAGGTTGTATTTTTTATTTTATTTTTATTTTTATTTTTATTTTTCTTTTATTTGTTTCAATTGTTAATTTTTAAATTTTTGCAAATTAATTTTATTTTATTTTATTTTAATTTTAATTTTAATTTTAATCCTCAAAAAGTTTTGTTTTTGAAATTTTTTAAAATATTGGACCGTGTCTTACACTGTGTACTCAACAGGTAAAAAAGATCAATGGTATAAAAGGAGTTTACAGCCGGAATCACCTTCATTATTCCATTTCCGACCGCAAACTCTCCTTCTCTCTCTCTCTCTCTCTTCGAAAAAATTTCTCGTTTTTTTGTGAAATTGTTCTGATCACTTCGAAGGTATCATGTTTTCGACCAAGGCTATGTGTTTATATATTTTAGAGATTCGACGAGTTTTGAGCCTAAAATCGATGAAAAAGGGATTGTCGGGGTTTGCGGCCCAAGCTTACAGTCGTGAAGATTTTACGGTCGTAAACTCCGTTTGCGGCCATAGGCTTATGGTCACGGGTTTACGGCCGTAAAACCCCGTCGACCGTAAACTTTCCTTTGACTTGAAATATAATTTTAAAAAATTAATAATTTATATTTGGGCTCAAAATTAAATCATTTAAAATATTGGTTGCTCAAATTTCTCTCTTGTCTTACTTGGTATGTTTTAGTGCAGATAAAATGGCAGCATTAAAGTTTGCAGACATGCACAATCTGGCAATGGTTCTCACTGATCCTCTGGTGGCTCATGTGGATTTCAAATCAATGATTCATGGACTCCGAGAATACTGTTTGGCCTCTGCCATCACCGTGTACACTATTTTCTATCAAAAAATCATATGAGAGTTATGGCAGACTACCAAAATGACAAGAGATGACAATGGAGCTGTGACTATAGACGCAATCGTTCAAGGATGCAAAATTGTGATCAATGAGCAGTTCATCAGAGAAACATTATTGATCAATGACTTTCCAAGCTTTCCCACCGAAATCGGTATTGAACACGCTCAGAAGATTTTGAGGAAGATGGGGTATGAGGGCAATTCTCCACCTACGATGAAAAAGCTTCTGCTACCCTACTGGAGATTTCTAGCCCATGTGTTCGTGAGCTGCATCTCCGGCAGGAGATTTGGTGTAGATGAAATATCACTGAGAAACATCGGAGCTATATTTTCTCTCGCTGCGGGAATTGGTTTCAATTTTTCAAGGTTTATTCTAGATGAATTTGTGGTCAACATCAATGCCATCACTCGGGATACCTTCTTGATGTATCCTAGGTTCATTCAGCTTTTCATAAATAAACAATTCCCAGAAATGATAAAGGAGGGTGATACGCTTGACATGAAGTCCTTGGGCCCACACACTATTGAGCTAATTAAACAAATTCACAAAGTAAAGGTCACTTTTCAAGGACTTTATCCATTAGTCAAATTCGGATGATTTGCTGAGCCGAATGAAGCATCCGAGTCCCATGGATCCTCTCATAAAATATCATCAGAACACACTTCGTCATAAAAGGTGATCTCAAAAGGACGTGTGATGGGACAACCCAAAATTTTCTATCATGTACAGTGAAACACTACATATAGATTCAAACTCATTTCCACTACCTTTTAGCATGTTTGGTGTCCGTTTGAGCATTTTGAGCTTTAACCCTTCAAGCGTTAAACATAGGATGTATACTCTGGGGCATTTTATGCATCTTAGAAGTCTAAAAACTCCAAGGGTTTGGAGTTTATGACTCAAATGGCATTTGGACCGTAAACCCTAAAGACTATATATATGGCACTTAGCCATTTTTCCTTCATTTCTTCCATTTCAACTAGAGAAAACCTGATTTCTCTCCCAAGGATCTACAAGATTTCTTCCAAATTGTAATTACTTCTATCCTAGAGTATATTAAGGCTTTTTATATTTCCATATATCAAGAAATCATCCAAGAAACACCAAGAACAATGTGTTTACAGTCCAAGGTGTTCTTGGACTATAAAGCATAAAATGGGTGCCAAAGTGTGCCCTAGTTCCTTCTAAGCCTTGAAAACTAGCATAGATCCTTACGTTGATGAGTTTAAACTTGAAAAAACACCAAAACCCCCCATGAACATGAGTTTACGGTTTGGGAATCTTCCAAAACCGTAAACACCCCGAAAGGGTGTTTTGATGCCCCTAACACCTTAGTAAGCCTTGGATAGTAGCATAGAGCCTTACACTATTGAACTAAGGACTTCAATAAACGAAATGGTACTTCTTACCATGAGTTTACCATCGTAAACTCATGGGGAAATGGTCCCCAGACCGTAAACACCATACAAGGCCATTCTTGGACCTTAAACTCACTCAACCTCTTTTTTCAGCCTTGGAACACTTAGATAAAAATGTTATGATAGTTTTAAGCCTCATTTGGTGACCTAATTGAGAGTTTACGGCCACGAGTAAAATCCTCTAAGCCATAAACTCCAGCAAACATGGTCCATTGATCATAAACTCCTGTATAAGGCCTTGCAATCGTTTGTTGCAACCCAATGGCCTCCTAACAATTTCACCAAAGTGTTTTCCTCACATTAGGATGTTTATACATGTTTAATTAGTGTTATAATCAGTAATTATATATATACATATGTCTTCATATGTTATTAGGATCATTGTGTGTGTCTATGTCTTCACTTGACACCAAGCACTTGTTCGACACTTCCATCTGATCCGCTCACTGCAAGTGAGTTCATAGCCATTAATTAATCTTTTAAATGTTTTTAAATGTTTATAAATGCTTTATGGGGGGAATACAAGTTGACTCATGTCTAGTTATCATATTAATCACATGTGATTAACAATTAGCATGTAAATGGATTTATTATACGGTAACTGTTTTACCAAACAGATTTCTTCAAATGACTTTCTTAAACGTTTTTACATGTTTAAAAGTCTTTATCAAACTGTCTTACGTATAGTAAGTTTCCTTTGAAACTCTGTTGCAAATTTGTTTTCAAACAAAGGTATTCCTTATACTTAAAATGTCTTATCAAACAAAATACTTTCAAATCATTTTATAAACTGACATCAAGTCATCGTTTCTTAGTATTAAACTTTTCAAAGGTGGTACAAAACTTCTTTTATTCTTTTATATTGTAAAATGCATGCCTAAATATGTATAGTTATATAAATAATGTTTAAAGGACTTATTATGACTAGCTCGCTTTATTTCCATTTCCTCGTTGGTATGTGGCCTTAGGGCATCGGTTGCTCATCTGAATGTCGTCTAAATATTAGTTATATATCATGTATACATGTATAGGGGTAAAGATTCCATTAGTCAGTTCAGTACCTTTGGGTAGCAAAGGTATACTTGTGGTTATACTCGTATGTCATTAGAAACTATAATAGGTGTAGTTAGGAGATACTACTTACCGTTCCAAGTACAAGGAATCACACAAGAGTCACTTCATTCATGAGTCTATACTAATACATTACATGTTATATGAATACTTTTACATAGATATGCTTACATGAATACATTTACATAGATACGCTTACATACATACGTTTACATAGATACAATTACATGAATACGTTTACATAGATACGCTTACATGAATACGCTTACATAGACACAGTTACACAAATACGCTTACAATACACGATGACAAAACTAACATAACAAGGTGCTATAGCATGGAACAAGTTTAGGATCTAATTATACCAATGAATCACTAATACTTTGTGATAGTTATATTGGGTATACATGATCATAGTAATGAGGATGTTCACGGCTTGTAGAAATGCATGTTCGTGTTTGGTTCCTAAAATCTCTTGATAGAGAGCGTATAGTTTGGGTTCTAGCCATCACATTATGCCTTAACCCTCAATTAAGGTAAATTAATACAAAGTAGTGACTTATTACAAATACTAAAGTACTTACGCTTTGCATACCATAATTGCAAATGGATTAAAAATCCGGTTAATATATTATTAATACCTTTACCATGTGCCATATTCACATAATCAATGAGGTAGAAAATAATAATAATAGGCGTACAGTCTGGTCTTGGTAGAAGGCTACTTTCAAAACAGTTTGGTCTTGGTAGAAGGCTACTTTCAAAACAGTTAGGTCTTGGTAGAGGACTACTTTTTATACTAGTAGGAATCATAGGGATTTTCTAGGGTTTTCAAGCGTTTTCAACTACTTACAAACATTTTAATACTTATACAAAATTTTCTCCAAATGTTTAGAAGTCTTCACTTTCCAGTTTTACAAATCAAAGACACATTAATACTTATGAATTCTCAGGTCACAAATATACAGGTACGACGACCAGGTCACAAATATACAAGTACGACAACCAGGTTTTGTGAAGATGGAGAAATCAAGACTCCTCTTTATACTATGAAAGAACACACTTGTAATTAAAATTATACTATTAATGCAATGGATGATGTTGTTGCTTGTTTACTACTTTACATTGTTGTGATACATTAAATGACGTTTTCCGCCCCAGAACGTTTCCGCCGTTCTCGGTTTTGGGGTGTGACATGTGATCACTATATCGGATCAAGAAGGGGAGGAGACAGCTAATCCTAATGTGGCTGTAGCTGAGGAGCATGACCTGAGATCAGTTCAAATTGAAAGTGACTACAATGAAGCGTCTTCCATGAATGCGACTGAGACTGATCAATATGAAGACCTTGATCATACTGGTTTTGATCGAGATGAAATTCCTACAAATTTTGGAAGCAATGATGACTTCTTGTCAAATTTCAACCTCAACAGTTTGCTGGATAATATCAGTGATGTTGCTCTCCCAACAACGAAGATAAGGGATACTGAAGACGTTCTTGACTCAACGCCCATTTCTAAAGAGCAAGTGGTTGGTTCTTCAACACCAATGGTGACAGTGTTAGGGATTCCTCCCCTTGACAGTGCCTCACCTACATCTGAACCACTTCAAGGTGATCGCTCAACAGACCAGACCTTGTAGCCTCCATCCAAAAGAAGAAGACATGATCATAGGTTTGGGCCTCTGGATTCTAGCTTGATTCACGGCTTGCCAGTTACGCCAACGACTACTCTTGATATTGTATCTACAAAACCTTTACGTGAAGTCCCTAGCACCATTTTTGAATCCGGTGGCTCCTCTGCTCCACCAGGATTTTCTCCTCCAAGGGAAGATCTTGATAAGGCCTCTGTGCGTTTGGCCTTGCATCTTGCTCAGGAACAAACTGCTGCACCTTCTTCTAAATCCAAAGGAATTGCTTTTGTTTCAAGTTATTCCATTGTCGATCTACTTCAAAGGCCTAAGTATCATTCTCATGCTTGCAATCTATAAACTTTGTGCAATTCTCGATTCCAGAATTATGACAATGTAACGCCCGTAGATCCGGGCTAGTCAATTTAGAGATGATAAGCATCAAAAATGAAATTTTTATGGAATATTATATAGAAGTATTAATGTTAACTAAGTTGTAGTATATGTTACAGGGATTCCGTACATATAAATGTTGGAATAGTGTCTAAGGCTACAACTATATTAGGAAAGTATTTGATCCGGTTGTGCATGGTCCTTTTGGGTTGCCTTCACCATAGCAACTTGATGGATGATTTGTTAAGAGAGAGTAAATATTATAAGGAATAATATATGGTTATTTGATTAATATAACTCATAAATTAATTGGAATTAATTTGGTGACTTAAAGAGATTTATTAAATAAAGGGGTATAAACTGTCAATTGTTTGATAGTTAAACTTTAGACTATAAATCCATTGGGATATGCTTTGGACGAATTCTATGAGATATAGGATAGCTAAAATCGTCCAAACGCTTATCTATGGAATGGATTTGGATAGCCTTAAGAGAAGATTATCCAATTAGGGTTTAGGTTGAAACCCTTAAGGAGTCTGCAAGTATAAATAGACCCTAGGGGTGAGGGAATTCGACACACCATCTAAAGTAGACATACTCTGGCCGAATTCCTCCCTTCTCCTCTCTCCCAAATCATCTTGCTTGTTATTGGTGTTTGTAAGCCATTAGAGGAGTGACATTTGTGACTCTAGAAGCTCCAAGACAACAAGATCAACAAGGGATCCAAAGGTATGATTCTAGATCTATTTCAATGTTGTTATTTAACCTAATTAGCCATTAGAAGTCTTGGATTCAAAGCATGTTTAATTAGAAAGCCTAGATCCAAGCATTAGGGTTTTGCATGCGCACATAGGAAAGTTCTTATGGCTAAAACCCATCAGTGGTATCAGAGCCTAGCTTGGTTTTCTTTAAATTGTTGCTTGATTAACTGAAACAAACCTGAAAAAGTCGATTTTGGGTTTATGAGTCATGTACTCGGCGAGTTCCAAAGTGGACTCGGTGAGTTCCAAAGTGGACTCGGCGAGTAGGCCTGTACTCGGCGAGTCCGAGCGTCAGGATTAGGCAAAACCGGGATTTTTTCATGTTTATCTTATGGAAACTTACCTTAATCATATTAGATCAACCCTAATCCGAATTTTTGATATATATGACTATTATCTTGATCTAATTAAAGATATTTATCATCTAATAAAATATTTAATTTCCTTATATGATAATTGATTAATTATTTTGATAATTATCTTAAAAGAAATCTTGGATAACTCAAATAAAGATAATTAGGATATTAATTGTTAATTGGAATTATGTGTTATTTGATCCTCCGTGTTTTAAATGTTTAAAACCTACCCTAAAGTTTTGAAATTTAGACAACTTAAATTTCAAACCCTAGATTTTGAAAAAGTTTTAAAATACAACCCTATACTAATATGATATTACTAGAATAATATATATATGTATAACTAAATGCTAGTCTTACCGTTAGTAGGTCTCATTCACGAAGCCGATCTATAAGGTGGGTATAAGGTTGCGGCCTATAAAATGGCGCTTAATGGGTGTACACTCACACCCACCGCTTGCTTGATTTGTGGAGGGTCGTTAGCCGAACGGGTAGGATAGGGCAATCTCACCTTCTCATTAAAAGTATAATAAGAAATACAAAGTAACTACACGTTTTAAAAATTTCCCAATGTTAGTTACTTTAGGAAAAGTGAATTGATGCAATCCCATGAAATTACACTTTGCACCTTGCTATGAAGTTACTGGAGCGTGTGTGGTTTACCGGCACACTAATTGGTTCTAAGCGAAGGTGGCAAAGGGTGATTCATTGTTTATCATAGTTCGATGGAGCGTGTGTGGTTTACCGGCACATCGAATAGGTGATCGTTACAATGAAGGCACGATGTGAATTTGCATGGTAATTCACACCTGCTTTGTGATCCTCGGCATCCCAGTCAGAAACGAGAGGGGCATATCGAGATTTAAACATGCCATTGAATAGTTTCAATGAATCTCATCCGAACCTAGGAATTCTCAAAAAACACTTAGGACTAATAGTTTAAGTTTTCTTGATGGAGAATTAGTGAATCGTCATTCACTTACCTTCAATTTATTTACATATTAGATTACGGCATCCCTTTTCTAGTATGTAAATGTTATTGTTGGATCCTAGCCCTAATTTTCTTATTGGGTGATAATTAGGGATTCTTATTCTAATCTATCTTTGTCCTTTCTATAGATGTCGAGCGCAAACAACGCTGCTGCTAGTTCTTTCACGTTGATGAGCCTTTGCCAAAAGGTCACCTTCGATGGAACGAACTTTAGCGAATGGATAAGATACATTCACACCATTGCTCGCTATGAGGATAAAGAGTATGTCCTCGATGAGAAGCTCGAGAAAATCAACCCCGAAGTTGCTACTCCCGAAGAAATCACCGCCTTTGAAACTCATGAGCGAGATGCAACGAAGGTACATTGCATCATGATTGCCACCATGAACTCCGAATTTCAAAAGTCCTACGAGGACATGTATCCATACGAGATGCATCAAGACTTGTTGGAGAGATACCACCAAAACGCGAGACAAGAGCATTACGAGATTTTCACTAACATGATCTCCGCTAAGATGGGTCATGGAGAATCTCTTACCGTGCACTTGCAAAAGATGCAAAGGTATGTCGACCACCTTCGCAAGTTAAATGTTGACTTTGGTGAAGACTTGGCAATCGACATGGTGCTTCACTCTTTGCCTCCAATGTACAACCAATTTAGGATGACCTACCACATGAACAAAGAAGAGGTCACCCTAAGCAAACTCAAAGGTCTCTTGAGGGTTGCTGAGAGCAACTTCAAGGACAAGTCTGTTGCACCAACTCCCAATCCGTCCGCTGCTCCTGTCTTGGCTATTGGTCAAGGGAAGGAAAAGAAGAGGAAAGCTTCATCGAATAACTATCGCATGGTGAAAGCCCGAGATGGTGCCTCTTCTAGTGGGACCAAAGTTGATCCCTCTAAGCCCTGCTCCAACCCAAAGGAGGCAGAGTGCCACCACTGCCACAAGATAGGACATTGGAAGAGAAGCTGCCCGGATTACCTGGAAGCGATCAAAGAAGGAAAGATCAAGCCATCTTTCGCAGGTATATACACAATCAAATCTAACGATTCTAATCATGTTATTTCTTGGGTTCTTGATACCGGTTGTGGTTATCACATTTGTTCTAATGTGCAGGGACTAAGAAGAAGTAGGGATGTAGAGCAAGGAAGGATCAATCTAATCATGGGGAACAGAAGATCGTCGCCTGTGACCAAGATTGGAGTGTATTCTTTAGTGCTTAGGAATAGTTTGGTTTTAGATTTGAACAATTGTTGCTATTCGCCAGAAATGGCTAGAAACATCATTTCATTTCATGGTCTATATAGACAAGGATTTAGATTTTCTTTTAATAATGAGAATGGTTCTATTTTGGCTTATCTAAATGGTGTCTTTTACTTTGAAGCTATACCATGTAATGGAATATATGAAACTGTTATGATTGTTGATAACTTAGGAAATGATGTTTTGAATATTGATTCTTCCACTAGTATGGATAAATCATCCTTGTGGCATTGTCGTCTTGGACATGTCAACAAGAAACGCATAGCCCAACTCCAAAAGGATGGAGTGTTGGAGTCATTCGACCTTAGGGAAGATGACACATGCGAGTCTTGTTTGCTTGGAAAGATGACCAAGTCACCCTTCACGAGTACTTGTGAAAGGGGTGAGGGGCTATTGGACCTAATACATACCGATGTATGTGGACCCTTTAGATCAACCACGAAGGATGGGAACCGCTTCTATGTGACTTTTACCGATGACTATAGTAGATATGGGTATATCTACTTAATCAAGCAAAAGTCAGACACCTTTGAAAAGTTCAAAGAGTTCAAGAATGAAGTGGAGAATCAATTGGGCAGGAAAATTAAGATGCTTCGATCCGATCGAGGAGGAGAGTACCTAAGTCTTGAATTCCACGATTATCTCAAGGAGTGTGGAATAGTTTCGCAATTGACACCTCGTAGGACACCGCAGTTGAATGGTGTGGCAGAAAGGCGTAATCGAACCTTATTGGATATGGTTTGCTCTATGATGAGTCGTGCTTCACTACCTATCTTCTTTTGGGGGTATGCCTTAGAGACTGCCGCCCATATCCTTAACCGAGTCCCTACTAAGAAGGTTGCCAAAACACCTCACGAGATGTGGATGGGGAAAGCTCCCTCGTTGGCACATATCAAGGTTTGGGGTTGCGAGGCTTTCGTAAGACGAGATACTCACGACAAGCTTGAACCTCGAAGTGAGTGATGTATTTTCATCGGCTACCCGCAAACATCCTTTGGATATCTCTTCTATAGACCGAAAGACAATGTTGTCTTTGTTGCGAGGAGAGGAGTTTTCCGAGAGCGAGAACTCATAAGCCAAGGAGACAGTGGGAGGCAAATCGAACTTGAAGAGATTCAAGAGTCGATAGATGAAGGAACCTCTACCGCTGACATTCAACCCGAGGAGGAAATTTCGGTTGAACCGATTGACGAATCCTTACCTCTTAGACGTTCTGATAGAGTTAGAGTTCATCCCCAGTTTTATGGTTTTCATATTACTACCGAAGGGGACACGTATATTAGTGATGGTACACTAGTAAATCTTGATGAACCTAATAGCTATAAGGAAGCCATGGCATGCCCTGAGTCTGCGAAATGGAAAGAGGCAATGGATAGAGAGATCCAATCCATGTACGATAACCAAGTTTGGAATTTGGTTGATTATGTGCCCGGACGTAAGACCGTTGGGTGCAAATGGATCTTCAAGAAGAAGACCGACGTGGATGGGAACGTACAAACGTATAAAGCGCGATTGGTCGCGAAGGGCTTTACTCAAACTCCCGGAGTTGAATATGATGAGACCTTCTCACCAGTTGCGAAGATTAAATCTATTAGAGTGATGCTAACAATTGCCGCATTTCATGATTATGAGATTTGGCAAATGGATGTCAAGACCGCTTTCCTTAACGGAAAGTTGGCTGAGGATGTTTACATGGCTCAGCCAGAGGGGTTTGTGGATCCGAGGCATCCGAATAGAGTGTGTAAGATTGAGAAGTCCATTTATGGACTTAAGCAAGCGTCTCGCGGATGGAATCTTTGCTTCGATGAGAAAGTCAAAGAGTTTGGATTTGTACGAAGCGAAGACGAATCTTGTGTATATGTCAAAGCCAGTGGGATTATAGTAAGCTTTCTCGTTCTATATGTCGATGACATATTACTTATAGGGAACGACATCCCAACTCTGCAGGAGGTTAAGTCCTGGCTCGGGAAGTGTTTCGCTATGAAGGACCTCGGAGAGGCTTCTTACATTTTGGGAATAAGGATAGTAAGAGAAAGAAGTAAGAGACTAATTGGACTTAGTCAGAATACTTACTTAGAGAAGGTACTAAAATGTTTTAGTATGGAAAACTCAAAGAAGGGAGAACTACTGATACAAGGAAATGCCAAGTTGAGTAAGACTCAAAGTCCGAGTACCGAAGCTGAGATAGCAGAAATGAGCTGAGTACCGTACGCTTCCGCAGTTGGCTCAATCATGTACACTATGACTTGTACTCGCCCTGATGTAGCCTTCGCTTTGAGCATGGTTAGCAGATATCAAGGGAACCCTGGCAAAGCACATTGGATTGCGGTGAAGAACATCCTTAAGTACCTTCGGAGGACGAAAGAATGGTTCTTAGTCCTTGGAGGGAGTGATGACTTGAAGGTGCGAGGGTATAGTGACGCCAGCTTTCAGACCGACAGGGACAACTACCGTTCGCAGTCGGGCTGGGTCATTACCCTGAATGGAGGAGCAGTGACATAGAAGAGTTCCAAGCAGGAAACCGTAGCTGATTCAACGTGCGAATCAGAGTACATTGCAGCGAGCGAAGCGTCGAAAGAGGCAATATGGCTAAAGAACTTCATTGATGATCTTGGAGTTGTGCCGACCATAAAGGAGCCCATGGAGATTTTCTGTGATAACGAAGGTGCGGTTGCCTTGACCAAGGAACCAAGGGATCATGGTAGATCTCGACATATTGACAGAAAATATCACTTCATTAGACATCGTGTAGAAGAAGGACAACTCGTAGTGAAGAGGATATCATCAGAAGATAACCCATCAGATCCGCTTACGAAGGGACTGAGTAGGGTTAAGCACTTGCAGCATGCTAGGAGTATTGGGCTGAAGGATGATATTAGTATAGATTAGATAGTATTAGAAACGTATAATAGATAAATGTAATTAACATTTGATGATTAAATAAAGGAGTTTTATTTATGAGTAAAGTTACTGTCACATGTTAATTGTTTAACTATTGTTTCACTTTGCATGTTTTGACTTCCAGAATAATTGAGTTTATTAGGAATAATCAAATTATTCAAATGGTCCACAATCGTTCATATGTTCGGAGTAGATATGAATGAAGATTGTCATGAATTGGTGTGTAGAATGTCTAAATGGTGTTAGACATAGCAAGGGTTCCTGCAACGTTCATGAGTGCTTATGAACTGGTTTTGAGCATTGGAATAAACCCGCGCTTGCTGGAATCACTTTATGGCATACGATATAAAAGGTTATCGCAAGACGATAATATTATATAGTCTTAAAACCTAGATATATGATTTATTATTTGTTAATTGATTGTGCATTGATAATGCGAAAACGCATCAGTAACTTGGTGTTATAAAACGCATTGTTGTGTATAGTTGGTTAATGGATAAGTAAATGCATATAAGTCGTAGTTTATCTGTAAATTTTATCCTAAGAGGGTAGAAGAGATATCTTGGCCACTTGATGATTTGATTTGACTTGTGTGCCGGGCCCGGTCAGAACTGAATTGATGTGTTTGATTAAGTTCTATGTCAAATAATTCGGAAATCGAGAAATCAAATGCTTGACTAACCATTCCATAGGATTGTCAGCATGATATCTAACAGAGGACTGTACGATCCCTTATCTAAAGGACAAGATTGATTAGATCAGAGTTGACAGCGTCTTTGAGAGCTACGATTGCAAACCGAATTGTACTTGTATAGTTACTAGACTTATCCAAGTGGGAGATTGTTGGAATAGTGTCTAAGGCTGCAACTATATTAGGCAAGTATTTGATCCGGTTGTGCATGGTCCTTTTGGGTTGCCTTCATCATAGCAACTTGATGGATGATTTGTAAAGAGAGAGTAAATATTATAAGGAATAATATATGGTTATTTGATTAATATAAGTCATAAATTAATTGGAATTAATTTGGTGACTGAAAGAGATTAATTAAATAAAGGGGTATAAACTGTCAATTGTTTGATAGTTAAACTTTAGACTATAAATCCATTGGGATATGCTTTGGACGAATTCTATGAGATATAGGATAGCTAAAATCGTCCAAAGGCTTATCTATGGAATGGATTTGGATAGCCTTAAGAGAAGATTATCCAATTAGGGTTTAGGTTGTAACCCTTAAGGAGTCTGCAAGTATAAATAGACCCTAGGGGTGAGGGAATTCGACACACCATCTAAAGTAGAGATACTCTGGCCGAATTCCTCCCCTCTCCTCTCTCCCAAATCATCTTGCTTGTTATTGGTGTTTGTAAGCCATTAGAGGAGTGACATTTGTGACTCTAGAAGCTCCAAGACAACAAGATCAACAAGGAATCCAAAGGTATGATTCTAGATCTATTTCAATGTTGTTATTTAACCTAATTAGCCATTAGAAGTCTTGGATTCAAAGCATGTTTAATTAGAAAGCCTAGATCCAAGCATTAGGGTTTTGCATGCGCACATAGGAAAGTTCTTATGGCTAAAACCCATCAATAAAGAACGCCTTAATTCGAGTTATAACGAAGAAGTTATGACATGTTAAAGTTTCGCGACAGAACCGGCACAACACAGTGCGACGTAAATAGTAAATTTATGGTAGAGAGATATTTGGATTTAGCAATCTAACAAAAGTCGTTGAATACGTTAAACTGAGAGTGTGCATGAAAAGAACTCCCAAATTTTACTTCGTATGAGGAAGTTATATTTATTTGAAGTTTCGACGTAGCAGTGTACAACCCGAAGTTCGAATATAAGATCGAGCAATATTTAGCCGAAACAATCTAAACGAGAATTGCAGATCTTGTCGATTATAGTCCAACGGTCAAAAGACAAATGAAAACGGACGACAAATAAAAAAGTTACGAGTTTATAACTGAGTTTTCCTGTCTCAGCCTACTAAAAATAATATATAAATAATATAATTAAAAAAAATTCAAAATTAGCCGACAAAGTCTAAATGAAAGTTGTAGATATTGTTTTTACCTTCGCGTTGACATAAAGAACGTTGAAAATAGAGTTCGTATGCGAAAGTTATAAATTTCTGAAGTTCGGGGTGAGAAACTGCAAATCTGTTAGAGTTCACGATGTGAATAGAATGTTCACGACGTAAACTCAGTATTAATGACGTTTGGAGCCTAACAGACGCAACTTGTCACAACTGGAAATTTTGTGTCATGAAATCCATACATTCAACCTAATGTGAATCAAAAACTTCAATCAAATACAATATGCAAGTACTACAAATAGTCATCAAACAATTGGAGACCCTAGAAGTTTTGGTTAAGTCCATTTTGGACTAAGACTTCCTTATTGGATCCAAATGGACCAATAAACTTCCAATTGGATTATCATGGGCTTAGAACTCTAATTGGGCTCTAATTGGACCCACACTTATTTATTTCAACAATTTTGGGCCATATTGGGCCTAGAAACGAAATGAATTGAAAGCTTTGAGCCATGAACACCCTAAACTAGTTCATCAAAAATAGAAAAATCATACTACATTCTTTTAAGCATAAAATACACTCTAACTAACTCTAATTTTGGGCTTAAGGGAAAAAGCCCAAATTTTTCTTTTCCCTTTCAAAAATCTCGGCCCAAGACCCAAATCCAAGAAGGTGAGGAAGAGTTGACTATTTGCTTGCCACCTCACTATTACCCATAGGACCTCCATGCATTATTTCCCATTCTTCCATGCAAATCACTTCAAGATCACATCTCTTCTTCTCTCCTCTCTCATTCTCGGCCACAAGCACACACACACACCACAACTCTCTCACAAATCCTCTCTAAATCACTCAAGAACATCTCTCCCTCTCCACTCAAAAATCTCGAGTTCTAGGAAGCCTTCAAGAGGAAATCTCCACAAAAATTCTTCATCTAAGGTAAGATTATCCATAGATCTATGATTTAAATCCTTTTGTTATCAAAATCCTTTTCTAAACTATGCAAAAATCGTGATCTTGCACCCTAGAACCATCTCAAACTCGAGATCTACCAAGGAAAGGTGCTAAGGCCAAAAATCATCAAGTTTTCTTCCATCTTTTCTCCCAAAAACCGAAACAACACCCAAGGTGAGTTTCATATCCCCTTATTTTCGATTTTTATGAGTTTTTATGGGGGAGAATACAAGAAAATGTGAAGATCCATCATTATGTGTATGTTGTGGTTGATTTCTATGCTTATATGTATGTTTTGTATGATTTTATTGATAGATCTAGGGTGATATGCTAAAAACCGAGACATACATCTTATCATAGCACAAAATAGACTATCACATGCAAAGTATACTAAGAAAATTGCTAAATAGCTTAACAACACTTAACTTGGGCTAAAAACTCATTCTTTTGACATAAAATGTTGAAAATGCAAAGTTGAAGGGCCTAACATGAAACATTTCGAAATCTGATGGGTGTGATGAGTCAAAACAGTTTGCATAATGTATTTTTCTGAAAATATACCATTTAGAGGGTTAAAAACATAAATTCCAAGCTTATTGGGCTAAACATGACATTTTCGGCCCAATAGGGCCCAATATGCGAAAACTTCTAAATTGGAGGACCAAAACTGCATTTTTCTGTAAAACAGTGGGCTATAAGTGTTCCATATGCTTTTCAAAGGTTTAAAATGCTTTCCAAATTTAAAAGGGACCAAAATTGTAAAATTTTTCCAAATTGGGTCAAAAATGTAAAAGTTGCGAAAAATAGGGGCTATAACCGAGAAAACTGAAGTTTCAAGGGCTTAAACTGTTTTCTATGATAAGTTTGCTGGAAAAATACTTATGTCAATAATTTTTTGCATAAAAATGTCAAGAAAATTGATTTAAGGACCAAACCGGAAAATTTTTAAATAAAGGGGTAAAAAGAGTAAATCCTTCAATCAAGGAGGGGCTGAAAACAGAAAATCTTCAAGGCTAGTTAATACATGCAATTTGACCAATTGATGGTAACACGCTTGTCGACGAAATACAATATACTACAATACCAAAAGTCGTTGTCAAACGAATTGGTTCGGTCTCGAACCAATAAAAATCCAAAATCACTAACACAACGAAGTTACGACATTTCGATTCATAACCATAACGATTACGATTACATGCGAGTGTGCACAGACGTCTACGCACCATCTTTGGGCCCCAAAATTGTAAAATCTTGTCCGTTGAGCCTAGCTAGCCCAACGACCTGATCTTAAGGCCCGAAGGTCTCTCTCTCTTACGAAGTGTTGGGTTTTACCGACCCTACATGACGTAACAGGACTTTCAATGGCAATATGCTGCTGGTCCCCAAGGGTCCTTCAGTGCTGCTAGTAAAGTCTGTAACTCACGATTGCGAGTTGGGCTTCGGGCCCTTCGCAATTGCATTTGGTCTCGGACGACGCGGGGAAACCCCGAAGGTTTCGTACCTTTTTCCTTCCCTCCGGTCGTGGGACTTAACAAGTCCGGTAGGATCGAGTCGCGTGAAGATTTACGAGTGACGCCTATAAGGATCGCTTGTAAGGTTGTTGACTTGTCGTTTTCACGAACGCTTGTCCCAACACTTCACCACCCTCTGTACCCTCGATGCCTCCGGAATACAACGATACAACTATAGGAAAACGTCGGGTTTTCCTGGGATTTCAATAACGATTACAAATTACCGGTCGAATTTCACAACCCTTACGATTACATTTATAGAACTCAAACAAGCATACTCATGGATCAACACATATTTTTATACCATTTTATTATTAGAAAATATCGGATTTTCTGATGGATTTCAAACAATACATCGGTTTTCAAACTCTACTTATGAACTCACCAACATTTCGTATGTTGACGTTTTTCAAAATACTTGTATTCTCAGGTAACAGATAAAGTGAAGATGATTTGTACTCGCTGACGTTTTGCTATGATTTAAGTAGTACCAAACAGTTATTTCTTTGAATGTAATTTTTGGAACAATGTAATGTATGTAAACGTTACCAGTTGTATCAATTCCAAATGTTGGTGATGTATAATGTTATGTTTCATATATATGCATTGTAATGGTATTCAATGAGTCACGATAGCCCCCGGACGTTTCCGCCGTCTGGTTCGGGGGTGTGACAGGTTGGTATCAGAGCATTGTTTATAGTGAACTAGCATATCTCGCCACACACGGATATGCAACTATAAACCAAAAAGAGGGACTAACATAACTCTGAACAAAACAAGCAAATAAAATACGCTTGCTTGTATTAGGAATAAGAACATAACGTCGAATCAAACACCATAATGCTGGTATCTCGGTTACATTCGGACTGTTCTTAGTGATACCAAAGAGTGAATGTAGCCTGATCAACTACATTCTCTCCAAAGTAAAACTAATACACGTCTCAGTGAGGTCGGGATAGCTAGGGAACCCAAAATTATACCCATCTACCACAAAAACGAGAACACCTACTTGATCTGTGTCATAATTGTAGCACCCTAGGAATGACGCTAGCATAATCACACACTCTCGCAGACCGCATGGCTGGCTTTCATCACCCTGGAGACCCTTACTTCCCTAACCAGGGGAACAACGGATGGTTAGAGGAGGAGCCTGAGGAGGAGCCTAAGGAGGAACCTGAGGAGGAGCCTGAGGAAGACCCCGAAGAGGAACCTGACGGGGAACCGGAGGCCGAAGTTGAGGGCGAGCCTGCAGAATCAGAGGAAGATGAAGGAAACCTCGAGGAGGATGCCGATGATAGTGATAGGGGTGATTCGGAGGCGGAGTCCGAAGTCATCAACCCCCCTTACCCGATCCGGGTGCCGGCATATCGAGTGGGCCCCACTGGTCCTACACCTCCCTGGGGTATTGATCTTTGGAGATGGAGCAGACAGCAGGGACAGCGACCCCCGTACGGCATGTCACACGAGTTCTTTGACCTGAGAGACGGAGGACCGGCTGATCGAGCCCTTCCAGTCATGGTGAAACGGTTACGGAATACGGGCGACCTTGCCCAGGACACTGCGGATCAGGTGCGCCAGTTGAGGACTAGGGTCGAGCGTGCGGAGCAGGAGACGCGTGACGTTCTTCGAGAGTTTCACATGAGGCAGGTTCGGTGGGAGTCTCGACTCCGGGATGCGGAACGCTTGGTGGCTCGTCTTCAGGGAGCATCCACATCCTCAGCACCACCTCCGGACGCAACTCATCGAGGCTAGGGATAGACTCATCATAGTAGATCATTAGGAACTATGTTATGTACTCCGGCTCTATGTTTAAGTGACTACACTACTCATGGAGCCGTTATGCTGTCGGATTAGCATTACTTATGTATGCTCTTACGAGCAAATTTTCATGTATCAAATGCGGATAATATTAGTAAATTTCTATGTGTTTTATTTCAATGTTGCAACTTGTCATGTGTTGGAACGTTATGATTGTATGCCTGATAGTAGAAACGTTTAGGTTCGCATCATACACCTAGATAGTAGGGCCGCAACCTCACAGAAACCACGAGCACTCAACATCTTTCCGTTTCCTGACAGAAAGATGCCTCGCCCAACTACTCGCGGAAACCCAGGACCAACCCCACCTGAAGTTGACTCAACCGCCTTCCAGGCAGCTGTGTCTGCGGCAGTCACTGCGGCAATTGCGCAAATTCAACAAGGGAACAATGGAGGAGTCAATGGGCAAGGAGCCGGAAGTTCAAACAATGGAACGAACCAAGGATCCACCAAGACGTGTACCTATAAGGACTTCACAAACGCCAAACCACGAACTTTTAATGGCACCGGAGGAGTGATTACTCTGAAGTGCTGGATCGAGAAGGTGGAATCGATATTCGAGATATGCGACTGCCCTGAGCACATGAAGGTGAAGTTCGCAGCTTGCACTTTTGCGGATCAGGCGCTCACCTGGTGGAATGGACATGTAGAGTCCATGACGCTCCCTGTAGCCAACTCTATCCCCTGGACAGAAATGAAAGAAATGTTGATGGCAGAGTACTGCCCACGAGGCGAAATACAGAAGATGGAACAAGAGCTATGGAACCTCACTGTACAAAACGCGAATATCGATGCCTACATATCGAGATTTAGCGAACTATCTCTGTTGTGCCCGGGTATGATCACCTCGGAACGAAAGAAGATCGAGCGATTCATTTGGGGACTCACATCACCAATTCAAGGGAATGTGATAGCTGCAAACCCAGAAACATTTGACAGCGCAAAGAGATTGGCGAAGAGGTTGTACGACCATAATAACAAAAAGGGAGAGAAACCAGTGGAGGCTGAGAAGAAGAAGGATGGAGATGACAAGAGGGGAAGGAACAACAAGAGGAAGGGGCGTCAGGGCCCCGACACCTTCAAGAAACAACAGACAGTGGCGGTAAATGCCGTTACTACATCAGCTCCAGCCGCACCACATGCTCCAACCTCAGCCACTTCAAATACTTCCAAACCTTATTCCGGTAATCTTCCTAAATGCAACAAGTGTGGTTTCCATCATTATGGAGAATGCAAGGATTTTCAGTGCACCAACTGCAACCGAAGGGGTCACACTGCAAAGTACTGCAAAGCTTACCCTCCCCACAACCAAAATCAGGGAATCAACAACAACAACCCTCGCAACAACAACAACGCCCCTGTCAGCGGCATCAGCGCAGGGCCTAGCTACACCTGCTACGGATGCGGGAAGACTGGACACGTCCGCCGAGACTGTCCCAACAACAACAATTTAAGAAATGGAGGAACAGGAAGGATGATGACCGTGGGTCAGGGGGAAGCTATTCAGGATCCCTCTGTTGTTACCGGTACGTTTCTCTTAAACCACGCTTATGCATGCATCTTATTTGACTCCGGAGCGGAGCGAAGCTTCGTAAGCAATAAGTTTAAACACTTACTAAAACAACCTCCCCAAAAGCTAAATGAAGCCTATACGGTGGAAATGGCCAATGGAAAAACCGAATCCACTGGGGAAATCTACATCGGATGTACCCTAACTCTTAATCAACACATCTTCCGAATAGACCTAATGCCGGTATCAATTAGGGGTTTCGACGTGATCATCGGTATGGACTGGTTAAGCCCCCACCATGCCGACATTATGTGCCACGAGAAGGCCGTCCGTCTTCGTCTTCCAAATCACGAAACCCTAGTGGTCTACGGAGACAAATCTAGCATGAACCTTCGCCTCGTTTCGTGTGTCAAGGCACAAAAATACCTACGAAGGAACAATCTGGCGTTCCTGGCTCATGTGGTGGACAAGACCAAGGAGGAAATTAGCGTTCGAGACATTCCAGTAGCATGTGAATTTCCGGATGTATTTCCTGAAGATCTTCCGGGAGTGCCCCCAGAAAGACAGGTCGAATTTCGAATTGACCTTATCCCAGGAGCAATTCCTCTCGCTAAGTCACCCTATCGGTTGGCTCCTGCCGAAATGCAGGAATTATCCAGCCAACTCAGCGAACTTCTGGATAAGGGATTTATTCGACCTAGTTATTCGCCATGGGGAGCTCCGGTGCTCTTTGTCAAAAAGAAAGACGGATCTTTTAGAATGTGTATCGATTACAGAGAGTTAAACAAACTCACAATCAAAAACCGCTACCCACTCCCACGAATCGATGACCTATTTGACCAGCTCCAAGGGGCTAGTTATTTTTCTAAAATAGATTTACGGTCCGGGTATCACCAACTCAAAGTCCGGGAAGAGGATATTCCAAAAACCGCTTTCCGAACTCGTTACGGACATTATGAATTTGTCGTAATGCCCTTCGGTCTAACGAATGCCCCCGCCGCATTTATGGACCTAATGAATCGAGTCTGCCGACCGTTTCTCGACAACTTTGTCATTGTTTTTATCGATGACATCCTCGTCTATTCTAGAAACAAGGAAGAGCATGGCCAACATCTCCGACAAGTCTTAGAAACCCTACGATCAGAAAAGCTATACACCAAACTCTCCAAGTGTGAGTTCTGGTTGCGGAGCGTGAACTTCCTAGGCCATGTAGTCAATCGAGATGGAATCCATGTGGATCCCTCTAAGGTCAAAGCGGTAGAAGGTTGGGCAATCCCGACAACGCCCACGGAAATTCGTCAATTCTTGGGATTAGCAGGCTACTATAGGAGATTCATTCAAAACTTCTCTAAGATCGCCAAGCCACTTACCTCGCTTACGCAAAAGGGCGTACCATTTAAATGGACAGACAAACAAGAAGTCGCATTTCGAACCTTGAAGCAAGCTCTCTGTAGAGAACCAGTACTATCCCTACCTGAGGGAACGGAAGATTTTGTAGTCTACTGCGACGCGTCAAATCAGGGTTTAGGTTGCGTTCTCATGCAACGTGGGAGAGTTATAGCCTATGCATCCCGCCAGCTAAAGACGCATGAAGTGAACTACACAACCCATGATCTAGAGTTGGGAGCTGTAGTCTTTGCCCTAAAAATTTGGAGGCATTACCTTTACGGTACGAAGTGCACCATCTTCACAGATCACAAGAGTCTCCAACACATCCTAAACCAAAAGGAGTTAAACATGAGGCAACGAAGATGGGTTGAGTTGCTAAACGACTATAAGTGCGAGATTAAGTACCACCCAGGCAAGGCCAACGTAGTAGCTGATGCGTTAAGCCGGAAGGAGTACTCTAGCCGTCGTACGAAAACGCTCTCAATCACCATTCAATCTCACCTAGCCACTCAAATCGCGTCGGTCCAGTCGGAGGCCATGAGAATGGAAAATAGAGCTAGCGAAGCATTACGCGGGATGGAAAAGAACCTAGAAACAAGGGAGAATGGGGTATACTACTTCATGAACCGTATTTGGGTCCCTAAACTAGGAGGGTTTAGAGATGTTGTCATGAAGGAAGCCCACAAGACGCGATACTCCATTCACCCCGGTTCTGATAAGATGTATTTGGATATTAAACAATACTATTGGTGGCCTAACATGAAGGCGGAAATCGCGACCTACGTTAGCAAGTGCCTTACATGCGCCAAAGTAAAGGTGGAATACCAGAAACCATCAGGATTGTTGCAGCAACCGGAAATTCCCGAGTGGAAATGGGAGGGGATTTCAATGGATTTCGTCACCAAGCTACCCAAGACGTCGGACGGACTGGATACCATATGGGTAATCATCGATCGACTGACGAAATCTGCCCATTTCCTGCCAATCAAAGAATCTTACAAGATGGAGAGACTGACACGGTTGTACCTACGAGAAATCGTGAGACTCCATGGAGTGCCAAAATCCATTATCTCGGATAGGGACAGTAGGTTTACGTCCCGATTTTGGCAATCACTCCATAAGGCGATGGGAACAACCCTTGATATGAGCACCGCTTATCATCCTCAAACGGATGGTCAAAGTGAGCGAACTATCCAAACACTCGAAGATATGCTCCGTGCATGCGTGATAGACTTCGGAAAGTCTTGGGATACTTACCTACCATTAATCGAGTTCTCATACAACAATAGTTACCATTCGAGCATCAAGGTGGCTCCTTTCGAAGCACTCTACGGACGTAAATGTAGATCACCGTTATGTTGGGCTGAAGTAGGTGACACCCAGCTAGCAAAAATGCATGCGTCGAACGAAACATTAACGGGACCTGAGATCATTCGCGAAACCACGGAAAAGATCGTTCAAATCAGGGCTCGACTGCAAGCATCGCGTGATCGACAAAAGAGCTACGCTGACAAACGACGAAAACCCTTAGAATTTCAGGTCGGTGATCGAGTACTGTTGAAATTCTCGCCTTGGAAAGGGGTTATACGTTTCGGAAAAAGGGGAAAACTGAATCCGCGATACATTGGACCTTTTGAAATCATCGCTCGAATTGGTCCGGTAGCATACAGACTGCAACTACCCGCAGAGCTAAATGGTGTACACCCCGTGTTTCACGTGTCTAATCTGAAGAAGTGTCTCTCAGATGAAACACTCGTCACCCCTCTTGACGAAATCGAAATCAATGAGAAACTTCTGTTCGTCGAAGAACCAATCGAAATCATGGACAGGGAGGTAAAGCGTACTAAGCAGAGTCGCATCCCGATCGTGAAGGTACGGTGGAACGCAAAGCGTGGGCCAGAATTCACTTGGGAACGCGAAGACCAAATGAAACAAAAGTACCCTCACCTATTCTAGTTTTCTCAAATCTAGCTTTCAAACAGAATTTCGGGACGAAATTCCCTCTAACGGGGGGATGATGTCACAACTGGAAATTTTGTGTCATGAAATCCATACATTCAACCTAATGTGAATCAAAAACTTCAATCAAATACAATATGCAAGTACTACAAATAGTCATCAAACAATTGGAGACCCTAGAAGTTTTGGTTAAGTCCATTTTGGACTAAGACTTCCTTATTGGATCCAAATGGACCAATAAACTTCCAATTGGACTATCATGGGCTTAGAACCCTAATTGGGCTCTAATTGGACCCACACTTATTTATTTCAACAATTTTGGGCCATATTGGGCCTAGAAACGAAATGAATTGAAAGCTTTGAGCCATGAACACCCTAAACTAGTTCATCAAAAATAGAAAAATCATACTACATTCTTTTAAGCATAAAATACACTCTAACTAACTCTAATTTTGGGCTTAAGGGAAAAAGCCCAAATTTTTCTTTTCCCTTTCAAAAATCTCGGCCCAAGACCCAAATCCAAGAAGGTGAGGAAGAGTTGACTATTTGCTTGCCACCTCACTATTACCCATAGGACCTCCATGCATTATTTCCCATTCTTCCATGCAAATCACTTCAAGATCACATCTCTTCTTCTCTCCTCTCTCATTCTCGGCCACAAGCACACACACACACCACAACTCTCTCACAAATCCTCTCTAAATCACTCAAGAACATCTCTCCCTCTCCACTCAAAAATCTCGAGTTCTAGGAAGCCTTCAAGAGGAAATCTCCACAAAAATTCTTCATCTAAGGTAAGATTATGCATATATCTATGATTTAAATCCTTTTGTTATCAAAATCCTTTCCTAAACTATGCAAAAATCGTGATCTTGCACCCTAGAACCATCTCAAACTCGAGATCTACCAAGGAAAGGTGCTAAGGCCAAAAATCATCAAGTTTTCTTCCATCTTTTCTCCCAAAAACCGAAACAACACCCAAGGTGAGTTTCATATCCCCTTATTTTCGATTTTTATGAGTTTTTATGGGGGAGAATATAAGAAAATGTGAAGATCCATCATTATGTGTATGTTGTGGTTGATTTCTATGCTTATATGTATGTTTTGTATGATTTTATTGATAGATCTAGGGTGATATGCTAAAAACCGAGACATACATCTTATCATAGCACAAAATAGACTATCACATGCAAAGTATACTAAGAAAATTGCTAAATAGCTTAACAACACTTAACTTGGGCTAAAAACTCATTCTTTTGACATAAAATGTTGAAAATGCAAAGTTGAAGGGCCTAACATGAAACATTTCGAAATCTGATGGGTGTGATGAGTCAAAACAGTTTGCATAATGTATTTTTCTGAAAATATACCATTTAGAGGGTTAAAAACATAAATTCCAAGCTTATTGGGCTAAACATGACATTTTCGGCCCAATAGGGCCCAATATGCGAAAACTTCTAAATTGGAGGACCAAAACTGCATTTTTCTGTAAAACAGTGGGCTATAAGTGTTCCATATGCTTTTCAAAGGTTTAAAATGCTTTCCAAATTTAAAAGGGACCAAAATTGTAAAATTTTTCCAAATTGGGTCAAAAATGTAAAAGTTGCAAAAAATAGGGGCTATAACCGAGAAAACTGAAGTTTCAAGGGCTTAAACTGTTTTCTATGATAAGTTTGCTGGAAAAATACTTATGTCAATAATTTTTGGTATAAAAATGTCAAGAAAATTGATTTAAGGACCAAACCGGAAAATTTTTAAATAAAGGGGTAAAAAGAGTAAATCCTTCAATCAAGGAGGGGCTGAAAACAGAAAATCTTCAAGGCTAGTTAATACATGCAATTTGACCAATTGATGGTAACACGCTTGTCGACGAAATACAATATACTACAATACCAAAAGTCGTTGTCAAACGAATTGGTTCGGTCTCGAACCAATAAAAATCCAAAATCACTAACACAACGAAGTTACGACATTTCGATTCATAACCATAACGATTACGATTACATGCGAGTGTGCACAGATGTCTATGCACCATCTTTGGGCCCCAAAAGTGTAAAATCTTGTCCGTTGAGCCTAGCTAGCCCAACGACCTGATCTTAAGGCCCGAAGGTCTCTCTCTCTTACGAAGTGTTGGGTTTTACCGACCCTACATGATGTAACAGGACTTTCAATGGCAATATGTTGCTGGTCCCCAAGGGTCCTTCAGTGCTGCTAGTAAAGTCTGTAACTCACGATTGCGAGTTGGGCTTCGGGCCCTTCGCAATTGCATTTGGTCTCGGACGACGCGGGGAAACCCCGAAGGTTTCGTACCTTTTTCCTTCCCTCCGGTCGTGGGACTTAACAAGTCCGGTAGGATCGAGTCGCGTGAAGATTTACGAGTGACGCCTATAAGGATCGCTTGTAAGGTTGTTGACTTGTCGTTTTCACGAACGCTTGTCCCAACACTTCACCACCCTCTGTACCCTCGATGCCTCCGGAATACAACGATACAACTATAGGAAAACGTCGGGTTTTCCTGGGATTTCAATAACGATTACAAATTACCGGTCGAATTTCACAACCCTTACGATTACATTTATAGAACTCAAACAAGCATACTCATGGATCAACACATATTTTTATACCATTTTATTATTAGAAAATATCGGATTTTCTGATGGATTTCAAACAATACATCGGTTTTCAAACTCTACTTATGAACTCACCAACATTTCGTATGTTGACGTTTTTCAAAATACTTGTATTCTCAGGTAACAGATAAAGTGAAGATGATTTGTACTCGCTGACGTTTTGCTATGATTTAAGTAGTACCAAACAGTTATTTCTTTGAATGTAATTTTTGGAACAATGTAATGTATGTAAACGTTACCAGTTGTATCAATTCCAAATGTTGGTGATGTATAATGTTATGTTTCATATATATGCATTGTAATGGTATTCAATGAGTCACGATAGCCCCCGGACGTTTCCGCCGTCTGGTTCGGGGGTGTGACACAACTTGCGATGACTCATGCAGTGATGACTGAACTCACAATGTGAATATTTGAGATTCATGACGTGAATCCATAAATCAGCCCTATAAATAGAAATCGAAGGGCATCCAATTTAGGTTGCTACATTATCACTCCCTCACTACGATACTCTCTCTAAGCCCTATTTTAACCCCCTGAAGCCCCGATAACATCTTGTGACACGAAGCAAGTCCCAAAGTTCCGAAGATCTCAAGAAGAAAAGAGTTTCCGAGCCGAAGCTCTACCCACAAGAGGCCCGATGTGTGCAGTGATCACAGTTTGACTGAAGAATACTACTTCTACAAGCCGTAGTGCTGCCCGATCATCTTCTGAACAAGTGAGTGTATAGTCCCTTTCATAACACGATTTTAATACAAGTATTGGTTGAATGTATTAAATATATGTTTTGTGTGATTGTGTAGTCACTTTCTTCTAACACATAAATATGAAGTATTTGTTATGAAATACGTGCTATGTGTTTATATATTGTTGTTTATTAGAGATTAGTTTGGAATGGATGTTATATATAGTTTTTAAATGAGTTAAACTGTATATGTATTTTATATCGACAAATATGTTGGGTAGAACATGGGTAGATGAGATAGTTGGTGTGTGATAAAGGCATGAGTTGGATAATCAGATAAGAGGTGATATAGATCTTGTGATGAGGGTGAAAAGTGGAAAATGAGTGAAACATTTACCCGAACGATGGCCCCCGTCATTCAGCAGAGTAAGGATGACAACCACAGACTATTCTAGACAGTCATTTGAACACTAGCACGCTTGCAACTTGTAGGTGTTTGTGAACGATGTGTTCACAGGTGTACTCTAAAAAACCCATTGACATGTATTGCGAGAGGGATATCAACAATGATACTGTCAATAAGCAAGATAATTTTGTTATTAGATCAGGGAGTATAGATCACATCAGGATTTAGGTATAGTAAATTGTCTCTAGTCCGGGAGTATGGATTGGGCAGAGTTTTAGATCCGAGAGTATGGATCAGATCAAGAGGTTAGTTTTAGATCTGGGAATATGGATCAGGTGAAGAGATTAGTTTTAGATATGTGAGTAGGGATCAGGTAAAGAAGAAAATTTTAGATATGAGAGTTAGATCATTTCGTTGTGGGGATCGATGGGGGTAGGATAGGAGTTGTTTTTATATGGTGAAATTATATAAGTTTGTGAGTTCTATATGTGTGTGTGTATATATATATATATATATATATATATATATATATATATATAACATTATGGGTTGAAAATCCTATACGCTCACCAGGCTCCCAAGCCTGACCCACTCAGTTTCCTTTGTATCACAGGTATCAATATGAAGACATATTTCGCTGAGAGAATAAAGGAGATGTAAATCACTAGTGTAAATAAATGTATGTTCTATTTATGCTTATGTGTCTGTATATCGGAACATGACATCCCGAGATTTTTTTATATAATTAAAATACATTTCTTTAAGAAATGCTTTGATAAATTCTTATCATATTTTCTTTTAGGAATAAATTATTCAACCATTTTCTTTGAAAGATTACTCTGATTTTTAAAAACAAAGCGTAAACAAATCGGTATTTTCTCGCCGTGAAATTCGGGATGTCACAGTTGGTATCAGAGCATTAGTTTAAGCAAACTAGGAATTTGTAGGAAATTTCTAGACTTAAACTTAGAATGCTAAGTAATGATCGTGAGGAGTGTGTCTAAAATATGTTAGGTAGTATACCTAAATTGACACAAGCACTAGTTTATTTTAGGAATAAGGCCTAAAATGCTTTTATGTGCTAAATGTTTTGCGTGTTAGCTATATTGATGCTATCATTTGTTCGGATCCATGGTCTACTGCCGACCGGACATGGAAACGTTATGTGTTTAGGATTCTAAGCATATGACTACGATATTAGGACTAGCATGTAAACGTTTCGGAGTGATAAGGATGATTTAAACATCTATCATGGATAGGGATCTAAATTCGCCCAATTTGATATATAGATCGAAATGCCATGTAGACAAAGCGGATTGGGAAATGATAACCCGCAGCCTGAGCCACAAGGGATTGGGAGTGCACCAGTAGTAACAGTTGTACCCGATCCAATCACGATGGCAAGAGTCTACACAATGGTGCAAAAGATGTTGGATCAACACATGAAAGAAACGAGGAGTTTACTTCAACAAAGTAAGGACGAACTTACTGTGCTAGTATGCCAGTCACCTACTCTTGAAGCAACTATCTGGGTTGCTAAGACAGTTGAAGAAATGATCAATGACAGGACCACCAACAAGGTTGAAATTGGAAAAAATAGGAAATTTAAAGAGCCTTCAAGGCCCAACAAAAGCAACATGTTCTCGAAGTCTAGCAAAAAAAGAAGTAAGGAGAAATGGTGCGGGAAAAGCAAAAACAAAAACCCTGGGAATTGTGGTGAGGAGGTGACATGTTTTTAGTGTGGAAAGCATGGGCATTACGCCAACGAATGTACATTCATCGAAAGGGTATGTTACGAATGTAATGAGGCAGGGCACTTCAAGCAGGATTGCCCAAAGAGGGAAGAAGCTACAAAGCCAAAGGTACCACTAAAGCATTATGAGAGATGCAACGAAGAGATGACTTGCTACAAATGTGGAAGGAAAGGCCATTACGCCAACAAGTGCACATCCGCCAAGAAGGTATGCTATGGATGTAATGAAGAAGGGCACTTTTCTAGAGATTTCCCGAAGAAGAATGAACCAGAAAAGCCAAAGGCATTCCACATGATCCTCGATGAAGTAGAAATCAAACATGAGGATTAAAGGATGAAGACTTCATATATATATAGAAAGTCTGTATCAGGAAATGTAGCCTATTATAGGCATAGTGTATGGTGAACTTGAACCTTTGTGTAATCGTTTCAAGAAATAATATAAACCTCAGTTTTGCTATCTGATGTGTTGAATGATTGTGTGATTTTCTTGTATAGTGACTTGGATCGACTACGAGACAATGCTTGGGACGAGTATGAGTAGGTGTGAAAGTTAGTAGATGCATATACTACCGGAAGCACAGGACTCACACTTGGATCGGGGAAAGTCACAAGGTTACCAAGAAGCTAGTGATTGATTCCGTTTTATTCGAGTATGTCATTACCCTTGTTTCAGTAATGACTAGTGAGATGGTTGTTATTCCGACCCTAGTGGTCATATAAATTTGAGTTCAACTGCGATGAGTATGTTATGTGGTCTAGAGGACAAAGTTAGATGTAACATCCGACTTAAGTCAGAAGGTTGAAATTAATGCGATCGATAGTATCACGCTCGTTGTTAAAAAGAAGTTTGTAGGTAGAAATGTTACATGCTGAAATGTGATTATATCACATTAGAATATGAAGGAAGGTATATTCCATTCTGGAACTTAACTTTAAAAAGACCGAGTCTAAGCGTCGCATTGTGCGATGAGAGGTCAACAGAGCACAGCCCATTGGTCTGTTGTAATAGATAAAGGAAAGTATTTATCCTAAGAAGAACAAGGAGTCCATAATAAGGACTTATTTGGTAACTTGAAGGTTACAAGTTTAAGTACAACATGGTAAGAAAAGCAGATGCAAGATTAAGCATCATATGTAGGCAAGATGCCCTAAAGTTAAATACTCATTCGAGGAAACATGGAAGTTACGATTATTACTTAAGGTGAAGAGGTAAGGTACGGAATCATTATACAAGTCCTATTTCGATGATGATTCCGAGACGTAATCATCCCAAGGGGGAGATAATTGTAACGCCCGTAGATCTAGGCTAGTCAATTTAGAGACGATAAGCTTCAAATATGAATTTTTTATGGAAGATTATTTAGAAGGAGTAATCTTAACTAAGTTTTAGTATATGATACAAGGATTTCGTATATATAAAGAACGCCAAAATCCGAGTTATAACGAAGAAGTTATGACCTGTCAAAGTTGCGCATCAGAACCGGCACGACATAACGCGATGTAAACAGTGAATTTACGATAGAGCAATATTTTGATTTAGGAATCTAAAAACAAGTCGTACAATACGTTCAACCGAGAGCGTGCATGAAAAGAACGCCCAAATCTGACTTCGTATGAGGAAGTTATCATTTTTCGAAGTTTCGACTTAGTATTGTATAGCCTGAAGTTCAAATATAAGATCGAACGATATTTACCCGAAACAATCTAAACAAGAATTGAAGATCTTGTCGATTGTAGTACAATGGTGAAAAGAAAGATGAAAATAGACGACAGAAGAAGAAGTTACGAGTTTATAACGGAGTTGTCCTATCCCGACCTACTAAAAATAATGTGACCACCCGAAGTTTGCTCCATCGCCGTAACCCGTTTCCATCCATAAAGTTCGTCTTCTTCGAATTGTTTCTGTTTAAGTTTTAAATTAAGTCATTGTTTTTGAGACTTCTATTATGGCTTAATTGGTATCCCGACACATTAGAAACTCATGAAAACATCCCAAACTATTACATAGAAATTTTTTAGTTTTGACCATATCGGGTTACGACAACTCAATCGGATGCGACCAAAAGCCACGTTTAACGTCGGTATTGGGTAGAATTCCACCGTATCCCGAACTTAGGACCTATTTAAAGCTCAAAAGACTTAATTTGAAGCCTTTCCTGTCTCTCACTACTCTCTCTCTCTCTAACCTCTCTCCTCAAACTCAAGATTTAGGTCAAAAATCATCAAATTTAAGCTCCAAATCACTATGGTAACTACCCTAACTCCTAGTATAGCATCTTAGACCTTCAAATTCGTGGTCAAACTATGGAATAGTATGATTATCATGAGTTTACAGCCCTAGAATAGTCCTAGGCCGTGAACTCATATAAATTGGGTTTTGAAGCCCAAAAACCCTTCCAATCGACCTTTAGAGCTTAGATATGCCTTAATGGCTTAATAGACCGGAGTTAGAACACCTTGAACTTGAATATTGGGGAGTAAACATGAGTTTACTACCCAAGAACATGCTTGGGCAGTAAACTCCATATCATGGGGAATAAACTCATTTTTAAGTGTTAAATTTCCATTTAAACAGACCAATAGCCTTGGAATAAAGTCTAGAAGCAACCACAATCGATTTAGGGGCCATAAACTCAATGAAAACCCCTCCCTTAGGAGTTCACGGCCGTAAACCCCCCAAGGATGGGTTCCTGGGCCGTAAAATCTTAAAACATGGTCAAATGATGCCTTAAATTCCATCCAAGACTTGTAAAATGAGTTTAAATCACATGTGATTGTCCGAGCACCACCAAAACACATAAGGAATGTGTGTGGGGGAGTTTACGGCTGTAAAATCCTATTTTACTGCCATAAACTCCATTAAATGGTCCATATGTGGGTTAAATCCATTCTTATGCCCTAGATTTGATCCTAGCCAATTTTCCCAAGTGAAATAAGACCATTTAGCACCTTTAAACCCATCATCCATGAGTTCATGGCCTTGAACTCATGTGGACATGGTCTTAGGGCCGAAAAATCCATAAGGAGTTTACTCTTGAAGAGTAAACACAATATCCAAGCCATATACGTCCTTAGATGTCACCCGGGTCGCTCCAAACGATTAATTTGAGGTTTTTTCGTTTCTAGAGTAAATAATCATATCTAATTAGTGAATTAAAGTCTAATTAGATACAACTATGTATCATTTCACATTACATAGGAACCACGTGCATTTTCAAGCTATGAACTGACGTTTAGCATCCAAAACGACACATTCCGCAATTGGTGAGTTCATACCCCTACGCCTTAATCCGTGTTTTTCAATGTTTTCAGGGGGGAATACAAGCAAAACTAAAAATGTTTTCAAAAACGTAATACTGATGTATTTCTATAAATATCTGGCTAACCTTTAAATATCTTTAACCCTTATGTATTATGTTGAGCATAAGGGATGTTTTCTCGACTATAACTACGTGGATTTCAGTAAAAGAAACAATCAAACCAATTAAATTATTATGGGAATAATTTGGGATCTTTAGTTCTTGTTTTATGAATATAGATTTACATAAAGTTAATAGATAAACTATGTCTGATTTAGTTTTTCTCTGTTTAATTTAGAATATATTGCCAGATCATTTCATCGTATCAAACTGTTTGTATTGTATTATGTTTCTAAACGATTAGTATGTTTGATAACATCTGAGAACATCGTGAATAATATAATACTAGCTTGTGAGGTTCGTCATCATTATTAGTAAATCCTCCCCGGAAGTGTAACCTGATTCTCCTGGAGGGAGAGCGTGGAATTTGTGGATAGATCTATTCGGGACTGACAATCCCACACCTTAACTGCTATCTACAGTTAGGCGGGCACGCCTGGGGTGACAAATTCTGGATATCGTTTCGACGTCTGACAAACGTCAAGGAGGTCTCGTTGTTGTATCAGCATGGTTACCCGACTCATAACACGTATTAATATAAGTTTATTCACGGATTTAATTTCATGTCTACTTTCTAGCTATAGTTCTTATATCTAGTACGGGATGGTAGTCCCATGGTTTTGTATCTTATATCTAGTACAGGATAATAATCCTATGGTTTTCAATCTATATCTAGTACGGGATGATAATCCCATGGTTTTGAATCTATATCTAGTACGGGATGATAATCCCATGGGTTTGTATCTTATATCAAGTACAGGATAATAATCCTATGGTTTTCAATCTATATCTAGTATGGGATGATAATCGCATGGTTTTGAATCTATATCTAGAACGGGATGATAGTCCTATGGTTTTAAATCTATATCTATCTACAGTTTTGTGTATATCAAACTATTTTATAACTGGTACGGGATAGTAATCCCATGATTTTTCAGTAAATAGTTTTATGTGTAAAACTATACTATGTGGTATTTAACTAAAACTTTACTTTTAGGAAAATATAGGATTTTCCTGGGATAAGAATTATACATAACCAGAATCGTGTAAGAAAACAGTTAACCAAACTTATAAGAAAATATGGGATTTTGTTGGATTCGTAACTTTTTCGGAAAACCAAAGGAAACTTAAACATTTTCAGAAAACAAACATCTTATGAACACACCAACTTTATGCTGATTTTCAAACTGCTTGTATTCTCAGGTCCGCGTTAGATAGGTACCCAACGATCCTTATGGAGAAGACGGAGCGTACTGAAGATCACGTCTTGACTTTTGTTCATACGATACATATGTATAACACTTGTAACACTTTACTTTTGAACAGATGTAAATTCTAATATGTAATGTAATGGTTGTTTACTTTGCTTACTATGTGGATTGGATTTGATACTCAACGTGGAGTCCGCCCCGGAAATGTTTCCGCCTCGGTTTTCGGGATGTGACAAATAATATATAAATAATATAATGAAAATAAATCAAAATTAGCCTACAAAGTCTAAACAAAAGTTGTAGATCTTGTTTTTACCTACGCGTCGATGTATAGAACATCGAAAACAGAGTTTGTATCCGAAAGTTATGAATTTCTGAAGTTCGGGAAGCTAAACCCCAAAACTGTCAGAGTTCACGATGTGAATACAGTGTTCTTGAGGTGAACTTGGTATTTATGACTTCTGGAGCTCGACAAACGCAACTTGCGATGATGCATGCAGTGACGACTGAACTCACAACATTAATATTTGAGATTCACGACGTCAATCCATAAAATCATCCCTATAAATAGAAATCGAAGGACAGCCGATTTAGGTTGCTACTTTATCACTCTCTCACTCACGATACTCTATCTGAGCCCTATTTTAACCCCCCGAAGCCTCGGTATCATCCCGATATACGAAGAAAGTCCCGAAGTTCCGAAGATCCTAAGAAGAAAAGAGTTTCTGATTCGAAGCTGTGCCCGCAAGAGGCCCGGTGTGTGAAGAGTTCACAGTTTCACCAAAGAATACTACTTCTACAAGTCGTAGTGCTGCCCGATCATCTTCTGATCAAGTGAGTGTATAGTCCCTTTCATAACACGATTTTAATACAAGTATTGTTTGAATGTATTAAGTATATGTTTTGTGAGAGTGTGTAGTCACTTTCTTCTAACACATAAATATGAAGTATTTGTTATGAAATACGTTCTATGTGTTTATATATTGTTGTTTATTTGAGATGGGTGTGGAATAGATGTTTTATATAGTTTTTAAATGAGTTAGACTATATATGTATTTTATATCTACAAATATTTTGGGTAGAATATGGGTAGATGAGATAGTTGGTGTGTGACAAAAGGATGAGTTGGATAACGAGATAAGAGGTGATATAGATCTTGAGATGAGGGTGACAAGTGGAAAATGAGCGAAACCTTTACCCAAACGATAACCCCCGTCATTCAGCAGAGTAGGGATGACAACCACAGACTATTCTAGACAGTCATTGGAACACTAGCAGGCTCGCAACTTGTAGGTGTTTGTGAACGATGTGTTCACCGGTGTACTCTAAAAACACATTGACATGTATTGCGAGAGGGATCTCAAGAATGATACTATCAATAAACAAGATAAACTTGTTATTAGATCCGATAGTATGGATCAGATTAGGATTTAAGTGTAGTAAATTGTCCCTAGTCCGGGAGTATGAATTGGGCACAGTTTTAGATTCGGGAGTATGGATCAAACCAAGAGGTTAGTCTTATATCCGGAAATATGGATCAGGTGAAGAGATAAGTTTTAGATCTATGATTATGAATCTGGTAAAGAGTAAAATTTTAGATACGAGAGTTAGATCGTGTCGTTGTGGGGATCGATGGGGTAGGATAAGAGTTGGTTTTTATGGGTTTTATACATAAGAACAATCTTATGTGCTCATACAAACCCTAATGCTTGGATATAGGTTTCTCTATTGTACATGCAATGAATCCAAGACTTAAAAACCCTAATCTAGCATAAATATATAAAAAGTAACATATAGAATCAGAACTAGATGTTTACCTCTTCAATGGAAGCTTGATTCTTCTTTCTAGGAGCTTAGAGTCACAATTGTAACTCCTCTAATCGCTTACAAACACCACAAACAAGAAGGCAATATGAGAGAGGGTAAGAGATGTTAAAATTGTCCCTAGGGTTCTCTTGGAATCAAGTGTAGCCGATGTCATAGCCTAGGGGTCATATTTATACTGTAGGCTGTTAGGGTTTCAGTCTAAACCCTAATGGACAGCTTAGCCACCAAGCAGCCCAAGGAACCTTCTGGAATAAGGCCTTGGACGAAAATATGATGCATCCCCATTATAATTTCGTTCCCCCTTTAGTCCATTAGGTTTCCTAGCCCAAAACTCAACTATCATACATTTGACATTTTATCCCCCTTTATTTAATTAATCTCTTTTAGTCACCAAATTAATTCCTAATTAATTTATGACCAATACTAATTAAATAAATATGATTTCTCCTTTAATATATTATTCTTCTAATTTATTAATAAACCATAATATCCTCTCTCTTTCTCTCTCTCCATAAATTACCTTGTCAAGTTGTTTTGGTGAAGGCAACCCAAAAGGACCATACACAATTGGGTCAAGTACATACCAAATATAGTTACGGGCTTAGACACTAATCCAACAGTCTCCCACTTGGATAAGTCTAGTAACTATATCTCACATATGACTTCAGGATTCGATTAGGAATCGTAGCTCTTACATGTTGCTATCAACCCTGATCAGTAACTCATCCTTCAGATAAGGGATCGTATAATCCTCCGTTCTAGATATCATGATAAAAATACTTATTGTCCAGTACTTGTTTCTCGATCTCCAATTTGTTCAACATAAGATCTAATTGAACACATCAACTCCATTCTGACCGGGCCCAACAAATAAGTCAAACCAAATCATCAAGTGGCCAAGATATCACCTTCATTCTCACAGAATAAAAGGAATAGATTAACTTTGACTCATATGCATCTATGGTTTACCAATTAAATCATGCACAACAATGTGTTTTATAACATCAAGTTACTAATACGTTTAAACATCATAAACGCATCACCAATCAGTAAACAATAACCATATCTCTATGTTTTAAGACTATATGATATTATCGCTTTGCGATCACTTCAAGTAAAACACCACGAAGTGATACCAGCAAACGCGGTTTTATTCCAATGCTCAAATCATATTCATAAGCACTCATGAACTTTGCACCAAACCTTTTCTATTCCCAAAACCTTTTAGACAATCTACAAACAATGCATGACAGTCTTCATTCACACCTACTTCCAAAATATGAACGACTGTGGACTGTTCGAATAACCTTATTATCCTGGAAGTTAAAACATGGAAAATTGAAACAATAGATAAGTAACCAACGCAATATAGTAGCTTTACTCAGAAATAACACAACTTTATTTATTCATCAAAATGTCAAGTATGAAATATCTATTAAACGTTTCTTATCTATCTAATCCAAACTTATATCATCCTTCAGCCCAATGCTCCTAGCGTGCTGCAAGTGTTTGAACCTACTCAGTCCCTTCGTAAGGGGATCTGTTGGGTTTTCTTCTAACGATACCCTCTTCACAATGAGGAGTCCCTCTTCTACCCGATGTCTAATAAAGTGGTATTTTCTGTCGATATGTCGAGATCTACCATGATCTCTTGGTTCCTTGGTTAAGGCAACCGCTCCTTCATTATCGCAGAAAATTTCCATCGGCATCCTTATGGATGCAATAACTCTAAGGTCTCTAATGAACTTCTTTAAACATATAGCCTCCTTTGACGCTTCACTCGCCGCAATGTACTCTGATTCGCACATTGAATCAGCTACGGTCTCCTGCTTGGAACTTTTCCTAGTAACTTCTCCTCCATTTAGGGTGAAGACCCAGCCCAAATGCGATTGGTAACTACCCCGATCTGTCTGAAAACTAGCATCACTCTACCCTCATACCCTTAAATCATCACTGCCACCAAGGACTAGAAACCATTTTGTGGTCCTTAATAGGTACTTAAGAATATTCTTAACTACAATCTAATGAGCTCTACCAGGATTCCCTTGATATATGCTGACCATGCTCAAAGCAAATGCCACATCAGGGCGAGTACAAGTCATAGCGTACATGATAGAGCCTACTATGGAAACGTAAGGTACTCGGATCATATCAGCTATCTCTGCCTTTGTACTTGGGCTTTGAGTTTTACTAAGCTTGGTATTGCTTTGGATTCGCAACTCCCCTTTCTTGGAATTTTCCATACTAAAACGCTTTATTACCTTGTCCACGTATGTATCCTGACTGAGTCCTATCAGTCTCTTTTCCCTGTTTCTCATTATCCTTATTCCCAGAATATAAGAAGCCTCTCTGAGGTCCTTCATAGCGAAACATTTCCCAAGCCAGGACTTGACCTCCTACAAGGTTAGGACGTCATTTCGTATGAGTAGTATGTCATCAACATACAATACGAGGAAGCTTACTCTACTCCCACTAGCTTTGACATATACACAAGATTCATCTTCGGTTCGCAGAAAGACAAACTCTTTAACTTTCTCGTCAAAACAAAGATTCCATCTGCGAGACGCTTGTTTCAATCTATAAATGGATTTCACAAGCTTGCACACTCTATTGGATGATTCGCATCGACAAAACCCTCTGGCGGATTCATGTACACATCCTCAGCCAAATTCTTATTAAGGAAAGCGGTTTTCACGTCCATCTTCCAGATTTCATAATCTTGAAACACAGTTATTGCAAGCATTACCCTAATAGACTTTATCTTCACAACTGCTGAGAAGATCTCATCATAGTCAACTCTGGGAGTTTGAGTAAATCCCTTCGCAACCAATCGCGATTTATAAGTGTGCACTTTCCCATCTAAGTTCGTCTTCTTCTTGAAGATCCACTTGAACCCGACTGTGTTACGACCCGGTACATTATCAACCAAATTCCAAACTTGGTTGCCGTACATGGACTGAATCTCGCTATCCATTGCCTCTTTCCATTAACAAACTCCAGGCCTGCCATGGCTTCCTTGTAGCTGCTAGGTTCGTCCAAATTCATTAGTGTTTCATCACTAATAAACATATCCCCTTCAGTAGTAATATGAAAACCATTAAAATGGGGTTGAACACTAACCCTACTAGAACGTCTAAGACGTAAGGACTGGTCAACGGGCTCAACAGGAATTTCCTCCTCGGGTTGAGTGCCAGTTTTAGAGGTTCCTTCATCACTTTGCTCTTGAAATTTCTTCAAGATCAATTTGCCTCCCACTATCCTCTTGGCTTATCAATTCCCTTTCTCGGAAAACTCCTCTTCTAACAACGAAGACAACATTATCACTCGGTGTACATAAAAGATAGCCAAAAGACTTATGTGGGTAGCCGATTAAATAACACTTCTTACTACGAGGTTCGAGCTTTTCGTGAGTCTCTCGTATTACGAAAGCCTCGCAACCCCAAACCCTGATATATGCCAACGAGGGACCTTTCTCTGTCCATAGCTCATGAGGTATTTTGGCAACCTTCTTCATGGGAACTAGGATAAGGATATAGGCGGCAGTCTCAAAGGTATACCCGCAGAAAGCTATTGGAAACGAAGTCTGACTCATCATAGAACAAACCATGTCAATCAAGGTCCGATTACGTCTCTCAGCCACACCATTCAATTGTGGCATTCTCGGAGGCGTCAATTGCGAAAAAATTCCGCATTCTTTTTGATAGTTGTGAAACTCAAGACTTAGGTACTCTCCTCCTCGATCTGACCGAAGCATCTTGATTTTCCTTCCCAGTTGATTCTCCACTTCATTCTTAAACTCTTTGAACTTTTCAAAGGTTTCTGACTTTTTCTTGATTAAGTAGATATATCCATATCTGTTATAATCATCCGTAAAAGTCACGTAGAAGTGGCAAGCATCCCTTGTGGTGGATCTAAAGGGCCCACACACATCGGTGTGTATGAGATCCAATAGACCCTCACGCCTTTCAAAAGTGTCAGTAAAAGGTGACTAGGTCATCTTCCCAAGCAAACAAGATTCACACATGTCATCGTCCCTAAGGTCGAATGACTCCAACATTATCAACAACCATCACAGATTCATAAATCCCATTACAAGGTAATGCATTGAAATAAAAGACACCATTCAAATAAACATTAATAGAACCATTACTATTATCAAAAGAATATCTGAAACCTTTTCTAAACAATCAATGAAATGAAATAATGTTTCTTGCCATATCTGGCGAATAATAGCAATATTCTAAATCTAACCCCAACCCATTACTCAGCACTAAAGAATAAACTCCAACTCTGGTTACAGGTGACGATCTTCTTTTTCCCATAATCAAGTTTATCTTCCCATGTTCCATCTCCCTACTTCTTCTTAGGCCCTGCAAATCAGAACAAATGTGGTAACTACACCCTGTATCAAGAACCCATGAAGTAGAAAATGATGAGTTATTAGATTTAATAGAATACATACCTGCGAAGGTGAGCTTAATCTTCGCATCCTTTATGTCTTTCAGATATTTAGGGCAACTTCATTTCCAGTGGCCCTTCTGGTGGCATTAATAGAACTCTGCTTCTTTAGGGTAGGAAAAGGGTTTGACCAAACCAGCTTTGGTTCGACTAGAAGAGGAACCATCTTGGGTCTTACCCTTATGGTGGCTCTTACATGGAGCCTTCCTCTTCTTTCCCTTTCCTTGGCTAATTGCCAACACGGGAGCAGCCACAGTAGGGGATGGTGCAACAGATTTGTCTTTGAGGTTGCTCTCAGTAGTCCTCAGCAATTCTTAGAGCTTGCTCAAGGAGACCTCTTCCTTATTCATGTGGTAGATCATTCTGAACTGGTAGTATCATGAAGGCAAGGAGTGGAGGATTATGTTGATTGCCAAATCCTCATCAAACATAACATCAAGTTTGAGAAGACGATCAACATACCTATACATTTTCTACAAATGAGAGGTTAGGGATTCTCCACTCCCCATCTTAGCGGTGATCATGATAGTACTGATCTCATAACGCTCTTGCCTCGCGCTTTGGTGGTACCTGTCCAGCAAATTTTGATGCATTTCATACGGAAACATGTTCTCATAGGAATTTTGGAGTTCGAGGTTCATGGTGGCCAGCATGATGCAATGAACTTTCGTAGCATCACGCTTGTGGGCCTCAAAGGCGGCCAACTCTTTAGGAGTAGCAGCATCTAGGATGATCTTGTCAAGCTTTTCATCGAGGACATATTCTTTGTCCTCATAGCGTGATCATGTGAATGTACCTCATCCACTCGTTGAAGTTTGACCCATCGAATGTCACCTTTTGACATAGGTTCATCAACGAGAAAGACCCAGAAGCGTTGTTGTTTGCAGACATTTGCAAAGAAAGGAACAAAGTTTGATTAGAAATGAGTCCCTAATTAAACACCCAAATGAGAAATTAGGGCTAGGACCCAACGACATTATTTACAACTTAAAAAGGGATGCCGTACTCTAAAAGTAAATAATTTGAAGGTAAGTGAATGACGATTCACTAATTCTCACCATGAAAAACGAAAAAGAGATTAAGTTTTAAATGTATTTGAAACCTCCTAGGTCTTTTAAGATTCATTGAACTTTTTCAATGGCATGTTTAAATCTCGATATGCACTTCAAATTTGCAATTGGGATGCCAAGGATCGCAAACAAGTTGTGAATAACCATGTGAATCAACTTGGTGCACTCAATGTCTCTATCACCTAATCAATGTGTTAGTTAGCCACACACACTCCATTGATCTATGATAAACATCGAGCCACCCTTTTCCACCAATTTCAATCCCAAATTAGTGTTCCGATTAACCACGCATGCTCCACTAACGTTTGACAAGGGTACAAAGTGTAATTCCATGAAATAAGATCATTTTCACATTTTTCCCTAAAGTAACTAAGATTAGGAATTTGTAAAAACATGTTAGTTACTTTGCAATATTCATTATACTTGTAATGAGGTATTAAGTGCCCTATTCTATCCATTCGCCTAACGACCCTTCACCAATCAAGCAAGCGGTGGGTGTGAGTGTGCACCCATTAAGCATCATTTTATAGGCGGTAACCTTATACCCACCTTATAGATCGACTTCATTAATGAGGCCTACTAGCGATAAGACTAGATTTAATCTTATATATATATATATATATATATATATATATATATATATATATATATTGTCACACCCTGAAACCGATTGCGGAAATGTTCTGGGGTGGAGGACGTCATGTAAAGTATCACAACCAATGTACATAGCAAGCATAGTAAACACTAAAGATTACATTCCATAAGAATATTTACATTTGTTTGAAAGCAAGGTAATACAGTTTTACATGTACATTAGTATAACAAAATAGAGATGAGACTTCTATATGCTCCGTCTTGCTCCAAAAGATTGCAGGATACCTGTCTAACGAGGACCTGAGAATACAAGCAGTTTTTAAAAATATCAGCATAAAGCTGGTGAGTTCATAAGCGGTTTGTTTCTGTAAAAGAACAAGTTTCCTTTGGTTTTCTGAAAAAGTAGCTATCCAAGAAAATCCCATATTTTTTTTATAAGAAAAGTTTAGTTATCCATTTGTTACATAGTTTGGTTAAGAACAATTATGTTATCTCAGGAAAAACCTATATTTTCTTTAAAAGTTGGTGGTTGGTTATCGATTCGGAATGCAGTGTATAAGTATCTACCATACTTGTAGCGTTTAAGTGAAGTTTCCTGAAAGCCTAGTTATCCTTGAAAAGCACGTTAGTTTTAACACATATATAAAACTATTAAGTAGGTAGTAAAGTAATTCCTAAGGGTATTAATTTTACTAAGTTCTTTATTACTTAAAAATAAATCTCCATTATCTAAGTTGGCGAGTTCCATAACGATAAGATAGACTAGATATGGAAAGAAAAACTCCAGTATCATTTTATGACTTTTGTCACCCGTAGACCTGTCGGTCCCACTGTAGCTAGCAGCAAGGTGCAGGGTAGTCAGCCCCGTATAGATCTATACACTCAAGTTACGCTCTCCTTCTAGGAGATTCGGGGTACAGGGGTGGTCTTCCACTCGGTATCTTTGCGGAGTGCTACAGAGGACGTGTCTTTAATCTTAAGAATAATGAATTTACAAGTAATAATGCGGAAAATTTTGTTTTAGATTCTGGTTACATGGGTGGTCCTCCACTCGCGTATCTCTGTGGAGTGTTACAGAGGACGTATCAAGAGTTCTAAGATTAATGATTTTAATAGTAATAACGTGTTAATCCTTTGTGAAATATAAAATATAACATTTTATAATGACTTTTGCAATTAGTTTGAAAAGTAACTCTGCAAGTCAAATGATTGGTTAATACAGTTTTCAATGTTAAAAGTATACTGAACATGAAACATTTCATACGAAATAATAAATTTGAGTACGAGATTTCCTTGTACTTTCGCTTGTATTCCCCCGTGAAAACATGAAAAAAATGGGAAAAGGTATAGGGGTATGAACTCACTAGACGAGAAATGTACCGGTTAGGATGCTAAGTATCAGTTTAAGGCTTGAACACGTGCGAGGTTCCTATGTAACATAAGGAGATACATAATTGTATCTAATTAGACTTTGAACTACTAATTTTGTGACATAATACACTCCGAGATGCGGAAACACTTTATTTCAAGTGTTAGGAGTGAGATGGGTTGCGTCTAAGGAGGTGTAAGGCCTAGATATGGAGTTTGATCTTCAAGAGTAAACTCCTAGGGGAGATTACGGCCCATAGACCATATCCCCATGAGTTTATGGCCGTAAACTCATGGGTGGTGTGTTTTTGAATTTTTAAAGGTCTTACAATGCACAAGGGAAAGTTCTAGGGTTGAATCAGAGGCTTAGGAAGTGATCGGGACATGAAATGACCTTGGAAAAGGCGTTTCGGTTACTGAAGAACACTTGGGGTTTTTACTGCCATAAACACATGAGTTTATAGCCGTAAACTCATGCTTGGTCTATTCTTCATGTGTTTTGGTGGTTGTAGGTTAAGCATGCAAAGTTCTAGACCCAAATATAAGTCATACAAGGTGTTAAGGGCACTTAAACACCCTTTGGAGGGTGTACGGTTTTGGGAGACCTTCCCAAACCATCAACTCAAGTGCGGCTCATTTGTGCATGGTTTGGTGCATCACATGAAGGAATATAAGGTTCTAGACACTCATGCAAGCTTTTGGAGGTGATAAAGGGGCAATTTAACACCTTAGAAGGTGTTTATGGTCTATAAAGGAGTGTTTACGGTCCAAGAATGTTCTTGGGCTGTAAACTCATGTTTACTACCCAAAAGACAATTCTTTGGTGTTCTAAGCTCGTACATGCAAGTCCTTAAGTCATATCTAAGCACTAGAAGGGATTTGGAAGGGTTTTGGGACTTCAAAACCCCTTTATGGGAGTTTACGGTTTTGGGAGATGTTCCCCAACCATAAACACAAGTTTTTGAGAGTTTTGGATGATTTAAACACAGATTTGCATGCTTAACAAGTTAAACAACAAGCTAGGATAGATCACATACGATTTTAGAGCTTGAAGTGGCGTTTTTGGACCAAAACTCGAGTTGTAGAGAGAGAGAGAGAGAGAGAGAGAGAATAGAGAGAGAAATTTATGAGGAGGTGGGAAAAAGCTTAAATGAAGGTCACTCATCCTTTATATAAGGCTTGAGTTTGTGGCCCTATGGAAATTTACCCAATACCAACGTTAAACGGGGTTTATGGTTCTACTCGATTAACTTGTCATAACCCGACTTAGTTGTAAATAAAAATCTTCCAAATGAATATTAAGGGTGTTTTCACGTGTTTCTAATGCGTTTGGATACTCATGATGTCATAATGAAAGTCTCAATTTAATTAACCTAATCCAAAGTTAACGGAAAAATTGGAATGGAAACGGTTTTATTAACGAGAACATGTTACAGTGATGGAATAAATTTTAGGTTGTCACATTATCCCCTCGTTACAGGGAATTTCATCCCGAAATTTAGAATTAAGATACAAATCATGGAATTGGAAAGAGTTGCAGACATTTCTGTTTCATTGAGTCTTCGCGCTCCCAAGTGAATTTGGGTCCCCGCTTGGCATTCTAGCGAACCTTCACTATTGGGATGCGGCTGTGTGTCGTACTGATGAGTTAAAAAATCTTAGATCGCTTAGATCTTTCACAAGCACGACAAAAGTAATCAAATAGTTTAAGAATAATATGAGTAAGAACACAAAAGAGAATCAAACTTATGCTTATGATTCAAACAACGTCACGCCTCAACAGAGCTCGATGAAGAACTTCCGCTGTAGAGGCGAGCTAGGGTTTACAGCAGATTTGAAACAAAAACAATCAAAGCCCTAACTTCTAAGTCTGCAGGCATGCAGCTTATATACTAAAATCTAATACAAAATTATGCACGGCTGGACATGCCTAATACCGGTATTCAAACTGGACTATGGACCGAGCCCATGATGCAACCCAATAGACTCAACAATCTCCCCTTTGCGTCAAATGAGGTGAGAGATTATTTCTTCTGAGCAGGCCTCACTGTCTTTACAACTTTAAACAATTTAGGAATAATGGCAAGAAGAGTCTGTCGGAATCGAATGTACCACCTTAGCATGTCAACAAAAAGCTTCTTATCAGCAGTTGTATTCTGGTCGCACCTCTGTATGATATCCAAGATATGCTCAAGATAAGACGTCGAGAAGAGGTGTTTATCAACAAGGGCGAACTTACATTTTTGACCTTCACCCCTAAGAAACATGACCGTGTGATACATTGAATCTATCTTCCCTTGGATCATGGTATTGACATTGCCATATTTTCCCATGGTTTTGATCGTTGGTCGCTTGTGTATGGCAGAGGCAATTTCCTAGTCCATCTTCGCTACCTCATGAATGTAGCAAACAAGCATACGCTTGACATGATCGATTATTAGCTGATACTCCTGAGGATTTAGCAGAAGAATGCTGTTGAGGAGTATCCAGTCACGGGGGTTGAGGTTTGGTAGATCAGCAAGGGAAAAATGGTAGACTGAGCCTTCGTTTCCTCAAGTCACCCTGAATTTGACATTAATAAATTTCCCTGCTGAATAGGGCTTCATCACCTTGACTGCAGTTATCTTCTTTAAGCTCCAGGTCAGGTATTGGGGTTTGGGAAACTCCAAGTAAAACTCCAGAAGATCCCTATCTACTTTTGGGTCTGGAGAAGGAATAGCAACAGTCGAGTTAAATCAGTGGAAGATGAATGCCTTTCGGGTGATTGGCATGTCGAACTATACATCCTTGGAGTTGTCAAGACCGAAGGACATTATTGGTTCGAGCCAGTGAACATTTGGCTCGTCAATTGCACATCTCTGAAGTGATTCTTTTGCCCATTTGGGAAACAGGTACTTTTTCTTTTCAAGGAGCTCAGTCTCCTTTCGCTTCATTTCCAGCTCGGCTAGCTTCTTCTTGATGTTTTCTTCCAGTTCTTTCTCTAAATTTTTAACTTTCTAGAAGGGATTTGTTGGATTTTCAGCATATACATCCTCTTCATTGTTTGTATCATCATCACCGATTTTCTTCTTCTTTTTGTCTTTGTTGCTGACCGAAGCTACATTACCCTTCAGTCCAGCAGACGTCCAGCTCATGGCTTTGATCAGGAAGGAGGAGGTTGCGATGAAACTTTCTCTCCACCTTGTTTCGGTTGGACCCCGGTAACCGGAACACCTTTAATGCGGCTAAGAACATCCAACGCTGGTCTGAGCTTTTCCACCAACTGACGTCTCACAGTGACAGTGATGACCGGATCATGAGCGTCAACAAGATGAAGAAGGATTGAGTGAACTTCTCCAACAGAACTCCTGATAACTTCCCTTTCTGACTTGAGGTCATTAAGGGCAGCCTCAGTAGTACGCAGCTTCTGAGTTTGCAATTCGACCTGGGAGGTACATCGGTCAAGCTCATCCATAATTCGATTCTCCACAACTAACTCCGCTTCCAGTTGAGTTAAGCGATCGTGGACATTAGCATGGAGTTTCTTGTTGGCTTGTTGAATGGCTAGGCCTGCTGCTTCAAGGTTTGAGCGCTCAGCTTGAATGGACTTTTGAAGGTTCTCAACTGAAGCGTTGACCATTTTAGCATTTTTGGCAGCAGCACCCTGCAATGAATCTAAAAATATATGAGCTTCAGAGACTAGTTTATCGACTTTTGCAGTCGCTTCCTTGCATTCCTTTGTGGAAGGATCAACAGAAATGGAGGCCTGTTTGTCACACCCCGAAAACCAAGGCGGAAACATTTCCGGGGCGGACTCCACGTTGAGTATCAAATCCAATGCACATAGTAAGCAAAGTAAACAACCATTACATTACATATGAACATTTACATTTGTTCAAAAGTAAAGTTGTACAAGTATGATACATATGTATATATGAGCAAAAGTTTGGGCGTGTCTTCAACGCACTCCATCTTCGTCAAAAAGGATCATCGGGTACCTATCTAAATGTGGACATGAGAATACAAGCATTTTAAAAAGCAGCATAAAGTTGGTGAGTTCATAAGCAGTTTTGTTTTCAGAAAATGTACGAGTTCCTTTCGGTTTCTGAAAAAGTTACGACCTAAGAAAATCCCATATTTTCTTAAATCAAATGTTTATTTATCTGTTATGTTACACAGTTCTGGTTATGTACAATTGTTATCCCAGGAAAATCCCATATTTTCCTAAATGTTGACTACCGATCTGAAATGTAATGTGAAAGATGTATACTGAAAAACTAGTTATCCTTGTGAAGTGTATGTTAGTTTTAACACATATATAAAACTAATAACTACAAAGTAAACTAGTTACTAAAACCATTATTACTAAAAACTAAATCTCTGTTATCCAAAATGCGAATTCTATAACCATATGATAGACTAATTATGGCAATAAGTAGTCCATCACCCTTTATGACTTTCGTCACCCTTGAACCTTTCGGTTCGGCTGTAGCTAGCAGCCAGGTGCGGGGTAGTCAGCCCCGTATAGATCTATACACACAAGTCACGCTCCTTATCTAAGAGATTCTGGTTATAGTGGCGGTCCTCCACTCGCGTATCTCTATGGAGTGTTCTCCAAGGACGTGTCTCTAATTTATAGGAATAACAAATTTACTAGTAATAATACAGAAAGATCAAATGACGATCCTCCACTCGCGTATCTCTGTGGAGTGTTACCGACCACAAAACAATATACTAAGTTTCATGTTCAAAGTTCAAATGTGATGCTTTTAACTGTTATGATGTGGGAAAACATTTGTTAAAATATAAAATACAACAATTTATAATGTTTTTCACAAATAATACGGTAGTGTGTTCTGTCAGTGTTAAAAGCATATGTAATATAAAACATATAAAACAAGTTTTGAGTACAATTATTCCTTGTACTTTGCTTGTATCCCCCTGAAAAGAGTGAAAACATTGAAAATGGGTAGGGGTATGAACTCACCAAACGAGAAAACGTGTCAGTTTGGATGCTATGTGTCAGTTTAGGGCTTGATAACGCGCGAGGTTCCTATGTAATATGAAATGGTATACTAATATATCTAATTAGACTTTAAATCACTAATTAGATATGATTATACACTCCAATACGAGAAAACACTTCAAATAAAGTGTTTGGAGTGACCCGGGTGACATCTATGGACGTATAGGGCTTTGGAAAATGAGTTTGCTCTTCAAGAGTAAACTCATTAGGGAGTTTACAGCCCTAAGGCTATGACTACATGAGTTCACGGTCGTGAACTCATGAATATGGGGTATTATGGTATCAAATGGCCAAATAACACTTGGGAAGGGTTACTATGATTTAATCTAAGGCATATGTGACATCCCCAAAATCACGGCCAGAAAAGACCGATTTTGTTTATGCTTTATGAAAATCAGAGTACTTCATTTTATAAAAAGGTTGCGGAATTTGTTCCCAGAAAAACACGATAAATACGTTATTAAAACATTTTCGAAGAAACGTATTTTTATTCATCTTAAAACGTTTGGGATGTCATCGTTAATACAAAAACATAAGCATAAACAGAACTTACAATTATTTCCACTAGTGATCTACAGCTCTTTAAGTCTCTCAGTGTAATGTCACTTCATTTCGTCACCTGTGATATACATAAACTGAGTGGGTCAGGTTGGGAAACCTGGTGAGTACATAGGGTTTTCAACCCACAATAATATAGTTATTATGTTTAAACAATCAAACACTCAACCCAATTACCCATCCCCATTATCTTCTTTTAGTCTTAAGAATCAGCTATTCCTCGTTTATTTATTCCTAAGGATCATCCTAAGGAATCGACACGAAGTCCATCATTACCAAGGCTTATAGAATATATCTAGTGAACACGTAGTCCGAAACATCTAGTAAACACTTAGTTCAAAAGTAACTAGTGAACACACTTAGTTCAAAATACCTAGTGAACACACTCAGTTCAAAGATACGTAGTGAACACACTCAGTTCAAAAATACCTAATGAGCACGTAGTTCAAAAACACCTACAGTTTATGAGCTTACTAGCGTTCCATCGAACCATCTAGTATCGCCCATGGTCTTCATTTATACTCCACTAGATGACTGGATCACTGACAACATCGTGTTATCACAAAACAACTATTTCATCTACCCATGTTTTACCCAACACATTACGTAGATATAAAATACATATACAGTTTAAATCATTTAAAACATGTATAAAAATCTTTCACTCAACATAGACAGCAAGTATCCAGACAATATGTACACATAGCACGTAATTTATATTAAAATACTTCATATCTATGTGTAAGATGAAAGGGACCATGCACTCACCTGAATAGGTGGTGAGTCAGCACTCGGACAGCGCTTCGATACTCTCAAAACGATATTCCTTCGATAAAACCTAGTACCAGTACCACTAGGGTTTAGTCTAACGATAACTGTGACTAATTAACAGTCTGACTATTATTATTATTATATAAGCGTTAAATAACACTCAATATAACTCATAATAATAGCCCAAATACTCATTATAAGTTCCTAATAATGTTACTATATTAAAACATAAGCTATATTAAAGATAGCGTAGTCATAGCTCACTTACAGCGGGTTTTTCGCAAAATCGGGCTTTGCTGGAGCAGCGTTTCCGAGCCGAAAGGCTCTTTTCTCGGGACTCCAGGAGCCTCGGGGCTTCCTTCGGGTGCTAGGGGGTTTACCTAGGCTTTAGGGAGGGTTTGGGAGGCTAGAGAGAGAAACTAGAGAGAGAAAGAATGTTGGAGAGGTGTGAAGAGAAGTGAATGCCCGGCACCTCTATTTATAGGGGTGCTGACTGGCCTACTCGCCGAGTAGGGGGGACCTACTCGCCGAGTTGGTCCATGTGGTGGCCTTCTGGTGGTGCCACGTGTCCAATTCTGGTGGTGCCACATCACCCCCTATCGTGTATCAGCCTTCAAATTTAGAAAAATCATAACTTTCGCATACGAGCTCCCTTTTCGACGTTCTTTATATCCACGTGTAGGTAAAATCAAGATCCACAACTTTCATTTAGACTCCGTCAGCTAATTCTTGACCGATCTCAAATTTAACAGTAGGAGGAGTTTAGACTGTTAAATGACCGCGAAGAGTTCATAACTCCTTCATGCGGACTCCGTTTTCGTCTGTCTTTTTACCGTTGAGTTCCTATTAATGAGATCTTCAACTCTCATTTAGGTCACGTAAGCCAAAAACCACTCGAACTAAAATTCGAGTTTCAGGCCGTGCACTGCTAAGCCGAATCTTAGAAAAATCATAACTTCTTCATACGAAGTCAGATTTGGGCATTCTTTTTATCGATGTTCTTAGTTTAACATATTCTACGACTTTTGTTTACATTGCTAAGGCTAAAAAATCTTCTATCGTAAATTCACTATTTACATCTCCCGGTGTCGTGCCGGTTTTGCCGTAAAACTTGGGCGGGCCATAACTTCTTCGTTATAACTCGGATTTCGACGCTCTTTATATGTATGGAAATCTTGTGTCATATTCTACAACTTGGTTAAGATTATTTATTCTAAATAATCTTTTGTCGAAAAGTCATTTTCGACCCCTATTGCCTCTAAATTGACTAGCCCGGATTTGCGGGCGTTACAATTATCTCCCCCTTAGGATGATTACGTCCCGGAATCATCAACGAAACATGGCTCACATGATGACTTCATTTGTTATCTATTCACCCTAAGTCATAACTTCGAGGTTTCTTCAAACGTGTATCTAACTCTTAAACTTCTTGACTACAGGCGATGCTCGATCTTGCATACGCTCTCTATCTCACGTTAGACTGCAAATTATGACCTTCAAGTCACAATCTCGATCCTCACTGGATACGAACTTAACATAAGTTCTTTTATTAATACAATGGACCGATGTGTCATATTCTAATGACCTCTCATCGTATGTTGCAATGCTCAGAATTAAGTCTCTTAGAGTCAAATTCCAGAACAATCTATACCTTCCTTCATGTTCTAGTCACATCTAAAAAGGTACTATCTCTAGCAACCATCTTCTTTTAACAACGAGTGCGATACTTCTATTGATCGCTTTGATTTCAATCGTTTGGTTTAAGTCGGACGCTACATCAAACTTGGTTCTCTGAACTACGTAACATACTCATCGTAGTCGGACTCAATTCGATATGACCGCTAGGGTCGGAATATCAACAATCGTCTTAGTCATTACCGAAACAATGGTAACAACACACTTGAATAAATCGAAATCAATTACTAGTTTCTTGGTAACCTTGTGACTTTCCCTGATCCAAGCGTGAGTCCTGTGCTTCCGGTAGTATATGCATCTACTACCTTTCACACCTACTCATACTCGTCCCAAGTATTGTCTCGCAGTTTTCCAAGTTATTATCACAAAAAAAATTTTAACACATAAAAATGTGTCCAAACAATCACAAAATTTTCCCTAGACTCTACTAGGACTTCTTCTATGCGTATCTTCAATCATCAATTTTGCTTCAGCTCGGTGGAAATACCATACGATGGGTCAACTTCATGAATTACGCCAATCATTCCATCATCCTACCAATCGAAGGTGTACTTCGGACGTACTGTACTCCTCTAAACGTACAACATGACATACTCTAAGGGCAAGATACCACTCTTATGATATCTTCCGATAGGTGTCATTCACTATCGTAAGCCTTTTCATTTCCTCCACTTACTCAATTCTCTATGAGTCCTTATGATGACATTCTATTCTCCAAAGCAAGCGTTTGGTGTATCGAGACGAGAATATAGATAGAGGAAGAATTAGACACGTATTCCTCCTTATTTCTCCAAAAAGTTACATGCCAGTTCTAATATCGTAACTAAACGTTTAGAAACCTGAGCACATAAAATTTCCAGATCCGATCGGCAACAGACCATAGATCCGATCATATAATGCATATCATAAATCATTTAGCACATAAAAGCATGTTAGGAATTTTCCCTAAATAAGCTAGTGCTTGTGTCTATTTAGGTGTATTACCTAAATTTTATTAAACACACTCCTCACAATCATTGCTTAGCATTCTAAGTTTAAGTCTAGAAATAAATCCATATTCCTAGTTCGCTTAAACTAATGCTCTGATACCAACTGTGACATCCCCAAAATCACGGCCAGAAAAGATCGATTTTGTTTATGCTTTATGAAAATCAGAGTACTTCATTTTATAAAAAGGTTGCGGAATTTGTTCCCAGAAAAACACGATAAATACGTTATTAAAACATTTTCGAAGAAACGTATTTTTATTTATCTTAAAACGTTTGGGATGTCATCGTTAATACATAAACATAAGCATAAACAGAACTTACAATTATTTACACTAGTGATCTACAGCTCTTTAAGTCTCTTAGTGTAATGTCACTTCATTTCGTCACCTGTGATATACATAAACTGAGTGGGTCAGGTTGGGAAACCTGGTGAGTACATAGGGTTTTCAACCCACAATAATATAGTTATTATGTTTAAACAATCAAACACTCAACCCAATTACCCATCCCCATTATCTTCTTTTAGTCATAAGAATCAGCTATTCCTCGTTTATTTATTCCTAAGGATCATCCTAAGGAATCGACACGAAGTCCATCATTACCAAGGCTTATAGAATATATCTGGTGAACACGTAGTCCGAAACATATGGTAAACACTTAGTTCAAAAGTAACTAGTGAACACACTTAGTTCAAAATACCTAGTGAACACACTCAGTTCAAAGATACGTAGTGAACACACTCAGTTCAAAAATACCTAATGAGCACGTAGTTCAAAAACACCTACAGGTTACGAGCTTACTAGCGTTCCATCGAACCATCTAGTATCGTCCATGGTCTTCATCTATACTCCACTAGATGACTGGATCACTGACAACATCGTGTTATCACAAAACAACTATTTCATCTACCCATGTTTTACCCAACACATTTCGTAGATATAAAATACATATACAGTTTAAATCATTTAAAACATGTATAAAAATCTTTCACTCAACATAGACAGCAAGTATCCAGACAATATGTACACATAGCACGTAATTTATATTAAAATACTTCATATCTATGTGTAAGATGAAAGGGACCATGCACTCACCTGAATAGGTGGTGACTCAGCACTCGGACAGCACTTCGATACTCTCAAAACAATATTCCTTCGATAAAACCTAGTACCAGTACCACTAGGGTTTAGTCTAATGATAACCGTGACTAATTAACAGTCTGACTATTATTATTATTATATAAGCGTTAAATAACACTCAATATAACTCATAATAATAGCCCAAATACTCATTATAAGTTCCTAATAATGTTACTATATTAAAACATAAGCTATATTAAAGATAGCGTAGTCATAGCTCACTTACAGCGGGTTTTTCGCAAAACCGGGCTTCACTGGAGCAGCGTTTCCGAGCCGAAAGGCTCTTTTCTCGGGACTCCGGGAGCCTTGGGGCTTCCTTCGGGTGCTAGGGGGTTTACCTAGGCTTTAGGGAGGGTTTGGGAGGCTAGAGAGAGAAACTAGAGAGAGAAAGAATGTTGGAGAGGTGTGAAGAGAAATGAATGCCCGACACCTCTATTTATAGGGGTGCTGACTGGCCTACTCGCTGAGTAGGGGGGACCTACTCGCCGAGTTGGTCCATGTGGTGGCCTTCTGGTGGTGCCACGTGTCCAATTCTGGTGGTGCCACGTCACCCCCTATCGCGTATCAGCCTTCAAACTTAGAAAAATCATAACTTTCGCATAAGAGCTCCGTTTTCGACGTTCTTTATATCCACGCGTAGGTAAAATCAAGATCTACAACTTTCGTTTAGACTCCGTCAGCTAATTCTTGACCGATCTCAAATTTAACAGTAGGAGGAGTTTAGACTGTTAAATGACCGCGAAGAGTTCATAACTCCTTCATACGGACTCCGTTTTCGTCTGTCTTTTTACCGTTGAGTTCCTATTAATGAGATCTTCAACTCTCATTTAGGTCACGTAAGCCAAAAACCACTCGAACTAAAATTCGAGTTTCAGGCCGTGCACTGCTAAGCCGAATCTTAGAAAAATCATAACTTCTTCCTACGAAGTCGGATTTGGGCGTTATTTTTATCGATGTTCTTAGTTTAACATATTCTACGACATTTGTTTTGATTGCTAAGGCTAAAAAGTCTTCTATCGTAAATTCACTATTTACGTCTCCCGGTGCCGGGCCGGTTTTGCCGTAAAACTTCGGCGGGCCATAACTTCTTCTTTATAACTCGGATTTCGGCGCTCTTTATATGTATGGAAAGCTTGTGTCATATTCTACAACTTGGTTAAGATTATTTATTCTAAATAATCTTTTGTCGAAAAGTCATTTTCGACCCCTATTGCCTCTAAATTGACTAGCCTGGATCTGCGGGCGTTACAGCATAGGAATGAGTTAAACTACCAAAGGGACCATCAAAGGGAGTTTATCGCCCTAAACTAGGATTTTACATCCGTAAGCTCCTATAACCTTCTTATATTAATGATTTGGTGGCCTTATATCAATCTCATGTGATTCAAACCAATTTTACAAGCATTAGAATGAATTTTGGGCATCATTTGGCTTGTGTATATGATTTTACAGCCCAGGAACCCATTCTAGGGGGGTTTACTGTTGTAAACTCTCAAAGGGATGGTTTTCATCAACTTTAAGGCCCCTAAATCGATTATGGTTGATTCTAGAATTTAATCCAAGGCTATTGGTGTGTTTAAGTGGCATTTAAACACTCAAATTTGAGTTTACTCCCCATGAAGATGAGTTTACGACCCAAGCATGTTCTTGGGAAGTAAACTCATGCTTACTCCCCAAAAATTGGATTCAAGGTGTTCTAAGTCCAGTCCATTAAGCCATTTATCCATATCTAAGCTCCAAAAGTGGATTGGAAGGGTTTTAAGGGTCAAAACCCATTATATGTGTGTTTACGGCCCAAGCATGTTACAAGGCCATAAACACATGAAAATGGTCCTAAATCATAGTTTGAACTTGGATTTGGAAGCTACAAAGGTTGTACAATAAGTTAGGGTGGTTACCTTGATGAAATGGAGCTTAAATTTAATGATTTTGGATTTGAAACTTGGATTAGAGGAGAGAGGTTAGAGGGAGAGAGTAGTGAGAGAGAGAAAAAGCTTCAAATGGAAGTTTAAACCACTTTATATATGTTCCAAGTTCGGGACACGGTGGAACTTTACCCGATACCGACGTTAGACGTGGCTTTTGTTCGCACCCGATTGAGTTGCCATAACCCGATATGGTTGATTCTAAAATGTTTGCGATTACTAATATGGAGTGTTAATATGAGTTCTAAACACATTTGGACACCCATTAAGTCATAATAGAAATCTCAAATTTATGACTTAATTTAATAATGTAACGGAAACGAAATTGAAAACGACGAATATATTAACGAAAAGGGTTACAAATGATGGAACGAACTTCGGGTTGTCACACTGTTGGCATTGAAAAGTGGAGGCCGCAATTGCCTTGGCTGCATCGGATAGAGTAGTGTTGTGTTCGGTGACAACTGAGGAGAACAAAGCCTTCAAGGCAGCTTCACAATAAGCACCAGATGTAGAGGAAGAGGAGGAAAGCAGCTTGTCAAGCTTTTCGTTTACAGCCTTTAAATGATGTTTGGTAACTGGCTCATCGTCATCGTCATTGCTCTGCACTCTGTAAGGACTGGAGTATGTGGAATCAGACTCCAAATCCTCACCACCCAGTATAGGGGTTGTTTCAGCAGATTGCGTAGGAGATAAAGGTTTGGAAGAAGGTGGAGGTTCAGTTGTAACTTGTGGTTCGGTTGTGACTAGAGGTTCGGGTGTAGGTGGATCAGGAACAGTAGAGCGAGTTTGTGTGGTAGTGGTGGTATCTGTAAATATGGGAGTGGGAATATGAATTGTAGTGGATGGTTGAGAGGTGAAAACTGGGATTGTTAAAGGTATAGGGGAAGGGGGATTGGAGCGAACTGGAATGTCTGGGGTAGGAGAGCGAGGTGGAGTATCACCTCGACCCGAAGCCTCTTCTTCTGGAGCTTTTGCTCTCAGAATTTGATGGAGGGGCGTTTTGTGCTTAGGAGGGACATATTCTGAATCGCTTGAAGATTGCAAAATAAGTCTCCGAGCTCGCTTCTTTAGCTTTTTCAGTTGAGCCTGAGAAGGGGCAGCTTTATCAGTCTTTCGCTATTTGGGGGTTTGCCCCTTGGTTTGCTTGGTGACCTGTTCTCCCTTCTATGTTTCAGGCTTTTTGCCCCTCTTCGATGGCATGTCAGCCTCCTCAATGTAACGAACCATTGCCTGTGTAAGCTCTCTTGGGCCAGCTGATGGACGCTTCATGTATTCTTGTAGAACATTACTCGACTCAGAAATACGACTGAGCATCGGTTCAGGAATGGAGCCAATAAACAAAAAATTCGATGGATCAGTAACAATGATCTTCGTCGTATGAAAGGTAGGAATGGATGAGAGCAAGGAATCCACCATTATTGGAACACCAAGGCGGTCCATTGCCCATTGGGTGATGATAGACCAAAAACTCCCACATGATATCTCAGAATGCCTGGATGAAGAAACGAAGCTTTGAACCAACTGTTGCCATATGATGGTTCCATAATCTAGGTTAATGAAGTGGTACAACCCGTGTAGTACCATCATGAAGGATTTGCTTGCACCATCAGAGTTGGCGCTTCGCTCAGACAGTCCCTTGAATAATAACGTAAAAAGGCCATTCCATTGGGGAGGAAGGCAGGACTTTTTGAACTTTGTAATGGTTGTTAACGTTTCAGTATACCCCATCTGATAGAACATTGAAAATAATTGACCAGTAGTAATGGAGTCGGGGTTTACAAGAGAGGAATCTTGAGCAAGACCGATTAGGGCACATAATCGATTCTTGGAGATGGAGGTCTTCTCGTTGTGAAGTTCAAAATGAATGCGTTCACTTATCCTATCATAGAAGGCAGAAGAGTAGACAAGAGACAAGAACGACATAGGAACCACTTCAACTTTAGTCAGTGTGTCAACGAGTGGTGAGTATTTGAGACACTCAACCACATACATCATATATGGCTCATAGATGAACAGTGTAAGATCGATGATTAGATTCTGTTGAGGTTTGATGGTGAGAAGGGGTTGACAAACTGAGGTATCGTGAACTGAGGATGAGTCTGCCATTGATATAGCTTGAAGAAGATAATGAACAGTTGCAGAGAATCATCAGGTTTCTTTTGAGAGGATTTTGGATGTGATAAAGGATGAGAGTGTGCCATTCCAATTCCTTTTATATGTACACTGAAGAGAGAGAAAAATTCGGCTGAAATCTTGGAAAATCTCATAAATAGCGCCTGAGTTGATGGGTCTACAGTTGGCATGCCGAGGATGATGCAGGAGAGAAAAAAACGTTCCCTTTTTCATGCCGTTTCATAAAATGCACTTTTTCAAATCTCCAAGTCATTTGGAAAGCTGCTGAGTTAGCATCCACTTTAACCCAATTGTTTCGTATAACACTTGAATCTATGTACCTATAGTTCTGTAATGATCAATCGAAATCAGAATCAGAATTTGGAAAAATAAAATTTCCGTGCATAGGGTGTAAAAGAGAAGGAAATAAAATGAGATTTTTGGGATCATATGTGATGTCGAAATCTGACATAAAACAATCGATTCTAGACAGAAATCACTTCCTTCAATGTCAAGAGAGAAATTAAAGTGCTTGCTTGGTTTCCCATGGAATAAAGATCAATAAGTTTTTGAGAAGTTTTGAAAGGCCTCTTTTAAATGTTAAAGGGGTCGGCTTTTGCTTCAATTCATAATTTTGATACTTAACATAAGACCGAATTTGAATGAAGTACTTGTGAGATCATTGTGATCTGTTGAACAAGTAGGTAGGATAAACTTTATAGTGACAAGGGAAAGAGGAAATCTCAAAAAAAAAAAAAAAAAACAAAAAAAAAACTGGATCTTTTAGGGTTAGAGAAGCATTGGTGAAAGGCAAACTCATAAAGATCACTCAAAAGAAAAAGGAGATTTCATAGGGTAACAAGTAAGATCTTGAATCGTTAGATTCACCGTCAATTCATTACTGGTGTTGAACTATGGGTTTCACTTAGTACATAGTAGCATGAGACTAAGATCATGAACACAGATGTTGTATAACCATAAACTTTAGTGGTTAAGACTAAGAGTCTCAGGGGTTATATTGATGAAACGAATTATAATGGAGAAAGATGATAGAGATGGTATAAGAAGCGAGAGTACCTCTGCATTAAAGAAAAAAAAGGACCAAGTAGAAAACTCTAAACTCAATGTGAGTAGATTAAGGTACCTCATGATTAGAGTGAATCACATAGCCTGGATTGGGAAAACATGATTGGTATATATCATGTTATTAAGGCTTCACTCAAAATATGTCGAGGCTTTAGTCAACATACAAAAGCAGGCTTCTAGGGACACCTAACTAGGAAAACTATTTACTTGACTTAGTAAAGAAAAGATGTACATAAGTGAACAATTGAAAATACCTTAAAAAAGTGAACAAGTTCAGAAGGACCGAACCCGAAATAGATCGAACGCTCGGTTCATTTCGGTTCATGGACCAACTTCACCCGAAATAGATCGAACCCGAAATGGATCGAACCCGAAATAGACCGAACGTTTGGATCATTTCGGTTCGCTCAATTTCGTTTGTTATCTTTATGAGAGCGAAGGAAATTTTGGTACAGACTCGGCTTGCATCATTCCTAGACCTTGTAGAATCTTATTGAAGCTTCCTTTTGGTAAGGCCTTCGTGAATATGCCTGCCAATTGATCAGTCGTTCTAACGAAGTGTATTTCTACGTTACCATCTTCGACGTGATCTTTGATGACGTGATATCTAAAAGCTATATGCTTCGTCTTCGATTGTTGTACTGGTTAGTGACAAATCCTAATTGCACTTTCAGAGTCACAATATAGTGGGATTTTCTTCATGTTTAACCGATAATCCCATAGTTGACTTTGTATCCATACGACTTGAGATGTACAAGATGCTGCAACAATGTACTCGGCTTTTGCAGTAGATAACGAAACACATGTCTGTTTCTTGGATTGCCAACTGACTAATTTACCATCAAGAAATTGACATCCTCCTGTGGTGCTTTTACGATCCAATCCACAACCACCCAGATCTGCATCTGAAAATGCTTGAACGAAGAATCCTGACTTAGCTAGATACCATACGCCGATAGAGGAGGTTCACTTCAGATAGTGAAAAATGTTCTTCACTGCTTGAAGATGAGGTTCTCGTGGGTTGGCTTGAAACCGTGCACAGTAACAGACAGAGAACATGATGTCAGGTCTACTGGCTGTGAGATACATCAGAGATCCAATCATTTGTCGATATAGGGTTACATCAGTTGTTGTTTTCTCCAAGGATGGTGTGAGTTTAGTACCAAAAGCCATAGGCACTTTCACTTTGGAGTCTCCCATCATTCCAAACTTGGTTAGCAAAGTCTTGTATATGCTTCCTGATTAATAAAAATGACTTCGGGTCCCTGTCTAATGTTTAAACCAAGGAAAAAGTTAATTGGTCCCATTGAGCTCATCTCAAATTTAGTTTCCATCAACTTTCTGAATTCAGCTGTTAAGCTACGATTTGTGGAGCCAAAGATGATTTCATCAACGTAAATTTGGACTATCATAAGGGGGTTACCTTCTCGCTTACGAAAGCAGGTTGGGTCAACCGAACCTTGTTTGAATTTTGAAATTTTTAAGAAACGAGTAAGAGTTTCATACCATGCTCTGGGAGCCTGTTTAAGACCATATACTGCTTTGTCAAGAATATAACAGTGATCGGGATACTTCTCATTCACGAAGCCTGGCGGTTGCTCAAGATATACGGTTTCTTCAAGTTCACCATTGAGGAAAGCACATTTAACGTCCATTTAATAGACTTCAAAGTTCTTGTGAGCAGCGTGCGCAAGAAAGATACGAACAGATTCTAATCTTGCCACGGGAGCGAAGGTTTCTTCATAATCAATTCCCTCTTCCTGACGGTATCCTTTGACGACCAGCCTCGCTTTGTTACGAATGACGTTCCCTCTTTTTCCATCTTATTCCTGAATACCCATTTGAGACCAACAACCGAAGCATCCTTAGGAGTTGGAATAAGACGCCATACCTTGTTTCGCTCAAATTCATTTAATTCATCATGCATTGCTTGAACCCAATCTGAATGATCAAGAGTTGTGTTGACAGTTTTTGGTTCAATTTTAGAGACGAATGAGTTGAACATGTTGAATTCTACTTTTGAAAAAAGTGCAGCCTATTTCCCTTTGATTTGAGAGCGAGTTATCACTTTTTCCGATGTTTCCCCAATAATCTGAGTTTGCGGATGATCTTTGGTCCATTTAACAAGTGGAGGAAATGATGGATCATAAATAGGATCCAGTTCAGCATTAACTTATGCCACTATTTCAGACATGATGTCATCATCACCAACATTGGTGTTCTCCCCCTCGAAGAATAAACCCTGTTCAGGACTAGCATTTGTATCTTCTTCATTGCTTGGAATTTCAGTGGAACTGGATGAATTTGGCGATGAGTTCTCCCCCTGTAATGAAGGACCGCGATCATGAGGAGTAGAGGAACCCTCCCCCTGGACAGTAAGATACTCACCAGAAGGTTCGGTTGCTTTTGCGCCTTCAGTGTCTTTGGATTTTTTTTTCAGCTATCTTCTTAGCAGCATCTTCTATAACTTCTTTCAGATTATCAACTTTGTTGTCTTTTGCAGTTGATTCATAGTCAATCGCCTTTTTAGGCTCATCAAACAAGAGCATGAATTGGTTGAAAAGATTCGAGATGGAGATGGTAACCTGACCATTCTTTGAAAATATATCTTGTGATGCATCTTCTGTTGATTTCAGCTTCTTAACATAACTATCATCAAAAGTGACATAGTATGTTTCTTCAATTTTCTTCGATCTTTTATTTAGAACTCTATATGCCTTGGAGTTCAGGGAATAGCCTAAGAAAATTCCTTCATCTGCCTTGACATCGAACTTGTTTTGATTCTCTTTGGAGTTGAAAATAAAACATCTTGAACCGAACACATGAAAGAATTTCACATTTGGTTTTCGATTGTTCAGGATCTCGTAAGGAGTAATTGAGAATCTTTTATTCATGAATGATCGATTCTAAGTATAACATGCAGCCACGATTGCATCAGCCCAGAAGTACAACGGCAAGGACGCGAAACATAACATGGTACGAGCATCTTCACATAGTGACCGATTTCTACTTTCAGCAATGCCATTTTACTGCAGAGTATATGGAGCAGAGAAATTGTGACGCGTGACGCGAGCAGCCACTATTAATGTACCACTATTAATGTACCATTCTTCGTCAAACTGCTCGTCACGTATAACCTGCAAAAAATTAAGCAGATTTAGGAACCGAAAGTTTCTTGAGTCCTTGTGAGCCTTTTACAGGACATGATATAGTAAGAGAAATATCAACCATATATGTGCGTTTAATTAAAGTTGTTTCATCTTTTCTTTTAATGGTGAAAACTTTAATTTTTGTTGACTTAGCAGGACTGGGGTTTTTGACAAAAGGACTGGAATTTAGAGATTTGGAATTAGGAGAGACATTAGGTTTTTGGTTTTTGTGATCAGACTTGTAGGCTTGAGGATTGAAATTTTTATTCTGTTTGCCATTGGATGAGGAACCGAAACTCTCCTTTCGGTTGTTGTAGGATGAGGGACCGAAACGTCTCTTTCGGTTGTTGATGGAAGATGGACCGAAACTACCCTTTCGGTTGTTGTAGGATGAGGGACCGAAATGGTTCTTTCAGTTGTTGATGATAGATGGACCGAAACTACCCTTTCGGTTGTCGATGGATGATGGACTGAAACTACCCTTTCGGTTGTTTTCAGTCGAGAGACCGAAACTACCCTATCGGTTGTTTTCAGTCGTTGGACCGAAACCACCTTTACGGTTCCTATTTGTTGAAGGACCGAACTCATCCTTTCGGTTCCAGTTGGTCGAAGGACCGAAATCGTCCTTTCGGTTCCTGTTGATTGAAGGACCAAAACCTCTCTTTCGGTTCCTTGTGTCTTCTTGTGATTTTTGCTTCTTTTCAATCCTTACAAAATCAAGATTCTGAGAGTTCCAAAAACGTTTTCTTTCGGAGAGATTCTTCTTGTATCTTACGTTTCGTTGATGCTTTCGATCAACGACCTATTTTGGATTTCTATGAATGTTGGCCTTTCTTTTAGAACATGAGCACATCATTCACTCTTTGCTGAAGAAGTATCACTAGTGGTTTGCACAGGTTCATCTAAAGGAGTTTTAGTTCCGCTTGTGCTCGGCACATCATACTTTGTAGGGTCATTTAGCGGTTTAGGTATGTATCTACCTTTTACTCTCCATGAGGTTTTCTGAGAAATATCCTTCGTCTTGTCTGTGTTGTCTATTGGGGCCGACCAGAAGAATTCATCACATCCACCAGCATTATCGTCTTCTACCATAGCAGTTAGTTCTGCAGTTTGTTGTGGAGTTATACCCTGCACTCTGTAGACTTGGTATGTACCTTTTGGTACACAATATCTTTAGCTTTGAGGGTTTTGGAGTTGTTAGTAGAGGAACGAGCGAACTCAACAAAGTTTTCAGAAATTAGGTTCTTATTGGACTTGGGTTCGTTTTTGGCTAATTCAGAACAATCTACCAAATCTTCTACCGAAATTTCACTCATGTCATCAGCCTCATTAAGTTCAGATGTATTTTCAACATCAATTTTGTTTTCTAAACTTAAGTTGGCATTCAAAGAGTCAAATTTTTGTATAGTTTCGACTCTCAGTTTCAATCTATCATTTTCATCTAGTAGATTTTTGAGCATGTCCTTCTGGTCCTTGGACTTTATGTAAGATTCAATTTTGTCCAGACCTATTTTATGTGCAGGGGACACTTCGTCCGAAGATACAACACTTTCACAAGTGTAGGCTTGAACATCAATTTCATCCTCCTTTAATTCAAGGAAAGGAAAAATCATACGATGTAGCTTCTTCCCTATTTCACAATCAAGATGCAACTGAGTGATGTTAAAATAAAGTCTTTTAGCAATTAAACAAAAAACATTTCTCTGCTTGAGAAGTTTAAGATTGTCCCTCTGCAAATAAATAGAATCATCTTTAGATCTATTTAATTCATTTTCCTTTTGCTCGATCCACATTCTTCGTTCATCACTCTTTGATGAAATCCTGCTGATTTGATCAGTTAGGTTAGAATCCGTGACACGGGTTTGGGTGAGACTGCTACTTATGCTAGAGAATGTTAACTTCAAATTATTTAATTCCTTGTCATAATTATTAGTAGGTATTTTTAGAGAAGCAAGAATATCTTGTACCTTTTTTATCAACTCATCACATTCGTTGATCTGAACACTGACAGGCTTGGCAGCAAAACATCTGTCCTTTCGCTCTCTTTCTTCTTCAACTCCCCCATCAGTTGTGTATCCTCTCATTTGGGACACACCCTCGGTCACTGCAAAGCATCTTCCCATTGGCTACTCTGCTTTTACCATCATATCTTTTCCGTGAGTAGGCTTCCTAACTTCATCATCCTCCGAATCTGTGAACCAGACCTCCACACCTCCAAACTCATCACTATTGTTTGAACCATGCACAATTAAAGCATTCATAGTATAGTTATTAATAGCAGACTTTCTTTTCTTTATCTCCTCCAATCTTCCCAGGAGGCTCGCTTCCTCATCATCTTCGCTTGTCTTCTCTTCTTTCTTTTTCAGCATGCAGTCTTTAGCAAAATGCGTTTTACCTCCACAGTAATGACAGTCAAATCCTGAGTCGCCTCCAATTTTAGCTTCCTTCTTTGAGTCTTCCGATTTTGATCCCATCTTCGGTTCCTCATTGATCCGTTCGGTGCTATAACTTCCCTGCCAGTTTCGGTTCTTGTTGGTTGGGAATTTCTTAATGATGAATTTTCTGGTGTTTGACACCATCATTGCATATTCTTCGCCGGTTAGATCAAAATCTGCAAGATCTAATTCCTCTTCTTCTTCAACTGAACTCTTTCCTTTGGAGACAAGAGCTAAGGAACCAAGACCCGAAACTACATTCGTTTCCTTCGATAAGGTATTCTCATGGGATTTTAAAATACCCACAAGTTTTTCCAGAGAGTATGACTTGAATTGTTCATGAGCTTTGACAATTGAAAAAACGGCCATCCATTCAGGTCTGATACCATTCATGAAAGTGGCCTTTTGTTCAATCACCTTTCTTTCAATCCCATGCTTTATCATCTTACTCAAAAGATGACTGAAACGATCGAAGGTTTGGATAAGTTTTTCTTCAGGTTTTTGATTAAAGTTTCCAAACTCTGATAACAGTAGGGTTTGAATAGAGTGTTCCAGATCTTCATCTGTGGAATATAATTCCTTCAATCTATCCCAAATCTCCTTAGTTGTAGCATAGGAACTTACCAAACGAAACGTATCCGATTGCAGCGCAAACCTTATCATCCTTAGACCTATGATGTTGCACTGAAACTTCTCTTTTTCATCCTGAGGAATGTCTTTGACGTCATTGATAAGTTGATGCGTTTTAACAATCTTTGATGTGCTAGAATGAGCGAATGGGCCTGAAGTGATTGCTTCCCAGATTAGACGCCCATTGTCGTCCGAACCAATCACGTAATCTTCGAAATGATGCATCCATACTTCATAGTCTTGCGTATACAAGATCGGTATTCTTGTTGTAGATCCTACGATGTTGGAGATATTGATCGGATTGGCTGTGAATCGTCCATGGACATAGTAAATACTTTTGATAGATAACCTGTAAAAGATCAGACTTGTAATATTTCATTAGGGTTGGATTAACAATCAATGAGATACGTCAATAAATAGTGACGGATCGATTAGTATCAATCAATGCGGAATTTAAACCCTATGAGCTCCTTCGATATGGATTACACAGTCTCCTGCTCTGATACCAATTGATGAGTTAAAAACTCTTAGATCGATTAGATCTTTCACAAGTACGACAAAAGTAATCAAACAGTTTAAGAATAATATGAGTAAGAACACAAAATAGAATCAAACTTATGCTTATGATTCAAACAAAGTCACGCCTCAGCAGAGTTCGATGAAGAACTTCCGCTGTAGAGGCGAGCTAGGGTTTACAGTAGATCTGAAACAAAAACAATCAAAGCCCTAACTTCTAAGTCTGCATGCATGCAGCTTATATACTAAACCCTAATAAAAAGTATGCATAGCTGGACAGGCCCAATACCGGCATTCAAACTGTACTATGGACCGAGCCCATAACGCAACCCAATAGACTCAACACGTAAGTTTAATCTCTCGATCCATGATTTCGATTGGTTCTTCCACAAAGTTTAGATTTTGTTGATCTTGATCTCATCAACAGGGATCACGAGGGTTTCATCGGATTGATACTTTTAAGATTAGACACGTGGAAGACATAATGGATGTTGCTAAGTTCTTGAGGTATTCGGAGTTTGTAGGCTACGGAACCGATCCTAGCGAGGATCTCGAAAGGTCCTATGTACCTCAAGTTAAGTTTCCTGCGCTTTCCATAGCGTATTATGCCTTTCCAGGGCGAGACCTTCAACAGGACATGATCTCCAACCTGCAATTCCAAAGGCTTTTGTCGTTTATCCGCGTAACTCTTTTGTCTGACTCGTGAAGCTTTCAGTCGATCTCGGATTTGAATGATCTTTTCGGCGGTTTTGCGGATGATTTCAGGACCAGTGAGAGCACTGTCGGGGACTCAACTGTTGGCTAGTTGCGTATCTCCTACTGCGGCCCAACATAGAGGGGATCTGCACTTGCGACCGTAGAGGGCTTCGAACGGGGCAGCCTTGATACTGGTGTGGTAGTCGTTGTTATACGAGAATTCAATCAAGGGTAAATGGGTGTCCCACAAATTTCCGAAATCGATGACACATGCTCTCAGCATGTCTTCCAGAGTCTGGATAGTTGTCTCACTCTGCCCGTCTAACTGAGGATGATAAGTTGTACTCATATCCAACTTAGTTCCAAGAGCTTTCTGAAGGGACTGCCAAAACCTTGAGGTAAAACTGTTGGATTAATGTCTAAGTCCATAACTATAATTGGTAAGACTTGACCCGACCCGGCATGGTCCATTTGGGTTGCATGGCATCATGCACTTGGATAGACTATAATGAGAGAAATAAGACACTTATGGTTATTAATATATTATAAGTTCTAGTATATTAATAATAAGAATAATAAGATTATTTAATTATTATTGATCAAGAATTAATCTAGGATTAATTAAGTGATCAAAAGAAGACTAATTAAATATATGGGTTGATTGTGTAAATCATCCATACTTGTATAGTGGGCTAATGCTCCATGGATTATCTAGTTGGGCCAAAACCCATATGATGCTCCTTGGATGCTCCATGGTGTATTTGATCCCATGGATCCAAGGAAATGGAAAGTCATGACAATTAGGGTTTACCCTAATTGTATAACTATATAAGCATCTTATTCTTGAGGAAAATTGGCTACTACTAAGAGACTAAGAGAGGGCTAGCCGATTTTATGAAGTGTAGAATTCTCTCAAGTTATTCCAAGTGTATTTGGTGTTGTGTGAACCATTTGAGGTGTCACACTTGGGGCACTAGGCACTCAAGCTTCATGAAGACATTCTACATCAAAGAGGTATGTATTCTATCTTCTTATATTGATAGTTTTGTATGCTAGATTAGGATAATACCTTGGATGTTCATATTTGCATGTATAATAGAGAAAACATAGATCCAAGGTATTTAGGGTTGCATGTACACTTAGGAGTGTTAGAATGCTCATAACCCAACAGTGGTATCAGAGCCTAGGCTTGTTTTCTTGTTATAGTTGCAATAGAAGCTGAAAAATCGAGTTTTGATGCTGTCAGCCCAGCTGACTCGCCGAGTCCATGAAGGGACTCGACGAGTCCAAGGCAAAATGCATCCAACTCGCCGAGTTGTGTTCATGCACTCGACGAGTTGGACCCCAGACAGCATATCTTCGAGGTTTTTGGCTAGAAATGGACTAGGAACATTACCCTAAGTTGTTTTGAACTTATAAACTTGTTTTTTAATGTGATGATGTTCATGCTAATCCATTTTCAAAGATAATTGTCAATAGATTCATGTTTTGTATTAGTTTAAAGGTTAGACTAATTACATGAAAAAGTTTGATTTGAATTATCTTGTTCTTATGAGTTGCTTAGATTAATAGAAAAGTTGAGTGAAAAATTTGTTTTCAATCCAAATTAATCTAAGAGTTGATTCTAAAATGTGTTTTTGTAACTTGTCCTCAAGTTATATGAAAAGTCATATTTAAGTTTCATAAAAACTCATAAAGGTTGGCAATGGTTACAAAAGATGAAGAGTCTTGTCCTTAAGTTATGGAGGTTCAAGAGTCACTTCATTAATAAATAAATAAATAAAATATGTAACCTTAATTAATTCCATAAGTTATAAAATAAAGAAAAGGTTAATTCTTTATTAGTTTAAAGTCTTCCATAATTTGTCCACAAGTTATGGAACTTGAAGAGTTTTTGGATTAAAACTACTTTAAATACATAAGTTATGGAATTAATTAGTTTTGAATAGTTTCAAAACTTGCCCTCAAGTTTTGGAATTTGTAAAGTTTTCTCTTATGAATACTTTAATTCCAAGTTAGCCCTTAGAATTTTAAAAGTTAAAATTCAACCCTTATACTTTATAATATTATAAGTTAATAATATTTATATGTATAAGAGTAAAGTCGGTCTTACCGCTAGTACGCCTCATTCACGAAGCCGGTCTATAAGGTGGGTATAAGGTTGTTGCCTATAAAATGGCAACTTAATGGGTGTCCACTCTCACCCACCGCTTGCTTGACTGGTGGAGGGTCGTTAGCCGAACGGGTTTGACATGACTATAATTTTCCCTTCATTAAAAGTATTAATGATAAATACTAAGTAACTAAACTCTAAATAATACCCAATCTTAGTTACTTAGGAAAATGTGAATAAGGTGCTAATCCATGAAATTACACTTTGCACTTTGTTTAAGTCGGTTAGTGGAGCGTGTGTGGTTAACCGGCACACTAACTCGTATTTAACAAGGTAGGCAAAGGGTAACTTAATATTTATCATAGTATCGATGGAGCGTGTGCGGTTAACCGGCACATCGATTGAGGGGTAATTTATTAAGGGTACCAAGTAATTTGCATGGTTACTTCACACCTTGTTTTGTGATCCTCGGCATCCCAGTCACAAAACCTGAAGGGCACACTCGAGATTGAAACATGCCATTGAACAGTTCAATGAATCTCAAAAGATCTAGGAGTTTCAGAACCAATTAAAAACTAATAATACATTTCGTTTATCTTGGTGGAAATTGGTGAATCGTCATTCACCTACCTTCAAATTGTTTTATAGCTTGGATTACGGCATACCTCTTCTAAGTTATAAAATAGTTTGTTGGGTCCTAGCCTTAATATTTTCATATTGAGTGTCATATTAAGGACTTTAGATCAACTATCTTGAATATCTCCCAAAAGATGTCTGGTTTAGACATTTATGATCTTCCCAAATCTCTTGAAACAAGCATTCCTAATGAAGATGATGTCCCATGGATACCATACTTCTTTCTCCTCCTCCAATTATTCTCCCTAACCCACAAGTTCTTGAAAAATTTAAGGTCACTCGAACCCTATTGGCAAGACAAGGTCTTGGTGTGGTCACATCTTGGAGATGTAGTCACATATTGACAAGCCGGGAGAGTTAGGTGTCAAAGTCTTGAGAAAGTTGGTGGTTCAATCACTTTCTAAGTCACATAGTGAGTTCCTTTGGGACACCTATGAAATAGACTATGACAAGACCCTTAATGATCTTATCTATTGTTAAGATCAACTTCCTGAAACTTTATGGACATTGACAATGGTGACACTGGAAATACAGAAAAAGCATTCTCTTCCCAATGGAAAGGGATCGACCATAGTCAACTCGGTTGAACAAATGGTAAAGAGAAAAGCTAAGTCTGTGATAGTCCCGTGTACCATTATGAAAGGGTCCATATGTTTATATTGCCAAAGGAAGGGTCATTAGTTGCGAAGCTGCCAAATTTACCTAAGGGTGTTAAAGTCAATAAGGTTGACTCTACTTCAGGTAAAGTCCACTACTCTAACTCTGTTAAGTTTCTATTCTGAGATTCTTGATGCATGATGTGACTGGGTCACATGGTAATGTTTTAAGAATCAAAGAAAAGTAAAGGAACTTAAAGAAAGAATATGTTGAATCTGATCGCGTAGATGGATTTCTATTGCGTAGTTTGAAGATCGGATTCTTGAGCTACTTCTTAGGAGTTATGAGATATTGCTAAGGAATAGATAACAACAAGTTTTCATATGGATTGTAAGGATAAGTTTTTCCGCATAGTTTTAAAATAAAAGGAAAATTTTGATTTTATTTATTTTAAAAAATATCCTTACAATGGCGTTTGAGGAAAAATTGTTGCTTATATGATTCCATTAATAACAAGAGTGGAAATATGAAATTGATTCTTTCATTTGTGGTAATGTCTAAATTTATCAAATAAAGGAAAGATTCTCATCACCCAAGTTTCAGTTGGACCGGAACTTGGAATCATGCAAGTTGTATAACATGATGAATGAGAACTTTCAAGTATTGGAAAAATTAAGACTAATTACTTATTCACATGGATGTGTGAGTCAAGTAATGGACTAAAGGATCGAGTACATAGTCATGTGCACTGATTAAGTCCACCACAAAAGATATAAGGCTATTCGTCATATTTTACTAGAGTTCAGTAAATATGATTATACTTACAAGCTTAAGTGTAACTCTGAGACATTGGAAAAGGTTTCAATGCATAGCAGAGCGAATAAGAAGAATCAAATTAGGCAGAAGGATAAAAGTTTCTCAAATCTGAAAAGATGGGAGAGTACTTTAGTATCAGTTTTGTGATCATCTTAATGATTAAGAAACCATATCAAAATTAGTTCTCTAAGGAAGTCTTAGTTCATTCTTATGACTAAGAAGAAGGGATCTTGAATTGTTGAAATGGTTAAATCAAGAAGATGAGTCATACTTCGTTCCAATACAAGTCTTAGAGTCATACTCCAAGATTGTAATTTGAGTGACATGTCTTTAAGAAGGTTTAAAAACACTTATCAAATGTAAGAGTAAAAGTTTTCAACTCTTGTACATTTGAAATTGGTAAGTTGTGATGTTTTGGAGACCAACTAAGGCCAATTGTGTGAAGTGTTTGTCTTGATTAGAATCCGCACTATCTCTTGGATGTTTGACAAGGGATTCTTATAGGTCAAGAGGACAGTGGGAGTCTTAAAGGTCTTGAAATTCTCAAGAACTAATCAAGAATGAAACCTGAAGTTCTTCACTAGCACACGACTTGAGGTTTATAACCTATCGTGTTGACATATTCTGTGCCCATTCTAGTTAAAGTTGGCTTTGCATATGAGTTCTTAGAGTTCTCAATGTGTTGCACAACAACTTGGAAGCAATGGTAGGCCCTTGAGCTGCCAGGTGGCAAGAAATTAAGATTGAGTTCAATCCATATGGTTTTGGATTTGTCATTATCCTCGTCTTGTGATTATGGTTTTGACAAATTCATATGGGTAGGAACTCATACACCAATAAATCTAAGTGTCATAAGGTTTCTCTCTGATTCATGAAAATGATGGTGAGGAAACACTTCCACTAAGTAGATTTTAGCTAGATAGCAATTGGGATATTTGCATTCTCAAAGTCGTTAGTGGAGCGTGTGTGTTTTACCGGCACACTAACTTGGACTTGTGAGAAATGGCAAAGGTCAAAACGATCAAGACTATGATTACGGCATCCCTTTTCATAGTTCTTAAAATTGTTTTGACACACCCATGAGCTATCTAAGGGAAGGTGTATGTTTTTGATAAAGTCTTATAAAAACAATCTAGTATCAGAAATTTGAACTTTGGTAAGAAAGTCAATAAAGTATTGATTTCTAGAAGTCGAGCTTTCTGAGTATATGTCAAAGCTAGTGGGAGCATAAGTGTTATGCTAATAATCATCATGTTAGTGGGAGCATGATAATTACGATAAGTATTGCAAGCTAGCAATGTTAATTATAGAAAACAAAAGGTTTCAACTGGGAAAAAGTTGTTTTGCTATAATTAAGGGTGAGGAAATTATACTTCATCTCAAATCTATAAGCTTAGATCGTGAGGTTTTAATCATTTAGTCAAGAATATATATGAATTTCATGTTGGAATGGCTCAACATAAGGAAATTCTGTATATGGGTCCATTATTTGCGTTCTAAAATTCGACTATGATTACGACATCCCTTTTCATAATATGAATTATGAGAACTTGGCAAATAGAAATGGAAATGTTATAGCAAAAGACTGGTTTAGTCTTTATGGGAGACATCATGAATCGTGTCCCATATGCTTCGAATATAGGATCGATTACATGTGCTATATTCATCCTTTCTAAAATTTTCCAAATGTCTAGGGCATTAAGAAGGGAAAAGGTTTAGAACTGGATATGACTAAAAGGATTAAACAATTGTCGAGGACAATCTAAGGTTTACCAAAGACTGGTTTCTCAAAGACAATTGGAAGTATAGTGATAATTCTGGAAGGACCATATTGACATAATCTGTAAGGAGGCAACTCTTGTTCAGAAGTGATAGTCGAAATGGAATCTGGAATTGTTTCAAAGTTAGAATTTTCAATCTGTGTAAGATTAAGGAAACTTAATGCAAGAAGGATGGTTCCAAGGACTTGATCTCCTTTGGAATGCTCTGTAATGATTGTTGTTAAGTCTTTCTGACTTTGTGCATAATCATTACAAGAGGATCGATGCATATAAGTTTAGAATCTAACAGATTTCAGTAAATGACATGAATTTGGAATTCTTGCATTTGCAGTAAGGATTTGGGAGTGTGAAAAGAGAATCATTGAAGATTATGTTCAATTGATCTAGTTCACAAAGTAAAGATCATAGAAAACATAGTATGCATACTTGGTGTATGGCATGACTAGTGTTTAGAAAACATAGTGTGCATGCTTGGAGCATGGGACAACTATTGTTTTAAATTCAAGAATAATGTTGATAGCTGAAACAATATACAATGAATAATGTGTAATCATATGGTGATAAATAAAAGGTGTTTTATTTATATTCATAAGTTCTGAGACCATATTGGATTCAATTATTATTGTGTTTCACTTTGCATGTTTTGACTTCCCGAATAAACTAGGTTATTCTTCCGGAATGACTAAGTTATTCAAACCATCCACAGTCGGTCATATGTTGGAAGTAGATATGAATTAAGACTGTCATGGGTTGGCTTGTAGAGGTCTAAGATGTTGGACAAAGGGCTACAACACTCATGAGTGCTCATAAGTTCTGAGTATTGGATTCAACCCGCGCTCATTGGAATCACTTCATGGATTTTATCACGAGTGATCATGAGACGATAATATCTTATATTCTTCAAACCTAGAGATATGAGTTGTTACTATGAGTTGGTTGTACATTGATTGCACGAAACGCATTGGTAACTCGATGTTATAAAACGTGTCTTTGTGTATGATTCAACAAGTAGTAGAACAAGCCATATGAGTCGAAGTTTATCCATTCATTTTACCTTCGGGATAAAGGCGATATCTGTGGGCCCCTCGATGATTTGATGATGACAAATGGAAGTGCTCGGCCGGGCCAGGACTGATTTGATTTGTTCAATTAGTCAGTCGTCATAAATAGGAAATCGGGAAACAACTAATGGACAGAGAGAATGATTATAATCCATGTCTCAGTCCATATGATATCTAGAATGGAGGAATATATGATCCCTTATCTAATGGACAAGTCATTGATAAGATTAGAGTTCATCTACAAGGTCAGAGTTCGACAGAAGCTTTTGAGAGCTACGATTGCCAGTTGGTTCCTGAAGTCATACGCAATAATAGTTTTAGACTTATCCAAGTGGGAGAGTGTTGGATTAATGTCTAAGTCCATAACTATAATTGGTAAGACTTGACCCGACCCGGCATGGTCCATTTGGGTTGCATGGCATCATGCACTTGGATAGACTATAATGAGAGAAATAAGACACTTATGGTTATTAATATATTATAAGTTCTAGTATATTAATAATAAGAATAATAAGATTATTTAATTAGTATTGATCAAGAATTAATCTAGGATTAACTAAGTGATCAAAAGAAGACTAATTAAATATATGGGTTGATTGTGTAAATCATCCATACTTGTATAGTGGGCTAATGCTCCATGGATTATCTAGTTGGGCCAAAACCCATATGATGCTCCTTGGATGCTCCATGGTGTATTTGAACCCATGGATCCAAGGAAATGGAAAGTCATGACAATTAGGGTTTACCCTAATTGTATAACTATATAAGCATCTTATTCTTGAGGAAAATTGGCTACTACTAAGAGACTAAGAGAGGGCTAGCCGATTTTATGAAGTGTAGAATTCTCTCAAGTTATTCCAAGTGTATTTGGTGTTGTGTGAACCATTTGAGGTGTCACACTTGGGGCACTAGGCACTCAAGCTTCATGAAGACATTCTACATCAAAGAGGTATGTATTCTATCTTCTTATATTGATAGTTTTGTATGCTAGATTAGGATAATACCTTGGATGTTCATATTTGCATGTATAATAGAGAAAACATAGATCCAAGGTATTTAGGGTTTCATGTACACTTAGGAGTGTTAGAATGCTCATAACCCAACAAAAACTGCTATCTCGATCGGAGATAATGGACACCAGAACACCGTGCAGTCAGACTATCTCTTGGATGTAAATTCACGTAAGTCTTTCCATCTTGAATGATTCTTTAATCGGAAGGAAGTCAGCGGATTTTGTCAAACGATCGACAATCACCGAAATGGTATCGTACCCACTCGGAGATCTGGGTAACTTGGTGATGAAATCCATGGTAATCATCTCCCATTTCCACTCAGGTATCTCGGGCTGTTAGAGCAGACCTGATGGTTTCTGGTATTCAACCTTCACCTTGGCGCAAGTCAAACACTTGCCCACGAAGGTAGCGATTTCGGTCTTCATGTTTGGCCACCAATATAGCTTCCTGAGATCCAGGTACATCTTATCTGAACCTGGGTGCACAGAGTATTTGGTCCTTTAAGCTTCGTTCATGACAATTTCTTTGAAACCTCCAAACTTTGGAGTCCATATTCGATCCATGAAACAGTAGACTCCATCACTTCTGATCTCAAGTTTCTTATCCATTCCTCTCAATGCTTCGTTCGACACGTTTTCTGGTTTTAGGGCTTCCAACTGGGCTTCTCGGATCTAAATGGATAAATGGGAATGGATGGTCATTGTCAGTGTCTTCACTTTGCGACTTGAACTCTCATTTCCGATAAGGGCATCTGCTACCACATTAGCCTTGTCGGGATGGTAGTGGAATTCGCACTCGTAGTCACTAAGTAGCTCTACCCATCACCGTTGCCTCATATTTAAGTCCTTCTGATCGAAGATATGTTGCAGGCTTTTATGGTCGGTGAAAATCGTGCACTTAGTTTCGTGTGCCTTTAGCTATCTCGAGGCATAAGCGATAACTTTTCCTCTCTGCATAAGCACACATCCAAAACCCTGATTGGACGCATCACAATAGACGACGAAATCCTCTATCCCTTCGGGCAGGGACAGGATAGGCGCGTTGCACAAGGCTCGCTTCAATGTTTGAAAGGCAGTGTCTTGTTTTTCACTCCAGCAAAAGGGTACACCTTTCTGTGTCAGAGTGGTCAAGGGTTTGGCGATTCTGGAAAAATTCTGAATGAATCTGCAATAATAGCCGGCGAGACCCAAGAATTGACGGATTTCTGTGGGTGTCTTCGGTGTCAACCAATTCTCTATCGTCTTGATTTTTTATGGGTCCACATATATACCCTCCTCACTTATCATGTGACCGAGGAAAGTTACCTTTCGAATCCATAATTTGCATTTGGAGAATTTTGCGTATAGCTTCTCCGTTCTAAGTGTTTCCAACACTAACCTCAAGTGTTGTTTGTGATCTTCTTCTCTTCTGGAATAGACAAGTATGTCATCAATGAACACGATGACGAACTTATCCAAAAAGGCACAACACACCCGGTTCATCAGATCCATGAACATTTTCGCTGTGTTAGTTAGACCGAAGGGCATCACTACAAACTCGTAGTGACCATACCGAGTCCTGAATGATGTCTTAGAAACATCATTCTCGTGAACTCGAAGCTGATGGTACCCTGATCTAAGTTCTATCTTCGAGAAGTAACTGGCTCCCTGAAGTTGATCGAAAAGGTCGTCTATTCGAGGAAGAGGATGACGTTTTTTTTACGGTCAATTTGTTCAACTCGCGGTAGTCTATACACATCTGAAAAGACCCATATTTCTTCTTCACAAAAGTATCGGGGCTCCCCAAGGTGAGGAACTCGGTCTGATGAACCCTTTGCTAAGTAGCTCATTGAGCTGAGTAGATAAATCCTGCATTTCTGTCGGAGCTAAGCAATACGGAGACTTGGCTACAGGATTTGCTCCAGGAATTAGGTCGATGCGAAACTCCACTTGGCGTTTAGAGGGAATTCCTGGAAGCTCTTCGTGAAAGACATCAGGAAAGTTGCAGACTCCATGGATGCTCTCGAGGTTTTAACTTCCTGTTTCTCATTGATTACATGGGCTAGGAATGCGTAACACTCCTTTTGCAGAAGCTTTTGAGCTTTGATGCATGAAATGATGCGAAGATTGGAACTTAGTTTATCGCTGTAGATCATGAGAGTCTGGCCAGAGGGGAGATTGAGACGAATGGATTTTTCATAACAAAGGATATCATCATGATTGGGACTCAACAAATCCATGCCAATGATAACATCAAAACTTTTTATGGAAGTTGGCATTAGGTCAATGGGAAAAGAATTATCGTTTAGGGTAAGGGTACAGCCTGTGAATATATTGTTAGCGTTCTCTTTCTCACTGTTAGCCATCTCGACGGTAAACGTTTCGGTTACTAGATGATAACTATGTTTAAGAAGATGTTTGAATGAATGGCTAACAAAACTTCTTTCAGCACCAGAATAAAAAAGGATTGGAAGCATAAGAGTTGTCGAGGGGGAACATACTTGTGATAATGGTGGGGTTGGCGACTTCCCCCTCCTGCTTTATAGTTAGAACTATCCCGGCGTTGTTGGTTGTTGTTGCTTTTGGGCAGTTTCTCTTGAAACGCCTGACTTCACCGCACCTGTAGCAGGCCTGACTGACACCCGCTCCGGAAGTTTGATCGGTTGGTTGGGCTGGTGTTTTGTAGTTTCGAGCAGTGTGGCCCTTTTTGCCACAGTTGTTGCAGATCATCTCATGGCATGGGCCAGGGATACGATGGTGGTAACTGCACCAGTTGCACCAAGGGAGGTTACTAGCATACCTATTGGTAGGTACTTGAGCTGTAGGCGCAGCGACAGGAGTGGTAGCAGCGTGGATTGCCACAGTTTTGTGCTTCTCGGAGGGCCCTTGCAAACTCTGACCCTTTTGCTTGTTCCAGAAAATCTTCTTACTGTCACTACACTCATTCTGGTGCCCCTGATCACCTTCATGATCTTGGGGATAGGTGTTACTTCCTGGTTCGCCAGACCCGTCGGGGTTCAAGTGTGACATTGCAGTCGTTACTGTGGCAGTTGCAGCTGCCTAAAATATGATAGGGTCGAATTGAGAAGGATGCGGTGGCGAAGGATTGTTGTTCCTTGAGCTGGGTCCCTTCTTTGGAGGCATATTGATCTGTAATGATCAGGAAAGAGAGGATGGTAAGTCCTCTGAGTTGAATCAAGAGATATAGAACAAGAGATATCTCATTATGGCAGATAAAGTGCTCTACTATGCGATAATATATAGGAAAGCTACCAAAGCAAAGGAATTTATCGCTAAGGAAAAATGATTAGCAACACTTGAATGAAGATTTCTATGACGAAGTTGACTCTAGAAAATACTCCTATAGTATTTTTTGATTCGATGCGATGATGACTCATTGTTTGGATATTTAGTAAGTTTTAGGCCTGCTTCATACCACAGTCACTCTCAAGCACATGTTGGTCGTGTCTCGAATGAATATAGTTGATCAGGCTATATTGACCCTAGACACGACTACATAACTGCCCATGTTTAACTGCACTGTATAACACCCAATTACTTATGTTTTGTTCTACTCGTGGTTACGGGTTCTGGCGTTTAGATATTCTTGTATACTTTTAGAAATACTTGTATTTTAAAGGATACTTTTAGTTTAGAGCACTTCGTCCCCTTAGTATTTATAGTTATATACCATGTAAGGTTTGGTATACTTAGTTCACTATAAACAAGGGCTATGATACCAATCTGTCATACCCCAAAACCGATGGCGGAAACATTCCGGGGCAGAGGACGTCATGTAAAGTATCACAACCAATGTACAAAGCAAGCATAGTAAACACAAAACATTACATTACATAAGAATATTTATATTTGTTTGAAAGCAAGGTAATATAGTTTTACATGTACATTATTATAACAAAATAGAGACGAGACTTCTATATGCTCCGTCTTGCTATAAACGATTGCAGGATACCTGTCTAAAGAGGACCTGATAATACAAGCAGTTTTTAAAAATATCAGCAAAAAGCTGGTGAGTTCATAAGCAGTTTGTTTCTGTAAAAGAACAAGTTTCCTTTGGTTTTCTAAAAAAGTAGCTATCCAAGGAAATCCCATATTTTCTTGTAAGAAAAGGTTAGTTATCCATTTGTTACACAGTTTGGTTAAGAACAATTATGTTATCTCAGGAAAAACCCTTATTTTCTTTAAAAGTTGGTGGTTGGTTATCGATTCGGAATGCAGTGTATAAGTATCTACCATACTTGTAGCGTTTAAGTGAAGTTTCTTGACAGCCTGGTTATCGTTGAAAAGTGTGTTAGTTTTAACACGTATATAAAATTATTAAGTAGGTAGTAAACTAATTCCTAAGGGTATTAATTTTACTAAGTTCTTTATTACTTAAAAGTAAATCTCCATTATCTAAGTTGGCGAGTTCCATAACCATACGATAGACTAAATATGACAATAAGAAGTCCAATATCATTTTATGACTTTTGTCACCCGTAGACCTGCCGGTCCCACTTTAGCGAGCAGCAAGGTGCAGGGTAGTCAGCCCCGTATAGATCTATACACTCAAGTCACGCTCTCCTTCTAGGAGATTATGGTGACAGGGGTGGTCCTCCACTCGCGTATCTCTGTGGAGTGTTACAGAGGATGTGTCTCCAATCTTAGGAATAACGAATTTACAAGTAATAATGCGGAAAATTCTGTTTTAGATTCTGGTTACATGGGCGGTCCTCCACTCGCGTATCTCTGTGGAGTGTTACAAATGACGTATCAAGAGTTCTAAGATTAATGATTTTAACAATAATAACGTGGAAAATCCTTTGTGAAATATAAAATTTAACATTTTATAATGAGTTTCGCAATTAGTTTGAAAATTAACTCTGTAAGTCAAACGGTTGGTTAATACGGTTTTCAATGTTAAAAGTATATTGAACATGAAACATTTCATACGAAATAATAAATTTGAGTACAAGACTTCCTTGTAGTTTTGCTTGTATTCCCCCCCTGAAAACATGAAAAACACGGAAAAAGGTATAGGGGTATGAACTCACCATACGAATGGTAATTATCTTTTAATTTGGTAAGGATATTCATAGAAAATGTATAAAATTCGGATTTTATATTTCAAAAACAAGTTTGGTAATTATCCAAACACAAAAATAGCCAAAAATCTGAATTTTGAGCCATCTGATCCACAGACTCGTCAAGTAGCAAGTTGTACTCGTCAAGTCTATCTCACAGACTAGACTCACGTCGTGAATTACATAGATTCACATCCTGAGTTTTTTATTTTTCAAAAACGATTTCCAAATCAAACAGCTAAAGCATCACCTACAGTTGAAACCAATCATGGCTCTGATACCATTGATGGGTTTTATACATAAGAACAATCCTCTGTGCTCATACAAACCCTAATTCTTGGATCTAGGTTTCTCTTTTATACATGCAATGACTCCAAGACTTATAAACCCTAATCTAGCATACATATATGAAAAACTAACATATAGAATTAGATCTAGATGTTTACCTCTTCAATGGAAGCTTGATTCTTCTTTCTTGGAGCATAGATCACAATTGTAACTCCTCTAATGGCTTACAAACACCACAAGCAAGAAGGCAATATGAGAGAGGGTGAGAGATGCTAAAATCCGCCCTAGGGCTCTCTTGGAACCAAGAGTAGTCGATTTTCATAGCCTAGGGATCATATTTATACTGTAGGTTGTTAGGGTTTCAGTCTAACCCTAATGGACAGCTTAGCCACCAAGCAGCCCAAGGAACCTTCTAGAATAATGCCTTGGACGAAAATATGATGGATCCCCATCATAATTCTGTAACGACCAACAATTTCAACATAATTTAAACTTTTCCAAATTCATTTAATAACATTATTACAAAAAGGTTTTCAATACATTATTTAACAGTGTATTTCCCAGGTCCATTTCATAAAACTCCAACACGAGGAACGGTACGATCACGCCTTTGCCTTGCCACAGACTCCTGAGAACCTGAAAAAATAAAAACCACAACTGTAACCCCGAAAGCTTAGTGAGATACCCCCAAAATACCAACCACATATACGCCCTTCCAGGCCACACCCTTTCGGTCCAAAACATATCGCCTTCCGGCCCATAGCGTAATGCCTTCCGGCCCATAACACATTGCCTTCCGGCCCCTAACATATCGCCTTCCGGCCCGCAACATAAAAAGCATACATATCATGACAGAACATAGAACAACCATGCATACCGGGTTACACTCCAGACCAGACAACCATGCACATAACATATAATCATATAACAGTTCACAGTTAGCAGCTCGATCAACAGATCACATAACATATCATTACCCTAACCAAGATACCAGCCTAGCCGATCACTAGCATAACATCACCCTACGACTCATCCAACATCATAATTACGCACATACGCCTTTCCAGGCCATGACCTTCCGGTCCACATCACATTGCCTTCCGGCCCACAACATGTAATGCCTTCCGGCCCATAACGTAACGCCTTCAGGCCCATATCCCGCAATATCATACAAGAGACAATTACCCGAATTTCCATTCGATAAAAGGGTCAGCCTTGGTGCCTTAAACCCTATAGATATAGTGAGGATAACTCACCTTGAAACTGCGGACTGAACAGATAACTCAAGCTGCTCCAATCACTTATACGATCTCCACCACTGCATAGCCACCAATGCACTGAACTCAAAACCATAATCAACAATTACCAAAGTACCCCTGGAAACCACTGGTTAACCCTTGGTCAATTACTAGGTCAAAGTCAACCCCTGACTGACCCTACTCGTCGAGTCAACCCTATGACTCGCCGAGTTCCCATACTCAAAACTTCACTCAATCCGCGACCTAACTCGCCGAGTCACCCGGAGACTCGTCGAGTCCAACAACTCTAAGTCCACTCGCACACAACTCACCGAGTCATCCCTTGACTCGCCGGTTCTCGACTCAACTAGAAAAGATTTGGACTCTTCGACAAGACTCGCCGAGTCTAAGAAAAGACTCGCCGAGTCTAAGGCTATCTTCAATCTACTCGCCGAGTTGTTCATCCAACTCTTCGAGTTCCAGCTTATCTTCAAGCAACTCATCGAGTCCACCCATGTGACTCGCCGAGTACCACCGGTCTGCATCCAAACAGAAGCGTTCCAGACCATGCAATTGGTCCAAGACATAGATGTAGCCTCCTACAACTCATTCATCACGTAAAGTGGCAAACTTTACGTGAATCCAAAGAGATCTATGCATTTTTCACATTAGGGCTAAGGTTTGGGACAAGATAGCTTCATCCAACACTCAACACAGGGACTTTCCTGCATTCCAACTCTCTTCCATACCAGATCTGAGGTAGCAACCTCAGATCTAACCTCTAGACTCCAATATCACCCAAGATAAGCTTCCCTCAAACCCCAAAATGAAGAGACAAGATAACAACAGCCTAAGAACGAGATATTACCTCAAAGGAACGCCCCAATCTGCAAGGAAACTCGAATCCAAGCAAAGCCCCTTGCTCCACACCTTCAAATTCCCAAACTTTCTTCAACAATTACTTCTCCAAGCTCCAATCCACTCAACAATGGTACTTCTCCATGATTTTAGGGTTTCTGGGACCCAAGGGGGTGATAATGTCACAACTAGAAATTTTGTGTCTTGTAATCACTATACTCAAGTAAATGTTGAATTCAAAAACTCAAGAGCATGTATGATGCTTACTCAATGGAAAACTAAACCCCAATTCACTACATCAAGCAATTGGAAACCCTAGAAGTTCTTGATTAGGTCCATTTTGGACTAGGACTTCCTTATTGGACTCATTGGGCCAATAAGCCTCCAATTTGACTATCATGGATTACAACCTTCAAATGGGCTCTAATTGGACCCACATCTATTTATTTCAACATTTTGGGCCATATTGGGCCTAGAATGAAATAAATTCAAAATTATGAACCATGATTAACCTAAACTAGCCCAACAAAGTGTAAAAATCATATTATATTTTTTTTAGGTTAAAACTCACTCAAACTAACTCTAATATTGGGCTTAGGGGCAAAAAGCCCAAAAACCTTTTTCCTTCCCAAATTTTCGGCCCAAGACAAGCCCAAGAGGAGAAGTTGACTATTACCATGCCACCTGATTTGTATCTCTTGGTTTTCCATGTAACATGTCTCATATCTCCATGCATGTATCACTTCATGTCTATTTCTCTCTCTCTCTTCTTGTTTCGGCCGTGAGCAACACACACACACACACACACAAATCTCTCACAAACTCTCTCTAAATCACTCAAGACTTCTCTCTTCCTCTCCATCTAAAATCTCGAAATTTGGCTTGTGTTTCAAGAGGATTCTTCAAGATTATCATCATCCTTTGGTAAGTTTTCCCATGTCTAAGCTTCAAAACTCCCCCCTCACATGAGATCTCTTATTCTAAACAAGTTTCTTTGGTGATCATACTCCTAGAAAACTCCATAAACTCGAGATCTTCATCAAGGGGTGCTAGCGCCGAAAATCACCAAGTTTTCTTCCATCCTTTCTTCAAAAACCGAATCAACACCCAAAGGTGAGCTTCATACCCCCTTATTTTCGTTTTTTATAAGTTTTTGTGGGGGAGAATACAAGCAAAGGTGTAGATCCATCAGTATGTGTATGTTTTGGTTGATTTCTATGCTTATATGTATGTTTTGTATGATTTTGATGCTAGATCTAGTTATGAATTGCTAAAAACCAAGATATATTTTATACTAGCATAAAAATATACTACTACATGCAAAGTATACCAAGAAAAATAGCCAAATGGCTTGACAACACTTATTTTGGGCTAAAAACTCATTTTTTTGACACAAAATGTTAAAAATACAAAGTTGAAGGGCCTAAAATGAAATATTTCGAAATCTGATGGGTGAGATGAGTCAAAACAGTTTCCATAATGTATTTTCTGAAAATATACTATTTGGAGGAATAAAAGCATAAATTTCAAGCTTAATGGGCTAAAAATGACAATTTCGGCCCAATAGGCGCCATTATGCAAAATTTTCTGTTTTGGAGGGCCAAAACTGTGTTTTTTTGTAAAACAATGGACCACTAGTGTCACAAGTACTTTTCAAAGGTTTAAAATGCTTTTTAAATATAAAAAGGACCAAAGTTGGAAAAATTTTCCAATTTGGGCCAAAAATGTAAAAATTGCAAAAAAGAGGGGTTACAACCGAGAAAACTGCAATTTTAGGGACTTAAATTGTTTTCAATGAAAAATATGCTGAAAAATATTAATTTCAATAATTTTTGGTGTTAAAATGTCATGAAAAATGGTTTAAGGACTAAACCGGAAATTATTTTACCTAAAGGGGTGAAAAAGTAAATTTACAAAATAAAGAGTGGTTGTAAACAGAAAATTTTCAATGATAATTCAATACACTCGTTGTGAACAAAGATTGACACTACGACTCTCGATGAATTACAATACACAATATCACTAACAATCGTTACCAAACGAATTGATTCGGTCTCGAATCAATAACAAATCCAAAACTACTAACACTACAACGCTCAATACACATATGGAACTCTTGGAACTCTTTACTCTCATGGAATTACTCAATACGTCGACGTACACTCCTTAGGCCCAAAAGTTGCAAATCATGCTTGTCGAGCCTAGTTAGCCCGATGACATGATCTTTAGGCCCAAAGGACACTTGCTTACATGTAGCTGGGTCTAATACGACTCGACCGCGTGTAAAAGGACTTTCAATGGCAAACATGTTGCTGGTCCCCAAGGGTCCTTCAGTGCTGCTAGTAAAGTCGGGAACTCACGATTGCGGGTTGGGCTTCGGGCCCTTCGCAATTGCAATGGTCTTGAATGACGCAAGGAAATACCGAGGGTTTCGCACCTTCTTTTTTTCCCTTCGGTCATGGGACTACACAAGTCCGGGAGGATTGAGTTGTGTGAATAAGTGCGAGTGACGCCTAAGGGATCGCTAGTACGGTTGTCGACTGGATGTTTTCATTAACGGACATTACAACAATTCACCACCCACTGTATACTCAATGCCAACGGAGCTCAACGAATACCTCTAACGTAACGAAACAACAACACATAAACTAATTAAAGCAAAGTGATAGGAAAACGTCGGGTTTTCCTAGGGTTTTCAATGAGTACACTTATGAACTACATGTCGAATTTCACAACTCTTACGCTTACATCTATAGAATTCAAACAAGCATACTCACGGATCTTCACATATTTTTACGCTATACTATTTTCAGAAAATATCGGATTTTCTGGTGGTTTTCAAAACAATGCAAACATTGGATTTTAAACATTTCTTATGAACTCACCAACATTTCATATGTTGACGTTTTTCCAAAATACTTGTATTCTCAGGTAACAGATATAGTGAAGAAAGGACTGTACTCTATGATTGTTTTGCGGTTGTTTAAGTAACAACGAACAATGTATTTTGGAATGTAATATTTTGAAACAATGTAATGGATGTAAACGCTACCAGTTGTATCATTCCAATGCTTGGTGATGTATAATGTTATGTTTCATGTATATTCATTGTGATGGTATTCAATTGAGTCACAACAGCCCCCGGACGTTTCCGCCGTCTGGTTCGGGGGTGTGACAGATAAAGAGGCTGGGGAGGAATCATAATGCTCTTTATATAGGGCTCAACCCCGAGAATTAGGGTTTTCTCCACTCAGCGCCTACTCGTCGAGTCCATCTCATTGACTCACCGAGTCGGCTATTTAACACGCGACCAAGTCGCGACTCTACTCGCAGAGTCCATCCATGGACTCGCCGAGTCACTCTTTCCCAAATTACACTTTTAGCCCTTCAACTCAACTCTTGTTATTTCGGGATGTTACAATTCTCCCCCACTTAAATTAGGCTTCACCCTCAAAGCCTACAGCAACTCAACTTCAAAGATACCCTCACAACACGCCACCTGGCCTTAACCGGACTCGGTCCCTCAAAGCATACACATCGTAACTCGAATACACTCTCCCTTCCTTTATGGTGTCCAGACCACCGTCTCGAACCGGGCACCGACTGTACCCTCTGATAATCACACTCAATAACCGAGAATTACCCAAGATGCATCATTGCCCCAAATCTCAATAATCACTCGACCCATAAGGGTTAGAAAACCATGAACCGTCGGATCCCCGATCCGAATCCCACTCTCTCCAATTCGGGACGACTGAGAGACCCATTCTCAATCTCAGAGCAACTCTCACGAGTTCTCCCCTTGCAACCGCATACACATGCTGAACTAGCTCTAACACCCTCAGGTTGGGAAAACCTGATACACTGATAATATCCTCAATAATTCCCCAGGATAAGCCACTATTACATTCCCCATACCCTGATCAGAATCACACTGAGAGTTCAAGACTCTCTCCCTGCATCCTTTCTGAGCCTTTTGGCTCTACACTTGCGGAATTCCCTCCGCAACCTCAGCAGGCATATCAAACCGGATGAGCTTCTATTCCATTGCAGCAAACATGCTGCTCAAACCATATTCGAAGTACTCTATTCATAACTCTGCTCTGCCACTTTTACTTCCATGAACTTGCACTCCCTCTCGAAGTTACACACCTCTTACCTCTCTCTTTTCCTTTACCAAGGAATCCACTCGGCCACAATGTCACTCCGACAATTGCCATGGTGCTCGCCCAACGCTACACCACCCTTTAGCGTGTCCGCTATCCATCCAACACACTCACTCTGACTCTCCTCGCAGGGACTCTCAAGCCCATGCACTACCTTAACTAAACAAGATTACTACCCAGAGCCAGACCTCCCAATGTAACCACACTGCAACCTACACAATCCATATCCTCAAACTGATTCAACAATACCTGCAGGGTCTTCAGCATGACTGGACCGCCTCACCAGGCCTTCCACCCATCCGGACCGCCCAACTAGCATTTGACATTCCGAGTTATCACCCCTGGAAATCCTCCCATGCATACCGTTCTAGCCCTCTAGGGGTTCCGAACTCTAGCTCCATCAAACATACTCGATCCCGGCCTGCTCCCAGGCCTCCACAACCAAATGCCCTAGGTCTGAATCCCGCCCCGTATGCCCGACACTCGCTCCTATCAGCCTATACTCTGGGCTGACAGAACACTGTTGAATCCCAACAGCTAAGCACCCTCAAGTACTCATCGATCTCCCGGAGAATTCTCCAATTCTTCCCCTACTTATAGCACTGACTACAACCACCGGTCGCCATCAACGACCTTCCAGAACAACCCTGCACAAGAAAACACTTACACACTGACTGCTTCCCACAAGCATAAACAACCCTTAACAACACATCTCCTCACTGATCAATCTGCTCAAAAAAGAATCCGATCTCCAATTATCCATTCCACGACTGCAGATGCTACCCGAAATTCAACCCAGTGTCGCATCTCCACTAATAACCCTCATGAATGATAACCAACGATAGCACAAAACACCAAACTATAATCATACCAAACCCTCAGGGAACAGCGGATACCAAGACGAAAACCCGAAACACAAATCCATAACCATCCTAAACCCTCAAGGAACAACGGATACCAAGATGAAAACCCGAAACACAAATCCATAACCATAACCTCAACCCGCAAAACAATGAATACCGCATCGAAATCCACACAAAGATACCAGCACAAACAACACCCCACAATAATCGCAAGATAACAAGACATCAAGAAAGAACCATACCCGCAGCTGCATCCGACACTGCTCTGACCTCCTCTGTTGCAAGCTGATAAGCACGACCCTGAGCCCTTGGGGGATCCGCTCCATCCTGACCTCCTCCTGAAATCCTTAAAGTGGCCGGTGCTGGAGCCTGCACCAGTCCTGCGTAAAGTTGTGGATAGTTGACCCTCATATGTCCAACCTGACAATAATGATAACAAATCCTCAAATCCCGAACCGGTGTTAACCGCCGACAATCCCTCGCATAGTGCCCCTCCTTTCTGCACTTGCGGCATGCACCACCGAACCTGCAAACTCTGGTGTGACTCCTCCCACACTTCCCACAAGTGTGGCTGCTCAGATCCCCCACTCTGACATCAACGGTCTTGGACCGTTTCGGCACCGGCAGCGACTGCACCAGAGCCTACCTCAGCTTACGCAACTGTCACTCAATCTCTAACTCACGCCGCCTGTCGGCCTCCTGCAACTCCAACATGGTCTCGCACCTCTGTGCAGACACAAACTGTCTGATATCCCCTCCCCTGAGCATACTCAGATATCGGGACATCTGAGCCTGCTCCGAAGCAAACTTAGGGCAAAACATCGCCCTCTCATATAACATCCTGGTGATCTCAGTCACCGACTCCGAATCCTGCTTCAGCTCAAGGAACTCCTGAGCCAATCTTTGTAATAACAGCAAAATTCAGGTCAAAATTTAAAATTTTATAAAACTGTAATTAAGTATACTAAGTGGTAGATATTGTAACAAGGTTTTCATACATATAAAGAACACTAAAATCCGAGTTATAACGAAGAAGTTATGACCATTCTAAGTTTCCCGACAAAAACCGGCAATACGAAGTTACGTAAAAACGCAAAGTTTCAACAAAACACTTTTTGACCTTAGGTGTCTAAATAAAAGTCATAGATATCGTCAAACCGTAACCGTACATAAAAAGAACGTCCGAATCTGACTTCGTATGAGGAAGTTGTGATTTTTCTAAGTTACAGATATAACAGTAGACAGCTAAAAACTCGAAATAGAGATCGAGAGACTTTTGGCCAAAACAACCTAAATGAGAATCAAAGGGATCAACAATTCTAGCGCAACGGTAAAAAGTCTGACGAAAACGAACGTCGGATGAAGAAGTTATGGAACTTTAACGGACTTTTCTTGTCCCGACCTATTAAAAATATAATATTAAAAATAAAATCAACACCAAAGTTGTTATTTTTATCGACACTAAATGTCTAAATCTACTTTAATATTAAATTAGATTATGTTTGATTGCTCAATCTTTTTTGGAATCTGAGAGAAATATCATTAAAAAATTAGATCCTAGCAAGGCATTAGGTTGAGTCAAAGTACAAGAGAAGAACAAGGAGATTTATACGAAATTGAGTGGACTGCTACAGTAGGTGGTCAAAGAATTTGGACATTTTTACCCGTGTATTTTCTCCAAACATAAGTCATTGAGACAATGATATCAACAATAAAAAAAGTAGAGAAACATTTCATGTTCAATAATAAGTCATTTCTCGACTTCCAAATGCTTCATATTGTACCATAATAGATAAGGTTTCTCTTTTTTTGACAACTCCGCCAATTAGTCGCAAAGTTCAAAAGATCAGCCACAATTTATACATGCGTTGAGATTCTACAACACAAAACAATCTTGAGATTATGCACCATAGGATATCGATTGAAAATGTTGGGTTTTAGTTCAAAAATAGTTTCATAAACTTGAAAAACATGGCAAACGAAAGACTTGATCTTTGAATTAAATAAACAAGTTACAACCCACCAATGATCATCTTATAAGAAATGAAAAGATAAAACCACATCCATATAGGATATATGGAAATAACAATCTATGTTGTTCTTTGGGTCATCGAGGGTAGACTTGATAGTTAATGAAAAGTGTGGAACATTTAAGACACCAACACGAACTCGACTTGTCTTCAAAATGATAGTCTTGGTGATAAAACTCTTAAGGTTGAAAGACAAAACCAAGTTTTATCTTCAAGAGAGCAAAGAAAGTAACTTCAAATCTTTTAACACTTTAGCAAGGGAAGAGTGAGAGAATGAGAGTAATTTTCATCAATTGCTAGAGAAAGAAGTGAGAGCAATTACCAATGAGAGCAATTCTGTGACAACCGCCAAGCTTCAGGTCAAGTCAAAGTCAAGTCAAGGTCAACAAGTCAATCTTATCAACTTAACAAATGTTATATGTTAGGGATTTCTATATGTTTACAAATGTACAACTATAATTCCTAATCCAAAGTAACACTTGAAAGTCCCAAATCTTCAAAATTTAAAACACAAATCAGATTTAGGGAAGTAACGACTCTATAAAGTACTATTAAGTACTCTTCGGGGGTGTATAGCACTCAAAATGGGATGTAACTAAGTCTAAAGTCCTTATTCTACAAAGAAAAACATTAATAAGGGCTCTCAACAAAGTCTCTCTTAATCTCTCCCACTATATCTCTATCTCTCCCAAATCTCACCAAGTATGCGAAATCTCTCCCAAATCTCTCCAAATATGTGAAATCTCTCCAAGTATGTAAACTCTCTCCAAGTATGTGAAATATCTCCCAAATATCTTCACGTATGTGAAATCTCTCCCAAATCTCTCCAAGTATGTAAAATCTTTCCAAGTGTAGCACCTGGTTCCTGGTACGTAAAATTTATCTAAGTATTTGACATTTTTAGCCTTGGACTCGGCGAGTTGTAGGTCCAACTCGCCGATTAGGGATGCGGTCAAGAGGCACGTTTAAGTTGGCGACTCGGCAAGTCCATATTCTGGACTCGACGAGTCACCGCTGTTTGTTGAAACCCTAAATTTCAAGGGTTTGCACCCTATTTAAACCCTCATTTCCGTCCCAAGCTCGCCCCATTCACCATTCACCCTCAGAGCCCCCAACATCGTTTTTGCCCTTTTCCTTGTGAGATTGAAGTGTTTTGGGTGTGTTCTTGATGTTTTTGAGGAGAAAGAAGAGTAGATCAAGAAGAGAAGGAGGAGGCCAGGCTTATTGGTGTTATATCAGTGATCTCCTTGAGGTATAACTCATTTTACCTCTGTTTTTTTGCTCGTTGTCCCTTGTAGCTCCATGGAAGTCTTTCTTGAGCCTTTCCCCAAGCTTGTTTATGTATTAGAGTGGATGATAAGTTGTTTAGCCTCTAGATCTAGGCATGATTGAGCTCCAGGAGCTTGGATCTACTGCCTTTATGGAATCATAGTGCATGTATGCCCTAGATCTACCCTTTTGGTGCATTTTGAGCGATAAAACTCCCATGGATGTTTATTTACAGGTAAAGTTGGAAACTTTACGTGTAAACTAGGCCCTAGGAACCCAGATCTATGAATGGCATGAGCTGGATCCAAGAAAAATCGCGTGTATAGTTTTTGCATGTGGCCGACTCGGCGACTCGGGTCGTGAGTCCCAGGGTTGTTCCCCTTTTGTGTCTACAAGGATAGAGTTGCTTGAGTTTGTTTTATTTATGTACAAATGTTGTTTGCTTTGTGCTATGTTGGCTTTGAGTGATGGGAGTTAGCTGTTAGGTGGATACGTTAAAGTCACATGTGATCAGGGTTGAATAATCTCAGAGTGTTGGATTCGATCCTATTGCGTAGCTCTTATTTGAGTCCTAACCGTTGTAGAGATGGGTCCCTTACTCGAAGGATTATCCGAGCCTCGTCGCATGTGATTGTATTCAGGTAATAGCTAATTGGCATCACAAAGAGACCATCAACAGCTGAGGAATGGGATGGGTGGGTCATCGGTTTCCTAGGGAAAGCCTAGGATAAGAGTAGCAGTGATCAGCGGAAGTGGAAGGGACCTGGTTGAGTCGAGGCGGTCTTTGGGGAAGGTACAGATAGATGTGGAAGGTAGTATGGGCCCGTACTACTGAAAGCAGAGGATCCGTACCCGAACCGAGGAAGGCTAAGATAAGACCAGGGAACTTGTAGTGGGTGTGATCCCTCCAGGGGTATCAGTATCACTAATAGTTGTTATTTCTTTGTATTTCAGAATGGTGGTACTACGCCCGAGGCCAACAGTGGGATCGGGCTCGGGACCAGGTTCCGAGCCAGTAGATGAGGGACTGCGCGAGTTCATCGCGTCAGAGATCACTAGAGGCATCCTTGAGTCGACCTCCATTATCTTCAGGTCGATCAAGGAAGGGATATTGGAGATGATGGAGGATCGCCTCCGTGCATTCAGGAGTGACATGGAATCTGGCCAGTCAGGACCCCGCACACTGTCCTTCAAGGACTTTCGGGGTAGTGGTGCGCCGGACTTTCATGGGGTGAAGGACCCCATAGCTGCCAGACGATGGATTGCAAACAGTGAGTCTGCACAGTTGACTAGCTTCTGCCCTGATGGGTCGAAGGTGAGATATGCAGCAGGATGTTTGAGAGATCGAGCTAGGGGTTGGTGGGAGTCCGTCGGTAACTCGTTGGGAGCCTCGGCTGTCGAGGCTATGACCTGGTCGGACTTCGTGACCAGGTTCAATGCAGAGTTTGCACCGGCTGTCGAGCTTCAGCAGCTGGCCAGGGAGTTCCTAGATATAAGACAGATGACGGAGACTGTGGCGGAGATCACCGCCAAGTTCCGGGAGAGGGCGTTGCTGGTGCCCCAGTACGCGGGTGACGAGGATATAAGGAGGACCCGCTATGATGATATGCTACGAGCTGATATTTGGGAGCATGTCAGTTTTTCAGCTTGCCCTACCCTGGACTCTATGATTGCAAGGGCAAGGGAGAGGGAGATAGATCTGGAGCACATCCAGAAGAGGAAGATGGAGGAGGGACATGTTATGGGGGCTTCGGGGAAGAAGCCTAAGGGATCAGATGCAGGGCCGACAGGCCAACAAGGACGGGGCCGCTGCAGGAAATGCGGCAAGACGCACGAGGGAGCGTGCAAGTTGGGATCGTCAGGCTGCTACAAGTGCGGCAAGTTAGGGCACTTCAGCAGGGATTGTATTGCCCCTGCACTTGTGATTCAGACATCAGAGTTGTTGTGTCTCCACTACAACCAGAGGGGCCAGAAGAAGGCCAATTGCCCCCAGTTGACATCACCAGCGCTGGTTAAGGTGCCAGCTCCAGCTACCCTGCGGATTACAGATGGCCGAAAGGGCAAGGTAGAGACTCCAGTGGTGAGGAGCCGGGCGTTTCAGCTGACTGCAGAAGAGGCACGCGCCGCACCCGATGTGGTGACGGGTATGATTCTTTCCCTCTACTTTATTTTATGATGTTATGTTATTGATATGTGCTCTGTGTATATGCATTAGGATTGTTCCAGATGAACGGTATTCCGGTTCAGGTGTTGTTCGACTCGGGTGCCACCCGGTCATTTGTTTCCCTTGCGCTTAGCAAGAGGTTTATTGAGTCCTCGGTCATGTTGGATTGCCCTTTAGAGGTAGAGATTGCTGATGATCGATCGGTGCGAGCATCAGCAGTGTTCAGGGATTGTGTTTTGAGGTTATTTGAGGAGCGCTATTTGGTGGATTTCGTTCCCGTACCGTTGCGGGGGAACAAGGTGATTATAGGCATGGATTGGTTGATCCCTAATGGGGCGGTGATAGATTGCGCACAACAGCTAGTGCGGGTCAGGACCCCAAGCGGGGGACAGTTGGTGATCCACGGCGAGAGGCCACAGCGTGGACCTATAGTATGTTTAGCAGCGAGAGCTAGGCGCTACCTTCAGCAGGGGTGCGTGGGGTATGTCGTGTATGTTATGGATACCCAGGAGACGGGTAAGGCGACGGTGAGTGGGGTTCCAGTGGTGTGAGACTACATTGATGTGTTCCTGGAGGAGCTTCCTAGAATACCTCCGGAGCGTCAGGTGGAGTTCAGGATCGATCTAGTTCCTGGTGCGGCTCTAATAGCCAAGGCACCCTATCGGTTGGCTCCTCTCGAGATGCAGGAGTTGTCTACGTAGCTGCAGCAGTTGCTAGACAAGGGGTTTATTTGACCGAGCAGTTCACCCTGGGGATCCCCGATCCTGTTTGTGAGGAAGAAGGACAAGTCGCATCGGATGTGTATAGATTATCGGGAGCTGAATAAGGTAACGGTGAAGAACCGTTACCCACTCCCGAGGATTGATGACCTCTTCGATCAGTTGCAGGGAGCATCTTGGTTCTCCAATATTGATTTGCATTCAGGCTATCATCAGATGAGGGTTAGACAGGAGGATATACGGAAGACCGCGTTTCGAACGCGTTATGGCCATTATGAGTTTGTGGTGATTCCGTTTAGGCTCACCAATGCTCCTGACGCGTTCATGGACCTCACGAACCGCGTGTGTAGACCAATGTTGGATCGGTCTATGATAGTTTTCATTGATGACAACTTGGTTTATTCCAAGACTGAGGAGGAGCATGAGGAGCATCTGAGGGAGGTTTTGGAGACCTTGAGGAGGGAGAGCTTGTATGCCAAGTTCTCCAAATGTGAGTTTTGGTTGCGCGAGGTGCAGTTTCTTGGGCACCTCGTCAACCAGAACGGGATTTCAGTAGACCCGGCCAAGGTGGAAGCCGTGATGAGGTTCCGAAGTCTCCATCTGAGATTTAGAGTTTCCTAGGATTAGCAGGCTACTATCGGAGGTTCATTCAGAATTTCTCCAAGATAGTCGTACCCCTGACACGGTTGACTATGAAAGTCGTGGTCTTTCGATGGGGGCCTGAGCAGCAGGCAGCATTCGAGACTCTGAGGCAGATATTGTGAGAGGCACCGATCATAGCCCTGCCCGAGGGTGTGGAGGATTTTTTGGTATATTGTGATGCGTCGATCTCATGCTTAGGCGCAGTGTTGATGCAGAGGGGGCATGTCATTGCTTATGCCTCGAAGCAGCTGAAGCCTCACGAGGCGAACTACCCGACGCATGATTTGGAGTTGGGGGCGGTGGTCTTCGCCCTTAAGATATGGCGGCATTACCTCTACGGGGTTCGTTGTACCATTTACACGGACCACAAGAGTTTGAGGTACCTCATGGATTAGCGAATCTGAACATGAGACAGCGTCGGTGGTTGGACGTGGTGAAGGATTATGATTGCGAGATCCTTTACCACCCGGGGAAGGCCAATGTGGTGGCCGATGTGCTTATCCGCAAGGCGGCGCCTATCAGGGATGTTTGCATGAGGATGACTGTGGTGACTCCCCTGTTGGAGCAGATTCGGGAGGCTCAACAGGAAGCTATGAAGGAGGAGCATCGGAAGAGTGAGAGAATAGTGGGACAAGTCACCTCCTTCAATTATGATAGTCGGGGGTTATTGACACTACACCGTAGGGTGTGGGTGCCGTATCATGGAGGCGTGCACCAGATCTTGATGGAGGAGGTGCACAAATCCCGATTCTCTATTCATCCAGGGGCAACAAAGATGTATCAAGATCTTTGCCTGGACTATTGGTGGCCCTGCATGAAGTGGGATGTGGCATGGTACGTCGAACGATGTTTGACCTGCAGGAAGGTCAAGGCCGAGAATCAGAGACCGCACGGCAAAATGCAGCCGTTGGATATCCCGTTGTGGAAATGGGAGGATATTACAATGGATTTTATCACGAAGCTTCCACGAACGGTGCGAGGAGTAGATTCGATTTGGGTCATCGTGGATCGGTTGACCAAGAGCGCCCATTTTATTCCGATTCCGGAGAGTATTTTGGTCGAAAAGTTGGGTGATATCTATATAACAGGGAGATAGTGGTGCGGCACGGGATGCCAGTGTCAGTGATATCAGATCGAGATGTGTGGTTCACTTCCAGGTTTTGGAAGAGGTTTCATGATGAGTTAGGTGCTGTTTGATTTTCTGAAACAAAAATTTATGAAGTCTGCGGACCACCTCTGCAACCCTCTGCAGTAGAAGAGGTGGACTAAACGGCTGCAGACTATAATAAGAAGCGTGTTTGTTTTTTTTAACATCTGCATACTGCTGCAGATATTAAAAAATTAAAATAAACTAATTTTATAAACCGAAAATAACTTTTTAATACGTAAAATTTAATAATGTATATCAATTCGGTAAAAATTAATGATATTTCAGTAAAAAAGAATGATATTTCAACAAAAAATAAAGATATTTTAGTAAAAAATAATGATATTTCATCAAGAAATTATCATTATTGAATATAAAAAAATGAAAAATAAATTCAATAAGAACAAACGAAAAAAAAAAAAACGAAAAAAAAAATGTGAAATAAAATTTTAATAACATATAATCAAAATTTCAGCAATAAAAAAAAAAAAAAGATGTTGGAAGAGGTTAGAAGAGGCAGTACAAGTGCTGCGTCAAACAGAGTCTGCACAGAGGTTTTTGACTCAGAAGACTTCTAAAAAACAAACAACTGCGATATGAAAAGTGTTGCGCGTGTGCTGCGCCGCGCAGCAGTAAGAGGTTTGAAGAGGTTTTTTTCAAAAAAACAAACAGCACCTTAGGCACTGGTCTGCATTTTAGCACCGTCTTTCACCCGCAGACGGATGGTCAGAGTGAGCGGAGCGTCTAGACTTTAGAGGATATGTTGCGGGTGTGCGTGTTAGATTTCGGTGGTAGCTGGGATACCTATCTTCCCTTGGGTGAGTTCTCGTACAACAACAGCTACCACGCGAGTATTGATCGTCCCCCATTCGAGATGTTGTACGGTCGGAGGTGCAGGACCCCGATATGCTGGGGTGAATTTGGCCAGAGGGTCATGGGGAGCACTGAGGTTGTGCTCAAGACGACTGAGAGAATCCAGCAGGTTCGGAGCAGGCTTCAGACTGCGTAAAGTCGACAGAAAAGTTACGCCGGCAAGCATCGATCAGACCTAGAGTTCCAGGTCGGGGATATGGTTCTCCTGAAGGTGTCTCCTTGGAAAGGCATCATTCGATTCAGGAAGCGGGGCAAGTTGGGCCCGAGATTCATTGGACCGTTCAGGGTTGTATCCCGGGTGGGCAAGGTGGCATATAGGTTGGATCTACTAGCCAAGCTCAGCCAGATCCACATCACCTTCCATGTCTCCCAGCTGCGGAAGTGTCTCGTGGATGATTCAGCGGTGGTGCCATTAGAGGATATACAGGTTGATGACAGCCTGAATTACATTGAGCACCCAGTCGCAATCCTCGATCGAAAGTCAAAGGATCTAAGGAACAAGAGACTGGAGCAAGTGAAAGTGAAATGGCGGCACCGCAAGGGTTCGGAATGGACTTGGGAGCCGGTGGAAGAAATCATGGAGCATTACCTGAGCTATTTCAGGATCGAGCGGCAGACTTCGAGGACGAAGTCTAAAATAAGTGGGGGAGATTTGTAGCACCTGGTTCCTGGTACGTAAAATTTATCTAAGTATTTGACATTTTTAGCCTTGGACTCGGCGACTTGTATGTCCGACTCGCCGAGTAGGGATGCGGTCAGGGGGCACGTTTAAGTTGGCGACTCGGTGAGTCCATATTCTGGACTCGAGGAGTCACTGCTGTTTGATGAAACCCTAAATTTCAAGGGTTTTAAAACCTCATTTCCGCCCCAAGCTCGCCCCCATTCACCCTCAAAGCCCCCAACATCGTTTTTGCCCTTTTCCTTGTGAGATTGAAGTGTTTTGGGTGTGTTCTTGATGTTTTTGAGGAGAAAGAAGAGTAGATCAAGAAAAGAAGGAGGAGGCTAGGCTTATTGGTGTTATATCAGTGATCTCCTTGAGGTATAACTCATTTTACCTCTGTTTTTTTGCTTGTTGTCCCTTGTAGCTCCATGGAAGTCTTTCTTGAGCCTTTCCCCAAGCTTGTTTATGTATTAGAGTGGATGATAAGTTATTTAGCCTCTAGATCTAGGCATGATTGAGCTCCAGGAGCTTGGATCTACTGCCTTTATGGAATCATAGTGCATGTATGCCCTAGATCTACCCTTTTGGTGCATTTTGAGCGATAAAACTCCCATGGATGTTTATTTACAGGTAAAGTTGGAAACTTTACATGTAAACTAGGCCCTAGGAACCCAGATCTATGAATGGCATGAGCTAGGTGTCGTTCATCTGACTCGGCGAGTCGTTCATCTGACTCGGCGAGTCGGGTCGCGAGTCCCAGGGTTGTTCCCCTTTTGTGTTTCCGAGTTAGAGTAGTGAGTCATAGGGTATGACTCAGTGGGTTGGAAGCCAGACTCACTCATGAAGCAACTCGGTGAGTCAATGTCATGACTCGGCGAGTTCATGGAAATCTTCTTGTCTCAAGAACAACTCGACGAGTTGTTCATACAACTCGGCGAGTCACAACTTAGAGTGTTCTTCGTATGAAGGTGAAATTGGCGAGTTGTTCATACAACTCAGCGAGTAGGATGAAGGACTATTGGACTTGGGTATAGAGAAAGGGACTCGGCGAGTCTGGTCAACTAGCAGTTGACTGTGACTTGACTCATGACTTGATAAGGGTAAATGGACAATTTACCCTGAGGGCGGTTAGCAGTGTTTGACTAAGTGTTTGGTGGGAATTACAGTCGGAGGATTTCCAGAGCAGCAGCAGCAGACAGACTATTCCCACACAGATCAGCTGCTACTACGAGGTGAGTTACGTTCCAGTAGCAGTGGGTCTACGGCCACAATGCCAGCCCACCTCTAGGAGTTGTATGATGGATGATTGTCTCTGTGATATTCATTTAAGGTTACTACTACATATGATATGTTTATGTGCTAGTATGATATGCTGCTATGTGCTAGTGACAGTAGGGGGAGATAGTCCCCAGATTACCGGTCGATAGGGCCGAAGGAGCGGTCATGCCCAGCCATGCTAAATAGATTATTTTATATGTGTGTTATGTGGTAGTAGTAGTGCGTGAAATAGTCCCCAGTATCCGGTCGAGAGGACCGAAGGGGAGACCAACACCCAGATATGCTAGTCAGTGTCCGGTCGAGAGGACCGAAGGGGAGGCAAGCTCCCAGTATGCTAGATAGTATCCGGTTGAGAGGACCGAAGGGGTAGGTTGGGCACCCATATATGCCTGACGATATATGCATGTTATGTGATTGTATGGTATGTGGTAGATTGGGGGAACTCACTAAGCTTCGTGCTTACAGTTTTCAGTTTTGGTTTCAGGTACCTCTTCTTCGAAGGGGAAGGAGTTGGCATGGTAGCGGCCCATCACACACATGCTTCGTATTCCGCATCATGAGATCTTCATGGGGATTTGTACTCTGACATTATTATGTTTTATGAAATGTTTTCCAGACATGGGATATCTTATTAAAATATTATGATCGGTAAACGTTTTAATTCGAATGTTTTGCTAAACATATGTTTTCAAAAATGAAATTTTTGGCTCGTATTTTTGGGGTGTTACACCAAGTATGTGAAATATCTCCCAAATATCTCCAAGTATGTGAAACCTCTCCCAAATTTCTCTAAATATGTGTAATCTCTCCTAAATCTCTCCAAGTATGTGAAATCTCTCCCAAATCTCTTAGAGTATGTGAAATGTCTCCCAAATCTCACCAAGTATGTGAAATCTCTCTCAAACCTCCCTACGCACCTTCCTCAGTCGAAAACAACCCAAAACCGGAGGAGAGAACCCAAAAGGACCCTCTTGGTCCGGAACCCTCTTGGTCATGAACCTCTTGGTCTGGAACCTTCTTGGTCTGGAATGCCTTTTAAGGAACCAAGAGGAATCACATCTTCGGAACTCCCCTTGCTCCTGATCTCGCTTACTCCAGAAGGTCTAGAGCTTGCTTCAGAACCTCGCTCCAGAAGATTTTGCAAGTGCTTCCGAATCCCTAGCCAGCTCACACCTCGGTCCGGACCTCCAGACTTCGCACCATGCTCCGGATTAGAAGAAAGAGCTTCGAAAATTGCCAGTTGACTCCGGATCCTTGGAGAATGATTCCGGACACCTCCTACACCCTTCGGACCTTCACAGAAACAACACTACACTCCGGATTTTCATCATTTTCGGAGATTTTTATCATTTTAAGACATTTTGACGCCGAAAATCACACCAAACTTGTATTTTTCATATCCTAAACCCCTTAAACACTTGTTTTATGACAAAATCAATTATTTTAAACATATCTATATAAAATAATACGCAAGATTTTAAGAGATTTTTAGAAGAGGAAGGGGATGAATTTATGATGTGATACTAATTCATCATTTCCTATGCAAATCCCAAATAAACACACATTATCCATAAGAAATTAAGCTTTACCCACCAGCTTTCCAAGCAAATGTCAAGTCACCCTTGTCCTTCCTTTAGATATGTTAACTCCTTTCCTCTCCAAGTCCCATTTCTCTCATTCACCTTTAGTAAACTCCCAAGAAACCCTCAACACCTTCAAGCTTCAAGCTCATCCATTCATGGGAAATTCCTAGATTTCTTTGGTGAGTATTTTATCCTCTTTAAACAACTACTCTTTCCATTATTCTAAGATTTCATTATATTTACACACAAAAATTATTCTTAGAATCCTCTAGAGTTTTAAGAATCTTCCAAGTTTTGGAGCTTCGAAACATCCTCATCACTCATCAAAATCACCCAGCAAAGATAACCAATGTGAGCTTCATACCCCACATTTTTCTAAATTTTTATTGTTTTTGGGGAGAGAATACAAGTAAAATCTTGTCTAAGTCCTTGGATAATTGCATATATTTGTATGTTTAGTATGTATATTGAGATGTTATTATATTATAACAAAATTTTCATGAATGTGAGTTCAAAAATTATATGAAAATCTTAGAAATTTTTACAAAACCACCTCCCAAGATTTTAAATGTGTACATTCATACCCCCTTACTTCATATCTCTATATCTAAAGATAAAAAGTTGTTGAAATACACTTATAAGATGACACAGTTGCTAGGATCTTCAATGTTTGGGACTTTATGGCCATCAATGATTATTTTTGAAAGCTATTAGGGGGTATTTCATAAATAGTTGACATTAGTATTTGCGGCAAGAAAATATACAAATAGAGTGGTTATGACAGAAAAATTTGTATGTCATACAACTGCTGTCATAAACTCACACAAGTCAAAGTTATATATATAAATCACAACTTGGTATTTTTCGATAATTTGAGTCGCACATAGTCTTTTATAAAGAAAAAGGAGTTGTTTGCCGGCTTTGATAGTATTTGGATCATTTTGATAAATATTTCAAAGTGGATTAATTCCAATAAATGAAACGAATGAAACGAAATATCTAGTTACAACTACAACTATTATTATTATTTATTTAATAAATAATGATTTTCACGATTTACACAAAGATCAGTTAGTCTTCTAGTCAGATAAAATCTTCATAGTGCATATATTAATACAATATTGTACACTTTAAGTCCTGTAAGAGTTATAAGTAGAGTCTCTTAAAGGAAGAGCGGGAATTTGTGTATACATCTATACGGTTTGACACCCCACACCTTCGTTATTCGTTACAGCTAGATCGGCCAGTCTAGGGTGACAAATGTCTTGAACAAAACTGACGCCTGAAGAACATCATAATAGGCACTCCATCACATCAGTATGCTTTTAACGACTAACTAGAATATATCAGAAATGTGTTTATGCAAAATTCACTTTCGGCTTACAATTAACTATGTTTTGAATACCGCAACAAAACCTTTTTCACACAGTTGTTATGATTTTTCGAAAGGTACTATTTTTATACATCAGAGAATATAGGATTTTCTAGGAGAAACGATTTATTACGTTTTCGAAAACAATGAATTAAGGTATACATGAAACTATATTCGAATAGAAACAAGACTCACAAGTATTTTGATAAGAAAATATTGGATTTTATGGATTTCTAAACTATCATCGAAGTTTTATACACAAATTCCTATGAACTCACCAACATATTTTATGTTAATGCTTTTCAAATGACTTGTATTCTCAAGAAATCAATAAGCAGGTTTTGGATCACAGAATCAAGATTAATTTGCTGTGTTTTGGAAATTTGTTAACTGATGTCTCTTTTGTGTAAACTTTGAGAACATAAACATGATGTAAAAGAATGTAAGCTTGTATTATTGATGTATGATGTTTGGGTTTTCTATGTTTCATTTGTATACATTTGTTATAATACTGCTCAATGATGTCACTCGCCTCCGAACGTTTCCGTCGTTCTGGTTCGGGGGTGTGACAGATCGGTATCAGAGCATTGTTTATAGTGAACTAGTATCTCTAGCGATAAAAGATATACAACTGTAAATACAATGGGACTAAAACACTCTGATTAAAAGTATACATACTTGCTAAGATTATATCATAACAAAAACATACAAGATTACTTAAAGGTTTAACACTACAGTCATACCTGGACCGTTATGTAATCATATCCGGAATAAATGTAGTCTGATCAACTATAATTATTTGAGATATGAACAACATGTGTTCAGGAGTGGTAGTGATGCTGCAACAAATCTAAATTTTCTCAACTCGTTATCTAAAAGTTTTAAGAACCAAACCTAAAATAACTAAAATACTATAGGAGTATTTTGACACACTATCTATTTCCTCATACTCACTTATTCTTGCACAGACGACATGATAGGATTTCACCACCCTGGAGACCCATACTTTCCCAATCAGGTAAATGGAGGTTGAATTGAAGAAGACCCAGAAGAAGACCCCGAGGAACCTATGGAGGATCCTGAAGAACTAGAAGAGTTTGAAGAAGCAGACATCGATGAAGAAATCGAGGAGGATGATGAGGAAGAGGTTGAGGAGGACGAGGAATCAGAAGCTAAGTCTGAGGTTATCAAACCTCCCTACATGGCAAGGGTACCACCGTATAGGATGGGCTACAATAGCCCCACGCCTCCTTGGGCTGACACTATTGAGAGGTAGGGCCGATGCTAGGGTCAACAACCATCATTTGGAATGAACCGAAATTACTACGATCTTCGGCATGGAGAACCAGCGGATCGCGCACTTCCTGTCATGGTCAGACGTATTAGGGACATCGACGACCAGAATCAAGTGACCATCGATTGGGTAATGCAGATGTGGGCGGCCATGCAGATCACAGATGCTCGAATGCGAGACCTCAAGCGAGACTTCTATCCAATGAAACGACTTGTAGAAGATCTTTGCACTACATGAGCGGAGGTCAGAGAATACTAGGAGCGACACATTGCTTTGGAGGAGTGTGTATGGACCACCAAACGTAGGTTAGCTAAGCTCTAAGGAGCATCCACCTCATCGTCAGCACCACCGGAACCGACTCGTCGCAACTAGTATCTATTTGCTAGCTACCATATCGACTTTCTTCTGTGCACTACTCTATGTATTTTTGTATCAGCTTTTATTTCAATGTACGTATTGTACACCTTTTAAAGGCATAATTTTCATGTACTCAAGAAATTATATTCAATGAAAAGCGGATATATATTTTCTTATGGTATGAATTCCCAATTTGCACTCTATTGCTACCATTGCATGTTGAATCTATTCACACACTTGTTCGTATGCACCCAAATCACCGATATTGTTCTATAATCAAGAAATCATGAAACAAATACATTGGAAACTCATTGTCTTTCTGATCCATGGTAGAAAGATACCGAGGAGACCGATCTGTAGGAACAACAGCACAACACCACCACCACTGCCGCCACTGCTGGAGATGAACTCTGCGACCTTTCAAGCGGCAGTGTCCGTAGCAGTAACAGCGGTGTTAGCTCAGAATAAAAATGTCAAGGGACGAGAAGCTCCCATCAAGGGATGAATTAAGGGCCTATAAGGGTCTGTACCTGCAAGGAATTTACCAATGCAATACCCCGCACGTTGAATGGGACTAGAGGAGTTATCACTTTGAAACGATGGATCGAAAAGGTAGAGTCAGTGTTCGAGATATGCAAATGTCCGGAAGGGAGTAAAGTCAAGTCTGTGGCCTGCATCTTCATCGACCAGGCATTGTCAATGTGGAACGGTAACATTGAGGCCATGACACTCCCCGTTGCAAATGCTATGTCCTGGGAAAAACTCAAAGAGATGTTAATCACCATGTAATGTTCCCGAGGGGAAATACAAAAACTCGAACAAGAACTATGGACCCTTACCGTGCAGAACTCGGACATTGACGCATATATCTCAAGGTTTAACGAACTTGCACTGCTGTGTTCTGGTATGATTACGTCCGAGGGAAAGAAAATCGAACGATTCATCTAGGGATTGATGCCTCCTATTCAGGGCAACATGATTTCCTCAAAACCTGAGACCTACGACAGTGCAAAGCGTCTGGCCAAGAAACTTTATGATCACAATGATAAGAAAAGTACCAAAACAACCGAGGGAGAGAGCAAACAAGAAGGAGGGAGTAAGAAGAACTAGGGGAACAAGTGAAAATTAATACATAATTCAAGGCCATCCAAGAAACCATACACAGTAGCAGTCCATACTGCTACTGATCTAGTTGCACCAACCCCAACCGCCCCCACCTCAACCACAACAACACCAGCAAAGTCATATGTGGGTTCTAATCCAAAATGTGACAAGTGTAAATATCACCACTATGGGGCATGCAATGATTTACAATGCACCAATTACAACTGAAAAGGACAAAATTGTCCAGTATTGCAAGATGCCCCCACAACAAAACAAGCAACCCAATGACAACAATGTCGGAGCCAGCCACGCATGTTATGGATGTGGGGAAACCGGCCATTTTAAACGCAACTGCCCCAAGAACAACAATCAGAATGCAGGAAGGGTCTTAACCATGGGGCAAGGAGAAGTGGTCCAAGATCCAACAGTGGTGACTGATACGTTTTCCCTCAACAACTCTTATGCGCATGTTTTATTTGATAGTGGTGCCGAACGAAGCTTCGTAAGCCATAAATTCAAGCACTTATTAAATCAAAACCCTCACAAATTGAATGAAACTTATATGATCGAGATGGCCAAAGGTAAAACACAATCAACCAACGATGTCTACGTAGGGTGCACAATAATGTTAAATAATCACTCTTTCCCAATCAGTTTGATGTTTGTTAATATTAGGAGTTTTAATGTGATTACTGGCATAGATTGGTTAAGACCCCACCATGCTGAAATTAAGTGTCACGAGAAGGTCATTCGTCTTCACCTACCTAAAAACACCCTAATAGTCTATGGAGATAAAACCAACTCAAACCTCCGACTCATTTCTTGCATCCAAGCACAAAAGTGCTTGCATAAAAAGAATCACGCCTTTCTCGCTCATGTTGTGGATAAATTAAAGGAGGAGAAAAGCATTAACGATATTCCTGAAGTACGTGACTTCCCCGATGTATTTCCTGAGGAATTGCCTGGAATACCTCCCAAGCGCCAGATCGTGTTCCGAATCGATCTCGTACCTGGAGCCACCCCTATCGCCAAATCATCCTATCGATTAGATACTGCCGAGATGCAAGAGTTATCTAGCCAACTGAGCGAGCTTCTCGACAAAGGGTTCATCAGGCCGAGTTTCTCACCTTAGGGAACTCCGATTCTTTTTGTTAAGAAGAATGATGGGTCTTTTAGAATGTGTATAGTATATCGAGAATTAAACAAGCTCACTGTCAAGAATTGATACTCGCTTCCCCAAATCGATGATCTATTTGATCAACTTTAAGGAGCCAGTTACTTTTCTATGATAGATCTGAGGTCCGGATACCATCAACTAAGAGTACGAGAGGAGGATATCCCAAAGACTGCCTTCTAAACCCGTTATGGGCATTTTGAATTCGTAGTCATGCCTTTTGGTCTCAGAAACGCGCCTGTAGCTTTTATGGGCCTGATGAATCGAGTCTGTCAGCCGTTTCTCAACAACTTCGTAATTGTTTTCATCGATGATATACTCATTTACTCTAAGAGTAAGGAGGAGTACAACTTACACTTACGAAAAATTTTGGGTACACTGAGAGCAGAGAAGCTTTACACAAAGTTTTCCAAATGCGAATTATGGATTTGTAAAGTAGAATTTTTGGGTCACGTAGTCAGTGAAGAGGGGATACATGTGGATGCCACCAAAATCAAGGCTATTGAGGGATGGACAACCCCAAGAACCCCAACCGAAATCTGACAATTTTTAGGCCTCGTAGGTTATTACTGAAGGTTCATCCAAAATTTCTCCAAAGTCCCCAAGCCCTTCACCACCCTCACCCAGAAGGATGTCCCCTTCCATTGGAGTGATAAACAAGAAGCTCCAATCAAAACCGTTAAGCAATCCCTCTATAGTGCTCTAGTATTGTCTTTGCCAGAAGGAACTAAGGACTTTGTAGTATACTGCGATGCCTCTAATCAAGGGTTAGGTTGCGTTCTTATGCAACGAGGAAAGGGGATAGCATACACCTCAAGACAACTAAAGACCCACAAAGTAAACTACACCACCCACGACCTCGAGTTAGGATTTGTGGTCTTCGCTTTAAAGATTTTGAAGCACTACCTATATGGTACCCTAGTGCACTATCTTCACAGATCACAAGAGCCACCAGCATATCCTAAGCTAAAAGAAATTGAACATGAGACAACGGAGGTGGGTCGAATTACTAAACGACTATGAGTGTGAAATCAAGTATCATCCAGGCAAAGTGAATATGGTAGCTGACGCCTTAAGTCGAAAGGAATACTTGGGTCATTGAGTAAAGACATTAACAATGACCGTCCATTCCCATCTATCTTCACAGATCAAGGAGGCTCAGCAGGAAGCCTTGAAGCCAGAAAACGTCAAAAATGAGGGCTTGCGTGGAATGGAAAAGAATCTGGCAATCAAAGAAGACGAAGCCTATTATCTTATGGATCGAATCTGGACACCAAGGTTCGGTGGATTTTGGGACATAATATTGAATGAGGCTCACAAAACAAGGTACTCTTGTCGGAATAGTGTCTAAGGCTGCAACTATATTTGGTAAGTACTTGACCCGATTGAGCATGGTCCTTTTGGGTTGCCTTCACCATAGCAACTTGATAGGATGATTTATAATGAGAGAAGAAATATTATTAATATATTATGAGAATAATATAAGGAATAATAATATTCTTATTTGATTAATATAAGTCATAAATTAATTAGGAATTAATTTGGTGACTTAAAGAGATTAATTGAATAAAGGGGCATAAACTGTCAATTGTATGATAGTTGTATTTTGAGTAGTGATTCCTTAGGGATAAGGGGTGGACGAATTTAGGGTTTAGATGAGCCTAGAAATTGTCCAAGGCTTATCAATAAGGAGATTGGATTGCTTAGGGCCTAAGTTATCCAATTAGGGTTTACGGGTGAAACCCTAGGAGGCTCAGTAGTATAACTACACCCATAGGGTTGAAGAAATTGGCACCCTTGGTATTGAAGAAACTGTGACAACCCGTAGTTTATTCCGTTACTATACACCGTTCCCGGTAAATACAATCGTTCGTATTCAAATTTTTTCGTTAACGTTAGAGCTAAATTAATTTAATCACGACCTTTAATTCGATTTCATAAGTGTCGGGATACGTTATAAACATTAAAATATTTTTTATATTTATTTGGAAAATTATTAGTTTCATTTAAGTCGTGATTACGACAATATATCGGGTACGACCAAAAGCACCATCTAACGGCAGTATCGGGTAGAATTCCACCGGGCCATAAACTCAACCCCTATATAAGGGAGTGAGTGACATTATTTTGAAGCTTTTCCTCTCTCTCTAGACACTTTCTCTCACTACTCTCTCTCTAGAATTCGAAATTGATCCAAAAACTCCATTTCAAGCCTCTATTTGGTAAGTAATCCATCCTACTTTGATGTTTAACTTGATTACCATGCAAATTCATGTTTGAAACTTCCAAAAAAACCCAAGAACAAGTGTTTACGGTCTAGGGATCCTCCCAAAACCGTGAACACCCCTTGAAAGGATTTTGAATCCCTAAAACCCCTCCAAACCCATTCTAGTGCTTAGATATGACTTAGAAACTTGCATGCATGAGCTTAGGACCCCAAATTCGTGCCATTTGAGTATTGGACATGATTTTATGGTCCAAGAACATGCTTGGACCGTAAACCCACATTCATGGACCATAAACTCCTTTTAAAGTGTCAAAATGCCCCTAAACACTTCCAAATGCTTCCATGAGAGTGTAGAACGTTATAATCCTTCATGTGATGCACCAAAACTTATGTAAATGGATCAAACTTGATTTTACGGTCCAAGAAAATTCTTAGACCATAAACTCATCTCCTTAGACCATAAACTCTTCAAATGGGTGTTAAAGTGCCTTTAACACCTTGTATGGCTTGGAATTGAACCTAGAAGCTTGTATGCTTAACCTTCAACCACAAAAACGCATGATTCATGGACAAACATGAGTTTATGGTAGTAAAATCATGTGTTTAAGTTATTAAACTCCCAAAGAGCATCTTCATAAACCGTAAACTCCTTTCCAAGGCCCTTTCAAGTCCCAATCACTTCCTAAGCCATATAATCAACCCTAGAACTTTCCTTTGTGCATTGTAAGAACATTTAGCATTCAAGAACACACCACCCATGATTTTAAGGCCATAAACTCATGGGGATATGGTCATAGGACCGTAAACTCCCCTAAGGGCTTACCTTTGAAGAGTAAACTCTTTATCTAGACCTTACACACCCTTAGATGCTACCTGGACCACTCCTAACACTTAATTAAAGTGTTTTCGCGTCTTGGAGTGTGTAAGCTTATCTAATTAGTGATTAAAGTCTAATTAGATAAATTTTTGTATCATTTCATATTACATAGGAACCTCGCACATTTTCAAGCCTCGATCCGACGTTTAGCATCCTAGTCGACACCTTTCCTCATCTGGTGAGTTCATACCCCTACCATTTTTCAATGTTTTTCACGGTTTTCAGGGGGAATACAAGCAAGGTACAAGTAATACTTGTACTAAAAACTTATTTTATATGTGTTGTGTTTCATATTACATATGTTTTTTAACACTGATAATCAGAACAGTTAACCGTTTGAACTTACATATCACATTCTCATAGTATTTGTGAAAAATGTTATAAATTATTGTACTTTATATTTTCAGAAATGGTTTTCCACATTATAATAGTTAAAAACATAATCTTTGAACTCTGAGCAAGAAACTTAGTATATCGTTTTGTCATCGGTAACACTCCACAGAGACACGCGAGTGGAGGATCGTCTTTGTAGGTAGAACTTAAACAGGACTTTTCGCATTATTACTTGTAGATTTGTTATTCCTATAAATTGGAGACACGTCCTCAGAGAACACTCCATAGATATACGCGAGTGGAGGACCGCCCCTATAACCAAAATCTCTTAGATAGGGAGCGTGACTTGAGTGTATAGATTTATACGGGATTGACTATCGCGGACCTGATTGCTAGCTATAGCCGAACCGAAAGGTTCAAAGGTGACCAAAGTCATAAAAGATATTGGGCTCGTCTCGAGTCATATCTAGTCTGTAGTATGGTTATAGAACTCGCAATTTGGATAACAAAGATTTACTTTTTAGTAATAAAGGATATAACAAATTAATAACCATAAGAATTAGTTTAATATGATAATCAGGTTTTCAGTATACATCTTTTCATTACATTTTTGGGTTGGTAAAAAAACACACACTTCACAAGGTTAATCAGGTTTTCAGTACACATCTTTCACATTAGGAAACTATAGGATTTTCTTGGGGTAATCACAATTCATAACCAGAACTGTGTAACATAAATGAACAACTAAACTTTACTTTTAATAAAATACGGGATTTTCTTGGATAACCAATTTTTCAGAAAACAAAAGGAATCTTGAACATTTTCATAAAAACAAACCACTTATGAACTCACCAGGTTTATGCTGATTTTTAAAATGCTTGTATTCTCAGGTTCTACTTAGACAGGTATCCCACATCCTTTTGCAGAGATGGAGCGAATAGAAGTCACGTCTTTCTTTTGTTTAAACTTATGTATCTATGAAACTTGTACTACTTTACTTTCAAACTGATGTAATGAATCTATGTAATGTAATGGTTTGTGTTTTACTTCGCGTACTATGTACATTGGTTATGATATTTAACATGAAGTCACCTCCACCCCAGAACATTTCCCCCCTGGGTTTCGGGGTGTGACAGAAACCCTGGCCGACTTTTCTTACTCTCTCTCTCTCTCTCTCTAATCCTCCTCTTGCTAGTTGGTGTTTGTAAGCCATTAGAGGAGTGATATTTGTTACTCTAAGCTCCAAGGACAAGAAGATTCAAGCAAGTAATTCAAGGTAATCTTTCAGATCTGATTTCTTATGTTATTATACTAGATCTATCAATGAAAGTCTTGGATACATTGCATGTTCAATTAGAGAAACCTAGATCCAAGCATTAGGGTTTATATGTGAACATATGAATGTTCTTATGGTTAAAACCCATCTGTGGTATCAGAGCCTTGATTGGTTTCTATTGAATTGATGCATTGGTTGCTTGATTGTTGATTGCAAAATTCGATTTTTGTCCATCTGCCTGATGAACTCGGCAAGTCCATTGTGTTACTCGGCGAGTTCGAGAGTCAGGAAGAGGTAATTTCGGGATTTCTTGCTGTTTATCTTATGGAAACTTGACTTTATCTTAATGGGTCAATATAAATTCGATTTTAACATATATTTGAGTCTATCTTTGACCTAATTCAAGATAATTACCAATTAATTGAATAATAATTTCATTATGTGATAATTGATTGATTATTTTAATTAAATTGGTATATTGTTTTTCAAGAAATAAATCAAATATGGATAATTATGAGATTAACTGGTTAATTGAAATTATTTGTTATTTGATCCTTTATATTATGAAAAGTTTAAAACTAATCCTCAAGTTTTGAAAATTATTTTTGTGATTAAAAGTTTAATTTGGACAATTTAAATTTCAAACCCTAGAATTTTACAAGTGTAAAATTCAACCCTATACTTTATATGATTACAAGCTTAATATATATGTATAATTAAAATGCTAGTCTTACCGTTAGTAGGCCTCATTCACGAAGCCGGTCTATAAGGTGGGTATAAGGTTGCTACCTATAAAATGGTGCTTAATGGGTGTACCCTCACACCCACCGTTTGCTTGATCGGTGGAAGGTCGTTAGCCGAACGGGTAGGATAGGGAAACTCTATCTCCTCGTTAAAAGTATAATATTAAATACAAAGTAACTACATGTTTTTCAAAATTCTCAATCCTAGTTACTTCAGGAAAAGTGAATTGATGCAATCCCATGAAATTACACTTTGCACCCTTGCTAAGAAGTTAGTGGAGCATGTGTGGTTTACTGTGACAACCCAAAATTTCCATTTGTACGAACATTATCTATTCAATAGAAGCTAGTCCAGTTTCTGTAATTTTCAGACTTGTCCGAACAAGTTTGTGTACATTAGGGTTTACATTTCTGGACATATCAGGAGAGTGGATGCTCCTGTAATTGTGAAACTTGAACATTGTAAGTTTCATAATGTTATAGTCCGACTTCCGGAATAAAAATATTTTCTGTCAAAATATTCCAGGACTATAAATAGATTTCTGAATTTAATTAATTCATTATTCACAATTCCAACTAGAGAAAAGGCAATTCTCTCTGACGGATCTTCGGGTTTTCATCCCGGATTGTGAGTCTACTTTCCTAAATGCGTTTTAATACTTGTTATATGCTTTATAACATCAATTATATGTCTAAACTGCAAGATCCGAGAGTTTACCGCCCAAGAACATTCTTGGGGAGTAAACTCCAAAATGGAACTTTAAGGCTTCCTAGTCCCATTCCCTTGATAGACAACTTGTAAAGGACCTTGTGTATGATCTTTAGAGACTAGAAAGCATCCAAAATCAACAAGTAATAGGAGTTTACGGCCAAGGACTTTTCATGGGCCGTAAACCCCTTTTCAAGGGCTAAATGTGCCCTAAACTACCCCTTAAGCCTAAGGACTTTAACCCTCATATGCTTGTGACTATTTTAGACATCAAAACACTTCAAAATCATAAGTTTATAGGAGTTTACGGCCAAGAACATTTCTTGGGCCGTAAACCCCTATTCCAAGGGTTAAAAGCACTTCAAACACCCCTAAGGCCTTAAGACAATTACCATTGAACACCTAGGACTTGAATGGAGAGTAAATGACATCAAGAACATCCCTTAAAGGGAGTTTACGGCCAAGGAACACCTCTTGGGCCGTAAACTCCAAGTAAAGGCATAAAAGTGTGCCTCTTGTCCCCATTAGCCTTAGATAAAATCATAGAAGCCATCCTTGATGTGCAAGTGCCTCAAATGAATTAAAAGCCATCACCCATAGGAGTTTACGGCCGTAAACTCCCCTATGGAGCATTCTAGGGCCTTAAACTACTTCATGTATTATTCCAACAAAGCTAGGAGTGTTCTTGGATCAAGATAACACTTCAAAACACCCAAAACCACCATATGAGGAGTTCACGGCCATAAACCCATGAGTTTACGGCCGTAAACTCCAAAGGGTGGGGTTTGTTGGGTGGTGAACTCTTATGCAAGGCCATTTGATGTTTCAAACCCTTTTGCCTTGTCCCGTATCAACTTAGATGCAACCATTAGGACCTATAACACTTATACAAAGTGTATACATGTTCCTAATTGTGTTAACTTACTTTGTGAAGTTATTATGTGGCTAATTAGTTATATATATTCTTATTATATGATAACTAGGCTCGAACATGTGAACAAGTCTCCGTTTGACACTTAGCACGGTACCCGATACATCAATTCAATCTACTCACCACAAGTGAGTTTATACCTCTTTAATCAACCTTTTAAATACTTTTAAATGTTTTAAATACTTTATGGGGGGGGGGGGGGGGGGCGGAATACAAGTCAAATACTTATAGTTATTACATCAATCACATGTGATTGCATTAATCACATGTGATTAATAACTAGAAAACCAATGATTTTATCACTGTTCAACTGTTTATCAAACTGTTTCACTTCAAATGTTTTACAAACTCTATTTACTTATCAAATGCTTTTATTAAACTTTGTTTTACTTCTTATAAATTGCATGCCCATATATATAAATATATATATATCTATATATATATATATATATATATATATATATATATATATATATATATATATAAGTAATGTTTAAAGGGCTTAGGAAGGCCATCCGCCCTATTTCCTTTTCGCGCACTTAGATGTGGTCTGGTGGGATTTCGGGTGACCATCCGAAGGTCTTTTCAATATTAGTTATATATCATATATACATGTATAGACATAAAAGTACTTCCATATTCATATTTATCAGTACATCAATAGTTAGTTACCATCGGGGTAACACAATACATATACAATGATGCTAGAAACAATACATATACATATACTAGAAACAATACATATACAATGATGCTAGAAACAATACATATACAATGATGCTAGAAACAATACATATACATATACTAGAAACAATACATATACAATGATGCTAGAAACAATACATATACATATACTAGAAACAATACATATACAATGATGCTAGAAACAATTCATATACAATGATGCTAGAAACAATACATATACATATACTAGAAACAATACATATACAATGATGCTAGAAACAATACATATACAACTATACTAGAACGTGAAACAGTACATATACATGAATACTTTATTATTGTGATTTAAATCGGAGCATGACTTAACTGTCATGGCTCGAGTTGTAGCCAGAATTCTCTTGAAGGGAGAGCGTGAGTTTGTGTATAGATCTATACTGGATTGACAATCCTACACCTTGCTGCTAGCTACAGTCGGACCTGCAGGTCTGCGGGTGCCAAACGTCATTCCGTTATTACGACCATTCATTTGTCGTTGTTACTAGTCGGTAGTATGGTGCAATTTATCACGTAATGCCTTAATATAAATCTGGTTTAAGGTAGTTAGTACAACAGTAGTTCTTATAATACAAGGCTACAGTACTACAATGATTTACCCATTACATATTTTCAGTGATAACCTCACTTAAACGTTTATGTACAAACTATATTTTGTTAAATGATAGTTACATTTGGGAAATTACACACTTTTACATCAAACGAGCATACAAAGCAGTTAAGCCTTAGTAGAAGGCTACTTTAATAGAAAATATAGGTTTTTCTGAGAGATTCAAACTTTTACAAACAATTGCAAACCTTTACATACATTTTACAAACTTATACTTTATACATGTTCAAACATTTTTGGATGACAAATACCGACATTAAAATACTTATGAACTCACTAGCTTAATGCTGATAAACTCTTTCAAAATAACTTGTATTCTCAGGTCATCAGTAGACAGGTACCGAGGCCAGCTTTTGAGAAGATGGAGCGCATTCAAGACTCATCTTATTATTTTGATATACGTTATTTTTGGTGTCTATACTGTACAGAACACGCTTGTATTAAAATTATATATTTAATGCAATGGATGATGTTGTTTGCTTATTTACACTTACTGTGTTGTGATACTTACATGACGTCCTCCGCCCCAGAACGTTTCCGCCGTTCTTGGTTTTGGGGTGTGACAGATTGGTATCAGAGCATTGTTTATAGTGAATCAAGTGTATCAACCCATAAAAGATATACTAAACTATAAACCCATTTGGGATTAAAACACTCTGACCAAGAGTCTATACTTAAAATACTAAAATATTTAATTAAGTATACTAGTCTACATTCATACTAAAACCAGTGTCACAACGACAAGAACAAAAGTATTACGATTGTTAAATATCACAGGTAAGCTCGGGGATATATGGTCAGTCCTGGGAATGGCATAGCCTGATCAACTATGCTGGTCCGAGGAGTGATTAGCATATGCCCTAGAATGGTTGTGATGTGTTAACAAGTCTAAAAACTTACCAACAATACCACAAGAAGATTCAATAGAACCTAAACTTAAAACACTATAGGTGTATTTTGTACTACCAACTACTTGTATACTATATCTTTATACCTCTCTTCTCGTGTATATTTAAATGGCTGGATTCCATCACGGCGACCCGTACTTTCCAAATGAAGGCAACGTAGGATGGCTCGAAGCAGAGTCTGACGATGAACACCCAATCCCGTTGGATGATCATCAAGCTGAAGGCTTCTCAGATGGATCAGACTCTGAGCCTGAAGTCAACAACCTACCTCTAGTAGGTCAAGCCCTGAACAACAACCCTCGACCAGCTTTTCTAGGTCCTACTCCCTTGTGGGTAGATAACTTAAATCGCAGGAGTGACGAACAGGGTCAACCCTTACCATACTTTGAGGACCGAACCTTTTACAACGTCAGCGATGGTGGCTCTACTAACCGAGCTCTACCTGTCATCTTCCGTAGAATAGCTCGTAATGTCGAGCAAGGTCGAGCAGCCATCGACCGGGTCGTGGAGATTGATGCCAACTCTGGTGTCAACACAGTCCGTACTTGCCGTCTCGAAGAAGATATGGAACGGACCCGGAGAACCAATGAAACCCTACAGCAACATCTGGTTGCCTCCCAAGCAGAAGTCATGGAACTTCGAGCTCGTCAAAGGGCTCATGAACAACACCTTCAAGAGGTGGTACGTCAAATGAGAGACCTCAGGGTTCTCCCAAGGAATACTCATCGCCGTTAGATGATGTCTAGTACATCATTATCTTTTGGGTTAAGGATTTGCCTTTAACATCTGTGCTCTAAGTAGCACTTATCTGTAAAATATTTCTAACTTTCAGTACTCTAATTAGGAATCTAAGAACTGTCAAACTTTCTGTATCGTATGATGTAAGACTTACTGTTAGGTCAATTTTCATTGAACTCATTACATCAGTAATACCAGTATTATTGACAACTACTTACCCTGTGGGAAGAATCTGTACATTTGGGTTTTCCTACACATCTTTCTGGTTATGATCTCAAACACTCATTCAATTGTTGGGCTATGGTTAGTTAGTCCATGTGTCATTCGCACATTACTTACAAATTGATCCTTACCACTTTTCTCATCTTTATAAACTTATAGTTGAAAGATGCCTCCTCGCAAATCTACCCGGAATAACCCGACACCTCCACCACCTCCGGTCATTGATACAACAGCCCTAAATGCTGCCGTAGCTGCAGCAGTGGCAACTGCCATGGCACAGTATCACACTACTGATGCCAGCAGAGGTGGAACCCCGGTTAACTCCATTCCGGTTGAAACTCCTGTGCGCTCGAGAGAGTGCTCTTACAAGGATTTCACCAACTGTAAGCCGAAACCCTTCCATGGGACCAGCGGAGTCATTGCTCTCTCGCAATGGTTCGAGAAGACTGAATCAGTCTTCGAAATTTGTTCTTGCCCTGCTGCGAGCAAAGTCAAATATGCCGCATGCACCTTCGAAGGGAAGGTACTGACGTGGTGGAACAACCACGTTAAATCTCTAACTCTCGTCGTGGCCAACGACATAGGCTGGGATACGATGAAAGACCTCATGATTGAGGAATACTGCCCGAGGGGCGAGATCCAGAAACTAGAGCAGGAGCTTTGGAGCCTGACCATGAAGGGCACCAACATCATTGCTTACACCGCCAGATTTAGCGAACTGGTGGCCCTATGCCCTAATATGGTTCCCACTGAAGGGAAGAAGATTGAAAGGTACATATGGGGGCTAGTTCCTCCGTATCAGGGGAATGTCCTATCATCAAACCCCGCTACCTTTGACAGTGCCAAGCGACTGGCACAACGACTCATTGACCATGGTGTCAAAACCCCTGCAACCGCAACAACCCTAGCCATCTCAGAACCATCCAAACCTGATGACACCAAGCGGAAGTTCTGGGATGACAAGAAGAGGCAGCGAGCTACCAAGAAGCAGCAAATTGTGGCAGTACATGCTGCGGTAACCCCTGCTGCTACTGCTCCGACGAAGTAGTATGCTGGAAGTTTGCCGAAGTGCAACAAATGCAACTTCCACCACAACGGCCCCTGCCGTGAAATGCAGTGCTCTAACTGCAACAGGAAAGGACACACCGTCCGTTTATGTAAATTCCCGGCGCAACCGATCACGCAAGTCCCTGGCTCTAGCGCGAGCCCAAATTGCTATGGATGTGGCGAAACAGGCCACTATAAGAGGGACTGCCCCAAAGAGAGAAATGCTAGAGGAGCAGCGAGGGTACTAGCTATAGGCCACAGGGAAGCAGTCGCTGACCCGACAGTGGTGACTGGTACGTTCCTCCTCGATAACTCCTATGCATGCATTCTGTTCGATAGTGGAGCGGAGCGAAGCTTCGTAAACCACACATTTGCTCGCATGCTTAAACCACAACCACACGCACTCAAAGAACAATTCACAGTAGAAATGGCTAACGGCAAAACAGAAAACACCAGTAGCATATACTTAGGATGTATCCTAACCCTAGATAACCATTCATTCCCAATCGACCTCATGCCGGTCTCAATAAAAAGTTTCGACGTCATCATCGGGATGGATTGGTTGAGTCTTCATCGCGCCAACATCATGTGCTTCAAGAAAGAAGTCTGACTAAACCTTCCGTCTAACGAAACTCTTATAGTCTACGGCGAAAAACCTGGTGCGAGTCTTCGCATTATATCAAGTATTCAAACACAGAAATATCTGCGCAAAGAATACCACGCATTCCTTGCTCACGTCCTCGACACAAACCTCGAAACGAAAGAACTCAAGAACATTCCAGTAGTGAGCGACTTTCCCGACATTTTCCCATAAGAACTACCTGGATTACCTCCGTAACAACAGGTCGAGTTCAAAATCGACTTAGTCCCAGGAGCTACCCCAGTAGCCAAGTCGCCTTACCGATTAGTGTTGGGTTTTGAGCATTCTAACACTCCTAAGTGTACATGCAACCCTAAATACCTTGCATCTATGTTTTCTCTATTATACATTCAATAAGAATATCCAAGGTATTATCCTAATCTAGCATACAAAACAATGAGTGTAACAAGATAGAATACATACCTCTTTGATGTAGAAAGTCTTCATGAAGCTTGAGTGCCTAGCCCTAATAGTGTGGAAGCCTCAAATGGAATCACAATCATCAAAACAGTTAGAATAACTTGAGAGAGTTCTACACTTCATGAAATCGGATAGCCCTCTTCTAGAATAATACTAGTGGCCGATTTTTGTCAAGAATAAGATCTTTATATAGTGTTACAATTAGGGTAAACCCTAATTGTCATGACTTTCCATTTCCTTGGATCCATGGGTTCAAATACACCATGGAGCATCCATGGACCATCCTATGGGTTTTATCCCAACTAGATTATCCATGGAGCATTAGCCCACTATATAAGTATGGATGATTTACACAATCAACGCATATATTTAATTAGTCTTCTTTTGATCACTTAATTAATCCTAGATTAATTCTTGATCAATACTAATTAAATAATCTTATTATTCTTATTATTAATATACTAGAACTTATAATATATTAATAACCATAAGTGTCTTATTTCTCTCATTATAGTCTATCCAAGTGCATGATGGTATGCAACCCAAATGGACCATGCCGGGTCGGGTCAAGTCTTACCAATTATAGTTATGGACTTAGACATTAATCCAACAGTCTCCCACTTGGATAAGTCTAAAACTATTATTGCGTATGACTTCAGGAACCAACTGGCAATCGTAGCTCTCAAAAGCTTCTGTCGAACTCTGACCTTGTAGATGAACTCTGACCTTGTCAATGACTTGTCCATTAGATAGGGGATCATATAATCCTCTGTTCTCATGATATCAGCTGGAGAAATACATGGAACAACGTCGTACTTATTGTCCAGTAGTTTGTTTCCCGATTTTCGATTTGTTTGACAAAGAACTTAATCGAACACATCAATTCAGTTCTGACCGGCCGGTACATAGGTCACAACAAAATCATCGAGGGCCCTAGATATCGCTTCTATTTCTAGAAGGAACAGATAAACCTCGACTCATATACTTGTTCTACTACTTGTTGAATTGTACACAAAGTCACGTTTTATAACACCAAGTTACTGATGCGTTTACGTGCAATCAATGCACAACCAACTCATAGGTAACAACTCATATCTCTAGGTTTGAAAATTTATATGATATTACCGTCTCACGATCACTCGAGATAAATTCCATGAAGTGATACAAGTGAGCGTGGGTTTATTCCAATACTCATAACTTATGAGCACTCATGAATGTTGTAGCAACGATTGCCATGACTAAACCCATTTAGCCATCTACAAACCCGATTCATGACAGTCTTGATTCATACCTACTTCCAACATATGAACGACTGTGGAGTGTTTAAATAACTTAGTCATTCAGAAAGAATAACCTAGCTATTTTGGAAGTCAAAACATGCAAAGTGAAACACAATAATAATCGAATCTAATATGGTCTCAGAACCCTTTTGAATATAAATAAAACCACCTTTTATTTATCACCATATTGATTACACATTATTCAATGTTTCAAATAATCAACTTAAGACTTGAATAAAAAACAACAGTCGTCCCATGCTCCTAGCATGTACAATTTGTTTTTCTAAACAATAGTTATGCAATACCCCAAGTATGCACACTATGTTTGTCTATGATCCTTACATTGTGATGTAGATCAATTGAATATGATTCCAATGATACTCATTTCACAATCCCAAATCCTTATTGTAAATGCAAGAATTCCAAATTCATGTCATTTACTAAAATCTGTTAGATTCTAAACTTATATGCATTGATCCTCTTGTAATGATTATTCACAAAGTCACCAAAACCTTGTCACCAGTCATTACATAGTATTCCAAAGAAGGTTAACTTCTATGGAACGGAAGTCTCATATTCAAAGTACATTCCTTTGATCATCCTTTTTGCATTAAGGTTTTCTAATCTTACATAGATTGAATAACTTCCACCTATGGAGACATTTCCATAGTCCCATTTTGACTATCACTTCTGAACAAGAGTTACCTCTTTTCAGAAAATGTCAATATGGTCCTAGTAAAATTAACACTATACTTCCAAATGTCCTTGAGCAACCAATCTTTGGCAAACCTCAGATTGTCCTCGACAATTGCTTAATCAATTTAGTCATATCTAGTTCTAGACTTTTCCCTTCTCAATGCCTTAAGCATTTGGAAAAGATGAATATTATAGCGCATGCAATCCATCCTATATTCGAAGCATATGGGACACGATTCATGATGTTTGACATAAAGACATGATACTAGACCAGTCTTTTGCTACAATATTTTTTATTTGCCATGTTTTCAAAATTTAACTATGAAGAGGGATGCCGTAATCATAATCGAATTTTGAAAACGCAATATATATAAAATTTCTTCAAGTTGAACCATTCCAACACAAAATTCATATATATTCTTGACTAAAGATGATTAAAATCTCAATCTAAGCTTTAGAATTGAAATGAAGTATAATTTCCTCTCCCTTAATTATAGCCAAACAACTTTTCAACCCCTGCAACTTCACGAATTGAAACTTTGTTTTCTATAATTAACATTGCTAGCTTGCAACACTAATCATAATAATCATGCTCCCACTAACATGATGATTATCAGCATAACACTTATGCTCCCACTAGCTCTGACATATTTTCAGAAATCTGCTGGACTTCTGAAATTTAGATTCATACATCCTTTTTTAGATAGCTCACATGTGTGTCGAAACAATTTTCAGAACTATGAAAAGGGATGCCGTAATCATAGTCTCAATTGCTTAGGCATTTGCCATTTCTCACAAGTCCATGTTAGCGTGCCGGTTAACCACACGCGCTCCACTAACGACTTTTGAAAATGCAAATAACACAATTGCTATCTACGTAAAATCTACTTAGTGAAAGCGTTTCCTCACCATCATTTTCATGAATCGGAGAGAAACCTTATGACACTTAGATTTTATAGTGTATGAGTTCCTATCCATGCGAATATTTCAAAACCATAATCACAAGATAAGGTTAGTGACAAATTCAGCCTTACATGGATTAAACTTATTCAATCTTACTTTCTTGTCACCTTGGTAGCACAAGCCCCACCAATGCTTCCAAGTTGAACTCTAATAACTCACATGCAAATCCAACTTATTTGAAGTAGGTACAGAAATAAGAATTATGTCAACACGATAGGTTGCAAACCTTAAGTCGTGTGCTAGTGATAAATTACAGGTTTCACTCTTGATTAAATCTTGAAACTCTTTCAGGATCTTTAAGGCTCCCACTGTCCCCTTGACATATAAGTTTTCCTAGTCAAGAACCATTCCTTGACAAAACAAATATTCAAGGGATAGTGCGGATTCTTATCAAGACTAACACTTCACACAATTGGTCTTAGTTGGTCTTTGTCTCATCCAAGACATCACAACTTACCAATCTCAAATGTACAAGAGTATAAACATTTCACACTACATTTGATAAGTCTTTTAAACCTTACTTTATGTCACTCAATGTTACAATCTTGGAGTATGACTCTAAGAATTGTTTTGGAACGAAGTATGACTCATCTTCTTGATTTTAACCAATCCAACAATTCATGACCTCTCTTCTTAGCCATAACAATGCACTATGACGTCCTTAGAGTATGAATTTGTGATATGGTTTCTAAATCATTAAGATGATCATAAAACTGATACTAAAGTACTCTCCCATCTTTTTAGATTTGAGAAACTTTTATCCTTCTGCCTAATTTGATTCTTCTTATTCGCTCTGCCATACATTGGAACCTTTTCAATATTACAGAATTATACTTAACCTTATAAGTGTAATCATATTTACTAATCTTTAGTAAATCATGACAAATCAATCTTTGTGGTGGACCTTGACCAGTGCACACCCAGTGTACCTAATTCCTTAGTCCTTCAATTGACTCACTTATACATGTGATCAAAGAATTAGTCTTAATTTTTCAAAGATGAAAATTCTCATTCATCATACAATACAACTTGTATGATTCCAAGTTTCTGTCCAATTGAAACTTGGGTGATGAAAAACTTTCTTCATTTGGTAAATTCAGACACTACCACAAATGAAAGAATCAAATCCACTTTCCAATATTGCTATTACTGGAAACATATGAGCAACAATTTTCCACAGATGCCATTGTAAGGATATTTTTAAAATAAATAAAATTAAAACCCTTTTTTCTTTTATTTTAAAACTTTGCGGAAAAACTTATCCTTACAATCCACATGAAAACCTTGTTGTTATCTATTCACAAGCAATATATTATAACTCTTAAGCAACAACTCAAAATTCTGATTACCGAACCATGCGATCGAAACCCACCTTCGCAATCAGAATCAACATATACTTACTTTAAGCTTCCTATCTTTTCTTTGATTCTTAAAAGACATCAGCATGTGAGCCATTCACATTATGTATCAAGAATCTCAGAATAGAAACTTAGCAGAGTTAGATAGTGGACTTTACCTGAAGTATAGTCAAAATTATCGACTTTAACATCCTTAGGTAAATTATGGCAGATTTGCAACCAATGCCCCTTTCTTTGGCAATATAAACATATGGACCCTTTGATAATGGTACACGGGACTATCACAGACTAAGTTTTTCTCTTTACCATTTGGTCAACCGAGTTGACTATGGCCGGTCCCTTTCCATTGGGAAGAGAATGTTTTTCTGGATTTCCTGTGTCACTATTGTCAATGTCCATCTAGTTTTGAGGAAGTTGATCTTAACAACTAGATAAAATCATTAAGGGTCTTGTCACAGTCTTTTTCATAGGTGTTCCAAAAGAACTCACTATGTAATTTAGAAAGTGATTGAACCACCAACTTTCTCAAGACTTTGACACCCAACTCTCCCGGCTTGTCAATATGTGACTACATCTCCAAGATGTGACCACACCAAGACCTTTACTTGCCAATAGGGCTCGAGTGACCTTAAACTTTTCAAGAACATGTGGGTGAGGGAGAATAATTGGAGGAGATGGAGGAAGTGAAGCATGATGTTGAGGGACACCATCTTCAAATGATTTGGGAAGATCATAAATGTCTAAACCAGACATGTTTTGGGAGATATTCAAGATAGTTGATTTAAAGTCCTTAATATGACACCCAAAATGAAATATTAAGGCTAGGACCCAACACAATATTTTATAATTTGGAAGAGGTATGCCGTAATCCAAGCTATAAAAAATTTGAAGGTAGGCGAATGACGATTCACCAATTTCCACCATGAAAAACGAAATAATTTATTAGGTTTTAATTGGATTTGAAATTCCTAGATCTTTTGAGATTCATTGAACTTTTCAATGACATGTTTCAATCTCGAGTGTGCCCTCTCAAATTTTGTGACTGGGATGTCGAGGATCACAAAACAAGGTGTGAATAACCATACCAATTCACTTGGTACCCCTAATATTATCACCTAATCAATGTGCCGGTTAACCACACACGCTCCATTGATCTATGACAAACATTAAGTCACCCTTCGTGGTCCTTACTAGTCCAAGTTAGTGTGCTGGTTAACCACACACGCTCCACCAACGACTTGGTAAGGTACAAAGTGCGAATTCCATGGGCTAGCACCAAATTCACATTTTTCCTAAAGTAACTAAGATTGGGAATCATTAATACCCTCCACTAGTCAAGCAAGCGGTGGGTGAGAGTATACACCCATTAAGTCTCCATTTTATAGGCAACAACCTTATACCCACCTTATAGACCGGCTTCGTGAATGAGGCCTACTAACGGTAAAACGACTTTTTCTTATACATATATATATAATTAACCATTAATGTTATAAATAGTATAAGTGTTGAATTTTAACTCTTAAAAATTCTAAGGGCTAACTTGGAATTAAAGTATTCATAAGAGAAAACTTTTCAAATTCCAAAACTTGAGGGCAAGTTTTGAAACTATTCAAAACTAATTATTTCCATAACTTATGTGTTTAAAGTAGCTTTAATCCAAAAAACTCTTCAAGTTCCATAACTTATGGAAGACTTTAAACTAATAAAAGAATTAACTTTTCTTTATTTTTATAACTTATGGAATTAATTAAGGTTACACTTTATTTATTTATTTATTTATTTATTTATTTATTAATGAAGCGACTCTTGAACTTCCATAACTTGAGGACAAGTTATGGAGTCATAAAAAAAAAATTCAATGACACAAGACTCTTCATTTTGTAACCATTACCAACTTTTATGAGTTTTATGAGTCTTTAATGTGACTCTTCATGTAGCTTGAGGACAAGTTACACAAACACATTTTATACTCAACTCTTAGATTAAAATGGATTGAAAACAACTATTTCAATTAACTTTTCTATTAATCTAACCAACTCATAAGAACAAGATAATTCAAATCAAACTTTCTCATGTAATTAGTCTAAACCTTAAACTAATACAAAACATGAATCTATTGAAAATTATCTTTGAAAATGGATTAGCATGAACATTACCACATTAAAAAACAAGTTTATAAGTTCAAAAACAACTTAGGGTAATGTTCCTAGTCCATCTCTAGCCAAAAACCTCGAAAATATGCTGTCTGGGGGTCCAACTCGTCGAGTGCATGAACCGACTCGGCGAGTTGGATCGTTTTGATCAATTTTTAGGCATGGACTCGCTGAGTCCCTTGATGGACTCGCCGAGTCTGATGATTAAACAGCAACAAATTCGTTTTTTTCAGCTTCTATTGCAGGTATAACAAGAAAACAAGCCTAGGCTCTGATACCACTGTTGGGTTTTGAGCATTCTAACACTCCTAAGTGTACATGCAACCCTAAATACCTCGCATCTATGTTTTCTCTATTATACATTCAATAAGAATATCCAAGGTATTATCCTAATCTAGCATACAAAACAATGAGTGTAACAAGATAGAATACATACCTCTTTGATGTAGAAAGTCTTCATGAAGCTTGAGTGCCTAGCCCCAATAGTGTGGAAGCCTCAAATGGAATCACAATCATCAAAACACTTAGAATAACTTGATAGAGTTCTACACTTCATGAAATCGGATAGCCCTCTTCTAGAATAATACTAGTGGCCGATTTTTGTCAAGAATAAGATCTTTATATAGTGTTACAATTAGGGTAAACCCTAGTTGTCATGACTTTCCATTTCCTTGGATCCATGGGTTCAAATACACCATGGAGCATCCATGGACCATCCTATGGGTTTTAGCCCAACTTGATTATCCATGGAGCATTAGCCCACTATATAAGTATGGATGATTTACACAATCAACCCATATATTTAATTAGTCTTCTTTTGATCACTTAATTAATCCTAGATTAATTCTTGATCAATACTAATTAAATAATCTTATTATTCTTATTATTAATATACTAGAACTTATAATATATTAATAACCATAAGTGTCTTATTTCTCTCATTATAGTCTATCCAAGTGCATGATGGTATGCAACCCAAATGGACCATGCCGGGTCAGGTCAAGTCTTACCAATAATAGTTATGGACTTAGACATTCATCCAACAATTAGCACCAGCGGAGATGCAGGAATTATCTGGTCAACTTAACGAACTGCTCAGCAAGGGCTTCATAAGACCAAGCTTCTCACCTTGGGGAGCACCGGACTTGTTCGTTAAGAAGAAAGATGGATCATTCCGTATGTGTATCGACTACAGAGAACTCAACAAACTGACGGTCAAAAATCGTTACCCTCTGCCTCGCATAGACGATCTATTTGACCAACTGCAACGGGCGAACTATTTTTCCAAAATTGATCTAAGATCCGGATATCACCAGTTACGAGTGCTAGAGGAGGATGTTCCCAAGACAGCCTTCCGAACTCGTTACGGACACTACGAGTTCGTGGTGATGCCATTCGGATTGACCAATGCGCCAGCAGTTTTCATGGACCTGATGAATAGAGTATGTCGACCTTACTTGGATTAGTTCGTCATCGTTTTCATTGACGACATCCTGATCTACTCCCGAAGTAAGGAAGATCATAGCGATCACCTACGACTAGTTTTAGGAAGTTTACGAACGGAGAAACTTTTTGCGAAGTTCTCGAAATGTGAATTTTGGATCCGAAGAGTCGAATTCTTAGGACACGTGGTAAGCGAAGAGGGAATCCACGTGGACCCATCCAAAATTAAAGCCATTGAGAACTGGTCAGCACCCAAGATGCCGACAGAAATTCATCAATTTCTAAGCCTTGCTGGTTACTACCACCGATTCATTCAGAACTTCTCCCGAATAGCGAAACCTCTTACAACCTTGACCCAGAAAGGCGTGGCCTTTGACTGGGAAGAGAAACAAGAGAGAGCGTTCCAAACGCTCAAACAAGCCTTGTGCACCGCGCCAATACTATCTCTCCCCGAAGGGATATAAGACTTCGTAGTCTATTGCGATGCATCGAACCAAGGGCTCGGGTGTGTTCTGATGCAACGAGGTAAGGTCATCGCCTACGCCTCCCGACAGTTGAAGACACACGAAGTTAACTATACGACACACGATCTTGAACTGGGAGCAGTGGTGTTTGCTCTGAAGATCTGGAGACATTACTTGTATGGAACGAAGAGCACTATCTTTACCGACCACAAGAGTTTACAACACATATTCGATCAGAAGGAGCTCAACATGAGACAACGATGGTGGGTCGAGCTACTCAATGATTACGAATGCGATATTCGTTATCATCCGGGTAAAGCCAACGTAGTAGCAGACGCCGTGAGTCAGAAAGAATATTCTGGTCGCAAGGTCAAGTCATTATCAATAACCATCCATTCACACTTGTCTAACCAAATTCAGGCGGCACAACTTGAAGCCATGAAACCTGAAAATGTGACGAGTGAATCCCTTAGAGGAATGGACAAGAATTTAGAAGCCAAGGGTGACGGAGCCTTATACTTCATGGATCGGATCTGGACACCGAAACACGGTGGTTTCTGAGACTTAGTCATGACCGAGGCGCACAACACTCGGTATTCCATCCACCCAGGTTCAGATAAGATGTATCTGGATCTTAAAAAGCTATACTGGTGGCCTAATATGAAAGCAAAGATTGCTACCTTTGTGAGTAAATGCATTACTTGCGCAAAGGTAAAGGCCGAGTACCAGAAGCCCTCTGGTTTATTGCAACAACCAGAGATTCCAGAATGGAAGTGGGAGCGGATCACTATGGATTTCATAACCAAGTTGCTCAAGACAACGGGTGGACTTGATACCATATGGGTCATCGTTGATAGATTGACCAAGTCTGCACACTTCTTGCCTATCAAAGAAACCGACAAGATGGAGAAACTTACGAGAACATACATTAGGGAAATCGTACGACTACATGGTGTGCCTATATCCATTATCTCCGATCGAGATAGTAGGTTCACCTCAAGATTCTGGCAATCACTGCAACATTCCCTAGGAACAAGGCTGGACATGAGCACAGCCTACCATCCACAGACTGACGGACAGAGTGAGAGGACAATCCAGACTTTAGAAGATATGTTGCGTGCTTGAGTAATTGACTTTGGAAAAGCGTGGGATACTCATTTACCCCTCGTCGAATTTTCCTACAACAACAGTTATCACACGAGCATAAAAGCAGCACCATTTGAAGCTCTCTATGGCCAAAAGTGCAGATCCCCTATGTGCTGGGCTGAGGTGGGTGATACCCAATTAGCTAGAGGGCAAGCTTCCGACAATACTCTCACTGGTCCGGAAATCATTCGGGAAACAACAGGGAAGATCGTTCAGATCTGTGAACGATTGAAAGCCTCTAGAGACCGACAAAAGAGCTACGCTGATAAACGCAGAAAACCTTTGGAATTTCAGGTGGGAGACCGAGTCCTTCTCAAAGTCTCACCCTAAAAGGGCTTGATATGCTTCGGTAAGCGTGGGAAGCTTAATCCTAGGTACATAGGGCCTTTCGAGATTCTCGCAAGAGTCGGCCCCGTAGCTTACAAACTTGATCTACCTGACACACTTCGTAACATACATTCTACATTCCACGTATCTAACTTGAAAAAGTGTCTGTCCGACGAGACTCTCGTAATCCCACTCGACGAGATCGAGATCAACAAGAGCCTCAACTTCGTGGAAGAACCTGTAGAGATCATGGACCGTGAGGTCAAGCAGACGAAGCAAAGCCGTATCCTTATCGTGAAGGTTCGCTTGAACGCCAAGCGAGGACCGGAATTCACTTGGGAAAGCGAGGATCAGATGAAACTGAAATATCCTCACCTTTTCGCTTAGTTATTTGTAACTTCATATTTGCTTAAATTCTAATTTCAGGACGAAATTCCTTCTAACGGGGGGATGATGTGACAACCCGAAATTTCCATTTGTACGAACATTATCTATTCAATAGAAGCTAGTCCAGTTTCTGTAATTTCCAGACTTGTCCGAACAAGTTTGTGTACATTAGGGTTTACATTTCTGGACATATCAGGAGAGTGGATGCTCCTGTAATTGTGAAACTTGAACATTGTAAGTTTCATAATGTTATAGTCCGACTTCTGGAATAAAAATATTTTCTGTCAAAATATTCCAGGACTATAAATAGATTTCTGAATTTAATTAATTCATTATTCACAATTCCAACTAGAGAAAAGGCAATTCTCTCTGACGGATCTTCGGGTTTTCATCCCGGATTGTGAGTCTACTTTCCTAAATGCGTTTTAATACTTGTTATATGCTTTATAACATCAATTATATGTCGAAACTGCAAGATCCGAGAGTTTACCGCCCAAGAACGTTCTTGGGGAGTAAACTCCAAAATGGAACTTTAAGGCTTCCTAGTCCCATTCCCTTGATAGACAACTTGTAAAGGACCTTGTGTATGATCTTTAGAGACTAGAAAGCATCCAAAATCAACAAGTAATAGGAGTTTACGGCCAAGGACTTTTCTTGGGCCGTAAACCCCTTTTCAAGGGTTAAACGTGCCCTAAACTACCCCTTAAGCATAAGGACTTTAACCCTCATATGCTTGTGACTATTTTAGACATCAAAACACTTCAAAATCATAAGTTTATAGGAGTTTACGGCCAAGAACATTTCTTGGGCCGTAAACCCCTATTCCAAGGGTTAAAAGCACTTCAAACACCCCTAAGGCCTTAAGACAATTACCATTGAACACCTAGGACTTGAATGGAGAGTAAAAGACATCGAGAACATCCCTTAAGGGAGTTTCGGCCAAGGAACACCTCTTGGGCCGTAAACTCCAAGTAAAGGCATAAAAGTGTGCCTCTTGTCCCCATTAGCCTTAGATAAAATCATGGAAGCCATCCTTGATGTGCAAGTGCCTCAAATGAATTAAAAGCCATCACCTATAGGAGTTTACGGTCGTAAACTCCCCTATGGAGCATTCTAGGGCCTTAAACTACTTCATGTATTATTCCAACAAAGCTAGGAGTGTTCTTGGATCAAGATAACACTTCAAAACACCCAAAATCACCATATAAGGAGTTCACGACCATAAACCCATGAGTTTACGGCCGTAAACTCCAAAGGGTGGGGTTTGTTGGGTGGTGAACTCTTATGCAAGGCCATTTGATGTTTCAAACCCTTTTGCCTTGTCCCGTATCAACTTAGATGCAACCATTAGAACCTATAACACTTATACAAAGTGTATACATGTTCCTAATTGTGTTAACTTACTTTGTTAAGTTATTATGTGGCTAATTAGTTATATATATTCTTATTATATGATAACTAGGCTCGAACGTGTGAACAAGTCTCCGTTTGACACTTAGCACGGTACCCGATACATCAATTCAATCTACTCACCACAAGTGAGTTTATACCCCTTTAATCAACCTTTGAAATACTTTTAAATGTTTTAAATACTTTATGGGGGGGGGGGGGGGAATACAAGTCAAATACTTATAGTTATTACATTAATCACATGTGATTGCATTAATCACATGTGATTAATAACTAGAAAACCAATGATTTTGTCACTGTTCAACTGTTTATCGAAGTGTTTCACTTCAAATGTTTTACAAACTCTTTTTACTTATCAAATGCTTTTATTAAACTTTGTTTTACTTCTTATAAATTGCATGCCCATATATGTATATATATATATATATATATATATATATATATATATATATATATATATATATATAAGTAATGTTTAAAGGGCTTAGGAAGGCCATCCGCCCTATTTCCTTTTCGCGCACTGAGATGTGGTCTGGTGGGATTTCGGGTGACCATCCGAAGGTCGTTTCAATATTAGTTATATATCATATATACATGTATAGACATAAAAGTACTTCCATATTCATATTTATCAGTACATCAATAGTTAGTTACCATCGGGGTAACACAATACATATACAATGATGCTAGAAACAATACATATACTAGAAACAATACATATACAATGATGCTAGAAACAATACATATACATATGCTAGAAACAATACATATACAATGATGCTAGAAACAATACATATACATATACTAGAAACAATACATATACAATGATGCTAGAAACAATACATATACATATACTAGAAACAATACATATACAATGATGCTAGAAACAATACATATACAATGATGCTAGAAACAATACATATACATATACTAGAAACAATACATATACAATGATGCTAGAAACAATACATATACAATGATGCTAGAAACAATACATATACAACTATACTAGAACATGAAACAGTACATATACATGAATACTTTATTATTGTGATTTAAATCGGAGCATGACTTAACTGTCATGGCTCGAGTTGTAGCCAGAATTCTCTTGAAGGGAGAGCGTGAGTTTGTGTATAGATCTATACTGGATTGACAATCCTACACCTTGCTGCTAGCTACAGTCGGACCTGCAGGTCTGCGGGTGCCAAACGTCATTCCGTTATTACGACCATTCATTTGTCGTTGTTACTAGTCGGTAGTATGGTGCAATTTATCACGTAATGCCATAATATAAATCCGGTTTAAGGTAGTTAGTACAACAGTAGTTCTTATAATACAAGGCTACAGTACTACAATGATTTACCCATTACATATTTTCAGTGATAACCTCACTTAAACGTTTATGTACAAACTATATTTTGTTAAATGATAGTTACATTTGGGAAATTACACACTTTTACATCAAACGAGCATACAAAGCAGTTAAGCCTTGGCAGAAGGCTACTTTAATAGAAAATATAGGTTTTTCTGAGAGATTCAAACTTTTACAAACAATTGCAAACCTTTACATACATTTTACAAACTTAAACTTTATACATGTTCAAACATTTTTGGATGACAAATACTGACATTAAAATACTTATGAACTCACCAGCTTAATGCTGATAAACTCTTTCAAAATAACTTGTATTCTCAGGTCATCAGTAGATAGGTACCGAGGCCAGCTTTTGAGAAGATGGAGCGCATTCAAGACTCATCTTATTATTTTGATATACGTTATTTTTGGTGTCTATACTGTATAGAACACGCTTGTATTAAAATTATATATTTAATGCAATGGATGATGTTGTTTGCTTATTTACATTTACTGTGTTGTGATACTTACATGATGTCCTCCGCCCCAGAACGTTTCCGTCGTTCTTTGTTTTGGGGTGTGACATTTACCGGCACACTAATTGGTTCTAAGCATAGGTTGCAAAGGGGATTTGTTGTTTATCATAGTTTGGTGGAGCATGTGTGGTTTACCGGCACATCAAATAGGTGAATGTTACGATGAAGGCACCGTGTAGATTTGCATGGTTATTCACACCCACTTTGTGATCCTCGGCATCCCAGTCACAAACGAGAGGGGCATATCGAGATTTAAACATGCCATTGAAAATTTCAATGAATCTCATCGAAACCTAGGAATTCTCAATGCATTTAGAACTTAAGATTAGGTTTTCATGGTGGAGAATTAGTGAATCGTCATTCACTTACCTTCAATTTTTTTACATGTTGGACTACGGCATCCCTTTTCAAATATGTAAATAATATTGTTGGATCCTAGCCCTAATTTTTCTTATTGGGTGATAATTAGGGATTCAAATTCTAATCAATCTTTGTCCTTTCTGATTGTAGATGTCTAACGCGAACGACGCTGCTGCTAGTTCATTTACATTGATGAGCCTTTGCCAAAAGGTGACTTTCGATGGAACGAACTTTAGCAAATGGATGAAATACATTCGCACGATTGCTCGCTACGAGGACAAGGAGTATGTCCTCAATGAAAAGCTCGAGAAGATCAATCCAGAAATCGCTACTCCGGCTGAAATGACTGTCTTTGAGACTCGTTAGCATGATGCAATGAAGGTTCAATGCATCATGATAGCCTCAATGAACCCCGAATTCCAAAATTCCTATGAGGACATGTATCCGTACGAAATGCATCAAGACTTATTGGAGAGATACCATCAAAACGCGAGGTAGGAACGTTACGAAATCTTCACTAACATGATCTCTACTAAAATGGGACATGGAGAATCTCTAACCGTACACTTGCAAAAGATGCAGAGGTATGTCGATCATCTTCGCAAGTTGAATGTCGACTTTGGGGAAGATTTGGCTATCGACATGGTACTTCATTCTTTTCCTCCGTGTTACAACCAATTTAGGATGACCTACCACATGAACAAGGAAGAGGTCACCCTAAGAAAACTCCAAGGTCTCCTAAGGGTTGCTGAGAGCAACCTCAAGGACAACTCTGTTGCACCAACTCCCAATCCACCCGCTGCTCCTGTTTTGGCTATTGGGCAGGGAAGGGGTAACAAGATGAAGGCTTCGTCTAAGAGCCACCGAAAAGGAAAGGCCCGAGATGGTTCCTCTTCTAGTGGGACCAAAGTTGATCCTGCTAAGCCCAACTCTAACCCAAAGGAGGCAGAGTGCCACCATTGCCACAAAATAGGGCATTGGAAGAGAAGCTGCCCAGAATACATGCAAGCCATCAAGGAAGGAAAGATCAAGCTTTCTTTCGCAGGTATTTACACAATTAAACCTAATGATTCATCTCATGCTATATCTTGGGTCCTCGATACCGGGTGTGGTTACCATATTTGTTCTGAATTGCAGGGACTAAGAATAAATAGGGATGTGGAGCGTGGAAGAATAAATCTAATCATGGGGAACAGAAGATCGTCGCATGTGACATCCCTAATTTCACGGCCAAAAAAGACCGGTTTTGTTTATACTTTATTTCAAAATCAGAGTAACCTTTTAATAAAAGAATTGCGGAATTTGTCCCAAAACAATAATATGATAAAGATTTATCAAAAGCATTTCCTTAGAAATGTATTTCATTAAAAGACTTGGGATGTCATATTCGATACAATGCATAAGTATAAACAATACATTATAAGCCTTACAACAGTTATTTACAACTAATGGCCTATAATCCAAACGTCCCTCATCATCATCATAATTATGCTCTGAGTCCACTACCTGTAAAAGAGTAAGCTGAGTGGGTCAGGCTTGGGCACCTGGTGAGCATATAGGGTTTTCAACCCACAAATAATAATAAATTTATTAATTTCATTGATCAACAATAAATCTATTAATTTCATCAATCAACAATAACCCTGATTACCCATTCCCGTTATCCTCACTTTAAGTCCCTAAACACCTATACAAGGGACCTAGTCTACGGATTTTATCATCGGGATGGACACTACTGCTAAGGGGGTTCCTCAACAATAAATGTCCTAAAGGTAACCATGAGGGGGATGGAGTACACCGGTGAACACATTGTTCACAACACCTACAGGTTGCGAGCCTGCTAGCGTTCCACTGGACTCTCTAGAAGAGTCCGTGGTCGTCATCCATACTCCACTAGATAACTGGAACAACAACAACATCGAGGCCTCTCATCATTTTAACACACATCAACTATTTTGTCTACCCATGTTCTACCTAACATATTTGTAGATAAAATAGATATACAGTTTATAACTTGTATAAAACACCGTATTCAACAATCATCTCAAATAAACAATCAATATAATTACACATAACACGTATTTTATAGAAAATACTTCATATCTATGTGTAAGATGAAAGTGACTATACACTCACTTGGTTTGATGATAATCGGGTAGCAATTCGTTCCTTAAAATGATCGTTTCTGATAAAACCGGGAGTTTTATTGAGAAACCGAGCTCTGCGAGAGTTGGAGCTTCAAAACCGAAAGATAAATTTTTTCGGGTTTTCGGGCACTTCGGGACGTATTCCGGGCTTTAAAAATGATACCAGGGCTCCGGGGGAAGTCAAAATAGTCAAAATATATGTTTAGGGGTGAAAAATGACAATTTTGCAATTCTAGTCGGCAAATCTCGCATCCCTCTTATTTATAGGGTGGGAGTCCGATGGGTGATTGGCTAGGGAAGCTCTACGTAGCTGCTTGCGAGGCTCGGTCACGAAGGAAGGAGGTGGCTGCGAGGGAACGAGGCACGGAGGCAAGGCGCGTCGGAAGAGGATAGGTCGCGAGGATGGTCGAATCCAGAAGCAACACACGTCGGATGCAGCGAAGGCCAGCGAGGCTCGGATGCGAAGGGCGTGTCGGAGGATGCGAAGGCGAGACATGGCTGCTTCAGATTCTTCCACGGAGGCGACACGCGCTTGATCCCGGCTGGACCTCGGCTTCGGCCTATCAGAGGCTAACACGAAGAAGTCACTCGTCGGTATCGGATTCGGCCACGACTCAGCGACACAGCAGCTTCGGCCTCGATGACGTGTCCAGTTACTGTTCATGGGAAAATTTCCGAATTTTGAGCCCCGAACATCTAAAATCCATAACTTCCGCATACGAGCTCCATCTTTGACGTTATTTATATGCACGCGTAGCTAAAATCATGCTCTACAACTTTCGTTTAGACTTCATCGGCTAATTTTGACTTTAATTTTAATATTATTATTTTTAACAGACTGGGACAAGAAAATCCGTTAAAAATTCATAACTTCTTCATCTGACGTCCGTTTTTGTCAGTCTTTTTACCATTGTACTACTATTGACGAGACCTTCGATTCTCGTTTAGGTTGTGTCGGGTAAATTTCGCTTGATCTTAAAATCGAGTATTTAGCTATCTACTGCTAAGCTAAAACTTAGAAAAATCATAACTTTCTCATACGAAGTCAGATTTGGGCGTTATTTTTATCGAACTTCTCGGTTTAACGAATAATACGACTTTAGTTTAGATTGTTAAGGCTAAAAAGCACTTTATCGTAATATTCACTTTTTACGCTTCCCGGTGCCGTGCTGGTTTTGTAGCAAAACTTCGACAGTTCATAACTTCTTCGTTATAACTCGGATTTCGGCGTTCTTTATATCTCCGGAATCCTTGTTTCGGCCACTACAACTTTCTTAAAGGATATCGGATTTTTATAATATTTATTTTAAATGCTTATTTTATTATTAGCTAATTAAATCATAATAATTAAGCAAATAAGCATATAATTCACATAATATTCACATAATTCCTCTTTACTACTTCAAAATGAGTTAAAAAGGTTGACCTAGACTATTACAACTTTATTAATGCTTTTAGCCCAGAAACACGGGCATTACAATTCTCTCCCCCTTAGGATGATTCCGTCTTCGGAATCACACATCAGCAAACAAATACGGGTAGCGACTCATCATGTCACTCTCTGTTTCCCAGGTGAGATTTGGCCTATTCGTATGTTTCCATTGCACAAGCACTAAATCGACCATCTTGCGTTGAAACCTTTTAGTCTTATGGTCAACGATTGCCTCTGGTTCTTCGATTAACCTCTTGCTTTCATCCAATCTTAACTCAGATATTGGAATTATGTCGGGAATATCTCCTGTGAACTTCCTTAAATAACACACATGGAAAGTGTTATGAATACCAACTAGTTCTTCTGGTAGTTCTAGCTTGTACGCTTGATTCCCAATCCTCTGAAGAACTTTAAATGGTCCAATAAACCTTGGACTCAACTTTCCCCTTTTACCAAATCTTATAAGTCCCTTCCACGTCGAGACTTTAAGCAAAACCGAATCATCAACTTCGAATGTTATCGGTTTTCTTTTCTTGTCAGCATAGCTCTTTTGACGATCCTGAGCTGCTAACATCCTTTCCCTAATCATTTTCAACTTTTCAGCAGTCTGATGGACTATCTCAGGTCCCATAAACTGCTTTTCTCCAGCTTCAAGCCAACAAGACGACGTACGACACTTCTGTCCATACAAAGCGTGATAAGGTGCCATCTTTATGCTCGAGTGGAAACTATTGTTGTAGGAAAATTCTACTAAAGGTAAATGTTCATCCCAATTACCTTGGAATTCCGGGGTACATGCTCTCAGCATATCTTCAAGTGTTTGTATTGTTGTTTCGCTCTGACCATCAGTTTGTGGATGGTAAGCTGTACTTAAACACAACTTGGTACCCATTTCCTCTTGTAGACTTTTCTAAAATCGTGACGTGAAACGACTATCACGATCTGATACAATTGTTAGAGGAACACCGTGAAGTCTCACAATTTCCTTCACGTAAGCATTCGCAAGCTTATCCATAGACCATTTTCATTGGCTGATATGAAGTGTGCACTCTTGGTGAAACGATCCACGACCACCCAAATCATGTCATGACCGCTCTTTGTTCTGGGTAGTTTAGTCACAAAATCCATGGTGATGTCTTCCCATTTACCTATGGGTACAGGTAAAGGTTCTAAACTCCCATATGGTTTCTGATGTTGTGCCTTAACTCTTGCACGTGTCACACATTCGGCCACATACTTAGCAACATGGAGCTTCATCATTGGCCACCAGTAATAGGGTTTTAAATCCCTATACATTTTCGTCCTGCCGCGATGAATCGAGTACATGGTCTTGTGAGCTTCTTCCATCAGAACATATCTTACTCCTCCCATCTTAGGTACCCAAATCCTATCTTGGAATACCTTCAACTCTTGGTTGTTTGTACAGAATACTAATGTTTTGCCCAAATGTTCTTATTTTCGGTCATTCTTCTCTAAAGCTTCTTCCTGAGCTTTCTTTATACTCTCCCCAATTATTGAGACAACCTCAATTCTCAACGCTCTTGGCCTTTTCTTTTCAAGGTTGACTTTCCGACTGAGAGCATTAGCAATAACATTTGCTTTACCAGGGTGATAAAGTATCTCACAGTCGTAGTTTTTGAGTAATTCTAGCCAGCGTCGTTTCCTCATATTCAGTTCCTTCTAATTAAAGAGATACTGGAGACTCTTATGATCAGTGAAAAGTTTGCACTTCGTACCATAGAGGTAATGTCTCCATATTTTTAGAGCGAAAACTACCACTGCCAACTCCAAATCACGAGTAGGGTAGTTCTTATAATGCTCCTTCAGTTGTCTTGATGTATATGCTATTACTTTATCTCGCTGGGTCAGAACACAACCTAACCCAACTCCAGATGCATCACTATAGACTGCAAAGTCTTCAACTCCATCGGGTAAAGAAAGAATTGGTGCTTCACATAATTTCTTCTTCAACTTCTCAAAGGCTTCCTTATGCTTTTCACTTTAAGTATATGTAGCTCCTTTGTGGGTCAAGGCTATCAATGGAGCGGCTATCGAAGAAAAGCCTTGGATAAATCTTCGGTAATATCCAGCTAATCCTAAAAAGCTTCGGATCTCCGTAGGACATTTTGGTTGTTCCCACTTCATTACAACTTCAATCTTTGCTGGATGAACCATTATTCCTTCTTGGTTAATCACATGACCCAAGAATTGGACTTCTTGAATCCAAAATTCACATTTGGAGAACTTTGCATACAACTTCTCCTTTTTCGGAACTTCTAGCACTTCACGTAGATGCTTTTCATGCTCCTCTTGGCTTTTTCAGTAGATGAGAATGTCGTCGATGAACACTATCACAGATTTATCGAGGAATGGTTTACAAACCTTGTTCATCAAATCCATGAATGCTGCAGGAGCATTGGTTAGCCCAAATGACATAACCAAGAACTCATAATGTCCATATCTTGTTTTGAATGCAGTCTTTTCGATATCCTGCTCTCTCACCTTTAGTTGGTGGTATCCCGACCTAAGATCGATCTTCGAGAAATAGCTCGAACCCTGTAACTGGTCGAACAGGTCAGCGATCCTTGGCAACGGGTACTTGTTCTTTATCGTTGCTTTGTTCAGCTCTCTGTAATAAATACACATTCTCATGCTTCCGTCTTTCTTCTTTACGAATAACACCGGAGCTCCCCAGGGTGATGAACTAGGTCGAATGAAACCGCTGTCCAACAGCTCCTGAAGTTACGTCATGAGCTCCTTCATCTCTGTTGGTGCTAATCGGTAAGGTGCCTTTGCTATCGGTGTTGTTCCTGGTAACAAGTCTATACGAAACTCCACTTGCCTACCAGGTAATAATCCGGGAAGATCTTCGGGAAAGACTTCTGGATAATCACATACAAACGGTATATTCTGCACCTCTTTCTTCTCCTTCTTAGCATCAATTACGAATGCCAAGTACGATGCACATCCTTTGGACAAACATTTCCTGGCTTTCATCAGGGAGATAATTCCAGAATTCACTCTGCATTTGTCCCCGTACACCATAAATGATTCTCTTCCGGGTGGGTTCACCCTTACAATCTTCTTCTTGCAAAGAATCTCAACATCTTTGGCGCTAAGCCAATCCATACCCAAAACGATATCGAAACCGTTGAACTCTATGGGTAATAGCTCTTCATGGAATTCGTTTCCGTTTAGGTCAATAATGATGTTCCTAATATGATTACTAACAGGTACAAATTTGCCACTGCCAACTTCTACAATCAGGGTATTATCAAGTTTTTCTATAGGTAATGCTAATTTCCCACCAAATTTATGCGACACAAAGGAGTAGTTGGCTCCGGAATCAAATAGTATGTTTGCAGGCAAACCATTTACAGGAAAGGTACCTGAAGTGACGTATGCTGCCTCCTTTGCAGCCTCAAGCATCATCTGGAAGGCTCTCGCCTTCGGCTTTGGTGGTATGTTGGGTCTTCCTGCCTCCTTCTTCTTTGGGAAATCATTTGAAATGTTCCCCTCCTCGTTGCACTCATATAAGACCTTCTTAGTGAATGTGCATTCGTTGGCATGGTGCCCAGGCTTTCCACATTTGAAACAAGTGACCCCTCCATCATACTTCCCAGAGTGCTTCTTCTTACACTTGTCACACCACCTCGCTTCTGATCCTCCTCCTCTCGAACTAGACTTCGAGAATCTACTCTTCTTGTTGGATTTCGAGGATCCATCGAACTTCCGTTTGTCACCAACCTCAGCCCTTTCTAGACCTCTTTCCTTTTGTTGGGTCTCCACATTCTTAGCTGCTCAAATGACTAATTTCAGAGTGGTTGCCATCTTGATTGTTGGGCCAAAGTCAGCCGGCAGTCTGTTTGCGAACTTCTCAACTTTGGAAAGTTCGGTTGGCACTAGGTATGGAAACAACTTCATCTTTTCCGTGAATGCAACAACATAGTCATCGATGCTCATTTTCCCCTTTTTCAAATTTTGGAACTCATTGTTCAGATCAATCAGATCTATCTCTGAACAGTACTGCACCTTCAGTTGTTCCAAGAACTCATCCCATAACATTTTCAGAGCTTCTCCTCACGACATTGTATCTGCCAATAGCTTCCACCAGCTCAAGACTCCAGTTTTCAATTGTGTCACAGCGAAGACAGTCTTCTACTTCTCGCTACAGTCACAACTTTCAAACACCATTTCCACCTCGGAGATCCAGTCCATGATCTCAACATGTTTTGGGCTTCCTGAGAGACTTGGTGGTTTCGCACCGAAGAAATTTTTGTACATCCGCCCATCCTTGTTGTTTCTCCCTTCTGGGCCATCCCTTTGCTCACCTTGAGTCCCTATTTGACTCGCTTGGCGGCTGAAGTTTCCTTCCTCGGATTTCTTAGGAACTGGCTCCATCGGTTCAATATGTATGGTAGATTCGTCCCTATTCTCGTGGAGAATTCATCTCATTTCTTCCCTTTGTTCAGCTAGCATAGCCTAAATTATGGCTTGAACTCCAGCCATGGTGACTGGCTCAGGTGCAACTTCTTCAACAACAGGTATTTGTTGAACCACTGGGGGTTGGTTCCTATCTCCATTTGCGTTTACGTTTCTGCTACGGGTCCTTTCCATCTTGATCTATACACCGAATAAGGTGAATTTAGATCTTTATTCACTATAGACTCTGAAACATTTACATGCTAGTTCTAATATAGTAATCATACGCTTAGAATCCTACACACATAAGGTTTTCCAGATCCGGTAGGCAACAGACCATAGATCCGAACAATAATATCATGTATAGCAAACACATTACATTTAGCACATAAAAAAATTTTAGGCATCTTTCCTAAAATATACTAGTGCTCACACCTCACAATCATCGCTTAGCATTCTAAGTTGAAGTCTAGAAATCCTACAAATTCCTAGTTCTCTTAAACTAATGCTCTGATACCAACTGTGACATCCCTAAGTTCACGGCCAGAAAAGACCGGTTTTGTTTATACTTTGTTTCAAAATATGAGTAACCTTTTAATAAAAGAATTACGGAATTTGTCCCAAAACAATAATATGATAAAGATTTATCAAAAGCATTTCCTTAGAAATGTATTTCATTAAAAGACTTGGGATGTCATATTCGATACAGTACATAAGTATAAACAATACATTATAAGCCTTACAATAGTTATTTACAACTAATGGACTATAATCCAAACATCCCTCATCATCATCATAATTATGCTCTGATACCAACTGTGACATCCCCAATTTCACGGCCAGAACAGACCGGTTTTGTTTATACTTTGTTTCAAAATCAGAGTAACCTTTTAATAAAAGAATTGCGGAATTTGTCCCAAAACAATAATATGATAAAGATTTAATGAAATACATTTCTAAGGAAATGCTTTTGATAAATCTTTATCATATTATTGTTTTGGGACAAATTCCGCAATTCCTTTATTAAAAGGTTACTCTGATTTTGAAACAAAGTATAAACAAAACCGGTCTTTTTTGGCCGTGAAATTGGGGATGTCACATCGCCTGTGACCAAGATTGGAGTGTATTCTTTAGTGCTTAGTAATGGATTATGTTTAGATTTGAATAATTGTTGCTACTCGCCAGAAATGGCAAGAAACATCATTTCGTTTCATGGTTTGTTTAGACAAGGATTTAGATTTTCTTTTAATAATGAGAATGGTTCTATTTATGCTTATCTAAATGGTGTCTTATATTTTGAAGCAATGCCATGTAATGGAGTTTATGAAACTGTTATGATTGTAGATAACCTAGGAAATGATGTTTTATGCATGGATTCTTCCAATAGTATGGATAGAGCATCCTTGTGGCATTGTCGTCTTGGACATGTCAACAAGAAGCGCATAGCCCAACTCCAAAAGAATGGAATTTCGGAGTCATTCGACCTTAGGGAAGATGATACATGCGAATCTTGTTTACTTGGTAAGATGACCAAGTCACCCTTCACTAGCACATGTGAAAGGGGTGAGGGTTTATTGGACCTCATACATACCGATGTATGTGGACCCTTTAGATCAACCACAAAGGATGGGAACTGCTTCTATGTGACTTTTACCAATGACTATAGTAGATATGGGTATATTTACTTAATCAAGCAAAAGTCAGAAACATTTGAAAAGTTCAAAGAGTTCAAAAATGAAGTGGAGAATCAATTGGGCAGGAAAATCAAGATGCTTCAATCCGATCGAGGAGGAGAGTACCTAAGTCTTGAATTCCACGACTATCTCAAAGAATGCAGAATAATTTTGCAATTGACGCCACCTTGGACACCGCAGTTGAATGGTGTGGCAGAAAGGTGTAATCGAACCTTGTTAGACATGGTTCGTTCTATGATGAGTCGTGCTTCACTATCTATCTCATTCTGGGGGTATGCCTTAGAGACTACCGCCCATATCCTTAACTGAGTCCCTACGAAGAAGGTTGCCAAAACACCTCACGAGATGTGGACAGGGAACGCTCCCTCGTTAGCACATATCAAGGTTTGGGGTTGTGAGGCTTTCGTAAGACGAGATACTCACAACAAGCTCCAACCTCGTAGTGAGCGATGTATTTTCATCGGCTACCTGTAGAAATCCTTTGGATATCTCTTCTATAGACCGAGTGACAATGTTGTCTTCGTTGCGAGGAGAGGGGTTTTCTGAGAGCGAGAACTCATAAGCCAAGGAGACAGTGGGAGGAAAATCGAGCTTGAAGAGATTCAAGAATCGATTGATGAAGGAACCTCTACCGCTGGCAATCAACCCGAGGAGGAAACTCCAGTTGAACCTATTGACCAGTCCTTACCTCTTAGACGTTCCGAAAGAGTTAAAGTTCAACCCCAGTTTTATGTTTTTCATATTACTACCGAAGAGGACACATATATTAGTGATGGTACACTAATAAATCTAGATGAACATAATAGATTTAAGGAAGCCATGGCAGGCCCGGAGTCTGCAAAATGGAAAGAGGCAATGGACAGCGAGATCCAATCCATGTATGACAACCAAGTTTGGAATTTGGTTGATAATGTGCCCGGACGTAAGACCGTTGGGCGCAAATGGATCTTCAAGAAGAAGACCGACGTGGATGGAAACGTACACACATATAAGGCGCGATTGGTTGCGAAGGGCCTTACTCAAACTCCCGGAGTTGACTATGATGAGACATTCTCACCAGTTGCGAAGATAAAGTCTATTAGAGTGATGCTAGCTGTTGCCGCATTTCATGATTATGAGATTTGGCAAATGGATGTCAAGACCGCTTTCCTTAACGGGAAGTTGGCTGAGGATGTTAACATGGCTCATCCAGAGGGTTTTGTTGATCCGAAGCATCCAAATAGAGTGTGTAAGCTTGAGAAGTCCATTTATGGACTTAAGCAAGCGTCTCACAGATTGAATCTTTGCTTCGATGAGAAAGTCAAAGCGTTTGGATTTGTACGAAGCGAAGATGAATCATGTGTATATGTCAAAGCCAGTGGGAGTATAGTTAGCTTTCTCGTTTTGTATGTCGATGACATACTACTCATAGGAAACGACATCTCGACACTGCAGGAGGTTAAGTCCTGGCTCGGGAAGTGCTTCGCTATGAAGGACCTTGGAGAGGCTTCCTATATTTTGGGAATAAGGATAGTGAGAGAAAAAAGTAAGAGACTAATAAGACTTAGTTAGAACACTTACTTAGATAAAGTACTAAAACGTTGTACTGTGGAAAATTCGAAGAAGGGAGAATTACCGATACAAAGTAATGCCAAGTTGAGTAAGACTCAAAGTCCGAGTACCGAAGCCGAGAAAGCAGAGATGAGCCAAGTACCTTACGCTTCCGCAGTTGGCTCAATCATGTATGATATGACTTGTACTCGCCCTGATGTAGCCTTTGCTTTGAGCATGGTTAGTAGATATCAAGGGAATCGTGGCAGAGCCCATTGGATTGCGGTCAAGAATATCCTTATGTACCTTCGGAGGACCAAGGAATGGTTTTTAGTCCTCGGGGGGAGTGATGATTTGAAGGTGTGAGGGTATAGTGATACCAGTTTTCAAACCGACAGTGACAACTTTCGTTTGCAGTCGGGCTGGGTCTTTACTATTAATGGAGGAGCAGTAACTTGGAAAAGTTCCAAACAGGAAACCATAGCTGATTTAACGTGCGAATCAGAGTACATTGCAGCGAGCGAAGCTTCGAAGGAGGCAATATGGTTAATGAACTTCATTGGTGATCTTGGAATTGTGCCTACCATAAAGGAGCCTATGGAAATTTTATGTGATAATGAAGGAGCGGTTGCCTTGACCAAGGAACCGAGGGATCATGTTAGATCTCTTCATATTGACAGAAAATATCATTTCATTAGACATCGAGTAGAAGAAGGACACCTCATGGTGAGGAGGATATCATCATAAGATAACCCAGCAGATCCGCTTACGAAGGAACTGAGTAGGGTTAAGTATTTGCAGCATGCTAGGAGTATTGGGCTGAGATATGATATTAGATTAGATTAGATAATTTTAGAAACCTATAATAGATAAATGTAATTTAACATTTGATGAATAAATAAAGGAGTATTATTTATAAGTAAAGTTACTGTCATATGTTAAATGTTAACTATTGTTTTACTTTGCATGTTTTGACTTCCAGAATAATTGAGTTTATTTGGAATAATCGAATTATTCAAACAATCCACAATTGTTCATATGTTTGAAGTAGGTATGAATGAAGATTGTCATGAATTGGTGTTTAGATTGTCTAAATGGTATTAGACATAGCAAAAGTTTGCTACAACATTCATGAGTGCTTATAAACTAGTTTTGAGCATTGGAACAAACCCGCGCTTGCTGGAATCACCTTATGGAATCTGACGAAAAGGTTGATCGCAAGACGATAATATCATATGGTCTTAAAACCTAGATATATGATTTGTTATTAGTTAATTGGTTGTACATTGATAATGCGAAACTGCATCGGTAAATTGATGTTATAAAACGCATTGTTGTGTATAATTGATTAATAAATAAGTAAATGCATATAAGTCGAAGTTTATCTGTTACTTTTATCCTAAGAGGGTAAAAGCGATATCTCGACCGCTCGATGATTTGATTTGACTTATGTGCCGGGCCCGATCTGAACTAAATTGATATGTTCGATTAAGTTCTATGTTGAATAAATCTGAGATCGAGAAACCAACTGCTGGACAATTGGTTCCATAGAATTGTCCGCATGATATCTAAACAGAGGACTGTACGATCCGTTATCTAAAGGACAGGACTGATAAGATCAGAGTTTGACAGCGTCTTTGAGAGCTACGATTGCTAATCGGTATATATAGTTACTAGACTTATCCAAGTGGGAGACTGTTGGAATAGTGTCTAAGGCTGCAACTATATTTGGTAAGTACTTGACCCGATTGAGTATGGTCCTTTTGGGTTGCCTTCACCATAGCAACTTGACAGGATGATTTATAATGAGAGAAGAAATATTATTAATATATTATAAGAATAATATAAGGAATAATAATATTCTTATTTGATTAATATAAGTCATAAATTAATTAGGAATTAATTTGGTGACTTAAAGAGATTAATTGAATAAAGGGGCATAAACTGTCAATTGTATGATAGTTGTATTTTGAGCAGTGATTCCTTAGGGATAAGGGGTGGACGAATTTAGGGTTTGGATGAGCCTAGAAATCATCTAAGGCTTATCAATAAGGAGATTGGATTGCTTAGGGCCTATGTTATCCAATTAGGGTTTAAGGGTGAAACCCTAGGAGGCTCACTAGTATAAATACACCCATAGGGTTGAAGAAATCGGCACCCTTGGTATTGAAGAAACCCTGGCTGAATTTTCTTGCTCTCTCTCTCTCTCTCTCTCTCTCTCTCTAATCATCCTCTTGCTAGTTGGTGTTTGTAAGCCATTAGAGGAGTGACATTTGTGACTCTAAGCTCCAAGCACAAGAAGATTCAAGCAAGTAATTCAAGGTAATCTTTCAGATCTGATTTCTTATGTTATTATACTAGATCTATCAATCAAGGTCTTGGATACATTGCATGTTCAATTAGAGAAACCTAGATCCAAGAATTAGGGTTTGTATGTGCACATAAGAATGTTCTTATGGCTAAAACCCATCAACTCTATCTATCTGGGTTATGAGAAGATGTACCTGGATATTAAACAACATTATTGGTGGTCGGACATGAAAGTGGAGATTGCCACTTATGTTGGCAAGTGTCTCACTTATGCCAAGGCTAAAGTGGAGTACCAAAAGCCCTCGGGTCTAATTCAGCAGCCCGAAATACTCGAGTGGAAATGGCTGAGGATAAAAATGGATTTTATAACCAAATTACCTAAGAAGACAGACGATCTGGATGCTATCTGGGTGATTGTTGACCGATTGACAAAATCCGCCCATTTCCTGCCAATAAAGAAGACGTACAAGATGTTATATGTTTGGGACAACCACCAAGCTTCGGGTCAATTCAAAGTCAAGTCAAGGTCAACAAGTCAATCTGGTCAACTCAACTAGTGTTATACATTTGGGATTTCTTTATGTTTACAAATGTACAACTATAATTCCTAATGCAAAGTAACATTTGGAAGTCCCAAATGTTCCAATTTTAAAACCCTAATCTGATTTAGGGAAGTAACAGCTCTATAAAGTACTATTAAGTAGTCTTCGGGGGTGTAGAGCACTCAAAATGGGATGTGACTAAGTCTAAAGTCCTTATTTTACAAAGAAAAACATTAATAAGGAGTTGAAATCTCAATCTCTCCCACTATATCTCTATCTCTCCAAAATCTCTCCAAGTATGTGAAATCTCTCCCAAATCTCTCCATGTATGTGAAATTTCTCCCAAATCTCTCCAAGTATGTGAAATCTCTCAAAGTATGTGAAATCTCTCCTAAATTTCTCCAAGTATGTGAAATCTCTCCCAAATCTCTCCAAGTACGTGAAATCTCTCCCAAATCTCTTCAAGTATGTGAAATCTCTCCAAGTATGTAAAATCTCTCTCAAACCTCCCTACGTACTTTCCTTAGTCGAAAACAGCCCAAAACCGGAGGAGAGAACCCAAAAGGATCCTCTTAGTCTAGAACCATGTTGGTCTGGAACCTTGTTGGTTCGAAACCTTCTTGGTCTGGAATGCCTTCTAAGGAACCAAGAGGAATCACATCTTCGGAACCCCCCTTGCTCCCGATCTCCCATACTCCAGAAGGACTACAGCTTGCTTCGGAACCTCGCTCCAGAAGATTTCACAAGTGCTTCTGAATCCCTAGTCGGCTCGCACCTCGGGTCGGACCTCTGGACTTCGCACCATGCTCCAGATCAGAAGAAAGAGCTTCGGAAATTGCCAGTTGACTCCAGATCCTTGGAGAATGACTTCGGAAACCTCCTACACCCTTCCGACCCTCACAGAAACATCACTACACTCCAGATTTTCATCATTTTCGGACATTTTTTTCATTTTAAGACAATTTGACGCTGGAAATCACACCAAACTCGTATTTTTCAAATCCTAAACCCCTTAAACCCCGGTTTTATGCCAAAATCAATTATTTTAAACATATCTATAAAATATAATACCCAATATTTTGAAGACATTGTTAGAAGAGGAAGGACTTGACTTTATCATGTGATACTTATCCTTCCTTTAGACACGTGAACTCCTTTCCTCTCCAAGTCCCATTTCTCTCATTCACCTTCAGTAAACTCCCAAGAACACCCTCAACACCTTCAAGCTTCAAGTTCATCCATTCAAGGGAAATTCTCAGATTTCTTTGGTGTATATTTTATCCTCTTTTAAACAACTACTCTTTCTATTATTCTAAGATTTCATTATATTTACACAAAAAAATTATTTTTAGAATCTTCTAGAGTTTTAAGAATCTTCCAAGTTTTGGAGCTTGAAAATTTCCTCATCACTCGTCAAAATCACCCACCAAAGATAACCAAGGTGAGCTTCATACCCCACCTTTTTCTAAATTCTTATTGTTTTTTAGGGGAGAATACAAGTCAAATCTTGTCTAAGTCCTTAGATAATTGCATATGTTTGTATGTTTAGTATGTATATTGAGATGTTATTATATTATAACAAATTTTTCATGAATGTGAGCTCACAGATTATATGAAAATCTTAGAAATGTTTACAAAACCACCTCACAAGATTTTAAATGTGTACATTCATACCCCTTACTTCATATCTCTCTATATCGAAAGATAAAAAGTTGTTGAAATACACTTATAAGATGACACAGTTGCTAGGATCTTCAAAGTTTGGGACTTTATGCCCATCAATGATTATTTTTGCAAACTATTAGGGGGTATTTCATAAATATTTGACATTAGTATTTGCGGCAAGAAAATATACAAATAGAGTGGTTATGACAGAAAAAATTGTATGTCATAAAGTTGCTGTCATAAACTAACAGAAATCAAAGTTATATATATATATATATATATATATATATATATATATATATATATATATATATATATATATATATATATATATATATATAAATCACAACTTGGTATTTTCCGATAATTTGAGTCGCACATAATCTTTTATAAAGAAAGAGGGGTTGTTTGCCGGTTTTGATAGTATTTGGATCACTTTGATAAATATTTCAAAGTGGATTAATTCCAATAAACTAAACGAACGAAACGAAATATCTAGTAACAACTACAAGTATTATTATTATTTATTTAATAAATAATGATTTTTACGATTTGCTCAAAGATCGGTTAGCATTCTAGTCAGAAAAAATCTTCACAGTACATATATTAATACAATATTGTACACTTTAAATCCTGTAAGAGTTATAACTAGAGTCTCCTGGAGGGAGAGTGGGAATTTGTGTATACATCTATACGGGTGACACCCCGCACCTTCGTTGTTCGCTACAGCTAGACCGGTCAGTCTAGGGTGACAAATGTCTTGAACAAAACCGACGCCTGAAGAACATCATAATAGGCACTCCATCACATCAGTAAGCTTATAACGACTAACAAGAATATATATCATAAATGTGTTTATATAGAATTCACTTTCGGCTTTCAATTAACTATGTTTTGAATACCTCAACGAATCCTTTTTCACACAAGTGCTATAATTTTAAGAAAGCTACTATTTTATACATAAGAGAATATAGGATTTTCTGGGAGAAACGATTTATTACGTTTTCGAAAACAATGAATTAAGTTACACATGAAACTATATTCAGATTGAAATAAGACTCACAACTATTTTGAGAAGAAAATATTGGATTTTATGGATTTCTAAACTATCATCGAAGTTGTATACACAAATGCTTATGAACTCACCAACATATTTTATGTTGATGCTTTTCAAACGACTTATATTCTTTGGAAATCAATAAGAAGGGTTTGGATCGCGGAATCAAGATTAATTTGTTGTGTTTTGGAAATTTTTTAACTGATGTCTCGTTTGTGTAAACTTTGAGAACATAAACATGATGTAAAACAATGTAAGTTTGTATTATTGATGTATGATGTTTGGGTTCGCTATGTTTCATTTATATACAATTGTTATGATACTGCTCAATGATGTCACCCGTCTCAGAACGTTTCCGCCGTTTTGGTTCGGAGGTCTAACAAAATTTCAGCAATTGCTAGAGAAAGAAGTTAGTGCAATTAGCAATTGCAAGCAATTTAGAAAATTAAAGTAGAAAATTAATCTAGAGGTCTTTAACCGTTAATCCCTTTAGACAAGTTGGCCCCCCATGCATACCCTTAATATGACTCTTGATCATACAAGATATTTCAATCTCCCACTTATGTAAGACTCATATTAGATTAATATATAAAGTGGTGAACTTCTAGCAACATTTCACTTCCTAACCAACATACAACTTTATTACATTCTATCAATGCCCAATTCCTAGAAGCCCAAGGTCACAATTGGTGTGTAAGGTAAGTTATCAATTATCCATTTGCTATAGACATCATGTTGAACATAAGATATAGATCGCAGTTAACCTCTTATAAGTGTTCAACTTACATCACCTCTTAGATGTCTAACTCTCAATGAATAAGTGAAACAAATCCATCTTGACTACTTACTCCTCCTGTATGTTTCACGTTATACATGATAATGGCTTTTTTTTAACTGCTTGATTAAGAACAACATTTGACTACATCAAAGCATAACACTCCCCATACTCAAGTCATATATATATATATATATATATATATATATATATATATATATATATATATATTACCTTTTATTAAGTATCATTCATCAAAGTGATCTATGAAATGATATTGAATGGGTCAATCCAATACTTGTTCTCTAGCAAGTATCTATGAGACTGGTTAGAACACTATGTTAACCATTCCAATTCATAATAGTCTTACTTTATTACTTCTCTCACAATAACACCTGACTATGGATTTTAGAGTGAATAAATTTACTCAAGGATTATACATTTTCATAGAGAACACAAAAAATATTTAATGAAAAGATCATATGCCATATATAGTATAGTCATCACAACAAATGATATTACATAAAGTTGGTATAAAGCAAAATGACTAAAAAATAAAGGTTACAATGGATCTATTTCTGTAATTTCGCTATTATATCATGACCATTATTGTAATTTTGTCTTATATAGGAACCATGTTTGAATTATTTCAATACACATGGATGAATTTACTAATTTTTCATCATTGGGACATTTCAATAATTTTGTCTTACATAGTGACCATTTTGTAATTTTTTCTATTTCCTACACATGAAACATTTCTATAAATGCACCTTATATAGGAACCATTTTGTAATTAGAATAGTCTCCTACATTTTGTTCCTACTCATCATTCTATCATATCAAATATTTAATTTCTCGTAACAATTTAATCTACTTGTCTCCATATCATATGAGTATGCGGATACTAGGAAGAAAATGTAGGAAGATATTTAATTTTTCTTTAAATATTGAATATCTTCGTACATTTTAATTCTACGCATCATTGTATCATATCAAATGTTGACATGTATCACATTTATTGAAATTATTAACAATTTCATCCATTATTTCATATGGGTATGCAGATCATACGAAGAAAATGTAGGAGGATATTTAATTTCTCTTTTGTAATTTTGTTACAGAAAGATATTTCAGTAATTGTCTCTTCCACGAGGACCATTATGTAATTTTCCAAATTAAAAACTACATATACCAAAAGAGTAATTAATATATTTTCTGTAAATTAAAGGAAGATATAATTAGCAAATCGATTATTAACATGATAAACACTATTTATGAGATATTGCTAATTATATTATATCAACAACATTATTTTATAGACTTTAATTAAATTGTAAAAAGTATTGTTGAACAAAATTTTTAGATATACATACAAGGTTGTGAATGATAAGATATTTTATAGCCCAATAAGAAGTTGTCAATAAAAACCCTCAAAATGTTTCTCCAATTAAACACCCTAAAAAGAAAGTCTCTTATGAAGACTCAACTTAGATTGACGAGTTAAGGTTTTTTCACAGCTGAGCCGCTTCTTCCTGTATCTCCATGCTACCTGGATGGTGGTTGCCGCCAAACCCCGCCAGTATGGAGATTCATTCCTAAAGGTGCAAAACAAGTAGACCATATAATATACTTATAGAAACATAATTTAGTTTAAATTCATGTGTAGAAAATCCATAAGTTCAATTCCAAGAATTAGGGTACATTTTTTATTTTTATTTTTATTTAATGTGTAGAAGATGCAATGTTACCTAATGGCAAACTGAACACGATGATTCCTCAAGAATCCAGCAAAAATAGTGGTTACTTCTTCAAGATCTGCAGCCCGAAGAACAAATGCCTCCACATTTGTTAGGCATCTCACTGTCCTGTTGCTAAACAATCTGAATCCTTGTTTCTTACGGTTTTGTGTATCTGGATATGACATTCTAGGATTAAATACAAGAAATAGCAACGTACGTTCATTTCTTTTTGTTTATTATAAAAAGGTTATGCAAACATAAAGAAAATTTCACTGCTAGCTATAACTGGTTAGATTTTTCGAAGTATAATGTTCTCATAAGAAAAAATGGAACACATTTGTCCATGTGATGTCATAATCACAGAAACTAACCAATTTTGGGAAACATAATGGCTTTAGTAATAAATATTTATAGAATACTAACAAAATTAGAAATGAAATAAAAGTGCATTGTTATTTATTGATATTTGTCCATCCGAACTAGTTTATACCTCCATTAACATAGGAATGTTCAAGGCACCATTTGAGAAGTTCTTCACCACATACATCACCTTCCGACAATGAAACTTTATTCCCATCTTCTCCAACGCTCTCCATCTTCCCTCTTACAATAAAAACCATTTTTGCCACAACCCCACTTTTATATAAAATTTTCCCACCTTTGATGTATGTCTTTTGTCTTAACCTTTCACATATTGCATCTAAAATGGGTTCATCCATCAGCGAGAAAATCCGGACCTACAAATTAAAAAGTTGAGTTATAGTTTCAAAGGTTAAATGCATAAAATGTTAGCGCACTTTTGGTGATTTGTTTATAATAGCATCTTACTTTCATTTTTTCCTATAACTATATCATACTCTAAAAAAATATACACAATTATAGCAATAGCATCAATACAAAGACATTCTCACCATTATGACAGGGGTAGATTTTTCAAAGCATAAACTATACACAATAATAAAGGAAAAATTGAATATAGAATGCTATAATATAATATAAATGAAGTGGGTTGTTCTTTCATGCATTTAGCAACGGTTTTAAAGATTTGTAATCATGTAATCACCGCCAACAACAAGAACACAGAGAAAGGGTTGAATCTCACTTTCTTGACAAACTTAAAGAGGTGTCGACGTATATCTCTTTGCAAGTCTTCAGGAAAATTCTCCATTAGCCTTTCTTCATTAACACCTCGGGTAGCTGCCCAATTATAGCGTTCTGATTCTCGAATTTTTCTGCACATCAAATGGTCGACCAAATGGGCATCAATAGTAAACTAACACAAAAACACAATAGCAAAGAAGAATATGTTGAGATTTGTTGACTAAAATAAAAGATAAGATTGTCTCATATTTATGGAAAGAAGATGAGGTGGAGTGCTCCATCCTTTAAATTAAAGGAGTTCACGGCTTTGGTTTAGAAGTACTCCAATCAAACATACTATTCATATATTCTTATTTATCTATTATTTTTCATTCCACAAGTTGTTAGAATCTTCCGGACCATTTTACCAACAGAACTTATGATCATCACTTAACGTTAAGGCTAAACTTGAAGTTTTATCGAGAAGATGAGTAGTGCTTTAATGATTGATTAGTTTAGATGATGAAAATAATGAGACATGAGATTTATACCTTCGTAGGCTTGTAGGCAAGTGTCTATGGCTCATCCACTGCTCAACATCACGTCGTCTAAGTGACATTTCCAGTCGTCTAAGATACATATTAAATAACTAATGTTATCTTTAAACAATAATGAGGCCAAGGGTTATAACATATACGTAGAATAATTATTAATTATAGTAAATGGTACTTCACCTGCGTCCGAGACCTTGAAGAAAGTTCTGCATGTTTCCAATAAGGAGGGCAAAAAGTAAAAGTCCAAGCCCAATTATACCCATTGTAAAAAGGACTTCCCACACAAAATAACTGGGAGTTTGATTGCCCGCCAATGTGCTGATTTGCTTGTCACAATTATCGATAAATGGAAAAACGATTAATAGGAACTCTACTATTACCTTTGATGTAGTTTATTTAATGTAAAAGAAAGGGCTTGAGAAAATAATAATGGGAGAGAAAGTGGATCCAAAATATTTATATACCTGAAACCCCCAAAAAAATGAGTAGACATATCTTGTGATTATATTATTTTCGGCTGTGAGATTGACAGCTTTCACGTAAATTCCATAAGGGAAGCCATCTTCGGTAAAACAAGCACTTGCATTTTCATTTTGTTTCCAGTTATTCCATTGTTGATCAACTTCAAAGGCCAGAGTATCATTCCCATGTCCACAATCTATAAACTTTGTGCAATTCTCGATTCCAGAATTATGACAAGCGTCTCGAAGGCATTGATTCACCCTCTTGTAACAAAGAATTAAAAGAAAAAACAATTAGTATATATCGCCTGCAAACTTTTAAACACTATGGAGTGAATAACAACATGGATGAAAGGAAAACATGAATATATATATTAGACCAAATAAGAAATTTCATCCTTGTGATATATTAAAACTTCTACTTTTGACAAAGCACACGAACGAAACTTATAACTTTGTTTTACAGTACAAAACAAATTCACATTGTATGTAATCCATCTGTATTGATTAAAACATATGAGCTTTGTTTTGTTTGTTAGTTTAAATAAGAAAATATGCAATCAAAAACACAAAGAATTCAAAATCTCACCTACCTGTAACCCTAGCAAATACCAGGATGACCCAACAACATGTCCAGCCAAGACAAAAGTCAAAAGATTAATGAAAAAGTTAATCCATGCAGACTCAAATATGAAACCACTTGGAGATTGTCCAGCAAGAAGAGGCAAAAACCGGTATAATCTTGGAATGTATTGAACAAGAATAGCCGATCGCAAAAGATTCTTTGCATAGTTAGCTCCTGATGATGCAATGGCATTTGGTAGAATAAGTAATACAATTATCTGCATAAATAATTTTAAAGTAATTAAAAAATGATGATGGGCATGGCATAATATATATATATATATATATATATATATATATATATATATATATATATATATATATTATATGGTTGAAATAGAATGTTACCTGAGGAACTGGCAATACGATAAATAAGTCGAGGAAGAAAAATCCAGAAAGATAATGTAACGCGATCTTCTTAGGATGATCAACCAAGTCTCCAGCACCTACAACTCTTGATTCAGGTGAAATGAATGCCAACCTGAACTGAAAAAGAAGTTCAAAGATATATTATTATCAAGTCTATTGGAATGAGAACTGAAAAAAAAAAAAAAAAAAAAAAAAAAAGATAATGTAAAAAGAGGTGATTATTAATTAAGTGGTTTACCTGAAGAAGCATATGCAAGAGGTATATAAAGTCGGTCATGCTTCTGAAAGCCACCATGGTTTTTGTCATTGGCCAATTAATTAATATGCACTTAAACTCCTGCTTCCAAAAAAGCAAGCATGTAGAAGGAATATCATGATTAAAAGATTAGTGATAGATTACACAATAAAAAGGGAATGTAGCAAATCCCTATCAATATCATAGTCTAGAGTACTTATTATGCCATTGTACTTTAAAAGAAATGTCAGATTATAGAATTATATGCTCAATTTATTTAGTATTAGAATGTTATACTTTGGAAAATCTATGCAATTATAGCAGCAAAAGTTGTTTTACATTTGGTGGATATTGCTATGGTTGAGTAAAATTTTCAAACTCCATTGCTTTTATAGGAAAAAAAATGAAAGCAGATGCTAGCTAATACACTACAACAAAGGAAATAATAAAAACATAATGGTTTAATTACAGTGGTTGTGGTGTAATAAGTCAAACAAAAAACACCTTTATTTATGTGTCCGGATTAAGTCCATTAAGTAAAACAGAAACACATACTAAGATAATGCAGTACAAAAGTGAACTAAATAATTAATGAGCATAAGCAACAAGTTTTCACAATGCATTGATAACCTAACACAAAAAATGAAAGTTTCATACCAAAATTCAGTTTTACCTTATTCACCAACAACAAGTAAAAGAATAAGGGGTCTATGAAAATGGAAACTAAGCAAGAAATGACAATGAACTGGTTCCACTGTTGAACAACTTTGGCATGTGGATTCATGATCCCAAATGTAAAATGTTTTAGTAACAATAACTTTCCTTGTGCCCACCCCTTGACACCTCCATATATAACATTATCAAACTGCAAAAAGAACAGAAGAAAAAAAAAACATTCAACTACCAATCGTTCGAGTTTCAGAAACTGTTAATAAAAATATTCACAATGTTAAATTAGCCAAAATAATCAAACATTTAGAGATAGTGGTTTAATAAAGATTTTTAAAATTCAGGGACCAATTAGAATAGATAAAAGTATGTTTGCTGCTTATATTAGCTTTTGAGCAAAATTAGAAAAGTCGTCCCTATGGTATGTCCAAACATATGTATTGGGTCCCTTGTGATTTTTTTTGACCATTTTTATCCGCTCAAGTATCACGTGTAACCCTTTTCGTCCCTATTGTAAATGCCTCCGAATTTTTGTCTGTTAAGCTTTCTCATGTGTGAAAAACATGAGGGCATATTCGTCTTTTTAGATTTGCTAGTAATCAATCATCACTGTATTTCATTTATAATTCTCATAAAGACGAATGGAGTGGTTTCGAGAAAAAGCATTGTTAACCAACTTTTGGGTTTTTTTTTTTTATGAAATACTATATTGACCGATTACGGGCAAACCTAAAAAGACGAAAATGCCCTCACGTGTTTTCTCACATGATAAGGTGTGACAGAAAATATTGGATCTTGTTTGCCTAAGGGGACGAAAAGGGTTACTAAAAAGTCGCAAGGAACCCAATCCATAATTTTGGACGATTTTATATTTAACTTAAAGATCAAAATTTTTTATGATATCATCAATATTCAAGAGTTTAGCAGCTCAAAATTGTTCATCAAAGAAAAGAAGAGTAATACATGGTGATCAAACCCTTGGGCAACTGTTGAGATCGGTTTTGCTTTGTAGAAAGGTGGGCATGTTGTACAATAAGGATCATTGCACATCCCCAATCTTCCTGACCTGAATAAATGCTCATTTTTTGCCTCACTATTAAAATCTCCGAATTGATGATTATAATTTCCAGAATCTTCTTGTTCCTGTGGCTTCCTCTCTTGTGTATGTTCATCATGAGTGTTTCTTTCACTACGCAAGGGACCTGTAAATCCAACACGACTTGTTGAATTGGAATTCAATTCAATGGAGGTCACTGGAATGGATATTGAAACACTTCTGTTCCTTTGTGAAAATCTTGGATTTGGATTGTAATCAGATAATGGCCAATCCGTAGCTGTTAAAATTGGTATATCATCTTTTTCAATAGAGTCCATCTATCAATGCCTCAATAGCAATAGCTGCATGCGAGATATGAAAACTGGTCAAATAGTCAAACAAGTACAAATAACTTTATGATTAGTTTTGCCCTAAATAACCATCTGGAAGTAGCTAGCAGTAATCAAATAACCGCTTAGAAACACTTGTAGCCTAAACAGATTATATGAAAGTAAACCAACTACTCATATTCCTTAAAGAGGTCAGATAAATGGAACATCAGAGCTAAAAACACACTCTCAAACAGCAAAAACGTTGAATATACAAAAAAAACTAATGTTAAATTCATGATGGTTATTTGGGGGCAACACATTCAATTGTATTCAACCACAAATTAAAAAGCAATCAGTCATCATTTTGTTTACATTCTTCAAGAAAAATCAAAGTTAGTTCATGATCAATATGAAGCGTATTCAATAATTCCAGTACAAAAAACAAAAAAATTATAAGAACCCAGATGAAATTATGACATACCCTTTTAAGTTCTCTATCTAAACTCCATGGAACGAACAATGGGGAAGTGGTAAGTAGCTATAAGATTGTGCTTGAACAGGAGGATAATAAGAAACAGCCAAATGAAAAGGGGAGACAAGGGTTTGAATAGGACTTGCATTGATTGAGACTTGAGAGTAGACTTGGACCGCTGACCCAGTGAAAGATGGAACTTTCAAAGCGATTATGAGAAAGACAACGCAACAGATAGAGTTGAATGGTTAAACCTTCGCCGGGTAGCCTTATATACCCACCATATTTATTTACTTGGGGATGTATGCATATTTATGGCGCAACTAACACCAAAGTTATTATTTTTGTCAACACTAGAGGTCTAAATCTACTTTAATATTAAATTAGATTATGTTTGATCGGTCATCTAGGAGATAGATTGAAAATAACTTATTTGGTCATCTAGGAGATAGATTGAAAATAACTTATTTTTTATTCGTCTCACTAAGTTTATTGGGTTTCTTTAGGGAATATTATTTGAAAATGATGTTAAATTTAATTTTCACAAAATATCATTTTAGATACATATTTATATTAATTTTTAAATTACATGGAACACATTAAAACTCTTTTATTTTCCACTTTAGAGTCTATGTAAGATCCGTTTTCTAAGAAAAGTCTTTAGTCATTTAAGTTGAATGATTAAGTTTTCTTCGCACAACGATGTTGTAAGGTCTAGACCACGGTGCAAGACATGTCATTAAATGGCGACATAGTCTAGTCCTCATCGCGGCTCAGTGGCGGCTAAAGTTCAAAACCGTGGGTCTCGGGCCTTAGGCTTTATTAAAATGCTCTAACTTCTAAGGTTGCGTCATTTGGCAGCCCCCACCCTTTGAAATTGACCCTCTCCAAAAAGCCCTAGCCCCATTTATGTGTTTTGAGCTTTTGATCCCTCTTTGTGAAGGTTGGTGAAGTAGGGAATCTCTCTTGGTGCAAGGAAGCGATGGTTCATCTTCGATCTAGCCTTCTCATCAAGTTTTTGGTCCACTTGAGGTATAAAGCACCAACCTTGGCCGTTATTATCTAGATCTATGTTTATGCTTCATTCGGGTGCTTTTGACTCCTTTTTCTTGATGTTCTTGGAGTTGGGCAACTCCAAGACCTTGTGAGTAATCCAAATGACTTATGAATAGGAGTGTTGAAAGAAAGCCGAATTTGCATGCTTCCTCTTATGTGATGCATGTGTTTTCGTTCAATTTAGAGTTAGCTTTAGTGTTTGGGTGAGTTTGACCCATGAGAATGGATAAAGTTGGAAACTTTATCCATTAAGATCATTATAGGAAGCTGACTTGAGATTTTAGGCGCTAGAAATTAATTGTTAAGAGCTTAATCCACTAAGTTGTTTTGGAGCATGATCATGGTGCGGTGGTGTGTAGACCACGATGCGGTAGACTATGATTCCTCACCACTATTTTTGATCTTAGCAAATCTGTTTTGTATGTGATATTTTAAAGGACTCACTAAACTTTGGCTTATAGTTGTGGATTAAATGTTTTAGGTGCTTCAAATGATCGTGGGAAGGCGAAGGTGTGACTGTACACAATCATCAGCAACTTTGAATTTTTATATTTGAATTATGGAACAAATGGTTTTATTGATCTTTGGTTTATGAAAATGGCTTTTAATCTAATTTAAAATTTGAAAATTGTATTGTTAAAATAGGACATTACAAGTTGGTATATAATGAGGTATGATTCGGAAATACCTCTACCCTTTCCTGGATATCCCAAATTGACATATTCAAAGATGCCCGAGCCACTAAAACGCCGAACTGGCATAACGAATTTTGAGGAGAAGAAGGAACAGAGGGAAGGTACAATATGACGTCTAAACAGTAATAGAAGTATCTCGAAACTATGAGGATACAGTTTGTACAAGGATACGTGGTCAATAGATCATGGTATAACCACAAGATAGATGTATAACGATATGTATAGTACCAATGATCGTACCTTCGGGCATTACACCATAAATGCAATAAGATGGCATGTCAGGGTCGATCCAAAACAACTTGCCACTTCCTATATCCCTATAAATAGATGTCTCGACACCACTGGAAGGTAAGTACACCGAATCTACTTCCAACTCTAGTGTATAATCCATCGAATATATAACCTTTCACTACTTAACCGTCGGAGAATCAACCGGGATCACCTCCCGGGTGGTTGCTTACGGTTTGTTTGTAGTCTTTAGGTCAATTTGATTCCCGGTGGAATCGAATCAGGAAGTAAAAGATGGAAGACGGATATGATGGCACGTCAAGTGGCGCCATCTGTGGGACCCTGCAACAAACTGTCGGCACAAGCACACGAGCAGACAAAGCAAGTCCCGTTGCGAGAATGCAAAACCTAGAAGGCCCAGAAGCAACCCTACAGGTTTCTACTGTGGTAAGACATCAGAACATAGTCACCAGAAAGTTTTTCAGCGACGAAAGAACAGACTTACAAGGCAAAACTACAGAAGAAGTGGAGTTAGACGAATTCGAAGCATTCCAAAGTTTTATAGCCATGAGAAAGTTGCAAAGTGAAAAACGACTCCAAAAGGAAAAGGAATGGGATCGTGTTTCGGTCCACACAGACCAAACGGAAGATTCCAGTGAAGAATAAAAGGAGTCAAACCTTCGCCAAAAAAGATCAAGCAAGAATGGGAAGGATGTAGATCGATCAACCAATACAGAAAACACTTATAGAAAATGAGGAAAGCTAGCCAGAGTAATAGAGGCCAAACAATACTACTATGAATTCAAGAGTCTGAACTTTCGCTCTCCTTTTACAGATCACATCAATGAAACACCCATCCCCAAAGGATTGAAAGGGCCAAGGGTACCGCCTTATGATGGTACCGGAGACCCAGAAGATCATGTATCTAATTTCCAATGGGCGATAAAGATGATATCGATGGACCCAAAATTATAGAGCCTATACTTCATAGGAAGCTTGGATAGATTTGCCTAATACTAGCTCTCCAGCCTACCACCCCGAAGTATAAGGAGCTTTAAAGAGTTATGTCAAAAGTTCTGTAAAAGCTTCATACAACAACGACGGTTCCAGCAGCATGCATATACAATATTTGCTTGTCGACAACACGATGGAGAATCGAGTAAAGCATATTTTCAAAGATTTAATGAGATTAGTAGAAAGATGCCAACGTGAGACGACCCTATGATCATAGCGGTGTCCACCTATGGGTTTCTAAAAAGGCAGTTATTTCGAAAGTTGGTAGGACGAGAGTAGGTTAATGCAGAAGAAATGATACAAAAAGTCAACCGATTCCTGAGACAGGAGGCTAAAAGCGTCGAAAAAGAAAGAACTGAAGGAAAGGATATGGCGGGAAAAGCAAAGAAGGAAGAGAGAATTACAAGAGGATTCCACACCATAGCAAGAGGAGAAGGCAAAATGATTACCGACCATATCAGCAAGAAACATACGAAGCCTATACTCCACGAAATCTGAGTAGGCATAGCTCGGATAAAAATAGAAAGTATCCTCGAGACCCGAACAGGTATTGTGACTTTCACAAAAAGTTGGTTCATGCAACGAAGGATTCTGAGAGTCAAAGAAGAGAAAAAGAGAGAAAGCGATCGTCGAAAGCTGATGATGGAGCGACGAAGAGAGACAATACACCAAAGTATGACGTTGAAATTGTCATGGTTCAAGGTGAGGAGGATTCTGGAGACAAGTTGACATGGAAGCAGAAAATAACCAACATCGAGTTCAGTCTTCATGATCCAATACCTTTTGATCATAAAGGAACAGGGCCTCTTATAATTAAAGTGGAAATAGGAAGAACGTTGATTAGAAGGGTCTACATGGATAATGGAACTGCGGTCAATGTAATGTACAAACATTTCTTGAAGGCTTTACCTCCGGATATCCAAAGATGCCTCAAGCCTACCACGGTTGCAACGGTAGGATTCGCGGTCTAGTCATTATGGCCTAGAGGGAAGATCTTTCTACTTTCACATTGGAAGACTACCGAGGTAACATTCGGAAAATGATACTAACAGAATTTGTAGTGGTACAAGCACCTTCTCCCTATAACATACTTTTGGGAAGAACTAGTCTGTGGAAACTTCAATCCGTTTCATCCACTATACATGGTCTACTTAAATTACCCATTGAAGAAGGGGTGGTGATAATTCAAAGCACCACCTACGTCCTCCTAAGCGTAGTCATGCTGTGCAACCAGACCAAGCTGAGCCCATGGAAGAGGAGGAGTTTCCTCAGTAGACACCGAAGAGGTAATTGTCAATAAAGTCCACAAGGATCAAACAATCAAAATAAGGGTCGATCTCCCTAGGATGTTTCAGGAAGGATTAATGACGATGTTAAGAAAATACCAAGATACATTCGTGTGGACACCCGCAGATATGACGAGTATCCGAAGATCAATAATAGAGCACTATCTAAATATCGATCCCTCATGCATGTCGGTAAAGCAAAAAAAAGTGTATCATGGCCAAAGAAAGAATGGAAATCGTCAACAAGGAAGCCGAAGCATTAGTAAGAGTTAGGGTTATGATGGCAACAGAATTCCCAAAATGGATCGCCAATCTAGTGCTGATGAAGAAAATAGATGAAACAATGAGGATGTGTGTCGATTTCACCGACCTCAATAAGGCTTGCCCGAAAGATAATTACCCCCTCCCAGAGATCGAGCAAAAGATCGAGTCATTGGGGGGATATTGGCGGAAGTCTTTTTTCGATGCGTACAAAGGGTATCACCACGTAAAGATGGCCACCACTGATGAAGATAAAACAACTTTTCATACTGAGAAGGGAACCTTCTGCTATACGAAGATGCCCTTCGTTTTGAGGAATAATGGGGAACCTTACCAGAGTTTGGTAGAAAAAGTATTCGCAAAGCAAGTAGGAATGAACGTCGAGGTGTATGTAGATGACATGATAATCAAGAGTAAGGGGGACAATGATTTTTTGGCAGATGTGGAATAAATCCTTAGAAGGCTACGACAAACCAACATGAAACTCAATCTAAAGAAATGCATTTTTGTAGTACAAAAAGAGAAGTTCTTAGGACATATAGTAACAAAAACCGGGATAGAGGCAAATCCCGAGAAGTTCGAAAGCTTGTTGAAAATGATGACACCACGAACAATGAAGGGGGTAGAAAGCCTTAATGGAAAGTTGGCAGCCGTGGGACGATTCCTAGCTAAGTCAGTGGACCAAACGATACCTTTCTTTCAAACACTGAAAACATTTATAGGAAGGAAAGACATACTATGGTCAGATGAGGCGAAAGAAGCACTCCGGAAGTTAAAACAGTCCCTCAAGCAGTTGTTGACCTTGGCGAGTCCTTTAAAAGAGGAAGTGCTAACGATGTACCTATTAGCAAGTCATGAGGCGGTTAGTGCATCGTTAGTCGCAAGAAGAGTAATGAAGCCAGTACCGATGTATTTCGTTAGTAGAAGTTAGTGCAGCGTTAGTCGCAAGAAGAGTAATGAAGCAAGTACCAAAGTGTAAAAGTTGGTTTTTTCACTTGTATATGCATCTAGACAGTTACGTAGATATTTCCAGGCATACCCCATCAAATTGTTAAATGATCAACCAATGAAGCAGATCCTATTCCAGCTAGAACATTCAGGAAGAATAACAAAATGGGCGATAGAGCTAGGAGAGCATGAAATCACATACAATCCCCAAATCAACATAAAGGGGCAAGTTCTACCTGATTTTTTTGACAAAAATACCATACGACTCACAGTCATCAATGATTACCACTCCTAAGGGTACTGGTGAACCTTAGGAAATGTCATTCATCATAGTCAAGGAAACGTGGGCGTTACAAGTTGACGCGATATCAAGAAAGACAGGTCAGGAGCGGGCATTGTCCTAGCTAGCCTGTAGGGAGACAAATTGTAATAACCCTAAAATTCCTATCATTGCTTGTAATCCTTTTCGTAACTTATTTCGATAATCCAATCACGTTTCCAATTTCGTTTCCGATTTCGTCATTTAATTAAGTCATTAATTTGTAATTGATATTATGACTTAATGGGTGTCCTAATACTTTTAGAAGTTATTCTAACGCCCCATATTAGTAATCGGAACATTTCTAGAATCAAACATATATATATATATATATATATATATATATATATATATATATATATCAGTGTTGTAAAAATCCCGATTAGGTCCCAATTAATCTCCGATTAATCCCTAGGCGTTACTTGACCGATTAGAGAGCGCCTAGCGATTAATCCATTCATACAAAATGACTGAAACAGTAGAACCCGATGAAATTTTAATACTTTGAAGAAGTTATATGTCAATAGAAACTATTTGAGGTATGATTAGTGTTGTATTTATCATATTAACCTATTTTGTTATGATATTAGTGGTATTTATGAACTTTTATATGATATTAGTCATATTTAATTTTTTAAAATTTAACAAATTAGCAACTAATGGTCTCCGATTAATCTCCCGATTAATCTCCGCCTAGCCGATTAATCCCTTGACCCTAGTCCACCGACTACCGAACGTCGAGCGATTTTTACAACCTTGATATATATATATATATATATATATATATATATATATATATATATATATATATATATATATATATATATATATATATATATAACCATGTTTGTAATAAACCTTGAAAGTCCACAATCTAGGACCAAAATCACCCTTTGGTGGGTGAAACCAAAACCAAAATCATATTAAGGACCCAAATATTCCAAACCGAGATCTCCCTTTAGTGAATAGTGCCAAAACCGAAATCACAAGCCTAGAACACACATAGGCCGAAATCACCCAATACCGAAATAACGTAGGGCCGAATTCACATGTGATTTCGGTGGGTTTTGGAAGGGATTTCTGTGGGAATAAAGAGAAAAGGAGTTGAATTCATGACGTGATGATTCACCCTTTTGCCATGCAAAACTATAACCAACATACATCAAAGCAAATACCCATCAGTATCCCATGTAATATCCAACAGGCAACTAGGCAACCATCAAATCATTAATTTCCCTCTTTAACAATGGCAGAACATCCACAACCCCCCCCCCCCCCAAACCCATTCCATTTTCACTAAAGATTACTCCATATTCTCTCAAAGAGCAAGTTCAATGTCTTTCTAGATAAATTTCTCCAACCTTATGCTAAGAGTTTTGGTAAGTTTATCTCACTAGCCTAGTGTTTTTACACACATTTACACTAGTTTTGTTATATTTACACACATTATTATGTGTAAAACTCTTATGGTAATATCATCTTCAATGAGTTTATCTACCCCATTCAAGATCTTAGGCTTGGAAACCTTCACATCATCTCTTCAAAGAACCCACAAATCCACTCAAGGTGAATTCATACCCCCATATTTTCAAGTTTTTCATGTTTTAGTGGGGGGGGGGGAGGGAGGGAGGAATACAAGTAAAACTTGGTTTTCCACACAAATACTTGTCATCTTCCATCTTTATGTTAAAAATAAGATATTATTACAAGATATATGCTTATTTCTAGATTCCATACAACTATTTGTGATATATTAGTTTTGAAATGTAAAACTAACAAAAATAAAACATAATCTATGTTATAAAATCATAAGAAAAATTATGATTTGCAAAACTACATGATTTTTGAAGTTTTACCAAAATATAGCTTTTCTAACAAAAAGGAGTACATTCTAGTTATTCCGCTATGTTGTGGGTTACAACTCAAAAATATAATGTTTGACCTTACATTTTAAAACTATACAAGATGATTACTATGTATTTATATAAATGTTCTTGACAAACAATCATTATAAGCTATAATTGGTATAGTTTGGGAGTTACAAAACTACTCTATTATTTCAGAAGAAATATATAATTATTTAAAGGTATAGTTATTTCATTTACCAGAAAGAGGAGTTTTCAGTTCATGTAAATCGGTTGATGTTGGTTATGCGACATTTGGCTTCATCGTACCTTACAGAGTACACAACTAAGATTTATATTATAACTAGAGTCTCTTGTACGGAAAAGGTGACGATTGTGTGTACACCTATACGGGATTAACAACCCCGGACCTAAGTTGTTAGCTACAGTTAGACCGGAAAGTCTTGGGTCACAAATGTCGTAACAGTTCTGACGTCCGAAGCACATCGCTCAGGCAACTAGTGGTATTTGTATGGTTATAATAACTCACATAGGGTATCGACAAAACATTTGATTTACGGGTTACCATATGTCACACCCCAAAACCATGGATGGCGGAAACGTCCGGGGTGGCAAACTTCATGTATAGTATCATAAAAACGAGTACAATAGTGATCTAAGCAATACAACCAATCATAAATATAACTGGAAAAGAATTACATGGATTCAAGTGTTACATATTTCAAAATGATTGATTACAACATGAGGTAAAAATAGTTGTTTAACGTCGTAGCGTTCCATCCTCAAAAGCTTGTGGTTACCTGGATTCGTTGATTTCCTGATAATACAAGTAGTTACGAAAAAGTGTCAAAAATTAAGTTGGTGGGTTCATAAGCTTTTTGAATGAAATGTTGAAATCCGTTTTTGTAAAAGTTGTGTTGCTTCCAGTAAAATCCAATATTTTCCTTCTAAAATGTATTATAGTCTAAAATGTCAAGACTAATAGTGTGCTAGTACTTTTCCATTTAAATTTGTGAATCATGCAAGTTTAAATCGACATAAACTTACAAAAGTGATGTGTGGTCCTTAATTTCAAGACCGAAAGTGTATAAGTAATATCCATACTTATTGATACAAAAAGTGATTTTTAATCGACATAAAATCCTTTTTAGTTTGAGAAAATCACCGTAAACTGTATTTGTTGTTAACTCCCTATGTGAGTAGCTATAACCATACTATGACTAATGAACATGCCACGATGTTTCTCAGGCGTCGAAAAGTTAAATGACATTTGTCACCCCAAACCTATCGGTCTAGCTATTGCATGCAACTAAGGTGTGGGTTTGTCAAACCCAATACAGATCTATACACAACTATCACGTTCTCCCTATAAGAGACTCTGGTTAAAACTACCAGGAATTTTAACCCGTACTCTAAGAGTACTGAGAAGAATGTCTCACAATTTATGTTAACAAGCTTACATGTAGTGTGCATAAGTGTAAAACCTTTTTCTGTGGGAATAAAACCTTCCAAAATGTGTTCGTTTTGTTAGTGGAAACATAAACTATACCTATTATAGCTTATCGAAATGTTTTGTAATGGTTGAAATCTTCTTTGTATATGATGTAAACCTTTACAATGAGGTAAAAGACATGTAATATAGCCAACATGCATTTATATATGTTAAAACACACATTGCTCAGCAAGTTACAAGGTGTAAATGGGTTATCAACCATTTGCTAGTTTTATATTTTTTTTCCTGTTCTTGGAATAATTATAGAAAAATCATACAGAATTGAAAATAGATTCCGTAAAGTCTGAGAGTTTAGAAATTGTATCTAGTTCGTTCTTAATTTTTATCATGATTTTTAGAAGTCCGTAACTGGTGTGAAAACATCCATATTACAGACTGGTCCGAATTCGTAGCTACAGTGATAGTCAGTCTTGTAAAAATCGCCAAAAATTGTAGAAAAATCGTATGAATATGTGCAAGTAGAAATTTCAAAGGGAAAACATGAACTATTTTCATCTAATACAGTTTTGAAATCTAAAAAGTTTAAGATGTTCAAAAGAGTCCGTGAATGAACATTAACTTTTCTGTTGAAAGCTGATGTTTGAGTGTAGTTGTGTTCAAGGCGTTTTAACTTGTATTATCCCCCTAAAACTTGAAGAAAAAATGTAAATATGGGGGTATGAACTCACCTTGACTGATTTCAGGAGATGGATGATGAATAAAAGGAGTTTCCAAGTCAAGAACACTTGGGAGATGATGGAAGATTTGAAGGTTCTATGAACAAATATGATGATATTTGGGTAAGCAATCCATAATTTGGATGAAGGATAGTAGAATATTCAATTGTAGCAGGAAGATACTTACCAAATGTGGAGGAGAGACCCAAGATCAGCCTTTGAATCTCAAATTTTAGAGAGAGAAAGTGAGAGTGATGTGTTTGTTCTTCTTGAGGAAGAGTGAATAAAGTGAGAGGAGAGATAAGAATTTTTAGCCTTTGATCAAGATTATTGCTGGAGAATGAGAGTGAAAGGACAAATAGTTGACTAGGGCCGATGGTAATAGTGACATAAAGCATGAATAGTGACATGGAGTGGGTATGGGAGGTTGCTTGTGTCATAACTTTATGGAAAAGTCAACACTCCACCCATATATCTTACCAACTAGATTTTATTCTTAGGTAATATTTTTGCTCAAAATGTATTTAAAATAAGAATATGTAGGGTCTTATATGTCAAAATATAAGTTTGGGTGAAAATATCGCGTTAAAATCATGAAAAACGAGCTTAAAACGCTAAAAGGATGCAAAATCTGAAAAAGGGCGAAATCTGCGAAGTTCTGATACTCAGGACCGAAGTTCGGTCCCAACATGCTGAGAACCGAGAGGGAGCTTTGGGTGCTGATGAGAACCGAGAGGAGCTTTGGTCCGGGAAATATCACAGGCAAGAAGGGAAGCGAAGGTGAGGCTCGGTCTAGGCGAGGCTCGCAGGCGAAATAGACAAAGAGCAGGAAGGAAGCGAAATGGACCGCAGGCTCGGTTCATTTTGGTTGTTGATGGTTTCGGTTCTAACAAGCTTAGGTCCTTAAGGGAGGTTTCGATTCCATTAGAAGGGTTTCGGCTATAAGAGGTTCGGCTCCTTAAAAGGGTTCGGCTCCTTAAGAGGGTTCAGCTCCTTAATAGAGTTCAGCTCTAAGAGGCTGTTTTCCGTGATTTCTTCCTGTTTTGAGTGATTTTTGACCAAGTTAAGGGTCGGGATGACCCGGATGACTATAAAAAGTTGAGAGAAATTTTGAGAGAGATTTAGGATAGGTTTCACATACTTAGAGAGATTTGGGAGAGATTTCACATACTTAGAGAGATTTGGGAGAGATTTCACATACTTAGAGAGATTTAAGAGAGATTTCACATAATTAGAGAGATTTGGGAGAGATTCCAGATACTTAGAGAGATTTGGGAGAGATTCACATAAAGATAGGTTTATAAAGAGTGATTGAGAGAGACTTCGTTTGCAACCTTTGTGAGTGTTTAACTTCTTAAGCCAAGGTTTGTAAATCCCGTTAAGCCATGTTTAAGAGTCTTATACACCCCCCAAAGGGTATGCCTTAGTGTTTTATCATTTTGTTACCCCACTTACCTAATTTAGGGTTGAAGAATTTCAATCATACGAACTTTCCTAGTGATAATTTCTTATTAAAACAGCGAGTTGTACCGTAGGTAACATATTGTAAACCTTAGTATACAAGGGTTAGACGTGTTGACCGGTTTGACTAGTTGACTTTGTTTGACTTTGACTTGATCAAGAATTGACGGTTGTCACATCATCCCCCCGTTAGAAGGAATTTTGTCCCTAAATTAGAATTTTGCCTGGGACTTCAAGAATTTAGGAAGAGATGTGGATACTTTTGTTGCATTTGATCCTCGCATTCCCAAGTGAATTTGGGTCCTCGTTTAGCATTCCAACGGGCCTTCACGATAGGAATACGACTTTGATTTCGTTCTTTTGATCTTTCGATCCATGATTCCTATCAGTTTTTCCACAAAGTGGAGACTCTCGTTGATTTCAATCTCGTCGAGAGTCTTGTCGAACATGCACTACTTTAGTTTGACATGTGGAAGGTAGGATGTATATTTTAAGTTCTTGCGGTAATCGAAGCTTGTATGCTACCGGGCCCATCCTGTCAAGGATCCCGAACAGTCCGATATACCTTGGATTAATTTTTCTACGATTATCGAAATGTATCAAGCCTTTCTAAGGCGAGACTTTTAAAAGTACTCGCTCTCCGACCTGGGATTTCAAATGCTTTTGTTGGTTGTCTGTATAATGCTTTTGTATGTCTCTAGAAGCCCTTAGTTGCTCTCGGATGTGGTCAATCCTCTCTGTAGCTTCTCTTATGATTTTCGAGCCAATGGGGGTGCTGTTAGGGACTTGTCCCTTAACTAACCATGTGACAGCCACTTCAGCTTAGCACAAAGGGGATCTATACTTGTGGCTGTAAGGAGCTTAGAATGGAGTGTCCTCGGTGTTAGAGTGACAGTTGTAATTTTATGAAAATTCAATGAACGGTAAGAGGGTATCCTACTCTTTTACCGTAGTCAATCATCCCAGCTATTATCATGTCTTCCCAGGTTTGAACAGTTTCTTTTGCTCTGCCCGACGGCTTGCTGGTCGTAGGTCGTACTCAAGACTAGTCTAGTCTCATTAAGGGTTGCCAGAGTTGTGAAGCGAATCCACTATCTCTATCAAAGATAATGGAGATTGACACACTATGCAGTCGTGTAATCTCTTTGATGTACGTTCTAGTCAATTCCTCCATCTTATCGGTTTCTTTGATTAGTAGGAAATGCACAGATTTGGTCAACCTATCCATAATTACCTACATGGTATAGACGCCACCCTTTGGCTTGGGTAACTTGGTGGTGCAGTTCATGGTTATCCGCTTCCACTTCCTTTCGGTTATCATTGATTGTTGTAGGAGACTCGAGGACTTCTATTGTTCTACCATAACCTTGGTGCAAGTCCGATACTTGCACACATGTGTAGCGATGTCAGTTTTCCTATTCGGCCATCGACGTTACTTTTTGGGGTCTAGATACCTTTTGTCAAAACCTGGATGTATGGAGTAGTGAGTTTTCATATGCTTCGTTCATGACGTCATTTTTTATTCCATCAACTTCGATGTCCCGATCCAGTCCACGGGATAACATGTCCTATCGCGCTCGCCTTCTAGGTTCTTGGGATCGGTGAAGATTGTACATTTCGTTTCGTAGAGATAGTGTCTCTAGATCTCTAGGGAAAATACTACCGCTCATAGTTCGAGGTCATGTGTGACCTAGCCGACCCCGTTCATCTTTAGCTGACTTAAGTCAAAAGTAATAACTTCTTCTCGGATTGCTACACAGGGCCTGCTGTAGTGCTTCTCGTTTGATTAGATTGGTAGGGAGCGTATGGTTTTAATTTACGCGACTAGGTTTATTCGGGTGGTAGAACGTTCACTCGCACTCTTGGGTAGCCTTGTCCCAAAGTTCTTGGTAGGACTCATACCTGGTCTATCTATCATTAACTCGCACATATAGGTCGTATGTAATTAGGGTTGGTAAGACAGTCGGATGGGTGACTCTGTCCCAAGTCCACAACGAGATAAGGAATAGGAAATAGGGCGGAAGCACACATCCAATGTCGGTAGAATCTTAATTATACACCACACTTCGCATATACTCATGGTAGTGATAGGTTAACTACATTCGTCCCACGTCTTCAGGCTTGATCTTGATCTGCTATACGAATGACATTCTCGAAGGGTTTACTAGGAATACTTTGATAAGGTTACAGAAGGTATAACACACCTCCAGAGAGTGCTTTGGGGTTTCGCAATGAAGGATGACCAGAGAGTCGGAGTCGGATTTAGGGTTGTGAGAGACAAGGGTTTCTATATTTGGCTGGTTAGGTGGAGGGTCTTCTTGTAACATAGGCAATTGATACGGTGATGATCCAAACCAATCCATATCGAATGACAACACCGGATTTTATCAGTGACACATGTATTAAGTCGTATTCGTAATAGGTATTCATTAGAGTAATAGTGCATCCTATGTTTCTTTTTAGTGTTTTCCGTTTTGATCGATGTTACTGTTACTACAAATGATATATACCACAGTAGCTAGTGCTGGTAGTAAGTGTGTTCTGATAGCTAGTAATGATATTTTATTTTGTGATCCCCGGCCAATCATTCCATGATCAATCGGTATATGCAAGTCGCACATCATTTGATATTTATGAAATCGATGGGTGAATGGCTCTATCCTAATACCATCACTAGACATGGAATAGGAGTTAGGACGGAATTATTCACTTTAATTATGTAGTATTTTGATTATAATTAATCCTGATGTATACGTCAATTCATCCCAGGTCACTGGTAATGATCCTAAGGTCACATATGAGTGTCTCTGATTTGATTTGATTTAACGAGAGGTTATTTTAACCTCTTTTTGAAAGACGGTAATTTTTAGTGAGCACACCGAATTAATTACAAGAATAAGGTACTTAAACGTTTTCGTTGTTGGAAACATTACAAAAGTCCTAATCAAATTCCTTATTGCCCTTGCTGGTTTGGTTGTCACACTCCTCCTGCTCCCCCGTCATTCCTCTCAGTTAGACAATCTCTCTTGAAGTGTCCCATTGCACCGCATAGGTGGCACACTGGACTTACATTGGTATTGGTGGTTGAAGTGATGTGCTAAGTCGGGGTCCTACAGGAGCAAACTATGTCCTTTCCTGTTGCAGTTGATACAGTGTGAAATCCAACAAACTCCTGTGTGATGGTAGTTACACTTGTTACACATTGGAAGTTTTCTCATATACTGTCTGACCGGTGCTTGAATGACCGTCATTGTGGCTGAGGTTGAGGCACGTGTTGTGACTGCAGTTGTAATTATAGGGGCAACCATGGATTGTTGTCTTTTAGAGTGCTTCTGAGATGAGTTTCACTTCTTTTTTTTCCAAAACTTCTGTTTCTTGCTCTTAGGTTTGTGGTCCGAGGTATTTTCGTTGGTAGGCACCTTATGGTGTTCATGATTGTTATTTCAGTTAGTGTTTCCGACACCATCTCCTCGCCCACTGACATGGATAGCATTGAGCTGCGCCATGACTGCTGCCACGGCTACCGTGACTGCAACTTGAAAAGTAGCAGAGTCTATATGTAGGGTTGGTGCCTTGCTAGTTGGTTGGTTACCTCTTGGTGAAGAGATAATTTTGTTTCATGATGAAAAACGACTTCGTGAGTGGGGATGATTACCTCAAGTGCATTCTTACAATTTATATTCACCTATATAAATTTTGCACATTGTTGTACTATTCTTAGTGTTTCTGCTAAATAATCCTGAGATGGAGTTACGGAAATGGGTAGAAGTAGGTTTTGTACGAATGTTAAATTTACCCATCCTAGTTACTATCTTTGCCCAAACACTCTTAGCTTAGGAGTTCTGATGGGATCCGGTGCATTAGATTTGGTATAATCGCACCCTATAGGTCTACGAGGAAGTCACCTTTCAACCATGACGTTTAAAGGTGAGACAATAATGAGTCATTAGAAAGGGCCATGCATCGGGAGTTATCTAACTAAGTTTATCTTACTTCTAAGAGTATTGTATTTTGGTTCTTATGGTGTTCCGAAAGCAATTCCTAATGAAAGTCTATATAAAATATGATGGGTTTTGAGCATTCTAACACTCCTATGGTATACATGCAACCCTAGAAACCTTGGATCTATGTTTGACTAAGATACATGTAAATAATTATTTTTCCAAGGTTCTTATCCTATATAGCATGGCATGGGGAACTTGAATCAAATAAAGCTAGTAGAATTACTTACCTTGTAGTTGTAGTTGATTGCTTGGAGTTTTAGAGCCTACCACCAATAGTGTGGATGACTCAAATGGAAATCACAAATCACCACAAACTTTGGAACCGTGAGAGAATAGTCACAACTATCTTAAAATCAGCCCTCTTACTTTACTCACCACAACTAGTGTGACAACCTGTAATTTATTTCGTCACTAAAACCGTTCCCGTCAATTAAAACCGTCGTATTAAATTCGTTCCGTTAACCTCTGCATTAAATTAATTATATCGCGACTTTTATTTTGATTTCGTAAATTTCGGGATATGTTATAATCATTAAAATATTTTCCATATTTGTTTGGGAAATTATTATTTTCATCTAAATTGTGATTACGGCAAATTTATCGGGTTCGACCAAAAGCACCGTTTAACGGCAGTATCGGGTAGAGTTCCTCCGGGTCACAAACTCAACCCCTATATAAGGGATAGAGTGACATCATTTTGAGGCTTTTACTCTCTCTCTAAAAACTTTCTCTCTCTACACTCTCTCTCTCTAAAACTCGAAAGTGGTCCAAAAACCTCATTTCAAGCATCATTTGGTAAGAAATCCATCCTAAACTTGTTGTTTAACTTGAATGGGTTGCAAATTCTTGTTGGAATCACCCAAAACACATATGGGGACCCTCCCAAAACCATGAACACCTCATATGAGGGTTTTGAAGCCTCAAAACCCCTCCAAAACACTTCTAGGCCTTAGATTTCGCCTTGAAACTTGCATGCATGAGCTTAGGACCCCAAAATCGTATCATATGATGTATGGACATGAGTTTATGGCCCAAGCATGTTCTTGGACCGTAAACCCTCATTCATGGTCCATAAACTCATGTTAATGAGTCAAAATGCCCTTAAACACCTTCAAAATGCTTCCATAGGAGTGTAGAACCTTATAAACCTTCATGTGATGCACCAAAACATCATCAAATGGGATAAACTTGATTTTATGGCCCAAGAACATTCTTGGACCGTAAACCCACCCCCTTAGGCCGTAAACACCCCTCAGAGGGTGTTAAGGTGCCTTTAACCCCTTGAATAGCTTGGTTTTGGACCTAGAATCACATATGATTGAATTACAACCACCAAAGCCCTTGATTCATGGACAAAAATGAGTTTATGGTTGTAAACTCATGAGTTTAAGGTAGTAAACTTCCCAAGAACATCTCCTTAGACCGTAAACTCCAATTCCAAGGCCATTTTAAGTCCGGATCACTTCCTAAACCATGGAATTAACCCTAGAACTTCCCTGTGTGCATTGTAAGACTTTTTGGCATCCAAGAACACACCATCCATGAGTTTATGGCCATAAAATCATGGGGATATTGTCAATGGACCGTAAAATCCTCAAAGAGTTTACTTTTGAAGAGTAAACTCTATATCTAGGTCCTACACATCCATAGATGTCACCCGGGTCACTCTGAACACTTGTATTGAAGTCTTTTCACGTCTCAGTGTATATTCATATTTAATTAGTGGTTCAAAGTCTAATTAGATATAATTGTATATCATTTCATATTACATAGGAACCTCGTGCGTTATCAAGCCCCGAACCGACACATAACATCCAAACCGCCATGTTTTCTCGTCTAGTGAGTTCATACCCCTAACCATTTTCAATGTTTTCACTGTTTTCAGGGGGAATACAAGCAAAGTACAGGTAATACTTGTACTCAAAACTTGTTTTATATATGTTGTGTTTCATATTACACGTGCTTTTAACACTGATAGTCGTAATAAGTAACCATTTGAACCTACAGAATACATTATGATATTATTTGTGAAAAACCGTATAAATTGTTGTATTTATATTTTCACAAATGTTTTTCCCATTATAACAGTTAAAAGCATACAATAGAACTTAGAACATTGTTTTGTCCTCGGTAACACTCCACAGAGATACGCGAGTGGAGGATAGTCATTTGATCTTTCAGTATTATTAGTAGTAAATTTGTTATTCCTATAAATTGGAGTCACGTCCTTGGAGAACACTCCACAGAGATACGCGAGTGGAGGACCGCCCCCGTAACCATAATCTCTTAGATAGGGAGCGTGACTTGAATGTATAGATCTATACGGGGCTGACTACCCCGCACCTAGCTGCTAGCTACAGCCGAACCGAAAGGTTCAAGGGTGACGAAAGTCATATAGGGTGATGGACTATTTATTGCCCTAATTAGTCTATTGTATGGTTATGGAACTCGCAATTTGGATAACAGAGATTTACTTTTTAGTAATAATGGGTTTAGTAACTAGTTTACTTGGTATTTATTAGTTTTATAAACATGTTAAAACTAATACATTTTCAATATACATCTTTTACATTACATTTCGGGTTGGTAAACTAACATGCACTTTTCAAGGATAATTAGGTTTTCAGTATACATCTTTCACATTAGGAAAATATGGGATTTTCCTGGGATCACAGTTGAACATAACCAGAACCATGTAACCTAACATTTAACCAAACATTACTTTTAAGAAAATATGGGATTTTCTTGGGTCGTAACATTTTCAGAAACCTAAAGGAAACTCATACATTTTCACAAAACAAACCGCTTATGAACTCACCAGCTTTATGCTGATTTTCAAACTGCTTGTATTCTCAGGTCCGCATTAGAAAGGTGCCCGATGATCCTTTTGTCGAAGACGGAGTGCGTAGAAGACACGTCTTGCTTTTGTTTATATATATATATATATATATATATATATATATATGTATATATATATATATATATATATATATATATATATATATATATATATATACATATATATATATAAACAAAAGCAAGACGTGTCTTCTACGCACTCCGTCTTCGACAAAAGGATCATCGGGCACCTTTCTAATGCGGACCTGAGAATATATATATATATATATATATATATATATATATATATATATATATATATATATATATATATATATATATGTATCACACTTGTACAACTTTACTTTTGAACAAATGTAAATTTTCATATGTAATGTAATGGTTGTTTACTTTGCTTACTATGTGCATTGGATTTGATAGTCAACGTGGAGTCCGCCCTGGAAATGTTTCCGCCTTGGTTTTCGGGGTGTGACAGATTGGTATTAGAGGCCTTGTTTATAGTGAATGAAGTATACCAAACCTTACATGGTATAAAACTATAAACACTAAGGGGCCTAAGTGCTCTGAACTAAAAGTATACTTCAAAGTATAAGTATTTTCAAAAGTATACAAGTATACCTAACCATCGAGATCCGTAACTACAAGTAGAACAAAACATAAGTAAATGGGTGATGTATGCTGCGGTTAAACCTGGGCAGTTATGTAGTCGTGTCTAGGATCAATATAGCCTAGCCAACTATATTCATTGGAGACACGGCCAACATGTGATTGGGAGTGACTGTGGTGTTCAACATGCCTAAAACTTACCCTAATATCCCAAACATCGAATCGTGGTCGTAGCGAATCATGAAATACTATGGGAGTATTTCTCGAGCCAACCCTTTGTAGAAATCCTCATTCAAGCGATGTTCCTAATCATTCCTTTAGCGATAATTTATCTGTTTTGATAACTCTTTCCTACTTTATCGCTTATTCGGAATATATAACTATCATATCTCTTGATTCAATTCAGAGGACTTATCATCCTCTCTTTCCTGATCTTATTAGATCAAGATACCTCCAAGAAAGAGACCCAACTCAAAGACCAACGACCCTCCGCCACCACCTTCTCCTCAAATTGACCTCGTAACGATTTAAACAGCCATTACTGTTGCAGTGACAGCTACCGTGTCACAAATGAACCCTGGTAGTTCAGGAGGTGGTCCCCAGCCCCAAAACTTAGAAGATAACCAAGGACACCGAAAAGGGGGTTCTTATAAAGACTTCATGAGCGCAAAACTCACTTCCTTTGATGGCACTGGAGGTGTCATTTCCCTCAACCAATGGTTTGAGAAAATCGAATCCATATTTGAAATCTGTGCTTGTTTGGAGTCCGATAAAGTAAAGTTTGCAGCCTGTACCTTCAGCGACAAAGCCCTGACTTGGTGGAATAGCTGAGTCAAATCCCTGACCCTACCTGTAGCCAATGCTATGGGTTGGGAAGCCATGAAAGAACTCCTTCTGGCTGAGTACTGCCATCGGGGCGAAATACAGAAGTTGGAGCACGAGCTCTGGAACCTGAAGATGAAGGGTTTCGATATTGCTGCATACACCTCGAGGTTTGATGACCTGGCACTACTCTGTCCGGGAATGGTTACCCCAGAGAGTAAGAAAATAGAGAGGTTTATTTGGGGGCTGACTCAACCGACCAAAGGAAACGTCTTATCTGCAAGGCCGGATACTTATGACAGTGCCAAAAGCCTAGCCCAAACTCTGTTTGACCACAGTGATGAGATTGAGGAAACAACCACCATTCCTGAAATGACCAAGACTAGTGGTGAAAAGAGGAAGTTCTGGAAGAAGAAGAAAGGCCAACCTTCCCAAGGATCCTCAAAGAAACAGCAGACTGTAGCAGTCCATGCTGCTACTACCCTCATTGTTGTTGCTTCTGTTGTGGGATCTACAGCTCAAACCCCTACCAGTAGATATGCTACTAACCTTCCCCTATGTGAAAAGTGCAAATACCACCATAACCCCAGCCCCTGCCGTGATCTGTCATGCACCAACTGCGGGAAAAAGGGGCACACAGCCCGATTCTGCAAGGCACCAGCCCAATCTGCAAATCAATCCTTTGGAGCAGGTGTTGGTCAAGCCTGCTACAATTTTGGATAAGTTGGGCATTTCAATAGGAACTGCCCCAAAAAGAAGACAACTGATAATACCGGGAGAGTCCTAGCCATGGGACGGGAGGAGGCAGTCCCTGATCCCACTGTTGTTTCGGGTACATTCCTTCTCAACAACTCTTATGCTAGTATTCTTTTCGATTCGGGTGTTGAAAGAAGTTTTGTTAATCATTCATTCAAACATAATCTAAAACATAATCCACAACCATTAACTGAAAAGTTTATCGTCGAGATGGCTAACAGTGAGAAAGAAAGCGCTAACGAGGTGTTCGTAGGTTGTACCCTTACCCTGAACGATTATTCATTTCCCATCGATCTTATGCCAATCTCCATTAAGAGCTTTGATGTTATCATTGGCATGGATTGGTTGAGTCCCAATCATGCTAATATCCTTTGCTACGAAAAATCCATCCGTCTCAATCATCCTACTGGTCAAACTCTCATGATCTATGGCGATAAACTCAGCTCCAACCTTCACATCATTTCCTACATCAAAGCTCAGAAACTCCTGCGAAAGGAATGCCAAGCATTCCTAGCCCATGTAATCAACGAGAAACATGAAGTTAAAGACCTCGCGAGCATCCCCGAAGTCTGTAACTTTCCTGATATCTTTCCGAAAGAGCTCCCAGGAATTCCTCCCGAACGTCAGGTCGAATTTCACATTGACCTAATTCCTGGAGCCACCCCCATAGCCAAATCTCCATATCGCTTAGCTCCAGCAGAAATGCAAGAGTTATCAAGCCAACTCAATGAATTACTCAGTAAAGGGTTCATCAGACCGAGTTCCTCACCCTGGGGAGCTCCGGTTTTATTTGTAAAGGAGAAAGATGGATCCTTCCGGATGTGCATCGACTACCGTGAGTTGAACAAGTTGACCGTCAAAAACTGATATCCTCTTCCGAAAATAGATGACCTCTTCGATCAACTTCAGGGAGCCAGCTATTTCTCAAAGATAGACCTTCGGTCAGGGTACCACCGGTTACGAGTTTTTGAGAGTGATGTTTCCAAAACAGCTTTCAAGCCTCGGTATGGACACTATGAGTTCGTAGTGATGCCCTTCGGTCTAACCAATGCACCAACTGTGTTCATGGATCTGATGAACCGGGTGTGTCGTCCTTTCCTAGACAAGTTCGTCATCGTATTCATAGATGACATACTTGTCTACTCCATAAGTGAAGAAGACCACAAACAACACTTGAGATCAGTGTTGGAAACCCTTAGATCCGAGAAGTTGTACACGAAATTTGCCAAGTGTGAATTCTGGATTCGGAAGGTGACTTTCCTCGGTCACGTGGTAAGTGAGGAGGGTATTCATGTGAATCCTTCCAATATTAAAGCGGTAGAGAATTGGTCGGCATCGAAAACACCCACAAAAATCCGTCAATTCTTGGGTCTTGCCAGCTATTATCGGAGATTCATCCAGAATTTTTCCAAAATCTCCAAACCCCTAACCACTCTAACACAGAAAGGTGTGACCTTTTGTTGGAGTGAAAAGCAAGAATCCGCGTTCCAGACGCTAAAGCAAGACTTGTGTAGCGCACCTGTTTTGTGCCTACCCAAAGGGACAAAAGACTTCATTGTCTATTGTGATGCGTCTAATCAGGGCTTAGGCTGTGTGCTTATGCAAAGAGGAAAAGTGATTGCTTATGCCTCAAGACAGCTGAAAGCACAAGAGATCAACTATACCACGCACGACTTGGAGTTAGGAGCCGTAGTCTTTGCACTGAAGATTTTGAGACATTATCTCTACGGAACCAAGTGTACGATCTTCACTGACCATAAAAGCCTGCAGTACATCCTCAATCAGAAAGACCTAAACATGAGGCAACGACGATGGGTAGAGCTACTCGGTGATTATGAGTGTGAAATTCGCTACCATCCCGGCAAGGCCAATGTAGTAGCAGATGCCCTTAGCCGAATGGAAAGTTCAAGCCGTAAAGTGAGGACACTGACGATGACTATCCATTCTCAATTATCCATGCAAATCTGAGACACCCAGATAGAAGCCCTCAAACCTGAGAACAAATCAAGCGAAGCCTTAAGGGGAATGGATAAGAAACTTGAGATCAGAGGTGACGGAGTCTACTGTTTCATGGACCGAATCTGGATTCCAAAGTCCGGGGGATTCAGCGAGATTGTCATGGAAGAGGCACACAAGACCAGATACTCTGTTCACCCAGGTTCGGACATGATGCACCTAGATATCAAGAAACAATACTGGTGGCCGAACATGAAAGATGAGATCGCTACGTTTGTGGGCAAGTGTCTGACTTGCATCAAAATGAAAGTCGAGTACCAAAAACCCTCGGGTATGCTCCAGCAACCCGAGATACCCGAGTGGAAATAGGAGACGATTACCATGGATTTCATCACCAAGTTACCCAAGTGTCCGAGTGGGTACGATACCATTTGGGTAATTATTGATCGTTTGACCAAATCCGCTCACTTCATCCCGATTAAAGAATCGTTTAAGATGGAAAGACTCGCACGAATCTACATCCAAGAGGTAGTTCGACTGCACGGTGTACCTGCATCCATTATCTCTGATCGAGATAGCATATTTACCTTCGTATTTTGGCAGTCTCTCCAGAAGGATCTTGGAACTGAACTAGACATGAGCACAACTTATCACCCTCAGACCGACGGACAGAGTGAGAGAACTATCCAAACCCTGGAAGACATGCTTAGGGAATGTGTCATCAATTTCAGAAAGTTGTGGGACACACATTTTCCATTGATCGAGTGCTCGTACAACAACAGTTACCACACCAGTATCAAGGCTGCTCCGTTCGAAGCCCTTTACGGTCGCAAGTGCAGATCCCCTCTGTGCTGGGCCGAGGTAGGGGACATGCAACTAGCCAAGAGTCGATTCCCCAACAGTACTCTCACTGGTCCTGAAATCATCCATGAAACCACCGAGAAAATCATCCAGATCCGAGAACGAATGAAAGCTTAACGAGACCGACAGAAGAGCTATGCTGATAACCGACGGAAACCTCTGGAGTTCCAGGTTGGAGATCGTGTCCTGTTAAAGGTCTCGCCCTGGAAAGGAATGGTACGCTTTGGAAAGCATGGGAAACTTAATCCGAGGTACATTGGACCCTTCGAGATCCTCGCCAGGATCGGTCTGGTAGCCTATAAACTTCGATTACCTCACGAGCTTAGTAACATCCATCCCGTCTTCCATGTCTCAAATCTCAAGAAGTGCTTATCCAACGAAACGCTAGTGATTCCTTTAGACGAGATCGAGATCAACGAAAATCTAAACTTTGTGGAGGAACCAATTGAAATCATGGATCGAGAGATCAAACGCACGAAACAAAGTCTCATCCCAATAGTGAAGGTTCGCTGGAATTCCAAGCGGGGACCGGAGTTCACTAGGGAGCGTGAAGACTCAATGAAACAAAACTATCCACATCTCTTCCCAGATCCATGATTTGTACCTTAATTCTGAATTTTGGGACGAAATTCCCTCTAACGGGGGGATAATGTGACAACGTGTAATTTATTCTGTCACTAAAACCGTTCCCGTCAAAGAAAACCGTCGTATTAAATTCGTTCCGTTAACCTTTGTTTTAAATTAATTTTATCGCAACTTTTATTTTGATTTCATAAATGTCGGGATGTGTTATAATCATTAAAATATTTTCCATATTTGTTTGGAAAATTATTATTTTCATCTAAATCGTGATTACGGCAAATTTATCGGGTTCGACCAAAAGAACCGTCTAACGGCAGTATCGGGTAGAATTCCTCCGGGTCACAAACTCAACCCCTATATAAGGGATTGAGTGACATCATTTTGAGGATTTTACTCTCTCTCTAAAAACTTTCTCTCTCTACACTCTCTCTCTAGAACTCGAAAGTGGTCCAAAAACCTCATTTCAAGCATCATTTGGTAAGAAATCCATCCTAAACTTGTTGTTTAACTTGAATGGTTTGAAAATTCTTTTTGGAATCACCCAAAACACATATGAACATGTGTTTACAGTTTGGGGACCCTCCCAAAACCGTGAACACCTCATATGAGTGTTTTGAAGCCTCAAAACCCCTCCAAAACACTTCTATGGCTTAGATTCGGCCTAGAAACTTGCATGCATGAGCTTAGGACCCCAAAATTGTATCATATGATGTATGGACATGAGTTTATGGCCCAAGCATGTTCTTGGACCGTAAACCCTCATTCATGGACCATAAACTCATGTTAATGAGTCAAAATGCCCTTCAACACCTTCAAAATGCTTCCATGGGAGTGTAGAACCTCATAAACCTTCATGTGATGCACCAAAACATAATCAAATGGGATAAACTTGATTTTACGGCCCAAGAACTTCTTGGACCGTAAACCCACCCCCTTAGGCCGTAAACACCCCTCAAAGGATGTTAAGGTTCCTTTTTAACCCTTGAATAGCTTGGTTTTGGACCTAGAATCACATATGATTGAATTACAACCACCAAAGCCCTTGATTCATGGAAAAAATGAGTTTACAGTTGTAAACTCATGAGTTTAAGGTAGTGAACTCCCCAAGAACATCTCCTTTGACCATAAACTCCAATTCCAAGGCCATTTCAAGTCCCGATCACTTCCTAAGCCATGGAATCAACCCTAGAACTTCCCCGTGTGCATTGTAAGACTTTTTGGCATCCAAGAACATACCATCCATGAGTTTATGGTTGTAAACTCATGAAGATATTGTCAATGGACCGTAAACTCCTCAAAGAGTTTACTTTTGAAGAGTAAACTCTATATCTAGTTCCTACACATCCACAGATGTCACTCGGGTCACTCTGAACACTTGTATTGAAGTGTTTTCACGTCTAAGTGTATATTCATATTTAATTAGTGGTTCAAAGTCTAATTAGATATAATTGTATATAATTTCATATAACATAGGAACCTCGCGCGTTATCAAGCCCCGAACCGACACATGACATCCAAACCGACACGTTTTCTCGTCTGGTGAGTTCATACCCATAACCATTTTCAATGTTTTCACTGTTTTCAGGGGTAATACAAGCAAAGTACAAGTAATACTTGTTCTCAAAACTTGTTTTATATATTTTGTGTTTCATATTACATGTATTTTTAACACTGACAGTCGTAATAAGTAACCATTTGAACATACATAATACATTATCATATTATTTGTGAAAAATAATATAAATTGTTGTATTTATATTTTCACAAATGTTTTTCCCATTATAATAGTTAAAAGCATACATTAGAACTTAGAACATTGTTTTGTCCTCGGTGACACTCCACAGAGATACGCGAGTGGAGGATAGTCATTTGATCTTTCAGTATTTTTACTAGTAAATTTGTTATTCCTATAAATTGGAGACACGTCCTCGGAGAACACTCCACAGAGATACGCGAGTGGAGGACCGCCCCCGTAACCATAATCTCTTAGATAGGGAGCGTGACTTGAGTGTATAGATCTATACGGGCTAACTACCCCGCACCTAGCTGCTAGCTGTAGCCGAACCGAAAGGTTCAAGGGTGACGAAAGTATGGTTATGGAACTCACAATTTGGATAACAGAGATTTACTTTTTAGTAATAATGGGTTTAGTAACTAGTTTACTTGGTATTTATTAGTTTTATAAACGTGTTAAAACTAATACATTTTCAGTATACATCTTTTACTTTACATTTCAGGTTGGTAAACTAACATGCACTTTACAAGGATAATCAGGTTTTCAGTATACATCTTTCATATTAGGAATATATGGGATTTTCCTTGGATCACAGTTGAACATAACCAGAACCATGTAACCTAACATTTAACCAAACATTACATTTAAGAAAATATGGGATTTTCTTGGGTCGTAACATTTTCAGAAACCTAAAGGAAACTCATATATTTTCACAAAACAAACCGCTTATGAACTCACCAGCTTTATGCTGATTTTCAAACTGCTTGTATTCTCAGTTCCGCATTTGACAGGTACTCGATGATGCTTTTGTCGAAGACGGCGTGCGTAGAAGACACGTCTTGCTTTTGTTCATATATATACATATGTGTCACACTTGTACAACTTTAATTTCTAACAAATGTAAATTTTCATATGTAATGTAATGGTTGTTTACTATGCTTACTGTGTGCATTGGATTTGATACTCAACGTGGAGTCCGCCCCGGAAATGTTTCCGCCTTGGTTTTCGGGGTGTGACAACTAGCTTGATTTCAAGAACAAAGCCACTTTTATATAGTGTGATGGATTAGGGTTACATCCATGTAAACCCTAATACCCATGTCTTTTCATTTCCATGAGATCCATAGGTTAAAGCTCCATGGATTATCCATGGACCTTCCATACAAGCCTAGCCCACACTATATAAATTAATACAAGTGCCGATATGTAATTAGTCATACTTTTGATCTCTAAATTAATCCTAGATTAATTATAGATCAATACTAATTAAATAATGTGATTTTATATTAATATATTAGAACTAATAATATATTAATAAATCATAACTTATATTATTCTCAAAAGATTATCCATAAATTGTTCGGGTGAAGTGCAACCCAAATGGACCATGCCGGGTCGGGTTAAGTACACACCAAATATAGTTATGGACTTAGATACTATATCCAACAGTCTCCCACTTGGATAAGTCTAATAACTATAGTTGCAAGTATGACTTCAAAAACCGATCAGCAATCGTAGCTCTTTAAACTCTTTTGAACTAGAACGCGCCATTTTAGATAAGTGCTCGTATAATCCTCTTTTCTAGATATCAGCCGTACAAATACATGGAACATGGTCTTGCTTATTGTCCAACATTTGTTTCCCGATTTCCGATTTGTTTGACATAGAACTTAATTGAACATATCAATTTAGTTCTGACCGGGCCCGGTACATAGGTCAAAACAAAATCATCGAGGGGCCCAGATATCGCTTCTAATCCAAGAAGAAACAGATAAACTTCGACTCATATGTTTGCTCTACTACTTGTTCAATTACACATAAAGGTATGTTTTATAACATCGAGTTACCAATGGATTTTCGTACAATCAATGCATAACCAACTCATAGGCAACAAATCATATCTCTAGGTTTGAAGACTTATATGATATTTCCGTCTCGCGATCACTCGAGATAAATTCCATGAAGTGATACAAGTGAGCGTGGGTTGAATCCAATACTCAGAACTTATGAGCACTCATGATTGTTGTAGCCCTGCTTTGTCTAACATCTTAGACCTCTACAACCCAACCCATGACATCCTTGATTCATATCTACTTCCAATATATGACTGATTGTGGGGAGTTTGAATAATATGATATAAACCATAACACAAATATTCTGGAATTCAAAACATGCAAAAGAAATATAGTAAATGATTGACAAGAGATAGCAACACTTTACTCATAAATAACAGCTTTTATTTATCATCAAATGTCAACTACATTTTACAAATTTCAAGATTATCTAACTACTAAAACTAATATCATCCTTCAGCCCTATGCTTCCAGCATGCTGGAGATGCTTAGCCCGAGTCAGTCCCTTCGTGAGGGGATCTGTTAGGTTCTCATCTGATGATACCCCCTTTGCCATAAGGATTCCTTCTTCTATTCGATGTTTGATGAAGTGATATTTTCTTTCAATGTGTCTGGATCTCCCATGATCTCTTGGTTCCTTGGCTAAGGCAACCGCACTATTGCTGTCATAGAAAATCTCCATTGGCTCCTTTATAGCTGGTACAACTCCAAGCTCTCCAATGAAGTTCTTTAGCCATATAGCCTCCTTTGCTGCCTCGCTTGCTGCTATATACTCTGATTCACAAGTGGAATCAGCCACTGTCTCCTACTTGGAACATTTCCAAGTAATTGCCCCTCCATTTAGGGTAAAGACCTAGCCCGACTGAGAGCAGAAATTATCCCTGTCATTCTGAAAGCTAGTATCACTGTACCCTACAACTCTCAAGTCATCACTCCCATTGAGGGTAAGGATCCAGTCCTTAGTCCTCTGTAGGTACTTGTGGATAATCTTGATGGGTTTTGGTCATAATACATCCTATGTGCTCATACAAACCTTAAAGCTTGGATCTAGGTTTCTCTATTGTACATGCAATTTATCCAAGACTATAAACCCTAATTCTAGCATTCAAATAATCATATTAACCATAAGAATAAGTTTATAATGTTACATTGATTGTTATGTAGCAATAACAATCCCAAATCTCCTTGAATTGACTTTGGAAGGCTTAGAGTCACAAGTGTCACTCCTCTAATGGTTCACAAACACCATAAGCAAGAGGATGAAGAGGAGAGAGGTTGGAGGCCACTAAAAACATGTAGAAACCCTAACAAGAAGCTTAGCCACGTTTTTGAGCCTTAAGGGGTCTTTATATAGTTGAGCTATTAGGGTTATCTAACAAGGAAACCCTAATTTGGATGCTTAAGCCCTAAGCAACCCATAGACTCCTTTTAATCAAGCCCTTGGACGATTTCCTTATGGGCTTCCCCATAGAATTCGTCCAACCCTTGATACAAGGCAATCCATGGCCCAAATTGCAATTATCTTATAATTACAATTCCAATCCCTTAAGTTTAATTAATTTCTTTTAGTCACAAAACTAATTACCAGTTAATTATTGACTAATATTAATTAAACATTATGATTTCTCCTTTAATATATTATTCCCATAATATATTAATAAATCATATTTAATCCTTTCTCTCCATAATTCATCCTATCAAGTTGCTTTGGTTAAGGCAACCCAAAAGGACCATGCACCATCAGGTCAAGTACATACCAAAATAGTTATAGACTTAGACACTAATCCAACAAATCTTTACCATAGTCCAGTGTACCTTGCCAGGGTTCCCCTGATATCTGCTAACTATGCTCAAAGAAAAGGCTACATCAGGTCGAGTACACGTCATAGCATACATGATCGATCCTACAGCTGAAGCATAAGGTATTCGACTCATTTCTGCTATCTCAGCCTCAGTACTAAGGATTTGTGTCTTACTCAATCTGGCGTTACTCTAGATGGGTAACTCTCCTTTCTTGGAGTTATGCATGTTGAACCTTTTCAACACTTTGTCCACATAGGTGCTTTGACTAAGTCCAATTAGTCTTTTACTCCTGTTTCTCAAAATCCATATCCATAGGATATAGGTAGCTTCTCCAAGGTCCTTCATAGCAAACCACTTCCCAAGCCAGGACTTTACTTCCTGCAGGGTTGGGATGCCATTTCCAATGAGTAGTATATCATCCACATACAGTACCAAAAAGCTGACTATAATCCCACTAGCCTTGATATAGACACAAGATTCATCTTCACTCCTTGAAAAACCAAATTCTTTGACTTTCTCATCAAAGTAAAGATTCCATCTACGAGGTGCTTGTTTCAATCCATAAATGGTTTTCTCGAGCTTACACACTCTATTAGGGTATTATGTACTGACGAAACCCTCTGGCTGAACCATGTAAACATCTTCAGCCAACTTTCCATTAAGGAAAGTGGTTTTGACATCCATTTGCCATATTTCATAGTTATGAAATACAGCAATGGCTAACAGAATCCTAATAGACTTAATCTTGGCCCCTGGTGAAAAGGTCTCATCATAATCAACTCCCGGAGTTTGAGAATAACCCTTTGCAACCAGTCGTGCCTTATAAGTGTGTACATTACCATCCATGATGGTCTTCTTCTTGAAGATCCATTTGCACCCAACTATCTTACGATCAGGTACATTGTCAACCAAGTTCCAAACTTGATTTTCATACATGGACTGTATCTTACTATCCATAGCCTCTTTCCATTTAGCAGCCTCAGGGCCTGTCATGGCTTTCGTGTAGCTGTTAGGCTCATCCAGATTTACCACTGATAAATGTCTCACCTTCTACAGTAATATGGAAACCATAGTAATGCTCAGGTGCATTCCTAACTCTGGTGGAACGCCTCAGAGGTATAGATTCTTCAGTCAGCTTAACAGGAGTTTCCTCCTCAGGTTGAGGGCTAGGGTTTGAGGTTCCTTCACCACTTGACTCTTGAATTTCCTCAAGGTCAATTTGCCTCCCATTGTCTCCTTGGCTCATGAATTCTCTCTCTCGAAAGAATCCTCTTCTTGCTACAAATACCACATTATCACTGGGTCTTTACAATATGTAGCCAAAGGATTTATGTAGGTAGCTGATGAAAATACAACTTTCGCTTCGGGATTCGAGCTCATCGTGAGTCTCGCGTCTCACGAAAGCATCGCAACCCCAAATCTTGATGTGGTCTAGATTCGGAACTTTTCCAGTCCACATCTCGTGAGGTGTTTTGGCAACCTTCTTTCTAAGGACTAGATTAAGGATATGGGCGGCAGTCTCTAAGGCATACCCCAAAAATGAGATTGGTAGCGAAGCTCGACTCATCATGGAACGAACCATCTCCAACAAGGTCTGATTCCGCCTCTCAGCTACACCATTCAACTATGGTGTCCTAGGCGGTGTCAATTGTGAGACAATCCCACATTCCTTAAGAGAGTCAAGGAACCCAGTACTAAGATACTCACTACCACGATCGAATTGAAGCATCTTAATGTTCCTGCCCAACTGATTCTCCACTTCTTTCTTGAACTCTTTGAATTTCTCAAAGGTTTATGACTTATGCTTGATTAAGGAGACATATCCATATCTACTAAAATCATCAGTAAGAGTCACATAGAAGCGATTAGCATCTCTTGTGGCGGTTCTGAAGGGTCCACACACATCCATGTGTATGAGGTCCAACAAACCTTCACCCCTAGCACAAGTGCCAGTAAAAGGTGACTTTGTTATTTTACCAAGCAAACAAGATTCACAAATATTATCTGACATTAGGTCAAATGACTCCAATACTCCATCATTTTGGAGTTGGCCTATGCGTTTCTTGCTTACATGTCCAAGATGAAAATGCCATAAAGATGCTTTATCTAAGCTAGTGGAAAAGTCAATACACAATACATTATTTCCTAGATTATCTACAATAGATACAGTTTCATACATGCCATCACTAGGTAATACTTTAAAATAAAGAACATTACTAAAGAACGCATCAGTACTACCATTAGTATTATCAAAATAAAAGGTATAACCTTGTTTATACAATGCATGAAAGGAAATAACATTTCTTGCCATTTCTGGTGAATAATAACATTTATTCAAATCTAATGTAAACCCACCATTTAGCACTAAGGAATAATAACATTTCTTGCCATTTCCTGTTTCCCATGATCAAGTTTATCTTTCCATGCTCCACATTCTCACTTCTTCTTAGTCCCTGCAAATCACAACATATGTGAATTTCACAACCTGTATCAAGGACCCAAGTCTTATAATGAGGTGAGTTATTAGACAATATAGTGTATATACCTGCATGGTTGGGTTTTACTTTCCCATCCTTCAAATCTTGCTAGTACTTTGGGTAGTTTCGCTTCCAATGTGACTTTTGGTGGCAATAGAAGCATTCAGCCTCATTAGGGTTAGCAGAAGGTGTGACGAAACCTTTCTTGGTTTTGCTTGAAGAGGAGCCTTTAAGGTTCTTACCCTGGGTACCCTTAGAAGGGTTCTTTCTCTTCTTCCCTTTGCCATGCCCGATTGCCAAGACATTGGCCGCGGTTAGAGTAGGAGTAGGAGTAGTAACAACCGACTTACCCTTTACACCACTTTTGGTGGTCTTCAACAGTCCTTGAAGTTTGTTAAGGGTGACTTCTGCCTTGCTAATGTGATATGTCATGCGGAATTGATCATAACACGATGGTAAAGAGTAAAAAATTATGTCTATTGCTAACTCCTCAGGGAACTTCACATTCAGCTTCAGTAAAGGGTCCATATACCTTTGCATTTTCTGCATGTGGCCCGTGATGGGTTCACCATCCTTCATTCGGGTTGTTATCATGGAGGAGATTATTTCATATCGCTCTTGACGAGCACTTTGATGGTAGCGGTCCATCAAGTCCTGGTGCATCTCAAAAGGATAATACTCCTCATAGGACTTTTGGATCTCGGCTGTCACGGTGGCCATCATGATGCATGCCACTTTCGTAGTATCTCAATCATGTACCTCATATTCACCAAGCTCTTTAGGAGTAGCAGTTGGCTCGCGTACCTTCAGCTCCTTGTCAAGAACATATTCTTTGTTCTCATACCGAGTGACCATCCTGATGTTTCTGATCCAATAAGTAAAGTTTGATCCATCAAAGATGACTCTCCCACAGAGATTCATGAGAGAGAAGGAGCTAGTGGGGTTAGAGCCAAAAGCATTGTTATTGGAAGACATCTGAAAAGAAGAGGGAATATATTAGATTAGATTTAGAGATAGTCCTTAATAAAACACCCAAATGTAGTATTAAGGCTAGGACCCAACATAATATTTTATAACTTAGAAGAAGGATGTTGTAATCTAAGCTATAAAATATTTAGATTTTTAATTGGTTTAGAAACTCCTAGATTCTTTGAGATTCATTGAACTTTCTTTAATGGCATGTTTCAATCTCGAGTGTGCCCTTCAAGTTTTGTGACTAGGATGTCGAGGATCACAAAACAAGGTGTGAAGTAACCATGCAAATTACTTGGTACCCTTAATGTATTACCACTCAATCAATGTGTCGGTTAACCACACACGCTCCATCGATACTATGATAAACATTAAGTCACCCTTTACCTACCTTGTTAAGTTCAAGTTAGTGTGCCGGTTAACCACACACGCTCCACTAACGACTTAAACAAAGTGTAAAGTGTAGTTTCATGGTTTAGCACCTTATTCACATTTTCCTAAAATAACTAAGATTGGGAATTCAATAAAGTTTAGTTACTTAAGTATTATCATTATACTTTTAATGAGAGTTTATAAGTCCTTGTCCAACCCGTTCGGCTAACGACCCTCCACCGATCAAGGAAACGGTGGGTGAGAGTGGAAACACATTAAGTTGCCATTTTATAGGTAACAACCTTATACCCCCTTATAGACCGGCTTCATGAATGAGGCATACTAGCGGTAAGATGACTTGATCTTATACACACACACACACACACACACACACATATATATATATATGTATATTAACTTATAATATTATAAAGTATAAGGGTTGAATTTTAACTTTTAAAATTCTAAGGGTTGGAACTAAAGTTTTTAATCATGACTTTACTTGTTCCAAAACTTGAGGGCAAGTTAAACTTTCAAAACTTTTCATTTCTTATAACTTATGAATTTAATTGAGTATTAAAATGAAGAGTTTTCATTTTTCTAACTCTTGTCTTCTTTTAATGGATTTTATTAAAGTGTGACGTTCGGTTTTCCATAACTTGAGGACAAGTTATGGACTCCATTAAAACACATAATGACCATGAATTAAACTACCAAGTAGGTTACAAACAATTCCTATGATCATTTAATATTCATAAGTTCAAGAACATGAATATGAACATTTCAAGAATCATAAATTACTCATAAAACTTGTAATTTTTTATTATAGCCATTGTAAATGGATTAGCGTAAACATTACACCATCTAAAACAAGTTTTAAAACACCAAAATAGTTTAGGGTAATGTTTCTAGTCCATTTCCAGCAGCAAAAGTCGAAAATTTGCATTCTGAGGCTTCTACTCGTCGCGTGCACGAACCTACTCGACGAGTAGGATGAATTTAGTCATGAACTCGGCGAGTCCCCCCATGGACTCGACGATTTCATCATGCAGACAGCAAGAAAATCGACTTGTTTCACTATTTTGCATCAAGTATCAAAAAAACAAGCCTACGCTCTAATACAACTAATGGGTTTTGAGCATTCTAACACTCCTATGGTGTACATGCAACCCTAGAAACCCTAGATCTATGTTTGACTAAGATACATGAAAATAATTATTTTTCCAAGGTTCTTATCCTATCTACCATGGCATGGGGAACTTGAATCAAATAAAGTTAGTAGAATTACTTACCTTGTAGTTGTAGTTGATTTCTTGGAGTTTTAGAGCCTAGCACCAATAGTGTGGATGCCTCAAATGGAAATCACAAATCACCACAAACTTTCGAACCTGGAGAGAATAGTCACAACTATCTTAAAATCGGCCCTCTTACTTTACTCACCACAACTTGCTTGATTTCAAGAACCAAAGCCTCCTTTATACAGTGTGATGGATTAGTGTTACATCCTTGTAAACCCTAATACCCATGTCTTTTCATTTCCATGAGATCCATGGGTTAAAGCTGTATGGAGTATCCATGGACTTTCCATGCAAGCCTAGCCCACACTATATAAATACAAGAGCCCATATTTAATTAGTCATACTTTTGATCTCTAAATCAATCCTAGATTAATTATAGGTCAATACTAGTTAAATAATATGATTTTATATTAATATATTAGAACTTATAATATATTAATAAATCATAACTTATACTATTCTCAAAAGATTATCCATAAATTGTTCGGGTGAAATGCAACCCAAACGGACCATGCCGAGTCGGTTCAAGTACATACCAAATATAGTTATGGACTTAGACATTATATCCAACAAAATAAACCCATGTATTTTAGTAGTTCTGTATCCAAGTAAAACCTTGTAATTTGATCGAAGCTAGGCCCTTCTTACAACCACTTGATGTATGCTTAGTTGCATGAGTAAGACTTAATAGACCTTCAAGTCAAATGGGTCTACCGTAAGCCCATCTTGTTAATAGGATTGTAGTAATTTTAGTTTCAAGGAAATTGTTGACCTCGATGCAGGTCTACACCAAATCATTGTAAGGAAAAAAATTTGACACCAAGTAAATCCCCCGATTAGAATAACCACTTAATTCGTAGGGTTGAGCTTACACATAGAATAGAGTAGTGCCAACGCATACTCATGAACCTAATCTACCAGCTCTAGTGAGTAACATGAACTCTGCTCACGATAATACATGCCCGGTGGTGCTTGAGACGAAGTCAACACATCCTGTAGTTCTGCTAACCTACGCTCGGCTGCGACCACTCTCTCTTCGAGTGTCGAGCCCCTATCCTGATGCTTTCCTGCCTTCTCTTGAGTGGCTACAAGGCCCTTAATGAGTTGGTCACTGAAATAGTAGTTTCTTTCCAACTCTCGGGTATGTGAGATGGTAGTGTCTATAGTAGCGAGCAATTTCCGAACTCGAATTGCAGTCTCAATGTTTTGATCCTTGATGTTTGCATCCTGCCGGGTCATCGTTGGGAGGGCTCTGTCAGTCGGTCCCCCGTGGTTGAGGTCATGGCAACTTTGTTGGTTTCCAAATGGTGATCGCTGTCGTTTCTGTCAACTCCAACCCTCGATCACGATTGTCAAATCGGGTCACGGGTCCGACGTAGTCGAAACGGTTTGCGAGAACCCATGCTATATACGGAGGGTTGATCACCTCTAGTTCCTCTTCTGATTCTACCTCTATGGGATCCTCTACAGGTTCTTCTCCTATCCGGCCACCATTTCCCTGGTTGGGAAAGTAGGGGTTGCGTGGTAAGTAGAATCTTGTCATGTTATATGTGCGATTTGATCCTCATTAATTACTTCTGTAATGGCATATTGTATACAAATTACATATAACAAAATATGTTAGACCATCAAAAAAGTCATCCTACCCTAGGTCCACATCCAAACAAGGAAAAGGACGTAAGGAAATGACCACAAATTCTAAGTCTATGATCTCAAAGTTATATATAACTTTGTAGTATCCACTTAGTGAGTATAGACCTATTATTAAGGATCTGTTTAGTTTTCACATAAGTTATAATAATACAAAATGCTCATATAATATTTTAAATGTTATTTTTGGTTCTTAGTAACTTTCTTGTATGGGAAGTTTTTAGGCTTGTTGCTCACTACGACCATGCCCCGATATACAATAGTCACACCTCGGATAAATATAGTTGATCAGGCTATATCATCCCAATTCTGATTACATATCCCAAGGTCTACTCATAATGTTCAACTCCTCATTTTACTTTTGTATTGTCTTAGATATGATACTATACTAGTATGTATGCATGTACTCATTCATTTAACAAGAAACTATTTCATTTCTAAAAGTATAGTTATTTGAAAAATGTTTAATCAGAGACTTATAGTCCCAATGCATTTATAGTTTGTATATCTTATGTGGTTCGATATACTTAGTTCACTATAATCAATACTCAGATACCAATCTGTCACACCCCCAAACCAAGGATGGCGGAAACGTCCAGGGGTGGTGGACTTCATCTATAGTATCACAACAACGAGTACAATAGTGATCAAAGCAATATAACCAATCATAAATATAATTGGAAAAGAATTACATGGTTTCAAGTGTTAGATATTTCAAAATGATTGATTACAACATGAGGTAAAATAGCTCAACGTCGTAGAGTTTCATCCTCAAATGCTTGTGGTTACCTGGATTCGTTGATTTCCTGAGAATACAAGTAGTTTCGAAAAAGTGTCAACAATTAAATTGGTGGGTTGATAAGCTTTTTGAATGAAATTTTGAAATCCTTTTTTGTAAAAGTAGTGTTGCTTCCAGGAAAATCCAATATTTTCCTTCTAAAATGTATTTTAGTCTAAAATGTCAAGACTAATAGTGTGCTAGTACTTTTCCATTTAAATTTGTGAATCATGCAAGTTTAAATCGACATAAACTTACAAAAGTGATGTGTGGTCCTTAATTTCAAGACCGAAAGTGTATAAGTAATATCCATACTTATTGATACAAAAAGTGATTTTTAATCGACATAAAACCCTTTTTAGTTTGAGAAAATCCCCGTAAACTTTATTTGTTGTTAACTCCCTATGTGAGTAGCTATAACCATACTATAACTAATGAACCTGCCACAACGTTTCTCAGGTGTCGAAAAGTTAAATAGCATTTGTCACCCCAAACCTGCCGGTCTAGCTGTTGCATGCAGCTAAGGTGTGGGTTTGTCAAACCCAATATAGATCTATACACAACTATCACCTTCTCCCTATAAGAGACTCTGGTTATAACTACCAGGAATTTTAACCCGTAATCTAAGAGTATTGAGAAGAATGTCTCACAATTTACATTAAGAAGTTTATGTGTAGTGTGCGTGAGTGTAAAACCTTTTTCTGTGGGAATAAAACCTTCCAAAATGTGTTCGTTGTGTTAGTGGAAACATAAACTATACCTATTATAGCTTATCAAAACGTTTTGTAATGGTACAAATCTTGTTTGTATATGATGTAAACCTTTATAATGAGGTAAAAGACATGTAATATAGCCAACATGCATTTATATATGTTAAAACACACATTGCTCAGCAAGTTACAAGGTGTAAATAGGTTATCAACCATTTGCTAGTTTTATATTTTCTTTTCCTGTTCTTGGAATAATTATAGAAAAATCATAAGGAGTTGAAAACCGATTCCGTAAAGTCTGAGAATTTAGAAATTGTATCTAGTTTGTTCGTAATTTTTATCATGTTTTTTAGTTCATAACTGGTGTGAAAACGTCCATATTCACAGACTGTTCCAAACTCGTAGCTACAGTGATAAGCAGTTTTGTAAAAATCGCCAAAAATAGTAGAAAAATCTTGTGAATACGTGCAAATTGTAATTTTAAAGTTATAAACATGAACTATTTTTATCTAATATAGTTTTGAAAACTAAAAAGTTTAAGATGTTCAAAACAGTCTGTGAATGAACATTAACTTTTCTGTTGAAATCTGATGTTTGAGTTTAGTTGTGTTCCTGGTGTTTTAACTTGTATTCTACCATAAAACTTGAAGAAAACATGTAAATATGGGGGTATGAACTCACCTTGACTGATTTCAGGAGATGGATGATGAAGAAAAGGAGTTTCCAAGTCAAGAACACTTGGGAGATGATGGAAGATTTGAAGGTTCTATGAACAAATATGATGATATTTGTGTAAGCAATCCATAACTTGGATGAAGGATAGTAGAATATTCAAGTGTAGGAGGAAGATACTTACCAAATGTGGAGGAAAAACCCAAGATCAGCCTTTGAATCTCGAATTTTAGAGAGAGAAAGTGAGAGAGATGTGTTTGTTCTTCTTGAGGGAGAGTGGATAAAGTGAGAGATAAGAAGTTTTAGCCTTTGATCAAGATTATTGCTTGAGAATGAGGGTGAAATGACAAATAGTTGACTAGGGCCGATGGAAATAGTGACATAAATCATGAATAGTGACATGGAGTGGGTATGGGAGGTTGCTTGTGTCATAACTTTATGGAAAAGTCAATGCTCCACCCATATATCTTACCAACTAGATTTTATTGTTAGGCAATGATTTTCCTCAAAATGTGTTTAAAATAAGAATATTTAGGTCTTATATGTCAAAATATAAGTTTGGGTTAAAATCCCGCGTTAAAATCACGAAAAACGGTCTTAAAACACTAAAAGGATGCAAAACCGGGAAAAAGGGCAAAATCTGCAAAGTTCTGATACTCATGACAGAAGTTCGGTCCCAACATGCTGAGAATCGAGAGGGAGCTTCGGGTGCTAATGAGAACCGAGAGGAGATTTGGTCCTGGAAATCTCACATGCAAGAAGGGAAGCGAAGGTGAAGCTCGATCTAGGCGAGGCTCGCAAGCGAAATAGACCGAAGACTCGGTTCATTTCGGTTGTTGATGGTTTTGGTTCTAAGAAGCTTCGGTCCCTAAGGGAGGTTTTGGTTCCATTAGAAGGGTTTCAGCTCTAAGTGGTTCAGCTCCTTAAGAGGGTTCGGCTCTAAGAGGTTGTTTTTCGTGATTTCTTCCCGTTTTGAGTGATTTTTGACCAAGTTAAGGGTCGTGATGACCCCGATGACTATAAAAAGTTGAGAGAGATCTAGGAGAGGTTTCACATATTAGAGATATTTGGGAGAGATTTCACATACTTAGAGAGATTTGGGAGAGATTTCACATACTTAGATGTCACACCCCAAAACCGAGAACGGCGGAAACATTCTGGGGCGGAGGACGTCATGTAATGTATCACAACAATGTATAGTAGTAAACAAGCAACAACATCATGCATTGCATTAATAGTATAATTTTAGTAACAAGTGTGTTCTTTCATAGTATAAGACAACATAACAGATAATCAAAATAAAAGAGGAGTCTTGATTCCTCCGTCTTCACAAAAACTGGTAGTCGTACCTGTCTATTTTTGACCTGCGAATACAACTTATTTTGAAAGCGAGTATCAGCAATAAAGTTGGTGGATTCATAAGTATTAATGTGTCTTTGATTTGTAAATACTGTAAAGTAAAGACTTATAAACATTTGGAAAAAAGTTGGAAAATGTTTGTAAGTAATTGTAAACGTTTGAAAACCTTAGGAAATCCTATATTTCCTACTAGTATAAAAGTAGTCTTCTACCAAGACTCGACTGTTTTGAAAGTAAGCATCACTGTAAATGTGACAGTTTTTCCTATTTAACTATTATTATAAAAATTATAGTCTACCTCGTCGATTATGTGTTTGAGTCACAATATAAAGGTAATAAGGAAAAATAGTTTGTCTATATCAAATATATCCTACCTCATCGTTCATGTGAATGTGTTACAAAGTAAAGGAAGGAGAATAATATAATAACTAAAGATGTATCCTTTTGCAGTAGGATATTCACGGCGTGGAAACTCGCCGAACAGTACAACCGTGGACACCCGTTGATGCTCCTTTTCCCTACTGTAGCTAACAGCTTTGGGTGTGGAATGATAAGTCTCGAAACATTTGTAACAGATCCTATGTAATAGTATATATTAAATGTATTAATGTAGACGTGTTCATGTAAGCGTATCTTTATAAACGTATCAATCTAAATGTATCTCTGTAAGCGTATCTATGTAAATGTACTCATGTAAGCGTATCTATGTAAATGTACTCATATAAGCGTATATATGTGAACGTATTCATGTAACATATAATGCATTAGTATAGACTCATGAATGAACTGACTCTTGTGTGATTCCTTGTACTTGGAATTATAAGTAGTATCTCCTAACTATACATATTATAGTTACTAGTAATGTACGAGTATAACCGGAAGTATACCTTTGCTACCCAAAGGTGCTGAACTGACTAATGGAACCTTTCTACCTGTATATGTATACATGATATATAAATAATATTTAGACGACATTCGGACGAGAAACCGATGCCCTAAGGCCACATCCCAACGAGGAAAAGGAAATAAAGCGAGCTAACCTTCATAAGTCCTTTAAACATTATTTATATAACTATACATATGTAGGCATGCATTTGACAATATAAAAGCGTAAAAGAAGTTTTGTAAAATCTTTGAAAAGTTTAATACTAAGAAATGATGACCCGATGTCAGATTATAAAACGATTGAAAGTATTTTGTTTGATAAGACAGTTTAAGTATAAGGAAAACCTTTGTTTGAAAACACCTTTATAACAGAGTTTGAAAGGAAACTTACAGTGTGTAAGGCAATTTGCTAAAGAGTTTTAAACATGTAAAAACGTTTAAGAAAGTCATTTGAAGAAATCTATTTGGTAAAACAGTTAGCATATAGTAAATCCATTTGCATGCTAGTTATTAATCGCATGTGATTGATATAATAACTAAACATGATTCAACTTGTATCCCCCCATGAAGCATTTATAAACATTTAAAAACATTTAAAAGGTTAATTAAGGTGGTATGAACTCACTTGATTGATTGGGAGAAAGCGAGATGACAATCGAGCAGAACTTCGACTAGGAAGAGTTGATTTTTCTCGGGAAACTCAGGAATCTCGGGAATCTCGGGGATCTCAGGAATGCAAAGCCTTCCTTCGGAATTTGAATGTGAAGACCGGGGCTTCGGGAGCTTAAACGCATAGCTTTGGCGCGAGAAAGAAGAGAACTAAGCAATGAAACCCGGAACCCTTGAATTCTATTTATAGCCTTCATTTTTGGGTGCCACATTGTGGCAAGGGATGGACACGTCATGGGGAGCAATCCTATCCTCTTCCATTGACAAGACACCAACAGTCATGTTTCCACGTCGCGGCCAACTGTGCCAGGTCGTGACAAGCCTGACAGCCTCAGATTTCGGGTCTCGAACTTGTAAAATCCATACCTTTTACGTACAAGCTCTGTTTTCGACATTCTTTATATGCACGCGTAGGTGAGAATATACTCTACAACTCTCGTTTAGACTTCGTTGGCTAATTTTAAATTTATTTTGAATTATTTAATTTTAACAAGCCGGGACACGAAAAGTCCGTTAAAAATCCATAACTTCTTCATCCAATGTCCGTTTTTGTCAGACTTTTCACCGTTGCACTACTATTGTTGAGACCTTCGATTCTTATTTAGGTTGTTTCGGCCAAAAGTCTCTCGATCTCTATTTCGAGTTTTTAGCTGTCTACTGCTATATCCGGATCTTGGAAAAATCATAACTTCTTCATACAAAGTCAGATTTGGACGTTCTTTTTACGTACATTTATGGTTTAAAGTTATCTACAACATTCATTTAGATACTTAAGGTTAAAACTATTGTATTGAAACTTCGCGTTTTTCGTTTAATCGGTGTTGCCGGTTTTGTTAGGAATCTTATAATGGTTATAACTTCTTCGTTATAACTCGGATTTTAGTGTTCTTTATATGTATGAAAACCTTGTTACGATTCCTACCACTTTATTTAACCCAAATAAGTTTTTAGGAAAGTTATATTTTGACCTAAATTTGACTGGTGTTACATTACATTGTCTCGAAATATCGGGTTGTCACATTAGAGAGATTTGGAGAGAGATTTCACATACTTAGAGAGATTTGGGAGAGATTTCACATAGAGAGAGGTTTATAAAGAGATATTGAGAGAGACTTCGTTTGAGACCTTTGTGAGTGCTTTACTTCGTAAGGCAAGGTTTTTAAATCCCGTTAAGCTATGTTTAAGAGTCTTATACACCCCCAAAGGGTATGCCTTAGTGTTTTATCGTTTTGTTACCCCACTTACCTCGTTTAGGGTTTAAGAATTTCGATCATAAGAACCTTCCAAGTGATAATTTCTTATTAAAACAACAAGTTGTACTGTAGCTAACATACTGTAAACCCTAATATACAAGGGTTAGATGCGTTGACCGATTTGACCAGTTGACTTTGTTTGATTTTAACTTGATCGGGAATTAACGGTTGTCACAACATACATTCAAGTAGTTTTATATAAAGATAAAACTTCATAACACTACTTTTCAGTACAACATTACTTACATTTTTTGTCTTTAGATTAAAACTTACAGCTCAGTTAGAAATAAAATATTGGATATACTGGAAGTATACACTAGAATTTCACAGGAAACAGTTATAAAATCCTTCTCATACAAAACGCTTATGAACTCACCAACTTAACTGTTGACACTTTTCAAAATCACTAGTATTCTCAAGAAATCAGTAAACAGGTAACCACATAAGTTTTTGGTGGAACGGGCGTCATAGCATCACATTATTTATTTTGTCATATGCATTTTATATCATGTAAACAATATTTTGAACACAATGTAAACTTATTAAATATTCAATACAATGGTTGTAATGCTTTGATCGCTACTATTCAATTGTTATGATACTATACATGAAGTCTTCCGTCCCCAGACGTTTCCCCTGTTCTAGTTTGGGGGTGTGACAAACATCCTCAAAATGTTTGGCTAAGTCTCTCTAATAACCTCAGAAAAGGGAAAAGACTATTTTACCCTTCCATGGCCTCCAAAGTCCACAACTATACCAGAACCCTAAAGTCAATGAATGTCAATAGTCAACTTGTCGAGTTCCTTCGGACTAAGTAAATCGCAAAAACTCGAGTGAACTCGCTGAGTTGCTCGCCAACTCGTCGAGTCCATGTAGTGTCCAGAAGATCAGGGAAAAACCCTAACCACTCGTCGAGTTGTCCCACCAACTCGTTGAGTTCACTCTGAATCCAAAAACGGGAAAATCTGACTCAACTAGTTGAGTTCTTCAACCATTACACATTAAGCTCATTCCAGTGGATTCCAATGCTCCAGACTTCATATCTAACCTCCTATGATGGGGTTATCACGTAAATTTGCTAACTTTACGTGTATACAAGGCCTCGCAAGGCTAAAACACTCAAAACTAATCTCAAAAAAGGGGTTTAGGGCATGGAGAAGGGACAAAGCTTGATAAAGTTGATGACTTTATGACCATAGGATCCTAGAGGAGTCCAATTCTGAACCCATGTCCTTGTGACAAGCTCAAACCCGAGAATGACTCCATAATGTCCCAAAAATGGCCATAAACACTCCCAATAGAAGATCTAAGTATAATTAAGTCAAGGTATTAACTTTATTCCTCAGTTTGATCGCTAATACATAGGAGGTGATAGATCTACAACCTTCTTCTTGATCCAAGCTTCTCAATCTTCAAGTCCTGTTTCAAAACTCCTCAAAAGTCACCTTTTAAGCTCTCAAACACACCCAAGAGGGTACCAAGCTCGATCTAGGGTTTTCTTTGGTTGAAATGATTATGAGGGGGGCTACAATGGATTATAAGTTCTTTAAACATGATGCAAAACCTATAAATTAGGGTTTTCACTAAACAACCTCAACTCATCGTGTTAGCCCCTCTAACTCGTTTAGTTTGCTTCAAAAATCCACGCGGGCTGATCTCGCCTACACAACGAGTTGGATCAGCCTACTCGTCGAGTAGGTCCTATAATATGCATGAAACCCTCAAATTTCACACATGGCAAACCGAGGTGTTACACATTAATTTGAAAACTGGAGTACCTGAAAGAAAACTGAAAACCGTAAGCACAAAGCTTAGTGAGTTCCCCAAATATCACAAACCATACGTATTAAACGATTTTTACATATCATACATAACCGCGAGCCATACATAACATTCATAATTAATAAAGGTGTTATGTGCCATCCATAGTCTTGTCATTATGCCACGAGCTACCTCATGGTCTTTCTAGCCAAGTCTGGGGCCACAACCCCAGGTCTTATAGACAAGTGTCAGAAGCCACCTCCAGATTTCCCATGCAAGCATCACAAAGACAACTAGCATACAATCTACACTACTTAACTAATTAATTTCCAAAGTTCATACTCTGGTCTTGCATACAATGTGTTAGGAGTCGCTTCCTAGTCTTTCATACATAATGTCAAGGGCAACCCCCAGGTCTTCCGACAATACATAAATCAAATGGGTCGGTATTGGTGCCTTCGACCCATAGAATAGTTAGGAGAATCACCTCGAATGCTGAAGCTCACCGCAAGAAATCCTAATTTGCTGCCCTAACAACTTCCCAAGCTAACAATACCAAAATATCACCCAATTAGCAACTGGGTGGCATGCCATGATCCATAATCCATACTTGTGGTAAAATGATCAGTTTACCCCTAGCCTAACAAGACTCATAACTAAGGCCCAAGAACAAAACCCAACAAGATCCAAAACCACAAAATCCATAAAAGCCCACTAATGGCCCAATTTCCTAAATTGGGCCCAATCCCATATGGGCCTTATCCTAAACTCATATTTGACATTTCAAAATGCTGCAAACACCCCTTGGGACAAACTTGATCAAAGGTATAAGTAAAAAGTCAAAGTCAACAGCCCAAGTTGACCTAACTCGCCAATTTGCCCTTCAATTTGCCGAGTTTCCTTCATAAAACTACAAAATCAAGAAGAACCTATCCAACTCATCAAGTTCATCAAGAACCAAAAATCTTAACTCATTAAGCTGACATAATCAAAACTAACAACTTCCCCACTCTAATCATAACTGAAATAGCGTCTAGAAGGGTAAAGTTTCCAACTTTACACCTACGGACCAACCAAGTGGGATCAAAATCCAAATCCTAGGCTTAAAAGGTTAAGGTCTTAATCAATAATCACTTAGCCACCAAGACAAAGCCCAAAATACATATATGGACCATTAAGGCTGCCTAGTCACATAAATCATCCAAGTTTACACTCTTGCATGGATAGGAGTGGTTCAAAAGCTCATAAGAGAACAAAATAAGAGCTTAATAGATGCATGAAGTCCTTAAGACCATAAAGTTGGCACCTTTATGCCAAAAGAACTCATGAAGATCATAGATTTGGAAGAATAAGCACTTGGGACTTCTACTTCCCCAACAATCACCCATACATGCCTAAAAGCATGTAATTTAACCAAATAAGAGATCAAATTAAATATTAAGGAAGGTTAGAACCTTATACCCAAGATGTGCTGGAAATGAAATAGTAGAATCAAGATCTGAAAGCTCCTACTTGAGCCACCACCTTGCACTAAGCTTTTCTTCCCTTCAATGAGCTTCCAAGACACCAAACCACACCCACAATGAGCTCACAACACTCAAGAATGCTCTAGGGTTTTGAGATTGGGGTTAGGGGCTATGGAGGCTGGGAATGAGGCCACCACTTGGAACTTAAGGTGTTTAAATAGGGTACAAAACCCAAAAACTAGGGTTTCTCAAACAGCATCCAACTCGTTGAGTTCCTTTCAACAACTCAACAACTTGTCCACTAAAAAGGGAATTTATTTCCATTATTGACCTTCTATATTCCGGATGTTACAATATTTAAGTTGACCATGTTATTTTATTTGTAAATTAACAATTTAAGTATTTTATACAAACTGTTCAAAAGTTGTAGCTTTAAACTGATAACAGTTTACATACAACAACATATTAAATCTAATAGATTGAGTATAATATGTTAAAAGTTAAATACATAACTTTGTAAGTAGAAGTAAGATATTATTTTAATATTGAAATTTAGTTTATTTGAGATTACATGTTAGGTTTGGTATTTATTTAACCTTATTAACCAACTTATAATCATTATTAGAAATACACTACAATTTATCACTTTTAACTATTCAAAAAATATTCTTTAGGTTGTTTAAGTTAAACTAAACTTTATATTTAAGTTAACCCTTTAATGTTATATTTAAATTAACAATTTAAGTATATTATCCAATCTGTTCGAAAATTGTAGCTTTAAATTGATAATGGTCTACATACAACAACATTTTAAAACTAATAAATTAAGTATAATATGTTAAAAGTTAAAAATATAACTTTATAAGTAAAAATAAATATATTATTTTAATATTGAAATTTAATTTATATATGATTACATTTTAGGTTTGATATTTATTTAACCTTAATGAACAACTTATATTCATTATTAGAAAGAAATTAGAAAGTCATGGGAGTTTCAAATGAATGTGGTGAAAAGAAATTGCTTCCTTTATAAGTATACTAGTGAATCCCCCGTGCGTTGCACGCGAATATAATTATTTAATTAAAATAATAACATTTAAAAAATTCTAATTTAAAATTTATACATGTAAAACCAATATCAATAGCAAAACAAACTCTATGGATAACATATTAGTTTTATTAATTTTAATAAATTCATATCATTAGTTATTTTCCATATTAATTTATGATTTTGTAGACCGTTTTATGTTGTGTAAATTATATATCAAACATATATTGATTCTCATGTATAAAAAATAAAGTACTACGAAAAAATAAATACTACAACTTTTGATGATTTTATAGAACGTTTTAAGTTGTGAAATTTATGTATAAAACGTATGTCAGTTTGTATATAAAACAAATAACAAATATTATGAAAAACACTATAGCTTTTAATAAAATAAAAACACACAACATTATAACATTTACATGAAACAAACCTTATTAAACACTTATAATGATTCAACATGAATATTTAGAACTCACCATATTTTTGATATATAGAAACATTGTTATAAAAAAACTGTTTTGAAAGAACCATTGATATAACAAAACTTATTTTTTTTTCAACTCTTTCATTTTGAATCACAAATCTTTTAAAACATATGATTTTTTAATCAAAACTTACTTACATACTACTAATATAGCTAAAATATGTATAATAAATAAGTGAAAAAAAAAAAAAAAAAAAAAAAAACATTGCACATTAAAAACCATAACTTTAAAAAACTTTTGAATGTAGTGGAAAATATAAAAGTAAAATACATTAAATTTGAAATTATAATTATATTTAAATAAAAAGCTCTATTAAGTTGCAGTGAGAGTTTTAAACTCTTGATTTGTGTCCAATAATTTAATATAATATTAACAATTATATGTTATAAAAATAATATTATAAGAACTTATCCTTAAAATAATAATTTTTATACTAAGTTGAAACTAATATTATAATAATTTGAAGTATATGATAAAAAAAGATATAAAAAATTATGTTTGAATCAAATTGAAGTAAGTTTTTTATTTACAATTATTTTAAAATATACTTATTTTTAACTAATTTATAAATAATTTATTTGAATATTTTTTTTCCTATATTATTATTATTATTATTATTATTATTATTATTATTATTATTATTATTTCAAATAACAATAATTTATTAATATAATATAATCTATTCTTTAGTTTTACGTTATTTTAAACAATTATTAATTTTTACTAATTAAAACCTACATATTTTAAAATTTTCGTTATTATATTTAAAAAAACTAGCATACTATTATATTGTACTTTCATTTTTTTTTTCTTAAAAACTATGAAAGATTGGAAGAGAATGAATAGGCCAAATAAAATAATAATTATAATTTCAAAATTATAGTAATTGTTATGTATTGCGACCAATCTTAAAAACAATATGTTAAGAGTGTGTTGTGGGAGAAGGAGTGTTACATTTGAGGTATATTTTGATCACTTACATTTTCTAATGAAAATATTAATATTTTATTTACTTTACATTTCCTTTACGATAAAATATGAATAAGGAAAAAAAAATTGACAATTGTAATAAGATCATTTATTTATATTACTATAAAAACATTTAAAATTGGGTACTTCCATGTAAGTTTTGGTAGAACATAAAAAATTCATTTTTATAACTTACATAATTATTGGTTTTCAACAATAAATTCATATCATATTAAAAATCATTCGTTCTAATTCGTCATTATCACCAACAATTTGAAATAATAATTGTAAAATCCTTTCATCAAAATCAATTGTAAAAAAACTACATCGATGTTATTTATAAAATAAGCGATAGAAACTAACATAGTATATACATAACATAGAATACATGTTGAATAATGTTCTCTTATGTATAAAATATATTTTCTTAACATAAAGAGAGAGAGAGAGAGAGAGAGAGAGAGAGAGAGAAAGAGAGAGAGAAACATAAAGATACATACATGTTAACAAAGTTGATTTCTCTTATCTTATAAATAGTTTGATGGTTGATTTACCAAAAGCTCATGAGAAGTAATTAACAATCTCACTTCATCATCCTATGATTATAGAAAAATGAATAATACATAAACATAAAAAATGATCTCAAGTATACCTTTACAAACATACTTAAATTTGAACTTTGGTTAATATCTAAGACTTTACATGCACCCAATTTGAGTTTACATGAATTTATATCTAGAAAAGTTGTAATTGCTTTCTTACTTCCATTGAACCACTCATATAATAACTCTTCAAACCTACAAATATAATCTATCATTTTATGTTGACATACATGCAATATGTAATCTAAAAATTTCTTATATATGCTAAATATTTCATTTAACTAATCAATTAAATAGGATGATTTGAAGAGTTTTTAGTGTTACAAATCATAATATTTCATAAATTAAGTTGTATAAGTTGAATAGTCTTGGGTATTTCAAATACATGAGGTTTAAGAAAAAATGGTCTTGGGAGTTTTAAATGCATGAGGTTCAAGGAAAAATGCTATCTTTATAAGATATATAGTAGGTAAATGCTCGCACGTTGCGCAGAAATGCCTATATAGTTGAAGTCTTTACAAATATATGTTTTTCTTAAATATAACAATAACGCTGTTGTTAAATTTGATATAATAATTCATATACTAAATTGATATAGTATATATTGATTATTTTGAATTATATGATAATATATACATCTATTATAGCTACAGAATATCAATCGTTTAAATGACTATTACCCGCGAGTTACACATGAATAAAATTAAATATTATATATGGTTTAATATTATTTATAATTATTGTTATTGTCAATTATTTTTTTAAAATTTATTTGCTTAATTTTTTAATTATTATTATTATTATTATTATTATTATTATTATTATTTAAAATGTTAAACATTATTTTTTTGATTTTAAAATTAACAATATAATCATTTATATATAGTTGTTTTTAACTATTTATTGTAAGTTATTTTAAAGTACTTATTTGAAAACTTGTAACTATTATAAAAATATTTTTAAGAAATATTTTAGTTAAATAAAGATTACAACTTAGTTTTTGCATTTATCACTACAATTTGTCACTTTTACCTATTTACAAAATATTCTTTAGTTTTTTAAGTGGAACTGAAATTTATATTTAAGATGATAATGTAATTTTATATTTAAATTGATAAAGGTTTATAGACAACAATATTTTAAATCTAATAAATTAATTATAATATGTTAAAAGTTATAGACATAACTTTATAAGTAGAATTAACGATATTATTTTAAAATTAAAATTTAGTTCATTTATCATTACACTTTAGGTTTGATATTTATTTAACCTTATTAACCAACTTATTATCATTATTATTAGAAACACAATATAATTTATCACTTTTAACTATTTACAAAACATTTTTTAGGTTCTTTAAGTGAAACTAAAATTTCTATTTAAGTTTACCATGTAATATTATATTTAAATTAATAATTTAAGTATTTTATACAAATTGTTCCAAAGTGTATCTTTAAAATGATAATGATTTACATCCAACAACATATTAAAACTAATAAATTAAGTATAATATATTAAAAGTTAAAAAATATAACTTTATAAGTAGAAGTAGATATATTAATTTAATAATGAAATTTAGTTTATATATGATTACACTTTAGGTTAAATATTTATTTAACCTTATTAACCAACTTATAATTATTATTAGAAATAAATTGAAAAGTTATGGGAGTTTCAAATGAATGTGATGAAAGGAAAAATGCATGAGAGTTTCAAATGAATGTGGTGAAAGAAAATATGTTTCCTTTATAATATAATATGATAGATAGATATAGATATAAATTAGGCGAATATCCACACATTTCGCATAATATAAACATATGGTTATAATATTAAGAGATATAATATACATGTTGTTAAATATTGATTATTGTTAGCTCATCATTATACATTTTTTTAAAATTATGTATTATTAATTATTAATTATTATGACATACGGATTATCGAATAATATTTAAATTTGTTGAATGAGAATTTAGTACCGTACATTATAAGATCTATTATTCTGGTTATACCATTTGCTATTACATTGTTATGTGATGCGACCTTGCTCTGTTGCTCTGGCTCGATGTCTATGTCTGGTGTGGCGCTAGAGAGTATCTGCAAGGTCACAAGAGAAAATCGTCGTCAGTCGTTTCCCGGGAGTCAAGTTAGGTAAGGTTTAGGGTATTTCTGATAGGAATAGCTTGGTAATGAGTGCTTACCTTTAGCGCACCTGAATGCGTCCTTTTATATTTAGCGACCATGCTCATCCGTACGAGACAGGATCACATTTAGGGGACAAGGTCAGAGGCACTGATTGGAGGGTTGTGCACCTCTTTCTGTCAGAGCATTGCCATTGGTTCCAGCGGTAATGCTATGATCATTCGCCTTGTCGCTTGACCGTATCCTTTGTCTTGATGTCGGGAGCGTCCCTAGCGGGCGCAAGCCTTTCATTGGGGCACCCTGCTCTTAGGGGCGCTGGCGGACGCTGAGATCGTTTCTCCTGGCTCGGCCAGGGGGCCAGGTTTCTTGGTCGGGCATGACTCTTCTGTTCCGGCTTAGGCACGTCATGAAGTCCCCAGTCCAGTAGCCGTAGTGTTGTACTACTTGATACATCGTTCTGGGCTTGATAGCTTTACACGTGTTGTTTCTTCGTTCACCCGCCGTTCAGGTTTTAATGGTAACATGACCGCTCATGATGACCAACAGTTATGTCATCGTGTCAGACATTTTGAACATCCCGCCCTTTCCGTTTTCTTATAAGAGTACCCATCGTAACTTCTTATCTACATTTCTTTTTCCTCTCTGCTCTTCTTCCTTATCTCACTTTTCTTCTCCTTTCATGGCGAGTCCCCCGAGCATTGTGCCTTCTATCTCTGAGTACACGCATCTTGAGACCACTTATGGACTCACTTCTCTCGTTGGTGTGGAGTTTCCTTCACCAGGTTCTTCTATCCTCCCCCCCTATCCCGGAAAAGTTCGGATCTACCAGAAAACCCTGGATGCTGGCCTCCGTCTCCCCTTAACTGATTTCTAGGAGGAGGTGCTTCAAAGAGACTGTTGCAGTGTTTAAATGCTAACACCAAACTCTGTGAACAAGGTTGTTGCTTTTGAAATGATCTGTCGGGCTAATGGGTATCTTCCTGACTACTTTGTCTTTAAGTACTGCTTCCGCTTTTTTGTTGTACCGGTGATAAATACACGTTTTTCGTTCGTCGGGAGGGGGGGGGGATACTCTGGTGCCTGATGGTCGGAAGCCCAAAAACTGGCAAGACAAATGGTTTTGGGTTAATCAGGGTTTGGTGGGTAGCGGTCACTATCGTGCTAATGCTTTTGATAATACTATCCCCAAACTATTTGCTCATAACCAAGGTGTGGCCGATCTTCTTAAGAATGTCCAGGTGTCTCCCGAGGATTACTCTAAGGCCCTTCTCTCTGGTGTGGGGATGAGCCCGTCTTGGAGGCATCGCGGTAAAATGGCAGTTTTCTTCATCATCGTTGATGGTACGTTTCTGTGTTTTCCCTTTGTTTACCAGTGTTAGGGCTTTATTATTTGGCGGTCTTCCCCTCCTGACTTTTCTTTCATGTCTTGACATTTCCAGGTCACGAGTTTCCTTTGTCCATGGATGAAGTGCTCCGGAAGCGCTATAAGGGTAAACTGGAGCATCGGGAAGTGGATCTGGTTGAACACCTCCTTCCTCCCTGCCGATTGGATCAGCTTGCTCTGACTACTGTTATGCCTATTCCTCCATCGATGAACGAGAACCCGTTATCTGCTGAAGCGGACCCCCTTTCAGTTTGTTCTCTTTCCTCCATCATGCCTTTGGGTGGTGCTCACCATACTTCCTCTAAGGGTGATAAGGATAGCACGAATAATGTGATCGTTGATGTTCAGCGGCTGCAAGCCAAGTGGAAAGCCATTCTAGCCATAGTGGAGTCGGTTGTCGGTGCACCTAGTGCTGCCAAACGAGTTCAGAATAGGCGAAGCTTTTTGCGCCTTCTGAGTTCGATTTCTTCATCCCTGGCAGCTGTTGTTGTAATCCATGGTGATGACATTCCACAGTCTGAAGGGATTGGCGGGGCACCTAAACAACCCGTTGTTCCTTCTCAGGTTATTCATCCTTCCTCTGTTAATCATTCTCCTTCGAAGGACCTTCATGATCCGGACCCCACTCCTGTTTCTCCCTTCAAGGCCTTGGGTGGGGAGCCTTTAGGGCCTTCTCCCTTTATCCATTCCTCGAATCTTCACAATGAATCCCTTCTTTCTGTTCGTCCTAATGCTTTGCAGTTTTCCCGGCACGCCTTTCCTCCGGCTGCCATTGCTGATATGGAGACTATGGGTAGTCATGCCCTTTCCCATAACATGACTTACACTGCTGTGCAGTCCATGTTTTATCTTGCTGCAGGAGCCCAACGTATTCAGATGTTCAGCGAGATGGAGGCAACACATGTTGGTTGTGGGGCTCGTGTTACTGATTTGGAGTGTCGTATTTCAAAACTTAATAATGATCTTCAACGTTCGGAGCGGAAGTACCAGCTTCTTGCCTCTGAAAAAGCTGTCGTGGAAGATGTTAGGTCGGGCTTGGAGGTGAAGGTTGATTCTCTTTCTCAGGTGAACGAGGGTTTAATGATTCAGGTTGAGAGCCTTGAACGTGATGCAGCTGATCATGATTGGGTGGTTGCTGATTTCAAGTCGAATGCGAGCGTTGTGCAGCGTGATCTTAATTGGTTGCTACAAGTGGGGCTCGTACGAGTCGTAGATAAGCTAATTGAGCATCCGGAGTTCACAGGGGCGGTGAGTCTCATTCGTCATGCTGCCTTTGTTGCCAGAGCAAAATTTGTGCGTAAAGCCCTGGCTGCTGCCGGTCATCAAGGTGTTGTGGACGCCCCCGCCTCTGGCCTTGTTGCTAGTGTGAATGAGGCTCTCTTAGCGTTTTCTAGTATGGATCATGCTTCACTTTTGGGATTGGGTGAATTAGAAATGCAGGGGGTTCGTGATCATTTCTCTTTTTCTGGTTCCGATGGTACTCCTGAAGATGTGGAGGGCGGCAATGAGGAGGTTGATCGTGATAACAAAATGATTGCTGGTAACGAGGGTGTTGTCGATGAAAGTGGTTATGGAGGTGGTCATTTGGACACCGATGGTTGTTTGGGTGGTGAAGGTAATAAAGATGTTGTAACTATTGTTCATGAGTCAAACCGTGTTGAGGATGTTGTTTCTGAGAGCATTAGAGGCGTGGGAGATGTTGTTGGGCTTGTTGGCGGTGATGGAAACGGTGGTGATGATGATATGATTGGCGATGCATAGATTCTGTGTGCTACCCCTATGGGGTGTGAAAACTTGTGTGTATTTGTTGCTTTCTCTTTTTTTTGTTGATGGATGGTTGTTTTTACTTTGTTGGCGATGCTACTCTTGCGTAGCTTTTGATGGTTTATGCTATGCTATTGGTTGTGTGTTCATTTTTCTATGTATCGCTAGTTGCTAGATTGATTAATGCCGCAGGGCCACGCTCTAAGCGTTAGACCTTATGTTGAGCATAGGGGTTATGCATTGATGGCTCGACGCTCTAAGCATCTGCATAGGCATCGTACATGTTGATCGTAAGGTTTAATACACTAAGTATTGAGGCTGAATGCACTAGGATTTAATACACTAAGTATTAATACTGAATGCGCTAAGCAGTATAATTTAAATGTTCAGTACACTAAGTATAGGTTTTCATCACTTTGATTGCTTAAATTTGTACACTAAGTACAAGATTTCGAACATGTCAAATAACAAAAGCTTTCTTTTGTAAGGTGCTTAAGCACTTAGGTTTCTGTCTTGGTTTCTTACTCTTCGGCGCTTGAGTCATCCACCGACACCCACATAGAGGGATATCCTGGCTTTATCTCCTTTTTGTAGAAGCTTTCTTTTAGAAGTAGAATTTGCTCAAATTCCTTGTATTCCCTGTTCTTGGTATCTATCTTCCTTCCATTGTTTCCAAGGCGTAACTCCCCATTTTGGTTCGCTTTAACAACTCTGTATGGGCCTTCCCATACGGGTCCCAGCTTCACCTAAGGCTGAGCCTGACTTGCTTCGCTCTTTCTTAGCATATATTCTCCCGCTCTGAACGCTTTTTCCCTGACTCTTTGATTGTAGTATCTTTCTGCCGCACGCTTGTACGCTGCCTGGCGTATGCTTGCCTTCTTTCGCCTCTCCTCAAGGGTATCAAGATTCAGCCTCAGGTCCTGGGAGTTGGCCTCTTCGTCAGTGCAGCTTGTCCTTGGCGTTCCTATCTTCACCTCTACTGGGAGCATTGCCTCCGTTCCATATGTCAAGCTAAATGGTGTTTCCAGCGTGCTTGTCCGTAGGGTGGTTCTATATGAACATAGCACCATTGGTATTTCGTCAATCCAGTTTCCCTTGGCCTTCCCTAGTCGTTTCTTGATCCCGTTCATGATGGTTCTGTTGGATACTTCTGTATGTCCGTTTGATTGTGGATATGTCACTCATGTGAATCGTTAGTTGATCCCTTTGCTGGCACACCATTCTTTGAACGAGTTTTCAGCAAATTGGAGTCCATTGTCACTTATCAATGTTCTAGGCGTGCCAAACCTGGTCAAGATGTTCTTCTAGACAAACTTAATTATGTGCCTTCCTGTTATGCATGCCAACGGCTCTGCTTCAATCCATTTTGTAAAATAATCCACCGCCACGACCACGTACTTTAGCTTCCCTGGTGCTTCTGGGAATGGTCTCATAATGTCTCTTCCCCATTGATAGAATGGCCATGGGCTGGATATGTTGGATAAAGGCGCGGGTGGATTTTCTTGGACTGGGGAAAATATTTGGCATTCCATGCATGCTCTTGTTAGCTCTGATGCGTCTTGGTGCGCCGTTGGCCAGTATATATCCATCCAAAGTACCTTCCCTGTTAAAGCCTGTGCCCCCTCATGTGCGCCTGCTTGGCCTGCATGTGCTTCTTGCAATACCTCTTTCCCTTTGGCTTCATCTACGCATATTAGCCATGGGGTTGCGAACCCCTTCCGATACCTCTCCCCGTTGATTAGTACATATACAGGTGCCTTTATGTGTATTTTCATGGCTTCATCATGGCTATTAGGGAGGATGCCTTGCTGCAAGTAATCTATCAGCAGAGTCATCCACATGGGTCCCGCTTTTCTGAGTGTGTTTATCTGTTGTTCCTCTATACTCCTTTCCTTGAGTACTTCGACCAGAACCTTCTTTGATAAGTAGTTGAAACATGTCGATGCGAGTTTTCTTAAGGCGTCTGCCCTCCTATTCTCGCTCCTTGGGATCTGTCTGATTGTGAATTCCTTGAAGGATTTGGTAAGTTGCCGCATTGTTTTAATGTATCTTTCCATTCTCTTGTCTCTTGTTTCGAAACTCCCATTCACCTGGTTGGCAGCCAATTTTGAGTCCGTTAGCGTTGCTACGGCTTCCATCCCCATTTGCTTGGCCAGGCATAGGCTGTGGCGAGCAGCGCCTCATACTCTGCCTCGTTATTTGATGTGTGAAAGTTGAAACGGAGGGCATACGTAACTTCTTCTTCCTCTGGGATGGTTAGGATTAGACTAGCCCCTGAGCCTTCCCTGCTGGACGCTCCGTCTATGTACAGTGTCCACTTTCCACTTTCATCCGAGATCTCTTTTACTGCCATAATTCTTTCTTTGGCTGCATCTTCTTCTCCCGGGATTTTGAGTAGAAAATCCGCTAACGCTTTCCCCTTGATGCTTGTCCTTCGTCGGTAACTGATGTCATGCTCACCCAACTCTATTGCCCACTTTGCTAGTCTACTTGACGTTTCGGGCTTGAGTAAGATTTGCTTGATCGGGTGATTCGTTAGGACCATTATTAGGTGCGCCTGAATTTACCGCGTTAAATGTCTTGTAGCATAAGTTAGTGCCAGCACCAGTTTCTCCAGGGTGGGATAGTTATGTTCGGAGCCCTGTAGGCTTGGCTAACGAAGTACACTGCTTTTTCTCCCCTTCTCTTTCCACAACTAGTGTGGACGATATGGCTTCGGCTGAGGTTGAGAGGTATACTTGTAATATTTCCCCCGAGATGGGGTTGGCTAACGTGGGTAGTTTGTGTAAGGCTTCTTTGATGCCTTGGAGCACTTCCTCTGCTGCTGTGACAACCCGAAATTTTCGTTCGGTCAAACCCTAAAGTCAATCACTTCAAATTATTAGTCAAGTTCATTTTTATTTGTTGTTATCAAATTTAAAGTTCGTTTGATTATTTTTATAATTATTCTTCAAACGAACGGGTGAAAGCAAGTGTCGTCTCGAGTCTTGAAATTCCAAAACCGCAAGTACCACGTAGTTAGGAAATTCACGTCCAAACTTTTATGTTTGGGCCGTAAATCCTTCCAAAACTGTAAACTCAAGCCTTAAGCGTGAGTTTACTCCCCAAAACACCTCACTTCTTACTTGCAATCTCAAGAACAAACTCCAAACACTCTCAACTACCATCACGTTTTTCACCCGATTTTGTTAGACTTTAAATGTTGTAATATGTCGAAGTGTTAGTTGTTACGAAGGATCTTTAGTCTTCATAAGAAGAGTCTTCGGAAGTAATGTTATTTTTACTAAGGCATTTTAATGAATAGTCTTAATGTCTAGTCCTTAGTATTTTTATTATGCTTTTGTACTCCTATAAATAGGGGTCTGTACTAAGTGAGTAGGAACTTTTCACTGAGTCTTTACAAAATATTCTTTGTACTCTGTAAAATCAAGAGCATAATATGAGCTAAACCAAGATTATATTTACTCTCGTGTTCATTGTTTTTCTTCTTTCTGAATTCTTACATGAATTGATCTTAAACTCGATTACAAATCTCTTCAATTGGTATCAGAGCAGGAATCCTTTCTGTGATCTGATTTTCATACGATCAAAAAGGTTTTTGAATCTACTGTTTGATTCAAAAAGTTTCCGTCCTTTTTGAATTGAAAAATTCTTCCTGATCTCAATCTAGGATTTGATTCTGCAAAAATATTTGTAAATCGAGTGTTCGTTGTGTGATTCTGAATTTAATTATACAATTTGATTTCAATTTTCTCAAAAGTTTTTGTATCATCTTGAAGTTTTTGTCCGTACAACAATGGCGTCATTCAATTTGAATTCGATGACATCATTTTCTCATTTGCTTGGATCATCCACAAAAATTTCAATGCTTATTCCAGAATATTATGATCAGTGGGCAGATAGGATAGAAGATTACTTGAATGGATTTGATGAAGAATTATGGAAATGCATCACAGGAGAAGTCAATCAACCTACACAAGTTCAGCCAATCGGAATGTCTTCAAGTAGTACAGAAGTTGATAATCAAACCGAACGTTTAAAACGTCTGGAGAAGAAATGCATGAGGGAATTAAGAGGTGCATTACCTCTTGTTGTGTACAATTATGTCAGAACATGCAAAACAGCTAAAGAAATCTGGAATAATCTCAAAGACAAATTTCAAGGAAGTGAAAAGACGAAGATCATATCTGTGAAACAATGCTTGGTGGAACTCAAAGATTTCAAACAAAAAGAAAATGAGTCTATTGAAGCATACTATGATTAGTTCAACGAGCTAATCTATCATTGTAACCGTTATAGTATAATCAGGTCACCAATGGAGTACAATTTGATATTTGTAATGGGACTTCGAAAGGAGTGGAGGAGTGTGAGTATGATGGTGAAAAATCAACAGAGCTTTGATACTTCGACTTTGAATGACTTGTACAATCAATTAAAATCTCATGAAAATGAAGTTAGTGAAATAGCTGAGGAAGCAAAAGCAAGTCTTGGTGGACCATTGGCACTAGTTTCGAAGGTCTCAGAAAGAGAGAATGAAAAATCGAAGTCTGATGAAGAAGAAGGTTTTCTAATGAATTCTGATGATGAGGCTGTTGCATTTTACTCAAACAATAGAGTAAAGAATTTTTTTAAGAAACCTTTTAATCCAAAGAAGTCATCAGATTCGAAGGGTAGTTTTGAGAACAAAAACAAATTGGATGAAAAGAAGAAAGAAATGAAGACAGATTCAAAGAATGAGATGGAGCAAATGAAGATGATGTTGAAAGGTGATACAGGGATTAATTGCCATTATTGCTATGGAGCAAATCATTTGGCAGCAGATTGCTTGTTGAGGAAGAAGGAAGAAAAGAAAAATAAAACAAAAGATGAAGCATACAACACTGAGAAACTGGAGGAAGTAAAGAAGAAAACAAAGAATTTGTCATTGGTGGCTCATGGAGAAACTGAATCAGATGGCACATATCAAATATGGTCTTCGGGTTCAGATGATGAAGAGATGAAAAATCCAACTCATGGAGCTATGTATGCAAAGATGGAAGAGGATTCAGATGATGAACAGACTGACGAAGTGTGTGGGCAATGCTTCGTTTCGAAGTCTACTCACAGGTCGCCCATGACTACCAAGGTACGTAACATTCTTGAATCTTTTAACATTCCAGTTTCTGCATATAATTCTGAGTTAGTATCTTTTGATGAAACTGTTACTTACTTTGGTTCAATCATTGTGTCTGCTAGCAATGAAGCGAAAAAGTTAAGTGATCATTTACTAGAGACAAGAAAAATGTTGGATTCAAAAGTAACTAGAATTGATTACTTAGAATTGCAAGTTTCAAATATTATGGAGGATAGAGAAAAATTAGCAAAAGAAGTAAATTTGTTGTTAGCACAAAGAAATATTTTCTGTAATTCAGCAAAAAGATTGTATGGAAAATTAACTGAGTTACATCATTCGTGTGAGATAAGTAAGGAACAACATAGAAAATTACTACCATTTTTATCTTATGATAGAGCTAAGGTTGATAGTATTTCATATGATTGTGAAAAAGAAATTTCTGATTTCAACAAAATTCCAGATGATAGATTTAGATATGGTATTGCTAAAGTCGAAGATTATCTTGATGCTAATGATTTAGTAAAAATTGTAAATGAGACGTTATCTAAATCAGAATAACTTCGAATTTTGAAAAAGACTGAGAATTCTACATCTAATTGTGAAACTAATATTGCTGATATTGAAGATAATTCTGATAATATTAGTGAAATTAGTGATTTAGAAGATGTAGATTGTTGTCAATTGTCTGTCATAAATGTAGCAAATTCATTTAAAGGGAAAGACAAATGTGAAAATTTATTAATAAAAAGTGAAACTGATAAACCCTCAACTTCGAAAGTTTGTGATATGGAGTTTGTGGAAATACATGAGAGTCAAACCGATGATAGTGACAATGAGGAAGAAAATACAAATTCGAAGCCTATTCAAGGGTCGGAAGAAATTGAAATTCCTCGAGTGGTTGTTGATCAAGTCTATTTGAATACACAAGAATTTGAGAAAATTCTTAGTGAAAAAGCTGCTCATTATCTTGAATCGAATACTGTTGTTTATCCAATCTTCAAATGCACTGATGATGTTGTTTTCCCAAATCAAGTCTTCGTAACAACAGGTAATGTTGAAAACATAAAGCCTGAATTCAAAAAGATGATTGAGGAAGATAATATGCAAACATCAAATGAAGGATTCTTTTCAAATCAAATTACAGTTGAAAACAATTTTACAAAGAATTCATATAAATTTCAACATCAAAAATCAAAAAGAGTATGGGTTTAAAAATCAAAAGTTGAAAATGTGTTTACAAAACACGAAGGTGTTAAAACAAAAGTTAAAGCAATCAACAAAGCAATAAAATTGAATTCAAAGGAATTTAAAGCTCAAGTTGAAATTTTTTCAAAAGAAAATAATATTTCGAAACGTCAAGCGAGAAAAACAATTTTTTGGCAAACTGTTGAGCCATCAAAAATGAGATCAACAAATTTTTCAAAAAGAAAAAAGATTTTTAAAGAAAAATCAAAGTCTCAAATTTTTGAAAAGAAAAATGCTTTGTTTTCAAATAATGAATCAAAAGTATCAAATGGAACAAAAACTACAATACCAAGAAATTTTTTTCAGAAAAAGGTTGCAACACAGAATTCAAAGTCACAAATTAAAACATCTTATCATGAATCATATCTTTCAAAACCAAAAGTTGATTATGTTCTAAATTCAGCAAACTGTTATAATCCTTTGAAGAAACAAGCTGAGAAAGTCTCATATGCAAAGGGAATAACAACAAAGAGAAATATTGATCATTGGTTGGAAGGAAAAGGAAAAATATACCATTCAAGTTTTCGAAAGAACAGATACATGAAGCATATGACAAATATGCCAATCCTTCAACGAATGGTAGTTCATCATCCAAAGAGTCAAATATATCAATTAAAGTTTAGCAGCCTGTCATAAAAGCAAAAAGTGAAAAATCACAAACTCAAGAAGAGAAGGGTGTAATTAGTGAAAATTTGAAAATAATAAAAACTCATATATCTGACCCTTTGAATGAAAATGTTAACTTTATTGATAGTCTCAAAACCAAAGTTTGTGATTGGGTTAATGGTTGTACTTTACAATTGAAACACAAACCTAATATGAATGGACCCAACAAAGATTGGGTACCTAAATTTTTCCAATGATCGCAGGTACTTTGTGACGAGCAATATGATAACAAATGGTATATTGATAGCGGTTTCTCACGTCACATGACTGGGAAGAAGGAAAACTTGCGTGATTTTCGAAGTCTAGAAAATGGAGGAGTGGTTAAGTTTGGCAATAATCACAAATGCAAAGTCAAGGGTTATGGAAAGATAACAAATGGAAATTTCACTATCAACAGAGTTGCATTTGTTGAAGGTTTACAACACAATTTGATAAGTGTTTCACAACTTGTTGTGGGCACTAGAAATCAAGTTCTTTTTAATGAAGAAGGAAGTGTCATTTCGAATGTTAAGACAAAGGCAGTTTTACTTAAGTCAAAAAGAAAAGGTGATATGTTTACATTGGATATTGTTCCTATTGTAGGCAAAGCTGCTGTGTGTTTACTTTCGAAGGCTGCTGCCGATGTTAGCTGGTTATGGCACAGGAGATTATCACATCTCAATTTTCGAAACATCAACAAACTTGTCATACAAGATCTGGTAAGAGGTTTACCCATTCTTAAATATGATAATGACAGTTTGTGTGCAGCTTGTGATGTAGGAAAACAACACAAACAAGGTCATCCTATCAAAATAGATTCGAAGATTGTTGAACCCCTCGAACTCTTGCATATTGATTTATGTGGTCCTTCAACAGTTGCTACTCTTAACAAGAAGAGGTACATTTTGGTAATTGTAGATGATTTTTCAAGATTTACGTGGGTTTATTTTCTCAGGTTAAAATCCGAAGTTCCACAAATAATGATTGATTTTATCAAGAAAATGGAAGTTTCATTGAAAAAGACAGTTCAAAAAATTAAAAGTATTCATGGAACTGAATTCAAAAATCATGTCTTTGATTCATTTCTGGTGGAAAAAGGAATTTCGCATAATTTTTCATCTCCTTATACACCACAACAAAATGGTGTAGTTGAGAGAAGAAATCGATCATTATGTGAAGCTGCAAGAACAATGTTGGCTTATTCGAATTTACCTCAATATCTTTGGGCTGAAGCTGTTTCAACTGCTTGTTTTACTCAAAATCGATCATTCATTCATAGACGGTTTGATGTTACTCCTTATGAAATCATCAATAATCGAAAACCTAATGTCAAATTTTTCATGTTTTTGGATGCAGGTGTTTCATAATGAATCTTAAGGATAATCTTTCGAAGTTTCAAACAAAAGCAGATGAAGGAATATTCTTGGGATATTCACATAATTCAGTTGCTTATAGAGTGTTAAATAAGCGAACTCGCAAAGTGGAAGAAACTTTTAATTTGACATTTGATGATCATTACATTAAAAAGTCTAATCATAAATTTGCGAATTATCCTATTTTGCAAAATTCTTCAAATATAGATGATTTAATTGAAATGGATGATGTTAATTATGATTCGATTTTTGGTATTTTAGATCAAGCAGTTGATGCAGAAAGAAATGCAACTGATAATCAAACATCAGAAAATTCGAAGCATAACAATGATTCAATTTTGAATTTGAATCTAAACCCAAATGAACAAGCTGATGATCCAGTCGAGGGGGAGCACTTGGATTCAAATAGTTTTGTTGAGGGGGAGAATTATAGTGAAAGAGATAACATGTCAACAAATGTTAATGTCGAAAGGGAGCCAATTCTTGAAGAAGAGCCGATCAATGAACCAGAGCAAAATATCGAAACGGAGTCAATCATTGAGGGGGAGCCTATACTTGAGAATGATCAAAATCATGAACAAGAAAATTTTGATGATACTGATGATTCAATTTCCATAATTGGATCAGAAACAGATGTAATGTTCGAAGATGCACTTTTGGATTTTGATCCTAATTATCCACCATTGGATAAATGGACAAGAAATCATCCAAAAGATCAAATTCTTGGTGATCCTCAAGCAGGTATAATGACAAGGGCACAACTTCATGCACGAAATGAGGTACTGAATAATCATCAAGAGTTATGCATGTTTAATGTTTTTATTTCCAAAATCGAACCAAAGATAGGTAAGGTTGCAATGGAACACTCTGATTGGGTTGTTGCTATGCAAGCTGAATTGTCTGAATTCGAAAGAAACAAGGTTTGGAGATTAATTCCAAAACCTGTTGATGTGTCAATTGTTGGACTCAAATGGATTTATAAAAACAAAACTGACAAATATGGAAACATTATTCGAAATAAGGCTAGACTTGTTGTTCAAGGATATTCTCAACAAGAAGGAATTGATTACGAAGAAACATTTGCCCCTGTTGCAAGATTCGAGGTTGTTCGTATTTTTCTGGCTTTTGCAGCTCATAAAGATTTTGATTTCTATCAAATGGATGTAAAATGTGCATTCTTAAAAGGAGAACTCGAAGAAACTGTTTATGTTGAACAACCTCCAGGTTTTATAAACACAGAACATCCTGATCATGTTTATATTTTAGATAAAGTTGTATATGGGTTAAAACAAGCACCAAGAGCATGGTATGCAACTTTAACATCCTTTTTGAAACAATCTAAATTTAAACAAGGATCAGTTGATCCCACTTTATTTCGAAAGAAAATTGGGAATCATCTGATGCTTGTTCAAATTTATGTTGATGATATAATTTTTGGCTCAACTGACCCTGCTTTATCTAAAGAATTCGAAGATCTGATGAAAAGCAAATTTGAAATGAGTATGATGGGCAAAATTAATAACTTTTTGGGTTTGAATATTCGTCAAAATAGGGAAGACATCTTCATTAATCAGGAGAAATATACGAAGAATTTGTTAGAAAAGTTTGGAATGACGAATAGCACAAGGTTACGAATACCAATGGCAACGGGCATAAAGTTAACTCCTTCGTTAGATAAATCAGTTGTTGATATTACTTTGTATCGAAGCATGATTGGGTCGTTATTGTATTTAACTGCAAGTAGACCTGATATTATGTATTCTGTTTGTAATTGTGCAAGGTATCAATCAAATCCACGTGAACCACATCTCACTACAGTAAAGAATATTTTCTGATATTTGAAAGGCACTACTTCGTTAGGATTGTGGTATCCTTCGAAAACAGGGTTCTTTGTACAAGCCTATTCAGATGCAGATCTTGGAGGATGCAGTATTGATCGTAAAAGCACAACTGGTGGATGTCAATTGCTAGATGGAAAGTTGGCCAGTTGGCAATCGAAGAAACAAACATGTGTTTCCATCTCAACTGTTGAAGCTGAATATGTTGCTGCAGCTGCGTATACATCACAAATAATTTGGATTCAAAGTCAATTAAGAGATTATGAAATTAATATGAAAAAGATTCCTTTATATTGTGATTCACAAAGTGCAATAAGAATTTGTCATAATCCTGTGCAGCATTCGAAGACCAATCATATTGCTCTTCGATATCATTTCATCAAAGATCATGTTGAAGAAGGAAATATTGAAGTTCATTTTGTAAAAACAACGGAACAATTGGCAGATATTTTTACAAAACCTTTGCATGAAAAATCGTTTCTTCGTATCTTAGATGGATTGGTAATGATTGATGGAAATTCACTTCAATCTGATAAAAGCGAAGAGTGATGGGTCTGAATCATTTGGTGTATGGACAGAAAAGGTGATTCAGTGTTCAGAGGTTACAGTTCATGGTCAACGCTTCGAACGCTTCGCATTCGGAAGTTTTTGAAATAAATAATCAGAGGTTATTGTTCAAGTCAACGGTTTGCATGCTTCGTATTTGTACACATTTCAACTAAGGTTAGATTTGTAGTTTGTTTAATTTTTTTTTTGAAAAACCTGAAAAATCAAAAATATTTTCTTTTATTGAAAAATTAAAAATCCAAAAAGTTTTTGTTTCAGTTTGTCCTTAATTTTTTGAAAAATTACAAAAATACCAAAAATATTTTTCATTTTTTTAGTTTTAACATGTGTATTGTGAGTTTTGTCAAGTTTCAAATACGAAGGATTCATGCGTCTAGTTTTGAAGGAAAGGTATGATCTCGATACATTTTGGATTAGTTAGGATGTCCCTAGAAGCATGTTGTTGCATGTTGTCTCAAGCCTCGAATGATTCTATGTATGAGAGATGAAAGTCTTGATGAAATTATCTCATGAAAATTTCTACCCAACAAGGCTTGTATTTGCATAAATCAACAAGAGCTACTTTACTCTTCTCAAATGAGTTAAGAGTTTTCTGTTTTGTCCAATATAACAGAGGTACCCTTCGATTCTTAACCAATCTTTTTAAACCAAACAATTCTTACATTCCAAATATTCGAAGATTTGTCCTTGAGGTCTTTGATCAAACCAATCAAAACCTAGACAAATCACAAATCTGTGTTTGTGATCTAATATCATGAGTCCGTGATAGTAGTGAAACCCAAAATATCATAAACCTTAAGGAATTGACGGGGAACCATGTTCTAGATCTTATGAAACATTTGTTTTAGTACCTTTTATACTCCAAATCATATTCATTTCTTTTGAGTGATCATAATCAAACATTCGAAAACTACGATGTTTGTTCCCAACAAGATCCAGCATAAATGTTTTTTATGAATATGATTTCTGTGTGAGTATATTTTCAAAATACTAGTAACTTTGAATATCATTCGCAACCAAGTTGTCACTGACTACACTGGTTATACAACTAATTTTGTTTACAATTTCTCACCTTATTTTAAGGTTGATATGTAACGAAATTTTTGAAGCCACCCATTTGACCTATAAAAGAAACCCTTCAAAACTTCTCTACAAGTTATCGATTGTAATTCACGGGAAACCAAACAAGCTGTTAATTATCTCTCTTGATAATTTTCGAAGATATCTTTGCCTGGGATAAAATTGTTTTTGTGTCAAAAAGAAATTGTTGACATCACAAGTTTTCAAAAGTTTTTTTCCTTGTTTCTCATCTAATTTCTTTTGGAACACAGCACACACGAAATCCTTGAGGTTTGAGTAACACCAACTAAAACTGACAATTTCGAAATTCTGGCAAATGACTTCGCTTTTTTAAACCTCAAAGTGAAAGAGCCTGACCTCTATTCCGAATGCATCCGACGGTTACAATTCTTTTGGGAATATCAAACAGTCTTGTCTCTTGATGACGCATGGTGTATGATAAGCGTGTAAGGCGTGTTGACAGTTACGACTGTTACTTTTTGATGAGTACATTTCGTTTTTCAAGATGCCATGTCAACAAGCATTTAATGCATCCCGCTTCAAATTCAAAATTCTAGGGTTACATATAAAAGGGCAAATCAGAACTCATTAACACTTTACGCAATCAAACTCTCTGAAATACAAAATTCTCTGTGCAATTCATCTTCTTCATAAGTTCTTTACTCAAATCATCATCAATGGCGACTACTTCATCACCAACTACAGACGAGATAATCAGTGTTCCGATTCTAAAGATCCAGGGTTCCAACTATCAAGTTGAATCGGATTTGTCAAAGTATCCGGAGGAACTTCACATGCTTGTGGTTGCTTTACAGAATTCGGTTCTGTCTAAAGCAATGTTTGATTCATTTGCTGTTCTGATGTCCTGGTTGTCAAAGGCGGGTTCTACTGCATCATACAACAAGGAGACAGGTTGTGTGGAATTCACAATGGTTAATGATACGAGAATTAGGGTCTCCAAGCGATTATTTTGCAAGATTTTGGGAATTCCAAATTCTGGTCCTTATGATGAACTTTCTTCTTCACAAGTGGTATTTATAAAAGTTTATGTATTTATTATTTTTAAAAAGATTTTTCCTCAAATCCTCGGTTTGAGTTCAGTTACACCCGAAGGTACACCCGAATCCCTCAAACCAAGGCTCTGATACCAATTGTAACAACGCAAATTTTCAAATAAAATTTTCATTTAAAATAAAGTAGTTTCATTCAACCAATAATATTTATTTCATGTTTCATATCAAATACATATATAAAATCCCCAAGATCTCAAATAGCAGCAGTGTGTATGCATCATGCCGGCGCCTTCCCACGGTCCTCGCTAGTACCTGAAACACATACATAACAACTTGTAAGCATAAATGCTTAGTGAGTTCCCCAGTATACCACTACACATATACGCCTTTCCAGGCCCGAACCTTACGGTCCACAGTACAACGCCTTCCGGCCCATGAGATAATCGCCTTCCGGCCCATAATATTTTGCCTTCCGGCCCATAACATATTGCCTTCCGGCCTGTAACATTTTGCCTTCCGGCCCGTAACATATTGCCTTCCGGCCCGTAACATATTGCCTTCCGGCCCACAAACATATGCAACACATAGTACAATTACTTAAACACATATAGCACATATATCATATATCATACCTGACCTTTCTGTCACATAATACTTTGCCTTCCGGCCCATAGAACATACATAGCATGCATAGCAACTACCTTTTCAATTATAGCATATATATAACACATAACACATCCGACCTTCCGGTCACACATAGATACCCTTCCGGGTACAGTATAGTGAGAAGACTCACCTCGTGGTAATGTGAGCTATCAACTCTTGAAACTACTCGCACTCGATCCGCCGATCTGCAGACTCCCTATAATACCATATACCCTTATTGATACTCTTATCATTCAAGACAACTGACCCTAAGAATTTACATGCAGGTCAACTCTGGTCAACGGTCAACTTGACCGGACTCGTCGAGTGCAAAGGCGACTCGGCGAGTCTAGACGTCCTCCCCAATTTTCCCTGTTGTTCTCCTTTCTACTCGTCGAGTATCCCTCTTGACTCAACGAGGTCCTCGTGGAAGAATCGCGGGGCCACCCCGACTCCACTCGCCGAGTCTGAAGAACAACTCGGCGAGTCCCAGTGAATCTTCAAGCTACTCGCCGAGTCTGCTCATCCGACTCGGCGAGTCCATGCCATGCATTCGATCAACTGCTTCCTGAAACACGTATGATCCCGAAATACACACTCATGGGACTATCTGGACCTCTAAACATCCTATTACTGGGGTATAAACACTTGGGTAACAACATAATAATCCATCTAATCATCAAATGGGTTCTATAAACCCTAACTTCATTTACACATCAATCACAGAAGAACAAAATCCGAGATATTACCTGATTGATGCACTTTCTGTGTCCCCAATCCTCAGAACGTGATTCTCTTGCTGTTCCTTTAGCTAAACCTTCCTCTTCCTTGCACACAACTCTTCCAAACCCAACAATGGTCTTCAATCCTTTCTCCAGATGCACACAATCGTTCTAGGGTTCTTCTCAGTAAGCAAAAACGAACAATGACGGCCTAAGAGGCATTATATACGTTCCAAACTAAACGGCTAGGGTTTCTGCTGAACAGCGTCGACTCGCCGAGTCCCTAATGGACTCGTCGAGTCCAGTCGTAAATCCGCGACCAAGTCTATGGTCCTACTCGGCGAGTCAGGCACCAACTCGCCGAGTCCCTTCCTAAAATGACCCAAAAATAGATTTAAAACAATACCTGAAATTTCGGGCTGTTACAGAAGACGGGGGTTTTTCGAAGAATAAAAATCAAGAGAAAATCTCAGTTGATGAAGAAAACATAGGTTACTCATCAAGGGGTTACCGTTCGAGAAATTCCAGCTCCGGTGTCTCCATCTTCTAAGAAACGAAGGGCTGAAGATGTGGCAAAATTTCTAAAAAAAACCCAACGTATAGAAGAAGTGGATCAAGTTCATGAGACTCCTGAAGATGAAATTCCTAAAGAAGTAGAGATTCTTCAGTCTATTGAAATTTCGAAGCTTGATGATATAAATCTCATTAAACCAACATCTTTACCTCAGGTTACTTCCACAACTGATTCTCCAACATTCCAATCTATTATGGATCAACCTTTCACCACTATATTCTCAACACAATCAACCGATCCACCAAATCCATCATCACCTGTTGCTGAAACCATGGCTGTTGATGAGGAAACTGATAACGAAGGATTTGGAGGAACATTCGAAGCTCTTTCATTTGATAAAGCTGAAGAAGATTTCCCTAACCATATGCTGATGACGATGAAGCAGTTCAAGATATTGAATTCAAAATTAAATTCTATCTTGCAATCTCAAGCGGATGTGGGAAGTGCTGGAATCACTATCATGGAAGTTGATTCCATAATAAAGGAATTGGAAAGAAGGATAATTTCGAAGGCATCAGGGTTAATACGTGATTCTGAAAGCCGCATTCTTGAGAAAACTGATCAGAATGATAGTTCTACAGAGAATAGAATCAATTCTCTGAGATCTGCTTTTCTGAAGGAAGTGAAGGATTTGAAGACTATTACGAAGGAGTGTCATGTGCTCTTTGTACAGGAAGTTAAGAAGGTTAGAGAAAATGTTAATATGCAAATTCGTGAACTTTGTGAAACAATGACGAAGGAGGTTCAGCATATTCAACAAGGGTATGAATCAGCACATCAGAAGATCGACATTATTTGTGATGTGGTTGTTCAGTGTGTTAAGATGTTCGAACAAGTCAACCTCAGATGATCTCTCTTTCAGCCAAAGAAGAACAACATTTTGGAGAGTTGGTGAAACTGCTGAAAGAACTCCAAGAAATATCTTCGAAAGTTTCTTCACCAATTATTTCTCAAGAATTTCTTTCTCAGAAATTCATTCATTTCGAAGCCATTCTACAAAAATACCTTGCTCCATTACTTCGAATTTCAAGCCTTTTGCCAAACGTATCAGATGCCCTACCTACTGTCACAGGGGTGCAAGGGGGAGAAAAGGTTGGTCAAGCAAAGGCTGGGGAACATGAGAAGAAAAATGAAGATATGAAGGTGGTAGGAAAGGTTTATCCTTCGAAAGTTGTTGTTAAGCCAACAATTGTTTCAGCTGCTCCAGTTATTTCAACTGTGACTACAACTGTTCCAATTTCAAGACCTATTGCAAAAGGGATTGTAATTGTGAATCAAAGTGATGTCTCTTCGTCAAAGAATGTAGCTCTTTCGAATGATAAAGACAAGGGAAAAGGAGTTTTGGTTGAGAAGTCTAACAAAGAGAAGAAAGCTGAGGTGGCAGCTGAAATTGAAAGAATGAGGCAAGTTGAAAGTATAATGCGACAAAGAGCTCTAGAAGGTACGAATGTTGATAAGGGGGATCCTTCAAAAATGTACAATTATGAAACAATAGAATCCAGGGTGATGTTCGATCACATGTATTCTTTTGAAAAGATTCCGAAGAAGAGCTTTGTGGTTACAAATACTGATTTTGGTCAACTTGATTTTCCAATCAATGAAATGATGTTTGTTATGCCACAGTTCAAGGCTGAGACAAAGTCTATGGATACTGAAGAGGGAAAGAAGATGAAGATACGTTTTCATGCAGTATTAGCAAACACTACAAGAAAAATACCCTTTTACGACGCGCAAACCACGACACTCATTGATTGATGTTACGCAGTAGAGAGTGACATTAAAAAAGTGTCATCCCTTCAAAAAATTTAAGGATTTATGTCACGTATTATTGCGTGCCCTTAAATTAGTGTCTAAAAAGGAACACAGAGGGCACCTATAATAAAATGCGTGTCGTCTAAGGATGTCGCTTTATAAATTTTAATGGAACGCGCGTTCCATCGTTTAATAACCAGGGGGAAAATGAAATCTTTAAAAATTAAAAACCCTGCCTTCCTTTTTTTCTCCTTTCCGTCTTGCCCTAATTATCTACGCTCATTCCTTCCCCCTCCCGACATTGACTGCCGCTACTTCTTCTTCCCTCGCACTTCTTTGGGACTTACGGATTTTCGGCTCTTCACGCAGAAAACTACGACGATAGAATTAAGGGAAGGAAGATTGGAGAGATTCCATCAGATACACATTCACATCCCTATTATGCGATTTTATTAGCAAAAAATCAACTCCACAATCGAATTAGGCCGTCCAAGGTTTTCTAACCCTATATTTTTGTGAAATTTCAATCACATCTCTCTAAACAGGGATGAGGATGGAAAAAGACAGGTTGATCTAACCACTTGAACATTCAGGTTATGTTTTGACTCTTCGTGATCTCTCTCTCTCTCTGTCTCTCTCTCTCTCTCTCTCTCTCTCTCTCTTCCCTGATATTAGGGTTTTTTTTTCATTTATAGAGCAGGTAATTTGAAGAATGGCATCCCTAAAATCAATTTTATAATCACTTGGTGGCTGACTTGTACGAACTCTACCAAATTTTGAGGTTTTATTATCATCTCTTTCATCGATAAATCTTTTTACCAGTTCATCTTTTCATAAATTTCGTTATGGTGCAGGATTGGTAAACAAATGTATTTAGAGTTTATACATTCTGTGGTTTTATCAAATTTATATGTTTCTCCTCATAAGAGTTCATCTGGGGCTGCCTCTGTGCTTTTGACTGGCTCAAGTGTAGAGCTTGGTGTCCCAGTTACTGTTCATCAGGTTTAATAATCACTAAACTTGTCAATTTTTCTTGATTATAACTTGTACAATTTCTCTATATATTTATGATTCAAAAACTCATATGAATTGATGGCTGCATTTATTACTTACCAGGATGGAGGTTGGCTTTATATTCAACTTCTCATGATACCCAATTTTTATACAGAAGGGTAAAATGGTCGTTAATTTACTCTGAAATAAGCAGCTTCTTCAGCTATACCCATTTCAATCTGCTTCAAGCTTCAAAAACAAGTTATTGTTACTTTGTGATTACCAAATAAGAGATACAATTGACTTTTGGAAGTTGATTTTTGCATTCTAATCTTTAAAACTGATATTGATTGAAAAAGAGACTGTAAGTAATGTATTGATTATTGCTTTATTTATTTTGCCTCTGTCGTGAAGATCAAAAGATGTGGAGAAATGGCACGAAAGTTGCGGTTCTTCAAAGATCAAATGTCAAAGGCGGGTACCACATGGTCATTAAATATATTTTTCAATTAATATCAGTCTTCATCTTCTTTATATTCTGCCATATCAAGTGATGGAAAATTCAGTCCTATGTCATTGTCTGGAGGTGAATTGTCGAGGGTATTTTGGTCTTTTAAATAAAAAGCAGACTGTTTGCCACCTGGACCTCGTGCTGGTGAATTCAGTCGTATGTCATTGTCAGGAGGTGAATTCAGTCCCATGTCATTGTCAGGAGGTAAATTTAGTCCTATGTCATTGTCAGGAGGTGAATAACTTATATTTTATTTAAACTTTATTTGGTTTTAGGTAAAGAAAGGTGGAATGCCACGTGGACCTCGTGTTGGTTTCTCTATGTGTGTACATAAAAGCGGACTAGGTTATTTGGTGAAGTTTTTGACATGGAGGCTGAAGGTTAATTTTCTCTTTAATTATTTTGATTTTGTAAAATTATTTGGAATCTATTAAATTCCTTGGAGGAAGATATGATTGCCTTTAGAACATAAACTATTATTTTTCATCATTAAGAAGTGTGTAAAACATGTGCAATTAATATGATTTCTAATTTTATTATAATGACTTCAATTGTATATACAGGTGATGTGTTAACGAGCTTGTTCTTGAATGAAAAGATATAAAATTGAAGTAAAAAAGATATAAAATTGAAAACAGAGGAATTGTATTCAAAGTCCTACTGAAGGTGGGACAGGGGGAGGAGGTTGGGCTAATACCCTTTTTTCTTTTCAACCTTTTAAATTCAAGTTTTTCAGCAAATATATAATTCTTTTTCAGCTCCTGGAGACAGGCCAATTATGTTAGTTTTAGCTCCAACTCGTGAACTTGATTCTATTTTTCAGAATAATGAACTGGTAATTTCTATTATTTTTTTAGTTAGGAATCTCTTATTATTCTTTAGTATTTGACATCCATAATCTTCTTGAATGTCCATTGAATTACAGGACAACCAGAATTTTCTTACAACAGAGACAACAATTGTATGGCCTGTATCTGTAATAAGATATACCAATTACCATTTGTCTCCTTGTGGTGTTACAAAAATTTTATGTTCTCATATATAATAGATGGGATCATATCTTAGCATTAGTTTTGTTATATTCTTGTTTGGTAAATTGTTAGAGCATTGAATTGAAATGTTTCCTCCAATTAATTGGCATTAGTTTCTATAGCCAATTAATTGGATGTAGAAAACTCGGGCACTAACCTCAATCTAAGGCTACAGATTCTTCCACAAAAGTTAAACAAGAAATCAGGGAAAAACTCCAAACCTAGTTCAGACTTCATTGCACCTACGGGTGGTGTTGCAGGTACAAGTGTTGCTAGGCTGCCACTTTTTCCTGAATAGTGCATGCAACAAAAATAGTTGAATTTTAAGAAAAAGCTCTTCACACAATGACACAAAAAATGGTTTTGACTCGTAAGGAAATTATATGCTTAATGTTATACTTGGGGGTTTTCTGAGGGTGTTTTTTTGTCATTTGTTTCCTTGTTTTTGAATTTTTTCAGCAAGAGGTGGTTTTAGAAAGGTATTGGCTTGGGGTTTAGCTTGCCTTTAAAACGAAAAGCAGGTATGTGCTTATTTTGTCTATCTGTTCTACACATAACATCTCTAAAGGATTATGGCAAGCTTGAATATTTTATCAGATTGCTTATGCTTATGGGATATTTCAATAGTATCATGATTAAGAAACTTTTAACTCTACATAGGTTTTTACGCAGCTCTCCAGTTGTTAGGGCCCATGTAGTTACATCAACACAAGTAATCCATTTGTCTTTTTCTCGGATTTTTCTTCATTTGAGCTTATTTCATATCCATTTCAGGAAATTGCTAGACAATTATGTATAGAGCATGAACTGATGTTTTCCAAAATGGCACAACCCTCCCTGGTTCATCTATGAATAAAATTTTAATAGTAAGTTTTTTTTTTGTTATTTTAACAGTAAGTTTTTTTTTGTTATTTTAGGAAATTGCTAGACAATTATTTCATCAGACTTCTCTAGAACTCAACTTCTTGTCTGATGTCCCAGTTTATTGGTTGGAATCCAGATGTCTACTCAAATTTTAACAGTAAGTTTTTTTTGTAAGTTACTTTTACTAATAACAATAGATAATTACTTTGCTCTTCATGGGATTTTAAGTTATTTCATCATACAGGAAGGCTGGTGGTGAGTTCATAACCAAAACTTTATAAGTTCCCTGTTCCATATCCAAAAGTTAAATTCTGGTACTTTTTTTTTGTTGATTTCAAGAGATTGATTAGGTATTATCATATAGTTAACAACTGTTAGAATTGTTTTTTTTTCTGTTGTCTACCTTATGTGTAAAGTCTGGGATTAATGATTTGTAATTTACATATACAGAAGTTTTACATATAGTAAACAACTGATACATTTGTGGAACATTGTTTCTTCTTTGCATTGCCCTAAATAGAGTTATTTTTTTCATCTATAAACAAAAAAATATATGTTACTGGGTAGAAATGCAGTCTAGTTTGCTTGTTTTTTTTCTTCTTCTTATAATTCTTGAGTACATGCAGAGTTTTTAAGACATCCAGTGTTGTTTTCTGTTCAGTGATATTGGTGATGAGGCCATTTTATCTGCACTATGGGAGAGATCTGAAGGGTAGATCTTAATCCATTTCTAATTAACTCCATGCATATGATTTACTTGAAAAACTCAATCTTTACTACAACTATTTTGTTTCCGGTTTGCAGAAAATTAAAGTTTCACTTCTACAGCACCAAGTGAAGTTGCTAGTTGTTGATAGTATGGCTGTTCTTTTGTCCGGGTGAGTTAACTCGGTTTAGTAATCTATGTTTTAAGCTCTTTGATCACAATTTCAAAACTCTGATTCTCATCTGTTATGAGGTTTTTTTTGTCATGTGGAACACATCCTGTATGTATAGTGTATGAAAAATACATTATACATGTGAATATGCAATATTTATTTAATAAAATGCTGGTTTTGTATGATATATATATATATATATATATATATATATATATATATATATATATATATATATATATATATATATATATATATATATATATATATATATATATATATATATAGGGAATATGAATAAGGACCTCCAATGCAACATCCATTCGGTTGACATATATCATTTATCAAGTGAGAGCTTTCTTTCTTTCGGCCAACCAAGTCAAAACCGGTTTCACTCGAAAACCGGTTCGGTTCCAAACCGGTCCACCCCCAAAAAAATCCGAACTTATATAAACCGGTTCCGTTTTACCGAAATCTGTTCAGAAAAAACTGGTTCCCCGTATATAAGTTTTTATTTTTATTTTTTTTATTTGGGATAATATTTGTAAAATAAGAATGGTTTTTTTTTAGATTGCATTGCTTTTTTATGTGGTTAACCCAAAAAAAAGAGCATTTCACAGTAGGTTTTTTTGGGGGGTAGGAATTGGGAATGCCTTATGCCTAATACACACACATACACGTCCATATATATGCATAATTGTAAAAAATTTTCATTTTTTTTGCTTTTGTTTCTTGTTTAATAATATACACATACGTTTTGATTTTTGTTTCTTTGGTTTAAATTTTTTTTGTGTGTATATGTACTAAAAAAACATAATGTATGCACAAAAACATAAATATCAGATTTGCCCTCAACAGAAAAATGAACTGATTACTTTTCTTTTACTGAATTACCCCTTCTAGAATATATATATATATATATATATATATATATATATATATATATATATATATATATATATATATATATATTGAAATAAATAGGAATGTAAAGTTAATTATGTATATCTACAGACATATGTCATCAGCAACATGCGTGAGCGAAGTAATTTCTCAGATTTTACTTAAATTTTACAACATGAGCTTGTATGGTTGCTTAATTGGGCTCTTTTGATATGTTGCTTTAGGTTGGCACATCCTGATCAACCCTCCATAACCTTCACAACTTCCAATGACAGAAAGTCAACACCTGCCACATCAAGTATACATATACTTCCAATTATTCTTCTATTTATACTCATATCTTATAAATTTTTCTAGGATAACATACAATCAGAATATTGACACCTTTATATGTAGTGTGTATTTAAATAGAAATTTGTATGATCTTGTAGGACTTGGATGCATTCTCTGTAACTATTGTTGTGTATTTAAATAGTGATTTCATTCGTGCTTCATTTGTTGTTCCTATTGTGAAGGTATGCCACTCTCTAGTTGTTTTTTTCACATAATTGACCAAATTATTTTAACGCCCCTCAATTATTCCAACAATAAACATTTTATGCAATACACAAGAATTTCTTGATCAAGGATTTATAACTTATTGGTCATTTTGGGTAAACTAATTTGGGTTTCCTGTAAACAGTTAGTTAATGGGAATATTTTCTTGTATTTTAACGTAATGCATGTCTTATGCAGGAGCATGAAGTAAAAGTGAAACATCAACAACTGATTAGTGGGGTAAGCAAACTTGTTTGTTTTCTTTACGCTTTTCTTTTGTTAACACAACAATGTATAACCAATATGTGATTCACAGTTTGACCATTAACTGGTTATCATTACTAATACTCGGGTATCTATATTGTCATATTGGGTGTCAACACATATATAGGACATCATAAGCTTCTTAGTCCCTTCCTTATTTGCAATCATTCTCTTTTACATCTTTGGTAAGTCTCCAAACTCACATTTTACATGCATTTTCGAAGGTATATTGTAAGTATTTACATCAGTAGTATCTGTATGTAGAAACCTTTTTTTGTAGGCCTAGAACAGTTTATTGGAAGTATTTTACATCTTTAATGAACTATGTTTATCATTTTTCTATCTTTGTAGGCTCAGAAATGTTTATTGGAAATGGTGTTATATTCCCTATAGTTCTTATTCTGCTGGAATATGGTTTTGCAACTGCATCTTCAACATATTGCCTAACCTTTTTCTCAAGGTTGGAATGCATAGTAACTTACCAATATAGATCTGCATTTTCATTAGTGAATTTGGGTTTTATGAAATTTTAAACATATTAGACCAGAATTTCTTCAAATTATCTCCAGGATTTTGCTTTGCTGATGGACTCGCTTCACTGTTGGATCCATTTGTTATTTGGCTGTTGAGGTGTATTTTTGATTTGAATTGAATCTATGAAAGTTGAATGTTTGATCAATGAAAATTGGGATAGATTGAAATCAACTTAGACATACTTTCTTTCTTTTTGACAGGGTGTCATTTTTTCCTTCTAACACTTGGGCTTGAATATTTCACTCCCCCATGAATTCAATGTATTTGGCATAAAGATCTTCCACAGAAAGTTTGTTTCTAACAAAACTGACAAGAGTTTGAAGCATTACTTTGATTTTTAGGATTACTTGGAAACTCATTGTTGTCTAACAGTTTAGACAACATTGATCTAACGAATTTGAAGCATGCCTACAGTGGTGGGGGGAAAACTAATAAATAAAGGTGAAGTTTTTTTCTAACAGGAATTTTTTTATTTTAGGTGACAATGGATCATAGGCCTCCATTCCTCACACTTGGGATACCAGCTGCCTTTTAAAGGGTTGTACCTTTAACTTCTTACACTAACAAAAATCCAATCAAGGTTTTTCTTGTTTAGTTGATTCTTTTTCTTAGGCATTCTTGACTCGTCTTGGATTAAAGCATTGTTATCTTATCAGCAAGTAATTACTTTCCAACCACGCCCGGTGGGCAGCTGCCCATGACACCAAGTTCAACATTTTTACGTAGTACACCAGGTGGCAAACTAATGGCATGAAGGATCAGGTTATATGGTTAGGGATATAGTATCAGGTTATATAGTTAGGGAAAACCCCTTAATAACAATGTATGGCATTAAATTTTTGTTACAACTATTGATTTGTTTTATCTTTACAAGGAACGATTATTTGTATGACATTAAATTTTAAACAATGGATTGTATTTTTTCGTATATGATATTTAATTTTCTATTATGAGACATTAATACAAATTTAATTTGAAAATTAGTAAATCTACAAATAATATTTCTTTTAAACATTTAAAATTATGATACGCAAAAATGTGTGTCATCTTCATTTATGACATGGCCTTTCTTGATAGGGGCTTTCTTGATGCGCATTGCGTGTCATTAACACGCGCGTCATAAGGTTGCGACACGCGAATGCGTGTCATCTTCCTTTATGACTGGGGCTTCCTGGATACGCATTGCGTGTCGTAAACGTGCGTCGTAATCACGCATCGTAAATGAGTGTCGTAAATGCGCGTCGTCTATAGACGACGCGTAAAAGTGCATCGTCTCTCTTTATGACATGGCCTTCCTTGACGCGCATTTGCGCGTCGTCTGAGCCTTTTACGACACGCAATGAGCGTCGTAAAAGGCTGTTTTTCTAGTAGTGAAAGGCTCAAGAATAAGTTTGGATCTTGGAGAAAATTAAGAAGGTGATATCTATAAAAAGGGATGTCATTTTCGAAGAGAAGTTTCAAAATGTAAAATATGTTGTGGCAAGGGCGAGTGGAAAGATACAAGAGTTTACTGTGGCGGACTTTCCATTGATGAACACTTATGATCTTATCAATGTTGCCCTGATACTTAAAGACAGGTCATTCTCTTTTCTCCAAGATACAAAACCAGATGTTTTCAGTCTTGGGTGTAGGCACATAAAAATATTCTTGGAGAATTATTTTGAGTGCTTAGCTCAAACTGATGTCGAACTTGCTACTGTTAAAGGCTATGACATAACTGCACCAATGGCTCCTACGAAGAAGCAGGTTGAGTTGAAAAAGTACGAAGATGGTGAAATATGTTTAAAGCCATTGGGGATTGTCTTTGCAGGAAAGGATAAAGCTGGAAGAGCTAAAAGATTTTTATTTCAAACTTCTGAAGTGGAGAGATATACAAATTCACAATATACGAACTTAATTGTTCGTATGAATCATTGCAAGAAGAACTCAGAAGGAGACAAGAAGGAGATAAAGAAAGTTATCTCCTGGTACATGGAAATCCGAAGAGTGTTGATGTATGTCGTTGAACTATAACTTCATGAAGACTTCGACCTTTATTCCAAAGGGGGAGATTGTTAGAGTTTAAATGATGTAATATGTCAAAGTGTTAGTTGTTACGAAGGATCTTTAGTCTTCAAAAGAAGAGTCTTCGGAAGTGATGTTATTTTTACTAAGGCATTTTAATGAATAGTCTTAATGTCTAGTCCTTAGTATTTTTATTATGCTTTTGTACTCCTATAAGTAGGGGTCTGTACTAAGTGAGTAGGAACTTTTCACTGAGTCTTTACAGAATATTCTTTGTACTCTGTAAAATCAAGAGCATAATATGAGTAGAACCAAGATTATATTTACTTTCGTGTTCATTGTTTTTCTTCTTTCTGAATTCTTACATGAATTGATCTTAAACTCGATTACAAATCTCTTCATATTTCCCGAAAATGTAAGTACCTCATGGCTTGATTTGTTGTTATATCATAACAACTAGTTTTATACATCATTTCATCCATTCAATTTTGTGTTTTACTTATATCTTCAAAACACCAAGAACACACACTAGTGTTCTTGGACCTTAAACACCCAATCGAGCTCCGATCTTGTAAGAGCACTTGCTATAGCTTCTTGTATGCTTATTATGACCCTTATAACACTTAAAAATCATCAAATAACACAAGAACAAAGGAGTTTACGGCCAAGGATGTTCTTGGGCCGTAAACCCCTTTTTAAGTGGTAAATTGGACCTTAGCTCCTACCTATGCCTTGGATGCCAACCTCGACCCTTCCTAGAAGTGTTTAAGACCTTAAACAACAATCAAAACATGTCCCTAAGAGAGTTTACAACCATAAACACATAAGAATATGGTCATTTGGCCGTAAACTCCACAAGGTGGTCTTATTATGCCCCTCATGCTTTCCTAAGGCTTGGACTTGATCATTTGATGCCCAATCATGACTTGTAAGACCTCAAAACACAATTTGGCACTTATTACCATGATTTTACGGCCCTAAACTCATGGTGAAATGGTCATCGGCTGCAAACTCCAGAAAGGGGTAGTTCATGGGCCATAAACTACAATGCCATGTCATACAACCCTTAGGTGTAACCCTTTCGTACCTGTAACACTTGAATCAAAGTGTTTCTATGATCTAGGGTGTATTAACTTGATTAATTAGTTATTAACTAACAAATTAGATACATATATGTTTGATTATATGTTAACTAGGACTATTTTGTGTATTTAAGTCCTCACTTGAGACCTAGCACCTTGTCCGACACTTCCATCCGATCCGCTCACTACAGGTGAGTTCACACCCCTTAATTAACCTTTTTAAATGTTTTTAAATGTTTTTAAATGCTTTATGGGGGGAAACAAGTTGAAACATGCTAGTTATTAAATCAATCACATGTGATTAATAACTAGCATGCAAATAGATTTACTACACTTTTAGCAGTTTTACCAAACAGATTACTTCAAATGACTTTTCAAAACATTTTTACTAGTTTAAAACTCTTTATCAAACTGTCTTACATACTAAATGATTCTTTTTCAAAACTTTGTTACAATTGTGTCTGTCCAAAACAAAGGATTCGTTATACTTTAAATTGTTCTTATCAAATAAATTGTTTTCAAATTGTTTTAGAAACTGACATCAAGTCACCTTTTCTTAGTTCTGAAACTCTTCAAAGGTTTTTACAAAACTTCTTTTATACTTTTATATTTTCAATTGCATGCCTAGATATGTATAGTTATATAAGTAATGTTTGAAGGACTTAGGAAGGCTAACCCGCCTTATTTCCTTTTCCCCATTGGGATGTGGTCTATTAGGGTATCGGGTATCCATCCTAAGGTCGTTTAACTATTAATTATATATCAGGTGTACATATATAGTCATAAAGGTTCTTCCACTCAATTCAATACCCTTGGGTAGCAATGGTATACTTCCATGTTCATACGTACAAGTTATATTACTAGTAAGCTACAATAGGCGTAGTTTAGGGTTTTACTAATACTAATACTAGAACAATGAATCATACAAAGAGTTAGTTCATATATGAGTCATAACTTATAGTGATGACAAACAAACATAATACATAGTGATGAGTAACAAACATAATACTTAGTGATGAGAAACAAACATAATACATAGTGATGAGAAACAAACATAATACTTAGTGATGAGAAACAAACATAATACATAGTGATGAGAAACAAACATAATACATAGTGATGAGAAACAAACATACAGGCTAGACAGAGGAAGAACAAACAATACAGCTAGCACATACATTACATATACATTACATTAAGTTATGTGAGTTATTAAACGGATCATGGCACTACCTGCCATGACCGTTTTTGTATCCATAGTATCCTTAATTGGGGAGCGTATGAGTTTGCGTATAGATCTATACTGGATTGACTATCCTACACCTTATTGCTCGCTACAGTGGAACTTACAATTCTATGGGTGCTAAATGTCATTTCTTATGGCGTCTTACATCGTCGTTTTACTATTGAGTTGGTAGCAGGATACAGGCCGATCACATGTTACTTTAAATTTCATTTGGTTTAAGGTAGTTAGTACAACAGTAGTCACTTATTATAAAACTACAATACTTTATTATTTCCCTATAACATTCACTTCGTGAACATTCACACGATGCACGGTAATATAAATACTATATTTTTGGTTAATGATAGTTAGATTTGGGAAAATACACACTCTTACAATAGACACAATTAGATACTAGATGCCTTGGTATAAGGCTATTTTCAGTAGGAAGCATAGGGTTTTCTAGGTTATTCAAAACTTTTACATACTCATACCTACAAATGCAGTCTTACAAATACATTATTACAAATACGGACACTAAAATACTTATGATGTCACTAGCTTTAAAGCTGATACTCTCTTTCAAAATAACTTGTATCCTCAGGTCAATAGTAGACAGGTACCAATGCAAGCTTTAGAGAAGATGGAGCTCGTTCAAGACTCATCTTTCATTCTTGATTCATACTTTAGTATCTATTAAACATGTCAGAACACTTGTATTAAAATTATATTATTAAAGCAATGGATGATGTTGTTGCTTGTTTACTACTATTCATTGTTGTGATACTGTACATGACGTCCTTTGCCTCAGAACGTTTCCGTCGTTCCTAGTTTTGGGGTGTGACAGATTGGTATCAGAGCATTGTTTATGGTGAATTAAGTATATCAACCCATAAAAGATATAGTAACTATAAATACAATGGGATTAAAAATACTCTGACCAAGAGTTTATACTTTTAAATAATGAAATATTTAACAAAGTATGCGTGCCTGCATTCATACTAAAATCAGTGTCACTAGGACAGTACAAAAGAATTACGATTGTTGGACAACACAAGTTGACTTAGAGACATATAGTCAAAATTGGGAAGATATAGCCTAATCAGCTATATTATCTGAGGGTTGACTAGCATGTGCCTAAGTGTAGTTATGAGGTTGCAACAAGTCTAAAATCTTACCAACAATACCACAATAAGAACAATAGAACATAAACCTAAAATACTATAGGGGTATTTGTGTTACTATAAGTACTTTATAATTGAGAACTAAAAAGGATCTTAATTACTAAGTTGATAGTTGCTAAGTGGATACACTAAGGCTATATGTAACTAGGACGTTATAGACTTACTGTGGAAATATTGCTTCACCCCTATTCTTTGTGAATTTGGAGTTAAGGTCACTTATTCGAAGGCCTATCCTGTTGTGATTACATATAACTGGTATGCACTTCACAAATAGTGATGTAACTAATGAAGATTTTCTAAATAATTATCTAGATAATTCGTCTAATAATTATTTTCTTACCCTAATTCTCGCATACATAACATGGCTGGACTCCATCCCCACGACAACCCGTACCTTCCGAATGAGGTCATTACTGGATGGTTTGGGGAAGAACCATAGAATGATCATCTGATCCCTTTGAATGATCACCATGCTGAAGACCTTTCGGATGGTGCTAACTCTGATACCGAAGTTGAGAACCTACCCCAGACAGCTCCCTTTCCAAATCCTGACCCTCGTTTGGCTTTTCATGGCCCGACGCCTCCTTGGGTCGAATGCTTGGAAACATGGAGCCAAGGACAAGATCAGCCCATGTCGTTTAATGGAGACTGAAGCTTCTACATCGTAAATGAAGGGAGCACAGCAGACAGAGTTCTAGCAATCCTAATCCGTAGAGTTTCCCGAAACGAAATTCATGGCAGGACAACTCTAAATCGTATCACGGAAGTTGACACTAATGGAGGGATGCATATCCTTCGCACCAACCACCTTGAACATGCTCATGAGAGATCTCATAGAGACCACGAAACCCTGATGCAAGCACTAGCTGAAACCCGAGCCAAAGTCATAGAGCTCCGAGTACGTCAGAGGGTATACGAAAGATACCTGCTTTATATGGAACGTCAACTAGCTAAACTAAGGGTTCACCATGAGGGTGACCGTTGCCAGTAGGAGATACTTTATTTCCCTTTTTTTAAGGACCATGTTCCTATCCATGTTCTGTGTAGCACTTATCTATGTGACTACCTTGTACTGTAAGTACTTTAGTGAGGTCTTTATGTTGTCAAATACTTTTCTACTCCATATGTGATGTAAGACATACTACCAGGTCATTTTTTTCCCCAAACTTATTACATCTTAAACATCGATGATATTGAAAGTCGACTAACTCCTATGTCACTCTTTGTTCAAAAACTTTCGTCATACCTTCATTTGGATTCTATCTGAAACTTGATTTAGTCAAGTCATTGGACTATAGTGATTTAACTCCGAGATCATCTTCGAGCCTCTTTCAAAGGTTGGATCATATTATCCACCAACCATTAATACCTCGGCTTGAACGAGAAAACGTCTTGAGACCATTCTACGAACATACTTCAATTCCGTACTAGGACTGCATCATAGGGATGTAGGTCAAACTTTCAAGAACATACTCTTACTCTTTACTTAAGCGATCGAAGTACATTTAGGGTCAACCAAAATCGCTCACAAAATCCTTATCTTTCGTGTTACAGAATCATGTCGTCATCCGGAAACAATCAGTCGAGCAACGAAACCCCTCCATATCGACGTCGCTACGTTACAAGCTGCAGTAGCAGCTGCTGTGACAACTTTCCTTACACACATTAACTCCGACAATAAAAACAAGACTGACAAAGGAGTCGAGAGTCCCGATTGTAGTACCAATCCAGGAAGTCAACAAATGACAACAGTCACAGATTTGCGAAGCCGTAAGACCGAAAAGAGGAGACGATATCGCCAAGCCAGAACTGAGCGAAAGCGATTCCAGAGACTTGCAATGCAACAACATTATGTGGAAACTCCTGCCCCTTCAGCACCGGCACGACCCATTCCTCCAGTCCCTAGCATCGGACCAACCCTACACACAAAATTAGTGATAAATCCGGACTCTTTAAAAGGAAATTTTCGAAGTGGAGTAACGAGGAAGGCAGTCATGTCCACGTAACTCTGACTAAACACCTTACTCCCACCACCAATGCTAGTACTAGCCAGTCATGCCACCAATGCGGTGAGATAGGGCACTTCAAGAAGGATTGTCCTATAACAAAGAACTCCGGCGCAGATGGCAGAATTCTAAGGATCACTGCCGCAGGAGAGACTACTCTAAACCCATGTAAAAACAATTAAGGCGTTTCATTGTAACAGACTTATAAACCGTTTAAAATTTGTGCGACTCGAGTCTTACCTTTTGCGGGATCCCGTCAGTTAAGGGACCCCCGTACTGCGTATACTTTCTTTTGTAGTATACCTTATTTGCAGGAATAGTCTTGTAGTAAGTCTAAGGTACTGTAACTCTGTTGATGGTTGCATGGTTGTGTTTTGTCTGTAACGTCTTATGTTCAAATCTAATGTATTTAGTTCCCATATGATTACGACATTATCATACAACTAGATTCAATTTGATCCGCACAATACCAGCTCCTTACTTACATCTCTTTCTCCGAAATCGCCTTTCTAGCGAAGCTGTCATATCAGAACACCGAAATACTCATGCATGGAGTACCTCATGTTTCTTTTCCTTTCCGAAGAAATCCTCGAAGTAACACTCGTACAGTACATCAAGTTCAATCCAAAGACCAACACGGTTGATCTATCACTGAAGAATGTATACAAAGGGGTGGTATATAATCAAGGTTCTACAGGTTAAGAATTGAATTGATGATTCCACTTTAACTTCTTTTCCTCATTGGGATGTGAACGTAATGAAGAATCATTTATTCGACTATCTTTTCAATCTTATTTATATACGACTCGTATACACGAGATTGTGATCGTTGAACCATGTATGAATTCTAATATGAACTTCAGGATGGAGACTGCCCAAGGCTACGTGTAATCGCATCATCAGGTGAACAAACTTAGAACCCAGTACGACTCCTGAAACCATATCACCATACCGTCTAAACACCCATAGAGAGACAAGAACAGTCCAGACAACTTAGCGAACTAACCAGCATAAGAATAGAAAGACCCAAGTACTCGTCCTGGAGAGCTCCAGTCTTATTCCTCCGAGAGGTGGATGAATAGTATCATAAGTACATCAACTATCGAAGGCCTCGTCAAGATTTCCATTAGAAATCATTATCTCTGCCTCGCATGGATGAGTTGGTTGAGCAAACGCAAGAAACGAATTACCTTTCAGAAACGGACCTTAGATCCGAATATCACCAATTTCGAGTATTAGAGAAGGATGTCCCAAAGACGACCTTCCGAACTCGATACGGACACTACAAGTCTGTAGTGATACTCCTCGGATAGGACCAATACACCCGTAGTACTCATGAACTTAATGGATAGAGTACACCATTCTTACTTGGATCAGTTCGTCATTAACCTTGTAAATGACTTACTTATCTACCCTCATAGTAAGAAGGAAATCATAAAGAGCACCTACAACAAACCATGGAACCAATATGATCAGAGAAGCGTTACGCAAAGTTCTCTATATACGAGTTTTGGGATTAAAGAGTCAAGATTTCCTAAGACACACTATTAGTGATGTGGAAGTTCTTGAGAACCCTTGCAATTTATCAAAACCGTTGAGAATTTGTCAGCACCAAAGATGCCGTCGGGAATTCGTCAAATTTTAGGTCTTTCAGACCTACTATAGTAGTCCATTTAGAACTCCTCGCAAATTATGGAACTACTTACGACTTTGACCTAGGAGGGAGTGGCCCTTGACTGGGAAGAGAAGCAAGAGAGAGAAACCCTTGGAACTCCATGTGAGAGACCAAATTCATTTGGAAGTCTCACTCTGTGAATGGCTTGATACGCTTCGGAAAACGTGGAAAGCTAAATCCAAGGTACATTGGGCCTTTCAAGATTCTCGCAAGAATCGACCCTGTAACTCACAAAGCCAACCTACACCGCGAGCTCTGTAATGTACATTTTACCCTTCATGTCTCGAACTTGAAAATGTACCTTTCCATCAGGACTCTCGTAATCCCACTTGACGAGATCAACATTAACGAGAGCCTCAACTTCGTGGAAGAACCAGTGGAGATCATGGACCGAGAGATCAAGCAAACGAAACAAAGTCGTATCCCGATTGTGAAGGTTCGCTGGAATGCCAAGCGAGGACCGAAATTCACATGGGAGCGTGAGGATCAAATGAAACTGAAATATCCTCATGTATTCTCTTAGTTATCTGTAACTACTTTATTTGCTTAGAATTTAATTTCGGGACGAAATTCCCTTTAACGGGGGATGATGTGACAACCCGAAATTTTCGTTCGGTCAAACCCTAAAGCCAATCACTTCAAATTATAAGTCAAGTTCATTTTTATTTGTTGTTATCAAATTTAAAGTTCGTTTGATTATTTTTATAATTATTCTTCAAACGAACGGGTGAAAGCAAGTGCTGTCTCGAGTCTTGAAATTCCAAAACCGCAAGTACCACGTAGTTAGGAAATTCACATCCAAAATTTTATGTTTGGGCCATAAATCCTTCCAAAACTGTAAACTCATGCCTTAAGCATGAGTTTACTCCCCAAAACACCTCACTTCTTACTTGCAATCTCAAGAATCAACTCCAAACACTCTCAACTACCATCCCGTCTTTCACCCAATTTCCCAAAAAAGTAAGTACTTCTTGGCTTGATTTGTTGTTATATCATAACAACTAGTGTTTATACATCATTGCATCCATTCAATTTTGTGTTTTACTTAGATCTTCAAAACACCATGAACACACACTAGTGTTCTTGGACCTTAAACACCCAATCGAGCTCCGATCTTGTAAGTGAACTTGCTATAGATTCTTGTATGCTTAGTATGACCCTTATAACACTTCAAAATCATCAAATAACACAAGGACAAAGGGGTTTACGGCCAAGGATGTTCTTGGGCCGTAAACCCCTTTTTAAGTGGTAAATTCGACCTTAGCTCCTTCCTATGTCGTGGATGCCAACCTTGAACCTTCCTAGAAGTGTTTAGGACCTTAAACAACAATCAAAACATGTCCCTAAGAGATTTTACAACCGTAAACACATAAGAATATGGTCATTTGGCCGTAAACTCCACAAGGTGGTCTTATTATGCCCCTTATGCTTTCCTAAGGCTTGGACTTGATCATTTGATGCCCAATCATGACTTGTAAGACCTCAAAACACAATTTGGAACTTATTACCATGAGTTTACGACCCTAAACTCATGGGGAAATGGTCATGGGCCGCAAACTCCATAAAGGGGTGGTTCATGGGCCATAAACTCCAATGTCATGTCATACAACCCTTAGGTGTAACCTTTTCGTACCTGTAACACTTGAATCAAAGTGTTTCTACGATCTAGGGTGTATTAACTTGATTAATTGGTTATTAATTAACAAATTAGATACATATATGTTTGATTATATGTTAACTAGGACTATTGTGTGTGTTCAAGTCCTCACTTGACACCTAGCACCTTATCCGACACTTCCATCCGATCTGCTCACTACAGGTGAGTTCATACCCCTTAATTAACCTTTTTAAATGTTTTTAAATGCTTTATGGGGGGATACAAGCTGAAACATGCTAGTTATTAAATCAATCACATGTGATTAATAACTAGCATGCAAATAGATTTACTACACTTTTAGCGGTTTTACCAAACATATTACTTCAAATGACTTTCCAAAACATTTTTACTAGTTTAAAACTCTTTATCAAACTGTCTTACATACTAAATGTTTCTTTTTCAAAACTTTGTTACAATTGTGTTTCCAAAACAAAGGACTCATTATACTTTAAACTGTTCTTATCAAATGAACTGTTTTCAAATTGTTTTACAAACTGACATCAAGTCACCTTTTCTTAGTTCTTAAACTCTTCAAAGGTTTTTACAAAACTTCTTTTATACTTTTATATTGTCAATTGCATTCCTAGATATGTATAGTTATATAAGTAATGTTTGAAGGACTTAGGAAGGCTAACCCACTTTATTTCCTTTTCCCCGTTGGGATGTGGTCTGGTAGGGTATCGAGTATCTGTCCTAAGGTCGATTAACTATTAATTATATATCATGTGTACATATATATTCATAAAGGTTCTTCCAGTCAATTCAATACCCTTGGGTAGCAAGGGTATACTTCCATGTTCATACGTACAAGTTATATTACTAGTAAGCTACAATAGGCGTAATTTAGGGTTTTACTAATACTACTACTAGAACAATGAATCATACAAAGAGTCAGTTCATATATGAGTCATAACTTATAGTGATGAGAAACAAACATAATACATAGTGATGAGAAACAAACATAATACTTAATGATGGGAAACAAACATAATACATAGTGATGAGAAACAAACATAATACTTAGTGATGAGAAACAAACATAATACTTAGTGATGAGAAACAAACATAATACTTCGTGATGAGAAACAAACATACAGGCTAGACAGAGGAAGAACACACAATACGGCTAGCACATACGTTACATATAGATTACATTCAGTTATGTGAGCTATTAAACGGGTCCACGAACTACCTGTCATGACCGTTTTTGTATCCAGAATATCCTTAATTGGGGAGCGTATGAGTTTGTGTATAGATCTATACTGGATTGACTACCCTACACCTTTCTGCTCGCTACAATGGAACTTGCAAGTCTACGGGTGCCAAATGTCATTTCTTTTGGCGTCTTACATCGTCGTTTTACTATTGAGTCGGTAGCAGGATACAGGCCGATCACATGTTACTTTAAATTTCATTTGGTTTAAGTTAGTTAGTACAGCAGTAGTCACTTATTATAAAACTACAGTACTTTATTATTTCCCTATAACATTCACTTCGTGAACATTCACACGATGCACAGTAATAAAAATACTATATTTTTGGTTAATGATAGTTAGATTTGGGAAAATACATAGTTAGATACTAGATGCCTTGGTAGAAGGCTATTTTTAGTAGGAAGCATAGGCTTTTCTAGGTTATTTAAAAAATTTACATACTCATACTTACAAATGCAGTCTTACAAATACATTCTTACAAATACATTATTACAAATACGGACACTAAAATACTTATGATCTCACCAGCTTTAAGGCTGATACTCTCTTTCAAAATAACTTGTATCCTCAGGTTAACAGTAGACAGGTACCGATGCAAGCTTTAGAGAAGATGGATCTCGTTCAAGACTCATCTTTCATTCTTGATTCATACTTTATTGTCTATTAAACATGTCAGAACACTTGTATTAAAATTATATTATTAATGCAATGGATGATGTTGTTGGTTGTTTACTACTATTCATTATTGTGATATTGTACATGACGTCCTCCACCCCAAAACGTTTCCGCCGTTCCTGGTTTTGGGGTGTGATAACTGTTTCCGTCCATTACAAATTACTTTTCTCGATACAGCCCTTTAGTGTGTTGAATAGCAGCATGGCCATGTCGGCCGACTTTGATATGAACCTGCTGAGTGCTGTGATTTTCCCATTTAAGCCTTGCGCATCCCTTAAAGTGATTGGAGGTGGATGTCACACCCCGAAAACCGAAGGCGGAATACATTTTCGGGGTTGACTACCACGTTGAGTATCAAATCCAATGTACATAGTAAGTAAAGTAAAACAACCACTACATTACATAATAAAAGTTTTACAGTTGTTTCAAAAGTAAAGTTTGTACAGTTGTGATACATAGTATATATAGACAAAATGAAACGGGTCTTCATGTACACCGTCTTCGAGCAAAAGGATCTTCGGGTACCTGTTCTAACGTCGACCTGAGAACACAAGCGGTTTGAAAATCAGCATAAAGCTGGTGAGTTCATAAGCGGTTTTGTTTTATGAATACGTATCGGTTTCCTTTCTGTTTTTGAAATGTTATGAACACCAAGAAAATCCCATATTTTCTTAAAAGTTGGTTATTGTTTCACAAATGTAAAGTATGATAAGTTTGTACACTGAAAACACGTTTATTCATGTGAAAATGTATAGTTGGTCATCTGAATGGTTAAATTGTTCTGTTTACGTATCATGTGTTACCAGGAAAGTCCCATACTTTCCTTATTGTATATTACAAATTGTAAAAGATGTAATGTTATCCAATTTGATATTCTTTCTAGTTATGTAATTGTTACCCAGGAAAGCCCCATGCTTTCCTATATGTATGTATCTTATGTAAACGATGTGAAAGATGTAAAAGATGTAATCGTGATTAGTTTCCATGTTTTCCCCAGGAAGGCCACGTACCTTCCTGAATGTTAGTTACAGTAAGTAAAAGATGTAAAAGATGTAAACGATGTATAAAGTAATCCATTATTACTGTAAGTAAATCTCTGTTATCCTAATTGCGAGTTCCATAACCATACAATAGACTGAACCCTGTGGCAATAAGTAGTCCACATGTGGCAATAAGTCGTCCACATACTTATGACTTTCGTCACCCTTGAACCATTTCGGTTAGGCTGTAGCTAGCAGCCAGGTGTGGGGTAGTCAGCCCCATATAGATCTATACACTCAAGTCACGCTCTCTAAATACCAGAGATTCAGGTTATGGGTGTAGTCCTCCACTCGCGTAACCTGGGTGGAGTGTTCTCCGAGGACGTGTCTCCAATCATACAGGAATAACAAATTTACTAGTAATAATATGTTAGTCCTCCACTCGCGTATGTGTGTGGAGTGTTACCGAGGACAAAATAGTGTACAGGTAATTATATTCAAATGTATTAATGTCATGCTTTTAACTGATAAAGTGTGGAAAACCATTTGTGAAATATATGTAAAACATACTAGTTTAAAGACCTATTTCACAAATATATGTTACGTGATATGTACGTTCAATCTGGTATCGGATATGTAATCAGTAATAAAAGCATATAAGTACGAAACACACATTTGAAAACATGTTTTGAGTACAAGAATTCCCTTGTACTTTTCTTGTGTTCCCCCCCCTGAAAACAGTGAAAACAGTGGAAAAAGGGTAGGGTATGAACTCACCGGACTCGGAAACGTGTCGGTTTTGAATGCTAGACGTCGGTTCGGGGTTTGATTACTCGCGATGACCCTATGTAAAATGATATAATGTCCATATATATACAATTAGAGATACATTCACTAATCATATGGAACATTACACTCCAATGAGGTTAAACACCTCAAAACGAGCGTTTGGAGTGACCCGGGTGACATCTTCGGACTTGTAATGACACTAGGGACTTGGGACTTGAGTTTACTCCCCATAAGTAAACATTTTAAAGAGTTTACAACTATGGAACACCCACATACATGAGTTTACGGCCGTAAACTCATGTGGGTGTGGTTTTGATGGTTTAAGGACTTAATTGGACTTAGGGATTGCTAGAAATGATTATCTAAACACATTGGAACACTTGCAATGGATTCAAATCATTTAAAACATGAGTTTACGGCCACACTCATAGAGTTTACGGCCGTAAACTCACCATGGCTAAGAATAGGTTATTTGAGCTATTTAGGGCAATCACATGTGATTCAAACTAATTTTCTAAGCATTGTTATGAATTTAGAACATCAATTAAGACACTTATTGGAGTTTACGGCCTAGAGGTATGTTCTAAGGCCGTAAAATCTCCTTTACCATTGAAAAAGATAGTTTTTGATGTTTAAAACAATCACATGTGATTCTAGAAATTCATACAAGTCATTTGGGTGCATTTGATGCATCTTTAACATTGTTTTATGAGTTTACGGCCAAGGGTATGCTCCTAGGCCGTAAACTCCCATAAATGATACTTTTGATATGTTTCAACCCTTTAAACCATTTTTAGATGCATCTAGATTTTACCATAAAGCCATTGGTTGAGTTTGAAAGCATTTTGACATGTTTAAGGGCATTAAATCACCCTTTTAGAGGAGTTTACGGCCCAAGAGTATGTCTTGGCCGTAAACTCATCTTTATTACTCAAAAATCAAGTTTAAAGTGTTCCAAGTCTAGATTAGCAAGTCCAAGGTTCATATCTAAGTCCCAACTAGGTTTTGGAAGGGTTAATTGGCTCAAATACCCTTTGTATATGAGTTTACGGCCCAAGAATGTTCCTTGGCCGTAAACTCACTTTTGTCCCTCTAAATCCATGTTTTACATGTTATAAGTTCTTTCCTTTAAGCCCTTATGTCATATCTAGTGTCCAACTATGCAAAGGAAGGGTTTTAGGGCTTAAAAACCCTTGGTATATGAGTTTACGGCCCATGAAGGTTCCATGGCCGTAAACTCATGAATGTTGTCCTAATTCATGCTTTGAACTCGAATTTGAAGACCAAATATGTTATAGATTAAGGCTAGGAAGGTACCTTAGAGATTAGAAGCCTTAATTTTGAGTTTTGATCTCTTAAACTTGGATTAGGAGAGAGGTGGGTAATGTTTAGTGGTAAATTGACCAAAGGCTTCAAATGAAGTCCAAAACACGTTTATATAGTGTTTAAGTTTTGGACACAGTGGAATTCTACCCGATACCGGCTTTAGACGGGGTTTTTGGTCGTACCCGATTGAGTTACCGTAACCCGATACGGTAAATTCTAGAAATATTCCGATCACTAAAGTTGGGTGTTAAAATAATTTCTAAATGTATTAAGACACCCATTAAGTCATTTTAAATGTGTACTAAATAATGACTTAATTAAACAGAAAAATCGGAAATCGGAATCGGAACGACGATCGGTTGCGCGAATTGAATTATAAAAGAGTTACATTAAAATGATGCGGAAATTTCGGGTTGTTACATTATCCCCCCGTTAAAGGGAATTTCATCCCGAAATTCAAGTTTAGAACATAAGGCAAGATACAAATCATGGATAAGAAAAGAGTTGTGGATACTTCTGTTTCATTGAATCTTCCCGTTCCCAAGTGAATTCCGGTCCCCGCTTGGCATTCCAGCGAACCTTCACTAACGGGATGCGACTTTGTTTTGTACGTTTGACTTCTCGATCCATGATTTCGATCGGTTCCTCCACAAAGTTGAGGTTTTCATTGATCTCGATCTCGTCTAAGGGAATTGTTAGGGTTTCATCGGATAGGCACTTTTTGAGATTCGAAACATGGAAGACAGGATGAATGTTACTGATTTCATGAGGTAAATGAAGTTTATAGGCAACTGGACCGATCCTGGAGAGGATCTCAAAGGGTCCAATGTACCTCGGATTAAGTTTCCCACGCTTACCAAAGCGTACAGTGCCTTTCCAGGGCGAGACTTTTAACAGGACACGGTCTCCAACCTGGAATTCTAGTGGTTTCCGACGATTATCAGCGTAACTCTTTTGACGATCAGTGAGGCTTTCAGTCGGTTACAGATTTGAATGATCTTTTCGGTGGTTTCACGGATGATTTCAAGACCAGTGAGAGCACTGTCGGGGACTCGACTCCTGGCTAACTGTGTATCCCCCACCTCGGCCCAGCACAGAGGGGATCTGCACTTACGACCGTATAGGGCTTCGAACGGAGCAACCCTAATGTTGGTGTGGTAACTGTTATTGTACGAGAACTCGATCAAGGATAGATGTGTATCCCACGACTTTCCAAAGTCAATGACACATGCCCGAAGCATGTCCTCCAGGGTTTGGATTGTTCTCTCACTCTGTCCATCGGTCTGAGGATGATATGCCGTGCTCATATCTAGTTTGGTTCCAAGGGCTTTCTGAAGAGATTGCCAGAATTTGGAGGTAAACCTACTATCTCGATCAGAGATAATGGATACAGGTACACCGTGAAGACGTACTACCTCCTGGATGTAGGTTCGCGCGAGTCTCTCCATCTTGTATGATTCTTTGATCAGGATGAAGTGAGCGGATTTTGTCAGGCGATCGACAATTACCCAAATGGTATCGTACCCACTAGAACACTTGGGTGATTTAGTGATGAAGTCCATGGTAATCATCTCCCATTTCCACTCGGGAATCTCGGGTTGTTGGAGCAGACCTGAAGGTTTCTGATGTTCGACCTTGACTTTGGCGCAAGTCAGACACTTGCCCATGAATGTAGCTATCTCAGCTTTCATGTTTGGCCACCAGTATTGCCTCTTGAGATCCAAGTACATCTTGTCCGAACCTGGGTGAACAGAGTATTTAGTTCTGTGTGCTTCCTCCATGACTATTTCCCTGAATCCACCAGATTTGGGAACCAGATTCGATTCATGAAACAGTGAACTCCGTCACCTCTGATCTCGAGTTTCTTTTCCATCCCTCTCAAGGTTTCATCAAACATGTTTTCGGGTTTGAGGGCTGTTAACTGGGCTTCTCGGATTTGCATAGGTAGATTGGAATGGATGGTCATCGTCTGGTTCCTCACTTTGTGGCTTGTACTATCCTTTCGGCTAAGGGCATCTGCTACCACATTGGCCTTGTCGGGGTGGTAACTGATTTCACATTCATAATCACTGAGTAATTCTACCCATCGCCGTTGCCTCATGTTTAAGTCTTTCTGATTAAAGATGTGCTGCAGGCTCTTGTGATCAGTGAAGATTGTGCACTTAGTTCCATAGAGATAATGTCTCCAAATCTTCAATGTGAAGACTACTGCTCCTAGTTCCAAGTCATGTGTGGTATAGTTGACCTCATGTGTTTTTAGATGTCTAGAGGCATAAGCAATCACTTTTCCTCTTTGCATAAGCACACAGCCTAAACCTTGATTAGATGCATCGCAGAAGACAACGAAATCCTCCGTTCCTTCGGGCAGAGACAGAACAGGTGCACTGCATAAGGCTCTCTTCAACGTTTGGAATGCAGTTTCCTGTTTATCACTCCAACAAAAGGGTACACCTTTCTGTGTTAGAGTGGTTAAAGGTTTGGCGATTTTGGAAAAGTTCTGAATGAATCGACGATAGTAGCCGGCTAGACCCAAGAATTGACGAATTTCTGTGGGTGTTTTCGGTGCCGACCAACTCTCTATCGCTTTAATCTTGGAAGGATCTACATGAATACCCTCCTCGCTTACCATGTGACCGAGGAAAGTTACCTTCCGTAACCAGAATTCACATTTGGAAAATTTTGCGTATAGCTTTTCGGATCTAAGGGTTTCCAACACTAGCTTCAAGTGTTGCTTGTGGTCTTCTTCGCTCTTGGAGTATACGAGGATGTCGTCAATGAATACGATAATGAATTTGTCTAAAAAGGGACGGCACACCCGGTTCATCAGATCCATGAACACAGCCGGTGCATTGGTTAGACCGAAGGGCATCACTACGAATTCGTAGTGTCCATACCGAGTCTTAAAAGTTGTCTTGGAAACATCATTCTCCTGGACTCGTAACTGATGGTACCCTGACCGACGGTCTATCTTAGAAAAGTAGCTGGCTCCCTGCAGTTGATCGAAGAGGTCGTCTATTCTTGGAAGAGGATATCGGTTCTTAACGGTTAACTTGTTCAGTTCACGATAATCGATACACATCCGAAAGGATCCATCTTTCTTCTTAACAAACAGAATCGGAGCTCCCCAGGGTGAGGAACTCGGTCTAATGAATCCTTTACTGAGCAAATCATTGAGTTGACTGGATAACTCCTGCATTTCTGCCGGAGCTAAGCGACACGGGGATTTTGCTACGGGGGTAGCTCCAGGAATTAGGTCAATACAGAACTCGACCTGACGTTCGGGAGGAATCCCTGGAAGTTCTTCGGGAAACACATCGGGAAAGTTACAGACTTCGGGAATGCTCGCGAGGTCTCTAACTTCTTGTTTCTCGTTGATCACATGACCTAAGAATGCAACACACTCCTTTCGAAGGAGCTTTCGAGCTTTGATGTAAGTAATGATATGAAGATTGGAACTGGGTTTATCGCCATAGATTACGAGAGTTTGATTCGAAAGAAGATTGAGACGGATAGCTTTTTCGTAACAAAGAATGTCAGCATGATTGGGACTCAACCAATCCATCCCAATGATAACCTCAAAGCTCTTAATGAAAACGGGCATGAGGTCTATAGGAAATGAGTGATCATTTAAGGTAAGCGTACAGCCTATAAATACATCGTTAGCGCTTTCTTTCTCACCGTTAGCCATCTCGACGGTAAACGTTTCAGTTAGTGGTTGAGGATTTGGTTTTAGATTACGTTTGAATGCATGACTAACAAAACTCCTTTCAGCACCCGAATCGAAAAAAGAATACTAGCATATGAGTTGTCGAGAAGGAACGTACCCGAAACAACAGTGGGATCAGCAACTGCTTCCTCCCGTCCCATGGTTAGAACCCTTCCAGTGTTACCAGCAGTTGACTTCTTGGGACAATCCCTTTTAAAGTGCCCAACTTCACCACAGTTGTAGCAGGCTTGACTAACACCTGCTCCCGATGATTGGTTAGCTGATTGGGTAGGAGTTCTGCAGTACCGAACTGTGTGCCCTTTCTTACCACAGTTGGTGCAAGACAATTCTCGACAGGGACCAGGATGATGATGGTATTTGCACTTATCACACAGAGGGAGGTTACCAGCATATTTACTGGTAGGAGTTGAGGCTGTGGATCCCATGGCAGAAACAGTAGCAACAGGGGTAGTAGTAGCAGCATGGATTGCTACCGTCTGTTGTTTCTTAGATGATCCTTGAGAAGATTGACCCTTCTTCTTCTTCCAGAATTTCCTCTTTTCACCACTCCTTTGAGTCGGCTCAGAAGTGGTAGTGATTTCCTTAACATCGTCGTTGTGATCAATCAGAATTTGTGCTAAGGTCTTGGCACTTTCATAGGTATCCGGACGAGCAGCCAAAACGTGACTCTTTATTGGTTGAGATAACCCCCAAACGAACCTTTCTATCTTTTTGTTTTCAGGAGTGACTAGTCCCGGGCAAAGAAGTGCGAGATCATCAAATCGGGAAGTATATGCAGCAATGTCGGAACCTTTCATCTTCAGGTTCCAGAGCTCGTGCTCTAATTTCTGCATTTCACCACGGGGGAAGTACTCAGCAATGAGGAGTTCTTTCATGGCTTCCCAGCCCATGGCATTAGCTACGGGTAAGGTCAGAGATTTGACTCGGCTATTCCACCAAGTCAAGGCTTTATCAACGAAGGTACAGGCTGCAAACTTGACTTTATCGGATTCCGCACAAGCACAGATTTCAAAGATGGACTCAATTTTCTCGAACCATCGAGATAAGGAAATGACACCTCCAGCGCCATTAAAGGATGTTGGTTTTGCGTTCATGAAATCCTTGTAGGAACCCCCTCTTTGGTGTCCCTGGCTACCTTCAGGTTTTGAGATTGAGGACCACCACTTGAACCACTAGGGTTCATTTGTGACATAGCTGCTACCATTGCAGCTGTCATCATCGTCTGGAGTGATGCTAGGTCAAACTGGGGAGGAGGTGGCGGCGAAGAAGGATTGTCGTTGTTCTTTGAGCTAGGTCTTTTTCGGGGAGGCATCTTGATCTAATAAGATCAAGAAAGAGAGGATGGTAAGTCCTCTACATTGAATCAATAGATATGACAGTTATATTATTCGAGTAAGCGATAAAGCAGGAAAGAGTTATCGAACAGATAATTTATCGCTAAGAACAATCACAGAAATTCACTCGAATAAGGATTACTACAGAGGATCGAGGTCGAGAAATACTCCCATAGTATTTCATGAATTGTTTACAACAATGATTCGATGTTGGGATATTAGGGTAAGTTTTAGGCATGCCACATACCACAGTCACTCCCAAGCACATGTTGGCCGTGTCTCGAACGAATATAGTTGGCCAGGCTATATTGACCCTAGACACGACTACATAACTGCCCAGGTTTAACCGTAGTACACAACACCCATTTACTTATATTCTGTTCTACTTGTGGTTACGGATAACGACGGTTCGGTATACTTGTATACTTTTGAAAATACTTGTAGTTTGAAGATACTTTTAATTCAGAGCACTTAGGCCCTTTAGTGTTTATAGTTTTATACCATGAAAGGTTTGGTATACTTCATTCACTATAAACAAGGGCTCTGATACCAATCTGTCACACCCCGAAAACCGAAGGCGGAATACATTTCCGGGGTTGACTACCACGTTGAGTATCAAATCCAATGTACATAGTAAGTAAAGTAAAACAACCACTACATTACATAATAAAAGTTTTACAGCTGTTTCAAAAGTAAAGTTTGTACAGTTGTGATACATAGTATATATAGACAAAATGAAACGGGTCTTCATGTACACCGTCTTCGAGCAAAAGGATCTTCGGGTACCTGTTCTAACGTCGACCTGAGAACACAAGCGGTTTGAAAATCAGCATAAAGCTGGTGAGTTCATAAGCGGTTTTGTTTTATGAATACGTATCGGTTTCCTTTCTGTTTTTGAAATGTTATGAACACCAAGAAAATCCCATATTTTCTTAAAAGTTGGTTATTGTTTCACAAATGTAAAGTATGATAAGCTTGTACACTGAAAACACGTTTATTCATGTGAAAATGTATAGTTGGTCATCTGAATGGTTAAATTGTTCTGTTTACGTATCATGTGTTACCAGGAAAGTCCCATACTTTCCTTATTGTATATTACAAATTGTAAAAGATGTAATGTTATCCAATTTGATATTCTTTCTAGTTATGTAATTGTTACCCAGGAAAGCCCCATGCTTTCCTATATGTATGTATCTTATGTAAACGATGTGAAAGATGTAAAAGATGTAATCGTGATTAGGTTCCATGTTTTCCCCAGGAAGGTCTCGTACCTTCCTGGATGTTAGTTACAGTAAGTAAAAGATGTAAAAGATGTAAACGATGTAAACGATGTATAAAGTAATCCATTATTACTGTAAGTAAATCTCTGTTATCCTAATTGCGAGTTCCATAACCATACAATAGACTGAACCCTGTGGCAATAAGTAGTCCACATGTGGCAGTAAGTCGTCCACATACTTATGACTTTCGTCACCCTTGAACCATTTCGGTTTGGCTGTAGCTAGCAGCCAGGTGTGGGGTAGTCAGCCCCGTATAGATCTATACACTCAAGTCACGCTCTCTAAATACCAGAGATTCTAGTTATGGGTGTAGTCCTCCACTCGCGTAACCTGGGTGGAGTGTTCTCCGAGGACATGTCTCCAATCATACAGGAATAACAAATTTACTAGTAATAATATGTTAGTCCTCCACTCGCGTATGTGTGTGGAGTGTTACCGAGGACAAAACAGTGTACAGGTAATTATATTCAAATGTATTAATGTCATGCTTTTAACTGATAAAGTGTGGAAAACCATTTGTGAAATATATGTAAAACATACTAGTTTAAAGACCTATTTCACAAATATATGTTACGTGATCTGTACGTTCAATCTGGTATCGGATATGTAATCAGTAATAAAAGCATATAAGTACGAAACACACATTTGAAAACATGTTTTGAGTACAAGAATTCCCTTGTACTTTTCTTGTGTTCCCCCCCTGAAAACAGTGAAAACAGTGGAAAAAGGGTAGGGGTATGAACTCACCGGACTCGGAAACGTGTCGGTTTTGAATGCTAGACGTCGGTTCGGGGTTTGATTACTCGCGATGACCCTATGTAAAATGATATAATGTCCATATATATACAATTAGAGATACATTCACTAATCATATGGAACATTACACTCCAATGAGGTTAAACACCTCAAAACGAGCGTTTGGAGTGACCCGGGTGACATCTTCGGACTTGTAATGACACTAGGGACTTGGGACTTGAGTTTACTCCCCATAAGTAAACATTTTAAAGAGTTTACAACTATGGAACACCCACATACATGAGTTTACGGCCGTCAACTCATGTGGGTGTGGTTTTGATAGTTTAAGGACTTAATTGGACTTAGGGATTGCTAGAAATGATTATCTAAACACATTGGAACACTTGGAATGGATTCAAATCATTTAAAACATGAGTTTACGGCCACACTCAAAGAGTTTACGGCCGTAAACTCACCATGGCTAAGAATAGTTGATTTGAGCTATTTAGGGCAATCACATGTGATTCAAACTAATTTTCTAAGCATTGTTATGAATTTAGAACATCAATTAAGACACTTATTGGAGTTTATGGCCTAGAGGTATGTTCTAAGGCCGTAAACTCTCCTTTACCATTGAAAAAGATAGTTTTTGATGTTTAAAACAATCACATGTGATTCTAGAAATTCATACAAGTCATTTGGGTGCATTTGATGCATCTTTAACATTGTTTTATGAGTTTACGGCCAAGGGTATGCTCCTAGGCCGTAAACTCCCATAAATGATACTTTTGATATGTTTCAACCCTTTAAACCATTTTTAGATGCATCTAGATTTTACCACAAAGCCATTGGTTGAGTTTGAAAGCATTTTGACATGTTTAAGGGCATTAAATCACCCTTTTAGAGGAGTTTACGGCCCAAGAGTATGTCTTGGCTGTAAACTCATCTTTATTACTCAAAAATCAAGTTTAAAGTGTTCCAAGTCTAGATTAGCAAGTCCAAGGTTCATATCTAAGTCCCAACTAGGTTTTGGAAGGGTTAATTGGCTCAAATACCCTTTGTATATGAGTTTACGGCCCAAGAATGTTCCTTGGCCGTAAACTCACTTTTGTCCCTCTAAATCCATGTTTTACATGTTATAAGTTCTTTCCTTTAAGCCCTTATGTCATATCTAGTGTCCAACTATGCAAAGGAAGGGTTTTAGGGCTTAAAAACCCTTGGTATATGAGTTTACGGCCCATGAAGGTTCCATGGCCGTAAACTCATGAATTTTGTCCTAATTCATGCTTTGAACTCGAATTTGAAGACCAAATATGTTATAGATTAAGGCTAGGAAGGTACCTTAGAGATTAGAAGCCTTAATTTTGAGTTTTGATCTCTTAAACTTGGATTAGGAGAGAGGTGGGTAATGTTTAGTGGTAAATTGACCAAAGGCTTCAAATGAAGTCCAAAACACGTTTATATAGTGTTTAAGTTTTGGACACAGTGGAATTCTACCCGATACCGGCTTTAGACGGGGTTTTTGGTCGTACCCGATTGAGTTACCGTAACCCGATACGGTAAATTCTAGAAATATTCCGATCACTAAAGTTGGGTGTTAAAATAATTTCTAAATGTATTAAGACACCCATTAAGTCATTTTAAATGTGTAATAAATAATGACTTAATTAAACAGAAAAATCGGAAATCGGAATCGGAACGACGATCGGTTGCGCGAATTGAATTATAAAAGAGTTACATTAAAATGATGCGGAAATTTCGGGTTGTTACAGTGGAGTTTCCATGAACTTATCCACTTTTTCTAGGCTGGGCTGGACGCCTTGCCTAGTAACATAGTATCCTAGGAAGTGACCTTCTTCAACTCCGAAGGTGCACTTGTTCGGGTTCAGTTTTATCTTTGCTTCTTCCAATGTCCTGAAGGTCTCTTCGACGTCCTTTAGCATTCTTTCTTTATCCTCACTTTTAATGACCATATCATCGACGTATACTTCGATGTTTCTTCCAATCTGCTTTGAAAACATGGAGTCGCCCAAGTGTTGGTATGTTTCCCCCGCATTTTTCAATCCGAACAACATTTTGGTGTAGCAAAATATGTCATGATCTGTGTAGAAGGCCTTTCTTTCCTCGTCATATTTGTTCATCAGGATCTGATGATACCCTTTATACGCATCCAGGAAACACTTTAATTTGAAAACTTGTAATGATTCTACCTTCTGGTCGATTTCTGGTAGGGAGTAGCAGTCCCTCATTCGGAGCTCCTTTGGCGTTTCTGCATCGAATTTGGCACGCAAGCTATGTGTTATCTCCACAAGATCCCCCTTGAGTTTTTTCTCCTCCATCTCTTTCTTAAGGATTGAGCAATTAGTCGTATCATGTGTTTTACTCTAATGGTATTCCCAGTACCGTCCTTTTGGTGCCTTTTCTTGTTGCTTGTCTGCGACTGCGTATACCTCTGGTCGTCGGCATCGTCAGTCGTCTCTAACGAATGGCCTGAAGCGCCCAATCGGTCTCTTTCCTCCTCTGGAGTATCTGCTTCCTCCCGGCGCTTCTACATAGGTTGGGTTATAGCACGACTGTCATGGCACTCAAATACGCTTGTTTTGCCGCCTCGCCTTCCTCTTGTCTTAGATACCTTCCACCATTTCCTTCAATTCGAATCTTGTCTGTGGTTTTTTGCCCATGAGTTTTTGTGACAAACAGGAGCCCCTATGTGAAAGCTCCTGCTATGAGGCGTTCTTCATGACATGGCACATCTAACGTGGCATTCGTAAACCGTGTGAAATATTCTCTTATAGTTTCCCCCTCCATTTGCTTACACCCAATGATGAAGTGGGAGTCACCTTTGTACTTACGCAATTACATGAAGTTTGTAAGGAAGAGATATTTGAGTTGGTCAAAGTTGTAGATGCTACCCATTCGTAATGTTTTGAACCATGTGCCCGCATTTCCATCTAGGGTGATCGGGAAGTATCTGCTCCAGAAACGCTCATCCAACTTTAACGACGTCATCGTGCATTCGTACGTATCAATGTAGCTATCTAGATCGGTTGTACAGTTGTAGGTTTTCAAGTTGGGGAGTTTTGCTGTATTTGGGATTTCGTAATCTAGCAGCTCCTTGGCAAACGGGGATGTAACACTCCATGAAAGGCAATCTTGATTGGGTATGGCTAATGGGCTTTGCGCATCATACTGGTGGGGCGTGCTATATGATGATGCTCCCAGATGATCATAGAATGCTTGGTACCCCGGGTTGGAACCATAGAAGAGTTGTTGTTGGAACGGAAACTATAACGAGTATCCTAGATACATGAGTGGAGGTTGGGCTGGGAGTTGTGTTGATATAGGTTGCTGCCGACTTATGTTGGTGGTTACCAGAAGTTCGCCCCAAGTGCCTATCGTAGAGTAGGAAACTGATGGTGGTGTTTTCATGGCTTGTGCGAGCGGTGGGAGCGTCGGCTGTGTGCTCGTTGGTATCTGGCTTTGCGGCAGCACGTGAAATGTCGATTGGGTGTTCGGTATTTGGTTGATTGCCATTGCTGCTGGAAAAAAAAAGGGGGAGTTGGTGTTGTACCACCGGGATAAAGAATGGTGAAGTTTGGTTTACTGAGAATTGTGCCGTTGTTGGTTGAAATGTTAGCGGCGTTGGAAGAAGTGTGGCCGACGGTATCGTCTCCAAGGTGGACTATGGTTGTTGAGGTGGTGGTAGAGCGGTGGTTTCGGTGTTCGCTTCCAATGGTACGGGAAGCGGTTGGGCTAACTGTCGGCTTGTTGGGGGCACCATGGTTAGCACAGATCTTCCCTCCCTGATGGCTTCTTTGGTGGTCGTTATATTCGGTGACATGTCGTCCAATGGTGTCATGGAGCGTATGGGGCTGTTCTGAACTCATTCGACTCCGTCGCCGCCATCAAACGTCATGGATTCTATTGATCAGTGGTTTTAGTTTCATTCTTCATCACACAAAATGGATGGCGCCAAATGATGCGACCTTGCTCCCTTGCTCTGGCTCGATGTCTGGTGTGACGCTAGAGAGTACCTGCAAGGTCACAAGAGAAAATCACCGTCAGGCGTTTCCCGGGAGGAGACTCCCGGAAGAATGCTCCGACGGTCAAGTTAGTTAAGGTTTAGGTTATTTCTGATAGGAATAGCTTGGTGATGAGTGTTTACCTTTAGCGCACGTGAATGCGTCATGTTATACTTAGCGACTCTGCTCGTTTGTACGAGACAAGATCACTTTTAGGGGACAAGGTCAGCGGTGCTGATTGGAGGGTTGTACACCTCTTTTTGACAGAGCACTGCCATTGGCTCTAGCGGTAATGCTCTGATCCTTCGCCTTGTCGCTAGACCGTATCCTTCGTCTTGATGCTGTGAGCGTCCCTAGCGGGCGCGAGCCTTTCATCGGGGCGCCCTGCTCATAGGGGCGCTGGCGGGCGTTGAGTCCACTTCTCCTGGCTTAGCCAGGGCGTCAGGTTTCTCGGTCGGGCATGACTCTTCCGTGCCGGCTTAGGCACGTCATCATTATGGAAATAAAATTGAGTCACTTAAACATTTGTTTGTTATTTGCATTGATAATATGATTACATAAATTACATTACACATATAATAAGTTTCAATAAATAATTATTTGTTCGATTATTTTAAACTAATTTAAATAACCTTATAAAAAACAATCACTTCCATTTATCGATTCTTTTTCCATCAATAATAATGAAAAACGATTTATAATAGAAAAATAAAAACCTTCTTGCTTTCTCAAAAACAATAAAAAAAATAAAATTTAATCTATGACGTCGTTGTAAACCCGAAACATCTTTTATTGTCTTTCATTTTTGCATTTCGGTTTAATTGTGAATGGTTTAGTGTGGGATATGTCATCGGCTGTGTGGACGATCGAGGTAATTTCTGGCCGCCATCTCCTACTTCAATTCCCTGCCACCGTGTAAACACTAAACCTTAATGTCTCTAGACTGTGTTCATTACATCCCCTGTCGCTAGACAAATTTCGTTTTACCTGTAATAACTTTCGGTGATGGAATAAATTGCATGTAATTTTTCTTAAGATATATATATATATATATATATATATATATATATATATATATATATATATATATATATATATATATATATACATGGGCAAAGTGAATATACCTAACAACCTTATATAAGCTTAGGTACCTAACCACATTATACTACATTGTTTTGCATTATATTTCCATTGCAATCGTCTAAGGTTCTTAAACTTCAACCCTTAACTTGATTTGCTTCCAAGATTTTCAAACATTCACCATTATATTCCTCCTACACCATTTGATTTGTAACGGTATTATATGAAGCCCACCAGGGGGTCTCCGATATAAAGACGTCATTTGAAGGAAGATAATGATGAAAGTCCAAAGATTTTGGAAGCAATCAAGTTATGAGGTTGAATTTTAAGAACTTTGGGTGATTACAATGCAAATATGAAACAAAATTACATAGGATGATGTGGTTAGGTACCTAAGCTTATATAAGGTTGTTAGGTATATTCACTTTACCCTATATATATATATATATATATATATATATATATATATATATATATATATATATATATATATATATATATATATATATATATATATATATAGGTAAAGTGAATATATACCTAACAATCTTATATAAGCTTAGGTACCTAACCTCATCAAACTAGATCATTTTGCATTAAATTTTCATTACAATCATGCAAGGTTCCTAAACTTTATCCCTAAACTTGATTTACTTCAAAAAATTTTGGAAATTCATCATTATATTTCTCCTACATCATTTCATTTGTAGCGGTAGGATATGAAACCTATCAGGCGGTATTTAATAAAAATACGTGATGTAAAAGAAAGATATTGGTGAAAGTCTAAAGATTTTGGAAGTAATAAAGTTATGGGGTTGAAGTTTAAGAACCTTTGGCAATTACAATGTAAATATGATACAAACCGATGTTGTATTATGGAGTTAGGTACCTAAGCTTATATAAGGTTGTTAGGTATATTCACTTATCTCATATATATATATATATATATATATATATATATATATATATATATATATATATATATATATATATATATATATAGGTTTAGGTTCATTTGAGACCACCTATATTTTGTGAGACCATGAGATGCATTTTTTATTTATTTTTATTTATTTTTTATTTTTTTTATTTTTTTTTAGTTAATTCATGTTCCAAAAATAATATTTAAAAAAAGAATTTTTTGATTTTTCCATTGATTTTGCATTTTAAAATTATTTTTAGAATATGTACTGTGTAATATTTTATTTAGAATATTTCACGTATTTTTTAAAAAAAAATAGATTTTTTTATTTTATTTTTTATTTTTTTAGTTAATTCAAGTTCTGAAAATAATATTTAAAAAAAGAATTTTTAGATTTTTCCATTTATTTTGCATTTTAAAATTATTTTTTAGAATATGTCAGTGTAATATTCTATTTAGAATATTTCACGTATTTTTCAAAAAAAAAAAACGGAATTTTTTTTTATTTTTTTTATATTTTTTTATATTTTTTTTAGTTAATTCAAGTTCCGAAAATAATATTTAAAAAGAGAATTTTTAGATTTTTCCATTTATTTTGTATTTTAAAATTATTTTTAGATTTGGTCTCACGGTTTCACAAAATTAGAATGATCTCAAATGAACCTGTATCTATATATATATATATATATATATATATATATATATATATATATATATATATATATATATATATATATATATATATATATATATATATATATATATATATATATATATATATATATATATATATATGAGTTGTGATGAATTTTTATTGCTTCTCAAGAAACTCAACGGTATCATAGTTGTGAATCATACGTGATGATTTACTTGTGATTGATTTCTATTACATGTGATGGAAAAAAGAATTATTTTTTTTCTTTGTAATATTCTACAAATAATATCCCATGAAAAAAAAATTATTTTTTTTCTTTGTAATATTCTACAAATAATATCCCATCAAAATATATTTTATGTTCTCTATAGAATCAATTAGAATATAAATGTATAACAGAGTACATCCGAATCGAACACAATCAATAAATTGCATAACATACCTATCAAGGATGACATAAATTCAACTTTCGTTCATGAAATTTCACTTCTTTTATAGAAAAATTCTTCAAGTTGCTGCACTTGGAGTAAATACATGTATATATATCAAAAAATAATATCCTATCAAATTATATTACATTATTCTTTATAGAATGAATTGGTATATCACGATTCGAATACGATCAATTAATTGCATCAGATACCTGTTGAGGATGACATAAATTCAATACATTTGTTCCTGTCACTTTGCATTCTTTCAAGTTGATGCATCTGGAGGAAATACATCCAAAGTCACATGTTTATTATATATTTAGCTTGGTTGGGGTTTGATGCTAAAGCAATTACTTACCATCATTAAAATTTATTTGGAAAGTCATTAGAGAATATGAAAAAACATAGAAGTTTTCACCATCCATAGTTCCATTCGTAGCTTTAAAATTTTAGTTATATAAAATGTGTTCATGTAAAATTAATTACCTTGAAGGTGAAAAGGTGTGAAAATTTCAAATGCATAAAGTGTTTGAAAATTTGTTTAGCGGTTTCAAATGAATGAGGTGATTAGAAAAAAATCTTCTTTATAAGTATAGTATGATAATATGATAATAAGGTCATGCAGAGCGGAGCGGGAAACAGATGCGGGAGGGCTTCCCTCTCACCGGAACACCGCACCGTCGGTGAGAGGAGCAACCCGTGGGAAGGAGGTGGGGGGAGGGGGTGTCGCACTCTCTCTCCTGTTTCTATTGGCTAGTTCTTTTTTTTTTTCTTTTTTAATATTTATAAAATTATATACCTATTAAAAAATATATCAAAATTCATGGTTTTTAATACCCTACAAAATGAGTATTATATATGTATGAAATATATTTTTTTAAAAAAAATAAAAAAATAGTGAGGGGAGTGTCTCACACATTCCTTGAGTTTTAGTGAGGGAAAGGAAAATAAAGGAAATGATGGCTTCACATGAAAAAAGTGAGGGAAACTCGTCACCTACACCATGCGGTCTAATAGATGATAGATATGTAGATATAAAGAAAACGTGAAAAGAATAGAAGGAAGTGTTTGATATATAGGCTAAATATTTCAATTAAATAATTATTCAAACAACATAAGTGGAAGAGTTGAAGATTTTTAAATGAATATGGTTCAAGATAGATGGTTTATCTTAAATAATATTTATTTGAATGACCTTATATATAAGGGGGGAGGGAGACATTCCACCCAACCCAGTGAACCTACTGTCACATTAGTTTTTGTCTCTCATGCTTCTTTATATTTCTTAACCCACAACACACGGAAATCCTATTTTTCTCGACGCACTCAACTCACTCAATTAAAAATACAAAACAACTAAGGTACAAATTTTAAAACACATGGTACAAGAAAAAATAAGAGAGTGAAAGTAGAGAGAAATGATGAAGTGAATTAGTGAAACCAATTAAACAATCTGCTGAAGAGGGAGTGGTATCGACGATAACTTTATTGCTAATTAAGATTTTACCATAATTGTTTTGTAATTTTTTTTTTTAATTCAATGGGTTGAGTGGGTTGAAAAAGGTAATGTTTCTGTGTGTTGTAGGTTGGGAAAAATAAAGAAAAATGAAAGAGAAAAATTGATGTGGCCGTGAGTTCAGTAAGTTCGGGGAATAACTCCCTTCTCCCTAGGATATAGATAAAAATAAACAATAACTTATCATTCCTAAACATTAGTATCAAGTGTTAAATAAAAAATCATAATAGAAAACACCGCAAAAACCTCCAAATCCAAGAACAAAATTTGCATATAAAAAATTGACTTTAGAGCCAATATATTTGGGAGAGACGTAATCTTGTTCATTCTTCATGAGTATGCCTTCAAGAGCTTGGTGTCTTATTTTGGTGAAGAAAACTCTAAAAAAACACTTAGAGAGAGAAGGTATCCAAAGAGACATTGGCAAAAAAAAAAATAATAAATAAAAATAAATAAATAAAAGAGTTTATGAATTTAGGCTCTTGTTGTTGCAACTACTAAGTCTCAAATACTTCCATCAAGTTATACAAAAGAATGGCTTAAAGTCGGAAAGGCTTTGTTCAAACTTTTATCAAATTTCAATCATTATTATCAAAGAAAAAAAAACTATATAATAATTACTATTGATGCAACATAACTTATTTCTTCAAAACTATTAAGTCTCAAATACTACCCTTAAGTCATACAAAAGAGTGGATTAAAGATGGAAATTCTTTGTTCAAACTTTTATCAAATTTCAAGCATTGTTATCAAAGAAAAAAAATCATATTACAATTACCATCGTTCCGACATAACTCATTTCTTCAACTTTTTATATTTGAATTGTAAATTCTTTAACTACATGAAAACTTTTTGTGAGAAAATATTACTAATATTTGAATCGTAAACGTTTGAATTATACAAAAGCTTGTTGAATCATAATACATTCAACTATATATGAATGCTTTTTGTGAGAAAATATTAGTAATAGAGGTACATATATATCAAGAGAATACAAAAAATTATTGAAAATTTATAAATATCGTAAATGCTATTAATTAAAGAAGATAAAAGGTCATTTATGCTTCAAATAAATAAGGTTTCATAAAACAAATTATATAACCAGAATTTCAACGACCTCATTTATAAAAGATAGATAGATACACATCATTCCACATCACGACACCTATGCATGTTGTGTACTACATTGAAGAAGCTAAAGAAGGCTTCTCGTGTGCCATAACATTTGCACATACCACATCCGACCACGCCACATCAGGATGATGTACACATCAATAGCTTTTTGTACAACTCAGCACCACCCCATAAGTGTGGTATGTATACCTTACAACCTAAACAAACACCAGACACATATTCGAAAGATTTACAAGTTTTTAAAACATTATGACCGAAACTAATACATAATACGACTTTTAATACATAATGTACAAGTCATTGTAACATCACTCTCTTCTATTTCTATGTATTTTGTGTTTCAAGATGATTATTAGTTTCTATATTAATTTAACAGAAAATATACATAAAAGTAGGAATAAATAAATTATAAAAAAATTTTAATTTGTACTGGGCAAGAAGGGATCTGACATCTGTTTTGTTGCTTTCAAACCTGAAAAAGCCCAGTAAACAACCCCAGCTGAAAAAAACCCAAAAAACCAAGCATTGTTGTAAATCATCACTAACAACTCCGGAATTGAATTCAAGACTCCTATCTTCTCCAAGAACCCGGGAATCACCGGTAGAATCCCGATTACGAGAGCTGCAATTGCTCCTAAATTGTAACCATTATAGTAAAAGTAATTCCCAACAGGATTCAACGTATACAAGTCGTTAATTTGAAGATTCCGGCTCTTGATGAGATAATAATCGGCCAACATGATCCCTGTAATCGGCCCCATTAACGCAGAGTAACCCACAAGCCAAGTGTACACAAAGCTTTCACTCGATTGAAGAAGTCGCCATGGTTGGAACGCAATTCCAAGCAACGCAGTCAACAGCGCACCTCGCCGGAAAGTGAACAACGATGGACTTAGGTTCACGAGGGCGTTCGCCGGAGCTACGACGTTGGCTGCAATGTTGGTTGTGATGGTGGCTAGCGTGATTCCGATGATGGAGAGAATCATGGTTGAAATCCCACCGATTTTTCCCAATAATTCAATCGGGTTCGAGATTACACGTCCGAAGATGACCTGCGTCGATGCCGTCACTGCTAAACCGACGAACGTGAAAGCACCCATGAGAATCGGTAGTCCAGCTTGACCGATGATTTGATCCTTTTGGCTCTTGGCGTAACGAGTGAAATCGGGGATGTTAAGTGCTAATGTCGCCCAAAAGCTTACGTTTGCAGTCAACGACGGGAAAAAAAGCGCCCAGAACTCCGACGACGACAGGCGTGAAGACATGGAGAGAACTTGACCAAATCCGCCGGCGTTGACATAAGCCCAAATGAGTAAAGCCGAAGTGAGAACGATCAAAATTGGGGCAGAATATTTTTCAAGTTCCCTGATTCCATCCATTCCTTTGATTACAACCACTAATTGCGCAACCCAGAATACCAAAAAACAAGCGAACTCGATTGGGGAAGTTCCGAGCCATGGAATGGAATTGGAAAGCGATGAATTCTTGATGGATTTTGGCAAGAGTAAGAAGATTGCTTCACCTCCGATCCATGTCTCGATTCCATACCACCCACAAGCTACTAACCCTCTAAGTAGAGTCGGAATATGTGCACCATGGATTCCGAACGCCGATCTAGCAAGCACCGGAAACGGAATCCCGTACTTAGTCCCTGGATGACCGGTCAATCCCAAGGCGACAACTGTGATTATATTCGCTGTAACCACTGTCAATATTCCTTGCCACCAAGACATTCCGAGATCCACAAGGCTGCCGGCGAGGTAATACGTCGGGACACCCACCACTAGACCCACCCACAAACTGGCCATTTCCCAACCGGAATAAGTTCGTTGGGACGCCGGCGTTGGGGCGAGATCGTCGTTTATGAGAGTTGGGTCGGGTTGGAAGTCCGGAATGGAATCGGGTAGAGTGGATGACATGGGTCGGAAGAGGAGGGGTTTTCTGTGGAGGGAAAGTGGTGATTTGATGGTTGGAATTGAATTGAATACATTGGAAAGGGGAAGGGAAAAGGGAAGGGAATTGAGATTTTGTTTTGAGAGGGTATGTCGATGATCATGGTGGTAGGGACGATGATGGAGATGGAAGCTCAAAGAGTTGGAAACCATGATTCCAGTGTAAAGATTCAGAAATGAGAATGGGTGGATGGAATCAGTTTTGGAGTTGGGGGATATGGTGTGATTAAAAGATGTGATTCCGATGCATCTTGTTAATAGTATGTGTTATGGTCTTCGACTGTTTGTTTATTACTATTATTTTTTTCTTTTTGACAATAATATTTGATAGGGATAATGAATTGAAAGGCAAATAAACTTTTGATTTTTGTCACATTTAGTCATTAAATTTTTTTTCGTTATCTATTTGCCATTGAACTATTGAAACTGTTCACATTTTGAACAAAATCAAAAGTTCGTTTCCCTCTAAAAAGTTCAATGACTAAATGTGAACAAACTTCCTCTTGTATTATGTTTTAGCAAATTATTTATTTTTATTAAATTGTAGCAACACTTGTTGATTAAGAAATCTATGAAAAAAAAAAACAAACAAAAACAAAAACCTGAAAATATATTTAAAAAAAAAAACAAAAAACAAAAACCGAAATAAAAAACTAATGGTTTGACATTTCTAAAATAAAAAATCAAAATTTCCAATCTGATTTTGGTTTTACAAAAAAATAAATCATTCTCACTGATGTGAATTATGACCATTGGTTTGGCATGCAAATTTTGTAACATCCCATGAATATGTACTTACAACATCGTCTGAACTCGTAATTCATAGTAAGGGATTAGAGTATCATCGCATGAATACGTAGTTACAACATCGTCTGAACTCGTAATTCATCACCTACAGGTTATGGGCCTGTTGGTGTTTCCACTGGGTTGTCTAGAATAGTCAGTGGTCGCCATCTATACTCTGGTAGATGACTACATCGCCAAATTGCTGGTTAACGTTATGGTATCTCCTTTCATCCTACATCACATATTCATCATTATCTATTTACCTTGTTATCATCACATTTCTATCATCACATATCTCTCATCATTTATTTCATCACACACCAACTATTTCATCTACCCATGTTTCATCCGCAACATATTTCTGGATATAAAATAAATATACCGTTTAAATCTTTTAAAACATGTATAAAATCGTTCATCCAGCATAGACAATGTAACACTCTAAAAATTCAAGCCAATTTAAACTTTTTAAAAACATTCCAATTCATTAAGTTATTACAAAAAGGTTTTCAATACATTTATTATCAGAGTATTCCCAGAACCATAACATAAACATAAGCATGAAGAATGGTACGATCACGCCTTCGCCTTGCCACGGTCTCCAGAAGTACCTGAAAAACATTAAACCAAAATTTTAAGCCCGAAAGCTTAGTGAGATACCCCCAAAATACCAACCACATATACCACGCATAACATATCATAACCGAACAAGACAACCATGCACTTCGGGTCTACTGTGTGACTGGTCCGCCGCACCGGGCCTTCAGTCCACCTGGTCCACCCTCCGAGTCTAGCCATATCCCGCGAGTCTGTAGTGTGGTTGGTCCGCCCGCACCAGGCCTTCAACCCACCTGGTCCACTCTCTGAGTCTACAGTATGACTGGTTCGCCCACATTGGGCCTTCAGTCGGCCTGGTCCACTCTCCGAGCCTCGGCACGTCTGGTCCGCCCTCGTGGAGCCTACAACCTATCCGGACCGCTTGATAGGCCTTCGGAATAACCGGTCCGCACTGGGTATATTGGCCTACAGCACAAAGCAGGACCCGCCTCAACCCAACCCTGGTCAAAAAACTATGTGTACATAAACATAAAATCATATAACAATTCACATCCAATATGGCTCGGGCCCAAAGATTTAGGGTTTCTGCCAACAGCGCGGACTCGTCGAGTCGCCTCACCGAGTCGTCAAGTCTATTCATTAATCTGAGTCATCAGTTGCGACCTTACTCGACGAGTTGAGGCGTCAACTCATCGAATCTCTCTTCTTAACTCAAAAGAAAAATACTTAAATTATGATACACGGAAATCCGGATGTTACATTTTGTTTTTTTATTTCATAGATTTCTTCATCAACAAATGTTGCTACAATTAAACAAAAATAAATAATTTTGCTAAAACATAATACAATGGGAAGTTTGTTCACATTTAGTCATTGAACTTTTTAGAAGGAAACGAATTTTTGATTTTGTTCACATTTAGTCACTAAAATGTGAACAGTTTCAATAGTTTAGTGGCAAATAGATAACGAAAAAAAAGTTTAGTGACTAAATATAACCGGCTGTTACCGGTAATAAGGGTAAAATGTGAACAATTTCAATAGTTTAGTGGCAAATAGATAACGAAAAAAAGTTTAGTGACTAAATGTGACAAAAGTCGAAAGTTCGTTACCCTTTCAAGTCATTATCCTTATTTGATATTTTCAAACAACGTGATCCATATATAACGTCTCTTCTATATGCGGTGTAAATTAGAAGTTTTGGGCTAAATGAAAAATAATAATAATAACTAGATGAGAAGCCCATGCTTCGCATGGGTCAAAAGTTTCGTTCTTTTATAATGTTCAAAATTACGAAGGAAGGCACGTATAGAAGTTGGTTGTTGCTTATATTATATTAAAAGTTAATACCATATACATGGGCCAAAGACATTGATAACATGATGCAATTTCTAATAATTAATGATTCTAAAAACTACGAAATTGATAATACCAAGTTTTTGTGCGACAACAATCAAACAAATTACCAAAACTGCCCTTTTGCATAAACGGTTTACTATTGCTATCAGAATTACGACTTTCTATTTTCAACAACTCTATGTGAACGCTAAATACCATAAGATTCATTCAACAACTTCATGATGCACATTTTTTAAATTAAAATACATTAATGAAAAAAAAAACACAAAAAATACACGCGAATTTTCATGATGATTTCTCATCTTGTCTTTGCGATGGTCAACTCGATTTTAGTGGGGCATGATTTTAATGTTTTTTACCTGAGCATCCATTTCTGGTCAAGCTTTGGTGCTAGACTCCTCAGAAACAAAATGTACAAATTGATATCATTTTCAGTTCCAACTCTTGTGATCACATATAAGGTTAACTACAATGGACCGGTTCATAAGATCAAGTCAAAATCCAATATAATGAAGGTATTTTAACGAAAAAGAACTAATAAAATTTAATTCCATATGTCCTCGCTTAAGAATATTCAACCTATCAAACACGGAGTCAACAAATTCTTATGGAATTGAATTCCAAAACAGACAATGGAATGGAATCTGAAATTCCAATTCCATCGGAATCCAAAAGGCTATTTTCCATAATAAATGGTTCAACCTTTAAGGTAACAGTTTTTTGCAAATTGACAACCTCTATAAAACGATATCTATCTCTCGAATAAAATGGTGTAATTTATAAAAATCGAAACAATAATATATAATAATAAGTTAATAAGCACAACTAATTTCAATAATCGAGACCCACCTAATTACTTAACTTTTATAACACCACATCCTTCACCTTTTAGGCTTTTATTCGTTTGGTGATACATGGAAGGTAGGATAAACCCAGAAGACAACATGAAAATATTGACAACTACAACTAAAAGTGGACAACATTCTAGGAATCTCAAAGAGTAAACTGCTTCCATTATATGTAAGAACATCAGGGATAAATTCCGACAACAATCAAAAGTGCGACAACATTCTAGGAATCTCAAAGAGTAATCAGGTTTATGTTGAATTAAATGTAAGAAATAACAATGTGATTTTTACTTGAAGCATCTTACTTCCATGTCGGGCACTTTCTCTTTTGGTCCAGGGGCAACCCAACCTTAAAATGAACTGTTAAAGCTCATTGAATCTGTAACTAAAAATTAGAATGATAAGATTGTAATTAATGTGAAAAATACATATTTCAATAGTGGTATAGACCTTAAGTTGCTTGTGGTTATCAGGTTATGGAGTTAAATATCCACCACGTGTCCCAAATTAATATTTCTAACACATATAATAAATAAATACTGCCCATGTTGGAAGTAAAACTCTTCCACTTAAAATTTTCATTCATAATCCAGATTTAAAATAATCAAAATAAAGGAGTCGGGTTTAATTTGCTTACATGAAAACAGGTGAATATGAGATTGGATCTTGTTGATGTTGTCATCTGCCAAAGACGTTTATTTCATATACCTCAACTGTTCAAACATTTCTCCATGTAAAGACTCGTGTCTTCTCCAATATCTCTAAGACATTTCAAATTTCTTATAATTAGTAAGAAATACAACAAACCCTACATTCTTATTGATGAGAGGGTTTTTTTTTTTTTTTTTTTTTTTTTTTTTTTTACATCAGAACCCCCATCAAACAATCAAAAATATTAGATAAGGAAAATGGTGAAATTATAGGGGACAAAAAATGCTTTATAAAACCAAAATTAGTAATTAGTGTGACTAACCAGATCTTTAATTGGCACATATCTTCCTGCAAGACCCGATTACTCCATGCCAGCTTTCATTCACAATCTTCCCTATGCAAGGAACAATGTTCTAGGCCTTTCTCATCTTCCGGATTGTGTACAGACATATAAGATTGTAAATTGTCTTTATGGACTAATAATAGGCATACAAAAATTTATTATTATTTTTTAATAAGCTTTACCGACAACCTCAATAAACCTCAAGATAATAAATTTAGTTGTTTATATTAAAGGGAAAATAATAATTTATTATATAAATATGCATTTCAGTTCGAGATCTAAGTAAAAATAAATAAATAAAATGTAAATCTTCAATTTAATTAAGGAAAAAAGTAACCAATTTTCAGGGAGATGAATTCCAAAAGCTAAGAAATCTGCAACTTTGTCACCACTATAGACTACGAAATTCCTGAAATAAGATGAAATGATTTAACCATATAATAGAAAATAATAAAAGAAACTCGATATCATCAGTATAAAAGCACTTACATGGGTCTCTTACCATGTCGACATGTCCGGTGATCGGAGCTCAGATACGTCCGGTTAGCTAGTTAAACACACCCACCAGCCACCACCGATCTTTCAGGTGACAACCGAGAGCTAGAAGTTACAGTGATGGTGGTGGAGGAGGAATAGAGTGGATCAAATGGTTGACATCAAACCTTAGCTTCCACTATTGACAAACATATGGTAGAGACAAAATCGGTATCCCTGCCATTTCATATACAAAAAGAGTGAGACAAATTAATGGGATGTTAAAAAGCAAACTCCAATCAATGTGAGACATATTCTAAAATAGAAACAATTGCATTTATGATGAGATGGGTATGCGTATTAGAACAAAGGAATAGCAAAAAAGAAAGACCAATGAAGGTCGATATTTACAGACAAGCTTCTGGTATGCCAATTACAGGAAGAGAACATATTTAATGAAGTGCATCAACAAATACTGAATGCAAAATTTCCTTTAGATACGGGGCAAGGATTATTTTTATTCAAAAATAAACTGTTAGCAACATAAAATTGGACGAAATATCCATGGACAATAAAATAAGATGTTGCAGAAAACCCGATGTAGAAGAAAAATAACTATGTTCCTGCTATCACCAGCCATAATTCGGTGACCTTGGATCGGTATCTACAGCGCATAACATAGAAATAGGAAATCATTTGCAAAAAACGGATAATTAAGCCCAAATTGGAAGAATCATGTTGGATTTAGAGAAAATTGAGAAGGTAAGGGAAAAAATAGACCTTCCATAGCCGATGAATGTTCCTCCGAACGCTGGAGATGGAGATGGGGACGGTCGCCACGGGGAAAAATGTGAAAACCCGAAATTTCCATTCAGTCAAACCCTAAAAGTCAACCACTTCGTATCATAAGTCAATGTCATTATTTCTTATTTTTAAGAAATATAAAGTTCGTTTGATTATTTTAATATTATTTTTAAATGAACGGGTGAAAGAAAGTGCCGTCACTGGTTTTGAATTTTAAAAACGACAAACACCTCGCGTCTTAGAAATTCCCGACCAAAATTTTATGTTTGGGTTGAAAAATCACCCAAAAACCGTGAACTCATACCTATGTATGAGTTTACTCCCCAAGACTAGTCATTCTTGAGTTTACTCCCCAAACACCAAAAGAGTAAACTCCAAAATATCCTCTCAACTATCATCCAAGTTTTTATTCAAAATCCTCAATCTAGTAAGTGTTTCTAGCCTTTCAAGTTAGTATATCACTTAATCTAGTGATTTTACATCCTTTAATCCATTCATTTATGTGTTTTGACTAGTTTTTTCCAAAACACCAAGAACACACACTAGTGTTCTTGGACTTAAAGTTAATTTCAAGCTTCCACAATGTAAGTACTTCTATCCTAGAGTCATTTTAAGCTAGCTATGCATGTTTATACCAAGGAAAAGTCCCAAGAACACTAAGAACAAGGTGTTCACGGTTTCCCAAAACCGTAAACACCAAATATAGTGCCTTAGGGTGCTTTAGGGTGTCTAAATGCTTCACAATGCCTTAGGGACTTGTCTAGATCCATCCTTGATGAGTGTATCACACAAAAACCACAAAAATCCAACATTTATATGTGTTTACGGTTTGGGGATCTCCCAAAACCGTAAACACCTTAAAATTTGTGTAAATGTCCCATAAATGGCCCATGGTTGTTCCTTATGGCTAGAATCTAACCTAGACTAGCGCCATGTTTGAGCTAAGGACTTGAAAACCGCCAAATATCAAACTTAGGAGTTTAAGGTAGTAAACTCATGAGTTTAAGGTAGTAAAATCATGGGGAAATTGTCCTTAGACCGTAAACTCCATTTAGGAGTGTTTTGATGCCACACAACACTTCCTAAGGCTTAATCATGAAGTAGGAATGCTTAGAATAGCTTAGTAGTCTTCAAAACAACAAATGGTCATAAAGTGTAGAGTTTAAAACCGTAAACCCTTGAGTTTATTGCCATAAACTCCTTGGGTAATGGTCATGAAAATCGTAAACTCCAAGGGAGTTTACCCTTGAACCCCAAACACACTAGCCTTTTCCCTACAACACTTAGATGCAACCCTTGAGACTTATAACACTTGTATAAAGTGTTTAGCATGTCCTAGAGTGTCTTAACTTTGTTTATTAGTTGTTTAAAGACTAATTGTGTATATAAATATATCCTTATATGTTATTAGGATCTTTGTGCGTGTCTAAGTCTTCACTTGACATCAAGCACTTATCCGACACTTCCTTCTGATCCACTTGCTACAGGTGAGTTGATACCCCTTAATCAATGTTTTAAATGTTTTTAAATACTTTATGGGGGGGATACAAGTAGAATCATTCTACTTATTATATCAATCACATGTGATCAATAAGCATCATTCAAATGATTTACTACTCATTAGCCGTTTTACCAAACAGTTTCCCTCAAATGTTGTTCATAAACACTTTATATGTTTAAAACTCCTTATTAAACTGTACATTTTACTTTGTATGTTTCATTTCAAACTCCTTTACAATTGTGTTTCAAACAAATGTTTCTTTATACTTAAACTGTTTTATCAAACCCATGCTTTCAAACCGTTTTATAGATTGAAAACAAGTCAATCTTTTCTTAGATAACAATTATGTTAAAAGGTTTTACAAAACTTACTTTATGCTTTTATATTATAAATTGCATGCCTATATATGTATAGTTATATGAGGAATGTTTAAAAGATTTAGGAAGGCTATCCACCCTATTTCCTTTTCGCGCTTGAGATGTGGTCTGGTGGGATATCGGGTATCCGTTCGAAGGTCATTTAAATATTAGTTATATATCATATGTACATATATAGTCATAAAAAGGGTCCTTCCACTTCATCCAATGCCCTTGGGTAGCAAGGGTATACATCCATGTCTATACGTACCAGTTAGATTACTAGTAAATTACCATACGGGTAGTTTAGGAAGATACTAGAACTATTACTAGAACGCGATATCATACAACGAGTTAGTTCATTCATGGTCAATACTTTCTAGATAAAGAGAACATACATTACAGCTAGAACATTACAGTACATTACTATTCTTGCTAGATAGAGAGAGAACACACATTACAACTAGCACACGTAGAACATTTCAGTACATTACAAATACATGAATACGTTGACATAATTGTAATCCAATGTATCGGAGCATGCCTTCAATGTCATGGCCCGAGTTGTAGCCAGAGTCTCTTGGAGGGAGAGCGTGAGTTTGCATCTAGATCTATACTAGATTGACTATCCTACACCCTGCTGCTAGCTACAGCCGGACCTGCATATCTGCGGGTGCCAAACGTCATACCTTTTTACGACCTACATTTGTCGTTGTTACCCAGTCGATAGTATGGTACAATAAATCACATGATGCCTTAATATAAATCCGGTTTAAGGTAGTTAGTACGGCAGTAGTTCCTATAGCACTACACAATAGTACTACATTAGTTTTCCCTTTACATATATCTAGTGATCTTTTCACTTAAACATTTAATGTAAAAACTATATTTTGTTAATGATAGTTACACTTGGAAAAATTACACACTTTTACAAGAAACAAACATTTAGAACAGTTAAGTCTTGGTAGAAGGCTATATTCAGAGTAGTTAGGCCTTGGTAGAAGACACCCTTATATACTAGTAGGAATCATAGAGATTTCTAGGGTTTTTCAAACATTTATGGTTGTTTTACAAACATTTTTATACTTACAGTTCATTCGTACAAATACTTGCATTTCAAATACATACAAGTACTTACACACAAATAAGACACTAAAATACTTATGATCTCACCAGCTTCAAAGCTGATACTCTCTTTCAAAATTACTTGTATCCTCAGGTCAACCATAGACAGATACCGATGCAAGGTTTAGAGAAGATGGAGCTCGTTCAAGAATCATCTTTCATTTTGTTTATACTTTAGTGTCTATTATAATTTGACAGAATACACTTGTATTAAAATTATATTATTAATGCAATGGATGATGTTGTTGCTTGCTTACTACTTTTCATTGTTGTGATACTGTACATGACGTCCTCCGCCCCATAACGTTTCTGCCGTTCATGGTTTTGGGGTGTGACAAAAAATTAGTTGGTTCGCCGCCTTTCTTGCAAGACTCGTCGTTTTCTTCTCTAGCGGACTATCGCAAGAAGGGGAAAGTGGAAGTAGTAGGTGTCACATCCGTCATCAGGAAAGCTTCAAATACAATCGACGACAACTGTTGTAAGATTGGTCGAGAGGCATAACTGAGTCGACATCGTGTAGAAGCAGCAGATTGGGTGTTCACAAGGGTGAGGAAGCGATGAAGGGAAAGGAACGAAAAGGAAAGCAGAGCCGGTGAAAGGGACGGCGAGAAGCGGTGGGCAATGACGTTTAATACAAACGAACAAAACAGGGACAACAATGCTTAAAGAAGAACACAAAAACAGAAGCGTGAAATAGAAAAAGAAGAGAGAGAAGTTACCTATCGAAAGAAAGAACGAAGAACAAAAAGAAAGAACGGTGAACATCGAACCCAAAAGAAAGAGAGAAGAAGAACATGTGGACAACAAACGACAGGAAATAAGACACATAGCAAATTTAAATGCAAGTTAGCATTCTACGTTGACAAAAAGCTTAACAGATAAATTACAGAAATGACAAATAAACAGAAGTACAAGAGGGATAAACAACAATTTAGAAGGAACGAATGAAAAAGAGAACATAAAAAATAGAAGGGCCATATATGCCAAAAGAGGAGGCGGAACATTGTAGCTAAGATGCAAGAAGTTTAATATATATATATATATATATATATATATATATATATATAATAATAATAATAATAATAATAATAATAATAATAATAATAAAAAACTCGACTTACGAATTACGATTTATGGAAACAGGAAACAAAGAAATTCAAGTCAAAGTAGACGTTTCTTACGGGACAAATTTGCTGATTTTTTTTCTTTGTTTCTTGCATGCCATTAATTTCCTCAATTTTTTCTAAATTTGAAAAATTTTAAAATGGCATTTTTATGAGGATAATATTTAGGTTATGTTTGAAAAAACTAGCTGTCAAAAAATAATGTTTGGTAAAAGTACTTGATAAGTTAGCTGAAATGTATAAAATGATATAAATGCTATTTAAAAGAATATGTTTCTTGTAATTAATTAATGATATATTTGAGAAATTTTAAAAATCTATTCAAAGTAAGTTTTTTAAAAGTTAGCTTATCAAATATTTTTTGACTTTTCAAACATGACAATTAAAATAAATAAATAATTAAATAAAAACTCGAAAAGTAAGTTAGTTTATTAGCTAACTGTGGCATACCAAACACAACCGTAATGAGAAAATAAAATAGAACTTTTTATTTAAATTTTAATTAGTTTGTTAATGCTAAAGGGTATATCACCCCCACACTATGAAGTGAATGGTTGGTGAATATCGGTGGGTGTGTTAACACCACACTGTTTGGTGAAACCACAACGGTGAGGTCCCCTTCGCGATGAAAAACCACCGCACTGCACCCCACTTATTTAACTTGTAGCTATAGGAAGAAAGATTATTAAACATCAACCTACATCAACACATAACTATAGCCTCCCTCTCCATTTCTTATTATAAGAAATATTACAAGTATCAATACACATAAACACATATGAAACTGAACGGAGAATAGGAAGTTGCATATAAAGCCAATGCTCTACGTTGTTGGATTGAGTGTCCAATACCATTAACTAATTGGTAGTATTTCTAATAATAGTATGATCATTTTGGGTTGCCCTCATAACCCAATTAAGTAATAACGAATTAAGAGAAATAAGTTGTTAATTTATTATGAATTTATAAATTAATTAGAAATTATTTAATAAGTTTTAACTAAGTAAATAAGTTAAAGATTGATTTATTCATATAGTGATTAACTGAAATATTCCAAAACCTCCGAGAATAATAGAGAAATCGATTTTATCATGGTGATAAAAGATATATGTTAGGTCTCGTAATATCTATGTATTGTGTTTGAGCTTAAATGTGAAAGGTTTCATACTTTTGTATCTTAAGTCTCCAACTTGTAATTATGAAAGTATGTTTAACTACTAATGTTTTTTTAATCTCATAGTATTATACACTAGGTTTCGTAGTGGTTATTACTTAGTTGTTTGACAGTTTGTCTTAGCCTAGGTGTCTTGACATGATTGTTCATTTCCTAACTGAATCCATGGGTATGAACCTATATATAATGGATGTTAGTTAGATATAGAGTGTGTCTTTTGATAGGTTCTTACTCACTTCATTGTAATCGAGCCTTTCATACTCTAATAAAAAGTAAATCTTATTTATGCTCTTGTGTTATATCATTTTTGTAGTTTGAATCATGATTTTAGTATTTTGGAATCTATCACGTCCAATAATATGGCCTAATTCAAATTAAGATATGCATTATCTTTTGAATTTTGAATTAAACTGGAGACTATAAATAGAATGTTAGTGGTCATTTACCTAATGATTATCTTTTACTCCAAAATCGTCCATCTCATTTCTCTAACTCTATTGGACAAAAATAATAACCGTCTAGGCGTATCGAGATTTTTGTTCCTAGCCTCTCTCATAAAGAACCCCTTTTTCTGGGTGTGATTCCACTAAATAGATACTTGGTTTGGGGCCTTGCCATTCTTGCAACCATAGTTGTCACAAGGTCTTAATCGAGATACCAAGAAGCAGATCAAGAGGTTAGTTTTCTTATTTTGAAACCAGATTGCTATTATATTAAAAAACTAGATCTTTAAGTTGCATGTACACATAGTATTATTTATTTGATTTTGATGCGTAAAACTAGTGTGTATAGATCACATCAAATTCAAACAGTGATATTAGAGCCATTAGGTTTTAGTAATTAACATTGTTAGATAAGAAAAAAACAAAAATAATTTTTTGTTTAAAAGGGATTAAATATGAATATTTAAATAAAAATTCAAATTTTAAATATTATTTAATAGTTGGTTAAATTTCAATATTTAAGATAAATCCAAATGGATAAGCCTCTTAGTTTTCAAATATTATTTTAATTAGATTTAAAATTTGAACATTTAAAATCTTTATATATTATTTAAAATGAATTTAAATATGAATATTTAATTTAAAATATTTAATATTATTTAATTGAGAAATAAATTTGAATATTTAATAATACGTAAATTTAAAAGCTAAAATTTATTTTATAATATGATTACTGTAGGTATCACATAATTACAATATGTGCCCTCACATTTTAAAGTAAAACATAATTAGTTGAACCATGACTAGGCTCACTCATTCTAATGCTCAAAGAGAGGTTTAAGGAGGTCTTTTAGATTCCTAATGAGGTCAGTTTTTAAAAGCTCATAGCTTACCACCCGCATCGCATCATCACATTTGTCGAGTGAAGTTATAGAAAGGGCTTCATAGGATACTGTAACACCCCATTTATTTAATAAATAATTAGACAAATTAATAAATAAATAATAACCCTAAAAGCAGAATAGTGTGGAAAGGAGATAGTTTTGGGGGTTAAAAGTTATAATAGAGAGTTTTGGGGTTTAAAATCTAATTCCCGGATTAATTTGCGAAGAATTTTGATGGTTGAAGGCTGTTAGTAAATTACAGATTTAATTTGAGAAGGATTTTAGAAGTAGGGGTATGTTTGGTAATTATTAGGACTTATCATGAAATGGAATTCAAAGGCAGAGTATAAATGGTAAATGATGGACTTAGATTGAATAGATTCTTGGGGGCGGGGGCTAAAAGGTAACTTTTGGGGCTTAAATTAAAGAGGAACTAATAAGGAGGGGCTATATGTGACAAAAGTGAATGGAAGTTTGTGTGGGAGCGGCATATACCCGATAACCATCCTTCCCGTTACCTTATTACTCCCAAACCCTAACCCTAGTGGGGAATCAGCCGCCACCCGATGCCTCTCTCGTTTTTCCGACCAGATGAAGCCTCAAACGCCGACGCCTGCCGCCTCACCATCGATATGCCATCATGGTCTTGCTGCCGGTGAAGACACACTCCCACTGTTCCATTGCAACCGATGTAGGAGTTGAGGAGCGCCAAGACGAGGGCCCATGAAGACGTGGGATGTGAAGCTTGAGCCATCGCTGTGAAAGAGATAGAGTGGTCGGACCACAACCAACCTTCGATCGAAGATGTTTAGCGCTGAAGAGGAAGTCTCCGAGGCTCGGAGCGACAAAGATCGGTCGTTGCTTTCATTTCTTTGCCTCCCTTTCTTCTTCTACTCCCATCTCTTGTTGTCGGCATCGTATGGATTCAGAAAACCACCGTAAGCCTTCGTTGCCAGCGTGGATGAAGCACCTTGCACTAGTAGACATGTTAAGTGAGGTTGAAGTGTTGTTGGGCAGTGGATCAAGAGGAAACGCCACCACCACCGTGAGGTGTTGGCTGTCAAAGCAAAGTTGTCGCCATCTCGGGCCTTCACCGCCATGTACGCCACCAGATCGGGGATCTGTCATCCAGCAGCTATAGTTTTGGTCAGCAATACTTCATCAGTGTGAGGTGAGTTTTCCTTCCATTAGGAATGGGTCTATGGCCACAATGCCAGCCCGTCTAGTTAGCAATAGTTCTGGACTTTGGTCCGATGCAGTAGTTCAGTGTGCTTGATGTCTTTGTGATTCAAGCATGTCTTTGTGTTATGTGTTCTGGAATTTGGTCCGATGCAGTAAGAAGTATATGTGTTTATGCTACTTGATATGTTTATGCTATGCTATGTTATGCTCAGTCAGTTTCCGGACTTTGGTCCAATGCAGGGGACAAGGTCCCAGTCAGTTCCGGATTTCGGTCCGATGTAGTTAGTTCCGGACTTCGGTCCGATGTAGGGGACAAGGTCCCAGTTAGTTCCGGACTTCGGTCCGATGCAGTTTCTGGACTTCGGTCTGATGCGGAGGGCAAGGCCCTGGTTAGTTCCGGACTTCGGTCTAATGCAGTTTCCGGACTTCGGTCTGATGCAGTGGGCAAGGCCTAATATGTGTTTATATGTTATTGTATGGTATGTGGTAGTTTGGGGAGCTCACTAAGCTATGTGCTTACAATTTCAGTTTTGGTTTCAGGTACTCAGTTTTCAAAAGAAGAGCTCGGGAAGATTGCAGTGCACACACCATTTGTTCAGTCTGGGATGTTTATACTCTGATATACTTGACAGTTGTTACAATATTTTGAGATAAATTGCGTATGATTTTTATATGAGGTTTATTGACTATGGTTTTTATTATTAAATTAAACGAAATTTCCAGACTATGTTTTTGGGATGTGTCAAGTTGGTATCAAAGCCTTGGTTTGAGGGAGTCGGGCACGCTTTCCAGTGTGTCTGAACTCAAACTAAGGAAATGGTAAAATATTTTCAAAAGAGAAACATATTCGAAAAGAATTTTTGAAAAAGAACTTAGAAAGAAAAAGAGTTTTCTTAAAAAGGGATGTGGTGCATGCAATCAGCCGAGCTCAAGTAAGTACTCTCAAATTACCCATGCAAGTTTATGTTATGATTATCAGTTTCAGTTTTAGTAGAACAACATGCTAGAATAGGACTAAGGATCTAGGAGGATGCCTTATGTGCCTACTATATGTGTTCCAGCTTTTTGAGAATTGCATGCTAGTATTGAGTAGACAGTAGTAGGATATCCTATTTAGGTTATGCCTGATAGTATGAGTTTAACACTATATGCTAGTACATTTTCTTGTTATGAGGTTAGATTTGCCTGAGTAGTTTCATGTGTATGAATGCTACTTGCTTTGTGCTTTGTGGGACTCTGAGTGATGGGAGTTAGCCATTAGGTGAATACATCACGTCACATGTGATCAGGGTTGAGTAATCTCAGAGTGTTGGATTTGGCCCTATTGCGCAGCTCTCATTTGAGTCTAACCGTTGTAGGGACGAGTCTTTTACTCGAAGGATTATCTAAGCTTCGTCACATGTGATGGTATTCAAGTGATGGCTAATTGGCATTATAAGGAGGCCTTCAGTAGCTGAGGACTGGTTTGGGTGGAGTTAGAGATTTCCTTAAGGCAAGTCTAGGATGAGAGTAGTAGAGATCGGTAGCAGTAGAAGTGACTTGGTGGACTCAAGGTAGTTCTTGAGGAAAGTATGGATAGATGTGGAAGGTAGTATGGGCCCGTACTACTGAAAGCAGAGGATCCGTACTTGAATCAAGGAAGGCTGAGATAAGACCAGGGAACTAGTAGTGTGTGAGATCCCTCGAGCTTGGATGAGTATTGTGATGTTAGTGATGGTATGTTGTCGAGTATAGTGACGCTACATGGTATACCAGAAAGTAGTTCTAGTGTCGATGAGGGATCAGGCTTGGACTCTGGAGCCGGGCAGATTGATGATCAGATAAGGGAGTTCATTCCATCCGAGAATTACGCGCAATATCATTGATCAGACCCCTGTGATCCTCAGTGTGATCAAGGAGGACATTATAGAGATTTGTGATGAGAGGTTGAGTGCATTATGAACTAAGATGGAAGTCATGATAAAGCCCGTACATTGATGTTTCAGGAATTCAGAGTTTGTAAGGCTTCAGATTGTCATGGGAATTAGGGACCCCATTGGTAGCAGCAGATGGTTGGCAGATGTGACCAACACTTTTAGTACCAGACGTTGTCTCGAAAGGAGACCATATTTGACTTACTTCCTGTTTCTTGAGGGATTGAGGACGATATGGATAGGAAGAGGTTGGTAGCGAGTTGAGTGATGATGCGGTTGATGCTATGTCATGGGATGAATTTTAGACTAGATTCTGGGCAGATTGTGCCTAGGCGATTGAGGTGCAGTAGATGGTACAAGAGTTGTTAGATCTCCACCAGATGACTGAGACTGTGGCAGAGCTCACTGCCAAGTCTCGGGAAAGAGCTTATAAGGTACCACAGAATGCAACAGATGAGGAAAAGAAGAAGGTAAGTTATCAAAACATACTGTAGAGTGATAGTAGGGAGATCGTTAGTATCTCGGGGTGCAAGACCCTGAATGATATGACTTCTAGAGCCTGAGAACGAGATATGGACTTGGAGCACATTGGTAAGAGGGAATCAGATCAGTTGCTTATATTGAGGGGTCTCGAGAGGGGACCCTATATTTTGGACCAGTTTTTGAGAGACCAGCAGGGTTAGATTTAGTACAGCATGTGCGGGAAACTGCACGATAGAGTCTTTCGTTCCAGGGGTTGAGTAAGTGTGACTCTGGGTTATTCTACGTTTGTGTTTGAATTATACTTCCATGAAAATGGCATATGCCAATTGCATACCGAGAATTTTTAGCGGATAGCGAAAGATCATATTCCCAATTCGCGGGATTGGGAGAGTACATCGTCATCTTGGTTTATTCCAAGACTGAGGAGCAACACGGGAAGCACCTGAGGAAGGTGCGAGAGATTTTGAGGAGGGAGAGAATTTTTGCAAGGTTCTTCAATTGTGAGTTCTGGTTGCGCGGGGTGCAATTCATTGGACACCTTGTCAATCATAAGGATATTCTAGTCAATGCGGCCAAGTTTGAGGCCGTGATGCTGTAGGAGATTCCTGGGTCTAGCGGGTTATTATCATAGATTTATTCAGATTTTTAGAAGTAGTGTGATCTTTTGGACTGACTAGTATTGGAAACACTAGCAATTGTAAAGGTGGTGGGAATAGAATGGTAAGAAAGGTTGAGAATCCTTCCAGTATTGTGTACTGTGATAACCCGAAATTTTCCATCATGTTCGGTCTAACACTTCATTGGAAGTCAAACTCATTTCTGCCATCTTTTAGCTCAAATAGGAGTCTGTTTGAGCAATTTTGAGCCTTGTACACTTAAGGAATAAGTGTTCGACTGTAACTGCTAAAGCCTCAGCACAAAATTTATGCCCTAAACTCCATGAAATAGAGTTTACGGCCATAAACTCAATAGGGCCATGAAATCCCACCTATATAAGTGAGTCTTGATCATTTCTAGCCATTTCTCACATCCCAAACCCAAGAACTTCAGTTTTCTCTCAAGTATCATCGGGATCTTCGTCCCCGATCTTCAAAACTCGTAAGTTTCTTGTCCTAATTAGTTGATATATTACTTAATCTAGTGTTCTTACACCACTCCATCTGTGAAATCATTCCAGTTGAGTTGGTCTTCAAGTGTTCTTAGTTTCACCAAGAACACACACTAGTGTTCTTGGCCAAAACCGACCATTCAAGCTCCTAGATCGTAAGTACTCTTGTTCTAACTCATTGTACACTAGGTTTAACATGTTTATGGCTTAGAAAACATAAGGAAACACATGAATCAAGGACTTTACGGCCAAGACATGTTCTTGGGCCGTAAACCCCTTTTAAGGGTGCAAATGACACCCTAACACCTTAGTAAGCCTTGGAACTTAGCATAGAACCTTACACCATTGAACTAGTGACTTCAATAGACTAAATGATACTTCATACCATGATTTTACAGCCGTAAACTTATGGGGAAGTGGTCTCCAGGCCGTAAACTCCATACAAGGCCATTCTTGGACCTTAAACCCACCCAACCTCTTGTTTAAGCCTTGGAACACTTAACCACTTAAGTCATAATATCTTTAAGACTCATTTGGTGACCCAATTGAGAGTTTACGGCTAGGAGTAAACTCCCCTGGGCCGTAAACTCCAAAAGGTATGGTCTATTGACCATAAACTCCCCTATAAGCCCTTGCACTCCTTTATTGCAACACAATGGCCTCCTAACACTTTGACCAAAGTGTTTTCCATTCCTTAGGATATTTACACATGTCTAATTAGTGTTATAATAACTAATTATATATATATATATATATATATATATACATATGTCTTCATATGTTATTAGGATCATTGTGTGTGTTTAAGTGTTCACTTGACACCGAACACTTGTCCGACACTTCCATCCGATCCACTCACTGCAGGTGAGTTCATACCCCTTAGTTAACCTTTTAAATGTGTCTAAATATTTATAAATGATTTATGGGCGGGGGGGGGGGGGGGGAGATACAAGTTGAATCATGTTTAGTTATTATATCAATCACATGTGATTAATAAGTAGCATGCAAATAGATTTACTATACGTTAACTGTTTTACCAAACAGATTTCTTCAAATGACTTTCTTAAACGTTTTTACATGTTGAAAACTCTTTATCAAACTGTCTTACATACTGTATGTTTCCTTTCAAACTCTGTTACAATTGTGTTTCAAAGTAAGGTTTTACTTATATTTAAAATGTCTTATCAAAAAAATACTTTCAATCGTTTTATAAACTGACATCAAGTCATCGTTTCTTAGTATTAAAATTTTTAAAGGTTTTGCAAAACCTCTTTTATGCTTTTAGATTGTCAAATGAATGCCTATATATGTGTATATATATATATATATATATATATATATATATATATATATATATATATATATATATAATGTTTAAAGGACTTAGGACGGCTATCTCACTTTATTTCCTTTTCCTCGTTGGGATGTGGCTTTAGGGCATCGGTTACACATCCGAATGTCGTCTAAAGTTATATATCATGTATACATATATAGACATAAAATTTCCTCCGGTCAGTTCAGTACCTTTGGGTAACAAAGTCATACTTTCGGTTATATACGTACATTACTAGTAACTATAATAGGTATAGTTAGGAGATATTACTTACCATTCCAAGTACAAGGAATCACACAAGAGCCAGTTCATTCATGAGCCTATACTAATACATTACATGTTACATGAATACGTTTACATAGATACGCTTACATGAATACGCTTACATGAATACACTTACATGAATATACTTACATGAATACGTTTACATAGATACACTTACATGAGTACGTTTACATAGATACGCTTACATGAATACGATTACATGAATACGTTTACATAGATACGCTTACATGAGTACATTTACCTAGATACACTTACATGAGTACGTTTACATAGATACGCTTACATGAGTACGTTTACATAGATACACTTACATGAACACGTTTACATTAATACGTTTAATAGATACTATTACATAGAATCTGTTACAAACGTTTTGAGACTTACCATTCCACCCCCAAGGCTGTTAGCTACAGTAGGGAAAATGATCACCGACGGGTGTCTACGGTTGTACTGTTCGACGAGTTTCCACGCTGTGAATATCCTAATGCAAAAGGATACATTTTAGTTATTACATTATTTTCGTACCTTTACTTTGTGACACATTCACATGAACGACGTGGTAGGATATATTTGATATCAATAAACTATTTTTCCTTATTACCTTTATATTGTGACTCATACACATAATCGACGAGGTAGACTATAAATTTTATAATAATAGTTAAACAGGGAAAAACAGTCACATTTACAGTAATGCTTTCTTACAAAACAGTCGGGTCTTGGTAGAAGACTACTTTCAAAACAGTCGAGTCTTGGTAGAAGACTACTCTTATACTAGTAGGAAATATAGGATTTTCTAGGGTTTTCAAACGTTTACAATTACTTACAAACATTTTCACACTTATACAAACTTTTCTCCAAATGTTTACAAGTCTTTACTTTATAGTTTTACAAATAAAGGACACATTAATACTTATGAATTCACCAGCTTTATTGCTGATACTCGCTTTCAAAATAACTTGTATTCTCAGGTCACAAATAGATAGGTACGACAACCAGGTTTTGTGAAGACGGAGCAGTCAAGACGCGTCTTTATTTTGATTATTCATTATATTGTTTTATACTGTGAAAGAACACACATGTATTTAAAATTATACTATTAATGCAATGGATGATGTTATTGCTTGTTTACTACTTTACATTGTTGTGATACATTACATGACTTCCTCCGACCTAGAACGTTTCCGCCGTTCTCGGTTTTGGAGTGTGACAGATTGGTATCAGAGCATTGTTTATAGTGAATTGAGTATATCAACCCATAAAAGATATACTAACTATAAATACAATGGGATTAAAAATACTCTGACCAAGAGTTTATACTTTTAAATAATAAAATATTTAACTAAGTATACGTGCCTGCATTCATACTAAAATCCATGTTACAATGACAAGAACAAGAGTATTACGATTGTTGAATATCACAAGTAAGCTCGGGGATGTAGGGTCGGCCCTGAGAGTGGCATAGCTTGATCAACTATGCTGGTCCGAGGAGTGATTGGCACATGCCCAAGAATGGTTGTGATGTGTCAACGAGTCTAAAAACTTACCAACACTACTACAATGAGAACATTATAACAGAACCTAAGTCTAAAATACTATAGGAGTATTTTGTGCTACTATAAGTACCTACATGAGAACTAAACATGTCTCTATCAAGTAGGTCAATAGTTTTTAAGTTCATACGCTAAGGTTATATGAAATTTAGGTGTTATAGACTCAGAATCCATGACCTTTTCTTTACTTCCTGTTCTTGTTGGATTGTGGATTTCGAGCTAGGGTCATCTATTCGAAGGACTATCCTACCTTGATTTCATATGACTGGTATACACTGCACAAGTATTGACATAGCTAATAAAAATCATCTAATAATTATCTAGATAGTTCGTCTAATAATTATTTTCTTACCCCGATTCTCGCGTAGATAACATGGCTAGACTCCATCCCCACAATAACCCGTACCTTTTGAATGAAGGAAATGTTGGATGGTTTGGAGAAGAACCCGAGAATGATCTTCCATTCCTTTTCAATGATCACCATGCTGAAGACCTTTCGGATGATGATAACTCTGAACCCGAGGTTGAGAACCTACCCCTGGTAGCTCCCATTCCAAATCCTAACCCTTGTTCGGCTTTTCATGGCCCGACGCCTCCTTGGGTAGAATGCTTGAAAACATGGAGCGAAGATCAAGATCAACCTATGTCGTTTAATGGAGACCGAATCTTCTACAACGTAAACGAAGGGAGCTTAGTAGACAGAGTTCTACCAATCCTGATCCGTAGGGTTGCCCGAAATGAAATTCAGGGCAGGACGGCTCTCCAACGTATCGAAGAGTTTAATGCCAATGCAAGAATGCATACCATTCGCACCAATTGCCTTGATCACACAAGTGAGAGATCCGAGAGAAACCATGAGATCCTGCCGCAAGCACTAGCTGAAATTCGAGCCGAAGTCATAGAGCTCCGAGTACGCCAGAGGGTGTACGAAAGATACGTGCTTGATATGGAACCCCAACTAGCTGAACTAAGGGCTCACCATAGGGGTGACCGTCTCCAGTAGGAGATGCTTTACTTTCCTTTGTTTTAAAGAACCGTGTTCCTGTCTATGTTCTGTGTAGCACTTTTCTATGTGACTACCTTGTACTGTAAGTACTTTTAGTTAGACCATTATGTTGTCAAGGACTTTTCTACTCTAGATGTGATGTAAGACCTACTACAAGGTCAATTTTCCCAAACTTATTACATCTTAAACATCAATGATATTGACAGTCGACTAACTTCTGTGTCACTCTTTGTTCAAATACTTTCATCATACCTTCATTGGAGTCTATCTGAAACTTGCTTTAGTCAACTCATTGGACTATAGTAATTTAACTCCGAAAACATTTCCAAGATTCTTTCAAAGGTTGGATCATATTATCCACCAACCAATGGTACCCCGTGTTGGATGAAAAACGTCTTGAGACCATTCTTTGAACTTACTTCTACTCCGTACTAGGACTGCATCATAGGGATGTAGGTCACACCTTCGTGAACATACCCCTATTCCGTACTAGGACTGCATCATAGGCACGCAGGTCAAACCTTCGAGAACATACTCTTACTCTTTAATTGAACGATGGAAATACATCTAGGGTCAATGGTAGCCTTTACTACGAATTCTAGTTCATTAAAAAGGATTCGTAAGAAGGTTATTATTATGACTTTCTTCGCTTATACATTCCCGAGTTATATATAACGAAGTCCTGGTAAAAGATAAAATGTGAGATTTCTAACTTAGATTATTTTCCTCGTTGGGATGTGAAACTAGAGTAGAATCACACATTTTACCATCCGCCTAGTCTTGATTATGTCATAACGTGTATAAGAAAAGTTTTCATGTATAATAACTCATCTTTGGTAAGAATCAAATAACAAAGGTTCAACTGTAATAGCTCACGAACTCCTATCCTTTCGTGTTACAGAATCACGTCGTCATCTAGGAATAGTCAGCCGAACAACGAAACCCCTATCCTTCATATCGATGCTGCTACATTCCAAGCCGTGGTAACAGCTACTGTGACAGCTGTCCTTACATACATCAACTCTAACAACGCAAACAAGTCTTGAAAAGGAGTTGACAATTCCGATTGTAGTACCAATCCGGGAAGCCAACAAATGACAACAGTCATGGACTTTCAAAGCCGTAAAACCGATAAGAGGAAAAGAAATCGCCAAGCACGTAAGGAGCGCAAGCGATCACAAAGACTTGCCATGCAACAACAACAAGTGGCAACTCCTGCCATCCCAACACCGATTAGACCATACGAGGGAAAACTTCTGGAGTGTAACAAGTGTAGCTTTCATCATAACGGGGCTTTTCATGAAATACAATGATGCAATTTCCACAAGGTAGGGAACCATGCTCGTAGTTATGGAGCACCGACACGACTCATTTCTCAAGTCCCTGACATCAGGATCAGCCCTGCTCACGATAGTAGTGGTAAAACTAGACCCCATAAAAGGAAAATTTCAAAGTGGATGAACAAAGAAAACACCCGTGTCCGCATAACACTGACTCGACACCTCACCCCCACCACCAATGCTAGTACTAGATAGGCATGTCACCAATGCGGTGAGATAGGGCACTTCAAGAAGGATTGTCCAATAACAAAGAACTCCGGCTTAGACGGGAGGATACTAAGGATCACTACCGTAGGAGAGACTACTCCGGACCCACGTTAATGTAATTAAGGCGTTTCATTATAACAAACCCATAAAACATGTTTAAAACTAGTGCAAATCGAGTCTTATATTTTGCAGGATCCCGTCAGTTAAGGGACCCTCGTGCTGCGTATAATTGCCTTTGTAGTATACTTTGTTCGCAACAGTATTCCTGTAGTTACTCTAAAGTACAGTAACTCTGTTAAAAATTGCACTGTTGTGTTTTGTCTGTAACGCCTTTATGTTCAAATCTAATGTATTTTCTTCCAAGAAAGTCTGATATTATCATACAACTTGAGTCAATTCGATCCGCACAATACCAGTTACGCACATCTCTTTCTCTGAAATCGTATTTCTAGCGAACCTGTCATTTTAGAACACCAAAGTACTCATGCATAGAATACCTTATGTTTCTTATCCATTTCGAAGAAACCTTAGCAAACCTCCCCGAAGTACCACTCGTATAGTACGTCAAGTTCAAACCAAGGACCCTTACGGTTGATCTATCATTGAAGAATGTATACACAGGGGTGGTATATAATAAATGTTCTACAGGTTTAGAATTGATGATTCCACTTTAACTTCTTTTTCTCGTTGGGATGTGATGTTAAAGAAGAATCATTTATTCGAATACCTTTTCAATCTTAATTATATACGACTTGTATACACGAGACTGTGATTGATGAACCATGTATGATTTCTAATATGAACTTCAGGAAGGAGACTGCCCAAGACTACAAGTAATCGCATCGTCATGCGAACAAACTTAGAACCCAATATGTCACACCCCAAAACTGGAACGGCGGAAATGTTCAAGGGTAGAGGACGTCATGTTTAGTATCACGAGATATGTATATGGTAAGCAAGTAATGAACAACCATTTCATTTATAAAGAAAGTGTTTACAATGTGTGTGTTCACAAAACATAGAATTCATACACAAATAACAAAATAAGACTTGAGAATGTGTGTGTTCACAAAACATAGAATTCATACACAAATAACAAAATAAGACTTGAAGCTATAATGCTCCATCTTCTGAATCCCCAGCACGAGCACCTATCTAATAGTCTCCTGAGAATACAAGTTATTTGAAAGAGTTGATCAGCAATTAAGCTGGTGAGGTCATAAGATTTTAGTTATGTGAGTAAGCTGTAAAGTGTGGTTGAAAATGTATATGTAAAAGTGATGTAAGCTGTAAGTTCTATTTTGAAAGGTTCGCCTGTTCCTCTAGAAAATCATATATTTCCTACTTGAATGAAAGTTAAGTAAAATAACGCTACAAGCCTTTCTATGGGTACTAAGTGGTTACATGTTATTTATAACTCAGAGTAAACAAACAATCGATTGTGCGCATCTGCCCTAAGCTCACAACCCAACGGGGAATAGAAAGTAAGGCGGATAGTACACATTCCATTGGTTGTTAGATAATTGTCATAAATAACCCTGGTGTAATCACTTGTTACTCATGGAGTTATTTTTAATGGTTCCTTTATAACCCTGGTGTAATCACTATGTTTGTCTATTATCCTTACTTTGTGAAATAGATCAATTGAATATGATTCCAATTATGCTCATTTCACACTCTCAAATCCTTATCGCAAATGTAAGAATACAATATTCTTTGCCATTTACTGAAATCTGTTAGATTCTAAACTTATATACATCGATCCTCTTGTAATGACTATGCACAAAAGTCACAAAGACTTGGCAACAGACATTTACAAAGTATTCCAATGGAGAGCAATTCCATGGAAACGATGTCTCAAATTCAAATTACATTCCTTTGAACATCCTTCTTGCATTAAGTTTTCTAATCTTACAAAGATTTAATGAATAAATTCCACCTTTGTAAACATTTCCACATTCCCATTTTGACTATCACCTCTGAACAAGAGTTGCCTCTTTTCAGAATATGTCAATATGGTCCTTCCAAAATTAACACTATACTTCTAACTGTCCATGAGCAACCAATCTTTGGTAAAACTCAGATTGTCCTCAACAATTGCTTAATCATTTTAGTCATATCCAGTTCTAATCCTTTTCCCTCTTAATGCCCTAGGAATTTGGAAAATTTAGAATGGATGAATATTATAGCACATATAATCGATCCTATATCTGAAGCATATCGGACACAATTCATGATGTGTCACATAAAGACATGATACTAGACCAGTCTGTCACACCCCCACCCCTGAACCAGACGGTGGAAACGTCTGAGGGCTCGTGTGACTTAAATTGAATATCATCACAATGAATATACATGAATCATAACACAAACATCACCATGCATCATTATATCACAACTGGAATTGTTCACATCAAGTACATTGTTTTACATTACATATCCATACATAAATTATTTGATAAATATCATAAACAAAACATCCTAACATACTTGGTACATATTCTTCGGTTTACCTATTACCTGAGAATACAAGTTATGTTGGAAAAACATCAACATATGAAATGTTGGTGAGTTCATATTCAATGTTGTGATAAAATGATTTGTGTAGTTTGTAAAACCCATCTAATATTTTCTGAAAAGACTTTTGTTTATCAAAGTGTGGAGATCCATAAGTTGATGCATGAATGATTTCAAAAACATATATATGAAGGGTTTTTTGTATCATAGTTATAAAGTTTCGAGCGAGTAGTATTGAATTCCCTGGAAAACCCAACGTTTTCCGATGTTGAAATGTATTCGTGATTTCTGATTTTTGTATTGTCTTAACGAATGAATATTGATTAATCCACGTTGTATATCGTCCTAATTTCATCTACTTTGATATCTCTTAGCCTTAGTGAATGAAGAGAAGGGGAGCATTATGCCCCACTACTATCGTAAGTACCTTAGGCTATCGTGGATGCGAAAGACACGATGGTCCAACTCACATTTGATTATTGTGACCTTACTAACTTTTCTAACGGGAAAATTTGTCCCATTAGCACATAAAAGCTATTGAAAGACCTTTTATTAAATATTGGGTTATTGAAGGCCCAATAACATATAAGCGTTGTCCCTTTGGGCCCAAAGATCATGTTGGTGGGCTTGCCAGGCCCAACAAGCATGATTTGAAACTCACAAGCCCAAAGTTTGAAGATTTACTCATTTTAGTCATCACGTATCCATTGAAGTGTTTTGATTTAATGATTGTTGTTTTGTATTGATTCGAGACCGAATCAATTCATTTATAACAATATTTGGTGTTGAATGTGTATACTTTTTTGTTTTGTCGGTAGTCTTGGATCTTCTATTTAGTCTTAGTGAATTTACTTGTTTAAAAGTAGAATTTGACCTTTTCACTACCTTTCTTTCATAAAAATAACACGTTTAGTCCTTTATATAAAAGAATTCCATTTTTAGTCCTTAAAACATTTTCTTGATTGTTTGGCCCAAATAAATCAAAGTACAATTTTTATAACTCATTAGGGCTAGTCTAAATTTGTTGGGACCTAGTGAGGCCCAATAAAGTATTTTATTCCATTCTAGGCCCAATATGGCCCAAAATATTAAAATAACGGAAGGGGTCCAATTAGAGCCCATTTAAGAGTTCTAAGCCCAAGATAATCTAATTGGAAGCTTATTGGCCCATTGGGCCCAATAAGGAAATCCTAGTCCAAAATGGACTTAAACCGGGATTTCTGGGGTTTCTAACTCTTTGTTGACTATTTGCAGTGCTTGTATGAAGTATTTGATGCAGTTTTGTTGTTATAGAATAAGCATCATGCATGCTTTCATGTTATCCATTCATAGTTGTTATAGGTGTCATAGTTACAAGGCACCAAAATTCCTAGTTGTGACACAGTCTTTTGCTATAATATTTCTATTTCTATTTTCCATGTTCTCATAATTTGAATCATGAAAAGGGATGCCGTAATCATAATCGAATTTTAGAGCGCAAGTAATGTAATTATGACTAAATTTGATTAAAAAAACTCACAATCTAAGCTTTTAGAAATGGAATGAAGTATAATTTCCTCTCCCTTAATTATAGCAAACAACATTTCAACCCCTGCAACTTCACGAATTGAAACCCTTTTATTTTCTATAATTAACACTGCTAACTTGCAATACTAAACATAATAATCATGCTCCTACTAACATGATAATTATTAGCATAACACTTTTGCTCCCACTAGCTTTGACATTTATCCAGAAATCAGCTGGACTTCTAGAAATCAATACTTTATTGACTTTCTTACCAAAGTTCAGATTTCTGATACGAGATGCTTTGATAAGACTTTATCAAAATCGTACACCTTTTCTTAGATAGATCACATATGTATCTAAATAATTTTTAGAACTATGAAAAGGGATGTCGTAATCATAGTCTCAATTGTTTAGAACTTTTCCATTTCTAACAAGTCCATGTTAGTGTGCCGGTTAACCACACATGCTCCACTAACGACTTTGAGAATGCAAATATCACAATTCCTATCTACTTAAAATCTATTTAGCGATAGCGTTTCCTCACCATCATTTTCATGAATCGGAGAGAAACCTTATGACACTTAGATTTTATGCTGTATGTGTTCCTATCCATGTGAATTTGTCATAACTATAAGAGGAGGTTAGTGACAAATCCAAACTCATATGGACTGAACTTGTTCAATCTTAACTTCTTGCCACCTGGTAGCACAAGGGCCTACCATTGCTTCCAATTAGTTATGCAAACAACTGAGAACTCATAGAACTCACATGCATAGTCAACTTCTAACTGGAATGGGCACAGCAACAAGAATATGTCAACCCGATAGGTTACAAACCTCAAGTCGTGTGCTAGTGATAAACAACAGGTTTTATTCTTGATTAGCTCTTGAAACTTTTCAAGATCTTTAAGACTCCCACTAACCTCTCGACATATAAGACTCTCTTGTCAAGAACCATTCATTGACAAACAAATATGCAAGAGTCAGTGCGGATTCTTATCAAGAAAAAAAAACACTTCACACTATCGGTCTTAGTTGGTATTTGTTGTATCTTAAATGTCACAACTTACCAACTTCAAATGTACAAGAGCAGAAAGCATTTTACTCTAAATATGACAAGTGCTATAAACCTTTCTTAAGATTATGTCACTCAAGTTACAATCTTTGGAGTATGACTCTAAGACTTGTTTTAGAACGAAGTATGATTCATCTTCCATGATTTAACCATTTCAACAATTCACGATTCCTCTTCCTTAGCCAAACAAATGCACCAATATGTCCTTAGAAGATCAATTGTGACATGGTTTTTCCTAATCATTAAGATTATCATAAAACACGATATTGAAGTACGCTCACATCTTTTCATATTGGAGAAACTTTTATCTTTCTGCCTAATTTGATTCTACCCATTCGTGCTGTCATACACATAAACTTTTCTAATGTTTCAAAATTATACTTAAACTTGTAAGGACAACTATATTTACTAAACTTTAGTAGATCATGATGAATAGCCTTATCATTCTTTATGGTGGACCTGATCAGCGCACAACAAAATGTACCTGATCTCTTAGTCCTTCACTTGACTCACGTATACATGTGAACAAGGAATTAGTCTTAATTTCCCAAAGATGACAATTCTCATTCATCATACCATACAAGTTGCATGATTCCAAGTGTCTATCCAACTAAAAATTGGGTGATGAAAATCTTTCCTTATTTCGTAAATTATGACACTACCACAAACGAAAGAATCAAATCCATTTTCCAATATTGCTATCAATGGAATCATATAAATAACAATTCTCACAATTCCCATTGTAAGGATACTTAAAATAAATAAAATCAAAAAATTTCCTTTTATTTTAAAATTTCGGAAAAACTTATCCTTACAATGAAAATACATATGAAAACTATGTTGTTATCTATTCCTAAGAAATCTATCATAACTCTTAAGTAGTAGCTCAAAATTCTGATCCTCGAATCATGCGATCGAAATCCATCTTCGCGATCAGATTCATCATACTCTTCTTCTAAGCTTCCTCTCCTTTTTCGATCCTACAAAACATCAAAATGCGACCTAGTCACACCATGTAATAAGAATCTCCAAATAGGAACATAATGGAGTTAGATAGTGGACTTTACCCGAAGTAGAGTCAAACTTTTTGACTTTACCATCCTTATGATCTTTCAGGTAAATAGGGCAGCTTCACAACCAATGCCCCTTCCCTTGGCAAAGAAACATATTGACTCTTTGTGAATGGTACATGGGACAATCTTAGACTTAGCCTTTCTCTTTACCATTGGGTCAAATGACTTGACCATGGCTGATCCCATTCCATTGGGAAGATAAAGCCTTTATGGACTTCTAATGTTACCATTATCAATGTCCATGGAAGTTTAGGAAGTAGATCTTGTAATCAAATTTCCTATACCAGCGCCCTGAATCATTGTTGATTTAGTAGCAACAAGCAAATAGGTAAGATCAATAAGGGTAATGTCATAATCTGTCATCAGGGAGTGACTAAAGAACCAAGTCAACAACCATCTACCTCGTGACTTCGACACCCAACTCTCCCAGCCTGTCAATATGTAACTTCAACTCAGAGATGTAAGTATATATAGACTTTGCTTGCCAATAGGGATTGAGTGACCTTGAATTTTTCAAGAACTTGTGGGTTAGGGAGAATATTTGGAGGAGGTGGAGGAAGAGAAGTATGATTTCCATTATCCAATCGCAGGACATCATCTTCATTAGGAAAGCTTGTTTCAAGAGATTTGTGAAGATCATAGTTGTCTGAACCAGACATCTACAATGGGAGAAATTCAAGTTAATTAATTTAAGTCCTTAATATAACACCAAATATGAAATATTAAGGCTAGGACCCAACACGATATTTTATAACTTGGAAGTGGGATGTCGTAATCCAAGCTATAAAATATTTGAAGTTAGGTAAATGACGATTTACCAATTTCCACCACGAAAAACAAAAAGGAATTTTAGGTCTTAAGTGAATTGAAACTCCTAGATACTTTGAGATTCATTGAACTATTCAATCGCATGTTTAAATATCGATTGTGCCCTATTTAGTGTGTGACTGGGATGTTGAGGATCACAAACAAGGTGTGAATAACCATGCAAATTGATTTGGAACCCTTAATTTATATCACCTAATCGATGTGCCGGTTAACCACACGCACTCCACCGATCTACGATAAACATTATGTCACCCTTTGCCACTCTTACTAGTCCATCTTAGTGTTCCGGTTAACCACACACACTCCACCAACGACTTGGTAAGGTACAAAGTGTAATTAATGGGTTAGCACCAAATTCACATTTTCCTATAAGATTGGGAATTTATAAGTGTTTAGTTACTTAGTATTTATCATGATACTTTTAATGAAACGAGAATTAATGTTGTATCCTACCCGTTTGGCTAACAACCCTCCACCAGTCAAGGAAGCGATGGATGAGAGTGGACACCCATTAAACTGCTATTTTATAGGCAGTAACCTTATACCCCCTTATAGACCAACTTTGTGAATGAGGCCTACTAACGGTAAAAGTGACTTTGTTCTGTTATATATATATATATATATATATATATATATATATATATATATATGTATTAAACCTATAATATTATAATAGTATAAGGGTTGAATTTTAACTTTTAAAGTTGTAAGGGTTTAATTTGGAATTAAAGTATTCATGGGAGGAAACTTTACAAATTTATGTTGGGGTGCAAAGTTCTTCATGTATGACTTTGTAGATGGTTTGACTCTTGTAGACCCACTTGCATGTGGTGCATTAGCTTTTTGACTAATGAGTATTAGAGAGTGAGAGAGAGAGACATGTAAACATCTCTATATATTTTGGGTTCATACAACTTGTAGAGGTGTGCTTGAGGGATGTAAAAGTTGATGGGTTTTTGGTCATAAGACATCCTATGTGCTCATACAAACCCTAATGCTTGGATCTAGGTTTCTCTATTGTACATGCTTTGAAATCCAAGACTATACACCCTAATTCTAGTATATGAAATCGATATTAACATATGAATGGGTTTAAGAACATAACTTGATTGTTATATAGCAATAACAATCCTAATTCCACCTTGAATTGACTTTGGAATGCTTAGAGTCACAAGTGTCACTCCTCTAATGGCTTACAAACACCAAAAGCAAATGGAGAAGGTATAAAGAGAGAGGAGAGAGGTTAGAATTCGTTCTTAGGACTTCTTGGGAACAAGTACATGAATTCTAAGGCCTTAGGGTCTTTATATAGGTGTAGAGATAGGGTTTCAGTCATTATCCTTATCTAGTTGCTTATCCACAAAGCAACCATAAGATAAGCCTTGAAAACCCTTACCCTTTATCTTTTGGACGATTTCAAGGATCCTTATCTCCTTGAATTCGTTCAACCCATATTTAGGATAACCATTACCATATTTTGTAACTATCACATAATTACAATTCAGCCCCTCTAGTTTAATTAATTACACTTGATCACAAAATTAATTCCTAATTAATTATTGACCAATATTAATTAAGCAAATATGATTTCTCCTTTAATATATTATTCTTATAACATATTAATAAATCATAATAACCTCTCTCTCTTTATTTATTTCTCCAATCAAGTTGCTTTGGTGAAGGCAACCCAAAAGGACCATGCACCATCGGGTCAAGTACATACCAAAATGGTTATGGACTTAGACACTAATCCAAGAGTCTCCCACTTGGATAAGTCTAATAACTATTCTGCGTATGACTTCAGATCCTGATCTTTAATCGTAGCTTTCCAAAGCCGCTATCAACTCTGATCCTATCAGATACGCGTGTCCTTAGATAAGGGATCATATATTCCTCCATTCTAGATATCGTATGAGATATGATTTCAAATCATTCTCTTTGTACTACTTCTCGATTTCCGATTTATGACGACAGACTAATTGAAAAAATCAAATTAGCCCTAGCCCGGCCGAGCATTTACATTTGTCATCACTAAACCATCGAGTGGCCTAAAAGATATCGCTTTTATTCTTTGAATAAAAGGAACGGATAAACTTTGATACAATGCTTGCTTGCACTCACTCACCGAATCACACACAACAATATGTTTTATAACACCAAGTTACTAGTGCGTTTACATATTATCAATGTGCAAACGATTCGCAAGATACAACTCACACATCTCAGTTTCAAGAATATAAGATGTTATCGTCTCACCAATCACTCGTGATACAATTCATGGAATGATCCAAGTGAGCGTGGGTTTAATCCAATGCTCAAATCATATTCATAAGCACTCATGAACGTTGCAGCAAACATTTGCTTATGTCTAATACTCTGCTAGACAATCCACACACCAATTCACGCCTTTTATTTATCACCATATTGATTACTCATTATTTGTCGTTTCGGGTAATCAACTTCTTACATGAATTATTACACTTGTCTTATGCACCTAGCATGCACACAATGTTTACCTATAGTTCTTACTTTTGTGAAATAGACAAATTGCACACATTTCCAATCATTCTCATTTCACAACTCCAAATCCATTTTCATAAGTGAAAGAATATCAAATTCTTGCTACTTATAGAATATGCTAGATTCTAACATCCTATGCAATGATTCTTTCGTAATGTCACTGCACCAAAGTCACAAAGACTACTGTCAATGATATTACAAAGTCCTCTATCGGAGATTGTTACAAGACAATTCCTTAGATATGATGTCTCTCACTCAAAGTACATTCCTTTGAACATCCTTTTGCATAAAAGTTTCTAATCTAGACATAGATTTTCAATATTTACTTCCTAATATGAACACGCTTCCATATTTTCCTCATGACAACTCATTCTTAATAGAATCTTTTCTATTTGTAATGATGTCGATATGGTCCATCCAATATGGAAACATTTCCATATTTTCCAATAATATACTTCCAACTACTCACAAGCGACCAATCCTCGTCGAACTTTGGATTGTCCTTTGATAGTTGTTTATTTTTTTAGTCAAAACCAATTCTAGTCCCTTTTCCCTCTAAATGCGCTAGACATTTGGAAAATTTTAGAATGGTCAAACATTAAAGCATTTGCAATCAATCCTATACCCGAAGTGTATGGGACACGATGCATAATGTTTTATTTGCTATGTTCTCAAAATTCGAATTGTGAAGAGGAATGCCGTAATCATAATCGAAATTTTAAGAACACACTATGTACCTTTGACTAAATTTATCAACATTTCTCAACCTAATCCTTTATATTTGAAATGAAGCATAATATGCTCTCCCTTAATTAGAGCAAAACAACTTTACAACCCTTACGACTTTGCAAGGTATAACTCTTGTTTTTCTATAATTAATATTGACAACTTGCAATACTTTCTATAATAATCATACAATCATAATTTTTTATGCTCCCACAATCATGATGATTACTATAAAACATAACACTTATGCTCCGACTAGCTTCGACATGTATTCATAAACATCTTAACTTTCAGAAAGACAATACCTATTGAATTTCTTAAGTCCATGTTTCTAATACTTAGTGCTTTGATAATCTTTTATCAAGGCTTCTTGAACTTATACACCTTTTCCTTTAGATAGTTCATATGTGTGTCTCAACAATTAAGACTAATTGCCAAACCTCACAATTCAAATTATGGAAAGGGATACCGTAACCATGATCGAATTCGAGAATGCAATTTTACAATCACTATCTTCTTAAAATCTTTCTTAGTGAAAGCATTTCCTCACAATCATTTTCATGAAGGAGGAAATCTTATGACACTTAGATTTAAATGGTGTATTTGTTCCTATCCATGTGAATTTGTTAAAACCAAAGTTTACGACAAATTCAAACTCATATGGACCGAGCCTTTTTTAATCTTGATTTCTTGCCTTATGGTAGCACAGCTTCCCACCACGTCTTTCAAGTAGTTAAGCATCTCACCCTTTTCCTATCAATGTACCTTTCATTGATCAAGGTGCTTTGCCTTTTATGCGTTCAAAATGAGTACTCATAGGACTCACATGCATAATTAACTCATTTGGAATAGCATAGAATCAAAATATCGTCAACACGATAGGTTGTAAAACTCAACTCGTGTGCTAGTGATGATCGATAAGGTTTTTTTGATTTGTTTTGAAGCTTTTCAAGATCATTAAGACTCCCACTGACTCCTTGACATATAAGATTCTCTTGTCAATAAACATTTGTTGACAACCAAATATTCAAGAGTTAGTGTAGCTTTTATCAAAACACTTCATAAATTGGTCCAAGTTGGTCTTTGTCTTATTCAAGACATCACAACTTTCCACATTTTATGAATGTTATAAACCTTTAATAATTTTCACTCATTGCCACAATCTTAACTTTAAGACTTGTTATTGGAACAAAGTATGATAGACTTCTTGATTTAACCATTTCTTCAATCCTTGATTCCTCTTCTTAAAAATACAATTGCACTAAGACTTACTTAGAGGATCAATTGAGACATGGTTCTTAATCATTAAGACCCATTATAAAGCATAAAAGCTCCTCTCCCTTCTTCTTAGAATGGAGAAACTTTTATCTTTCTGCCTACTTGATTCTTCTTGTTCGTTCTACTATTGATCTAAACCCTTTAATTAATTCAGAATTACACTTAATCTTGTAAATGTAATCATATTTACTAAGCCTTTAGTAAATCATGACAAATATCTTTGTTACTCTTATGGTGAACTTGATCAACACAAAACTTTGTGTACTCGATCTCCTAGTCCTTCACTTGACACTTTGTCAATGAATTTGTCTAATTTCCAGATATGAAATTTCTGATTCACCATGCAACCAAGTTGCGTGATTCCAAATTTCAGTCCAATTGAAACTTTGGGCGATGAGAAACTCTCCCTATTTGGTAAATTCTCGACATTTCCATAAATAACATAACTAAGAATCATATCCATTCGTTGTAGAAATATGCAAACATCAATTTTCATAACGATTTCATTGCAAGGAAGTAAACAAATAAATAAATAAGTCAAACAAAATTTATCTTATTTATAAAAGCAGCGGAAAAACATTTGTCCTTACAATGCAAAATCTATTGAAAACTACGTAAAAGGAAAATTTCTAACAACTCTATCTAAGCTCAAAATCCAATCTTCAAGTCCATGCGATCGAGATCCATCTTTTGTGATTAGATTCATCTTGCTCTCTTATCAAGCTTCCTTTCTTTTCACCGATCCTGCAAAACATTCAAATGCAATCTTATCACATCATGTATTTGAATCAATGGATAGGAACTTAACGAAGTTAGATAGTGGATTTTACCTGAAGCGCAGTCATACTCTTTGACTCTCCCATCTCTTAGATCTCTTAGGTAAATAGGGCAACTTCGTCTCCAATGCCCCTTCTCTTGGCAATAAAAGCAAATTGACTCTTTTGGAACAACACATGGAACTACTTCAGACATCGCCTTTCTCTTATGATCAAACTTTTCGATCATTGCATGTCTTTCATTGTCATTGTCTATATCCATAAAGGTCTTGAAGGCAGATTCACCAATCAACTTTGCTTTTCTATTGCGCCAAACCATTGCTGATTCAGCAGCAATAAGCATATAGGTGAGATCAATAAGGGTTACGTCATGGTTCATCATATAGTACTCTCTTACGAACTCACTATACGAGTTAGGAAGTGACTGAAGAACCCAATCAACAGCCATCTCTTCACCGACAACGGATCCCATCATCCTTAACCTATCAATGTGTGACTTCATTCCTAAGACGTGTGCACACACCGACTTTCCTTCTTTATGTTTACTTGCTAACAGGGCTTGAGTAATATTGAACCTTTCAATTTTACAATCTTGTGGGTTAGGGAGAATAATTGGAGGAGGAGGAGGAAGTGAAGCATGATTTCTTGTTCCTCGATCGAATCGTGGAATATCATCTTCATGTGGAATGCTTGTTCCACGGGATTTGAGAAGACCATAGTTGTCGAACTTTGACATCTATAGAACTGAAGAAAAACAAATTCAAGTTAGTTGATAGATTGAGTCCTTAGTAAATCACCCAAATGAAATACTAAGGCTAGAACCCAACACAATATTCTACAACTCGGGAGAGGGATGCCGTAACCCTAATTGAAGAATATTTGAAGGTAAGTGAATGACGATTCACTAATTTCCACCATGAAAAACGAAAAAGAAATTTAAGTTTTAAATCTATGAAAACTCCTAGGTCCTTTGAGATTCATTGAACTTTCAATGGCATGTTGAAATCTCGATATGCCCCTCTTGTTTGTGACTGGGATGCCGAGGATCACAAAGTGGGTGTGAATAACCATGCAAAATTACATGGTGCCCTCACATGTTACAGTCACCTATTCGATGTGCCGGTAAACCACACACGCTCCACCGAACTATGACAAACATTGAGTCACCCTTTGCTACCTTTGCTTAGAACCATTTAGTGTGCTGGTAAACCACACACGCTCCACTAACGTCTTCGCAAGGGCACAAAGTGTAATTTCATGGAATTGCATCAATTCACTTTTGCCTAAGTAACTAAGATTGGGAATTTGAAAAACATTTAGTTACTTTGTATTTCATTATACTTATAATGGAAGGTTTCGTCCTATCCTACCCGTTCGGCTAACGACCCTCCACTAGTCAAGAGTGCGGTGGGTAAGAGTGGATACCCATTCAATCGCCATTTTATAGGCAATTTCTTTAAACACCCCTTATAGACCAGCTTCGTGAATGAGGCCTACTAACAGTAAGACTGACTTTTACTCATACATATATATAATGTTAGACTTTTAATGTTATATATAGTATAGGGTGTATTTTACACTTTTAAAATACTAGGTAGTCAAATTTAATAATTACACCTTTAATTCAATTAAATTGCAAACCAAAACTTTTATGGATTTATTAAATCTCTTTTAATTATACACCTTAATTAATTAATAAAACCATAAGGGTATGATTTGAACTTTTCAAAACAATACTAGGGTTTTAGAATTTAACACTCCTAATTAAACCTTTTTAATCAACTTTTAAATTCCAAAACTTGAGGGCAAGTTTTGAAACATTTCAAAACAATTTAGTTTTAATCTATCTTAAAATTTCGAATTTATGACATTTAAATTAAAATTTTAAATATTAAAACTCTTGATTTAATAATTATCTTGAATTAGACTATTAATTTAATTATTAAATCATAAGGGATTATCTAAATAATGAGGATAATTACCATTTATACATTTAAGTTATCCTAATCCCTTAAATATCTATATAGATTTTGAAAATATGGATGGATAATGCAAGATTTTGAATTACCATATATAACAATTAAAGGATATTTACAAGATATGGGATAATCCAAATCCCTAAAAATTAGGATCTTATCTTGGGAAGGAGGCAAATTTCGAAAAACAAGGGATTATAACAAACCCTACATTTCGAAATTTAAGGGTTTAAGGAAAGGATTTGAAGATCTTATTCAAACTCTTGCAAATTAGGGTTTGCAAACCCTAATCTCGAAAAAACCCTAGCCTCTTAGGGTTTATTGGCAATAAACCCTAATATATCAAGTTCATACAATTGAAACCAAACCAATGGCTCTGATACCACTGATGGGTTTTTGGTCATAAGACATCCTATGTGCTCATACAAACCCTAATGCTTGGATCTAGGTTTCTCTATTGTACATGCTTTGAATCCAAGACTATAAACCCTAATTCTAGTATATGAAATTGATATTAACATATAAATGGGTTTAAGAACATACCTTGATTGTTATATAGCAATAACAATCCTAATTCCACCTTGAATTGACTTTGGAATGCTTAGAGTCACAAGTGTCACTCCTCTAATGGGTTACAAACACCAAAAGCAAATGGAGAAGGTATAAAGAGAGAGGAGAGAGGTTAGAATTCGTCCTTAGGACTTCTTGGGAACAAGTACACGAATTTTAAGGCCTTAGGGTCTTTATATAGGTGTAGAGATAGGGTTTCAGTCATTATCCTTATCTAGTTGCTTATCCACAAAGCAACCATAAGATAAGCCTTGAAAACCCTTATCCTTTATCCTTTGGACGATTTCAAGGATCCTTATCTCCTTGAATTCGTTCAACCCATATTTAGGATAACCATTACCATATTTTGTAACTATCACATAATTACAATTCAGCCCCTCTAGTTTAATTAATTACACTTGATCACAAAATTAATTCCTAATTAATTATTGATCAATATTAATTAAGCAAATATGATTTCTCCTTTAATATATTATTCTTATAACATATTAATAAATCATAATAACCTCTCTCTCTCTCTTTATTTATTTCTCCAATCAAGTTGTTTTGGTGAAGGCAACCCAAAAAGACCATGCACCATCGGGTCAAGTACATACCAAAATAGTTATGGACTTAGACACTAATCCAACAAAAGTGAGTGTGTAAGTGTGTGTTATTTATGTAGACTAGATCTAGATCCCTTTTTGTAACACCATATATATTCTATACATCTCTTGAACACCCAAATCACCATGTTCATTATGCAAACTTTAAAGCCGCATTCCAAACCATGTTCTTATGTCACTACAATTGGTATTGGAGTGGGTCTTCAAGACCAAGGTGATTTTTGAAGAACGATTCTTGGTTTGACAACTTTTTTCGCAATGGAAGCATTATTGGTGAGTCTCTCTCTATGATCTCTCTTAATCTCATTGAATCGTGCGTTACGTTCTTGATTTTTGATCGTTTGACTCATTGGATCAAATTTTCTTTGAAAAACCCATTTGTTGAGATCCAATTATTTTTTGTTGATCAAGTCCCGATCTAATCCTATTCGTTTGATTTGATTTGATTTTTTAGAAGCTAATGTTCTTTTGAATCAAATGATAACAAGCCCAATTTTTTTTAAAAAATCACGTATTATTAAGTCTGAGCCCAAAATCAATATTCTTATTGTTCATGAATCATTTTGGGCCCAATCTATCGTTTAAAGAAATCGGATATCATCAATTGAGATCGGAAGTAAAAAATTTGAATTGTTCTTTGACATATCCAGTTGTGTCGTCATCAATTTTTGTTTCAGTTACAATCGAAAGTGTTCTTGAATAAAATTCATACGAATACATTTTTTTCTCATAAATCTTAACAATCGATACCTTTTTGGTTGTTAAATTGATTATGTGAATCAGTTCTTTTATGGATGCCAATGATGATCCAATGAATCAATTTTGTTGAAATTGTTAATCAACAATACTTGAAGGTTATGAAGAACAGTGAAGTATTCTCTTTTTGATCTAAAAGTTGAGTTGAGATATTCAATTTTAGTGTTCGTCGATAAAAGCGATTGCAAGTCAAAGATAAAAGTCAAAATCAAAATTATTGACTTTGAATCAGTGAATTGGCAGTTGAAACTAGTTTATGAGTGTTCAAATCGAACTTATTTGATGAACGATATCAATTTTTGGGATTGAAATAGACTTTTGAGTCGAATGTTTAGAGTGTCGATTTTCTCATAAGATGGTTGGAAGGATTGATTTCAATGGTTCACTGTCGTTGGTTTAGGGGCGAATAACCTCGAATGGGAGAATGTATGATCAAAGATTTGGGATCGAAATAAGTTGACTCGATCGTAAGGTGTTAATGTTGATTTATGGCGTCAACTTTCGTATAAATGGATTCAAGTCGATGCAGTTGAGGTTAACGATTTTTGATTTTGGATTAGATTGTGTTTTTGGGTTTTGATCGAATTAGTTAGAGTCCATGAGTTTGGAGTCGATTTCGAATGTTTGAGTATGAGTTTGATATTTGTTCAATTATTGAATCAGTCGAAGGATATGGTGTTATTGATTTAAACGAAGGGTGTTTGTGATTTACATACGAAGGGGTGTTTGTTTGGGATTTTTACGAAGGGGGTTTTGTACAAAGATGAATATTTGAAGGGGTATTTGGGTATAAAGGAATTGTACGAAGGATTGCAACTTCATATAAATGGCATAAAAGTGAAAAAGTTATGAAACTGGTCCTTAATCTTACGAATGTTTTAACATTTTCGAATGTTACCCTTCCTATGTTTGTTAAAAGGTTTGTATGATTTGAACAAAACACATTTTCGAAAACAGTCCCTGTACCTTCGAATATTTGACACTTCGAAAATTAACTCAAGTTTTTAATGTTTGACACTTTTCACCCGATTTCAAAAATTTTTGAAGCTTCGTATGTTTGGAGTGATTCTTCGTATGATTTGTACACAAAGGGAAAAATTGTCAAAACTAGTCCCTGATGTTTCACAAATTCAAAAAAGGACTGTTTTTGCTGAAAATTGAAGAAAGTGCATTTCAGGCCCCTGCAGTTTGTGCGAATTGATGCTTTTTACCCAGCTTTGGAAAAGGGGGAGAGTTTTGCATATTTTGCTATTTTGGGTGCAACGGATTACTGCAGAATTTTGAAATTGACAATTTCTACCCATTTTGAGAAATTTTGTCAAAGGAGATCCGTTAACAAAGCTAAAAATTGAATATTTTTTGGGTTTTCCGGATTGAAGCACAAAGCTTATGCCACATGTTAAGGGGAGTTTTGACACGAAAAATTCTGAATAGAGCACATTTTTTTTCCTTGGAGGTTTTATAATCAAATTTTGATTATAAAAAAGGGGAGAAGTTTATATGGAAATTCGAACTTGAATTTTTCATATTATGTGGATTTGAAGATCTAAGTGATCTTGAAGTTTTGAATCTTACGAGATGATGCAATTGGAAGTTCGGATGTGATTTATTTTTGAAATGGGTTTGGATTTATTGAAGATTTTTGGGGTGTGTTTTTTTGCTCAACTTTAGGGTGCTTATTTGGAGTTTGGGATACTCTTAATCATTCGTTGATGCTCGGATTGTATGGTCTCACATCCTAGAGCCCAAATTGAAGAATCATGGAAGAATTGAAGATTGAAGTTCGTTTCGACATGTGTCACCTTTGAGGCTCGAACCACGTAGTTGCTCGATTTTGGAAGATTTGAAGTGGGTCATCCATTCCTAACTTTGAGGTGGAGAATGTTGGGGTGCAAAGTTATTCATGTATGGCTTTATAGATGGTTGACTCTTGTAGACCCACTTGCATTTGGTGCATTAGCCTTTTGACTAATGAGTATTAGAGAGTGAGAGAGAGACATGTAAACACCTTTATATATAGTGGGTTCATACCACTTGTAGAGGTATGCTTGAGGGATGTAAGAGTGAGTGTGTAAGTGTGTGTTATTTATGTAGACTAGATATAGATCCCTTTTTGTAACACCATACATATTCTATACATCTCTTGAACACCCAAATCACCATGTTCATCGTGCAAACTTTAATTACGCATACCAAACCATGTTCTTATGTCACTACAATGTCAAAACTTGAGGGCAAGTTTTGAACATATCAAAAAACTTTTGGTTTCCATAACTTATAAGTTTAAAGTAGTTTAATGGAAAAACTCTTCAAGTTCCATAACTTGAGGACAAGTTATGGAAGACTTTAAAACATTGAAAAATGAGACTCTTCATTTTCATAACTTATGGAAACTTTATGAGTTTTAAAGTTCATAAATGAGACTTTTCATATAACTTGAGGACAAGTTACAAAACACATATTATGAAGAACATTTAGATCAATTTGGATTGAAAACAATTATCACATAATTTTTCTATCAATCTAAACTAACTTATAAGAGAAAAATAATTCATATCATTAATCTTCAAGAAATTAGCATAAACATATAACCTAATACAAATCTTGAAATTATGACAATTATTATTTATTGGGACACGCAAGAACATTACCTTCTTGGAAAACAGATTTCTAAGTTAAAAAAATAGTTTAAGTAATGATCCTCATCTAATTGCAGGCAGAAAACGTGAAATTCTACACACAGGTGCATCACCACATCATTGTAAGGACTGTAATGTCGTGGTGAGCAGTCAGATGCAAAAATGGTAGAATTTCAACCTTGGAAAAACATGTAGCATCAATTATAATAGAAAACAACCCATGGCTTTGATACCACTGTTGGGTTTTAGTATACTACAACATCCTATGGTGCACATACAACCCTAAAAGCTTTGGATCTATGTTTTCTATAATTATACATTTAATATTGTTTCCAAAGCTTTAAGCCTAAAACTAGCATACAAATAATATAAACTACATAAAATATTAGTTAGAAGTTTACCTCTTGTGTAGCTTGTAGAACTTGATGAATTTGGCCTTTAAAAGCTTAGCCCCTATACTGTGGAAGCCTCAAATGGAATCACAATCATGGAGAAAGGTGGAACTTGAGAGAGAATCATAGCCTCACTAAGTCGTCCATATCCTCTAAGAATACATTAGTGGTGATTTTGGCTATGAAGTAACATATTTATATGTAGGATTCCAAAGGTCATGGGTTAATCCAAACCCATACCTATGGGTTTTATGATCCATGGTTCATGTGGACCAACTCTTTATGTATCCATACATAAACTTAGTCCAACATGCATCATAAGCCCAACACATATAAATATCACTAATTACCTTAATTAGTCCCCATAGATTTAATTAGTCTCTTTTGATCACTAAATTAATTCCAAATTAATTCTCGATTAATACTAATTAAAACATATGATTTCATATTAAAATATTATAACTTATAATATATTAATAAATCATATATATAACCTTCTCTCAAGAATCCATCCTAACAAATTGTCCTGATGATATGCAACCCAAATAGACCATGCTACTCTCGGGTCGAGTACATACCAATAATAGTTATGGGCTTAGACATCTAATCCAACAGTACGGGCCCATACTACCTTCCACATCTATCATTACTTTCCTCAAGGATTGCCTTGAATCCTCTAAAGATAAGGCTCCCAACACTAGATCTCTTCCTAAGTTTTCCTAGGAAAAACTCCACACCACTCTCTGCCATCCACTGTAGAAATAACTCCCACTAACTTCCTCTAACTAGGTCACGAATACAATTACATATCACCAAAACCAGATAATTCTTCGAATGAGAGGTCTTACACTACAACGGTTGGACTCAAACAAGAACTGCACAATAGAGTTAAAACTTAACCTTCTAAAATTATATAGTCTCAGTAATATGTAACTTAACATATTCGCTTACTAGTTAGGTGAAACTAGTGAGAACTCCTAAAAATCACAAAGCAAGCAGCATTCGAGCATCAAGTAATCAGAACCAAGCATAACCTAATCGGGCCATCCTATCACTAACTGATCAGAACTAGCATACAAGTCTACAAGCTCATACAATATGCATACAAAGGCATCTCTCCTAGCATTCTATCATGCAAATATAGAGCAGATCCTTAGCCCTAACTAGCAAATGATTTATAGATTCACAAATCAAATCATATCAGATAAGATGTATGGGTATCTTGGGAAAACTTACTTGAGCTTGGTCAATTGCATGCACCACACCGTTTCTTGTATTAGAAAACCCTTTTATTTAAAAGCATTTCTTTTTTAAAAACTTTATCAAACCCTCAATTTGAGTTCAGACATACCCGAGAGTATGTCCGAATCCCTCAGACCAAGGCTTTGATACCAAATTGTGACGTCCCAAAAAATAAGACCCAAAAATTTTATTTTTAATTTAATTAAAACGAAACTTCAAAACATTTTCATACAATCCAAGTAGACCAAATTATGTCACTACATCATATCATATCAGATTAAATATCAAAATCTGAAAAAAAAAAAAAAAAAAAGTGGTGTGTGCTCTATAATCATCTCGGGCTCTTTCCTTTCGATCATGAAGCACCTTAAACATAAACTAAAATACCGTAAGCATACAGCTTAGTAAGTTCTCCAAAATACCACATACCATATATAAATAAACATATATTGGGCCCTCGCCTAACATTAAGTCCCACTTGGCATCGGGCCCCACCTGACATCGAGCCCCGCTTGGGTTACAGATTTGTCATTCATTAGGCCTCGCCTGACATCGGGCCCCACCCAGTACATATATAAAAATTTAAACATATAATCATGCTAACATATAATTACAAAGCCAATAACATAAAATACAGTTATCGGGCCTCTCCCGACATCAAGCCACGCTCAGTATACATACCAGAACATAACATATGCAAGAGTAACGTAGACATCTAGCATCTTAACATAATAATCATGGGTCAGCATTGGTGCCTTTCACTTATTAACCCAGTGAGGAAACTCACTTCATAATATTGAATCTCATAGATAAACCTATGGCTGCTGGCCCGCTAAAAATCCCTGCGCTTTCACAAAATAACATTCAATTAATAATTGGATCTCGACTCACAATAAGAGTCCAAATTAGGGTAACAGACCTTTTTACCCTTTACCCAACTTGGCCCAAGGCCAAGGCCCAATCCAACTATCCAAAACGCCCAAATTCCAAAATAATCACCCAAAGCCCAAATATGACCCAATTTTCCAAATTGGACCCAAGTCCCTTCATGGTCCTTCAACCAAGTGAACCCAAAATAAAAGCATCAGCCCAAAATAAAATTGATGGCCCAACAAGGCCCTAATCATCTAAATTCCAAACATAGCCCAAGCCGAGAAGCCCAAACTTCTAAAGCCCGTATGCTGAGTACGTTGGGAATACTCAGCAGACTTAGAAAATCGCATACATAACAGTGGTTTCAATTCATCCCATGATCTTCTATCATCATGCTCAGGTTATTGAGGTTCAACATATTCAAAATCTTCATCTACATTTACTGTATGTGGACAAAGTTTGTTTAAGAACCTTTCGGCCATGATTTTGTTAGCTAGGAATGGATATTCAACATCATCTTCTTCATGGTCAAAAGAATAAGTGTCCGAAAGACTGAATCTTCATCCTCTTCACAGTTGTAGTCTTCATCTTCAATTTCCTCTTCCTCAATCCATTTGAAGATTGGTTCATTCTGGTGGTCCACATTCATTCTCCTCTCATTTGCATAAGCCAACTCCAAAAATTCTTTTCAATCACCCTCGTTCACCAGTGTATGAATTCCCTAACTCAGTTTTAATATCTCAAATACTCAACAATCTCACCCTAGATGTTGAAACTGATGAAGATCACGATGTTCGACCCTCTTAGCATTTCGCCCCCTAAATTGTGAGACTCATTAACACATGGGGTCTTCAAAGCAAGAGAAATAAAAATTATCTTCCAAATACGAACTCCCCTTTGAATAATCATCACCCCCCCCCCCCCTTGAATCTTCAACAAATACCATGGAGAGAATCCGAAAAGTTAAGAAGAATCACCAACAACCTTCAAAACCCATCCAATTAGATGAAATAAATCCCTTTTAGAATATACCTAATTCTCAAAAATTAAAACCGGAAAAATAACAAAATTTAATTTTGCATTTTTCGATTTTTAAATATTAGACAAAAAAAATAGAAAAAGAAGAAATTATTTAGAAGGGATTAAAAAGAATAAGACCAAAGAAAAGGATTAGAATTGAAAATATTTTTTGGTAAGAGGGGAAAAAGTGGCAAAAACCCAAGAAATTGTGAAAAATGGGATCTTGGTTAAATCTATCAATATGCGTAAACGCTACGGGCTGGAACTGAAAATTTATCATATTCCGCTTTTAATTTGAAGAACGACATAACTTTGACTTTTGAAAGTCAAAATCATATTATCAACAACGAATCTTCGATCCAGAACTCTAAGAATGATGTGAACTACAAATATTCTCCAAACACTAAACATGTGAATTGATTTAATTCCAAAGATACGAAAGCAGATTCCTCTATTTTCGAGACCAAGAACTGCGAATCGAACGATTACACATCATGCTTAGAACACAAACGTCTGAACACCGATTCTGATTTGTGTGACTGATTTCTAATTCTTGGCATTTCTCCCCTAAATTGTGAGATTCATCAACACATGGGTCTTTAAAGCGAGAGAAATATAAATTATCTTCCAAACACGAACTCCCCTTGAATAACTCCCCTTGAATCTTCAATAAATACCATGGAGACAAACCAGAAAGTTAATAAGAATCACCAACAATCTTCAAAACCCATCATATTTGATGAAATAAATGTTGGGTTTTGAGCAATCTAACACTTCCTAAGTGTGCATGCAACCCAAATAAACCTTGGATCTATGTTTGTCTAACTACATGCAAAATAATAATTTTCCAAGGTTCATAACCTATCTAACATGGCATGGGGTACTTTTAAACATAAAAGAGTTAGAAGAGATTACATACCTTTTTGATGAGTTTGATTCTTAAGGATTTTGAGGGCCAAGCACCAATAATGTGAATGCCTCAAATGGAATCACAAATCACCACAAACTCTTGGAAAACTTTGAGAGAGTGTATACACACTACAATTTTCGGCCACACACAAACACACACACTAGTGGCTATTTCATGCAACATAAGCATGCTTATATAGTGTACATGATTAGGGTGAAACCCTAATAACCCATGACCTTTCCTTTTCCAAGGATCCATGGGTTAAAATCTCCATGGATCATCCATGGACTTCCATACAAGCCTAGCCCATTAACAAATGGGTGTTAGCCCACACCATATAAAATCAATAGCCCACAATCTAATTAGTCTTCCTTTTAATCTCTAAATTAATTCATAATTAATTTAAGACTAAGACTAATTAAATAACATGACTTCATATTAATATATTATAACTTATAATATATTAATAACAATATGTGTATAACTCTCATAAAATTATCCATAAATAGTTTGGATGAAATGCAACCCAAATGGACCATGCCGGGTCGGGTCAAGTATATACCAAATAAGTTATGGACTTAGACACCTTATCCAACAGACTCCCACTTGGATAAGTCTAATAACTGTATTTGCCTATTACTTCAGGAACCAACCAACAATCGTAGCTCTCGAAAACTCTGTTGAACTATGAAGCGCCATTTTAAGATAAGTGATCATAAAATCCTCTGTTCTCATGATATCAGCCGGACAAACACATGGAACTATGTCTTGCTTATTGTCTGGCAGTTGTTTCTCGATTTCTGATTTGTTTGACAAAGAACTCAACTGAACACATCAATTTAGTTCTAACCGGGCCCGGTACATGGGTCAACACAAAATCATCGAGGGGCCCATATATCGCTTCTATTTCTAGAAGGAACAGATAAACTTCTACTCATATACTTGTTCTACTACTTGTTGAATTGTACACAAAGGCACGTTTTATAACATCAAGTTACTGATGCGTTTACGTGCAATCAATGCATAACCAACTCATAGGTAACCACTCATATCTCTAGGTTTGAAGACTTATATGATATTACCGTCTCACGATCACTCGAGATAAATTCCATGAAGTGATACAAGTGAGCGTGGGTTTATTCCAATACTCATAACTTATGAGTACTCATGAATGTTGTAGCAACCATTGCCATGTCTAAACACCTTTAGCCATCTACAAACCCAATTCATGACAATCTTGATTCATACCTACTTCCGACGTATGACCGATTGTGGAGGTTTGAATAAATTAAGTATTCTGGAAGTCAAAACATGCAAAGCTGAAACAATTGTAAATAATTGACAATGATAGCAACTCCTTACTCATAAATAAATCACAATTTTATTCATCATCAAATGTCGATTACATTTTACAAGTTTCAGAGAATCTATCTAATTTGTAAAACTAATATCGTCCCTCAGCCCGATGCGCCTTGCATGCTGAAAATGCTTAGCCCTCGTCAGTCCCTTTGTAAGGGGATCCGCAGGGTTCTCATCTGACGATATCCTCTTTGCCACGAGGAGTCCTTCTTCTATCTTGTGTCTTATGAAGTGATATTTTCTATCAATGTGTCGGGATCTCCCATGATCTCTCGGTTCTTTAGCTAAAGCAACCGCACTATTGTTGTCACAGAAAATTTCTGTAGGCTCCTTAATAGCTGGCACAACTCCAAGGTCTCCGATGAAGTTCTTCGGCCATATCGCCTCCTTCGCTGCTTCACTCGCTGCTATATACTCTGATTCACAAGTCGAAGCAGCCACCGTCTCCTGCTTGGAACTCTTCCAAGAGATTGCCCCTCCATTTAAGGTAAATACCCAGCCCGATTGAGAGCGAAAGTTATCCCTATCAGTCTGAAAACTAGCATCACTATACCCTAATACTCTCAATTCATCACTCCCACCAAGGGTAAGGATCCAATCCTTAGTCCTCCGCAGGTACTTGAGATGTTCTTTACCGCAATCCAATGAGCTTTACCAGGGTTCCCCTGATACCTGCTGACCATGCTTAAAGCAAAGGCCACATTAGGGTGGGTACAAGTCATAGCATACATGATCGAGCCAACAGCGGAAGCATATGGTAATTGGCTCATCTCAGCTATCTTTGCCTCTGTACTCGGACTCTGAGTCTTACTCAGCTTGGTATTGCTTTGGATCGGTAAATCTCCTTTCTTGGAATTCTGCATGTTGAACCTTTTCAACACCTTATCCAAGTAGGTACTCTGACTAAGTCCAATTAGTCTTTTACTCCTTTCTCTTAATATACTTATCCCTAGGATATACGCAGCTTCCCCTAGGTCCTTCATAGAAAAGCACTTCCCAAGCCAGGACTTAACCTCCTGCAAGGTTGGGATGTGATTTCCTATAAGTAGTATGTCATCCACATACAGTACCAAGAAGCTAACTATACTCCCACTAGCTCTGACATACACGCAAGACTCATCTTCACTTCTCAAGAAGCCAAACTCTTTGACCTTCTCATCGAAACAAATATTCCAGCTACGAGATGCTTGTTTTAATCCATAAATGGATTTCTCAAGCTTGCATACTCTATTAGGGTACTCTGCACTGACAAAACCCTCTGGCTGATTCATGTACACATCCTCAGCCAACTTTCCATTAAGAAAAGTGGTTTTGACATCCATTTGCCATATTTCATAATCATGAAATGCAGCAATGGCTAGCATAGCCCTAATAGACTTAATCTTTGCTACCGGCGAGAAGGTTTCATCGTAATCAATACCCTGAGTCTGAGTAAAACCCTTCGCAACCAGTCGAGCCTTATAAGTATGCACTTTTCCTTCCATGTCGGTCTTCTTCTTGAAGATCCATTTGCACCCGACTGTTTTACGGCCTGGTACATTGTCAACCAAGTTCCAAACTTGATTGTCATACATGGCCTGTATCTCGCTGTCCATGGCCTCCTTCCATTTAGCAGACTCCGGGCCTGCCATGGCTTCCTTAACACTGCTAGGTTCATCCAAATTTACCAGTGTACTATCACTGATAAATGTATCACCTTCCGTAGAAATATGAAAACCATAATAAAACGCAGGTGTGTTCCTAACCCGTGTGGAACGCCTCGGAGGTACAGACTCGTCAGCTGGCTCAACAAGAGTTTCCTTCTCAGGTTGATTGCTAGTGTCTGAGGTTCCTTCACCAATTGATTCTTGAATTTCTTCAAGATCAATTTTCCTCCCACTGTCTCCTTGGCTTATAAATTCTCTCTCACAAAAGACCCCTCTTCTTGCTACAAAGACCACATTCTCACTGGGTCTGTAGAAGAGGTAACCGAAGGATTTCTGTGGGTAGCCGATGAAAATACACCTTTCACTTCGGGGTTCGAGCTTATCATGAGTTTCACGCCTCACGAAAGCTTCGCAACCCCAAATTTTGATGTGGTCCAAATTGGGAACCTTCCCAGTCCACATCTCATGAGGTGTTTTGGTAACCTTCTTTGTAGGGACTAGATTGAGGATATGGGCGGCAGTCTCTAAGGCATACCCCCAAAAAGAGATTGGTAGCGAAACTCGACTCATCATGGAACGAACCATGTCTAACAAGGTTCGATTACGCCTCTCAGCTACACCATTTAGTTGTGGTGTCCTGGGGGGAGTCAATTGCGAGACAATCCCACACTCCTTAAAATAGTCAAGGAACTCGGTACTAAGATACTCACCACCTCGATCGGATCGAAGCATCTTAATGTTCCTGCTCAATTGATTTTCTACTTCCTGTTTGAATTCCTTAAACCTTTCAAAGGTTTCTGACTTATGTTTGATTAAGTAGACAAACCCATATCTACTAAAATCATCAATAAAAGTCACATAATACCGATTAGCATCCCTTGTGGTGGTTTTGAATGGTCCACATACATCAGTATGTATTAGGTCCAACAAACCCTCACCCCTTTCACAAGTTCCAGTGAAGCGTGATTTTTTCATCTTTCCAAGTAGTCAAGATTCACAACTATCATCCGATTTAAGGTCAAATGATTCCAAGACTCCACTCTTTTGGAGTTGGCCTATGCGTTTCTTGTTTACATGTCCAAGACGACAATGCCACAATGATGCCTTATCTAGGCTAGTAGAAGAATCAATATACAACACATTATTTCCTAAGTTGTCTACAATCGACACAGTTTCATACACACCATCACAAGGTAATGCTTTAAAATAAAACACATTTTAAGGAAAGCATTAATACCACCACATTCATTATCAAACGAAAAGGTAAAACCTTGTTTGTACAAAGCATGAAAGGAAATCATATTCCTCGCCATTTCAAACGAGTACACACATTTATTCAAATCTAATTTTAACCCATTATTCAGCAGCAAAGTATAAACTCCAATCTTGGAAGCAGGTGAAGCCTTCCTATTCCCCATAATCAAGTTTATCTTACCGTGCTCCACATCCTCACTTCTTCTTAGGCCCTGCAAATCAGAACATATGTGAATACCACATCCTGTATCAAGCACCCCAAGAGTTAGAATATGGTGAGTTATTAGACAATATTGTGTAAATACCTACGTGGGTGGGTTTCACTTTCTCATCCTTCAGATCCTGCAAGAATTTAGAGCAGTTTTGCTTCCAGTGCCCCTTGTCCTGGCAATAGTAGAAATCAGCATCCTTGGGAATGACAGAAGGAGTGGCAGAACCGCCTTGGTTCTTGATGAGGAGCCTTCAAGAGACTTTCCCTTGGTACCCTTCGAAGGGTGCTTCCTCTTTTTCCCTTTGCCTTGCCCGATAGCCAAAACAGGGGTAGATGTTGGAGTAGGAGTAGTAGAGGTAACAACCGACTTGCCCTTAAGACTGGTTTCAGCGGTCTTCAAGAGTCCTTGAAGCTTGCTAAGGGTAACTTCCTCCTTGTTCATATGATATGTCATACGAAAGTGGTCATAACAAGAAGGTAAGGAGTGCAAAATGATGTCAATTGCCAACTCCTTAGGGAAGTTTACATTCAGCTTCAGCAAATGGTCCACATACCTTTGCATCTTTTGCATGTGGGCCGTGACGGATTCACCGTCCTTCATGCGGGTTGTTATTATGGAGGAGATTATTTCATACCGCTCTTGACGAGCACTCTGATGGTACCTTTCCATCAGGTCTTGGTGCATCTCAAAAGGGTAGAAGTCCTCATATGACTTTTGGAGCTCGGTTGTCATCGTGGCCATCATGATGCATGCCACCTTAGTAGCATCTCTCTCATGTGTCCTAAATTCAGCGATCTCCTCAGGAGTAGCAGTAGACTCATCAAGCTCTTTTAACTCCTTATCGAGGACATATTCCTTGTCCTCATAACGAGTTACCATCCTGATGTTCCTTATCCAGTCCATGAAGTTGTAACCATCAAAGATGACTCTCCCACAAAGATTCATGAGAGAGAAAGAACCAGTTGGGTTAGAGCCCGAAGCATTAGTGTTGGAAGACAACTAAAAGAAGAAAGTAAGTTTAGATTAGATATATAGAGTCCTTAATAAGACACCCAAATGTAATATTAAGGCTAGGATCCAATCACAATATATTATACTTAGAAGAGGGATGTCGTAATCTAAGAAATAATATATTTGAAAGGTAGGTGAATGACGATTCACCAATTTCCACCACAAAAACGAAATGATTTATTAGGTTTTAATTGGATTTGAAATTCCTAGATTCTTTTGAGATTCATTGAACGTTTCAATGGCATGTTTCAATCTCGATTGTGCCCTTCAAGTTTTGTGACTGGGATGCCGAGGATCACAAAACAAGGTGTGAATAACCATGCCAATTCACTTGGTACCCTTAATATTATCACCTAATCAATGTGCCGGTTAACCACACACGCTCCATTGATCTATGACAAACATTAAGTCACCCTTCGTGATCCTTACTAGTCCAAGTTAGTGTGCCGGTTAACCACACACGCTCCACCAACGACTTGGTAAGGTACAAAGTATGAATTCCATGGATTAGCACCATGTTCACATTTTTCCTAAAGTAACTAAGATTGGGAATTAAATAAAAGATTTAGTTACTTTATAATATTCATCATACTTAATGAGAATTTATAAGTCTTTATCTTACCCATTCGGCTAACGACCCTCTACCAGTCAAGCAAGTGTGGGTGAGAGTATACACCCATTAAGTCGCCATTTTATAGGCAACAACCTTATACCCGCTTCGTGAATAAGGCCTACTAACGGTAAAACGAGTTGTTCTTGTACATATATATATATATATATATATATATATATATATATATATATATATATATAATTAACCATTAATGTTATAAATAGTATAAATGTTGAATTTTAACTTTTAAAATTCTAAGTGTTGGAATTAAATTTTATTAAAGTGTTTGAAACTTTTCCAAACTCCAAAACTTGAGGACAAGTTTTGTAACTCTTCAAAACTTTTCATTTCATAACTTATGAATTAAAGGTTCATAAAAATGAAGACTCTTCATTTTATGTAACTTATGTGTTTTTAATGTGTGTTAAAGAAATGTGACCTTTGGATATCCATAACTTGAGGACAAATTATGGACTCTATTAAAACACATAAATGATCAAGAATTAATCCTAAACAATTCAACAAATAATTCCTATCATCTTCTAAATTCATAAGAACATGAACATGATTATCAAAGTTTCAATAATTATATGAACACATACATAACATGAAATTTTCATATATGCTATTGTAAATGGATTAGAACAACCATTACACCAACTAAAATAAGTTTTAAAACATCAAAACAGTTTAAGGTAAGGTTTCTAGTCCATTTCTAGCAGCAAAAGTCGAAAATCTGCATTCTGAACCTTCTACTCGCCGAGTGGACGAACCTAGTCGGCGAGTAGGATGAATTTTGCCTTGGACTCGGCGAGTCCATCATGCAGACAGCAAAAATTTCGACTTTTTTCACTATTTTGCATCAAGTATCAAACAAGCAAGCCTAGTCTATGATACCACTGTTGGGTTTTGAGCAATCTAACACTTCCTAAGTATGCATCAAACCCTAATAAACCTTGGATCTATGTTTGTCTAAATACATGCAAAATAATGATTTTCCAAGGTTCATAACCTATCTAACATGGCATGGGGTACTTTTAAACATAAAAGAGTTAGAATAGATTACATACCTTTTTGATGAGTTTGATTCTTAAGGAGTTTGAGGGCCAAGCACCAATAGTGTGAATGCCTCAAGTGGAATCACAAATCACCACAAACTCTTGGAAAACTTTGAGAGAGTGTATACACACTACAATTTTCGGCCACACACAAACACACACACTAGTGGCTATTTCATGCAACATAAGCATGCGTATATAGTGTACATGATTAGGGTGAAACCCTAATAACCCATGACCTTTCCTTTTCCAAGGATCCATGGGTTAAAAGCTCCATGGATCATCCATCGACTTCCATACAAGCCTAGCCCATTAACAAATGGGTGTTAGCCCACACCATATAAAATCAATAGCCCACAATCTAATTAGTCTTCCTTTTAATCTTTAAATTAATTCATAATTAATTTAAGACTAAGACTAATTAAATAACATGACTTCATATTAATATATTATAACTTATAATATATTAATAACAATATGTGTATAACTCTCATAAAATTATCCATAAATAGTTTGGATGAAATGCAACCCAAATGGACCATGTCAGGTCGGGTCAAGTATATACCAAATAAGTTATGGACTTAGACACCTTATCCAACAATAAATCCTTTTATAATATACCCAATTCTCAAAAATTAAAACCGAAAAAATAACAAAAGTTAATTTTGTGTTTTCGATTTTTAAATATTAGACAAAAAGAATAGAAAAAGAAGCAATTATTTAGAAGGGATTAAAAAGAATAAGACCAAAGAAAAGGATTAGAATTGAAAATATTTTTGGTAAGAGGGATAAAAGTGGCAAAAATCCAAAAAAGTTTGAAAAATGGGATATGGGGTTAAATCTATCAATATGCATGCACACTAGGGGCTGGAACTGAAAATTTTATCATATTCGGCTTTTAATTTGAAGAACAATGTAACTTTGACTTTTGAAAGTCAAAATCAGATTATCAACAGCGAATCTTCGATCCCAAACTCTAAGAATGATGCGAACGACGGATATTCTCCAAACACCAAACCTGCGAATTGATTTAATTCAAAAGATACGAAAGCAGATTCCTCTAATTCTGGGACCAAGAACTGTGAATCTAACAATTACACATCGAGCCTAGAACACGAACGTCTGAACACCGATTCTGATTCGTGTGACTGATTTCTGATTCTTGGCATTTCTCTCCCTAAGTTGTTAGATTCATTAGCACATGGGGTCTTTAAAGTGAGAGAAATATAAATTATCTTCCAAATACGAACTCCCCTTGAATAATCATCACTCCCCTTGAATCTTCAACAAATACCATGGAGAGAATCCAGAAAGTTAAGAAGAATCACCAACAATTTTCAAAACCCATTAGACTTGATGAAATAAATCCCTTTTATAATATATCCAATTCTTAAAAATTAAAACCGAAAAAATAACAAAAGTTAATTTTGTATTTTTCAATTTTTAAATATTAGACAAAAAGAATAGAAAAAGAAGCAATTATTGAGAAGGGATTAAAAAGAATAAGACCAAAGAAAACAATTAGAATTGAAAATATTTTTCGTAAGAGGGGGAAAAAGTGGCAAAAACCCAAGAAATTTGAAAAATGGGATCTGGGGTTAAATCTGTCAATATGCATACACGCTAGGGGCTGGAACTGAAAATTTTATCATATTCGGCTTTTAATCTGAAGAACAATGTAACTTTGACTTTTGAAAGTCAAAATCCGATTATCAACAACGAATATCCGATCCCGAACTCTAAGAATGATGCGAACGATGGATATTCTCCAAACACCAAACCTGCGAATTGATTTAATTCCAATGTTACGAAAGCAGATTCCTCTAATTTCGAGACCAAGAGTTGCGAATCTAATGATTGCACATCGAGCCTAGAACACCAACGTCTGAACATCGATTCTGATTCGTGTAACTGATTTCTGATTCCAATTACATAACTCCGAACGAATGTGTCGAGTGCGAATTTGATTCCATCCGACTGCTAAAACAGTAAAACTGTGAAAGCTTGCAAGCTCCGAACCTATAAACTCCGAATGCATACACTACGAACGATCGCAACTTACGAGCCTAGAACAATGAATATCTCCGAACGTTCGGAGATGAACAGTGAAATGCGAACCCTTCGCAGTGAGAAAATTTATTTCAATCACTTTCGTTCCGAATGCAGTTTTCAATTGTTGATTTTTTAAAGTCCAAACCTTTGACGTCAATGAATCGATTGCACGTTCGTTATCAGATGCAAATTCGTTATCAGATGCAAATTAAGGAAATCATCACGGTTACGTTTTTGACCCCTAAAGAATCAGCAAAGAATCGAATGCAACCAATATATCGAACAAACTTCATTTTTTATAGTAATTTCGTATTTGGCCCTTAATGTTTTAATGAATTCGCAGTTTTTACCTAAAATTCCGACAGTAACAAAACTTTATAATTTCGAATCTTACCCTCTGTTTGCAGTACACTGAAAATTTCAGCCCACTTTTTGTTGTAATATTAGATTGCAGCCCTTTTTTGCAGTAAAATATCTTTTTTCACCCACTTTTTCAACTTTTCATCTTTTTGTCATTTCCAATAATTAAAAATCAATAAAAATTGATTTCTTCAATAGAATTTCATATCTTTGACTGAATTTTCACTCGATTTCAGCAGATTTTGTCCCTTTTTCGATTTTTTTAATAATAAAGGACAAAACTTTTTATGAGACTTTTAGTATCCATTTCAGATTTAACATTAAAGTTGGTTTCCTGCACACCCATTTATTTAAAGAAAATCTATCATCTTCTGAAAATAATACCCGCTTTTTTGATGGAAAACAAAAATTTCCATAGAATTCATTAACCCAACTAAATCTCTTTTCTCTTTTCTCCAACTTTTAACATATTCATCTGAAGAAAAATATGAATGGAATTTCCTTTAAACACTCTTGACTTAAACTTTCTGAATCTTATCACATGCATTAGGTACTTATACCTTGGGCATCCAAACCTTCTTTATTTTACTCTTGTTCTTCTTTCTTTTCTAATTTCTAGGCTTCAGAAACGAATTTCGGATCTAAATAGTCTTTTCATCTTTCTGAATGTGAATATTTGAAGACTTTTGAACACAATCCTTAGGAGTTTGATGAATCTAAACATCCTGAATTATTGGTTTTCTATAAGGAACCAATCATTCAATAACATCATTCGAACACAAAAATTCATATGTTGTTCCAATAGAACAAAACACCTTCACTTTCACGATTTCTGAATTTTTGCATTTAGATTCGTCTTCGAAACTACTAGATTCTGTCACACCCTCAAACCAAAACAACGGAAACATCCAACGACAGATGACGTCATTGTACAGTATCATAACAATTGAATATAAATGAAACAAAGCATTATAGCCATTGCATTGAATATTTAATAAGTTTACATTGTATTCAAATATTGTTTACATGATATCAGATGCATGTGATAAAATTGAATAACATGATGCGACAACATCCTATCTACCAAAAACTCTTGTGGTTACATGTTTACTGATTTCCTCAGAATACAAATGATTTTGAAAAGTGCCAACAATTAAGTTGGTGAGTTCATAAGCATTTTGTTATGAAAAGGGTTTGTAACTGTTTCGAGAAAATGATAGTGTATACTTCTAGAAAATCCGATATTTTCTTAAAAATAAGTTGTAAGTCTTATATCTCAAGACTAGAGATGTAAGTAATTATGTACTATAAAATGATGTAATGAAGTTTTATCTTTATATAAAACTACTTGAAATGTATGTTACCCGTAAATCAAATGTGTGTGATACTCTATGTGAGTTATTCTAACCATACTAATACGACTAGTGACCTGAACGATGTGCTTCGGGTGTTGGAAATGTTACGAAATTTTTCACCCCATACCGGCAAGTCTAACTGTAGCTAACAATTTAGGTGTGGGTTTGTCAATCCCATATAGATTTATACACAAGTGTCACGCTCTCCCTACAAGAGACTCTGGTTATAATTCAGGACTTTAACTGGGTACGGTGAAGCTAGCTGTCTTACAATATTGCATTAGTCGATTTACGTGTATTAAAAACTCCTTTTGCTTGTAAATGAAATAATTATGCCTATAAATAAGTATTTGATTCTTATGAGCTGTTTGTTTGTTGCAACTATTTATATAATCTTTTATATAAATATAAAGTTATTATCTTGTGTCCAAAATACATGGTCAAACATAATGTTTTTGGGTTGTAACCCACCAAAATAGTAAAAGGACTACAAAGTGTCCCTTTTTGCTTGAAAACAATCTTTTAGTAAAAAGTTTTCAAAATCATGTAGTTTACAAACTATGATTTTTATAACATAGAATATTTTTTGTTCTTGTAGTTTTGCATTTCAAAACAAATATATCACAAATAATTGAATATAGACTAGTGATAATGATATCTTGAGCGAATAATGGCTTATACTTCAACATAAAGATGAAACATTCAAGTATTTGTGTAATAAACCAAATTTTGACTTGTATCCCCCCCCCCCCCCCTAAAACATGAAAATCTCGAAAAAGTAGTGGTATGAACTCACCTTGAGTGGATTTGTGTGTTGTTTGAAGAGATAAGGTGAAGATTCCAAGCTTAAACTCTTGCATAAAGGTGATGAACTTCTTTGAAATGGTATTATCCTAAGGATTTAACACATAATAATGTGTGTAAATAGGATGAAATTGACATGAAAATGTATTAAATCACTAGTTAATGAAAATACTTACCAAAAATCTAAGGACCACTTGAAGGAAGTAGATTCTTGGAAGATCATTGGTTTGTTTTTAAGAGAATAATGATGGATGAAGATGAAAGAAGAAGATGATGGTGGGTGATTTTACTTTCGAATGAAGGTATAAAACATGGTTATATGTTGGATAATAGTGTTTTTGGGAAATCCAAAGCATCTATCACTTCACAAAAGTCAACTTTCCTCTTTTTCCCCCAATCAAAACCCTCTTAGCTCAACCGAGAGCATGGTTTTTGGCCTTAAGTGCTCACCGAGATCATGTGGATTCTCGGTCTTATGCCACTGTGATCTTAGGGTTCTCGGTCCTAACCGAGAACTCCCAAGGTGGAGAGTTTTTGGTCCGAGTGGTGTTCCTTCACAAAAGTCAACTCCCAAGGAGGGTCCGCGGTCTAAGCTTAAACACTTTAAATGCAAAGTTGGAATTTTCGATCTTCTTGGTCTATCTTGTTGACGAATATGATTTTCAAAGCACTTTATATATATATATATATATATATATATATATATATATATATATATATATATATATATATATCATACAATTGATGCGTTCTTGGCATTCGATGATTTTTATTGTAACATATAAAAGTTGTGGGTACACTTATACACAAAACCCTTTAGACTTTGTTTGACTCAAAATTTCCAGTTGTCACAGATTCAGATTGTGAAGCTTCTAAAAAATTTGAAACACTTGACTCCCCTCAACAAGAACATCTGGAGTCACTTTTTCTTTAGAAACTGGAAGCACATTATGAACTTCTCCAAGAACATCAATAAAATCTTCTTTTTCGTTTCTTTCTTTCTCTAATTTCTGTTGTATTTTCTTCAGAAGTAAATATTCGTTGATAATGGAAAATTACTTTAACAAATCTGTATCTTCATCTAAACGATTACTTTTAAATCCACCACAAGAAATCTATGTGAAATCGCCAATTTTCTCATCAACATAGAGATTAAACATCTCAATGACATTCTTCAACGTTAACTGCTTAGGAACATCCTGTCACAACTATAAATTTTTGTGCCTTGTAGATTACAACAATTAAGCCAAAGTATGAATCAAAGACACAAGAGCATGTATGATGCATACTCTATGACAATAAAATTTTAAACAAACAACCCATGCAAGCATTTCAAGTAGTCAATAAGCAATTGGAAACCCTAGAAGTCCTTGTTTAAGTCCATTTTGGACTAGGACTTCCTTATTGGGCCCAATGGACCAATAAGCTTCCAATTTGACCATCTTGGGTTTAGAACTCTTAAATGGGCTCTAATTGGACCCACTTCCAATTATTTCAATATTTTGGGCCATATTGGGCCTAGAATAAAGTAAATTAATTATATGAACCATGTTGGGCCATAATTAACCTAATTTAGCCCTAATAGGTCATAAAAATTATACTTTGATTTAATTGAGCCAAACATCATCTAAATTATCTATAAGGTGAGCTTAAGGGCAAAAAGCCCAAAATTTATTTCTCTTTTCTCCTCCCTCTCGGCCCAAACTACAAACCCAAGGGAAGAAGGGTTGACTTTTGGTAGCCATCTCACCATTATCTCTTGGATTCCCATGCTAAGGCCTCATATCTCCATGCAACAATCCCATCACCACTCTCTCCTCCTCTCTCTTTTCTTCTCTCGACCGAACCCAAAACACACACACAACACACACTTCACTCAACTCTCTCAAAAGAAACTCTCTCCACTCCTCTCCAAGTGTTCGAAAATTAGGAAGCTTCAGGGAGATTTTTCCCACAAACACATCATCTAAGCACCTTAGAAGCATCTAAGTTCGAGATCTTCCAAGGAGGGTTGCTAAGGCCGAATTTTCTTCTCATTTTTCTTCCAAAACCGAAACCACACCCAAGGTGAGCTTCATACCCCCTTATTTTTCGGTTTTTAAGTTTTTGTGGGGGAGAATACAAGCAAATGTGTAGATCTATGAGTAAATGTATGCCTTGTGTAATTTTTATGCTTATATGTATGATTTTATGTGATTTGTGATGTTTCTGTTAGCTAAAAGAACTTAAAAACCGAGAACTACAATATGAGGAATGAAATAAGTATAACATATACCATTTCACACTAATCAAGTCTAGAAAAAGAGTTTAGTTGGCTAAAATGAACATTTTTGAACTTAAAACCCATTTTTGGACTCAAAATGTCAAAAATACAAAACTAAGGGGCCCAAAACGACAAAAGATAATTTCTGGAGGTTGAAACAAGTCCAAACAGTTTTTAAGATAATTTTTCTGAATAAAAACACTTTGGAGGGGCTTAAAATGTGAATTTTAAACATAATGGGCTAAAAATGGGCTTTTCGGCCCAATAAGCCCAAATTGTGAAAATTTCAAACTATAGGGGCTAAAAATGCAAGTTTCCGTAAAACAGGGGACTACAAGTGTATTGAAACTACTTTGAAGGTCAAAAATGCTTTTCAAATTCAAAAGGGATCAAAAATGCAAAAATTATCCATTTTGGGCCAAAATTATAAAGATTGCGAAAAATGGGGGTTCCAACCGAGAAAACCTCATTTTGAAGGACTTAAGATGTTTATTAAGTAAATCTTGGCTGAAAATGTCTTTTTCAATAACTTTTGATGCTACTGTGTCAAGAAAAATGGTTAGGGACTAAAATGGAAATTCTTTTATATAAAGGGTTAAAAGTGTATATTTTATCCAAGTAGGGTCACAAAAAGGTAAACTTTTATATATAAACAAATAAATCCCATTAGATAAAATACGAGCACTACGACTACCGGCGAAACGTAATTACAAATACACATTCAATACCAATATCGTTACCAAACGATTTGATTCGGTCTCGAATCAATTACAAAACAAAAATCAACAAACATTAGTACTTCAATAAAAACGCGAAATTTTCGAGAAGTCAATACACAATCTTTGGGCTTGAAAGTTTCAAATCGTGCTTGTTGGGCCTAGCTAGCCCAATGAAATGATCTTTAGGCCCGAAGGGAACGCGCTTACATGTTATTGGGCTTCTATGACCTAATTCCATGTAAAAGGACTTTCAATAGCTTTATTGTGCTGTTGGGCCCCAAGGGTCCATTAGTACTGCTAGCAAAGTCGAGAAGTCAAATGCGAGTCGGGCCAAGTGTGTTTCGCATTCACGATAGCCTTGAACGACTTATGGAAATAACGAGGGCTTCGTACCCTCTTTTCTCCTCGGTTGTGGGGCTATGAGAAGTTAGGGTGGTTGAATTAAGTGAGTCTTATGGACAACGCCAAAAGGATCGTTTGTAATTGGTAGTTATAAACTAGTCATTTTTTTATAATGCGTGATTATACGACTCATAACCCATAATTAATCCAATGTCACCTGGAATTATCGGAAACAATCGTCATATCGGTATAACAATAAATCAGACATGTAATTCTATGTATTGGGAAAACATCGGGTTTTCCCGGGAAATCAACACTTTTAACTATGTGATGTATACAAGGTTTAACAATTATACACGCTTACAAAAATCGACAAGCATACTACGGATCTCCACACTTTTTCTTATATACAATACTTGTTTCAGAAAATATCGGATTTTCTGGGTTTTCAAACTTCACAAAAATCATTATCTTTCAAACATGACTTATGAACTCACCAACATTTCATATGTTGACTTTTTTCAAAAATACTTGTATTCTCAGGTAACAGGTAAATCGAAGAATAGGTATCCAGTGATGTCTTGGTGTTTTGTTTAAATTAGTATTGTACGGTTTAAGTATTAGAAATGTAATGTTCAAACAATGTACCGAATGTAAATAATATCTGTTGTAATATTTCAATGCATGGTGGTGAATGATTTTATGATTCATGTATATTCATTGTGATGGTATTCAATTAAGTCACAATAGACCTCGGACGTTTCCGCCGTCTGGTTCGGGGGTGTGACAGGCTGGTATTAGAGCTCTGTTTATAGTGAACTAGCATATCTAACCACACATTGATATGCAACTATAAACCAAAAAAGAGGGACTAACATAACTCTGAACAAAACAAGTAAAACACAACAATAAAAACATCCTTGCCTGTATTAGGAACAAGAACATAATGCAGAACCAAACAAGATAATGCTAGTATCTTGGTTAAGCCAGAACTGTTCTAGTCATATCAAGAAGTTGATGTAGCCTGATCAACTACATTCCCTCCAAGGTATAACTATCACACGTTCTGAGGAGATCGTGATAGCTAAGGAACCTAAGAACATACCTCTTTATCACCAAAAAGAGAACATCCATTTAGTCTTTACAATAGTTGTAGAGTCATAGGATAATGATAGTTTATTCGTATACCTTCTCCCAGTCTTCATGGAAGGAGAGCAGCAGGGCATTCAGTTTCATCAAGTCCTAGTGGCTCACGGGATGCTTGAAGATGAACCTGAAGGGAATCAGGGGGAAGCACACGACGTCGGGCCTGATGAGTACACGGACACTAACTATGAGTTTGAGGAGACCGATGATGACATGGAGGAAGGACAAGACTCGGGCAAGGATAACACCACGTCATTTGTCGGCGAGGCGCAACCGAACCACCCCGACCCACCAGTGAACCCCGCAAGAGAGAATCGCTCTCCCGAAGCTGAGATTGTCGCCCTGCGGCAACATCTGTTCGCCATGGAAGCACGTGCAGTGCAAGCTGAGCATGAGAGGGATGAGGTCATCGGAGACATGACTGAGATGGCTCAGTTGTTGGCTCAATACTTCGGCATATGATCTCGCCACTATCTTAGGACACACCATGGAGTGCTAGGGATAGACTTATCTTACTAGGTCATTAGGATCTATGTTATGTACCCCGACTCTATGTTTAAGTGACTACACTACTCATAGAGTCGTTATGCTGTCAAACTAGTACCGCTTATGTATGTTCTTTCGAGCAAAATTTTCATGTATCAAAGTGCGGATAATAGTAATGAAAGATTTTATATGTTTTATTATGATGTTATAATCTGCTATGTGTTATGTATCCTTGATTGTATGCTAAATTGTAGAAGTACTTAAGTTGTGCCACGCACCTAGTCTATAGGATCACAACCTCACGAAAACCACATACACTTAACATCTTTCCGTTGTATGACAGAAAGATGCCTCCACGACCCACTCACGGAAACCCGAGACCAACCCCACCCGAAGTTGACTCAGCCGCATTCCAGGCAGCTGTATCTGTTGCGGTCACCGCAACAATGGCACAAATTCACCAAGGGAACAATGGAGGAGTCAACGGGCAAGGGGCCGGAAGTTCGAACAACGGAATGAATCAAGGACCCACCAAAACATGCTCTTACAAAGACTTCACCAACACCAAACCACGAACCTTTAACGGCACTGGAGGAGTGATCACCCTAAAACGATGGATCGAGAAGGTGGAATCAGTGTTTGAGATATGTGACTGCCCTGAAGAGATAAAGGTGAAGTTTGCTGCTTGCACTTTTGTTGACTAAGCACTCACTTGGTGGAATGGACACGTGGAAGCCATGACACTCCCCATAGCCAATTCCATGCCATGGACAGAAATGAAAGAAATGTTGATGGCCGAAACTATCCTCGTGGTGAAATTCAGAAAATGGAACAAGAGCTGTGGAATCTCACTGTCCGGAACGCCGACATAGATGCCTACATATCCAGGTTTAGCGAACTGTCTCTGTTATGCCCTGGCATGATTACCTCAGAGGGTAAGAAGATCGAGCGATTCATCTAGGGACTAACCTCCCCGATCCAGGGAAATGTGATAGCTGCAAATCCTGAAGCTTTCGACAGTGCCAAGAGATTGGCCAAGAAACTATATGACCACAACAACAAGAAGGGTGAGAAGCCAGTGGAGACTGAAGTTAAGAAGGAAAATGATAGCAAGAAGGGGAAGAACAACAAGAGAAAGGGGCGTCAAGGCTCCGAATCGTCCAAGAAGCAGCAAACAGTGGCAGTTAATGTTGCGACCACGTAAGCTCCATCCACACCACATGCTCCAGCCTCAGGTGCACCAAGTGCTCCTAGACCTTATTCCGGTAATCTTCCCAAGTGCAACAAGTGTGGTTTCCATCACAATGGAGAATGCAAGGAGATACAGTGCACCAGTTGCAATCGGAAGGGGCACACGACAAGGTACTATAGGACTTACCATCCTCAAAATCAACAACAGGGAAGAAATAACAACAACAACAATACCAACACCGGCGGAAACAATGCAGGACCTAGCCACACCTGCTATGGTTGTGGAAGGACTGGGCATTTCCGTCGAAACTGCCCCAACAACAACAATCCCGGAAATGGAGGAACCGGAAGAGTGCTGACCATGGGTCAAGGGGAGGCGATTCAGGATCCCGCTGTTGTTACCGGTATGTTTCCCCTAAACTACACTTACGTATGCATCCTATTTGACACCGGAGCGAAGCGAAGTTTTGTGAGCAATAAGTTTAAACATTTGTTAAAACAACAACCCCAGAAGCTCAATGAAACCTTTACGGTGGAAATGACCAATGGGAAAACCGAATCCACTGGGGAAATCTACATCGGATGTACCCTAACTCTAAATCAACACGTCATTCAAATAGACTTGATGCCTGTTTCCATTAGGAGTTTCGATGTGATTATTGGCATGGACTAGTTAAGCCCCCACCATGTTGAAATTATGTGTCATGAGAAGGCTGTTAGCCTTCATCTTCCTAATCACGAAACCCTAGTTATTTACGGAGACAAACCTAGCACGAACCTTCGCATCATCTCGTGCGTCCAGGCACAGAAGCATCTACGAAAGAAAATTTTAACGTTCTTGGCTCACATAGTGGATAAAACTAAGGAAGAGGTTAACATTCAAGATATCCCAATAGCATGTGAATTCCCAAATGTATTTCTTGAAGATCTCCCTGGAGTACCCCCAGAGAGACAAATTGAGTTCCGAATTGACCTTGTTCCAGGAGCAGCTCCTCTCGCTAAATCGCCTTACCGGCTAGCTCCTGCTGAAATGCAGGAATTGTCCAGCCAACTCAGCGAACTCCTAGGAAAGGGATTCATCCGACCCAGCTACTCGCCATGGGGAGCTCCGTTCCTCTTTGTCAAAAAGAAGGACGGATCTTTTAGGATGTGTATCAATTACAGGGAGCTAAACAAACTTACTGTCAAAAATCGTTATCCACTCCCAAGAATCGATGATCTATTTGACCAGCTCCAAGGATCTAGTTACTTCTCTAAGATAGATCTACGGTCCGGGTACCATCAGCTCAGGGTCTGGGAAGAGGATATTCCCAAAACCTCTTTCCGAACTCGTTATGGACATTAGGAATTTGTCGTAATGCCCTTCAGTCTAACAAATTCCCTTGCCACATTTATGGATCCGATGAACCGAATCTGTCGACCATTCCTCAACAACTTTATTATCGTCTTCATTGACGACATTCTCGTCTATTCCCGAAGCGAAGAAGATCATGGCCAACATCTCTGACAAATCCTAGAAACCCTGCGAATGGAAAAGCTATACGCAAAACTTTCTAAGTGTGAGTTCTAGCTTCGTAGCGTGAACTTCTTAGGTCATGTTGTTAGTCGAGAAGGAATTCATGTGGATCCTTCTAAGGTCAAAGTCGTCGAAGGATGGGGAGTCTCGACAACACCTACAGAAATCCGCCAATTCTTAGGCCTAGCAGGCTACTATAGGATATTCATTCAAAACTTCTCTAAGATCGCCAAGCCACTTACCTCGCTTACACAAAAGGGCGTACCATTCAAACGGACGGACAAACAAGAAGTTGCATTCTGAAGCAAGCCCTCTGTAGTGCCCCCGTACTATCTCTACCAGAGGGAACGGAAGATTTCGTGGTCTACTGTGACGTAAGGCCAACGTGGTAGCTGATGCCTTGAGCCAGAAGGAGTACTGTAATCGTTGCGTGAAAACTCTCTCAATAACCATCAAATCTCACCTAACCACTCAGATCGGGGTAGCCCAGTCAGATGCCATGAAAACAGAAAATAGAGCAAGCGAAGCATTACGCGGAATGGAGAAGAATCTAGAGGTAAAGGAGAACGGAGTATACTACTTCATGAACCGTATTTGGGTCCCTAAACTCGGAGGATTTAGGGAGGTAGTCATGAATGAAGCTCACAAAACGCGATGCTCCATCCATCCTGGTTCGGACAAGATGTACTTGGATATTAAACAACATTATTGGTGGCGTAACATGAAGGCAGAAATTGCCACCTATGTCAGCAAATGCCTTACTTGTGCCAAAGTAAAGGTGGAGTACCAGAAGCCCTCGGGGTCAGCAACCGGTGATTCCTGAGTGGAAATGGGAAGGGATTTCTATGGATTTTGTGACCAAGCTACCCAAGACATCAGATGGATTAGACACCATATGGGTAATAGTTGACTGACTTACGAAATCCGCTCATTTTCTGCCAATAAAAGAATCCTACAAGATGGAGAGACTGACGCGATTATACATTCGAGAAATCGTGAGACTTCATGGAGTACCAGTGTCTATTATCTCGGATAGAGATAGTAGATTCACTTCACGTTTTTGGCAATCACTTCAGAAAGCACTTGGAACCCATCTCGACATGAGCACCGGTTATCACCCACAAACATACGGTCAAAGCGAACGAACCATCCAGACGCTCGAAGACATGCTTCGCGGATGTGTGATAGACTTTGGGAAGTCTTGGGATACCCACTTACCCTTAGTCAAATTCTCGTATAACAACAGTTACCATTCGAGCATCAAGGTCGCTCCTTTCGAAGCACTATATGGGCGTAAGTGTAGATCACCATTGTGTTGGGCTGAGGTGGGCGACACCCAGCTAGCAAAGAAACTGGCATCAGACAAGGCGTTAACGGGACCGGAGATCATACGTGAAACCATGGAAAAGATAGTTCAAATCAGAGCTCGATTACAAGCATCGCGCGACCAACAAAAGAGCTATAATATGAGGAATGAAATAAGTATAACATATACCATTTCACACTAATCAAGTCTAGAAAAAGAATTTAGTTGGCTAAAATGAACATTTTTGGACTTAAAACCCATTTTTGGACTCAAAATGTCAAAAATACAAAACTAAGGGGCCCAAAAAGACAAAAGATAATTTCTGGAGGTTGAAACAAGTCCAAACAGTTTTTAAGATAATTTTTCTGAATAAAAACACTTTGGAGGGGCTTAAAATGTGAATTTTAAACATAATGGGCTAAAAATGGGCTTTTCGGCCCAATAAGCCCAAATTGCGAAAATTTCAAACTATAGGGGCTGAAAATGCAAGTTCCTGTAAAACAGGGGACTACAAGTGTATTGAAACTACTTTGAAGGTCAAAAATGCTTTTCAAATTCAAAAGGGATCAAAAATGCAAAAATTTTCCATTTTGGGCCAAAATTGTAAACATTGCGAAAAATGGGGGTTCCAACTGAGAAAACCTCATTTTGAAGGACTTAAGCTGTTTATTAAGTAAATCTTGGTTGAAAATGTCTTTTTCAATAAGTTTTGATGCTAAAGTGTCAAGAAAAATGGTTAGGGACTAAAATGGAAATTCTTTTATATAAAGGGTTAAAAGTGTATATTTTATCCAAGCAGGGTCACAAAAAGGTAAACTTTTACTTATAAACAAATAAATCCCATTAGATAAAATACGAGCACTACGACTACCGGCGAAACGTAATTACAAATACACCTTCAACACCAATATCGTTACCAAACGATTTGATTCGGTCTCGAATCAATTACAAAACAAAAATCAACAAACATTAGTACTTCAATAAAAATGCGAAATTTTCGAGAAGTCAATACACAATCTTTGGGCTTGAAAGTTTCAAATCATGCTTGTTGGGCCTAGCTAGCCCAATGACATGATCGTTAGGCCCAAAGGGAACGCGCTTACATGTTATTTGGCTTCTATGACCTAATTCCACATAAAAGGACTTTCAAAAGCTTTATTGTGTTGTTGGGACCCAAGGGTCCATTAGTACTGCTAGCAATGTCGAGAAGTCAAATGGGCCAAGTGCCTTTCGCATTCACGATAGCCTTGAACGACTTATGGAAATAACGAGGGCTTCGTACCCTCTTTTCTCCTCTGTTGTGGGGCTATGAGAAGTCAGGGTGGTTGGATTAAGTGAGTCTTACAGACGATGCCAAAAGGATCGTTTGTAATTGGTAGTTATAAACTAGTCATTTTCGTTAATGCGTGATTATAACGACTCACAACCCATAATTAATCCAATGTCACGTGGAATTATCGGAAACAATCATCGTATCGGTATAACAATAAATCAGACATGTAATTCTATGTATTGGGAAAACATCGGGTTTTCCCGGGAAATCAACACTTTTAACTATGTGATGTATACAAGGTTTAACAATTATACACGCTTACAAAAATCGACAAGCATACTACGGATCTCCACACTTTTTCTTATATACAATACTTGTTTAAGAAAATATTGGATTTTCTGGGTTTTCAAACTTCACAAAAATCATTATCTTTCAAACATGACTTATGAACTCACCAACATTTCATATGTTGACGTTTTTCAAAATACTTGTATTCTCAGGTAACAAGTAAATCGAAGAATAGGTATCCAGTGATGTCTTGGTGTTTTGTTTAAATTAGTATAGTACGGTTTAAGTATTGTAAATGTAATGTTCAAACAATGTACCGAATGTAAACAATATATGTTGTAATATTTCAATGCATGGTGGCGAATGATGTTATGATTCATGTATATTCATTGTGATGGTATTCAATTAAGTCACAATAGCCCTCGGACATTTCCGCCGTCTGGTTCGGGGGTGTGACACATCCCAACACAAATATCCTTTTCTAAGACGAAACTTTGGATCTGTAACTTTTAATCAAAGTCTTTTAATGTATTTTAACACCTTATAATCCGCCATTTAATCTTCAACAAGAAAGAAAACTTAAAGAGAAAGAAAGTAGATTTGATAAGAAGTCTAGAGAGTGAAAACGGATATGAGATGGTTTCTAGAGAGAGAAAACAGATCTGGGATGATTTTTAGAGAGATAAAGTAGATTTGAATACGAAAATTTGAATGAACACAAAAAATTTCTTCTAATTCTCTTCCAGAACACGATTAAAGAACAAATCAGATGAAATAATGAGTTGAAGATAATCGATCTGAAAAAGATTTTTCAATAAAACGAGGTATAGACTTTTTCTTTTCGGAAACCTTACAAAACTTGAAGAACAAAGTGAGATTCATGATCAAATATCGCTATAAACAAGATCGATTCTTCCAATAATCGTTGAGATCTACAAGAGCCCACTCTGATACCACTTGTTGGGAATAAATCTGAGATGACGAATGTGGAATATCAAGAACAATCAAGAATCAATCACCATCATATGCAAGTAATCTGATAAAGGTTTTTGTGTATATTGATTATGATATGAATGTACAGAGAAAAACCTAATCTGGTAAAAGTCCTCTATCAAAATCTAACCTAATGATTATTTATAGGGAACATAAAATATATACCATAAATATAAAACCAATGCTTTAATATAAAACCAATGTCTTATAAGAGCTCGATCAAGAACTTCTACTGTAAAGGCACCATAGGGAATTATAAAACGATTAACCCTAAAAATGCTTCCCTAAATAACCAAACATGTCAAATCAGTTTCAATATCTCAAATACTCAACATGACTCTGTGATGAAGCCATTATAAAATCGATTGAAGATTGAAGGAGTTTACTGAAACTTCATGCCCTAATCGACTTTAAGAACCAAATGAGACTTTAGTCTTAACTTTAATGAGGAGGGGAGATAAAATCGGGGCCTACACGTAGGATAAAAAGGATGCCTAGAATCGATTCAACCGTTGAAACCGGCTAAAATCGGTTATAAGGGAAAAATCTACACGAATCACCAAGTTAAAGAGCTATTAGATCACAAATATATATATATATATATATATATATATATATATATATATATATATATATATATATATATATATATATATATATATATATAGTGACCAAATGTGACAAAAGGCAATAATATGTTACCCTCTCAAGTCATTATCCATACTTTATATTTATTTTTATATATTTAACATAAATCGGCTTTGGGGAACCGAGTTATCCCCATCTATAACCCTTCCTCGGTTTTTAGTTCAAGATTCTATATTTACAATTAACTAGGGTATTTTCGAGTCAGATCATGTTGAGATATCAGGATTTCCATCGAGTGCACATATATTTTTTTTTTGGCATCCGTACTTCTATTGATTAAATTTTATTATTTTAACCTTTTTTCATGAAAGTATAAGTAAAAAAAAATCAACCAAACACAAAATGTAATGCTGTCAAGTAAATAATAGTATATGTTAATAATATAATAGTATATGTTAATAATATAATACAAAGCTATTTAGGTGAAACTAGAGTAATACTTCCATGTAATGTTGCGGAAAATCTGTATCGGTACAATATTTAAGCTATACTTAAAGTATGATTAAGCTAAATTATGCATAACTGGGCATTTTTTATTTCTATGTTCAGAAAACGAATACATGATAAAAACTCGTTTTACATGTTGGTACAAAATTGCATGCATGAAAAAGGGTATGTAGAAAAAATGAAAAATAAATTTGTAAAAATGGAGAATCTTAAAATAAAAACATGCACACAAAGAAAGATATAAAAAGTAATTTTAATGCATAAAAACAAAGTTGTAAAAATATAGAAGAAGTTGAAATATAAGTATTTTTAAAAGAAAAAAAAAACTAAGTTTTAGAAAAACATATAAGAATAAAATTAAGAAAAAGTTGTGGAAAAAACTTGGTTCATAAAAAGAAAAAGAAACAATTGGGGTAAAATTTTAAAAATGAAATGGCATTGGATGGAGTGGACTTGGGCCAAGAACTGTGGTAGGGCAGGTGGGTTAACCCGGATACAGGCTTTCTGACCCACGTTCAAGAAAAGAGAAAGGAAGAATCAAACAGAAATGAAACCATATAAACAAGACACCTTAGTCGCTACGATGGATGTGAATTTAAAATCACAATTCACAATTGAATTCTTATAAATGTTAGCTAAACTCTATTAAACTAATGATAAAATTATTGTTCACTCATTGCAAAATGATAATAATAACATGAGTATGTTGTCGAAATTTATTTCTAATAAAATATATAATAGATAAAATAATAATAAAATTACTACTCACTTTTTGCAAATTGATAATAATAAAATGAGTATGTTGTCGAGACTTATTTCTAATCAAATATACAATAGATAGATGATAGATCTATAAGCGATCGTAATAAAAAAATGTATTTTATAATGATCAAATGTCCTATGATCTATACAATAATGTTTAATATTAGCTAATTGCATTAGTTAATAATGATATTTATATATGTAGAAATCAGTTGTTGAAATTTATTTTAGTTAACAAATCACATGATAAGTTAAGACACCAATAAATATATATTTTATTTCTTTTTCCCCGACAAGTTTTTGATGTTCCACCTATTTATTTTCTTTAATGACCCATTTTCGATGGCTATCTAAAAAGGAAGTTGATCCGTACATAATAATTTTTCTCTATATACAATAATTGGTGTTTTAAAATGTTGTATCGTACAACTATATAATGCATGAATTTTTGTGTATGTCAAAAAATTGTTGTGTACGAATCACTTCCCATCTAAAAATTAAGGTTCGGTAAAGATTGAAATATCATTTTAATTGTAAGAAATATATTATGATAAAATTTTGATTCTGACACCATTTTTTTTTCATATATTTATATTTTTTTTGCAATATCAACCAAATAACCGGTTCTTTCTATTCTCCCGATAACCATTTTTCTGATATGTAATAAAGTCACTAAATTATCAAAACATTTTGATTTTTTGACATTGATTTTTTTTCTTAATTATGTCACTTTGATGTCATTTATTTGGTAACTTTGATGGTAATCTGTCACTTGAAGCAACATTAATAATTGAAAAAAAATCGAAATTTTGTGGTAATATAGTGACTTTATTCCAATTTGGGAAAAATGGTTACCGGAAGAACAAGGAGAACCAGTCATTTGGCTAATATTACAACAAAACTATAAATATAATGGCATAATTGAAAAAAAAAAATCGGTGTTAAAATCGAAATTTTATAATAATATAGTGACTTTCTTGCAATTTATCAAATTTTTATAGATATAATAGGAAATATTTAATCCATACTTGTTTATTATTTTATCTTTATTAACAACCCAACCAAATCCAAATATGTGATAAAAAAAATTAGTTTATCTCTTCCACTTACACAATCTAATTAAACCTAATTTTTACACGCATTAGCAATCCAACACAATTCAATTTTTTTTTAAATAATAAAAGTATACCAATATTGGTCTTATTCTAAATAGAGAAATTTATTTTATGCATTTTTCATGTATTTTTTTTATTTTTCGAATAAATATTACTCTTCCCTTTTAATAAGATAGTCTTTGTAAAGAAAAGAAATAATAAAAAAAAAAAATCATTCTTAAAAAAATAAACATAATGATCTTTGGTGATCTGTCTAGGGAACACTTTCATTCCAAAAAACAAGTATATGTTTCATGAAACAATTGTATGTTTGGATCTATCATGACAGTCATTTGATTGTTACTAAAAAAACCAGCCCAAAAGATGCATATTGAAATTTGAAAAGCCCTTAAATCTTATTGGCTACAATAGCATTGGGCATGGTGATATTGAGCTTAAGCTAATAGCCTACTATCATCATTTGGAATTTATAATGTAAATAGCAGGTGATCCATTTGTGAATCGATCATGTTGACGACTTCGAGCATCACGAATCAATAATCTGAACATCACGAATCAATTAATGACTTCGAGCATTAGATATGGGTCACATTATAAAATATAATTCATATGTCATCTCAACCATAACACCACAATAATATCAAGGGGAAATGATGTTCCTCATGTTATAACATGTTAAGAGGTATTGAGAGAAGAAGAAAAAGAAAAAGAAAAATGATTTGATTGACTTATTCAACTGTTATGAAAACCAGATATTGTAGAATTATGGATCAGATTCAAATTAGAGATTTGATGATGAAGGAATCAATATATTATTCATTCACAAGCGATACAATATATACAAGGGAAATATAACAGAATTGCAAGAAATTAGCCTACAAACTAGGACTTTATACGATTTACAATACTTTCTTTCCTATCACCAATCCTTTTCTGATACTCTCCCACATACCGCCTTCGTTAGAATGTCCGCCAATTGATCTTCAGAACTTACATGTGGCAATTCTATAGTCTTCCATTCAAGATGATCTTTAATGAAGTGTCTGTCGATTTCTACATGTTTAGTCATATCGTGTTGGAGCGGGTTGTAAGCTATCTTCACAGCTGAATCATTATCACAATATAGTTTAATAGGACTAGCTACATATACACTAATATCTCGCAAGATTCATTTTATCCATAATAATTCACACACGCCATGCACCATTCCCCTATACTCCGCTTCTGTACTCGACCTAGAAACCACCTTTTGTTTTTTACTCCTCCAAGTGACTAAATTTCCATTAACAAAGGTAAAATACCCAAAAGTGTGATTTACCATCTATACGGTCACCAGCCCAATCCACATTTGTGTATCCTTTTATGCTATGATCTTGTTTCCTTCCAAAAAAGAGTCTTTTTCTAGGTGTAGCTTTCAAATATCTCAGAATTCGGTATACCGCTGCCATATGATCTTAACTTGGTGCATGCATGAATATACTCACAACACTTACTGCATAAGCATTATCCGGCCTAGTATGCGACAAATATATGAGTTTTCCAACGAGTTTCTAATACCTCTCCCTATTAGCTAGTACTTGATCTGGGAGTATAGACAACCTGTGATTTGTTTCGATTGGAGTGTCTATGGGTTTGCAATGTAGCATTCATGTTTTAGCTAGTAAGTCTAAGATATATTTTCGTTGACACATGGTAATTCCCCTCCCTGAACTCGACACTTAAATACCCAAGAAATACTTTAGTGGGCCTAATTCTTTCAGCTCAAATTTTGTAACAAGTAGGTCTTGCAGTTTCTTTATTTCAACCTCATTGTTTCTGGTTGCCACCATATCATCAATGTATACTATAAGAGCTATGATTTTCTTGTTCACATTTTTAACGAACAATGTATGGTTGGCATCACTCTGTTTATATCCGATCTACTTCATAAAAGCTGAGAACCTTCCAAACCATGCACGAGGTGACTGCTTCAACCCATATAACGCTTTCTTTAACTTAAACACTTTCCCATTACAGTTCATACCGGGGGGTGACTCTATGTACACTTCTTCTTCTAAATGCCCATTTAAAAAGGAATTTTTTACATCTAATTGTTTTAAGGGCTAGTTCTCATTTGCAGCTATAGAGATCAATATTCATATCGTATTCATCTTTTCCACTGGAGTGAATGTATATCCATCATCTATCCCATATTTTTGCGTATATCTCTTGGCTACAAGTCTTGCCTTGAATCGATCAATATTCCCATTCGTATCAAGTTTGACTGTGAAAATCCACCTACAACCAACCAACTTTTTTTTATCTTGGGACACATCCACAAAATCCCAAGTACCATTTTTTATTAATGCCTCAATTTCTTCCATTACGACCTTCCTCCACCTCTTATCTTTTAGTGCTTCGTGAATATCTCGTGGAATTGCTACTGTGGATAATTCGTTGATTGTAGCCACATGTGACTTTGTGAGCCGGTGGTGTGACACATAGTTCCCGATCGGATATTTTGATTTTGCATTTAAGTCATCTTGGTAACGTGTTTTTGGAACTCCTCGTGTACTCCTGATCCGAAAACGTCGCCCATGTTCAACGCCGATTACATCCTTGTGGGCTTTAGAATCAGCGCCAGGCATGTTATGTTGGGTTGGCGTATGATCTTGGACCTGAACTTCGGTTTCTTGCACATTATTATCAAAAAACAAATTGTTATACGTTAGTTCTTGTCCAGTTACTTCAGCCTCCATTTGTGTCTCGCTGTTTTGGGCTTCACCCGATGAGGTTCCAGTTTGACCATCGTTGTTTTGGGCTTCACCCAATGAGGTTACTGTTTAATCATCATTGTCACTTAAGTCATTACTTTCTTCAATGTTGAATTCAAACACACCACCATGAGACTTTACTTCTCCGACGCTCTCCCCCTGAAGTGAAGTCTCATCCCCATAAAACTTAGTATTTTCATGAAACGACACATCGCGAGACACGTAAGTTTTATTTTCGAGTGGGTCATAACATCTATAGCTCTTTTTTTTGGTGTGCATATCCAATAAACGTGCATCTCACAGCCCTTGGTTCAAGTTTACCTTCGTTTTTGTGAACATATGTGGCACAAACAAATATTCTTGGTTCAAGCCCAAGATTAATTGGTTGCTTGACAAGCTCTTGTAATTTTTGTAAAGGTGTGGGAAACTCAAGTATGCGAGATGGCATTCTATTCGTGAGGTATGCAGCAGACCTACTACTTCTTTCTAAAACTTTCGTGATACATTCATGTCGAATAAGGAAGTACAAACAATTTCTAATAATTGCCTATTTTTTCTCTCAGCTAGGCCATTTTGTTGGGGGATCCTGGCATAAGAGGTTTGCTGTCTAATAGAATTTTCCTAGCAAAACCGATCCATCTCATAATTTATGTATTCACCACCGTTATCAGATTGTAATATTTGGATATCTATCCTATATTCAGTCTTGATTAGTTTATGTAACTCTTTAAATGCAAGCAACACATCTCCTTTGGTTTTAAACAACGAAACCCACACCATTCTAGTACACTCGTCAATAAAAGTCACAATATAATGTGCACCATTAGAAGTAGAGATTGGGGCAGGCCCCTAAATGTCAGAGTGAATTTTAATAAGAGGAGTAGAAACTTTATTATTGCTAGGTACATACGAAATCCTTGTGGTTTTTTCCAACTCTCAAATATCACATTTAAATTCACTTTCAACTAAATTCAAAAATAAATTTGGTTTTAGTTTTTTTAAATAACCAAAAGATAAATGCTTGAGATGACGATGTCACAACATCGCCATGGACTTATTCACTTCCTTTACTCTAGTATGAAATGCCTGACTCTCATGACTGTCCTCCAGATAATACAGCCTCCCTCGCCTAGTACCATAACCAAGTATCTTGTGTGTCACTATATCCTAAAACACACAGTATTTTGGGTAGAAAATTACATAACAGTTCAAAGCTTCAGTGATTTGACTAACTGATAGAGGATTAGATGATAATGATAGGACTACAAGAACTGAATCAAGGTTGATAGAGTTCGATATGTGTACAGTTCCTTCACATGTAACTTTTTCTGAGTCACCACTTGCGGTTTGTATTATGCTTTGTTTAGAGTTACATGATGTTGTTAAAAAATACTTATCATTTACCATGTGGTCGGTGGCACCAATGTCTATGATCCAGTTAGTTGATTTTTTTAGTTTTACAAAATGTACCCGATTCAGGAGTGGAGGTATGAGCTGCGATTAGAGGATTCAGATGTTGAGTCGCATTCACTGCAACAGCTTGGCTAAGTTTCTTCCTCGATTGTTTTCGTAAAATCCCACCACTCTGGATAGCCAATTATCTCATAACACCTTTGCTTTGAATGACCTTCTCTCCATAATGGGTGCATGAAAAATTATTCTTCTTTCCAGTCGTATTTTTTCCTTTTTTTGGCACGTTACGAGAGGCCATGTGAACCATGTTGTCATATTTGACCTTCTTTTCCTCCATAGTCTGTCTTTAGCTAAAGTTTCTTCTGATATAAGCATAACTGGATTCTAGGCTTAGTGGTGGATCCTTTCTCAATATTTCACTTCTAGCTTGGCTAAAATCAGGATCTAGGCCAGCTAGAAAAATGTGCACACAGAGGCATATGATAGTTTTCTTCACAGTCACAGTTTCATCCACTGTTTCTTCCTGCGTAGTCAGTCTAGTATCAATTTCTTGAAAATTACTTACCAATTCATTGTACTAATTCGGTAGTGCACGTCTGTTTTCTAGGTATTGAAACACCGTCGATTCAGTTTGAACAGTTGGGTCTCGTCGCTTCCATCATAGAATGTCTTTCTGACAGCCTCCCAAATCTCTATCGCCGTTTCAGTTTGATAACACGCCAAATTAAGGATGACTACATTGAGTCAATTAGCCAGATTTGACTCGATTATTATCAATGATATAGGTTTCGAGTTCTTTTTCATTTCCAGAGTTGGGCTTAGGTGTTTTACCGGTGATGTATCCGGATTTATTGTGAGCCCGATGCGCATCTCCATTGAGTTGAGACCACAACATGTAGTTCGTATCATCGAGAGTGATTCCATTCGGAAACGGTGAGTCCTAAACATTCTAGATGATCATCAGGTTTATGTTTGACGAGCCTATTTTATCACCCATCCATAAGATTCGGGTTCAAGTTCAAGATCAGAGTTTGAGAATTTTAGATTCAACGTGGTTTGGTATGCTTTGATAGCATGTAGAATTATGGATCAGATTCGAATAAGAGATTTGATGATGAAGGAATCAGTATATTATTCATTCACAGGCGTATACAATATATACACGGGAAGTACAACAAAATAGCAAGAAATTAGCCTACAAACTAGGACTTTATACGATTTACAATACTTTCCATCTTATCTCCAATCCTTTCCTGATACTTAATGCTCTCGTCAACAGATATATCATAACACCAATGGGAAACCCATATGAAATCGTCCAAGGGCCTCAAATAAAGGAGTCCATGGGTTGCTTAGGGCTTAAGCATCCAAATTAGGGTTTCCTTCTTAGATAACCCTAATAGCCTCACTATATATAGAACCCTTAAGCCCCAAAAACGTGGTGAACTTGTTCTCTAGGGTTTTGGATGATTTTGGGCAGCCTCCTCTCCCCTTGTTCTTCATCCTCTTGCTCTTGGTGTTTGTGAACCATTAGAGGAGTGACACTTGTGACTCTAAGCTTTCTAAAGTCATTAAAAGGAGGATTTGTGATTGTTATTGCTACATAACAATCAAGGTATGATCTAAACCCTAATAATATGTTATATTGATTATCATATGCTAGAATTAGGGTTTATAGTCTTGGATAAATTGCATGTACAATAGAGAAACCTAGATCCAAGCATTAGGGTTTGTATGAGCACATAAGATGTTCTTATGACCAAAAACCCATCAGTGGTATCAGAGCCTAGATTGGTTTCTATTGTATTGATGACTTGTTAATTTGTTCATGCTTGAAAAATTCGATTTTTGTGAGCCTGGCTGATGAACTCGGCGAGTCCCATTGTGGACTTGGCGAGTAGGCCCCTACTCGGCGAGTCCATATGGGTACTCGGCGAGTTCGAGCGTCAGAAAGAGGGGATTTCGGGATTTCTTGTTGTTTTTCTCATGGATAATTGCGTTATCTGTTTTAGATCATTAAAATCCGATTTTAATCATATTTATGAGTATATCCTTGATTAAACAAAAGATAATTACCAATTGATTAGATAACAACTTCCTTATCTGATTAAAGTTAATTATTTGTATTAATTGGGTAACTTATTTTACAAGAAATTGAAATTAGGTCAAATATAGATAATAATGAAATTAATTGTTTAATTTATATTATTTGTTATTTGATCCTTGTGTTATGAAAAGTTTCATATTTTCCCCTTTAGGTTTTATAGTTTAAACTTAAAAGTTTAGTTTTGAAATTTAAATAGTTGAAACCCTAATGTTTTGAAATGTTTCAAAACATTCCCTCAAGTTTTTGGAATTTAAAAGTTGATTAAAAGTTTAATTTAGAAATGTTAAATTCTAAAACCCTAGTATTGTTTTGAAAAGTTAAACTCACACCCTTATGGTTTTATTAATTAATTAAAGTGTATAATTAAAAGAGGTTTAATAAATCCATAATAGTTTTGGTTTACAATTTAATTGAATTAAAAGTATAATTGTTAAATTTGACCACCTAGTATTTTAAAAGTGTAAAATACACCCTATAATATATATAACATTGAAAGTCTAACATTATATATATGTATGAGTAAAAGTCAATCTTACCGTTAGTAGGCCTCATTCACGAAGCTGGTCTATAAGGGGTGTTTAAGGAAAATGCCTATAATATGGCGATTGAATGGGTATCCACTCTTACCCACCGCACTCTTGATTAGTGGAGGGTCGTTAGCCGAATGGGTAGGATAGGACAAAACCTTCCATTATATGTATAATGAAGTAGAAAAGTAACTAAATGTTTAACAAATTCCCAATCTTAGTTACTTAGGCAAAAGTGAATTGATGCAATTCCATGAAATTACACTTTGTGCCCTTGCGAAGATGTTAGTGGAGCGTGTGTGGTTTACCGGCACACTAAATGGTTCTAAGCAAAGGTAGCAAAGGGTGACTTAATGTTTGTCATAATTCGGTGGAGCGTGTGTGGTTTACCGGCACATCGAATAGGTGATCGTAACATGTGAAGGCACCATGTAAGTTTGCATGGTTATTCACACCCGCTTTGTGATCCTCGGCATCCCAGTCACAAACAAGAGAGGCATATGGAGATTTAAACATGTCATTGAAACGTTCAATGAATCTCAAAGGATCTACGAGTTTTCATAGATTTAAAACTTAAATTTCTTTTTCGTTTTTCATGGTGGAAAATTAGTGAATCGTCATTCACTTACCTTCAAATATTCTGCAACTAGATTACGGCATCCCTTTTCTAGGTTGTAGCATATTGTGTTGGGTCCTAGCCTTAATATCTCATTTGGGTGATTTATTAAGGAATCAATCTATCAACTAACTTGAATTAATTTTTCTCCCGTTTTGTAAATGTCAAAGATCGACAACTATGGTCTTCCCAAATCCCGTGGAACAAGCATTCCACATGAAAATGATATTCCATGATTCGATCTAGGAACAAGAGATCATGCTTCACTTCCTCCTCCTCCTCCCGTTGTTCTCCCTAACCTACAAGATTGAAGAATTGAAAGGTTCAATGTCAATAAAGCCCTATTGGAAATTAAACATGAAGATGGTAAATCCGTGTGTGACCACGTTTTGGGAATGAAATCACACATTGATAGGTTAAAAATGTTGGGTGTGTCATTCCCAGATAAGTTGGCTGTGAATTGGTTTCTACAGTCACTTCCCGAATCATATAATGAGTTCAAAAGTAAGTATTATATGATGAATCATGACGAAAACCTCATTGACCTAACTTACATGCTCATTGTTGTTGAATCAGAAATGGTTTGGCAAAGCAATGGAGCATATTTGTTAGGAAATTCAACCAACCATGTTTCCGAAGACATTCTAGGAGAACCGACCTGCGTTTGCTGCCAAGAGAAAGGGTGTTGGATACAAGTCTGTCCTATTTACCTAAGAGATCTAAGAGATGGGAGAGTCAAAACGTATGGCTCTGCTTTAGGTAAAATCCATTGACTAACTCTTTTAAGCTCCTATTCTAGATTCTTAATACATAATGTGATAAGATTACAATTGATGTTTTTGTAGGATCGAAGAAAAGAGAGGAAGCTTAAGGGAAGAAGTGAGCAGAATCTAACCGTGAAGAAATGGATTTCGATTGCATTACTTGAAGATTAGATTCTTGAGCTACTACTTAGAGTTAGAATTAGATTGCTGAGAAATATGTATTAGCATAGTTTTTCAATGAATTGCATTGTAAGGACAAAATTTTTCCGCAATAAAATAAATTTTGACTTTATATTATTTATTTATCCTTGCAATGGCGTGTATGAAAAATTAACTTTTGAATGTTTCTATTATTAGCAATAATGGATTTGATTCTTAATTATGGAAATGTCAAAAATTTACCAAATAAGGAGAGTTTCTCATCGCCTAAGTTTCAATTGGACAGAAACTTGGAATCATGCAACTAGGTTGCACGATGAATGAGAAATTTCATATTTGAAAATTAGACTAATTCATTGAGAAAGTGTCAAGTGAAGGACTAGGAGATTAAGTACACAAAGTTGATCTACTAAAAGTTTAGTAAATATTCGTCATGATTTACTAAAAGTTTAGTAAATATGATTATACTTATAAGATTAAGTGTAATTCTGAATTGATTGAAAATGTTTAAATCAATAGCAGAACTTACAAGAAGAATCAAGTAAGCAGAAAGATAAAAGTTTCTCCATTCTAAGAAGAAAGGAGAGTACCTTTTACGCTTTATGATAGGTCTTAATGATTAAGAACCATATCTCAATTGATCCTCTAAGTAAGTCTTAGTACAATTGTATGTCTAAGAAGAGGTATCAAGAATTGAAGAAATGGTTAAATCAAGAAGTCAATCATACTTCGTTCCAAAACAAGTCTTAGAGTTAAGTTTGTGACATTCACTGACAAGTATTAAGAAGATTTATAACATTCATCAAATGAGGAAAGTTGTGATGTCTTGGATAAGACAAAGACCAACTAGGACCAATTTATGAAGTGTTTTGATAAAAACTACACTAACTCTTGAATATTTGTTTGTCAAGAAATGTTTATTGACAAGAGAATCTTATATGTCAAGGAGTCAGTGGGAGTCTTAATGGACTTGAAAGGTTTCAAGAACAAATCAAAATAAACCTTATCGATCATCACTAGCACACAAGTTGAGGTTTACAACCTATCGTGTCGTAAACCTTGGTTTTGACAAATTCACATGGATAGGAACACATACACCATTAAGTGTCATAAGATAATTTTTCTTTCATGAAAATGACTGTGAGAAAATGATTTCACTAAGAGAGATTTTAAGAAGATAGCAATTGTAAAATTGCATTCTCAAATCTGATTATGGTTACGGTATCCCTCTCCATGATTCGAATTGTGAGATTTGGAAATTAGTTTGAATTCTTTAAGACACATATGAGCTATCTTGGATAAAGGAGTATGAGATTAAGAAGCCTTGATAAAGGATTATCAAAGCATTAAGTATTAGAAACCTGAACTTAAGAAATTCAATAGGTATTGTTTTTCTGTAAGCTAAGTTGTTTTCTGAATACATGTCAAAACTAGTGGGAGCATAAGTGTTATGTTTATAATAATCATCATGATAGTGGGAGCATAAATGTTATGATTGTATGATTATTAAGGCAAGTATTACAAGTTAGCAATATTAATTATAGAAAAACAAGAGTCATACCTCGAAAAGTTAAGGGATGAATAGTTGTTTTACTATAATTAAGGGAGAGATTATTATGCTTCGTTTTGAAATCTAAAGGCTTAGGTTATGAAATGTTAATAAATTTAGTCAAGAGTACATAGTTCTCAAAATTTCGATTATGATCATGGAATCCCTCTTCATATTTCGAACGTAGCATGTAAAATATTATGGCAAAAGATTGATAAAGTATTAAATCTTCATGTAAGACATTGTGCATCGTGTCCCATACGCTTCGGGTATAGGATTGATGGCAAATGCTATAATATTTGACCATTCTAAAATTTTCCAAATGTCTAGCGCATTTAGAGAGGAAAAGGAAAAGAATCGGTTTTGACTAAGATAATTAAATAACTATCAAAGGACAATCTGAAGTTCGCCGAGGATTGGTCGCTTGTGAGTAGTTAGAAGTATAGTATTAGATGGAGTATATCGACTTTATTAAGAATAGATTAGATTCTATTAAGAATGAGTTGTCATATGGAAAATATGGAAACGTGTCCATATTGGGAATTGAATATCGAAAATCTATGTCTAGATTAGAAACTTTTATGCAAAAGGATGTACTTTGAGTGAGAGACATCGTATCTATGGAATTGTCTTGTAACAATTTCCAATAGAGGACTTTGTAATTTCATTGGCAATAGTCATTGTGACTTTAGTTGTAACGCCCGGGTTTTCAGGGCTAAGCATTTTTGTCAATGTAATAGTCTAGGTCAAATATTGTAACTCTTTTTGAAGTAATAAATATGAAATATTTGAGTATTATGTGAATTATGTGTGTTTATGTGTTTATTATTTAATTATAAATGTATAATTAATAAAGAATAAAAATGAGCATCAAACTTAAAGTGTGAGATAATCCCGATATCTCTACATAAAGTTGTAGAATATGTCTCAAGGTTTCCGTACATATAAAGAATGCCGAAATCCGAGCTATAACGAAGAAGTTATAGCCCGCCGAAGTTTTACGGCAAAACCGGCACGGCACCGGGAGACGTAAATAGTGAATTTACGATAGAAGACTTTTTAGCCTTAGCAATCTAAACAAAAGTCGTAGAATATGTTAAACTAAGAACATAGATAAAAAGAACGCCCAAATCTGACTTCGTATGAAGAAGTTATGATTTTTCTAAGATTCGGCTTAGCAGTGCACGACCCGAAACTCGAATTTTAGTTCGAGCGGTTTTTGGCTTACGCGACCTAAATGAGATTTGAAGATCTCATTAATAGGAACTCAACGGTAAAAAGACAGACGAAAACGGAGTCCGTATGAAGGAGTTATGAACTCTTCGCGGTCATTTAACAGTCTAAAATCCTCCTACTGTTAAATTTAAGATCGGTCGAGAATTAGCTGACGGTGTCAAAATGAAAGTTGTAGATCTTATTCTTACCTACGCGTGGATATAAAGAACGTCAAAAACGGAGGTCGTATGTGAAAGTTACGGATTTTAGAAGTCGGAAGTGTGCTGTGCGAAAATGGGTGATGTGGCACAATCTTGGCCATTGCTTTCTCCCCAAGGCTTGCCACCAGATGGTGACATGTGGCACCAAGTTCAGCCACATTTCACCCTATAAATACCACCTCTCCCACCCTCATTTTCTTCACACCTTTCCCATTCTTTCTTCTCTTTACTCTCTCTCTCTAGAACCTCTCTCTATCCCCGAAATCCCCCGAAAAGCCTAGGAACCTCCCTAGCACGAGGCGGAAGCCCCAGAGTGCTCGAAGGCTCTGAGAAGAAGAGCTTTTCGGCTCGGGAACGCTGTTCCAAGAAAAGCCCGGTTTTCTATAAAATCCGCTGTAAGTGAGCTACGCCTACGCTATTTTTAATATAACTTTTATTTAATTATAGTAACGTTATTAGGAACTTATAATAAATACTTGGGCTATTATTATGGGTTATATAAGTATTTTTTTGACGCTTATATAATAATAATAATAATAATAGCTAGACTATTAATTAGTCTCGACGAATAATAAACTAAACTCTAGTGGTAATAATACTAGGTTTCGTCGAAGAAAAATTCTTTTTAAGAAGCGAAGCGTTGTCTGAGTTCGGAATCACCACCTTTTCCGGTGAGTGCATAGTTACTTTCAACTTACACATAGATATGAAGTATGTAATATAAATTACGTGCTATGTGTGCATATTATCTGAATACTTGCTATCTACGTTAGATGAACGTTGTTATACATGTTTTCAATGATTTAAACTGTATATGTATTTTATATCTACGAAAATGTTGGGGTAAAACATGGGTAGATGTAATAGGTGATGTGTGATAAAATGATGAGAGGCCTCGATGTTGTTGTTGTTGATCCAGTCATCTAGCGGAGTATAGATGACGACCACGGACTCTTCTAGACAGTCCAATGGAACACTAGCAAGCTCGCAACCTGTAGGTGTTGTGAACGATGTGTTCACCGGTGTACTCCATCCCCCACATGGTTGCCTATTAGGACATTTATTGCTGAGAAATCCCCTTAGCAGTAGTGTTCGTCCCGATGATGATCCTTAGGCTAGGTCCCTTATGATAGGTGTTTAGGGACGTAAAGTGAGGATAACGGGAACGGGTAATCGGGTTATTGTTGATTGATGAAATTAATAAACTTATTTATTGTGGGTTGAAAACCCTATGTGCTCACCAGGCTCCCAAGCCTGACCCACTCAGTTTTATGCATTACAGGTAGTGGTGCATGAGCATAGGTGTGATGTTTTGGACGAGGGATTACGGATATAGGCCTGTAGATATGAAATAATGTAGTAAGGCTTATATTGTACTGTTTATACTTTTGATCTGTACGAACATGACATCCCGAGTCTTTTAATGAAATACATTTCTATGGAAATGCTTTTGATAAATCTTTATCATATTATTGTTTTCGGACAAATTCCGCAACCCTTTTATTAAAAGATAACTCTGATTTTGAAATAAAGTATAAACAAAACCGGTCTTTTCTGGCCGTGATTTTGGGGATGTCACAGTTGGTATCAGAGCATTAGTTTAAGCGAACTAGGAATTTGTAGGATTTATAGACTTAAACTTAGAATGCTAAGCGATGATTGTGAGGTGTGAGTACTAGCTTATTTTAGGAATTGTGCCTAAAATGCTTTTATGTGCTAAATGCTTTATGCATGATATGCCGTTATTTTGTTCGGATCTATGGTCTGTTGCCGACCGAATCTGGAAACCTTATGTGTTTAGGATTCTAAATGTACGACTACGATATTAGAACTAGCATGTAAACGTTTCAGAGTGATAAGGACGATTTAAAACGTCTCTTCTAAATAAGGATCTGAATTCACCTTATTCGGTGTATAGATCATGATGGCAAGGACCCGTAGCAGAAACGTGAATGCAAATGGAGGTAGGAACCAACCCCCAGTAGTTCAGCAAATACCTATTGTTGAAGAAGTTGCACCTGAGCCAGTTACCATGGCTGGAGTTCAAGCCATGATTCAGGCTATTCTAGCTGAACAAAGGGAAGAAATGAGACGGATGCTCCGCGAGAATAGAGACGAACCTACCATACATGTTGAACCGACGGAGCCAGTTCCCGAGCCATCTGAGGAAGGGAACTATAGCCGTCAAGTGAGTCAAATAGGGACTCAAGGTGAACAAAGGGATGGCCCAGAAGGAAGAAACAACAAGGATGGGTGGATGTACAAAAATTTCTTGGGTGCAAAACCACCAAGTCTCTCAGGAAGCCCAAAGCCTGTTGAGATTATGGACTGGATCTCCGAGATGGAGATGGTGTTTGAGAGCTGTGACTGCAACGAGAAGCAGAAGACTGTCTTCGCTGTGAGACAATTGAAAACTGGAGTCTTGAGTTGGTGGAAGCTATTGGCAGATACGATGCCACGAGGAGAAGCCCTGAAAATGTCATGGGATGAGTTCTTGGAACAACTGAAAGCACAATACTGTTCAGAGATAGACCTGATTGATCTGAACAATGAGTTCCAAAATTTGAAGAAGGGGAGAATGAGCATCGATGACTATGCTGCTGCATTTACGGAAAAGATGAAGTTGTTTCCATACCTAGTGCCAACCGAACTTTCTAAAATTGAGAAATTCGCAAACGGACTGCCGGCTGACTTTGGCCCAACAGTCAAGATGGCAACCACTCTGAAATCAGCTGTTCGAGCAGCTAAGAATGTGGAGACCCAACAAAAGGAAAGAGGTCTGGAAAGGGCTGAGGTCGGTGAGAAACGGAAGTTCGATGGATCCTCGAAGTCCAACAAGAAGAGTAGATTCTCGAAACCTGGTTCGAGAGGAGGAAGATCAGAAGCAAAGTGGTGTGACAAGTGCAAGAAGATGCACTTTGGGAAGTGTGATGGAGGAGTCACTTGTTACAAATGCGGAAAGCCTGGGCACTATGCCAACGAATGCACCCTCAACCAGAAGGCCTGTTATGGGTGTAATGAAGAAGGGCACATTTTGAAGGACTGCCCGAAGAAGAAGGAGGCAGGAAGATCCAACATACCACCAAAGCCGAAGGCGAGAGCCTTCCAGATGACGCTCGAGGCTGCAAAGGAGGCAACAGATGTCGCTTCAGGTACCTTTCTTGTAAATGGTTTACCTGCAAATATACTATTTGATTCCGGAGCCAATTACTCCTTTGTGTCGCATAAATTTGGTGGAAAATTAGCATTACCTGTAGAAAAACTAGATATTGCCCTGATTGTAGAAGTTGCCAGTGGCAAATTCGTACCTGTTAGTAATCGTATTAGGAACATCGTCATTGACCTAAACGGAAACGAATTCCATGAAGAACTACTACCCATAGAGTTAAACGGTTTCGACATCGTTTTGGGTATGGATTGGCTTAGCGCCAACGATGCCGAGATATTATGCCGAAAGAAGATAGTTAGGATAAACCCACCCGAAAAGGAATCATTTATGGTGTACGGGGACAAACGCAGAGTGAGTTCTGGAATCATCTCCTTGATGAAAGCCAAGAAATGTTTGTCCAAGGGATGTGCATCGTACTTGGCATTCGTAATCGATGCTAAGAAAGAAAAGAAAGAGATGCAGAATATACCGGTTGTGTGCGATTATCCGGAAGTCTTTCCCGAAGATCTTCCCGGATTACCACCTGATAGGCAAGTAGAATTTCGTATAGACTTATTACCAGGAACAACACCGATAGCAAAGGCACCTTACCGATTAGCACCGACGGAGATGAAGGAGCTCATGACGCAACTTCAGGAGCTGTTGGACAGCGGTTTCATTCGACCTAGTTCATCACCCTGGGGAGCTCCGGTGTTATTCGTGAAGAAGAAGGACAGAAGTATGAGGATGTGCATAGACTACCGAGAGTTGAATAAGGCAACGGTGAAGAACAAGTATCCATTGCCGAGGATTGATGATCTATTCGATCAGCTGCAAGGTTCGAGCTACTTCTCAAAGATAGATCTTAGGTCAGGATATCATCAGTTGAAGGTGAGAGAGCAGGATATTGAGAAGACTACATTCAGAACAAGATATGGACACTACGAGTTCTTGGTTATGTCATTTGCACTAACCAATGCTCCCGCAGCATTCATGGATTTGATGAATAGGGTTTGTAAACCATTCCTCGATAAATCTGTGATAGTGTTCATCGACGACATTCTCATTTACTCGAAAAGCCAGGAGGAGCATGGCAAGCATCTACGAGAAGTGTTGGAGGTGTTAAAGATGAGAAGCTTTTTGCAAAGTTCTCCAAATGCGACTTTTGGATACGGGAAGTCCAATTCTTGGGTCATGTTGTTAACCAGGAGGGAATAATGGTTGACCCCGCCAAGATCGAGGCTGTAATGAAGTGGGAACGTCCGAAGAGTCCCACGGAGATTTGAAGCTTTCTAGGATTAGCCGGATATTACCGACGATTTATCCAAGGCTTTTCTTTGATAGCTGCTCCATTAACAGCTTTGACCCATAAAGGAGCTACATATACATGGAGTGAGAAACACGATGAGGCGTTCGAGAAGCAAAAAAAGAAGTTATGTGAAGCACTGATACTTTCTCTACCCGATGGAGTCGAAGATTTCGCAGTTTATAGTGATGCATCTGGAGTCGGGTTGGGTTGTGTTCTGACCCAAAGAGAAAAGGTGATAGCATACGCATCTCGACAATTGAAAGAGCACGAAAAGAACTACCCCACTCATGATCTGGAGTTGGCAGCGGTAGTATTTGCCTTAAAGATATGGAGGCATTACCTCTACGTCACGAAGTGCAAGCTCTTCACTGATCATAAGAGCCTCCAATATCTCTTTAATCAGAAGGAGTTGAACATGAGGCAACGACGCTGGATAGAACTTCTCAAGGACTACGACTGTGAGATACTTTACCACCCAGGTAAAGCAAATATTGTTGCTGATGCTCTCAGTCGGAAAGTCAATCTTGAAAGAAAAAGGCGAAGAGCGTTAAGAATTGAAGTCGTCTCGATGATTGTGGAAAGTATCAGGAAGGCTCAAGAAGAAGCCTTAGAAAAGAATGACCGAAAGGAAGAACGTTTGGGAAAAACGTTAGTGTTCGGTACGAACAGTCGAGGACTGAATGTATTCCAAGATCGAATTTGGGTACCTAAGACAGGAGGAATAAGAGATCTTCTAATGGAAGAAGCACACAAGACCATGTACTCGATTCATCCCGGTAGCACTAAAATGTATAGGGACCTAAAACCCTACTACTGGTGGCCGACGATGAAGCTCGATATTGCGAAGTATGTGGCTGAGTGCGTAACATGTGCGAGGGTTAAGGCACAACATCAAAAACCGTATGGGAGTTTAGAACCCTTACCTGTACCCATGGGAAAATGGGAAGACATCACCATGGATTTTGTGACTAAATTGCCCAGAACGAAGAATGGTCATGACATGATTTGGGTAGTCGTGGATCGTTTCACCAAGAGTGCACACTTCATAGCGGCCAACGAGAAGTGGTCTATGGATAAGCTCGCAAATGCTTACGTGAAGGAAATTGTAAGACTTCACGGTGTCCCTCTTACTATTGTGTCAAATCATGATAGTCGTTTCACATCGAGGTTTTGGAGGAGTCTACAAGAGGAGTTGGGTACAAAGTTGTGTTTGAGTACTGCTTACCATCCGCAAACTGATGGTCAGAGTGAAAGAACGATTCAGATGTTGGAAGATATGCTGAGAGCATGTACCCTCGAATTCCAAGGGAATTGGGACGAGCACTTACCTCTGGTAGAATTTTCCTACAACAATAGTTTTCACTCGAGCATCAAGATGGCTCCTTATCAAGCCTTGTATGGGCAGAAGTGTCGTACGCCGTCTTGTTGGCTTGAAGCCGGAGAGAAGAAGTTTATGGACCCCGAGATAGTCCATGAGACTTCTGAGAAATTGAAGGTGATTACGGAAAGAATGTTAGCAGCTCAGGATCGTCAGAAGAGCTATGCCGACAAGAAAAGACGACCAATAACCTTCGAAGTTGGGGATTCTGTTTTACTTAAAGTCTCACCGTGGAAGGGACTTATACGATTTGGGAAACGAGGAAAGTTGAGTCCAAGGTTTATTGGACCATTCAAAGTTCTTCAGAGGATTGGGAACCAAGCTTACAAGCTGGAATTGCCTGAAGAACTCAATGGTATTCATAACACCTTCCATGTGTGTTATTTGAGGAAATTCATGGGAGATGTTCCCGACATAATTCCAATCTCGGAATTAAGGATGGATGAGAATAAAAGGCTGATCGAAGAGCCTGAGGCAATTATTGACCGTAAGACTAAGAAGTTACGACGCAAGATGGTCGACTTGGTGCTAGTCCGATGGAAACATTCGAATGGGCCGAATCTCACTTGGGAAACAGAGGATGACATGATGAGTCGCTATCCACATCTGTTTGCTGATGGATGATTCCGGGACGGAATCATCCTAAGGGGGTGAGAATTGTAACGCCCGGGTTTTCAGGGCTAAGCATTTTTGTCAATGTAATAGTCTAGGTCAAATATTGTAACTCTTTTTGAAGTAATAAATATGAAATATTTGAGTATTATGTGAATTATGTGTGTTTATGTGTTTATTATATAATTATAAATGTATAATTAATAAAGAATAAAAATGAGCGTCAAAATTAAAGTGTGATATAATCCCAATATCTCTAGATAAATTTGTAGAATATGTCTCAAGGTTTCCGTACATATAAAGAATGCCGAAATCCGAGCTATAACGAAGAAGTTATGGCCCGCCGAAGTTTTACGGCAAAACCGGCACGGCACCGGGAGACGTAAATAGTGAATTTACGATAGAAGACTTTTTAGCCTTAGCAATCTAAACAAAAGTTGTAGAATATGTTAAACTAAGAATATCGATAAAAAGAATGCCCAAATCTGACTTCGTATGAAGAAGTTATGATTTTTCTAAGATTCGGCTTAGCAGTGCACGGCCCGAAACTCGAATTTTAGTTCGAGCGGTTTTTGGCTTACGCGACCTAAATGAGAGTTTAAGATCTCATTAATAGGAACTCAACGGTAAAAAGACAGACAAAAATGGAGTCCGTATGAAGGAGTTATGAACTCTTCGCGGTCATTTAACAGTCTAAACTCCTCCTACTGTTAAATTTAAGATCGGTCGAGAATTAGCTGACGGTGTCAAAATGAAAGTTGTAGATCTTATTATTACCTACGCGTGGATATAAAGAACATCAAAAACGGAGGTCGTATGTGAAAGTTACGGATTTTAGAAGTCGGAAGTGTGCTGTGCGAAAATGGGTGATGTGGCACAATCTTGGCCATTGCTTTCTCCCCAAGGCTTGCCACCAGATGGTGACATGTGGCACCAAGTTCAGCCACATTTCACCCTATAAATACCACCTCTCCCACCCTCATTTTCTTCACACCTTTCCCATTCTTTCTTCTCTTTACTCTCTCTCTCTCTCTCTAGAACCTCTCTTTAGCCCCGAAATCCCCCAAAAAGCCTAGGAACCTCCCTAGCACGAGGCGGAAGCCCTGGAGTGCTCGAAGGCTCTGAGAAGAAGAGCTTTTCGGCTCGGGAACGCTGCTCCAAGAAAAGCCCGGTTTTTTCATAAAACTCGCTGTAAGTGAGCTACGCCTACGCTATTTTTAATATAACTTTTATTTAATTATAGTAACGTTATTAGGAACTTATAATAAATACTTGGGCTATTATTATGGGTTATATAAGTATTTTTTTGACGCTTATATAATAATAATAATAATAGCTAGACTATTAATTAGTCTCGACGAATAATAAACTAAACTCTAGTGGTAATAATACTAGGTTTCGTCGAAGAAAAATTCTTTTTAAGAAGCGAAGCGCTGTCTGAGTTCGGAATCACCACCTTTTCCGGTGAGTGCATAGTTACTTTCAACTTACACATAGATATGAAGTATTTAATATAAATTACGTGCTATGTGTGCATATTATCTGAATACTTGCTATCTACGTTAGATGAACGTTGTTATACATGTTTTCAATGATTTAAACTGTATATGTATTTTATATCTACGAAAATGTTGGGGTAAAACATGGGTAGATGTAATAGGTGATGTGTGATAAAATGATGAGAGGCCTCAATGTTGTTGTTGTTGATCCAGTCATCTAGCGGAGTATAGATGACGACCACGGACTCTTCTAGACAGTCCAATGGAACACTAGCAGGCTCGCAACCTGTAGGTGTTGTGAACGATGTGTTCACCGGTGTACTCCATCCCCCACATGGTTCGTCCCGATGATGATCCTTAGGCTAGGTCCCTTATGATAGGTGTTTAGGGATGTAAAGTGAGGATAACAGGAACGAGTAATCGGGTTATTGTTGATTGATGAAATTAATAAACTTATTTATTGTGGGTTGAAAACCCTATGTGCTCACCAGACTCCCAAGCTTGACCCACTCAGTTTTATGCATTATAGGTAGTGACGCATGAGCATAGGTGTGATGTTTTGGACGAGGGATTACGGATATAGGTCTGTAGATATGAAATAATGTAGTAAGGCTTATATTGTACTATTTATACTTTTGATCTGTACGAACATGACATCCCGAGTCTTTTAATGAAATACATTTATATGGAAATGCTTTTGATAAATCTTTATCATATTATTGTTTTGGGACAAATTCCGCAACCCTTTTATTAAAAGATAACTCTGATTTTGAAATAAAGTATAAACAAAACCGGTCTTTTCTGGCCGTGATTTTGGGGATGTCACATTAGTGCAATGAAATTACAAAAGGATCTTTGCATAAAATGTTATAATCTAACATATTCTATAAGTGACAAGAATTTGATATTCCCTCACTTATGAAAAAGGATTTAGAGTTGTGAAATGAGTATGATTGGAAATGTGTTCGTTTGATCTATTTAACAAAGTAAGAACCATAAGTAAACATCGTGTGCATGATAAGAGCATGGGACAAGTGTTGTAATTCAAGTAAGAAGTTGATTACCCGAAACAACAAATAATGAGTAATCGATATGGTGATAAATAAAAGGTGTTTTATTTATACTCAAAGGTTTGAGGCCATATGGGATTAGTATTATCCTTGTGTTTCACCTTGCATGTTTTGACTTCCTGAATAATTTAATTGGTTAAGAACAGTCAAATTATTCGAACGGGCCACAGTCGTTCATATGTTGGAAGTAGGTATGAATAAAGACTGTCATGAATTGGTGTGTGAATGTCTAAAGAGTATTAGACATAAGCAAATGTTTGCTGCAACGTTCATGAGTGCTTATTAATATGATTTGAGCATTGGATTAAACCCATGCACACTTGGATCACTCCATGAATTGTATCACAAGTGATTAGTGAGACGATAACATCTTATATTCTTGAAACCGAGATGTGTGAGTTGTATCTTGCGAGTCGGTTACACATTGATAATATGTAAACGCACTAGTAACTTGGTGTTATAAAACATATTGTTATGTGTAATTCGGTGAGTGAGTGCAAGCGAGCATTAAATCAAAGTCTATCCATTCCTTTTATCCAAAATAGGATAAAAGCGATATCTTTGAGCCCCTTGATGATTTAGTGATGACAAACGTAAATGCTCGGCCGGGCTAGGGCTAATTTGATTTGTTCAATTAGTCAGTCGTCATAAATTGGAAGTCGAGAAATAGTACAGAAAGAATGATTTGAAATCATTTCTTATACGATATCTAGAATGGAGGAATATATGATCCCTTATCTAAAGGACACGCGTATCTGATAGGATCAGAGTTGACAGCGGCTTTGGAAAGCTACGATCACAGATCAGGATCTGAAGTCATACACAGAATACTTATTAGACTTATCCAAGTGGGAGAATGTTGGATTAGTGTCTAAGTCCATAACTATTTTGGTATGTACTTGACCCGATGGTGCATGGTCCTTTTGGGTTGCCTTCACCAAAGCAACTTGATAGGATGAATTATAGAGAGAAAGGATTAAATATGATTTATTAATATATTATGGGAATAATATATTAAAGGAGAAATCATATTGTTTAATTAATATTAGTCAAGAATTAATAAGAATTAAGTTTGTGACTAAAAGAGATTAATTAAACTTAAGGGACTGAAATTGTAATTATAAGATAATTGCAATTGGGCTATGGATTGCCTTATATTATAAGGTTAGACGAATTCTATAGGGAAGCCCATATGAAATCGTCCAAGGGCCTTAAATAAAGGAGTCCATGGGTTGCTTAGGGCTTAAGCATCCAAATTAGGGTTTCCTTGTTAGATAACCCTAATAGCCCCACTATATATAGAACCATTAAGCCCCAAAAACGTGGTGAACTTGTTCTCCAGGGTTTTGGATAATTTTGGGCAGCCTCCTCTCTCCTTGTTTTTCATCCTCTTGCTCTTGGTGTTTGTGAACCATTAGAGGAGTGACATTTGTGACTCTAAGCTTTCTAAAGTCATTACAAGGAGGATTTGTGATTGTTATTGCTACATAACAATCAAGGTATGATCTAAACCCTAATAATATGTTATATTGATTATCATATGCTAGAATTAGGGTTTATAGTCTTGGATAAATTGCATGTACAATAGAGAAACCTATATCTAAGCATTAGGGTTTGTATGAGCACATAGGATTTTCTTATGACCAAAAAACCATCATTAACTTCCTTTCAACCACGTTTTCCCTTCGTTGATCAACGATATCATTTCCGACTAATGTTAATCCTCTTGTGAAATTTTCAAGAATTTTGAAACTTAGGATGAAGAGTTGGAAATTACCTTTTACTAATAATGCTTTCTTTTCACAATTTGGATATTCATCATCATCTTTTGAAATCCAATCTTAACTATCCCCAAACAACAATGATAATAATCGTCATCTTCATTACACACCAAATTAATGTTTTCCATCATAGCAAATTCAACTTGAATATTATATTTTGAATTGTCCTGACCAATATATCTATCCTGAATATTTTTTCACCCAGATAAACGTTTCCATTTACTCAACAATGAAGAGGTAAAAGGATTTCTCATTTACTTTGTTCTCGGAGTATTGGGTTCTTTTAGCTATAATTTGATTTTATGAAGGTTTGATGTAGTCACAAAAAACATATTATATATGGTAAAAAAAGGCAAGTTGTATTATATATTGTAAAAAATCATTCTTAATAAATGAAGGTTTTTTTTTTTTTTTTTTTTTTTTTTGACATATGTCTATATCTTATGAGTTTTGATACTGGTCATTTTGTGGTACTTTTGAAATAAATATTATCCACTTGTCAATTTTTAGTTTGTTTCAATTTTTAAAATTAAAGTCATATATCTATATATGTAAAGTATTAAATATCATATATATGATATTAAATTGCAATAAATACGTTGTTTTTCTTATTTTAAAGTTGTATATTAAAGAATATTTATTATTTACACTTAATGTTTAATCTTCTTTAAATCAACCCGCGTAATACATGAGTTTCACACCTAATATTATATATGTATATATGTCCCAACCGGTCCTAAGAGTCATTTACATTAGAGGGTGCATAAGGCTAGATGTGTAATGTCTTAAAATTAAACGTTATTTAGGCAAATTTACATCTCAATTGTTAATATCTCATCACATGTATGGGTAGAAAATCAAAGTTGTATCCTACTTCTAGTTGACACGTTAATTAAAACACGATAAGACAACCAATTCGACAAACATGAAAAGATAAAATAAAATAAATTTGTAGTTTATTTAATTCAAAATTAATCTTACAAACAAGAAAAACATGAAAAGTGCATGTCAATATCATGTGAATGTCATGTCGAATCTTAAACACGAACAAGACACGACACGACGTCGTTTTTTTTATTATTATTATTTTTTTTTTGTTTTTGAAACCAAATGAATTCGAATTTTAGTTTTGCTTCAATTTCGTTTCGTATTGTATATTTTTGTCGTGTCATGTTATTGAGTATCACCACTAACAACATAGTATAAAAGAGAGGTCTGCTGAATTTTTTTATTATTATTATTTTATAAAGATGGATGAAACAAAGGTTGACGTACATAAGTTAGTTTTTTTAGGGTCATACTAAAAAAACCCTCGTAATCATTTAAAGTAGATTATTTTCCATGTAAAAATCTAATCGACCATATATATATATATATATATATATATATATATATATATATATATATATATATATATATATATATATATAGAGAGAGAGAGAGAGAGAGAGAGAGAGAGGTTCAAATGTTTCTACTAACTATTGTATTCCTAAATACACCAATCACAATTTAGCAAATAATTAAATAATTACTTAAATCAAAAAGGATATTACAGTAATATTTCTATAATTAATTATGGTAGATAATAATATTCCTAATATCACGCAAGGGACGATGATAAATTTAGAACATTGGCTCTAAATCTGATCCACCGCTTCTACTTCTTCTACGGTCGACGGATCCAAAAGGGAGGACAAACTCTCGTCTCGCAGTCGATGATAGACTTTGGAGTTTGATGAGGCTGAAGAAAGGAATACAGAGGAGCAGTGGTGCTGATGTGGGGTCCGTTAACGCGAGGAGCGAACGGGGAAGGAATCCGGTGGTGTTTGTGATGGTTGGTGTTTGGCGATGTCTTTTGATGGGGAAGAGGCATAGGAGGGCATCACTCGTAGAGATTACAGGTACGTGGACGGAGGTATGCTTCGACAACCTACTGTTCTTCTTCCTCTTCCTCCTCTGGCTCGGTAATTGAGACATCCCCAAAATTCACGGGTAGAAAAGACCGAATTGTTTATTCTTTGTTTTATAATCAGAGTAATTTTTTAAAGGAAATAGTTGCGGAATTTGTTCCCAAAGAAAAAATGATAAAACTTTATCAAAACATTTCTCAAAGAGAATGTACTTTTCATTAAATAATAAAACCTCGGGATGTCATGTTCCAATACAGACCAAAAAGCATAAACAATACAATTTAACCTTACAGTAGTTATTTACAACTATTGGTTTATAATCCAAAATCTCTCGACAAGTAAACCAACTTATACTTTTGTGTCATTACCTGTAATGCAAAAACAACTGAGTGAGTCAGGCTTGGGAACCTGGTGAGCATATAGGGTTTTCGACCCACAATAATATAATTATTATATTCAATCATCAATCAATCAATCAATCAATCAATCCAAATTACCCATCCCCATTATCTCCTTTATTTCTTAAGGATTTACCCTAAGAATCAACTATCCTTTATTCATTTATGCCAAACGATTGACCTAAGGAATTGACACAAAGTCCACCACTACCAAGGTCCTCAAATTACAACCGGTAAACACTTAGTTCAACATACTCAACGAACACCTAGTTCTAACACTCCTAGTGAACACTTAATTAAAAACATCTGATAAATACTTAGTTCTAATACACTTAGTGAACACACTTAGTTCAAGAACACCAAGTGAACACATCTAGTTCAAAAATACTTAATGAACACATTAATTTCAAAAACACCAAGTGAATACATATAGTTCAAAAATACCTAAGAACATAATATCCACTCCCCAACCTCTTTACCTTCCCTTTGAGTTCCAGAGGCCCTAGATTCGTGTGAGTTTTCCTTTGTGAGTGATTAGAGCCTTGGAGGAGGACATCTTGGAGGGGAATTGAAGAGAAAGAAGATTTGGAGCAAGGGGCTTTGCAGAGACTTGGTTCATTCTCCAGTAGGAGTTTGCATCGGAGGTAAGAGATATGTTCTTGAGCTTTTGTGCATCTAGATTTATCAATTGTGGGGTTTTTGGAGCATAAATGAGGTCCATCTCGAGTTTGGTGTAAGATCTGAGGTTGCTACCTCAGATCTAGGATTGTAGTGGTCCAGGAAGCCATAAAGTTCACACCCAAGAGTGTATTATGCTTTGATCTCCTTGGATTCACTTAAAGTTTGCCACTTTACGTGATGGATGGCTTGTATAAGAGTAGATTTATGGATTGGAGACCCTGCATGGCTCGGAAAGCCTCTTATGGATTAAGAGCTAGTGGTACTTGGCGAGTCACATGGGTGTACTCGGCGAGTTGCATGAAGATAGGCAGAAACTCGGCGAGTTGGAAGAACAACTCGGCGAGTTGGTTGAAGATAGCCTTTGTGACAACCCGATATTTCAACTCTTTGTAGTGACCTAAAAAGTCAAGTATTGTAACCACTTTTGAGTTAATAAAATTAACTTCGATATTAAAAAGTCTAAAAACTTCCTATTTAAATTTCTTCTATGTTTAAATGTCATCAAACCATGATTGTACGTAAAAAGAACGCCCAAATCCGACTTCGTATATTGAAGTTATGATTTTTCCAAGTTCAGCTTAGCAACAGACAGCTAAAAACTCGAATCGGAGATCGAGCGACTTTTGGCCGGAATGACCTAAACGAGAATCGAAGGTCTCGTCAATGGTATTTCAGCGGTAAAAAGTCTGGCAAACACCGATGACAGATAAAGAAGTTATGATTTTTTAAAGAAATTCCTTAATCACGTCATTTTATAAATAAATAATAAAAATAATTTCGGAATTTGCCAACGGAGTCTAAACGAAAGTTGTAGAGTGTAGTCTCACCTACGCGTGGATATAAAGACCATCGAAAACGGAGTTCGTATGAAGATGATATGATTTTTTTGAAGTTTATTAAATAAATTATATATATATTTAATTCAAAAATCCGGTAATATCCGTAGGAAGAGTCAGCGTCCTCATCCGAGGTAAGCGCCGCGTAACCCCGTACGCCCTGCGTACCCGACGGCCTTGGTCTCGGTCCGTCCACGTCGCCCCTATGCGAAGCTATCCGACCCGCCGTCCCATCCGAAGTACGCCAACGATGACGCCCCAGTACGCGCTGCGTACCCTCGTACGCCCAGCGTATCGAGGCGGTTCAGCACCCCTATAAAAGGGATGTGAGGATTTCCGGAAATTTTGCTCATTTTCTCTCTTTCTCTCATGATCTTGCCTCGATTTCCGTGCCCGTTCAAACCCGAAGCTCTGGTCTTTTTGCTCAAGTCCCAAGGGTCGATTTTACTCCCGAGATTCGCGAGAAAAAAATCCGTTTCCCAAGACGAAACTCTGCCCGGTTTTCCATCTCGCTATCTTAAAACTTTCAAGTGAGTTCATACCCCTTAAATCAACCTTTGAAATGATTTTAAATGTTTAAATACTTTATGGGGGGCGGGGGAATACAAGTTAAATACTTATAGTTATTGCTTCAATCACATGTGATTGCCTTAATCACATGTGATTAATAATTAGGAAACCTATGATTTTATCACTGTTCAAGCTGTTTTACTTCAAAATGTTTTACAAACTCTTTTACTTATCAAATGCTTTTATTTAAACTTTTTTTACTACTTATAAATTGCATGCCCATATATGTATAGATGTATAAATAATGTTTAAAGGGCTTAGGAAAGCCACCTGCCCTATTTCCTTTTCCTCGATTTGGATGTGGTCTGGTGGAATTTCGGGTGACCATCTGAAGGTCGTTTCCATATTAATTATATATCAAATATACATATATAGACATAAAAGTACTTCCATATTCATACGTACTAGACACACCATTAGTAAGTTACCATCGGGGTAACATAGGATCATACTATTACAACTGTTAGATCAATGAGTTAGTTCATTCATGAGTCTATACTAGGAAGAGAACATATACAACTATACTACGAGAACATATAAAACTATACTAGGAAGAGAACATATACAACTATACTATGAGAACATATACAACTATACTAGAACGAGAAACATTTCATTACATATACAAGAATACGATAACAATGGTGATCCACTGTATCGGAGCATGCCTTAAACGTCATGGCCCGAGTTGTAGCTAGAATTCTCTTGGAGGGAGAGCGTGAGTTTGCGTATAGATCTATACTGGATTGACTATCCTACACCTTGTTGTTAGCTACAGCCGGACCTGCAGGTCTGCGGGTGCCAAACGTCATTCCGTTATTACGACCGTTCATTATGTCGTTGTTATCAGTCGATAGTATGGTGCAATTATCACCTTATACCTTAATATAAATCCGGTTTAAGGTAGTTAGTACAGCAGTAGTTCCTATCATACAAAACTACAGTACTACAATGATTTACCCATTACATTTTTAGTGATAACCTCACTTAAACTTTAATGTACAAACTATATTTTGTTAAAAGATAGTTACACTTGGGAAATTACACACTTTTACATCAAACGAGCATACAAAACAGTTAAGCCTTGGTAGAAGGCTACTTTAATAGAAAATATAGGTTTTTCTGAGAGATTCAAACTGTTACAAACACTTACATACATTTTACAACTTATACTTACGACAGGTTCAAACGTTTTTAATAACAAACACCTACACTAAAACACTTATGAACTCACCAGCTTAATGCTGATAAACTCTTTCAAAACAACTTGTATTCTCAGGTCATCAGTAGACAGGTACCGATGCCAGCTTTTGAGAAGATGGAGCGCATTCAAGACTCATCATATTATTTTGATTCACATTATATTTTTGGTGTCTAAACTGTACAGAACATGCTTGTATTAAAATTATATATTTAATGCAATGGATGATGTTGTTTGCTTATTTACATTTACTGTGTTGTGATACTTTACATGACGTCCTCCGCCCCAGAACGTTTCCGCCGTTCTTGGTTTTGGGGTGTGACAGATTGGTTTCAGAGCTTTGTTTATAGTGAATCAAGTATATCAACCCATAAAAGATATACTAAACTATAATCCCATTAGGGATTAAACTTTGACCAAGAGTCTATACTTTAAATGTTAAAATAATTAATTAAGTATACTAGTCTGCATTCATACTAAAATCAGTGTCACAATGACAAGAACAAAAGTATTACGATTGTTAAATATCACAAGTGAGCTCGGGGATGTATGGTCAATCCTGGGAATCGCATAGCCTGATCAACTATGCTGGTCCTAGGAGTGATTAGCATATGCCTTAGAATGGTTGTGATAGGTTAACAAGTCTAAAAACTTACCAACAATACCGCAAGAAGATCAGTAGAACTTAAACTTTAAATACTATAGGTGTATTTTGTACTACTAGTTACACGTATACTATATTCTTATACCTCTCTTCTCGCGTAGATCTAAACGGCTGGATTCCATCATGGCAACCCGTACTTTCCAAATGAAGGCAATGCCGGGTGGATCAATGAAGAGCCCGAAGATGAGCATCCAATCCCTTTGGATGATCACCTCGCAGAAGGCTTTTCTAATGGATCCGACTCCGAGCCTGAAGTCAACAACCTACCGCTCATAGGTCAAGCCCCGAACAACAACCCTCAGCCAGCTTTTCCAGGTCCTACTCCCTTGTGGGCAAACAACTTGAATCGCTGGAGTAATGAACAGGGTCAACCCTTACCATACTTTGGGGACCGAAGCTTTTACAACATTAGCGATGCTGGCTCTGCTGACCGAGCTCTGCCTGTCATTATCCGCAGAATAGCTCGTAATGTCGAGCAAGGTCAAGCAGCCATCGACCGGGTCATGGAGATTGATGTCAACTCAGGTGTCAACACAGTCCGCATCCGCCATCTTGATGAAGACATGGAACGGACCCGGAGAACCAATGAAACCCTGCAGCAGCAGCTGGCTATCTCATGAGCTGAAATCTTTGAACTTCGAGCTCGTCAGAGGGCTCAGGATCGACACCTTCAAGAGGTGTTTCGTCAAGTGTCTGAACTCAGGGCTCGCCCGGGGAATTCCCATCGCCGTTAGATGATGTCTAGTACATCTCTGTCTTTTGATTAAAGAATAGCCTTTAACATCTGTGCTCTAGGTAGCACTTGTCTGTAAAATATTCCTAACTTTCAGTACTCTAATTAGGAATCTAAGAACTGTCAAACTTTTCTATATGGTATGATGTAAGACCTACTGTTAGGTCGATTTTCCCTGAACTTATTACATCAGTAATACCAGTATTATTGAAATATATATAATCTGTGGGAAAAATCTATACACTTGTGCTTTCCTACTAATATTTCTTATTGTAATTTCAAACACTCATTCAACTGTTGGGCTATGGTTAGTTAGTCCATGTGTCACTCTCACGTTGCTTACAAATTGATTCTTACCATTTTTTCTTATCTTTATAAACTTATAGCTGAAAGATGCCTCCTCGCAAATCTCCCAGGAATAATCCTGCACCACCACCTCCTCCGCCTCCGGTCATCGATACTGTAGCCCTGAATGCTGTCGTAGCTGCAGCAGTGGCAACTGCCATGGCTCAGTATCACTCTTCTGATGCCAGCAGAGGTGGAACCCCTGTGGAATCAACCTCGGTTGAAACCCCTGTGCGCTCGAGAGAGTGCTCATACAAGGATTTCACAAATTGCAAACCGAAGCCTTTTTACAGCACCGACAGAGTTATTGCCCTCTCGCAATGGCTCGAGAAGACTGAATCAGTCTTCGAAATCTGTTCATGCCCTGTGGTGAGTAAAGTCAAGTACGCCGCATGCACCTTTGAAGGAAAGGCCCTGACATGGTGGAACGGCCATGTTAAGGCACTAACTCTCGTTGTAGCCAACGACATAGGCTGGGAAAAAATGAAAGACCTCATGACTGAGGAATACTGCCCGAGGGGCAAGATCCAGAAACCGGAGCAGGAACTTTGGAACCTGACGATGAAGGGCACCAACGTGGTCGCTTATACTGCCTGATTCAGTGAGCTGGTGGCCCTCTGCCCCAATATGGTTCCCACCGAGGGCAAGAAGATCGAGAGGTACATATGGGGGCTAGTGCCTCCGTATAAGGGGAATGTTCTAGCATCAAACCCCGCTACCTTTGATAGTGCCAAACGATTGGCATAGCGACTCATTGACCATGGAGTCCAAACCCCTGCAACCACAACCACCCTAGCCATCCCGGAACCCTCCAAACCCGCTGATACTAAGCGGAAATTCTAGGATGAAAAGAAGAAGCAACAGGCTGCCAAAAAGCAGCAAATTGTGGCAATACATGCCGCAATAACCCCTGCTGCTGCTACTACTGCTCCGGTGGTTCGGTATGCTGGAAGTTCGCCCAAGTGCAACAAATGCAACTACCACCACAACAGCCCCAGCCGTTAAATGCAGTGCTCTAACTGCAACAGGAAAGGACACACCGTCCGTTTCTGTAAGTTCCCGGCACGACCTATGAACCAAGTCCCTAGATCTGGCGCGAGCCCGACCTGCTATGGATGTGGCGAAGCAGGCCACTATAAGAGGGACTGCCCCAAAGCAAAGAATGTTGGTGGAGCAGGAAGGGTACTAGCTATAGGCCACGGGGAAGCAGTTGCTGACCCGACAGTGGTGACTGGTACGTTCCTCCTTGATAACTCCTATGCATGCATTCTATTTGATAGTGGAGCGGAGCGAAGCTTCGTAAACCATAAATTTGCTCGCATGCTTAATCAACCACCGCACGCACTCAAAGAACTATTCAGAGTAGAAATGGCTAATGGAAAAACTGAAAGTACGAGTAGCATATACTTAGATTGTACCCTAACTCTAGATAACCATTCATTCCCAATCGACCTCATGCCAGTCTCAATAAAAAGTTTCGACGTGATCATTGGCATGGATTGGTTAAGCCTTCATCGCGCCGACATCATGTGCTACGAGAAAGCAGTCCATCTAAACCTTCTGTCTAATGAAACTCTTATAGTCTATGGCGACAAACCCGGTGCAAGTCTTCGCATCATATCAAGTATTCAAGCACAGAAGTATCTGCGTAAGGAATACCATGCATTCCTTGCTCACGTCGTCGACATGAGCCTCAAAACGAAAGAACTAAAGAACATCCCTGTAGTGAGCGACTTCCCCGACATTTTCCCAGAAGAACTACCCAGGTTACCTCCACAACGACAGGTCGAGTTCAGAATCGAATTAATCTCAGGAGCTACCCCAGTAGCCAAGTCGCCCTACCGCTTAGCACCATCTGAGATGCAGAAACTCTCTGGTCAACTTAACGAACTGCTCAGCAAGGGCTTTATAAGACCGAGTTTCTCACCTTGGGGAGCACCGGTCTTGTTCGTTAAGAAGAAAAACGGATCATTCCGTATGTGTATTGACTACATAGAACTCAACAAACTGATGGTCAAGAATCGTTACCCTCTGCCTCGCATAGATGATCTATTCGACCAACTGCAAGGGGCGAACTATTTTTCTAAGATTGATCTGAGATCCGGATATCACCAGTTACGAGTGCTAGAGGAGGATGTGCTGAAGACAGCCTTCTGAACTCGTTACGGACATTACGAGTTCGTGGTGATGCCATTCGGATTGACCAATGCGCCCGCAGTCTTCATGGATCTGATGAATAGAGTATGCCGACCTTACTTGGATCAGTTCGTCATCGTTTTCATTGATGACATCCTGATCTACTCCCGAAGTAAGAAAGAGCATGGTGATCACCAGCGACAAGTTCTAGAGACATTACGAAAAGAGAAGCTTTATGCGAAGTTCTCGAAATGTGAATTTTGGATCCGGAGAGTCGAATTCTTAGGACACGTGGTAAGCGAAGAGGGAATCCACGTGGACACATCCAAAATTAAAGCCATTGAGAACTGGTCAGCACCTAAGATGCCTACAGAAATTCTTCAAGTTCTAGGTCTCGCTGGCTACTACCGCAGATTCATTCAGAACTTCTCTCGAATAGCGAAACCTCTTACAACCCAAACCCAGAAAGGCGTGGCCTTTAACTGGGAAGAGAAACAAGAAAGAGCGTTCCAAACGCTCAAACGAGCCTTGTGCACCACACTAATACTATCCCTTCCCGAATGAATAGAAGACTTCGTAGTCTATTGCAATGCATCGAATCAAGGGCTCGGATGTGTCCTGATGCAGCGAGGTAAGGTCATCGCCTACGCCTCGAGACAGTTGAAGACACACGAGGTTAACTACACGACCTACGATCTTGAACTAGGAGCAGTGGTGTTTGCTCTGAAGATCTGGAGACATTACTTGTATGGAACGAAGAGCACTAACTTTACCGACCACAAGAGTTTACAACACATTTGCAATCAAAAGGAGCTCAACATGAGACAACGACGGTGGGTCGAGCTACTCAGTGATTACGAATGCGATATTCGTTATCATCCGGGTAAAGCCAATGTAGTAGCAGACGCCCTAAGTCGGAAGGAATATTCTAGTCGCAAAGTCAAGTCATTGTCAATAACCATCCATTCACACTTGTCTAAGCAAATTTAGGAGGCTCAACTTGAAGCCATGAAACCTGAAAATCTGACGAATGAATCCCTTAGAGGAATGGACAAGAATTTAGAAGCCAAGGGTGACGGAGCCTTATATTTCATGAACCGGATCTGGACACCGAAACATGGTGGTTTCCGAGACTTGGTCATGAACGAGGCGCACAAAACTCGGTATTCCGTCCACCCAGGTTCATATAAGATGTATTTGGATCTTAAAAAGCTATACTGGTGGCCTAATATGAAAGCTGAGATTGCTACCTTCGTGAGTAAATGCCTTACTTGCGCAAAGGTTAAGGTCGAGTACCAGAAGCCCTCTGGTTTATTGCAACAACCAGAGATCCCAGAATGGAAGTGGGAGCGGATCACTATGGATTTCATAACCAAGTTACCCAAGACAACGGGTGGACTTGACACCATATGGGTCATTGTTGATAGATTGACCAAGTCTGCACACTTCCTGCCTATCAAAGAAACCGACAAGATGGAGAAACTTACGAGAACATACATTAGGGAAATCGTACGGCTACATGGTGTACCTATGTCCATCATCTCCGATAGAGATAGTAGGTTCACCTCAAGATTTTGGCAATCACTACAACATTCCCTAGGAACAAGGCTGGACATGAGCACAGCTTACCATCCTCAGACCGACGGACAGAGTAAGAGGACCATCCAAACACTGGAAGATATGTTGCGAGCCTGCGTGATTGAGTTTGGGAAGGCATGGGATACTCATTTACCCCTTTTCGAGTTTTCCTATAATAACAATTATCACACGAGCATTAGGGCTGCTCCATTTGAAGCTCTCTACGGCCGAAAGTGCAGATCCCCTCTGTGCTGGGCTGAGATGGGTGATACCCAATTAGCCAGGGGCAAGCTTCTGACAGTACTCTCACCGGTCTGGAGATCATTCGAGAAACGACAGAGAAAATCGTTCAGAGCCGTGAACGATTGAAAGCCTATAGAGACCGACAGAATAGCTACGCTGATAAACGAAGGAAACCTTTGGAATTTCAGGTGGGAGACCGAGTCCTTCTCAAAGTCTCACCCTGGAAGGGCTTGATACGCTTCGGCAAGCGTGGGAAGCTTAATCCGAGGTACATAGGGCCTTTCGAGATTCTTGCAAGAGTCGGCCCCGTAGCTTACAAACTCGACCTACCAGGCGCACTTCGTAATGTACATTCTACATTCCATGTATCTAACTTGAAAAAGTGTCTATCCGACGAGACTCTTGTAATCCCACTCGACGAGATCGAGATCAACGAGAGCCTCAACTTCGTGGAGGAACCAGTAGAAATCATGGACCGAGAGGTCAAGCAAACCAAGCAAAGTCGCATCCCTATCGTAAAGGTCCGCTGGAATGCAAAGCGAGGACCTGAATTCACCTGGGAATGCGAAGATCAGATGCAACGCAAGTACACACATCTGTTTCCCTAATCCACAAGTATTTTCTTACTTTAGATTTCGGGATGAAATTCCCTCTAACGGGGGGATGATGTGACAACCCGATATTTCAACTCTTTGTAGTGACCTAAAAAGTCAAGTATTATAACCACTTTTGAGTTAATAAAATCAACTTTGATATTAAAAAGTCCAAAAAGTTCCTATTTAAATTTCTTCTATGTTTAAATGTCATCAAACCATGATCGTACGTAAAAAGAACGCCCAAATCCGACTTCGTATATTGAAGTTATGATTTTTCCAAGTTCAGCTTAGCAACAGACAGCTAAAAACTCGAATCGGAGATCGAGCGACTTTTGGCCGGTATGACCTAAACGAGAATCGAAGGTCTCGTCAATGGTATATCAGCGGTAAAAAGTCTGGCAAAAACCGACGACAGATAAAGAAGTTATGAATTTTTAAATAAATTCTTTAATCACGTCATTTTATAAATAAATAATAAAAATAATTTCGGAATTTGCCAACAGAGTCTAAACGAAAGTTGTAGAGTGTAGTCTCACCTACGCGTGGATATAAAGACCATCGAAAACGGAGTTCGTATGAAGAAGATATGATTTTTTGAAGTTTATTAAATAAATTATATATATATTTAATTCAAAAATCCGGTAATATCCGAAGGAAGAGTCAGCGTCCTCATCCGAGGTACGCGCCGCGTAACCCCGTACGCCCTGCGTACCCGAGGGCCTTGGTCTCGGTCCGTCCACGTCGCCCCTATGCGAAGCTATCCGACCCGTCGTCCCATCCGACCCGCCCTCCCATCCGAAGTACGTCAGCGATGACACCCCAGTACGTGCTGCGTACCCTCGTACGCCCAGCGTACCGAGGCGGTTCAGCATCCCTATAAAAGGGATGCGAGGCTTTCTGGAAATTTTCCTCATTCTCTCTCTTTCTCTCATGATCTTGCCTCGATTTCCGTGCCCGTTCAAACCCGAAGCTCTGGTCTTTTTGCTCAAGTCCCGAGGGTCGATTTTACTCCCAAGATTCCCGAGAATTCCGAGAAAAAAATCCGTTTCCCAAGACGAAACTCTGCCCGGTTTTCCATCTCGCTATCTTAAAACTTTCAAGTGAGTTCATACCCCTTAAATCTGTTGGGTTTTGAGCATTCTAACACTCCTAAGTGTAAATGCAACCCTAAATAACCCTAAATACCTTGGATATATGTTTTCTCTATTATACATGCAAATATCAACTTTCCAAGGTATTGTTCTATTCTAGCATACTAAACGTTAAATAACACAAGTTAGAATAACATACCTTTTGTTAGTGGTTGTCTTCATGAAGCTTGAGTGCCTAGTGCCCCAAGTGTGACACCTCAAATGGTTCACACAACACCATAAACACTTGGAATAACTTAGAGAGAATTCTACACTTCATGAAATCGGCTAGCCCTTTTCTTTCTCTCACTAGTGGCCGATTTTGGTCAAGAATAAGATCTATATATAGTGTTACAATTAGGGTAAACTCTAATTGTCATGACTTTCCATTTCCTTGGATCCATGGGTTCAAATACACCATGGACCATCCTATGGGTTTTAGCCCAACTTGATTATCCGTGGAGCATTAGCCCACTATACAAGTATGGATGATTTACACAATCAACCCATATATTTAATTAGTCTTCTTTTGATCACTTAATTAATCCTAGATTAATTCTTGATCAATACTAATTAAATAATCTTATTATTCTTATTATTAGTATGCTAGAACTTATAATATATTAATAACCATAAGTGTCTTATTTCTCTCATTATAGTCTATCCAAGTGCATGATGCCATGCAACCCAAATGGACCATGCCGGGCCGGGTCAAGTCTTACCAATTATAGTTATGGACTTAGACATTAATCCAACAAAATCAACCTTTGAAATGATTTTAAATGTTTAAATACTTTAGGGGGGGAATACAAGTTAAATACTTATAGTTATTGCTTCAATCACATGTGATTGCATTAATCACATGTGATTAATAACTAGGAAACCAATGATTTTATAACTATTCAAGCTGTTTTACTTCAAAATGTTTTACAAACTCTTTTACTTATCAAATGCTTTTATTTAAACTTTGTTTTACTACTTATAAATTGCATGCCCATATATGTATAGATGTATAAATAATGTTTAAAGGTCTTAGGAAAGCCACCTGCCCTATTTCCTTTTCCTCGATTTGGATGTGGTCTGGTGGAATTTCGGGTGACCATCCGAAGGTCTTTTCCATATTAATTATATATCAAATATACATATATAGACATAAAAGTACTTCCATATTCATACGTACTAGACACACCATTATTAAGTTACCATCGGGGTAACACAGGATCATACTATTACAACTGTTAGATCAATGAGTTAGTTCATTCATGAGTCTATACTAGGAAGAGAACATATACAACTATACTATGAGAACAATACAACTATACTATGAGAACATATACAACTATACTAGGAAGAGAACATATACAACTATACTATGAGAACATATACAACTATACTAGAACGAGAAACATTTCATTACATACACAAGAATACGATAACAATGGTGATCCACTATATCGGAGCATGCCTTAAATTTCATGGCCCGAGTTGTAGCCAGAATTCTCTTGGAGGGAGAGCGTGAGTTTGCGTATAGATCTATACTGGATTGACTATCCTACACCTTGTTGTTAGCTACAGCCGGACCTGCAGGTCTGCGGGTGCCAAACGTCATTCCGTTATTACGACCGTTCATTATGTCGTTGTTATCAGTCGATAGTATGGTGCAATTATCACCTTATACCTTAATATAAATCCGGTTTAAGGTAGTTAGTACAGCAGTAGTTCCTATCATACAAAACTACAGTACTACAATGATTTACCCATTACATTTTTAGTGATAACCTCACTTAAACTTTAATGTACAAACTATATTTTGTTAAAAGATAGTTACACTTGGGAAATTACACACTTTTACATCAAACGAGCATACAAAACAGTTAAGCCTTGGTAGAAGGCTACTTTAATAGAAAATATAGGTTTTTCTGAGAGATTCAAACTGTTACAAACACTTACATACATTTTACAACTTATACTTACGACAGGTTCAAACGTTTTTAATAACAAACACCTACACTAAAACACTTATGAACTCACCAGCTTAATGCTGATAAACTCTTTCAAAACAACTTGTATTCTCAGGTCATCAGTAGACAGGTACCGATGCCAGCTTTTGAGAAGATGGAGCGCATTCAAGACTCATCATATTATTTTGATTCACATTATATTTTTGGTGTCTAAACTGTACAGAACATGCTTGTATTAAAATTATATATTTAATGCAATGGATGATGTTGTTTGCTTATTTACATTTACTGTGTTGTGATACTTTACATGACGTCCTCCGCCCCAGAACGTTTCCGCCGTTCTTGGTTTAGGGGTGTGACAGCCTTTAACTCGGCGAGTCTGTTCTTGGACTCGGCGAGTCTGGTCTAGAGGTCCTAACCTTTTATGGTTAAGCTGAGAATCGGTGAGTTAAGGGATGACTCAGTGAGTTGAGTATGGTTTGACTCAGAGTTGTGGGACTCGGCGAGTGTTGGGGTGAGTCGGCGAGTTGAGTCGTGTTATGGGAGTTTCATAGCATGGGGACTCGATGAGTTAGCGGGTTGACTCGGCGAGTAGAGTCAGTCAGGAGGGTTGGCTTTGACTGAGGACTTTGACTTTGACCAAGAGTTGACCAGTTGACTTCCAGGGGTGTTTTGGTTGTTATTGGTATTTTCGGTGATTCAGTGGTGGAGTTCGTGATGGTGGTCGGAGCAGCGTGATCTTATTCTTCAGTCGGCAATATCAGGTGAGTGTTCTCACTATACTTTACCTAGAGTGGTAATAGATTTATGTGACAGAGTTATTGTATGCTATCTATGCGATGTGTGGCACTGCATCATTTCTATGTGATTTATGCTGTGTGTATATCAGAGTTAGGACTGGAAGGTCCACAGAGCTAAGACCAGAGGGTCCACAGAGTTAGGTTTAGAGTTATGTGATAATGTAATTGTATGCTATTTATTTTCTGAGATTTATTGTGATATGTGATATGCATCATTCATAGTAATAGAGTTAGGACCTTCGGGTCCATAGAGTTAGGACCTCCGGGTCCACAGAGTTAGGGCCAGAGGGCCCATAGAGAGTTAGGGCTAGATGGCCCCACTGAGACATACAGACCAGAGGGTCAACAGAGTTATAGCCTAGAGTGGCTAATATGTGTTAGAGTGGTATTTTGGGGAACTCACTAAGCTTCGTGCTTACAGTGTTCTGTGTTATGTGTTTCAGGTTTCTCAGGTTCACGGGACGGCACCGGCTCGATTGTACACACCGAGGGAAGCGTTTGTTTGAGGATCCTGTTTTATTAATTGATTGAACAAAAGAGTTATGTATTGTACATTAAACAAATGGGATTTTTATGAAAAGTGTTAAAGAGATAAACTATTTTAATTTTCAAAAAAAAATTGTTTTGAAAAATTACGGTGTTACATCTACCCATGTTTAACCCAATATATTTGTAGATGTAATGCATATACAATTTAAACTTTTAAAACCTGTTTAAAACATTAATTGAACATCCATCTCATGTAAACAAACAATGTATAAACACATAGCACGCACTTCATAGCAAATACTTCATATCTATGTGTTAGAAGAAAGTAACTACACACTCACTTGATTAGACGAAGCTCAGATAACACTACGGGTCTTCGAGTAGTAATTCTCTGGTGAAACTACGATATCTTCATACACCGGGTTTCTTGCGGGCAGAGCTTCGGCTTGAAACTCTTTTCTTCTCGGGATCTTCGGGGCTTCGGACTTGCTTCAAGCCTCGGGATGATACTGGGGTTTCGGGGGGTTAAAAGTAGGCTTAAAGATGAGTAGAGTAGGAGAGAGGTTAAGGAATTAGCAGCCAAACCCGACTGCCTTCGGTTTCTATTTATAGGGCTGATTTTTTGATTTTCACGTCGTGAACCATCATTTCACATCGTGGCATCGGACGTCATCAGGTGCGTAGGCGTGATGTTCAGTTTGTCAGGCTCTAGAAGACGTCAGCATTGAGTTCACGTTGTGAACCCCTTTTTCACGTTGTGAACGCTGACACAGTGTTGGGGTTCGTGCACCGAACTTAAGAAATTCATAACTTTTGAAAAAAAGCTCCATTTTCAACGTTCTTTATATCCACGCATAGGTCAGATTATGCTCTATAACTCTCGTTTCGACTTTGTCGGCTAATTTTGATTTTAATTTGTATTATATTATTTTTAGTAGGCCGAGACAGGAAAACTCCGTTATAAACTCATAACTTCTTCATCCGACTTCCGTTTTCGTCTGTCTTTTTACCGTTGAAATACTATCGATGAGATCTTCGATTCTCGTTTAGATTGTTTCGGCTAGAAATCCCTCGATGTGATATTCGAACTTCGGGCTGGATACTTTTAAGCTGAAAATTAGAAAAATCATAACTTCCTCATACGAAGTCAGATTTGGACGTTGTTTTTATGCACGCTCTCGGTTTAACGTATTCTATGACTTTCATTTAGATCGCTAAGGCCAAATATTTCTCTAACATAAATTCACAATTTACGTCACGATGTGTCGTGTCGGATCTGTCGCGAAACTTCAAGAGGTCATAACTTCTTCGTTATAACTCGGATTTCGACGTTCTTTATATGTACGAAATACTTGTAACATATATTACAACTTAGTTAATATTACTACTTCTAAATAATCTTCCATCAAAAAGTCATTTTGACGCTCATTGTGTCTATATTGACTAGCCCTGATTTACGGGCGTTACAATTATCTTCCCCTTAGGATGATTACGTCCTGGAATCATAAACGAAAATAGGACTTATATAATGATTCCATACGTTATCTTTTCATCCTAGGTAATAATCGTAACTTCTATGTTTCTTCGAATAAGTATCTAACTGTTGGACTTCTTGACCGCACGCGATGATCAATCTTGCACCTACCCTTTGTACTATGTTGGACTTTCAATCGTAACGTACGAGTTACAAAATAAATCCTTATTGAAGACTCATTCTTCTTCTTAGGATAAATACTTTCCTTTATCTATTGTTAAAGATCGATGGGTCATGTTCTAATGTCCTTTCATCGTATGATGCAACGCTTAGACTCAAGTCTCTTAGAGTCAAATTCCGGAGTGGAATATACTTTCTTTCATATTATAATGTGATATGATCACATTTTAGCATGTAGCATTTCTTGCTACAAGCTTCCTAAACAACGAGCGTGATGCTATTGATCGCATCGATTTTAATCTTCTGACTTAACTCAGATGCTACATCGAACTTGATTCTATGAAGCACATAACAAACTCATCGTAGTCAGAGTCAAATTGATATGACCACTAGGGTTGGAATAACTATCATCTCACTAGTCATTACCGAAATGATGGTAACAACATACTTGAATAAAAGGAGACCAATCACTAGCTTCTTGGTAACCTTGAACTTTCCCTGATCCAAGCGTGAGTCTTGTGATTCCAGTAGTATAGATCTCTATTACAATTCACACATACTCATGCTCGTCCCAAGTATTGTCTCACAGTCCCCAAGTCCTAAAATCACAAAACAATTTAAAACATATGAATGTGTCCAATTAATCATACAAATTTTCCTAGACTCTACTAGGACTTCTTCCATGCGCATCTTCACTCATCAATTCTACTTCAACTCGGTTGGTGGTGGAAATTCCAAATAATGGGACAACTTCAAGAATTACACCAATCGTTCCATCATCCTGCCAATCGAAGGTGTACCTCAGACGTATTGTACCCCTCTAAACTTTCCGTTATTTTATCAGACATATTCTTAAGGCAAGATACCACTCCAACAATAACTTCTGATAAGTGTCATTCACTATCATAAGCCTTTGATTTCCTCCATTTACTCAATTCTGTACGAGCTTTACCATAACGTTTTGTACACTGAAGAAGACGTTCGATGTACCGGGCGAAAATTTCATATAAGAAAGCTTTATTTATTATAGACGTATAAATCTCCTTATCACCCCGAAACTTTTACATGCTAGTTCTAATACCGTAGTCGTACGCTTAGAATCCTAAACACATAAGGTTTCCAGAACCGGTTGGCAACAAACCATAGATCCAAACAAATAATAGCATATATGGCAAACATGTAGCATTTAGCACATAAAAGCATTTTAGGCATCTTTCCTAAAATATACTAGTGCTCGTGTCTAAAATATTGTAGACACTTATCTCACAATCATCGATTAGCATTCTAAGTTTAAGTCTAGAAATCCTACAAATTCCTAGTTCGCCTCAACTAATACTCTGATACCAACTGTGACATCGCCAAATTTCATGACCAGAAAAGACCAATTTCTTTATGCTTTGTTTTATAATCAGAGTATCCTTTTAAAGAAAATAGTTGCGAAATTTGTTCCCAAACAAAAAATGATAAAACTTTATCAACACATTCCTCAAAGAGAATGTACTTTTCATTAAATAATAAAACCTCAGGATGTCATGTTCTAATACAAACCAAAAGCATAAGCAGTACAATTTAACCTTACAACAGTTATTTACAACTGCTAGTCTATAATCCAAAATCTCTCGTCAAGTCAACCAACTTATACTCTTGTTTCACTACCTATAATGCAAAGAAAACTTAGTGGGTCAGCCTTGGGAGCCTGGTGAGCATATAGGGTTTTCGACCCACAACAATATAAGTATTATATTCAATCATCAATCAATCAATTAATTAATCCAAATTACCCATCCCCATTATCTCCTTTATTTCTTAAGGATTTACCCTAAGAATAAACTATCCTTTATTCATTTATTCCTAAGGATTAACCTAAGGAATTAAGACAAAGTCCACCACTGCCAAGGTCCTCAAATTACAACTGGTAAACACTTAGTTCAACATACTTAACGAACACCTAGTTCTAACACTCCTAGTGAACACTTAATTCAAAACATATGGTGAATACCTAGTTCTAATACACTTAGTGAATACACGCGGTTCAACAACACTGAGTGAACACATCTAGTTCAAAAATACTTAATGAACACATTATGTTCAAAAATACCAAGTGTAACACTAGCGAAATTAGGGTCAAAATTGAACTTTTATAAAACAATAATTGGGAAACACTAAGTGGTATATATCGTAACAAGGTTTACAAAAATATAAAGAACACTAAAATCCGAGATATAATGAAGAAGTTATGACCAATCGAAGATCTGCGGCAATACCGGTAAAACATTGTTAAGTGTAAAATACGAAATCCCGATAAAATAATTTTTAGCCTTAGGTATCTAAATAAAAGTCATAGATATCATTAAACCGTGAACATACATAAAAAGAACTCCCAAATATAACTTCGTATGAGGAAGTTATGATTTTTCAAGGTTTCAGATATAGCGGTAGATAACTAAAAACTCCAAATAGAGATCGAGCGATTTTTAGCCGACACAACCTAAACGAGAATGGAAGGTCTCATCGATAGTAATACTACGGTAAAAAGACAAACGAAAACGGACATTAGATGAAGAAGTTATGGATTATTAACGGACTTTTCCAGTCCCGGCCTATTAAAAATATAATACTAAAAATAAATTCAAAATTTGCCGATGGAGTCTAAACGAGAGTTGTAGAGCCTTTTCTTAGCTACGTGTGGATATAATGAATGATATGGGCATATTTAGTTATAAAATTCATGCATTATCTTAATACTTTATGTTGTTTTTGTCTCATTTAATGAACAAAAGGTGCTTAATTAGCTTAAATATTTCATTTTCAGCAACAAAGACATGCTCGAAAGGAAAATGAAGCGGAACTAGCTATTGGAAGCTTGGATCTTGGATTTTGAAGAAAGAAGGATGTTGCTGGACAGCTTGACCCCTCATCAATGTTTTGGCCATATCTCATGAACCGTAACTCCGATTGACGAGATTCAATATGTTCTGAAAAGTAGACACAATTTCGGACGACTTTCGTGTTTTGAGAAAATGCTGATTCGAAACGTACTCGGCGAGTAGGGTCAATTACTCGGCGAGTTGTATCAAACTTTCGCGATTCTGGACGCGTTGACTTGCCGTACACGGGTTTTAAGTGACGAACTCGCCGAGTAGGTCACTAGACTCGCCAAGTAGCCTCTTTTTTGTGAAAATCTATATAAAGGGACTTTCAAATCGATAAGCTGGCAGATAAATGAACCCTTGGAGGCCAATGGTCGACTAAAGGTGCTATTGGAGCGTGGGAAGCAAGGGAATCAACCCTACATTCAATTTTAAGGAGAATCAAGTCAAATCAAGTTTACTCTTACCTAATCTCTTGTTTGAACTATGTTTTTACCAATTGATTTCGTTTTTGTGCTTGTTTTTGCTGTAATCATGAGCTAAAAACTCATAACTTCTGTTTAGGTAGATGGATTTGTGAACATGGATTGATTATTTGATTAGGATTAATTTTAATTGGTGATTATGTTTTATTAAGCTTGTTAAAGAACCTTATGTGTTAACAATAACTATTCTTCTGTTAATAAATCAGTAATTAAGTTGTATGAACATCTCTTAGTTGCTAATTTCATATGATTTACGTGACCACATAGTTGTATGTCTAGGAATAACGAATGTGAAACTAGAATTAACTTGAAGATAGGTAAGTTAATGTGTGAGCTTGTGTGATACACCATCAACAAGAGGTTAATTGAATAAACAATTTGATTAGCTAATTACAAGTCTTTCTAAACCCGAATCAACAAACTAGGAAATTCATTAATTTGGACAACTGGTCATTGCTTGAATTAATCTGTTTTCTAAGGATTAGCTATAGTGAATGTGAATCTAATCACTTTAGTCGGTAACCAATGAATAATTAATTCGATATATTTACCATAAAATCATCCATGGGAACAAATGATTTGAACCTAAACAGAAGGCCTTTTTAATCATTGAATTTAGTTGATCTTTATTTGCTTAGCTCTTAGTTTCTTAGTTTAAGTTTTAGTTAATTGTTTAAGTTTCTAGTCTTGCAAAACTAGAGAAAACCCCCTTTTTGTTATTTGTTTTATTTAGATAATATTAGCATTTATTTTAATTGTTTACCGTTCCCTGTGTTCGATACCCTACTTGCTTGAACTATATTACTAATCGATAGGTACACTACCTTTTGTGTGTTTATTTTGTGTCTAAGTTAGTAGGATTAAAACTAGTTGGTTTTACACACATCAATGAACGTCGAAAATGGAGCTTGTATGAGAAAGATATGAATTTCTGAAGTTCAGGACATGAACTTCGACACTGTGTCAAAATTGTCTGTGTTCACGACGTGAATAGTCTGACTGAACAATTCAGAACCACTTGACAGATGACACATGCCATGAAGAATCTAGACCAAACTGACGACGTCAGTTGGGCAAAACTCATGACGTGAGCTTCAAAAATGAGCCTATAAATAGAAAATGAAGCTTTGCGAGTTTGGCTTCTCATTCCTATCATCTCTCCTACTTCTACTCTCTGTTAAGCCCCTCTACACCACCCCGAAGCCCCGGTAACACTCCTGGAACACGACGCAAGGCCTGACGCCATGAAGTTCCCGAGATACTGCATCTCTCCTTTCGAAGTACTGCCTGTGTGAAGCCCCGGGTTTTATACTACAGCTCTGAAGGAAGTTCTATACCCCCGAGGTTCCCGAGAATCCCGAGATTTCGGCTTTCTCCTATCGAATTTCCGCTCCATTATCGTCTTTTCATCTTTGAACCCCCACTTCAATCAAGTGAGTTCATACCCCCTTTTATACACTTTCAAATACTTTATAATGTACTTTTAATACATTTCGGGGGAGAATACAAGTAAACACCCGATTAATCCCGATTGAAAACGTAAAAACTCTTGTTATACTTTGCATACATTAGATTTATGAAAAAAATGCATAGTATCCAGGGTAGCCATTCTTGTTAAACTATTTTATGTATTCGAAGAACTTATAATTTATGCTTTGTCGAACATTGTGAAAGAGGATAAACATTTCATACAAAACTATTAATTTAATACAGACTTAGTTGAGAATCCGTGAGATGATTACATCTTCAATGCTACCTTTTTGTTAAAAGGTACTACCTAAAGTCATGTCTATTATAACCAAAGTCCAGTTCGGAGAGTGTGTCAAATGTCTATAGATCTATACGGGAAGTCATGACCCCGCGCCCTGATTGTTTGCTACAGTCCTTTGGGTGACAATTTGTCATAATGTTTCGATGGTTGAAGACCGTCGCCACATGCATATTATGTTTAGTATGGTTATAAAACTCACTGGATAGACAACTATTATATTATTCTGCTTTTATTAACGAATAGTTATTCAAACTATTCTTCATCTAACACGTGCGATCTTCTTATAGTTTTATTATATAAAACTATGTCTCAATCTTTTAAGTATTTCAGTTGCTTGCGATTTTCGATCTTGGACATTTGAGATTGCCTATTACTTTAGGAAAATAAGGGATTTTCCTGTATCTAAAACAATCAACTAATAGGAAAATAAGGGATTTTCCTGATACAACTATTTACAATTCACAACACGAACATTCATACGCATTTCATACTTTTATAAGGAAATAAGGGATTTTCCTGTATCCAAAACAATCAACTAACAGGAAAATAAGGGATTTTCCTGGTACAACTATTTACATTTCATAAAACGAACATTCATACGCATTTAATACTTTTACAAGGAAATAAGGGATTTTCCTGTATCCAAAACAATCAACTAATAGGAAAATGAGGGATTTTCCTGGTATAACTATTTACATTTCATAACACGAACATTCATACGCATTTCATACTTTTATAAGGAAATAAGGGATTTTCTTGGAAAACGCACGAACTTTGGAATGATATACATTTTCTCAAAACCGCTTATGAACTCACCAAATTAATTGTTGACACTTTTTCTTTGAAATAACTTGTAGTCTCAGTGAACCGCTAAGCAGGTTTGGAAATCAACTTTTAGGGATTAATGCTCTGACATTAATTACTTCTTTTGAAAGATGTTTATGTATTTATATTTCGAACATGTAACAAATACAATTATGTAAACATTTTGAATATTTTATATATATAGTGGTGTGTACTTTCCATACTATGAACTGTTATGATACTGAAACTTAGAAAGACATTAATTACTTCGGGCTGCATACTGCTAAGCTGAAACTTAGAAAAATCATAACTTCCTCATACGAAGTCAGATTTGGACATTCTTTTTATACACGTTCTCGATTTAACGTATTCTACAACTTTTATTTAGATCCCTTAGGCCAAATATTGTTCTAACGTAAATTCACTATTTACGTCGCGCGGTGTTGTGCCGGTTCTGTCGCGAAACTTCGGCAGGTCATAGCTTCTTCGTTATAACTCGGATTTTGGAGTTGTTTATATGTATGGAATCCTTATAACATATATTACAACTTAGTTAGTATTACTCCTTCTAAATAATCTTCCATCAAAAAGTCATTTTTGATACTCATTGTCTCTAAATTGACGAGCCTGATCTACGGGTGTTACAGTAGTCCAACAACTAGGGGTAGAGAATGGCAAAAAAAAGACTAAAATTGGGATGTGTTTGTTTTTCTTTGTTTGTTAGGATCGGAAAAACACAAAAATGGGGTTGTTGGCTATTGACACAGAAGGGAGAAAGGAAGCAGCAAAACAACAAGTTTGAGGGGGACAAGGGTCTCGATTCTTGACTAATTGAAGGAAGAGGAAGTTAACGAAAGTATCCATGGCCAATAACTGATCTTCTTATTCATCTTATTTTGATTTCAATCCATGGAAATTTGGATGTTTAGGTTTTCCTAAAAAAATTTATGATAATTTATGGGATATAACTCATGGTTGTTTGGGTTTCGGTATTTGACAGGGGAATCCATGTGTGTTTGTTTCTTGAATTCATGACTGTGAATGAATGTAGATATGTGTTGATGATTCAATCCCAGGTCTTGAATTTTGTAATGTATTCTGCTAGAATTTAGTTATATAAATGTAGTCTGTTAGAATGTCTAAGAATAATTGTTAAGAACAAGTATATTTGTTTAACTGGTAATGAATTTGTGATACTTTATGGTTGACTTTACGGTCTCTACTACATTTTGTCAGAATTTATAGTTTTTAATTTCTTTTGTATTCGGTTAAACTTTATAGTCTCTAATACATTCTGTCATAATTTATAGTTTTTATTCTCTTAGAATACATTGAATTTTTTAATTTTTGAAACATGATTATGTTTTCTTTATGGATTTAGGTTTTCAAGAGGCTAACATTGATGTGGAGAAGGGAAAAAACATAGAGAACGAGAGTGTATTATACCAGAATGTGTTATGCTACAATGTATTAAGTGTTGCTTAAATATAATAGTCTTTCAGAATAGATTAGTGTTTTTGTTAGATTTTGATGTTTTTTTTTTCTTTCAGAATGTTGTTATTATTCAATGAATCACAATCATACAATGTAATTATTTGGTATATTATTAGTTCAAGAATTTAAATTTTGTGTATTCTTTCAGAATGTATTTACTAGTTTATGGTTGGCATTCAGTTATTTTGACAGAATAAAATCGAAAAATATATTTACTAGTTTATGGTTGACATTCTATCATTCTGACAGAATAAAATCGGATTTTTAAATTTGAATTAATTTAAAATATTCAAAATTTTTAAAATAAATGAATTAATTATCCCTAAAAATCCGAAAATTTCCTTTTTTAATATAGGTTAATTGACTAAAATTCCTTTATGTTGAAGTTTGTGTGATTATATGGTATATGTTATCCTATTCTAATATCATAGACCCTCAGATCATGACATTTGATTATATTTCATATGATGGTCCAGATCTGTACATTCTAGCACACAATAGTTACTAGAAACAAAATAACCTAAGCCTATATATATATATATATATATATATATATATATATATATATATATATATATATATATATATATATATATGTATATATATATATATATATATATATATATATATATATATATAGCGTTCGTTTCCGATGATAAATTTTTTTAAAATAAGAACTCGTGAGGACACCTTAAAATATTGAAAAAAAAATCTAAAAAAGATACAAATTATAAAATCGAAAATAGTAATATATCCAGGAGATTTTTTTTTTTTTTTTTAGAATTTTACATCGTTAAAATTGAATCATGGATTATAAAAATAATCAATGCTTCAATTTTAATGATCAAAAAAAAAAATTCCAAATCTTTTTTCTCACTGATATAGTACTACGCTCGATTTTATGATTGCTAATTTTTTTTTAGATTTTTTTTAGGTGTCATCACGAGTCCTCACTTTAAAAAGAGTCCTCAACCGACGTTTGTGGGTATTTATACATGAAGATGGCAACAACATGATGGGGTTGTTGTGACAAAGATATTGTTTTGTGGGCCTAACAAAACCCTAGTTGCATCTTTCAAGATCTGAAGATGATGGCGATGTTGGGGTTTGTCATGACGAAAGGTTTGTTATGACATGTGGCTCATATGAAGGGTTTTACGGTGTAGAAAGATCGAACAATTTATTCATTGTCGAAGCTACATATTTATTTGTTTCTAGAGCTCGGACTGCCTTTCTCCTTTTCAAATTCGAAATCGAACTTGCCTAAGATAAAGAGAGGTTCTGGTCTGGTTAGGGTTTGAACAATTTTTATGTACTTGATCTTGACTAACTTCATCTTCTTGTAAATTTAGTAAGGGTTTTGTATATGAGAAGATTTATCTTAGTGTCTATGTAACGCCCGGGTTTCAGGGCTAAGCATTTTTGTCAATGTAATAGTCTAGGTCAACTCTTGTAACTCTTTTTGAAGTAATAAATATGAAATATTTGAGTATTATGTGAATTATGTGTGTTTGTGTGTTTAATATTTAATTATAAATGTATAATTAATAAAGAATAAACCTGAGCGTGAAAATTAAAGTGTGAGATAATCCCGATATCTCTACATAAAGTTGTAGAATATGTCTTGAGGTTTCCGTACATATAAAGAATGCCGAAATCGGAGCTATAACGAAGAAGTTATGGCCCGCCGAAGTTTTACGGCAAAACCGGCACGGCACCGAAAGACATAAAATAGCAAATTTAAGATAGAAGACTTTTTAGCCTTAGAAATCTAAACAAAAGTTGTAGAATATGTTAAACTAAGAACATCGATAAAAAGAACGCCCAAATCCGACTTCGTATGAAGAAGTTACGCTTTCTCGAAGTTTCGGACTAGCAATGTACTGCCCGAGATTCGAATGTTTGATCGAGCAGTTTTTAGCCGACACGACCTGAACGAGAATCGAAGATCTCGTTGAGAGTAGCGTAACGAGAAAAAGATGGGCAAAAACGGAGGTCAGATGAAGAAGTTATGAGAATTTAACGGATCAATCGTATCCCGGCCCATTAATAATATAAAATTTAAAATCGAGCCAAAATTAGCCGACGAAGTCTAAACAAAAGTTGTAGAGTACGTTCCCACCTTCGCGTGGATATAAAGAACGTCAAAAACGGAGCTCGTATGCGAAAGTTACGAATTTTTGAAGTTTGAACTCGAAAATGCGAACCTGATGCGAATCAGGGTGACGTGGCGCGATCAGAGCCGTCGCTTGCGGCCCACGGTCTCGTGCGGATGAGCGACGCGTCGCTCCTCGCTATGCCCAGCGTTCCGGCTTCGTGCGCCCCGCGTCCGCTCGCTCTCGGTCCAAAAGATGCCACGGCGCCTCGCCCTACGCCCCGCGTACGAGATCCGGGTACGCCCCGCGTACCTTTGCCTCCCCTCCGTCCGGTGCGAGACAGCTGGCTGCGAGCTGGCGCCCTTATCCGCGGGAACGCCCCGCGTAGCTGCTGAACGCCCCGCGTACGGCCGAGGCCTCGCGCCTATATGAAGGGGCCGAAGGTGCCCTCATTTTTCACACCAAAACCCTTTCTCTCTCTAGTTTCTTTCTCTCTCTACAACCCCAAACCACCCCTAAGCCCTAGTTGAACCCCTAGCACCCTAAGGAAGCCCCGAGGCTCCCGGAGTCCCGAGAAAAAGGAGTTTTTCGGTTTCGAAACGCTGCTCCAATTAAGTTCCGTTTTTCGATAAAATTCGCTGTAAGTATGCTACGCTTACGCAATTTTTAATATAGCTTCCAAATAATTATAGGAATGTTATTAGGTCCTTAAAATAATTATTTGGGCTATTATTATGAGTTATATTGAGCATTATTAACGCTTAATAATAGTCAGACTAATTAATTTATCGCGGTTATCATTAAACTAAACCCTAGTGATATCGATACTAGGTTTTATCGAAGGAATATCATTTTAAGAGTATCGAAGCGCTGTCCGAGTGCTGAGTCACCACCTAATCAGGTGAGTGCATAGTTACCTTCAACTTACACATAGATATGAAGTATTTTACGTGCTATGTGTGCATATTATCTGAATACTTGCTATCTATGCTAGATGAACGTTGTTATACATGTTTTCAATGATTTAAACTGTATATGTATTTTATATCTACGAAAATGTTGGGGTAAAACATGGGTAGATGTAATAGGTAATGTGTGATAAAATGATGAGAGGCCTCGATGTTGTTGTTGTTGTTGATCCAGTCATCTAGCGGAGTATAGATGACGACCACGGACTCTTCTAGACAGTCCAGTGGAACACTAGCAGGCTCGCAACCTGTAGGTGTTGTGAACGATGTGTTCACCGGTGTACTCCATCCCCCACATGGTTGCCTATTAGGACATTTATTGCTGAGGAATCCCCTTAGCAGTAGTGTCCATCCCGATGATGATCCTTAGGCTAGGTCCCTTATGATAGGTGTTTAGGGACGTAAAGTGAGGATAACGGGAACGGGTAATCGGGTTATTGTTGATTGATGAAATTAATAAACTTATTTATTGTGGGTTGAAAACCCTATGTGCTCACCAGGCTCCCAAGCCTGACCCACTCAGTTTTATGTATTACAGGAAGTGGCGCATGAGCATAGGTGTGATGTTTTGGACGAGGGATTACGGATATAGGCATGTAGATATGAAATAATGTAGTAAGGCTTATATTGTACTGTTTATACTTTTAATCTGTACGAACATGACATCCCGAGTCTTTTAATGAAATACATTTCTATGGAAATGCTTTTGATAAATCTTTATCATATTATTGTTTTGGGACAAATTCCGCAATTCTTTTATTAAAAGATAACTCTGATTTTGAAATAAAGTATAAACAAAACCAGTCTTTCCTGGCCGTGATTTTGGGGATGTCACAGTTGGTATCAGAGCATTAGTTTAAGCGAACTAGGAATTTGTAGGATTTCTAGACTTAAACTTAGAATGCTAAGCGATGATTGTGAGGTGTGAGCACTAGCTTATTTTAGGAATTGTGCCTAAAATGCTTATATGTGCTAAATGCTTTATGCATGATATGCTTTAAATTTGTTCGGATCTATGGTCTGTTGCCGACCGGATCTGGAAACCTTATGTGTTTAGGATTCTAAACGTACGACTACGCTATTAGAACTAGCATGTAAACGTTTCGGAGTGATAAGGACGATTTAAAACGTCTCTCCTAAATAAAGATCTAAATTCGCCTTATTCGGTGTATAGATCAAGATGGTAAGGACCCGTAGCGGAAACGTAAACGCAAATGGGAATAGACACCAACCCCCAGTGGTTCAGCAAATACCTATTGTTGAAGAAGTTGCACCTGAGCCGGTTACCATGGATGGAGTTCAAGCCATGATTCAGGCTATGCTAGCTGGACAAAGGGAAGAAATGAGACGGATGCTCCGCGAGAATAGGGACGAACCTACCATACATGTTGAACCAACAGAGCCAGTTCCCGAGCCATCTGAGGAAGGGAACTATAGCCGTCAAGTGAGTCAAATAGGGACTCGAGGTGAGCAAAGGGATGGCCCAGAAGGGAGAAACAACAAGGATGGGCGGATGTACAAAAATTTCTTGGGTGCAAAACCACCAAGTCTCTCAGGAAGCCCAAAGCCTGTTGAGATTATGGACTGGATCTCCGAGATGGAGATGGTGTTTGAGAGCTGTGACTGCAACGAGAAGCAGAAGACTGTCTTCGCTGTGAGACAATTGAAAACTGGAGTCTTGAGTTGGTGGAAGCTATTGGCAGATACGATGCCACGAGGAGAAGCCCTGAAAATGTCATGGGATGAGTTCTTGGAACAACTGAAAGCACAATACTGTTCAGAGATAGACCTGATTGATCTGAACAATGAGTTCCAAAATTTGAAGAAGGGGAGAATGAGCATCGATGACTATGCTGCTGCATTTACGGAAAAGATGAAGTTGTTTCCATACCTAGTGCCAACCGAACTTTCTAAGATTGAGAAATTCGCAAACGGACTGCCGGCTGACTTTGGCCCAACAGTCAAGATGGCAACCACTCTGAAATCAGCTGTTCGAGCAGCTAAGAATGTGGAGACCCAACAAAAGGAAAGGGGTCTGGAAAGGGCTGAGGTCGGTGAGAAACGGAAGTTCGATGGATCCTCGAAGTCCAACAAGAAGAGTAGATTCTCGAAACCTGGTTCGAGAGGAGGAAGATCAGAAGCAAAGTGGTGTGACAAGTGCAAGAAGATGCACTTTGGGAAGTGTGATGGAGGAGTCACTTGTTACAAATGCGGAAAGCCTGGGCACTATGCCAACGAATGCACCCTCAACCAGAAGGCCTGTTATGGGTGTAATGAAGAAGGGCACATTTTGAAGGACTGCCCGAAGAAGAAGGAGGCAGGAAGATCCAACATACCACCAAAGCCGAAGGCGAGAGCCTTCCAGATGACGCTCGAGGCTGCAAAGGAGGCAGCAGATGTCGCTTCAGGTACCTTTCTTGTAAATGGTTTACCTGCAAATATACTATTTGATTCCGGAGCCAATTACTCCTTTGTGTCGCATAAATTTGGTGGAAAATTAGCATTACCTGTAGAAAAACTAGATAATGCCCTGATTGTAGAAGTTGCCAGTGGCAAATTCGTACCTGTTAGTAATCGTATTAGGAACATCGTCATTGACCTAAACGGAAACGAATTCCATGAAGAACTACTACCCATAGAGTTAAACGGTTTCGACGTCGTTTTGGGTATGGATTGGCTCAGCGCCAACGATGCCGAGATATTATGCCGAAAGAAGATAGTTAGGATAAACCCACCCGGAAAGGAATCATTTATGGTGTACGGGGACAAATGCAGAGTGAATTCTGGAATCATCTCCCTGATGAAAGCCAGGAAATGTTTGTCCAAAGGATGTGCATCATACTTGGCATTCGTAATCGATGCTAAGAAGGAAAAGAAAGAGGTGCAGAATATACCGGTTGTGTGCGATTATCCGGAAGTCTTTCCCGAAGATCTTCCCGGATTACCACCTGATAGGCAAGTAGAGTTTCATATAGACTTATTACTAGGAACAACACCGATAGCAAAGCCACCTTACCGATTAGCACCGACGGAGATGAAGGAGCTCATGACGCAACTCCAGGAGCTGTTGGACAGCGGTTTCATTCGACCTAGTTCATCACCCTAGGGAGCTCCGGTGTTATTCGTGAAGAAGAAGGACGGAAGCATGAGGATGTGCATAGACTACCGAGAGCTGAATAAGGCAACGGTGAAGAACAAGTATCCATTGCCGAGGATTGATGATCTATTCGATCAGTTGCAAGGTTCGAGCTACTTCTCAAAGATCGATCTTAGGTCAGGATATCATCAGCTGAAAGTGAGAGAGCAGGATATTGAGAAGACTGCATTCAGAACAAGATATGGACACTACGAGTTCTTGGTTATGTCATTCGGACTAACCAATGCTCCCGTAGCATTCATGGATTTGATGAACAGGGTTTGTAAACCATTCCTCGATAAATCCATGATAGTGTTCATCGACGACATTCTCATCTACTCGAAAAGCCAAGAGGAGCACGGCAAGCATTTACGAAAAGTGTTGGAGGTGTTAAAGAAGGAGAAGCTTTTTGCAAAGTTCTCCAAATGCGACTTTTGGATACGGGAAGTCCAATTCTTGGGTCATGTTGTTAACCAAGAAGGAATAATGGTTGACCCTGCCAAGATCGAGGCTGTAATGAAGTGGGAACGTCCGAAGAATCCCACGGAGATTCGAAGCTTTCTAGGATTAGCCGGATATTATCGACGGTTTATCCAAGGTTTTTCTTCGATAGCTGCTCCATTAACAGCTTTGACCCATAAAGGAGCTACGTATACATGGAGTGAGAAACACGATGAGGCGTTCGAGAAGCTGAAGAAGAAGTTATGTGAAGCACCGATACTTTCTCTACCCGATGGAGTCGAAGATTTCGCAGTTTATAGTGATGCATCTGGAGTCGGGTTGGGTTGTGTTCTGACCCAAAGAGAAAAGGTGATAGCATACGCATCTCGACAATTGAAAGAGCACGAAAAGAACTACCCCACTCATGATCTGGAGTTGGCAGCGGTAGTATTTGCCTTAAAGATATGGAGGCATTACCTCTACGGCACAAAGTGCAAGCTCTTCACTGATCACAAGAGTCTCCAGTATCTCTTTAATCAGAAGGAGTTGAACATGAGGCAACGACGCTGGCTAGAACTTCTCAAGGACTACGACTGTGAGATACTTTACCACCCAGGTAAAGCAAATATTGTTGCTGATGCTCTCAGTCGGAAAGTCAATCTTGAAAGGAAAAGGCCAAGAGCGTTAAGAATTGAAGTCGTCTCGACGATTGTGGAAAGTATCAGGAAAGCCCAAGAAGAAGCCTTAGAAAAGAATGACCGAAAGGAAGAACGTTTGGGAAAAACGTTAGTGTTCGGTACGAACAGTCGAGGACTTAAGGTATTCCAAGATCGAATTTGGGTACCTAAGACGGGAGGAATAAGAGATCTTCTAATGGAAGAAGCACACAAGACCATGTACTCGATTCATCCCGGTAGCACTAAAATGTATAGGGACCTAAAACCCTACTACTGGTGGCCGACGATGAAGCTCGATGTTGCAAAGTATGTGGCTGAGTGCGTAACATGTGCAAGGGTTAAGGCACAACATCAGAAACCGTATGGGAGTTTAGAACCTTTACCTGTACCCATGGGTAAATGGGAAGACATCACCATGGATTTTGTGACTAAACTGCCCAAAACGAAGAACGGACACGACATGATTTGGGTAGTCGTGGATCGTTTCACCAAGAGTGCACACTTCATAGCCGCCAACGAGAAGTGGTCTATGGATAAGCTCGCAAATGCTTACGTGAAGGAAATTGTAAGACTTCACGGTGTCCCTCTTACGATTGTGTCAGATCGTGATAGTCGTTTCACGTCGAGGTTTTGGAGGAGTCTACAAGAGGAGTTGGGTACAAAGTTGTGTTTGAGTACTGCTTACCATCCGCAAACCGATGGTCAGAGCGAAAGAACGATTCAGACGTTGGAAGATATGCTGAGAGCATGTACCCTCGAATTCCAAGGGAATTGGGACGAACACTTACCTCTAGTAGAATTTTCCTACAACAATAGTTTTCACTCGAGCATCAAGATGGCACCTTATCAGGCCTTGTATGGACAGAAGTGTCGTACGCCGTCTTGTTGGCTTGAAGCCGGAGAGAAGCAGTTTATGGGCCCCGAGATAGTCCATGAGACTGCTGAGAAATTGAAGCTGATTAGGGAAAGAATGTTAGCAGCTCAGGATCGTCAGAAGAGCTATGCTAACAAGAAAAGACGACCGATAACCTTCGAAGTTGGGGATTCCGTTTTGCTTAAAGTCTCACCGTGGAAGGGACTTATACGATTTGGGAAACAAGGAAAGTTGAGTCCAAGGTTTATTGCACCGTTCAAAGTTCTTCAGAGGATTGGGAGCCAAGCTTACAAGCTGGAATTGCCCGAAGAACTCAATGGTATTCATAACACCTTCCATGTGTGTTATTTGAGGAAATTCGTGGGAGATGTTCCCGACATAATTCCAATCTCAGAGTTAAGGATAGATGAAAATAAAAGGCTGATCGAAGAGCCCGAGGCAATTGTTGACCGTAAGACTAAGAAGTTACGACGTAAGATGGTCGACTTAGTGCTAGTCCGATGGAAACATTCGAATGGGCCGAATCTCACTTGGGAAACAGAGGATGACATGATGAGTCGTTATCCACATCTGTTTGCTGATGCATGATTCCGGGACGGAATCATCCTAAGGGGGAGAGAATTGTAACGCCCGGGTTTCAGGGCTAAGCATTTTTGTCAATGTAATAGTCTAGGTCAACTCTTGTAACTCTTTTTGAAGTAATAAATATGAAATATTTGAGTATTATGTGAATTATGTGTGTTTGTGTGTTTAATATTTAATTATAAATGTATAATTAATAAAGAATAAACCTGAGCGTGAAAATTAAAGTGTGAGATAATCCCGATATCTCTACATAAAGTTGTAGAATATGTCTCGAGGTTTCCGTACATATAAAGAATGCCGAAATCCGAGCTATAACGAAGAAGTTATGGCCTGCCGAAGTTTTACGGCAAAACCGGCACGGCACCGAAAGACATAAAATAGAAAATTTAAGATAGAAGACTTTTTAGCCTTAGAAATCTAAACAAAAGTTGTAGAATATGTTAAACTAAGAACATCGATAAAAAGAACGTCCAAATCCGACTTCGTATGAAGAAGTTACGCTTTCTCGAAGTTTCGGACTAGCAATGTACTGCCCGAGATTCGAATGTTTGATCGAGCGGTTTTTAGCCGACACGACCTGAACGAGAATCGAAGATCTCGTTGAGAGTAGCGTAACGAGAAAAAGATGGGCAAAAACGGAGGTCAGATGAAGAAGTTATGAGAATTTAACGGATCAATCGTATCCCGGCCCATTAATAATATAAAATTTAAAATCGAGCCAAAATTAGCCGACGAAGTCTAAACAAAAGTTGTAGAGTACGTTCCCACCTTCGCGTGGATATAAAGAACGTCAAAAACGGAGCTCGTATGCGAAAGTTATGAATTTTTGAAGTTTGAACTCGAAAATGCGAACCTGATGCGAATCAGGGTGACGTGGCGCGATCAGAGCCGTCGCTTGCGGCCCACGGTCTCGCGCGGATGAGCGACGCGTCGCTCCTCGCTACGCCCAGCGTTCCGGCTTCGTGCGCCCCGCGTCCGCTCGCTCTCGGTCCAAAAGATGCCACGGCGCCTCGCCCTACGCCCCGCGTACGAGATCCGGGTACGCCCCGCGTACCTTCGCCTCCCCTCCGTCCGGTGCGAGACAGCTGGCTGCGAGCTGGCGCCCTTATCCGCGGGAACACCCCAGGTAGCTGCTTAACGCCCCGCGTACGGCCGAGGCCTCGCGCCTATATAAAGGGGCCGAAGGTGCCCTCATTTTTCACACCAAAACCCTTTCTCTCTCTAGTTTCTTTCTCTCTCTACAACCCCAAACCACCCCTAAGCCCTAGTTGAACCCCTAGCACCCTAAGGAAGCCCCGAGGCTCCCGGAGTCCCGAGAAAAAGGAGTTTTTCGGTTTCGAAACGCTGCTCCAATTAAGTTCCGGTTTTCGATAAAATTCGCTGTAAGTATGCTACGCTTACGCAATTTTTAATATAGCTTCCAAATAATTATAGGAATGTTATTAGGTCCTTAAAATAATTATTTGGGCTATTATTATGAGTTATATTGAGCATTATTAACGCTTAATAATAGTCAGACTAATTAATTTATCGCGGTTATCATTAAACTAAACCCTAGTGATATCGATACTAGGTTTTATCGAAGGAATATCATTTTAAGAGTATCGAAGCGCTGTCCGAGTGCTGAGTCACCACCTAATCAGGTGAGTGCATAGTTACCTTCAACTTACACATAGATATGAAGTATTTTACGTGCTATGTGTGCATATTATCTGAATACTTGCTATCTATGCTAGATGAACGTTGTTATACATGTTTTCAATGATTTAAACTGTATATGTATTTTATATCTACGAAAATGTTGGGGTAAAACATGGGTAGATGTAATAGGTGATGTGTGATAAAATGATGAGAGGCCTCGATGTTGTTGTTGTTGTTGATCCAGTCATCTAGCGGAGTATAGATGACGACCACGGACTCTTCTAGACAGTCCAGTGGAACACTAGCAGGCTCGCAACCTGTAGGTGTTGTGAACGATGTGTTCACCGGTGTACTCCATCCCCCACATGGTTGCCTATTAGGACATTTATTGCTGAGGAATCCCCTTAGCAGTAGTGTCCATCCCGATGATGATCCTTAGGCTAGGTCCCTTATGATAGGTGTTTAGGGACGTAAAGTGAGGATAACGGGAACGGGTAATCGGGTTATTGTTGATTGATGAAATTAATAAACTTATTTATTGTGGGTTGAAAACCCTATGTGCTCACCAGGCTCCCAAGCCTGACCCACTCAGTTTTATGTATTACAGGAAGTGGCGCATGAGCATAGGTGTGATGTTTTGGACGAGGGATTACGGATATAGGCCTGTAGATATGAAATAATGTAGTAAGGCTTATATTGTACTGTTTATACTTTTGATCTGTACGAACATGACATCCCGAGTCTTTTAATGAAATACATTTCTATGGAAATGCTTTTGATAAATCTTTATCATATTATTGTTTTGGGACAAATTCCGCAATTCTTTTATTAAAAGATAACTCTGATTTTGAAATAAAGTATAAACAAAACCGGTCTTTTCTGGCCGTGATTTTGGGGATATCACAGTCTAATTTTTGAAAATTGTTTTTAGAAGTATAGAATTTATGAATCTGATAGTTCTTGTGCTTTTACAAATCTGATAGTTCTTGTGGTTTACAAATCTACTAATGTATTATTGTGTTAAATGGAATGTTTTTTTTCATTAGATTTGGAATGAATTATGTTTGAATTCATCACATGGTGGTGCTAGTTCTTGAGTTTCAGTTTTGAAATTGGAAATCTGGAATTATCTGTGTTTTTTGTTATTCAGTGGAGGAATTATTGACTTCATCAAATGGTTGCGACACTGTTGACCGGCGGTAACAACATTGGCAAGTAGTGGTGGTATTGATCGGTAATTATGGCTATACTAGCGATGGTGGCGATGTTCATAACACTCGACGGTAGTGGCAGTGTTAATAACATCTGGCGGCGGTGGCAGTGAAAACCCGATATAAGAAGATAAGTTTATGGAGAGAGAGAGAGAGAGAGAGAGAGAGAGAGAGATTGTATTTTATTATTTTTTTAATTTTTGTACGAAAAATAATATGGAAAAACAAAATTTAAAGGGCAAAATCTTCAATTTAAAAAATTTCAAAATCAATTGGACCCAACCCACAACAAAATCAAAATTTTGAACCAGTGGTGCTACTCCAAACCTTTTTAGATAAAAGTGACAATTTTAGACATACCATAGGGACCATTTTTTTAGTTTTGTCATTTTTTAAGGAATTATCTCATAAAGATGGATAAAAGTGAGTTTTGTTGGAATCTTCTCTTATTATTTCTCATGGAAAGTTTTGCTTCCAATATTTTTCCACTCAAAGTAGGGCTGAGCATGGGATGGAAGCGGGTACCAACCCATACCATTCCCGATTTCTCGAAAATCGAATTTGATCGAAAGTCAATCCCGGGTACTGAACCGAACTAACATCATTAGTACCGGTACCAGGAATTATACCGATTTTCGATACCAGTACATGTACTCGGTACCTGATCCCGAATTTAATGTATTTAGAGTACCAAGTACCGTCCCATATTTTTAATTTGGTACAGTTTGATACTGATTCCGGTTAGAGATGACAAAAGAACCCGTACCCGATGGGTACCCGAAACCCTATCCCGAGTTGACCGGGTAAATCCCTGAGTTAACCGGGGATGGAGATGGGGATGAGTATTACCCGAATATAAAAAACGGAGATGGGGATGGGGATGGTTCTACCTGTCGGGTACCCATACACGTACCCGAAACCGGCCCCGATGGGTAGCCAATATATATATATATATATATATATATATATATATATATATATATATATATATATATATATATATATATATATATATATAGTATTACTTATGTTTTTATTTTTAATAATCCATAAGCAAATTTTCAGTAGAAAAAGTAAGGTTTTTTAACAATCAAACGTATAGTGTTGGGAAGAATTTTTATGTCTTTTTTTTTTTTTGGCAAAAAATGATTTTATTTGTAACCTTGAATGTTATTGTTCATGTTTGAATACATTCAGTGATTATATTGTTTTATATTAGTTCTATTAGTTTTTGTTTTGTTGGTTAATATATAATTATGAGTTATTTTTCATAAAAGTTCAAAACTTTGTAACGGGGAATAATCCCCAATTACCCATTGGGGATCGCTAATACCCATTGGGGATGGAGATGAGGATAGATTTTTAATCCCCGACGGGAATAGGGTCGGGTACGAGCACGGGGATGAGGATTCGGGTATGGGGATGTGGAGCACGAAACCCGATATACCCATACCCATTGTCATCCCTAGTTCCGGTACGGTATGCGTACGAGATCAGGATTTGGGACAAACTGCTCATCCCTAACTCAAAGCATGGAATGCATGATGAGGCTATAAAATCCGAAAAAGTGTCTAACAAATATGAAGTCCAATCATGACAAAGAATATCAAACTGATACAGAAATCTCGATGCTTCGTTAGTCTTCAAACTTTTATATATATATATATATATATATATATATATATATATATATATATATATATATATATATATATATATATATATATATATATATATATATATATATATATATATATATATATATATATATATATATACAAAACGTGCTCCAAAAGGCAACATCATCCTTGAGCTTTGAAAGTAATCCATAAGGATAAACAAGAATCCAATATTCCATAAAAATCCACTTCAGAATGAAAAAAACTCAAATCATCAAAATCCTCCTCAATGTCACATCGGTCTTTAAATAATCCATGAAGAACATTCGCTAATGCCATAAATACGTAGATACGAAATGTAACAAGACAAAATCTCGTTTCTCAATCAAACTCGAATAAGAAGAATCAAAGTCACATTAATCAAAACACCGTGGCCATCAGAGCAAGAACCTTAATTTGCTCAACAGAGTGCGTAATATATATACCCAACTCAAATAATTCTTTCCCAAGCTGCACCAAAAACCTCAACTTTGAAATACTACACTCTTCTTTGGAATGACCATACTAAATTCTCCACATTTTATGATCGAAATAAGATCATAAAACTGTTAAATTGGCATGAGAATGAGCTCGAATGGGTACAATACAAAATTGTCCTTGACATGTGGAGTATAACAATAAGTTCAAATCCGAAAACAAATATGAAATGTACCGATTTTGACTTTTCAAATAATCCTTTGACTTGATTTGGGATTTGATAGTGCATTGTTCATTTGAAATGTTGAAGAAATTTTTAATATGAATCTAAAATCTCTAGCCCAAAAATAATATTGAAACTTCACGAAGTGTGCTTCAGATCTAAGAAAAATAAATACGTCAATTGTACCTGATTTGAAAAATCTAGCAATAAGTCTCGAAGCTTTGTTGCATCGTAAAAAGAACCATTAATCCAAAGATATGTATTGCTCCAAAGACGTTAAAAAACCTTTTTAATCCAAAAATGATGAGTCTGAATTGAGTACAAAGTGGTAGACTCCAAAGGCATGAGGTACAAGATCTTTTTGAAGCTTCTGAGTAAGGACCACGTGAAATAGATTGTACTTCGGTATATATTTTGTGAACCATATTGTCAATTGAGCACTAGTAAGCATGCTTTACTACAATACTACCAAAATATTTCTTTCACCGAATTTTCCTTACGAAGCATAAAAAAAGTTTAAGTCACCATTGTTGACCAAACCTAAACAATAAAGAACCATAAAGAAGCATCACGAAGCATCAATATCAATTGTAACAACAGGTTTTAACCTGCCAAAAAGCCATGAAATCTATCAATTTTGACTATATTAGATGCCATTTTATGCATCTTTTATACTAGCTTTAACTAGTGTTTTGTACCATATTTTATGCTTTTATGTTCATGTTAGTGAAAATTATGGCCAACTCATGATTTTCACAAGAATTCTCATACTATTCATACTTTTATGTCGTTATTTCAAAGGAACTAGTATTCTGGAAGCAGTTTGGCTGCATATTTGGAGTATAATGGAGCTAAAAACATATGATAAAGATGGAGCTAGAACGCAGCTGAAGAAATTTCATTTTTTTGCTACTTATACGACATGTGGATTTAAAAAATCATGTTTTTCCTTCGAGAGTTTTTCTAGCCATTTAAATCTTCATCTGGGAGCTTTGAGTTCAATACACGATCATACTAAGCCAAAACATGTTAGTGTTTCTTATCGTGTTTTAGTCCTGAGGTTTTTCCAATGCCAAAAGTCGATTTTTCATGCATGTTAGGGAAACACAATTGCATTCACCCATTAAATGATCATATTTTGGGATAGAAATCTCAAAAAGGTATTTTACATTATTAAAAGTCAATTCAGAGTAATTTCTGAATTTTTAGTATTTTTTTACATTTTACGAAAATGCATCCCAATCATCCCCATAATCCTTATATGACTCTGTATGTTGCCTATAAATACCATTCATGACTTCTTGATCAAGTCAGATTGTTACAGACCCATGCTATTCAATTTCCGGTGAATCTAATGTTTTCTGACCGATTACGAAGATCTAAAGATTGTGACTCGACCAATTAGCTTACTTTTCATTTTTTACTTTACATTCTTAATTTTTTTTTTTAGATATGCTTTTAGACATGTTTGACTAAGAACTATAGTTTTCACTTTTGCGAAAGAGATTGACTTTTTATGTTGTTAATCTATGATTGGGTTTCTAATTTGTGCGCTTTATATACTTGTTTTAGTATTGTTCTTCATAAATGTTTTATTTTTAATTATTTTAGAATGATCACTTAATTTAGGATTATAAATCGGTATAATTAATCAACTCTTAAAATCCATAATTATGTTAATCAAATGGTAACAAGTAACAATTATCAAATCAATTCTTTGCTGGGATTTAATGTTGATGTAAACTAAAAATCACATATTTTTAAGCTTCCAAGGTTGTGAGAAGAATTGAATATTATATTGGAAATTTTACACTGTTCATATTGTCGTTTGTCTAAGTTGATTAAGAGCTTATTTAATTAAGTTAGTAAAAAGTTAGGATTAACTAAAAAACTTGTTTTGGTTAATTAATTTGGTAAAAAAAGAACCGGATAAAGCTTATTAGTAGTTTTTAGTACTAGTATAAATAGAACACATTTCAAATAACTAGATCTAGATTAACTACCTAATTAGGAGAGTTGCATCAGAACTCAAATACTTTTTATTACTATATTTTATTAAGTTTATTTTTATGCAATTTTAGTCACTATAATTATTAGTATTAACTAATAAACAAAAATCATCCTGTTTATATTTTTTTCATACTTGACTAGTATGGGCCTTGCACAAAAAGACATTGACTTTTAGGATGTATCCATGTGGATTCGACCATTCTTCCTTGTGCCATCCTTTAGTGCATTCTGAGTTGTGATTTTATTCTCTTAAGAATAAATGACACCTTAAAAAATTGGTAACGTTGTCAGGAACATGATATTGCTAATAATTTATATCCCTAGATGTTTACGTGCAGTTACCTTAGTCTTCGAACCTAAAATTGAGACAAACTTGAGAAAGTTGAAGAAGCAAGAAAACTTCAAAAGCAACAATCGTGTTCCTCAAATCCATCCTCACTGCCTGAAATCACCACACCACATGGAAGTCCCTTGTGGAACCTGAACCCACTTTTTCCTCCTACCCAAACGTACCACCACCATCACATACTCACAATGCAAAGAAACCTTACCCACTTCCTTCTGCACAATCCGAAACCACAGACTCTTTCGACTCTGATTCCAAGTCGTCCACCACAACCATAGGAGACACCAAAGAAATGACTCTCCTATAGTGGGCTACCAAAGTGGTTACTCAACAGCCTCTTTAAATCACTTTTCCGACTGCCAAAACTTCAAGCTAAAATCTAGGTTAATACACTTCCTTCCTACATAAGGAGAACTCGGCAACGAAGATCCACACAAAATTATTAAGTAATTTCATATCATATGTTTGTTGGATGAATCCACATAACATTCGGGGTGAACATGGTCTGTGTCATACCCTGCTAAAGCGGAAACACGAGACGCGACATTATAAAGGGTCTCATAGCAAAAGTTAAAAGACAACACCAACCATAGTATTAAGAAGTATTACAATTTACACTGACTTTGAACAACCTTTTAAAATAAATTACAATGTATTTGAAAGACAACACATTCAAATGCTCTTACATGTGTTGTGTCTCTACGTGCCTCATACTAGGTGATTCATGAAAAAGCATGTAAAACAAGCATCAACTATAAAAATAGTTGGTGAGTTCACAGAATAAATTGTGACATCCCGACTCCCACATATGAATTTAAAGATTTTTTATACATCATTTAAGATCTACTTGACGAGTTGGAGGCCCCAACTTGTCGTGTAGAAACTAATCAGGCTCCCTTATCACTTTATAGTCAAAAGAAACCCTAATCAAGCTAACCTTCCATTTTGAGAGTGTGTAAGGCTAAAGAATGTGTGTTTGGTGCATTTCTTGAAGAAGCTTGAAGTGGTGAGTGCATAACTAAAGGAAGGGGTTGTAGATCTGGCTTTTGCATTGTTGTAGTAGCCATCTTGAGGTATAAAGCTGCTACCTTGACCTTTCATTTCTTAGATCTCCTCTAATGAAAGAAAATGGTCCTTTTTGGTACATCTTGGGGTCATTCTCGGATTTGGGCTTGTCATGAGGAGATGGCTTTAGATCTAAACCCCTTTAGGCCTACTTAGGCCTAAAGACTCAAGCTTTGTCAAGATTTGGCCAACTTCTATGCCCTAAACCTCTTATTTTTCTTAGTATTGGTGTTTTGATCCCTTTTATGCCTTGCATGCACGTAAAGTTAGCAACTTTATGTGGTATCTTAGTCCTAAGAGGCTAGATCTGTAGTTTGGGGCCTTGGAGTTGACTGAAAAGGGTTGAACATTTTAGGACAGGAAAACTAGACGAGTTGCTTACCCAACTCGACGAGTTGGATAAGGTTTTCCCGTTTTCTGGATTCTGAGTGAACTCGGCGAGTTGGTGAGATAACTCGACGAGTTGGTTAAGGTTTTTCCGATCTTCTGGACACTACATGAACTCGATGAGTTGTTTGGAAACTCAGCGAGTTAGCTCAAGTTTTCACGATTTATGGGTTCTGAAGGAAATCGACGAGTCAGTAAGTTGCAACCGACAAGTTGGGCTTTGACTTGGACCAAGGGCTAACCAAGTCTGACTTCTAAGGGTATTTTGTTAATTTGGGCTTTGATGGAATTAGTTATATGGTGGTTACAAGCGGTTGAGTTTAGAGCTATGATTGGGAGATGGATATTATCATTAGACCACTACTTGTGAGGTGAGTTTTCCTCACTATACTCAAGGGTCAAAGGCAACAAGGACGACCCTTTAGGTTGTTATCATGCTTTATTATTAGTGTGATCCATTAGATCAGTATCCTTGTAGATAGGATGTTTCAATGTGGTTATGATCGGTTAGATTGATATCTTGGTAATAGGATGTTGTTATGCTTAGTGATCTGTAGATCGGTTTAACTATTTGTAGATTGTTATGTGATTATCTGATATATGTGCACATGATTGATTAGGGGTTGAGGCTTTTCTGCTTTGTGCGAGAGCCAACATATCAAGATATTCCAACCCGATGGTTGTGGGCCGAGAGTATTCTATCCCAAGGATGATTGGACTCATATGCTGTGGGTATTCCAATGCGATGGTTGTGGGATGGGGGTTTACCATCCCGAGGATGATTGGACCCATTGTATGTGGGCATTCCAACCCGATGGTTGAGGGTCTGGGGCTTTCCAACCTGATGGTTGATTGGGCGTATAGTATGTTGTTATTATATGTATGTTGCTTATTGTGCGGGTATTTTGGGGGAACTCACTAAGCTTCGGGATTACTGTTTTGGATTTTCTTTCAGGTACTTCGGATCATCGCGGGAAGGCGAAGGCTTGATCGTACACCCACTCACATTTATAATTTTGATTTCTGGGATACTCTGATATGAAACTATTTTGAAAACACTTTGTAATATGTGACATCCCCAATCTCACGGCCAGAAAAGACCGATTTGTTTATGCTTTGTTTTAAAATCATAGTACTTCTTTTATTAAAAGTGTTGCGGAATTTATTCCCAAAATATGATAAAAATTTATCAAAGTATTTCTGTAGAAATGTATTTCATTAAAAAGATTCAAGATGTCATGTTCGATACAGACCAAAAGCATTAACAAAACAAAATAGACCTTACAACAGTTATTTATAACTACTGGCCTATAATCCAAAATCTCTTGTTATTCCAACCAACTTATGCTCTCGTGCCATAACCTGTAATATAAAGAAAAATGAGTGGGTCAGGCTTCGGAGCCTGGTGAGCATATAGGTTTTTCAACCCACAATGTTCGAACTCACAAACTTATACAATTTCACCATATAAAGCAACTCTTATCCCACCCCATCGATCCTCAAAATGGTACGATCTAAACTCTCGTATCAAAATTTTCCTCTTTACCTGATCCCTACTTACGGATCTAAAACTAACCTCTTGATCTTATCCATACTTCCGGATCTAAAACTAATCTCCTGATCTAATCCATACTCCCAGATCTAAAACTGTGCCCAATCCATACTCCCGGACTAGGGACATTTAACTATGCATTAATCCATACTCCCGGATTAGTAACAAGTTTATCTCGTTTATTGACAGTATCATTTTCGAGACCCCTATCGCAATACGTGTCAATGGGTTTTTAGAGTACACCGGTGAACATCAAGTTCATAACACCTACAAGTTGTGAGTCTACTAGTGTTCCACTGGACTATCTAAAATAGTCCGTGGTTATCATCCCCACTTTGCTGAAAGACAGGGCCATCATTTGGCTAAAGGTTTCACTTATTTTTCACATATCACCCTCATCTCATGATCTCTATCATCTTTCATCTCATCCTCAAACTAATCTTTCAACAAACACCAAATATTTCATCTACCCATGTTCTACCCAACATATTTTTTGACATAAATTACATATATATTTTAAATCATATACAAACCTGTATAAAACATTCATCCAACATCCATCTCAAATAAACAGACAATATATAAACACGTAACACGTATTTCATAGAAAATACTTCATATCTATGTGTTAGAAGAAAGTAACTACACACTCACTCATAACATAGATGTAATACATTCAATCAATACTTGTATTAAAATCGTGTTTATGAAAGGGACTACACACTCAGTTGATCAGAAGATGATCGGATAGCACTATGGCTCTAAAAGTAGTACTCTTCGGTGAAACTAGAATATCTTCAAACATCATCTTCTCACAAGCTGAGCTTCGGCTTGAAACTATTTTCTTCTCGGGATCTTTGGGGCTTCATGACTCGCTTCGGGTGTCGAGATGATATCGAGGCTTCGGGAGTACTTCGGGATAGCTATGGAGGGTATCGGGAGTGAGAGAGAAGATATGGAGCAACAAAATTTGGCTGAACCTCAATTTCTATTTATAGGGTTGATTTTCCAATCTCACGTTGTGAGATTCAAGTGCTCACATCGTGATCTTAGTCATCACTGCATTCATCACTCATCCACTTGCTCTTGAGGGTCTCCAGTCTCCGCTCACGTTGTGAGTACCCTACTCACGTCGGGAGCTCTGACACAACCTCGAAATTTGTGTTTTGAACTTCAGAAAATCATATCATTCGCATACGAGCTCTGTTTTTGACGTTCTTTATATCCACACGTAGGTGAGACTATGCTCTACAACTCTCAATTAGACTCCGTCAGCTAATTTTGAATTTATTTTTATTATATTATTTTTAGTTGACCAGGACAGGAAAACTCCGTTAGAAATCCATAACTCCTTCATCTGACACCTGTTTACATCTATCTTTTTACCGTTGGACTACTATCAACGAGACCTTCAATTCTCGTTTAGATTGTTTCGGCTAAATATCGCTCGATCACATATTCGAACTTTAGGCTGCATACTTCTAAGTCGAAACTTCAAAAAATCATAACTTCCTCATATGAAGTAAGATTTATACGTTCTTTTCATGTAAGCTCTCAGTTTAACGTATTCTACGATGTTCGTTTAGGTCACTAAGGCTAAATATCTCTCTATCGTAAATTCACTATTTACGTTGCGCTTTGTCGTGCCGATTCTGTAGCGAAACTTCGACAGGTCATAACTTCTTCGTTATAACTCGGATTTTGGTGTTCTTTATATACTCATAATCCTTGTCACGACCAATACAACTTAGTTAGATTATTCATTCTAAACAATCCTTTTATAAAAAAGTCATTTTTGATGCTGATCGTGTCTAAATTGACTAGCCCTGATCTACGGGCGTTACAATTATCTCCCCCTTAAGATGATTATGTCCCAGAATCATCAACGAAATAGGGCTTGTATAATGATTCCATACATTATCTTTCCATCCTCAGTAATAATTATGATGCTAAATCTTGCATCTGCTTTTTGTACTATGTTGGGCTTTCAATTGAAACCTTCAAGTTACAAAATAAATCCTTATTGAGGACTCATTATTCTTCTTAGGATAAGTACCTTCCTTTATTTATTGTAACAGACCGATGGGCCATTTTCTAATGACCTTTCATGGTATGAAGCAACGCTCAGACTCATGTCTCTCAGGGTCAAATTCCAGATTGGAATATACCTTGTTTCATATTCTAATGTGATACAATCACATTTTAGTATGTAGGATTTCTAGCTACCAACTTCCCTAACAACAAGCACGACACTATTGATCGCATTGATTTCAATCTTCTAACTTAAGTCAAACGCTACATCAAACTTGGTTCTCTGAACCATGAAACAAACTCATCATAGTCGGACTCAATTTGATATGACCACTAGGGTCGGAATAACAACCATCTTACCAATCATTACCGAAACAAGGGTAATGACATATTTGAATAAAACGAAATCAATTACTAGGTTCTTGGTAACCTTGTGACTTTCCTTGATCCAAGTGTGAGTCCTATGTTTCCGGTAGTATAGGCCTCTACTACCATTCAAACCTACTCATAGTCATCCCAATTATTGTCCCGCAGTCAATCCAATTCACCACACAAGAAAATCACACAATCATCTAACATACCAGATAAGCAAACTAGGGTTTATATTAATTCTTGAAATGATTACATAGAGGTTCAAGTTCACCCTATACTATGCCTCTAATAGGCCACACCACATGTTACTATTCACATCGCTACTTTATAACTTGATCTATAGATATAAAATCCTTATTCCTGATTCCTTGCATTGTCATCTGCTTCATCAAGGATCATCTGAAATGCTCTTCCCTTTGGCTTTGGCAGCACATTTGGCTTTGTAACCTCTTCCCTTCTTGGGCAATTTTGCTTGAAGTGTCCTTCATCACCACACAAAAAGCAGGCTTCTCTTTTGTTTGTGCATTCATTGGCATAATGACCAATCTTCTTGCATTTGAAGCAGGTCATTTCTTTAGTGCATCTCCCAACGTGCTTCCTCTTGTACTTATCACACCATTATTCTTCTTCTTCGAACTTCTTCGTAAAATTTTCTCTTCTTACCGGACCTTGAGGATCCTTCAAACTTTCTTTTATCACCCACTTTAGCCTTCTCCATATTCTTTTCCCTTATCTGGGTCTCGACATTCCTAGTAGCCCAGATGGTGGATTTCAAAGCGGTTGTTTGCTTGAACATTGGACCAAAGTCCGCTGGTAATCCATGGGCAAACTAGTTAACTTTGGAGAGTTTAGTTGGAACTAGGTAAGGAACAAGCTTCATCTTCTTCATAATACTAATAGCGTACTCAGTGACGCTCAATCTTCCTTTCTTCAGATTCTGGAACTCATTGTTGATTTCCAAAAGACCCTACTCAGAGCAGTATTGCATCTTCAGTTGTTGTACAAAATCTTCCCAAGACAACTTGCTAGCTTCCCCCTTGGGTATTGAACCAGCTAGTAGCTTCCACCAGCTTAGAACTCCAGACTTTAACCGAGGAATCGCAAGAGCGGTCTTGTATCTGTTGATACACTCGCAACTCTCAAACATCGTCTCCATCTAGGAGATCCAGTACATAACTCCCACTGGTGTCGGGCTTCCAGCTAGACACGGTGGTTTGGATACCATGAAATCCTTGTACTTGCATCCACATCTGTCATTTCCTCCATCAAGGTTGTTCTATCGAACTAACGGTGGGTCGACTTGACCGATAATACCACTGAAGTTCCTTCCCTCCGACTTCCTTCCATTCACTTTCGGCTATTTAATCGGTATTGAGAGTTCTTCATGATTCTGCCGAAGCAGACGTCTAGTTTCTTCCACCTGACGATCCAACACCGTCTGAATCATCATTTTTACTCTAGCCATTGTCATTGGCTCAGTTGCTGCTGCTGCAACAACTACTTGTTCAGTCACAGGTGCCCGATTCGTGTTTTCGTCAACGTTTCCAACTCCACTTCTTGTTCTCACCATTTTTGATCTATACACTGAATAATTTGAATATAGATCCTCATTCACGAAAGATATTCAAATCATCCTTATCACTCCGAAACGATTACATGCTAGTTCTAATACCATAATCATACGCTTAGAATCCTAAACACATAAGGTCTCCAAATCGGGTCGACAACAGACCATAGATCCGAACAAAAAATTTCATATATGGCAAGCATATAGCATTAATCACATAAAAGTATTTTAGGCATCTTTCCTAAAATATACTAGTTCTCATGTCCAAAATATGATAGAAACTCATCTCATAATCATTCCTTAGCATTCTAAGTTTAAGTCTAGAAATCCTACAAATTCTAGTTCGCTTAAATTAATGCTCGGATACCAACTGTGACATACCCAATTTCATGGTCAGAAAACACCAATTTGTTTATGCTTTGTTTGCAGAATCAGAGTACTTCTTTTATTAAAAGTGTTGCAGAATTTGTTTCGAAAATATGATAAAGATTTATCAAACCATTTCCGTAGAAATGTATTTCATTAAAAAGATTCAGGATATCATGTTTGATATAGACCAAAAGCATAAACAGAACAAAATAGACCTTAAAACAGTTATTTATAACTACTGGCCTATAATCCAAAATCTCTCATTATTCCAGCCAATTTATGCTTTCGTGCCATAACCTGTAATACAAAGAAAACTGAGTGGGTCAGACTTGGGAGCCTGGTGAGCATATAGGGTTTTCAACCCACAATGTTATATCATATATGTGTATATATATATATATATATATATATATATATATATATATATATATATATATATATATATATATATATATATTAGAACTCACTGTCACACCCCCAAACCGGAACGGCGGAAACGTTCGGGGGCGGATGACTTCATGTGGTAACGTAACAAATGAATACATAGTAAAGAAAGCAATACAACCATCATATATATAATTGAAAGTTTACATTGTTAAAAGAGTACATGTTCAAAACCAATTACAATATGATGCCAAAATATGAATTTAAACTGGCGTCGCAGCGTTCCTTCTTCAAAAAGCTGTTTGGTACCTGCAATTACTGAGTCCCTGGGACATACAAGTAGTTTTGAAAGAGTAGATCAGCATTTAAGCTGGTGAGTTTCATAAGTATTAAATGATAATGTTTGTATGAACTAAAATGAAATGGTTTGTTTTTGTTTGTTGGTTTCTAGAAAATCCCATATTTCCTATTGGTATAAATGTAGCCTTAAATCAAGACCAATGTTTGTTTCTAGAAAGTTGATGTTTTCCCATCTGTGAGTAGTGGTTTAGAAGTTCCAAAGTTGTATCACAATTAGGTTTTTCATGCCCAAAGTAGTTAATTTATGTACGTATAAAACCTCCAATACGTCTGAAAACCCCCGTAAATCAATGTGTTTTTAATACTCCATGTGAGTTTTATAGCCATGTTATTGACTAGAAATGCCTATACACAACGTTCTTCAGGCGTTGGAATGTTCTGACGTTTGTCACCCCAAATGGTGTACTGTAGCTAATAGTCAGGGTGCGGAGTTGTCAATCCCGTATAGATCTATACACAAACACCATGCTCCCCCTCCAAGGGATTCTGGTATATAATACAGGACTTGAAATGTGTACTCGAGCGTACGTGAAGTTTAATGTCTCACAAAACTTAGTATAAAACAGATTTACGTGTGAAAATGTTCGTTTGTTCTTGTATATGAAAGTAACTTCTTGACATAGTATTTACAGTATGTAAAAGTTCGTAGTGTTCTCGTAAAACTATACCCATTATAATTTTCTAAAAGTGTGTTTCGTTTGTATAGTAATCCCTAGTGAAATGCTCACTTGTTATGAAAATTATAGTTTTTGTAGTGCCAAAACGGACACATATACATATAGTATAAGCAGAGTGTTTGATTTACATAAATACATAAATCATTTCTTATTTCAAAAGATAAGATGTTATCGTGGTATATTTTGCATACAAAAGTTTCCTTATAATAGTTATAAATCACGTATGATTCCATTGATAAAAAGCGTATAATGGAACTTTATATAACACGCGATAATAATCGAGTGTTTTACTTGTATCACCCCCCCCCCCCTAAAAGCGTATAAAAGTATTTATAAAACATTTAAAAGTGTGGATTATAGGGGTGTGAACTCACTTGAACGATCAAAGAAGGCGAGATGAAAACCGAGCAGAATTTTGACTCGAGAAAGTGGATTTTCTCGGGATTCTCGGGAATCTCGGGAGCACAAACGACCTTCGGGACTTGAGCAAGGAAACCGGGACTTCGGGATAGCACGTGCATGGAAAACGAGGCAAAAACACAAGAAAGATTAGAGGAATTGGCCATTTTCTTCGAAACCCTTGCATCCCTTTTATAGGGAGTGGGAACTGCCTCGGTATGCTGGGCGTACGCGAGTACGCTGAGCGTACTCGTGCGTCATGCGTGACCGCATCCTCGACTGCCTCGAACATCGGATGGGACAGGGCATAGCCTCACATAGGGGCGACATGGACGATCCGAGGCCTAGGCCTCGAGTACGCTGGGCGTAACTCGGATCAGCCCGTGACTCAGCCTTGGGATAATACCGAAATTAAATATAAAAATTATATTTTTATTGTTTAATAAAATTCAAAAATTCATATCTTCTTCATACAAACTCCGTTTTCGACGTTCTTTATATCCATGTGTAGGTGAGACTATACTCTACAACTTTTGTTTAGATTCCGTCCGCAAATTTTGAAATTATTTTTATTATTGTGACAACCCGAAATTTCCATTATGTACGAACATTATCAAGTCAATATAAGTTATAACAGTCACAGTAAATTTTCAGGCTTTTTCGTATAAGTTTGAGTGTTTCAGGGTTTACACTTAAGGATATATCAGGAGAGTGGATGCACTAGGGTTTTGTGCAACTCTGTTATTCTAAAACTCTATTACATTAGAGTTCATTACGGGAATGAAATATTTTCTTCCAAAAATCTCAGGACTATATATAGAATTTTGAGCCATAATCATTCATTTGTTGCATTTCCAACTAGAGAAAATCCATTTCTCTCTCACGGATCTTCGTGTTTTCATCCCAAATCGTGAGTACATTTCTCTAGTTGTATTATATGGCTTATAATGTGCTTAATAACATCAATTTCATAACAAAACAACTAGATTCGGGAGTTTACCACCTAAGAACACCTTGGAGAGTAAACTCCTAAATTGATGCCTAGTCCTTTCCCCTTGATATGTAACCAACTTAGGCTTGTACATTAGTGTAAATAAGACTTGAAATCGTCCCTGAAACACCAAGAGTAAGGTGTTCACGGCCCAAGAAGTTCTTGGACCGTGAACTCCAAAATCAAGGCCAAAGAGTGCATTTTAACACTCCTAAAGCTTTGGACAATTACCTAGATTTATTCCTAGTTAATTTAAACACTTGAAAGCATAAAAACACCAATTCCATGTGAGTTTACAGTAGTAAACTCCAAAGGAATTGGCCTTGGGGCCGTAAACTCCTCAAAGGAGGTTATTAGTGCCTTAAACCCTTCCAAGAATTAATCCACCAAGTTGGAATGCTTCTAGGGATCATTTAGAACATCAAAACACAAAATAACACCAAGCTTGGGAGTTCACGGCCATAAACACAAGTGTTTATGACTGTAAACTTCTTGTGTGATGTTTAATGAAAAGTAAACTCATGTATAGGGTCCTTTGGAACCCTAAACCCAATTGCCTTGTCCCACAACAACTTAGATGCAATCCTTAAGGCTTATAACACTTATATAAAGTGTTTATTATGTTCTAGGGTGTCTTAACATTTACAATTAGTAGTTTAAGACTAATTGGGTACATATATGTGTGATTATATGTTCATTAGGATCATAGTGTGTAATAATGTGTATACAAGTCCTCACTTGATACCTAACAATCCAACACCGTACAGTACATCCAAACCACCATCTACAGGTGAGTTCATACCCCTTAATCAATGTTTTAAATGATTTAATGGGGGTGGGGGGGAATACTGGTAGAAAATAACATGTTATTAAATCACTCATATGTATTTTATAACTGTGTTTCCATCCAGCAGATTTCACATACTACAAAATGTGATGCATGAAATGGTTTTCTATCTTAAAAATACATTGTTATCAAATGTATTACTTTTGAAATGTTTATTTAAAATGACATCAAGTGACTCTTTATTATTGTTCAAAACTCTTAGATGTCTTACAAAACCATTTTTACCTTCTTGAACAAAACTATACTTATACACATAAGTTCTTATATATGTATTGAGGTTATAGTTTTCATCCTTCATTTAGTTTCCCACACTCTTGTGTAGCAAGGGTGTATTAACCAACTTGAACAACAAATTACCTTCCAATTAATTATCATAGGGATAGTTAAAAGATACAAAACATTATTACTATTACAAGGAATCACACAAGAGTCAGTTCATTCATGAGTCTATACCAATACATTACATGATACACGAGTACAATTACATATTCTTACATGATACATGAGTACGTTTACATATGCTTACATGATACATGAATACCTTACATGATAACTTTACATGCATACTTGTATCGCGATTCACGAGGATGATTTATTAGTACCTTCTGTGTAAATTGTCTTGCTTATCCCAGTTCAACGAGATATCTAGACGGGACTAATTATTCTGAATCTCACCTAATTAGCACCAGTGGTTGATGAACATCTACGGATGCCTACGGTTATTACTTATACTAGGAGTACCTTTACGGGACTAACCATTCCTTGGGCCTACTGTTCGCTACAGAGGTTGATGATCATCTACGGATGCCTACGGTTAATACTTATATTAGGAAATCGATTACGGGACTAAACCATCCTACTCCATGCTGCTACTACAGAGGACAATTGGACAATCTTCGAATGTCCATTAGGTTATACATTTCGCTTATTGCGAAGTCGTGTTAGTCCTATTACCAAAGGATAACACTTACATTAGTACATTTTCCTATTTACTTTATTTTGTGATACATTCACATAAACGAGGAGTTAGACTAAGTACTTTTAGTACTAGTCAATAGAAAGGAAAAACTATCATTTTATTTACAAAACATTCGGGTCTTGGTAGAAGACTACATTTCATACTAGTAGGAAATAAGGGATTTTCTAGGGTTTTCATACTTATATAAATTGTTTCATTCAAAGATTTACATAGCATATATAACAAATTTCCAAAACAAGACAATGACATTTAAATACTTATGAATTCACTAGCTTTAGGCTGATACTCGCTTTCAAAATAACTTGTATTCTCAGGTCACCAGTAGACAGGTACGATGGCCAGGTTTTTGAGAAGACGGAGCACATGCAAGACTCATCTTTTATTTTTGATTGTATATTTTGGTGTCTTATTACAATGAAAGAACGCATATGTATTAAAACTTTACTTTTAATGCAATGGATGATGTTGTTTCTTGCTTACTACTTTACACTGTTGTGATACTGTGTCACACCCCCGAACCAAACGGCGGAAACGTTCGAGGGCTCTTGTGACTCAAATTGAATACCATCACAATGAATATACATGAATCATAACACAAATCATCACCATGCATTGGAATATTACAATTGATATTGTTTACATTCAGTACATTGTTTAAACGTTACAATTCCATAACATAGAATGTCTAATAGATAGCTTAAGCAAAACACCACGACATTACTTGGTACTTATCCTTCGGCTTACCTGTTACCTGAGAATACAAGTTATTTTGAAAAACGTCAACATATGAAATGTTGGTGAGTTCATAAGTAATGTTATAAAAAAAATGATTTTTGTGAAGTTTGAACACCTAGAAAATCCGATATTTTTTTAAAAGAGTATTTGTTTATAAAAAAAAGTGTGAAGATCCGTAAATATGCTTGTCGATTTTGAAAACGCGTATAATTGTTGAACTTTGTATACATCACACAGGTGAAAATGTCGAACTTTCCGGGAAAACCCGATGTTTTCCCAATACGCAAATTACCTGACTTGTTCATTGTTATACCGATACGATGAATGTTTTTGATTACCCAGGTGACATTGGATTAACTAGGGTTTGTGAGTGGTTATAATCACGCATTAATGAAAATGACTAGTTTATAACTACAGGTTACGAACGATCCCTAAGGCGTCCTCCGTACTACTCACACAATCCAACCACCCTGACTCCTCTTGATTAACGCCACGAATCTGATTACTCGAATTCTCATAAACCAACAACCGAGGAGAAAGGAGGGTACGAAGCCCCCTTTATTTCCATAAGTTATTCAAGGCTATCGGGAATGCGAAAGGCACTTGGCCCGAATCGAATTTGAGTTCTCGACCTTACTAGCAGTACTAATGGACCATTAGGGCCAAATAGCACAATAGAGCTATTGAAAGTCCTTTTACATGTAATTGGGTCATAGAAGGCCCATTAACATGTAAGCGTGTTCCCTTCAGGCTCAAAGATCATGTTATTGGGCTAGCAAGGCCCAACAAGCACGATTTGAAACTTTCAAGCTCAAAGATTGAATGTTGACTCCTCGTAGTTATCATGTGTTTATTGAAATACTATGGTGTATTGATTTTTTTGTTTAGTTATTGATTCGAGACCGAATCTATTCGTTTTGTAACGATATTGGTTGTTAAGAGTGTATTTGTTTTTACATTTTGTCCGTAGTCGTGGATCTTGTATTTTGTCCTAATGAAATAGTTTGTTTAAAAGTAAGATTTTTACCTTTTCACAACCTTTCTTTTATAAAAATAGCACTTTTAGTCCTTTATATAAAAAGAATTTCATTTTTAGTCCTTAAAACATTATTTTGACACTTTTGTATCATAAACTTGTTGAAAAGACATTTTTAGCCAAAATTTATTTTGTAAACAGCTTTAGCCCTTCCAGATTGATGTTTTCTCGGTTAAAACCCTCAATTTCGCAACTTTGACAATTTTGGCCCAAAATAGAAAATCTTTACATTTTTTATCCTTTCTGAATTTGAAAAGCATTTTTGACCATTGGAATAGTTTTATTACACTTCACATCCGCTGATTGATAGAAAATTGCATGCTTAGCCCCTCAAATATAAAAATCTCACAATTTGAAGCTTATTGGGCCGAAAAGCCCAAATTTAGCCCATTAAATCCAAAATTTACATTTTAAGCCCCTCAAAAATGTTGATGTTCAGAAATTTTATTTTAGAAACTGTTTGGACCCTTTTGACCCTCCAGAAATTGTAATTTGTCGGTTTGGCCCCTAAGTTTTGTATTTTTGACTTTTATGTCCAAAAATTGGATTTTATGTTCAAGTATGTTCATCCTAACCATATAAACTATTTTTTCTTGACTTGATTAGTGTAAAATAGTTTAAGTTATGTTTAATTCTTTCCTCATGTTTTAGATCTCGGTTTTACACACTTGTTGGATAACATATTCATCACAAACAGATAATATCACACACATACATGCATCAGATCACACATAGCATACATTTACACATAGATCTACACATTTACTTGTATTCTCCCCCCATAAAACTCATAAAAACCGAAAAGAAGCGGGTATGAAACTCACCTTGAGTTGTGGATCGGTTTTGAAGAAGAAAAGAGAAGAGTTTGTTGTTATTTTCGGCCCTAGCAACCTTTCTTGGAAGATCTCGAACTTAAAGAGCTGCTAAGGTGCAAGATCACAAGATTGAATGGATTTAGAAGAGATTTTGATGAAATGAAGGGAGTTAGATCATAAGTTAGTCATTAACTTACCTTAGATGATGAATTACTTGATGAAGATCCTTAGACTTCAAGCCAAATTTTCGAGATTTTGGATGAAAAGAGTGGATGATACTTGAGTGATTTAGAGAGAGTTTTGTGAGGTGTGTGTGTTTATTCTCTTGCTCTCGGCCGAAGGAAAAAGAGGGAGGGGAGAGTGCATGGAAACATGAGTAAGGGCTTGGATGTATGATGAATAGTGGCCTAGTTATCCCCCAAATAACAATGAGGTGGCTAGCCAAAAGTCAACCCTCCTTCTTGGGTTTGAAGTTTGGGTCGAGAGAGAGAGAGGAGAAAAGAGAGAAGATTTCGGCTTTTTGACCTTAAGCCCATATTATAGTTAAGTTAGATGATGTTTGGCCCAAGTAATTATAAATATGATTTTTATAACCTATTAGGGTTAACTTAGGTTAATTATGGCCCAATATGTTCCATTTAAATAATTTATTTCTTTCTAGGCCCAATATAACCCAAAATATTGAAATAATTGAAAGTGGGTCCAATTAGAGCCCATTTAAGAGGTCTAAGCCCATGATATTCCAATTGGAAGCTTATTGGTCCATTGGGCCCAATAAGGAAGTCGTAGTCCAAAATGGACTTAAACAAGGACTTCTAGGGTTTCTAATTATTTGTTGACTATTTGTAGTGCTTGTTTGAAGTGTTTGATTGAAATTTTGTTGTCATAGAGTAAGCATCATGCATGCTTTCATGTTTATGATTCATAATTGACATCAGTGTTGTAGTTACAAGGTACCAAAAATTTCTAGTTGTGACATACTGTACATGACGTCCTCCACCCCGAAACGTTTCCGCTGTTCTTGGTTTTGGGGTGTGACAGATTGGTATCAGAGCACTGTTTATAGTGAATTAAGTATATCAACCCATAAAAGATATACTAACTATAAATACATGGGATTAAAATACTCTGTCTAAGAGTTATACTTTTAAATAATAAATTATTTAAGTAAGTATACGTGCCAACATTCATATTAAAACCAGTGTCACAATGACAAGAACAAAAGTATTACGATTGTTGAATATCACAAGTAAGCCTGGCATAGCCTGATCAACTATGTTGGTCCAAGGAGTGATTAGCATATGCCCAAGAATGGTTGTGATGTGGCAACAAGTCTAAAAACTTACCAACACAACCATAAATAAATACCATATGGGTATTTGGTCTTACTGTAATTATCTTAGTTAGTTCGTCTAATTAGCTATTTCTTATATCCCTTTTCTCGCGTAGATTAAAATGGTTGGATTTCACCATGGCGACTCATACTTCCCAAACCAAGGCAACGCTGGATGGATAGAGGAAGAATTAGAAGATGATCACCCAATCCCTTTGGATGATCACCATGCTGAGGGTTTTTCCGATAGTACTGACTAGGAGCCTAAAGTCAACAACCTACCCCCAGCTGCTCAAAACCCAAACCTGAACCCCCATCCCATATTTCAAGGACCCAAACCTCTGTAGGCCACAAACTTGAATACATGGAGTCAGGAACAGGGTCAACCCATTCCCTACGATGGAGATAGAAGTTTCTATAACCTCACTGAAGGAGGTTCTGCTGATAGGGTCCTACCCATCATGGTTCGTAGAATTTCTCGGAACACAATACTGGGACAATCAACTATCAATCGAGTCTTGGAGATTGACGCCAACTCTGGTGTTCACACAGTCTGCATTCGCCAACTAGAGTCTGCTCACGAAAGGACTCTGGTCTGCAACGTAGCTCTGCAAGGGGAACTTGTTGAAACTCAAGCTGAAGTTAGGGAACTTCGAGCTCAGCAAGGAATAGCTGATAGGCGTATGAGGGACATGGAACATCGACTATCAGGATCAAGGACTCATGCTAGCAGTTCTCGTCGCCGATAGAATCTTGTCGACTCATCTTTTGAATATAACCTAGTTTATCTAAAAACTTTGGTCTAATTTCCTATCTTTGTAAATCTTAGACCTGTTAGGTCTTGATCTAGTCATAGTTCTGTCAAAATTTTCCTATCTTGGTTGATGTAAGGCCTACTTGTAAGCCATTTTCCTGAACTTGTTACATCTGTAATCCCAGTATTATTGACAGTTATCTAATCATATGTAAATTATTATCCAAATGTTGTCATCTTCGTTTAGTCATACTATTCATTTTGTTGTTGGACTATGGGGAGTTAGTCCATGAGACACACTCATTATTCATTTATTCTTATCCTTGTCGTCATCTTTTAAACGTATAGTTAAAGATGCCACCACGCAGGAATCCCAGACGTAACCCAAACAACGAAACACCGATACCACCACCTCAACCTCCTCAACCACCTTTTCCTTTCGATGCCACTATGTTCCAGGTAGCCTTCACAGCAGCAGTAGCAGCTGCTGTGTCAGCCATCAATACTCCTGTCCCTAGTGGATCGGGAACAGGTGCACTTCCCTCAAACCACGGCGAAAGCCATGGACACCCTCGGGAATTCACCTACAAGGACTTCATGAACAGCAAACCCCGCAGCTTCAATGGAACTGGGGGTGTTATGGTGTTGAGGTAATGGATTGAAAAGATGGAATCCGTCTTTGAAATATGTGCTTGCCAGGAGGGCAACAAGGTCAAGTTTGCAGCTTGTACCTTCTCTGACAGAGCACTAACATGGTGGAACGGCCATGTTAAATATCTGACTCTGGTGGTGGCATATTCCATCAGCTGGGAACACTTGAAGGACATGTTGATGAGAGAGTACTATCCTCGGGGAGAAATACAAAAACTCGAGCAGGAACTCTGGAGCCTGCAAATGGTTGGATCCGACATAGGAACCTACACAAATAGGTTCTATGATCTGGCAATCCTATGCCCTGATATGGTTGCTCTCGAAAGCAAGAAAATAGAGAGATATATCTGGGGACTGTCTCCCCAGATCCAATCAAGTTTGTTAGCTTCCAAGTCTGTCACTTTTGATAGTGCCAAGGAGCTGGCACAATCTCTCATAGATCACAGGAAACCTCAGAACCCAACAATCCCTACACCCGTACCACAAAAGTCCAACCCTGACAACAACAAGAAGGGGTGGAACAAGAGGAAAAGAGGGGCTTCGCAAGAATCCTCCAAGAGACAACAACTTGTGGCAATCAATGCTACCACGCTAGCTCCCGTTGTCCTTGCAAACCCCTTACCAGCAAAAACTTATGCTAGAACTCTCCCGAAGTGCACCAAGTGCAGCTTCCACCACCACGGACCTTGCAAGAAGATGCAGTGCTCTAACTGCAATAGGAAGGGGCACACAATCCGTTTTTGTAGGACGCCAACAGCTCCGGCCGCCCAGGTTCCTAATGCTGGTATGGGCCAAGCTTGCTATGGTTGTGGCGAAGTGGGCCACTACAAGAGAAACTGCCCTAAGGTGGGGATATCTAGAGGAGTAGGAAGAGTTATGGCCCTGGGCCACGAGGAAGCGGTAGCTGATCCTACGACAGTTACTGGTATGTTACTCCTCGATAACTCATATGCTTGCATACTTTTCGATAGTAGAGCAGAGAAAAGTTTTGTAAGTCAGAAATTTGCACACCTGCTTAAACAAAAACCATGCGCATTAGATAACACATTCACGGTGGAAATGGCTAATGGGAAAACAGAGAGTACTAACTGCATATATGTAGGTTCTACCTTAACTTTAGATGGTCATACTTTCAAGATAGACCTCATGCGGGTCCCAATTAAATGTCTCGATGTTATCATCGGCATGGATTGGTTGAGTCTTCTTCACGCCAACATCATGTGTTTTGAAAAAGCAGTTCGTCTTAACATTCCTAACAATGAAACATTAGTTATCTACGGTGACAAACCTAGTACGAGTCTTCGCATCATTTCGTTCATTCAAGCCCAAAAGTGCTTGCGAAAGGAATATCATGCATTCCTCGCACACGTAGTCAATGCGAGTCAAGCGTTGAAAGACATTCAGATAATCCCCAAAGTACGCAACTTTCCCGACATTTTCCCAGAAGAACTTCCTGGTTTACCACCACAACGCCAAGTCGAATTCTGAATCGACTTAGTGCCAGGAGCTACTCCAGTAGCCAAATCTCCATATCGTCTGGCACCGGCCGAGATGCAGTAACTTTCCAGTCAACTTAACGAACTTCACAAGAAGGGATTCATTAGGCCAAGCTTCTCACCATGGGGAGCACCAATCTAGTTCGTCAAGAAGAAAGATGGATCGTTTCACATGTGCATCGACTATAGAGAACTCAACAAGCTTACCATTAAAAATCGTTATCCTTTGCCCCGCATTAACGATTTATTTGATCAACTTCAAGGAGCCAACTACTTCTCGAAGATAGATCTACGATCCGGATATCACCAGCTACGAGTGTTAGAGGAGGGTGTTCCCAAGACAGCCTTCTGAACTCGTTATGGACACTACGAGTTTGTAGTGATGCCGTTCGGATTAACTAACGCACCCGCAGTATTCATGGATCTGATGAATAGGGTGTGTCGTCCTTACTTGGATCAGTTCGTCATCGTCTTCATCGATGACATACTCATCTACTTTCAAAGTAAGGAGGAACATAGTCAACATCTCCGTAGAGTCTTAGAAACATTGCGAGCAGAGAAGCTCTCTGCGAAGTTCTCCAAGTGCGAATTTTGGATCCGACGAGTCGAATTTTTAGGCCATGTTGTTAGCGAAGAAGGAATACACGTGGAACCTTCCAAAATCAAAGGCCATTGAGAACTGGTCAGCACCGAAGACACCTACAGAAATTTGTCAATTTCTAGGTCTCGCTGGATACTATCGCAGGTTCATTCAGAACTTCTCCAGCATAGCGAAACCTCTTACCACCCTGACCCAGAAAGGCGTGGCCTTTGAATAGGAGGAAAAACAAGAAATAGTGTTCCAAACGCTCAAACGAGCCTTGTGCACCACACCAATACTATCCCTTCCCGAAGGAATAGAAGACTTCATAGTCTATTGCGATGCATCAAATCAAGGACTCGGATGTGTTCTGATGCAGCGAGGTAAAGTCATCGCTTATGCCTCGAGACAGCTAAAGACACATGAAGTTAACTACACCACCCATGATCTTGAGCTAGGACCAATTGTGTTTGCTCTGGAGACACTACCTGTATGGTACAAAAAGCATGATCTTTACAGACCACAAGAGTCTACAACATATTTTCGACCAGAAAGAGCTCAACATGAGGCAACGACGATGGGTCGAGCTACTCAGTGATTACGAGTGCAAAATTCGTTATCATCCGGGTAAAGCCAATGTAGTAGCCAATGCCCTAAGTCGGAAAGAATATACTTGTCGTAGAGTCAAATCTTTGACTCTAATTATCCATTCACACTTGTCCACGCAAATTAAGTAGGCTCAGCTCGACGCTTTGAAACCTGAAAACGTAGCAGGTGAATCCCTTAAAGGGATGGATAAGAACTTGGAAGTTAAAGGTGGCGGAGCCTTATATCTCATGGATCGGATCTGGACACCGAAACACGGTGGCTTCAGAGACTTGGTCATCACCGAAGCCCACAACACTCGTTATTCCGTCCACCCAGCTTCAGATAAGATGCATCTAGACCTTAAAAAGTTATACTGGTGGCCTAACATGAAAGCAAATATTGCTACCTTCGTGAGTAAATACCTTACTTGCGCAAAGGTCAAGGTCGAGTACTAGAAACCCTCCGGACTTCTACAGCAATCGGAGATACCAGAATGGAAGTGGGAGCAGATTACTATGGACTTCATAACCAAGTTGCCCAAGAAGATGGGTGGACTTGATTCCATATGGGTCATCGTCGATAGACTGACCAAGTCTACACACTTCTTGCCAATCAAAGAAATAGACAAGATGGAGAAACTTACAAGAACTTACATTAAGGAGATTGTAAGACTGCACAGTGTTCCTTTATCTATTATCTCAAACAGAGATAGTAGATTCACTTGAGGTTTTGGCAGTCGTTACAAAGTTCCCAAGGAACTAGGCTGGACCTGAGTACCGCCTACCATCCGTAGACTGATGGACAAAGTGAGAGAACTATCCATACATTAGAAGATATGTTACGAGCCTATGTGATTGACTTTGGGAAAGCTTGGGATACCCATTTACCCCTTGTCGAATTTTCCTACAACAACAGCTATCACACGAGCATAAAGGCAGCCCCATTCGAGGCCCTCTATGGCCGGAAGTGCAGATCCCCTCTGTGTTGGGCTGAGGTGGGTGACACCCAGTTAGCTAAGGGACGAGTTCCCGAAAGCACTCTCACAGGTCCGGAGATCATTCGGGAAACAACGAAGAAGATCATTCAAATTCGTTAATGATTGAAAGCCTCTAGAGACCGACAGAAAAGCTACGCTGACAAGCGAAGGAAACCGTTGGAATTCCAGGTGGGCGACCGAGTTCTACTGAATGTCTCACTCTGGAAGGGCTTGATACACTTCGGAAAGCGTGAGAAGTTCAATCCAAGATACATAGGGCCTTTTGAGATTCTCGCGAGAATCAGCCCTGTAGCTTACAAACTCAATCTACCGCGCAAACTCAGTAACCTACATCCTACCTTCCACGTCTAGAACTTGAAAAGGTGTCTGTCCGACGAGACTCACTCTTGTTATTCCACTTGATGAGATCGAGATCAACGAGATCCTCAAATTCATGGTGGAACCAGTAGAGATCATGGACCGAGAGGTGAAGCAGACAAAGCAAAGTCGTATCCCGATAGTGAAGGTTCGCTGGAACGCCAAGCGAGGACCTGAATTCACTTGGGAACGAGACGATCAGATGAAGCTAAAATACCCTCATCTTTTGGCTTAATTATTTCGTAACTTCTTATTTGCTTAAATTATAATTACGGGACGGAATTCCTTCTAACGGGGGGATGATGTGACAACCCAAAATTTCCATTCTTTATGAACATTATCAAGTCAATATAAGTTATAACAGTCACAGTAAATTTTCAGGCTTTTCCGTATAAGTTTGAGTATTTCAGGGTTTACACTTAAGGAGATATCAAGAGAGTGGATGCACTAGGGTTTTCTGCAACTCTGCTATTCTAAAACTCTATTACATTAGAGTTCATTATGGGAATGAAATATTTTCTTCCAAAAATCTCAGGACTATATATAGAATTTTGAGCCATAATCATTCATTTGTTGCATTTCCAACTAGAGAAAATCCATTTCTCTCTCACAGATCTTTGGTTTTTCATCCCAAATCGTGAGTACATTTCTCTAGTTGTATTATATGGCTTATAATGTGCTTGATAACATCAATTTCATAACAAAACAACTAGATTCGGGAGTTTACCGCCCAAGGACACCTTGGAGAGTAAACTCCTAAATTGATGCCTAGTCCTTTCCCCTTGATATGTAACCAACTTAGGCTTGTACATTAGTGTAAATAAGCCTTGAAATCATCCCTAAAACACCAAGAGTAAGGTGTTCACGGCCCAAGAAGTTCTTGGACCGTGAACTCCAAAATGAAGGCCAAAGAGTGCATTTTAACACTCCTAAAGCTTTGGACAATTACCTAGATTTACTCCTAGTTAATTTAAACACTTGAAAGCATAAAAACACCAATTCCATGTGAGTTTACGGCAGTAAACTCCAAAGGAATTGGCCTTGGGGTCGTAAACTCCTCAAAGGAGGTTATTAGTGCCTTAAACCTTCCAAGAATTAATCCACCAAGTTGGAATGCTTCTAGGGATCATTTAGAACATCAAAACACAAAATAACACCAAGCTTGGGAGTTCATGGCCATAAACACAAGGGTTTATGACCGTAAACTCCTTGTGTGATGTTTAATGAAGAGTAAACTCATGTATAGGGTCCTTTGGAACCCTAAACCTAATTGCCTTGTCCCACAACAACTTAGAAGCAATCCTTAAGGCTTATAACACTTATATAAAGTGTATATTATGTTCTAGGGTGTCTTAACATTTACAATTAGTAGTTTAAGACTAATTGGGTACATATATGTGTGATTATATGTTCATTAGGATCATAGTGTGTGCACAAGTCCTCACTTGATACCTAACAATCCAACACCGTTTAGTACATCCAAACCACCATCTACAGGTGAGTTCATACCCCTTAATAAATGTTTTAAATGATTTTAAACGCTTTCCTGGGGGGGAATACAAGTAGAAAACAGCATGTTATTAAATCACTCATATGTATTTTATAACTGTGTTTCCATCCAGCAGATTTCATATACTACAAAATGTGATGCATGAAATGGTTTTCTATCTTAAAAATACTTTATTATCAAATGTATTACTTTTGAAATGTTTTTTTTAAAATGACGTCAAGTCACTCTTTATTATTGTTCATAACTCTTAGATGTCTTACAAAACCATTTTTACCTTCTTGAACAAAACTATACTTATAAACATAAGTTCTTATATATGTATTGAGGTTATAGTTTTCATCCTTCATTTAGTTTCCCACACTCTTGTGTAGAAAGGGTGTATTAACCAACTTGAACAACAAATTACCTTCCAATTAATTATCATAGAGATTGTTAAAAGATACAAAACATTATTCCTATTACAAGGAATCACACAAGAGTCAGTTCATTCATGAGTCTATACCAGTACATTACATGATACACGAGTACATTTACATATGCTTACATGATACATGAGTACATTTACATATGTTTACATGATACATGAATAACTTACATGAATACCTTACATGAATACCTTACATGAATACTTTACATGAATACTTGTATCGCGATTCACGAGGATGATTTATAAGTACCTTCTGTGTAAATTGTCCTGCTTATCCCAGTTCAATGGGATATCTAGACGGGACTAACCATTCTGAATCCCAGTTGATTAGCACCAGTGGTTGATGAACATCTATGGATGCCTACGTTTATTACTTATACTAGGAGTACCTTTACGGGACTAACCATTCCTTGGGCCTACTGTTCGCTACAGAGGTTGATGAACATCTACGGATGCCTACGGTTAATAATTATATTAGGAAATAGATTACGGGACTAACCCTTCCTACTCCCTGCTGCTGCTCTAGAGGACAATTGGACAATCTTCGGATGTTCATTAGGTTATACATTTCGCTTACTGCGATGTCGTGTTAGTCCGATTACCAAAGGATAACACTTACATTAGTACATTTTCCTATTTACTTCATTTTGTGATACATTCACATAAACGAGGAGTTAGACTAAGTACTTTTAGTGTTAGTCAATAGAAAGGAAAAACTATCATTTTACTTGTAACAGCACGAAATCCAGGTACCCTTCTATTTTGCCTTCATCTTTGATTTGTTACCATTTAGGGTTTTGCATGTTAGGCGAGTACGCTGGGCGTACAAGGAGTACGATGCGCGTACTCGCGAGCTTCATTTGAACGCGTTCACCCTCGGGTACGCTGGGCGTAATCGGTCCAGACCTAAAAACCCTTATTATTTCGGATTGCTATAAAAGGAATGTGTGGCTCGACTCCTCAGCCACCATCCCTTAGAAAGAACCCTAAAGAGAGTGTTTATTCGTTCTTAGCCCATTTATGAGTGTTCTAAGCTTGGTGGTGCCATTTCAAGTTAGCAAACAAGAAGAAGAGCTCATTGGGAAGGCTAGAAGTTGGTGTTCAAGTGTGGATCCGAGCTTTGCAAAGGTTAAAGCTTCATTCTAAGGTAAAAAGTTCGTATCTTGACATATAGTTCTTGTGATATGCTTTAAGTACCATTTTCTAGGGTTTTGGTCCCAAAGGTGGAGACTTTATGAGCAAATGGTCTCTATAAGCTTAGATCCATCATATGTATGGTCTATTTGAGTTGTAGACTCATAAAAATGTAATCTTGGACGTGAATGTTTCACCATGCATGAGATCTAGATCCTTGAGTTGGAATAGAAAGATGTTAAGGAGTGTAGGAGCCTCTGCAGCCATGCCATGGCTAAAAGGTTTCGACTTTATGTGTAAAGATGCTTATATAAAGCCGGATCTAGAAGTTGGAGTAATGGATTAACTAATTAAGACCAGAAATAATGAATGCTTAAGTCTGATGGTTACGCTGGGCGTAACTCCCAGTAGGCGCAGCGTACTGGGTGGAGACCCCGATCCTTGGGTTGGCGATGTACGCCCCGCATACTCAAAAGGTTGACTTTTGTTGACTTTTAGGGTTTTGGTCAACATGTAGACTTTGAGTCAAGGAAGGGTAAAATGGTCTTTTACCCTCGGAGGAATGATGATAAGGGGTAAAGTCTAGTTGTGGAAGTCTATAATAATTAAAATGATATTTATTAAGATTAGGCATGGTAGAGTGGTCGTTAGGATTTGGAGATAGCAAGTACGCGAGATTCTAGACTTTCCACGAGGTGAGTTTTCTCACTATACTGTACCCGGAAGGGTTTTATTGTGTGACCGGAAGGTCGGATATGTTATGAGTTGTATGTGCTGTATATGATAAGTTAATCGTTTGTATGTGCTATGTATGCTATGTTTGATATGGGCCGGAAGGCATTATGTTATGGGCCGGAAGGCATATATGTTATGGGCCGGAAGGCGTTGTGATGTGGACCGTAAGGTTGACGCAGGTAGGACCGGAAGGTTTACCGGGTCGGGACGGAAGTCCCCTGAGACACATGGACCGGAAGGTCAGGGCCTGGAAAGGCGTATGTGCGTAAGTAGTATTTTGGGGAACTCACTAAGCATTTATGCTTACAGTTGTTGCGTTATGTGTTTCAGGTACTAGCGAGGACCGTGGGAAGGCGCCGGCGTGATTTTTACACACTGACGAAAGAACTGTTTTTATGATCATGGGATGTATTTTTGTATGAAGACATTGTTACATTTGAATTCAGAATACTAAACGATGGTTTTGATGTTTGCAAAAATGAAAATTTTGTTTTGAAAATTTATGTTGTTACAAGTTGTTATCAAAGCCTTGGTTTGAGGGATTCGGATGCACCTTCGGGCGTAACTGAACTCAAACCAGGGATTTGAAGGAAATTTTCAATTAATAAAAGCATAAAAATTTTATAAGAGATTTCGTAATAACCAAAGGAGAAGCAGTGTGTACGGTCAGCCAGCGCCCGAACGGTAAAATCCTCAAAATACCCTTACAATATGTGTTATGAGATATGTTATGATATGATACGCATGCTAGTAGACTAGGTATTCATATTAGGACTAGAGTGGCCATATTTTTGATGCCTTAGTCTAGGGGAACCTGTTGCTATGAGATGCTTTGAGGGCAAGTAGGTAGCCAGTGCATAGCAAGAATAAAGTACTCATGATCCGGGGTTCGGGTAGGAGGACTTGGGGTGAATGCTGATGCGGTGTAGTCGGTAGTATTGGGCCCGTACTACTGAAGACACCGGGTCAGTGGGCAACCCAAGTAAGAATTCTTGGGTATCGGAGACCGAGTAGGGTTGCGTTATCGAGTGCGATTATGCTCGATGGAGTCTCTGATATTTTTATGTTGTATTTCAGAGGCATTGATGGTTGGGCCACGCCACAGACCTGGTACGAGCGGTGTGAGTGACGAGGAGCTTTGTCAGATGATTCACGAGGAGGTGGCTGCGGCGATCCGGGCCGAGATTCCGGAGATGTTTGGGTCTATCAAGACCACACTGATGGAGACTTTTGATGAACGGTACGCCGCGGTGATTGAGGCCACAGTCGCTGCAGCTACCGCAGCTGTGGTCGCTGCCAGACCACAGGGAGGTGACTCATTGCTATTTCGGGATTTCAGAAACACGAAGCCACCCGAGTTTGACGGGACGTAGGATCCGATCGCTGCGATGAGATGGATTGAAGATATTGAGGGATGCTTCTACACATGTTCATGTCCGGAGCATCTGAGGGTACGGTTCGCTTTGCACCAGCTCCGTCTGGGGGCAAAGGATTGGTGGAAGTTTGTGACGACGAACTTCACTCTTGCGGAGATTTCAGCCGTGACTTGGGAGAGATTTACTTCTATGTTCAAAGACGAGTATGTTCCCCTGGTGGAGAGGGAACGGTTGGTTCAGGAGTTCTTGACCCTGAAGCAGGGTAATGATTCGGTTACTGTGATCACTCGGAAGTTTCATGAGAGGGCGATGTTTTGCCCTAAGCAGGTGTCCACTGAGCAGGATCGGATGAGCCGATATTTGGGTGTAATGAGGAGGGATATTCGGGAGTTCGTATCGAACTCGTCATACCAGACCTTTGCTGAGCTCCAGGAAAATGCCAGCAAGAGAGAGATCGAGTTGGAGACTCAGGCCAGGGAGGAGGCCGAGTCTTAGCGGGTGGATCGGCGGTCGGATCAGTCCCAGCCGGCAGCCAAGTGGACCAAGTCCGCCGATTCGAAGACGGGAGGTCAGAAGGGCCGCACATTCGGAAAGTGCGGCAAGGGTCATGAAGGGGCATGTCGATCAGGTGCTTGCTACAAGTGTGGCAAGGATGGGCACACTGCTAGGGATTTCCCCAAGGGATTTATGGTTTGCTTTCATTGCAAACAGACCGGCCATCGTAAGGCCGAGTGCCCTCAGCTTCACCAGGGATCTGCGCCTACTGCTAGGGTTACCGAGACTTGGCCGGTGAAAGCCGAGGCTCCAAAGGCTCGTGGGAGAGCTTTTCAGTTGACTGCGGAGGAGGTCCGCGCAGCGCCCGATGTCGTAGCTGGTATGTATTCTTTCGTGTATTTACTTTTATGCTGAGATATTGTGCTTATTTTATGATATGCGTAGGTACTTTTCTTGTGAATTCTGTACCTGCCTTGGTATTATTTGACTCGGGTGCGAGTCGGTCATTTGTATCTTTGGCTTTTAGCTAGCACATCGGTATTGATCAGGAGGTGATGAGTCGACACCTGCGGGTTTCTATAGCTGATGAGAAAGCGGTATACGCCACTGACGTGATTCGAGGATGTGTGCTCGAGATTTTTGGTGTCAAGTTCCCTATAGACTTGGTTCCTATAGTGATGGGAGATGTCTGCATCATCGTGGGCATGGATTGGTTGAGTAAGTTTGGGGCAGTCATTGAATGCGAGAGACAGCTGGTGACTATACGAGACCCTAGTGGGGGAGTGCTTACTGTGTATGGCGAGGGGACTCGGTGTGGGTCAGCGTTTTGTTCGGCTGCCAGGGCGAGACAGAGTTTGCAGTAGGGCTGCAGTGGATTCATAGCCTATGTGATGGACACTCGAGTGGCCGCGGGGAGGCCATATTTGGTTGACGAGGTTCCAGTAGTATGCGAGTTTTCGGATGTGTTCCCCGAAGAATTACCAGGTGTGCCTCCGGAAAGGCAAGTGGAGTTTCGTATCGATCTGGTTCCGGGAGCGGCGCCCATCGCCAAGGCGCCTTATCGCCTCGCTCCACCAGAAATGCAGGAGTTATCCTCGCAACTTCAGGAGCTGTTGGGAAAGGGGTTTATTCGACCGAGTAGCTCACCTTGGGGAGTGTCGATTCTATTTGTCAAGAAAAAGGATGGTTCACACCGGATGTGTATCGATTACCGGGAGTTGAACAAGTTGACGGTTAAAAACCGGTATCCGTTACCTAGGATCGATGATCTGTTCGATCAGTTGCAGGGGACATCTTGGTTCTCTAAGATAGACTTGAGGTCGGGTTATCATCAGATGAGGGTTCGAGATGAGGACATCCAGAAGACTGCATTCAGAACTCGTTACGGGCATTACGAGTTTGTGGTGATGCCTTTTGGGCTCACCAATGCCCCGACTGCATTCATGGATCTTATGAACAGGGTGTGCAGGCTGATACTGGATCGGTCGGTGATCGTATTCATTGATGATATTTTGGTATATTCGAGGTCTAGGGAGCAGCATGAGGATCATTTAAGGGAGATTCTTGGAGTATTGAGATCGGAGAGGCTGTACGCCAAATTCTCCAAGTGTGATTTCTATTTATGAGAGGTCCAGTTCCTAGGACACCTTGTTAACCAGAAGGGGATATTGGTGGATCCGGCCAAGATTGAGGCGGTGATGAGATGGGAAGTGCCGAGATCGCCCACTGAGATTAGGAGCTTTCTGGGATTGGCCGGATATTATCGAAGGTTTATCAGGGATTTCTCCAAGATCGTCGTTCCACTTACTAAGATAACCCGGAAGGGTGTTGCATTTTTATGGGGTCCGGAGCATCAGTCCTCATTCGAGATCCTTCGTCAGAAATTGTGCGAGGCCCCGGTGCTTGCACTCCCGGAAAGGATGGAGGATTTTGTGGTATACTGTGATGCATCTATATCTGGATTAGGGGCAGTGCTTATGTAGAGGGGACACGTTATAACGTATGCTTCGAGGCAGCTGAAGCCTCATGAGTCGAGATATCCCACCCACGACCTGGAATTGGGGGTTGTGGTGTTTTCCCCCAAGATCTGGTGGCACTATCTTTATGGGGTTTGGTGTACCATATACACGGACCACAAGAGTCTGAAGTACTTGATGGATCAGCCAAATCTGAATATGCGTCAGAGGAGATGGTTGGATGTGGTGAAGGATTATGATTGTGAGATCCTGTACCACCTGGGCAAGGCTAATGTAGTGGCCGATGCGTTGAGCCGTAGGCTGGAAAGCGCCCCGATCCGAGACGTTTGTATGAGATTGACAGTGATGACTCCGATTTTGGACATCATCCGAGGATTCCAGGTTGAGGCTGCGAGACCAGAAAACCAGAAGAGGGAGCAGGCATCGGTCTGAGCTCGAGTTTCAGGTTGGTGACCTTGTGCTCCTAAAGGTCTCTCTTTGGAAAGGAGTGATACGATTCAGGAAGAGGGGAAAGTTGGGACCCTGATATATTGGACCTTTCATGGTAATCGCTAGGGTAGGCAGGGTAGCCTACCGGTTGGATCTAACTGCTGAGTTGGGACATATCCACGACACCTTTCATTTCTCGCAGTTGAGGAAATGTATTGCCGACAAGTCTGCAGTGGTGCCATTAGATGATATTCAGGTGGATGCAGGTCTGAACTATGTTGAGAGACTAGTGGCGATCAGGGATCGAAAGGTTAAGGTTCTGAGGAACAAGGAAGTACCCTTGGTACAAGTGCAATGGCAACATCAGAAGGGGTCCGAGCTGACATGGAAGTCCGAGTCTGAGATGCGGGATCAGTATCCAGAATTGTTTTCAGTGTGAGACTTCGGGGACGAAGTCTGGTTCTAATGGGGGAGAATTGTAGCAGCCCAAAATCTAGGTACCCTTCTATTTAGCCTTCATCTTTGATTTGTTTCCATTTAGGGTTTTGCATGTTAGGCGAGTACGCTGGGCGTACAAGGAGTACGATACGCGTACTCGCGTGCTTCATTTGAACGCGTTCACCCTCGGGTACGCTAGGCGTACCCAAGGTTACGCTGGGCATAACCGGTCCAGACCTAAAAACCCTAATTATTTCGGATGGCTATAAAAGGAATGTGTGGCTCGACTCCTCAGCCACCATCCCTCAGAAAGAACCCTAAAGAGAGTGTTTATTCGTTCTTAGCCCATTTTTGAGTGTTCTAAGCTTGGTGGTGCCATTTCAAGGTAGCAAAGGCGAAGAAGAGTTCATTGGGAAGGCTAGAAGTTGGTGTTCAAGTGTGGATCCGAGCTTTGCAAAGGTTGAAGCTTCATTCTAAGGTAAAAAGTTTGGATCTTGACATATAGTTCTTGTGATATGCTTTAAGTACCATTTTCTAGGGTTTTGGTCCCAAAGGTGGAGACTTTATGAGCAAATGGTCTCTGTAAGCTTAGATCCATCATATTTATGGTCTATTTGAGTTGTAGACTCATAAAAATGTAATCTTTGACGTGAATGTTTCACCATGCATGAGATCTAGATCCTTGAGTTGGAATAGAAAGATGTTAAGGAGTGTAGGAGCCTCTACAACCATGCCAAGGCTTAAAGGTTTCGACTTTATGGGTAAAGATGCTTATATAAAGCCGGATCTAGAAGTTGGAGTAATGGCTTAACCGATTAAGACCATAAATAATGAATGCTTAAGTCTGATGGTTACGCTGGGCGTAACTCCCAGTACGCGCAGCGTACTGGGTGGAGACCCCGATCCTTGGGTTGGCGATGTACGCCCCACGTACATCAAGCTGTACGCCCCGCATACTCAAAAGGTTGACTTTTGTTGACTGTTAGGGTTTTGGTCAACATGTAGACTTTGAGTCAAGGAAGGGTAAAATGGTCTTTTACCCTCGGCGGAATGATGATAAGGGGTAAAGTCTAGTTGTGGAAGTCTATAATAATTAAAATGATATTTATTATGATTAGGCGTGGTAGAGTCGTCGTTGGGATTTGGAGATAGCAAGTACGCGAGATTCTAGACTTTCCACGAGGTGAGTTTTCTCACTATACTGTACCCGGAAGGGTTTTATTGTGTGACCGGAAGGTCGGATATGTTATGAGTTGTATGTGTTGTATATGATAAGTTAATCGTTTGTATGTGCTATGTATGCTATGTTTTGATATGGGTCGGAAGGCATTATGTTATGGGTCGGAAGGCATACATGTTATGGGCCGGAAGGTGTTGTGATGTGGACCGTAAGGTTGACGCAGGTAGGACCGGAAGGTTTACCAGGTTGTGACGGAAATCCCCTGAGACACATGGACCGGAAGGTCAGAGCCTGGAAAAGCGTATGTGTGTAAGTAGTATTTTGGGGAACTCACTAAGCATTTATGCTTATAGTTGTTGTGTTATGTGTTTCAGATACTAGCGAGGACCGTGGGAAGGCGCCCGCGTGATTTGTACACACTGACGAAAGAACTTTTTTTATGATCATGGGATGTATTTTTGTATGATGACATTGTTACATTTGAATTAAGAATATTAAACGATGATTTTGATGTTTGAAAAAATGAAAATTTTGTTTTGAAAATTTACATTGTTACATTAATTACAAAACATTCGGGTCTTGGTAGAAGACTACATTTCATACTAGTAGGAAATAAGGGCTTTTCTAGGGTTTTCAGTTTTATATCAATTGTTTCATTCAAAGATTTACATAGCATACATAACAGATTTCCAAAACAAGACAATGACATTTAAATACTTATGAATTCCCCAGCTTTAGGTTGATACTCGCTTTCAAAATAACTTGTATTCTCAGGTCACCAGTAGACAGGTACGATGGCCAGGTTTTTGAGAAGACGGAGCACATGCAAGACTCGTCTTTTATTTTGATTGTATATTTTCGTGTCTTATTACAATGAAAGAACACATATTTATTAAAACTTTATTTTTAATGCAATGGATGATGTTGTTGCTTGTTTACTACTTTACACTGTTGTGATATTGTACATGATGTTCTCCACCCAGGAACGTTTCCGCCGTTCTTGGTTTTGGGGTGTGACAATAATAAACTATAACATGATTTTGAGCTTCTATATTTTATCAATTTACATCTTTTTAAATTGTTAGTATGATCTTCTTAATATGCCATAACTTTTTTTATTTTTAACATGTAAAATTCTACTATAAATAATTATTTGTTACCAAAAAAATAGCTTCTTTTAAGCGTAAATAACAACTTCTTTTAGCTTAAGAAATTGTAGCCCAAAATCAATCGGGGGAGGGTGAACGGGGGGGGGGGGGGTAATAAAGGGGATTCGGGGGTGGGGTGGGGGTAGGAAGGTTGAACATTTCGGGGGCAGGGGGGATGCACTCCCCGTCCCGTTTGCCCCCATTGACATCCGTAGTTGGTATCAGAGCCTTAGTTTGAGTGAATTTGAGGAACACTCGTGTGAATCCAGTCTCAAACTAAGGAAAAGCTTCTCAAAATGATTTTCAAATGGTTTTCAAAATACTAAAGGAGGATGCAGAGTGTACGATCAGCCGGAGCCAATAAGTAGACCCCAAAATACCATACGGATGTTTGATATTGTGATATGTTATAACAACATGCTAGTGATAGGCTAGGGATCTTCAGGAATTGCATGATAGAATTGTCTGATTATATGATGCCTGATAGCCTAGGGTTTTCCTTATATGAAATTGATATCACTATTGTAGCTGCTTAGTGTATACATCACGGTTATACATAATTAAGATCTTATAGCCCGAGAATGTTTAGTTTGGACTTATTTCCTATTCTTGTTTGATGAAGGGCATATGGTAGGATCATATATTCGAATCTCTATAGGGTCCAACATTATGTATGGCTAGCATACACGAGTGTTGCGGGGTTGGTGGAAGTTTCATCGATGAGTTATGCAGGGTTAGTCGGTCAGTTATGAGATATGTAGCTTTCCTCTAGGAGTGAGGATTGAGCACTCACCTATGCTTATGTATATTTTTAAGGCGATATGATTATACTTGAGACAAATATGGGTAGGTGTGGAAGGTAGTATGGGCCCGTACTACTGAAAGCACAGGACCCATATTCATAGCAGGGAAGTCACAACCCCTAGGACTTTGTTCGAAGTTGATTCTCCATTATTATATGGAGTATCTGATATCTTTATCTTATATTTTCCGAATGGTGACTACGAGGCGGTTTGAGATCGGTTCTGGATCATGATCGGTAGCTGGCAGCCATGATAGGCCAGCATTCATAGAGGATCGCGTTAGGGAGATCATCCGAGAGGAGGTGGTCAAGATTGTACGGGGCCATATTACGAAGATGTTCAGGTCTATTAAGACCGCCATGATGGAGTATTTTGATGTCAGATACACAACCATTGTTGAGACTGCTGCTGCTGTAGCCGTGGCGACTGCAGGTACAAGGATATGTTGGGATTTTCAGTACTGGGACTTCAATAACACGAAGCCCCTGACCTTCGATGGGGTTCTGGACCCGATCATAGCCATGAGCTGGCTATATGATGTGGAGGGATACTTCTTCACATACGCATGTCCTACTAACCAAAAGGTCAAGTGTGCTTTGAACCTGCTGAGGTTCGAAGCAAAGGACTGGTGGAAATTGATGACATGATCGCATTCTGATGAGCAAAGAGATGTGGTTACTTGGGATCAGTTCAGGGAGATGTTCCATGCTCGCTATATTCCATGAGTTGTGCGAGAGTGGCTATCACGGGAGTTTTTGGAGATAAGATAGGGTACAGAGTTGATGACGGAGATCACCTGCATGTTCATTGAGAGGGCGATGTTTTTACCGGAGTTTGCATCCGATCAGGCTCAGATGACTCGTTATCTGAGCTTGCTCAAGACTGACATCAGACAGTTCGTTGCTACTCAGTGTTGTGATACTTACTGGAGTTAGAGGAGGCCTCTAGGTGGCGAGAGCTTGAGATGCGGTTAAGAGAGCAGATACAGGCCCCGACACAGTCACAGCCTGTGCCAAAATGATTTAGAGATGCTGACTCCAAGCAAGGGAGTCAAAAGGGTCGCACTTGTAGGAAGTGCGGCAAGGCACATGATGGGGTTTATCGATCTTCTTCAAAGTGCCACAAGTGTGGCAAGCACGGCCACATTGCTAGGTATTGTAGGCAGCACACTCAAGCTTCTGGGGTCGGAATTTTTTACCATTGTGAGTAGGTGGACCATATGAAGGCCTAGCGCCCCCTACTAGCTGCCAGGCCGGTGTAGGCTCTAGCGCCGGCTCCACTAAGGATTACTAACGGGGGTCATAGTAGGGCAGAGCCCCTGAGGGCTTGGGGACGCGCCTTCCAGCTTACAACCGAGGAGGCTAGGACATCACCGGATGTGGTGGCTGGTATGTTTCTTTCCTTTATCTTATTAATTATATATGTTTTATTCTTATGTATTTGTACATATGTTAGGTACGTTCTTAGTTAACTCATTACCTACATTGGTATTATTTGACTTCAGAGCGAGCTGGTCATTTGTCTCTCGATCGTTCAATAGGTAGTTCGGCTTGCCTGTAGGAGATCTAAAGTGTCTATTGCGAGTCTATATCGTCAACGAAGATGAGATTTTTGCTTCTTCTGTCTATCGGGTATACATTCTGGAGATCTTCGGGGTATTCTTCCCGATAGACTTGGTTATGATTCCCATGGGGGATGTATGTGTGATTTAGGGTATGGACTGGCTGAGTCGTTTTGGGGCCATGATCGACTGCGAGGGTCAGCGTGTGGTAGTTCAAACCCTAAGTGGGGGAGAACTAGTTATCTATGACGAGGGCACCAGATTGGGTTCAAGGTTTTGCTCAGCTGCCAGGGCTCGGTAGTATATTCAGCATGGGTGTGTGGGTTATTTGGCATATATAGTGGATACGCGGGTCAGGGATCCGGTTTTGGTTTTGGATGTTCTGGTTGCTAGAGAGTTCGTTGATTTGTTTCAGGAGGAGTTACCCGTAGTGCCTCTGGAGAGGCAGGTCGAGTTTTGGATCGACCTAGTGTCAGGTGAATCCCTTATCGCCAAGGCGTCATATCAGTTGGCACCACCTGAGATGTAGGAGCTGTCATATCAGCTACAGGAACTTATGGGAAAGCAGTTCATCTATCCGAGCAATTCTCCATGGGGAGCATCGATTCTCTTCATCAGGAAGAATAACGATTCACACCGGATGTGTATAGATTATAGGGAGCTGAACAAGTTAACAGTGCAGAACCGTTATCCACTCCCGAGGATAGATGAACTTTTCGATAAGTTGCAGGGAGCATCTTGGTTCTCTAAGATAGACCTGAGGTCTGGATACCATCAGGTCAAGGTGAGGGAGAAGGATGTAACATCCTGCTTGATCACTTATGAATTTTGAGTTTTATTTGTAGAACTTTGAGGCTATGATGAGTTACTAGAAGCGTAGGGCTTCTCAACACCTTTCTAGGGATATAAAGTTCGTTGGAAACGGACTTGTAAAGAAGAAGCTACGACAGTTTGAAGTTTTTCGCAAGTTAAGTCTTTATTTTGATATGTGTGGTAGTTGAGTACGTGGAGCGTAATTATGTGTACGCTAAGCGTACTCATATGCATGGAACAGACGCGAAGGCCACCTAGTACGCTAGGCGTACTAGGTCCTAAAAGATGTTTTGGAGTATCCCTATTTAATGAATAATATGCCTTTATATTCAGCCACCATTTCCAGCATCTTACTTCCCTCAAAACCCTAAATGTCGTTTCTTAGCTTGTGTGAGCATTGGAGGCTTATGAAGTGATCTTTTGGGATTCTTTTGAGAAGAAGGAACTTTGAAGGAAGAAGAGTTGTCATTCAATCTGAGTTTCCTTGAGGATGGAGCATCATTCATAGGTATCAAGCTCAAAACTTTGCTCTTATTTTGTATAGTTCATTTAATAGTCCATTTTAGGGTTTATGTCCCCAAAGGTTGAAGCTTTATGAGTTGGTCAACTCCAGAGCCTTATACTTGTCCGCTTTGATGTCTTTGGACGGTAGAAGTTCATAAAATGGAGTCTTGGTCATCAAGATCTCCCCATCTATGAGATATGTGGATTTTATGGTGAAAAAGTCAGAGTTTATGAGATCTAGACTTGTCCAACCTTGATAGAGCTTAAAGGCACCAACTTTATGCTATAAGAGACTTCATTTGATCGAGATCTGGGATGGTAGCTTTTGTATTAATGGGTTAAGACCACTTGAGTGAGATAAGCAAGCCTAGGACGTATGCCGAGCGTATTCCCAGATACGTGTAGTGTAGCACCGAGCCACCCCTTTTGCATGTTTGGCTAGGCGTATGCCCAACATAGAGAGACGTAAGCCCAACATACGTGGTAAGTGTTGACCCCCATTGACTTCTAAGGTTTTGAGCAAATGTGGATTTTGAGGGGCAAAATGGTCTTTTCACCCTTTTGTTATTTAATAAAGGATTATTGGGCTTGGGGGTTAGGTCCATTTAAGGTTGGTCCCAATTAGGAAGATTGGGCCATTAGTGAGCCTTGTGTTCGACTTTCCTTTTTGTCTTGAGTTTAAAGGTTGGGCCTTGGGTGGGCCTATTTAGTATTGGGCCTTGGTGGGCCTAATGGGCTTGGGCTAATTGTAGACATATTTGGTGGGTTATCTTTAGACCTAATGAGTGAGGGTATGGTCTTAGATCCTAAGTGGGTTAACTGTGGGTTTGGCACAATGTTAGAGGTCGGCGGGCAGTAGTAGCATTTATAGGATCTGTCAATCATCTGAGGTGAGTCCTCTCACTATACTTTACCTAGAGATGTAATTATGTGTGACCAGAGGGTCTTATGTGCATGCTTGAGTTATGTATTTTCTATGTGATATGTATTGTGTGTTATATTATGACATACTTAGACCGAAACGGAGGGTCCAACGAACTATGAGACCGGAGGGTCCTCACTTAGACCAGACCGGAGTGTCCAACGAGCAGTGAGATTGGAGGGTCCTCACTTAGATCGGACCAGAGGGTTTAACGAGCTGTGGGACTGGAGGGTCCCACTGAGACACATTGACAAGAGGGTGTTACAGAGCTATAGCCTCGAATGGCTAATTGTATGTGTGTGGTATTTTAGGGAACTCACTAAGTTTCGTGCTTACCGTGTTATGTGTTTCAGGTTTCCTCAGGATCACAGGAAGGCACCGGCTTAGTTGTACACACATCGGAGACATAGTTAAATTGAGAGGATCCTAGAGTTTTGATGTATATAGTTTTTGTATATGAGATTAAATGATTTGAAATTGTGACATTTGTGATTTTATAATTGTGATAAATGTGGTTTTAAATTGTGAAAATTTTTGTTTGAAATTTACGGTGTTACAAGTTGGTATCAGAACCTTGGTTTGAGGGATTCGGATACACCTTCGGATATATTTGGACTCAAACTGAGGATTTGAGAAAAAAATTCAAAATAAATGATTTTTCTAAAACGAGCAAGAGTTTCTAAGAGAATAACAAGAAGGAGCAGTGTGTACAATCAGCTAGAGCCAAATTGTGATTTCCCAAAATACTCTTATTTACTTGTGTTATGAGTTATTATTGAGATATTAGTGATGCATCCTAGTGAATAGGCAAGGTATTTCATATTTTAGGACTAGAATGGTCTGATTTGTGATGCCTTAGCCTAGGAGTTGCTGCTATACGTGATTTACTTTGAGTATGAACTGAGTATGAGTATTTAGAGAGGGTGCTTGAGTAGAGGAGTAATCTAGGAGAGATACCTAGATGAGCATTGGAGTAACCTACTGAGAGAGTAGTCGGATACCCGCATGGGGTAGAGTTGGTTGAGTTCGGTGACACCTTTTCGAGTGTGAGTAGAGCAAGTGGAGTAATAACCTAGAGTGGTTTTACAATAAATTATGTTACATTACAAACAGTAGTTGATAATTTAAATAATATTCATGATGAAATTAAAACATCATAAAAAAATTTTATAAATTATAACAATAGTTAATTAAAATAGTGAGTACTATAACTATTTTCTTTTGGAAAGAGAACTTCCTTAACGAGGGTTCCATGCCCAAATAATCCCTATATGTAAATATAAAGCTATGCATCATGCCCTAGAGTGGTGTGATAATTTAAATATGGGTGAGCAATGACCATTAAATAATTTGATTTTAATAAGTGTTATATTATTTATTGTTCAAATTAATTATAACTTTCATTAACTAAATATAATTATTATTATTTTATATTTAAAAAAAATGACATAAATATTTTCAATAACGTATGATTATCAAAAATTTAACCGTATAATTTTATTTCGTGCAACGTGTGGATATTCGTCTAGTATATTTATAAAAGTGACATTTTTTACTTATATCACATGCATTTAAAACATCTATGACTTTTCAATTTCTTTCCAATAATTATTATAAATTGGTTAATAATCTTAAATTAATGTAAAAACTAAATTCTAATCATAACTTAACTACAATATTAAAATGTCATTTTTTTATTTCTATTTATAAAATTAGAACTTTAACTTTTTAACCTATTATAATTAACTTATTAGTTTAGATATGTTGTCGTATGTGAACAATTGTTATTTTTAAAGTCACAACTTCTGTATAATTTATGATTTTATGCAAAATAGTTAAATTATTAATTCTAATATAATGTTAAATGGTTAAGTTAAATCAAAGTTTCAGTTAAACTTGAAAAAAAAATCAAGAGACTATTTTATAAATAGTTAAAAGTCATAAATTATATTTTTAAACCTAAATTAACAAAAAAAAAAAAACCATGAAACTAAATTTTATAATGAATAAGAATTTTCAAATAAATAGCTTAAAAATAACTTATAATAAGAATCGTTAAAGTAATATTATATAAAAAATTATAATGTTATCTTTAAAAATAAAAAACAATGTTTGTTGTTTTAAATTATTACAATAAATGAAACTAACAATATTCATCATATAAATTTTAATAAATTTAAATTTCTAAAACCAAATTAAAATAATTAAGAGTTTCCAAATACGTTATTTTAAATAACTTACAACTATAATAGTTTAAAGTAACATTATATTTAAAAAATTTACTGTTACCTTTAAAAACAAAAACAATGTTTGATGTTTATATGAATTACAATGATAGAAATTAAAATCTTAAGCAAATAAAGTTTTTAAAACTAATTAATCATAATAACAATTAAAAGTATCATTAAATCATATATTATATTTAATTATATTTATGAGTAACTTGCAGGTAGAGGCCATTGAGACAATTAAGATTATAGAATTTTAGAAGATATTTAGATTATCATATAACTTAAAGCGAACAATATTTATATCAACTTATTATAAGATTTATTATAAAAAAGCTAACAACAACTTCACCGATATACTCAAAAAACACATATTTGTAAAGATTTCAAATATATTGTTCTATTTTGTGCAACGCACACGTATTCACCTAGTATACTTATAAATGAGATATTTTCTCTTGCATCATATGCATTTGAAACCTCCAAAACTTTTCATTTTTCACATAATTAATGACAAGCATTCAGAAGTTTTGTAATTTATATGTACTTAATGATATTTTATGAAACAAACTGATTAAATCATGTTTGTGTTTTTACCTTATATATACTTAATGGCATTTCATGGCCATTGCAGTCTACATGATTCCTTATAATCTCTTTACCTATATGTGTGCATAATTTTATTTCCTTGTAGAGAATACCAATGGATGTATTATTGCTTAAATTTTTGGATTCTTTTGTTACAAGGTTTGTTATTGATTTCCTACATGTAGTCTTTTTATTCTTATTATTAATATTTTTCTCACTTTTGATAAATTTTTTGTATTCTATGTGTGTGTTTTCATGGATTGTTTCTCAGATCTCCAGTGAAACCAAAATCTAAAGTGATAATACATCTCAACCTTATATTCATGTACCTACAAGATTTTTTTTTTTTTACTTTCAAATAATAATTAGGATTCTAATTATTAATTCTTCCAGTTGAGTAGAATGAGAAGATTCCTCACTCTTAGAGCTTTTTTTTTAAGCCCGTGTAATTAATTTTTTTTACCTGAGTAAATACGTTATAATTTTAAAATGTGATGATTATTTATATAATTACTTTTAATTAGAAAAAGTTATAGTATAATGTTTAATTGATTAATTAAAGCACATGACTTGGGTGGTTTAATATTTTTACTCAAATAAGTATTTACATACATTTCACTCTATATAGTATATCTCAATATTACTATATGATATATGATATATTCACATGACTCGATGTATGCGATTACAAAGGTTGAACAAGTTAATGGCTAGCAAAATATACCAAGATGATATTAAACAAGTTGATGAGATTATGTGATTAAGAGAAGACGAATGCAACAATTTGGATTTAGTAAGTTATTCGAAGTAACGAAACCAAATTTGTTCAAACTGGACCCGAATAACCAAAAACGGATTAATGGAAGTAATATGATTCGGTTAAGTGATAAACATCAAACCGATAACCTGAAATCTGACTTATCCGCATGTCGATCATGCCGACATGAAGTATATTCGGTGGTGTGATATTCTCTAGGTAAAATGACTTCATTACTCACACTTGTCTCTATGTAAAAGTGTAATTAAGTATTTTTTCAAAGTTAATTGATATTATATATATTGTAAATTTTTATTTGTGTAGGTGAATGGAAGAAAGTATTTATTGATGTATTTTAAGAGAAAAAAAAATAATAGATCAAACTACTATTGTTATTGTTAGAGAACAAAAGCATGTTTGGATATATATATATATATATATATATATATATATATATATATATATATATATATATATATATATATATATATATATATATATATATATATATATATATATATATATCAGAAGTTAATGAAAATTTATATTATCCAAGAATAAACACTCTTAAAATGAGTTAGTTTAAATATGTATCTATCATATTCAATATTTAAAGTAATTAAAATGTAAAAAAAAAACATTATTTCAAAGTCAATGATACCGACACAACTATTTTTAATAACATATATTAATTATATTATAAAATTATGTGCAACACATGTATATTCGCCTAGTTGATTTAATAATAGAGACAATTATTGCTACAAAGATAGATATTGAAAAATGTATCATATTATTGTAACAAATTGGTGAGATTGGTACTTGGAAGCAATGTTCTAAATAATGTAAGGTGTGACTTAGCGGTAATGTCAAGCCTCAAGCTGTTTCGAGCCTCAGTGAGTCACGAGGTTTGTAATGTGTGACTTAAGGCAGCAATTTTCTTTATAATTAATGTTTTTATATGTATTTTCACCTATTATTCATTTTTATACATATATAGGAGTTAATGCGGCGTTTAGGCAAAGCTTAGCGGCAGGTGTAAGCCTTGGAGCCATGACAAGATTTTTAGAATCTTGCTTGAAAGTGATCAATTTAGAGAAAAATTAAAAAAAAATTAAATGAGATAAATAATGCGACATAATTAAAAGTTATCTCACAACATACTTCAACAAAAACGTCATAAAATGAATGTTCATGGTGTTATGGTGGATGGTATGTAGATTACAAACTCGTCTAATGTGAAAGTTGCATCTTGTACTTTTTTAAGGAGAAATTTGTTGAATTTAAGGTGGTTGAGACTGGGCCATAATAGCTATCGATTCAAGTCCTCTGTTGGTGTATCAAAGTCAAATACGTGATTCTAGGTTCACGATTGAAGAAATTAAGAGTGCAGTTTGGTCTTGTGGCATTGAAAAGGCTAGGACTTTATGATTTTTCCTTTAAAGTTATGAAACAGTTTTTGAGTATTTTACAAAAGAAATTGTCAGCTTTGTAATGAAATTTCATGACACTAAGATATATCTTGTGTAGGGTAAATTTTCATTTATTACACTTATTTGAAAAATGCCAAACCTGTTATCTATAATGGATTATAGACACAAAATTTTATTGGGGTCCAAAATAAAGACAACTAAGATTTTAGCTAATACACTTAGTGCTTGTTAAAGTTCAATTTTTTTTTTTTTTGATATCCCTTTGTTGGTTAGGGCATGTTTGATTTACCTCTTGCTGGGTAATGTTAGAGGTTACTCTTATTCGGTCATGAGCCTTTGATATCAACATGTTTAGCCTCTTACATGGTCCACTACCCTCTTACCGAGTCCAACAAAAAAATGTTGACTGCTTTACTTGGAATGTTATCCCATTTTTACCTAGAACGATACATCTGATTTAAATTATGTTTTTATTTTATTTTTTCAGGTGAGAACTCCTAACCTCTAACTGCTCCATTTCCATAACCATCTCGACTTAAGGTCTAGCATCTCACGTTTTCTTTATTTTCATTTTTTTCTTTTCCTTCACTCCTTTTTATTCCTATATCCTTCTAATCTTCCATATAAAGTATGAAATTTAAGTGTCATTGTTGAACATTATTAAAAAAAATTCATCATGTATTCATATTTTTGGTTTCTGTCTTTATTTACATAGTTTCACATAATCACTGTTCCTTTATTTGATCAAATTGATCATGTGATTGTTGACTCTTGACTCTTTATAGCTTTTAAGAATGTATGAGTGTATGACAATTGAAATAGATGATTTTTTTAATACATAACAAGTGTTTGGTAAAACTCATAAGAGTTAAAATAAAGAAAGTTTTTTTTTTAATGTGGTCTTAATTTCTTAGCAAAATGGGATAATTGTATTGTTTAATATGGGCTTTTCTTCCGAAAGAGATTAAAACTCCTGAGAGACAAAATAATGAAAGTTTTGTATGATATGGTCTTGATTTCATAATATAATGAGATGATCGTGTTTTTTAATATGGCTTTTCTTTTGAAAGAGATTGTTTAATGTGGTCTTGATTTCTTAACATAATGAAATGTTGTGTTGTTTTTACCATACTACCCTCTTATTCTTTTTCTAATCTCATTACATTGTATGATTTACATTTCTTGATCATAGAAAGTGAATATTTGTTTCCTTCTCATGTGTACCACTCTACATTTATCGATGAGGATTGAATTGTGAAGCAATTACATTCTTTAGGGCGAATGTGTTTACTAGAAATAAATATGTACTTTTTTTTTTTATTTGCTTGTTATAACCCTCTACTTTCTTTTATTCTTATACAACATTATCCTTTAAATAAGTTGATGAGACTTTTAATGCTTTTGTTTGTTCAAATATTACAAATTTACATAAGATAGTTGATAACTTTTTTTTCTCAAACTAATAAATTTTATTCATCACAAAACAAAATAAGAATGTTAAAATGATCATTTTTAGCATTCAACATAATTAGTCAGATTGCTTAATCAAATAACATGGTTTCAATCAAAGGCAGTTGCAGTTAGAGCTTTTGACCCAATCAAACTCTTAGGCTTTGACTTAGTCAAATCTTTTACAATCAGCAACTATCAAACAACTACTTAATGAGGTCATTGATTGGTACAAAAACTAAAAGATTACATTCATCATTTTTTAAAGATAAGGAAAAAAATATTTTTTAAGTTGGGGATACATGTACCATATTATGGGGATTTTTGTAGTTTTCTTTATAACAAGAACTTGGGTGCTAATGTGATTTGATTTTGGTTAATGGTATCCTAGTAGTGAGTTTTAAGTGGGAAGAGTATTAAGGCAATTAGATCCCATCGCATGTGATCACCAACCTAGCTGGTTGTGATGTATCTTGGGTTATAGACATCAGTGGGTGAGGTCAACAGTTCCATTCTTGGCTGAACACATTTGGGGGATTTTTCTTGGATTGGCATGGGTTCAATTCTTCATTCCTTTTGGTGGTAAGTGGTGTCCCTCTTGGTGGCCCGCCAGGCATTCGTGATCCAATCGGTCGGGTTACCTCTATCTATTTGCCGGTTCAAAAATAATAATAATAATAATAAGATCCCATCATATTTCCTTTTCATTTTTAATTAGCAATGGAGAGTTTTCATGTTACTATTGAAGATGCAGTGGTAAATGGTTTGTACGATCTGTTCGGTTTAGTTAGAAGAGTTTATGAATTTTCATTTATACTTACTTGGTGATGTTCTTTTTCTTGACGAATGGTCGCAAAAATGTTCCAGATATTGTTACGGTGTTGAACTACAACTTGGATTATGGTTTGAATATTAATTTAGAAAAATCAGACTTAGACACAAATGTCTTATGCAAAAAAGTCAACATTTGGCTACCCTTAGATTGCCGGAAGGAAAAAATATTTTGTGTGTGGAAGGTTGGAATCTAATAATAATAGTTGTCGCGTTAGAAGGTATAAACTCTTTCTATTGGAGGTCGTACTACTTTGTGTAATCCTTTATTGGTAGCATTGTTATATTTTATGTCCACTTCTAAAGTCCTACAAAAGGTGATCAAAGAGACGTAAAATTTTATTTGATGGGAAAGCAAACAAAAAGAAGATAAGTTGTTAAGTTATCAAGTGGGAAAAAGTGTTAGCTCCTAAAGATGAACATGGTTTTAGTATAGTAAGTTTGTATGCTTTTAATTGTGCATTGTTTCAAAATTGGCGGTGTTGATTTCTTTTAAAGATTCTAGTTCATTATGGGTTAAAATCATTTGTTCTTTTCATATCCTGGAATGTGGGTTTTATCCTTTTGATATAGGGGCTAAGTTGTAAGCACTTGGTCTAGAATTTCATATTATCTCGTTGCATGAGACAAGATTGCCTTAAGTTCTTTTCTTAAAATAAAAAAAAAAAATAAAAAAAAAAAAAAAAAAAAAAAAAAAAAAGAGGTTGGCAATGATTCGGCCACTAGATTTGTCGAATGTTTGTGTAAGAAAAAACTTGCTTCAAAAGAAATTTCTTAGACTTTATTTGTTGGAAATCGACATAAATTGTCTTATTACGAATCAATTCATAAATAATAATTATTGTTAGGCATAACGTCAAGATTAGGGATGAAAATTTCACCCTACCGGGTGAGGAACCCGGTTGACCCGCCCCAATCAGGGACAGATATTCCCCACAAAAATGGGTACCCGGTACGGGCTTCAAGTATAGCAATCCCTAACCTGCCCCGCTCCCGCTTTGATGACTATATATATATATATATATATATATATATATATATATATATATATATATATATATATATATATATATATATATAGTCATCAAATTATGTTTCCAATTCCAAAAGTTCGTCAATCGTCACTTTTTGTTTTGATGCTTGTTAAACTTTATGATTGATGTAAACAGAATCTGATTGTGACATCTGGTTTTAATCGCTTATTAAACTTGGTTGTTTTGTGTAAATTGATTTTATTATGTTGATAGATTGGGGTTGGGTTTGGATGGGCCGGGATGGGCTTGGGAAAAAAACCCAAAATACAAAGGGGAGGGGATTTGATTCCCTGCATCCGTCAGAGATGGAGATGGAGACGAGGTTAGACACTCGGCGATGAAAACAGGGATAGTCAACTCCGTCCCAAATCCGACACCTTTCCATCCCTAGTCAAGATTGTAGATGGTGAATGAAGATGAATATCTTGTGGCCTTAGTATACCTTATAGCATCGTTTGGTATTTTTCTCATAGACGGGTAAGTTGTCTTCGTTAAGGTGGGTTTTTTTAGCAAAAATGTTTTTTTGATGCCTTATGTCTGTGGGAGAAAAGACATTCTAGAAAAAGATTTTGTTTTTCTAAACACAAAACATAAAAAATCCTTTTAACGTTCTTTTTCTAAAAGACAAACAAGTAGCTTTTGTTTTTGAAAAACATTTTCTATGTTCTAATTCTAATATAATAATTCTTTTTCCACCACAACCACCTCCACCGCCACCGTCACCGCCAACACCATCATCCCCTCCGCCTTCGCCACCTTTGCAACCACCACCGACCCCAATCTTCGCTAGCACTAGCCCCACCCTCACATTTGTTACCACCACCAGCCCTACCCCTACCTTCACAACCACCAACACTGACATCAATATCACTCGTATTTTTTATGAACACTTTAAAAACAAACATTATTTTTTTATGAAAACTAAAGATTTGGAAAAAAAAAAATACTTTTGATCTACATCTTATTCCGGAAATTTGAAAACAGATTGAAAACATTTTATTTCTTCCAAAACAAACACCACTTTAGTCTTGGTTATAATGTCTTCTATCAGAAACTATATTAATAATGTTAGGTATGTTGCGGGTAATGAACCATCTAGATTGACTAAATTTATTCCTAAAAAGACAAATATTTTGGTTTGGAGAATGTATTGTGATAAACTAATAGAGTGCCAACCAAAAATAATTTGTTAGAGATGCACATTTAGTAATCTATGCATGTACATACATACCCATATAAGAAGATTTACGATAATATATGCATGTATATGCATACCCTATGTATAATGATTTAAGATAATATAATGCATGTACAATTCTATATTCATAACCCCTACCCTAGGAGTAGAGCTAGCAAATATGCCCTTTTAAATAAGATGTTCTATAATTGGTCGTTGTGCCAATTCCTACTTAGAATAGCCGGCACATTTTGATATAGGCCACAAAGAAAAGAGGGTAACAATATATAAAAGTCTATTGCCGTTTCTACATGCATTTTGATATGGTCTTCCCATTTTATAGCATGATCGAAAATTCCTAATAGTTTGGTCTTGTGTGGTCGGGTCTAGATCTAGGAATGACCCGATATTAGCTGTTTGATAAGGAATTTTTTGTATCTATAGGTCCCCATCTTAATTAAGAAAGCAAAGAACCAAAAAATTGGAAAATATTCCTCCATTAAAGAAGAATCCACAAACTAAAGTGTCAAAAAAAAAAAAAAAAAAAACTCATTTCGTATCGGACTTAATCTTGTTTGTAGCTAAATATCATGTTTTAACATTGGTTGGTAAAATGCTTAAGTTTTTAAATGATCGGTCTCAAATGTAGCTTATCGGTATCAGATGCAGATGAAAATATGTTATCAGCCAAAGGCTGAAGGTGCAAGTCACGTTAGAGACAAAATGAATAATATATAAGTAATTAGGGAGTGTGCTTGTGTGTTTGTAGTTCCAAAAAATCAGCCTCAAAGTAATTTATTAAGGATATTTATAGAAAAATCCTAAAGTTTTGGAAAGAGTTTCAAGAAAGTCATACAACTTTTTTTTTAACATAAAAATCTCATTATTTTGAAAAAATCATAAAAGAATCTATCATTTACTGTTCAAATATTTAAAAAAAATAAATTTTTTGTTAATTTAAACAAAATGTTAAATAATTGAGACTTTCCAGTTAAAAAATTTTTTTAGGATTTTATTGAAAAATTTTCCAAAAGTTTGAAACTTTTCTGTAGATATCTATAATTTATTATGGTTACATTATTTGTAGTGGTAAAACATTATTTTCAAATTTTGGCTACTATCGAAGACTTAGATTCCTCTATTGCTTGGATTCCTGGATTCTTAGGATACTTTAATTCCTTGCTTGTGTAATTTGAAAAATTACAAGATTTGACTTCAATTCAAATAATGAACAAATACCTAACTTTTGCAATTTCTCTATTCATTAATGTTTTCAATTAATGAATGGTATATTTTTCAAGACTAAATTGACAAAACCCGTAGCTATCAATGATAGAATAAATTTCAACTAAAGACAAGAAATGGATGCGAAGACATTCTTGAAGAGGGTTTTCCAACCGAATAAGTTATTTGTTAGATAAAGTAAGGTTAAAGCTAATCGTGATATGTTGCATAAAGTAAGGCTAAAGTTAATCTCTAATATTAATTTGATATATTTTCGCTCGAACACTAGTATATAGTTTATTATAAATTTGTTACATTCATGATAAATGATAAATAGTTAAATACATTGAAAACAAAATATCACCACAAACATCATTGAAAATGTTAAGGTGCTATTTAACAAGGTCCGAACTTTTAAGATATATTAAGTTTTAAGATATATTAAGTTTTAAGAATCTTAAATTTTTAATATGTTTAAAAATTTTAAAATCTGAATTTTTAAGAGGTTTGATAGAACAGTAAGAAGGAAAAAGACAATCGTGTGAAATAAAAAAAAAAGAAAATGAAAAATATTTGTTGAAAAGATAATAAAATATTCTTAGATACAACTCATTTTCCTAAAAATTAAAATGTTCATGAACAATTAAAAAACTACTATCCAAACACTCTAAAATATAAAAGATTCAGAGACTACTAACTCACCATTACCTAAAAACCAACAAAAAATTAAAATGTTCATGAACAATTAAAAAACTACTATCCAAACACTCTAAAATATAAAAGATTCAAAGACTACTAACTCACCATTACCTAAAAACCAACAAACCGAATGACATCTACTTTTGTAGATTATGAATCTTTTTCTTTTATTTAAATAATGATTTATTTTCAATAATTAAAAAAAAGTAGTTAAGATTGGCAAAAAGAAAAACACATGTCAATTCTAAGTTAAAAGTCTCCAAATCAAATGTTCAATCAAGATGGACTTAGTAACGGCCCGACCATGTTTATTTCATATAAATGATATAACAAGTTTTTTCTCATATAATTGATTATTTTTAATAACTTAACAATAAAACATGAAACTAACTCGTTTGCATTATAAAATTAAATCAAAGCTACTTTTGATTATAACAATAATGTAAAGAAACACAACCATAAATTAAGAAATTGATTCCAATTCATAGAGCCAACCAAACTAGGTTCCATCAAAGAAACATGACTTTTACCCAACTTTTTTCCTTTGAGTATATTATATGGAATTAAATAAATATTAAATTAACTAAAGCTTTCCTTTTTGTAAACGGCCCATGTGAGTTGGGGGGCCAATAAAACTTATAAAATGGACTCCACAAAAAAATATATATATTTACATATTGCTTTAGTTTCTTAATTAAATATATACCTTTCAACTATAAATAACAATTATGAATTATTGGCTTATGGCTCTCTCCCAACAAGAGTTTTTGTTTTGTACTTTGGGACCCCTCCCCCATCCCTATAGCTAATTTTACTACCAACTCTCTTTGTAGTTCATATTTCCACATCAATCTAGATTAAAATAATATTTATCATGTAATGACGTAATAAACTATCCAACAATACACGTCAAATCCAGATTTGATTTTTTTTAATTTAAATCGTTCGGTAAAAAAATATGTTTTTGACTTTTATACCTTCATTATGATAATTCACGAAACCTTAATTCCTACAATCACTCGTTTTTAATTTAAAAATAAACAATCCAACAATACACGTCAAATCCTGATTTGATTCATTAATTTAAACCATCCAATAAAAAAAAAGATGATTTTAGTTTTATGCTTTTATTATTATCTTTCACTAAACCTCAGTTCCTATAATCACTCGTCTTTAATTTAAAAACAAACCATCCAATGATACACGTTAAATTTTGATCTGATTCTTTAATTTAAACAATCCAACAAAAAATCTACATTTTGACTTTTATACCTTCATTATGATCTTTCATTAAACATCGGTCCAGAATCAGGAATCACTCATCTTTAATTTAAAAATAAACCATTCAACAATACACATCAAATTCTGATCTGATTCTTTAATTTAAACCATCCACTAAAAAAAATTGGTTTCGATTATTATATCTTCATTACGATCCTTCACTAAACCTCAGTCCCAGAATCAGGAATCACTCATCTTTAATTTAAAAATAACCATTCACCAATACACGTCAAATTCTGATTTGATTCTTTAATTTAAACCATCCAGTAAAAAAATAGGTTTCGACTTTTATATCTTCATTATGATCATCTACTAATCCTCTATCCCATAATCAGGAATCACTCAATCATAATTTTAAAAATAAACCATTCAACAATACACGTCAAATTCTGATTTGATTCTTTAATTTAAACCCTCCAGTAAAAAAAATTGGTTTCGACTTTTATATCTTCATTATGATCCTTCACTAAACCTGAGCTCCAAGAATCACTCGTCTTTAACAAACAAACCATTTAATATAGATTTACATTTTTTTACTTTTTTTTACTGAGTGTACTGTTTTAAACGACCTTTATCATACGACACACCTCATATACTACATTCTCGAACTAGAAACATATAAATGATAGCCTAGAAAGGCTTGGGGAAGGCATGCCATAGATGGGTATGTATTTGGTGAAACAAATTGTCAATGTTGATGGGTTGTATAAAGTAGGAGGAATTTAAAGGGCATTTGTTTTGTTTGCTTTTTCAAGGGTAATTTAGTAATTTACCTTTTTTTCAATATATCGAGTATATGATATATTATATATATATAAATATATATAGGTATTTATTTATTTATATATATATTAGGAACCAAAAGGAGCCCTATGAGGAATGCCTTTTCTTCTCCTAGTGGAGGAAGTTGAAGAAAGAGGTGGGGGAGGTGTGGGCGGGTAAATGTCTTGTTGTGAGCCTTCACGCAATTCTTCTTCTTCTCTTCTTGTTGATGATGATGATATCATTCTTGTTGATGATGATGATATGTCCTCTAACATAAAGCTTGTGTTTCCATTTCTTTTTATTCCTACAACCTTTATGTAAAAAATTAAATAAATAAAGTGGTGTTACAAAATAATGTGAGATTTTATTTGGATTTTAGGAAGTGATGGTGATTGTCATAATGTTGTTAGCATTATTGTGGGTTTTGATAAATTAGTTACATATATAAACTTTGGAAAAAAAATGTTAAACGAAACAAAAGTTAAGTACAAAAAAATATTAAAATGGATATATAATAAAAAAATGTTTTAAAATTTAAAAAATAGTGTCAATGAAAATTTTATAATAGAAATCAGTCAATGGGAACGAATCAAATTAGATGATGATTACCGGATTCCATTCCTTGTGACAAAGAATCATAATTTTTTTTTATTATTATTATCGATAATGTACTTTAATTATATTCTCTATTGGATTATTAAATACCAAACACTACCTAAAACCACAAATTATAAGTTTCTTTTTTGTTGGATTAAATAATATCAATAGTAAATGAAGAATGTCATAAATGTTTGTATTATATAATTTTTTTAAACATTTAACATTTAAAAACAAAATTTGCATGATTTTACATTTTACATTTTACATATAGCATTGAACATTTTGAATAGTAATTGTTACTATAGATAATCAAGTTAGTTATTGGAAATCCATGTGATTTACTTTTGAATAAATTTTACCTATAAATCTCACCTAAATTAACAGTATTACATTTATTATATCAAAAAGGGTTATATTGTTGAAATATTCTAGAAACACCCAAGAAAGCATGTCCAAAAAAAGCAAAACTTTTACTCTTGTTTTACTGTAATATTTATATCACGTTATATCCATATATACTAATAAAAATATTTATGTTATTATTGTTGTATAATGGGTTGCTTTATTATTATTATTTTAAGTTTCTTTAACATGTAAATGATGTGCATGATGAGGTCATGATCATATGGTACATGCGATTGCCAATTCATATGGGAGGTGAGTTGTATTGTCAACATTGTGAAGCAAACCAAAGGCAACAATTAAAGCAAAAAATTAGGTATTAAAATATTAAATGAGAGTAATTAATTAATGAAGGAGATTATGCTAACCTTACAGCCTAGTGAACAAAATCGAAGTGCATCCAATAAGCTTCTTCCACAAATTTCACAAATGTGTGAAACTGCTTTTCCTGATTTAGGTTGTGGCCTTTCGTTTAGAAATAGAACTCTTGCACTGTTTATAACGTATGTTTGAACTCCATTGATGTTCAAAACTTTTTCGATCTCAGAAACTCTCACAACATCGTGATATGATGATCTTCTGATCTGCATTTTCATCGAAAAGTTGTGAAAAGCTTTACAGAATTGACAATGTGAAGGTAGTTGAGAATAGTGTTGGTGTTATAAAAAGTTTCGAAAAAAGATTTTTAAATTGCATAAAAACAAAATTGTTGAGGTGAATATAATGTTGAAAATGAAAACAATGTGATATATCTCATCTCATTTTTTATAATGTAAACGTAATTAATGTTTAATTTCAACAAAATTGAAAGAAAATGTGAAGAAAAGAAGCAATCGAATTTTGATAATGTTGATGTGAATTTCAAGGTCTTCATGAAATCAATGGAGTTGTACATTACAACATTGTAAGTACAACCGATCAGAGCGTGAGATTGTCTGTTATAAATGTGAAGGAAAAAAAACACACACACACAAACACGAACCTGAATGACTTGATGTTCTTTATGGCGAGAAGATCGGCAATAGAAGCAGAATGCGTCGCCATTGCAATCCAAACAATACATATTACATTCACTTCTCGCGGCGGCGCCGTGCGTCCGGCACACCGAGAAGAATGCCGTTCCGAGAAGCTTCTCTAGCCATGGCGGCACCAACTGCTGCTGCATTCGCCAAACATTAGAATCAATTCATCGACACCAAGAACACATACCAGAAACACATAGTAAAACACACACACGCACACATGGATGTTTCTGAATTGATCAATTGTACATACAAACGCTGCACATTTACCATTGCGAATTCGACCAAATGTGCAACGATGGAAATTGAACTCCAGAACTCGTTGTTGATGGAGTTTCTTCGCCGATCAGAAGAATTTGCAGAGAGATTCTTGAGAGAGAAAAAGTTTGTAGAGAGAGAAAGGAAGAGAAAGAGGAGGTGAAAACAATTTTGAGCTTAGAATTCATCAACATAACAACGCCTGAGCTAATGGACAAAAGCAAGCATTGTTAAAAAGGAATATATAACTTTCTGGTCCTACTATTATACCTATATGACAATATTAGTCCCTGTACTATTGTTTTATGTATTTATGACTCTATAACTAGTGATGCATTTAAAAGAACCAACATGTGTGGACTCTCGTCGTCCTACTATAATTTTTCCAAAAAAATAATAAAATTAATAGAATGTCATCCTTCAAAACAAATTAAAGTTTGTTTTTAATTTATATCTCATCTTTAAATTTTGTTATTGTCAACAATATGGAATTTCACCCTCAATACACATATCACGTTTGTTAGAGCTTTCTAGTATGTAGTACTTGATATTTATTAATGATTAAGAAGTTTCATTTCTTTGGGTCCAAAAATAAATTCATTTTGTACTTATTGCTATGTGGGATATTGTTGATGTATGGTTCGTACATAAAAAGACTAAAAGCATATGAAATATTGAATACTCGTTGAAGGTTTTGGTTGTCATGGTCAGATATAGTTTTGAAATCGACTATTGGAAGTTAAGTTTTAACTTGAAAAATGTGACAATCTACATGATTCGAAAAATACCCTGTGAAAACCTTACTCACCGACACATCACACATATGACTTGGATCTAACATATTTAGGTTATCACAAATAAATTTTAAATGTCACCATTAACATCAACGGTGGGTCCAAAATTGATATCTAACAATGCAATAAATAGAAGTTTGAAAAAATATTGTAATTCATACCCATGGTTGTCTTACAGGACACCTGAATTGTGATCATAGCATGAGAAGTATAATGTCAAAAACAAATTTTCATAAAAGTAGGTCTGAATTGATCCCAATATCTCATTTTTAAGATTTTATTTTCAACCATTAAACTGATATTGTATTGACAGGGATAGAAGTTGCTAAAGATGACATTACAACAAAACTACATTACTTATTAGAACTAAGTGGATTAGCATTGTAATGGGGAGTAAAAGGAAAATGCAAAGCATCTTTGAAGTAAAAAATGAGAGTTTAAGGACTATTATGATTCAAAATATAAACATTTAACCGATGAATTTGATATTTCACCATAGTGGAGGGGCTTAGTATGATTTATCTTTACTACAAATGTTAAAGTGGACGGCTAGGATCTAATCGGTGGAGGGGCTTAAAGTTCATTGACAGCCGTCGGATCACGTGTTGCGTTTGGCACTTACGCCATTTCGGATGTCTTTTGCGTACGAAGAGAGGTCGGGTCGGCCATTGGGTTACGTTTGAGTGCATCACGAAGCTGTTAAGTAACGTCATCGCTTTGTGACACGTGTGGGTGTGTGAATACACGTGTCATGATATTGTTGGTCTGTCTTGTCTAGTGATGACTGCTATATGTCACCCTTGTAAGGCGTCGACTTACGGAAAGATCGGTGATATGTCTCAAGTGCCCTTTGTATTTTGCGGGTATTACGTTGATGGCAATGATGTTCTCAGTCATCTATATTAAGAAGGTCATCCCTACGTGTATATTAAATAGTTGCATTTATATAATAAACTATGCGTATAGCCCTAACTTGTGCAAAGTAAAATTACATATTTTAAATTTTAACAAATAAATATCAAAATTAATATATTTTATTGATATCTTCCTTAATAAATGAAAGTTTTTTTTTGCTAAATATCATTCTCTTATCTATTATGCAACATATCATTTTGTTATAACTTTAAAAAATTTATTTTCCATTTGTAATTTACTTTATTTTTCATTTTTCAATTCAATATATCGCTAATTTAGTTTCTATAAATTAAATATATCATAATTACTATATTAATATCAAATTTCAAGTTTCAAATTTAATTTTAAATAATTTTACAGTTTAAACCTTTATATTTAACATTTTGTTATAATTAACACGTTTAGTATATAGATCTAACAACTAAACAAATAATTTTAATTTTTTTCATGTTTTTTTCTTATAATTTTATACTTATTTTAAGTTTCAAATTAAAATGTACTCTCCATTTAATCATTCGTATTTAACATTTTATTTTAATCAACCCGTATTACATATGAGTCTCACACCTAGTTTATATCATAACACCTTTCATATTTTACCCTAATATTACATGTTATTCAAAATACAACATTTTCATTTTTAAAAATATATTAAAGTTTTTTTTTTTTTTTTTTTTTTTTTTTTTTTTTTTTTTTTGTATCTGATATGAAATTCGGTTTAAGGGAGATACACCAATTTTTAAATTAGAGTTGCTTCACTAAAGTGTCCAAAAATCAGTGTATACATTTTATAAAAATTAGTCATATGTTTAATGAAAAATAACTCGTGAATTATCGAAGTAGTTTTTCCAGAAAAAAAACATTATTTCAATGTCAATTCGCAATTGGATTCGTAAAGTTTATTTATGTATAAGAGGTTGTTTGATAGAACCTGAATTATTAAGTATTGAACCATTAAAAAGCATGAATAAGTGTTGATTAAATGTTGTTTAGTAATGTTGTCGAATAGATCTGTAAGATGGAAAATAGATTACCACTTTAACTTTCTAACCAAGAAGTAATTATATCTAAAATTAGATTGTATCAAAAATTACAAGCACAATAATGTTCATCAAATACGTAGAACTTCAAACATAAAAAATCAGCAAGGAGTTGGAAGAGAGATTACATAACACATTCAATGAATCTCGTGGATCTTCAAAGGATATTAACCTTCCTAAGAATCATTTTATTCCAACACCAATGATACTTAGTTGTGGAAGGGATATCTTATCAATTTAGCTTATCAAGGAAGAGACAAATAAATATCTAATTTGTCTAGTTTCCATGCAAACTATTTATGTATCTGATGTAAATTTCATCTTACACGCATCTTGTTACTTCCTCAAATCATCAGAAGTTCTGCCCATCCTAATTGGTTTAACCCAACACCAATTGAATGTGTTTGATTCCTCCATGTATCATACTCTGTCGGTTACAAGCCCTCAGTCAAACTTCATGGAAAACTAGGTTAAAAAAAAGAGAAGGCTAAAGGTTCATTCTCGAGCCAAATGTAGACCCAAAATGTTTTGTTTAAATCCTAGGTTAAAATTAGGTAATCAAACTCCCTTAATGGTTAAACCATTTAGAGACCGCCTCTTAATGGTTCCATTCAAAGTATATCAAACAAGCCCTAATTGTCTAAACCATTATATTTACGATTATTGAGATGCTCACAAAATTTAGAGTAAATTTCATGAAATGTCCTACAGTTTGGTATCTGGCATGTGATCTTTTTTACTCGAATCATCCCTATGGTTTTGTTTTGCTTCAAATTTAGTCCATACCATAATCAAAATAACTAGTATATCATTTTTTGTTTTTATATATTTTTAAAATATCACGGTATATAAAGAATCAACATCATCTCCCTATTTGTCGACATCTATCCATGCCACCACTTCATGTCTAGATCTACAACATACTATTCCACCACTTCACTTCCTAATATGCAATCATCATTTTTGGATCTGCAACCCTCTCATCAGAAAAAGTGTACAAACAATAAGGCTCAGTTGCTGGAAAAACACACAAAGTTAAGGTTAGGGTTAATGGAGCCATCATGCCCTTAGAAAGTTTAACTATTGCTTTATTCCTTGCCTACAATTTCGAAAAGTAACTTTTGTTGGATTAGTGTATAAGTCCATAACTATTTGGTATGTACTTGACCCGATTATGAGCATGGTCCTTTTGGGTTGCTTTCACCATAGCAATACGTAGGATGAATTAAGGAGAGAAAGGTTTAATTATGATTTATTAATATATTATAAAAATAATATATTAAATGAGAAATCATATTGTTTAATTAATATTAGTCAAGCATTAATTAAGAATTAATTTTGTGGCTAAAAGAGATTAATTAAACTTAAGGGACTTATTGTGTAATTATAAGATAATTATGTGACAACCCAAAATTTCCTTTTTTTTATTATTTTATAATCTCAGTCAGTCAACTCAACTGAGTGTCAAAATCATTAGTACAAAGTTCTAGCCTGGTTACAGGTCATTCTAAGGAGTTTTGAGCCTAATACACTTAAGGAATAAGTGTTAGAAAGTATCCGCTAGAACCACGGTGTAGCAAATCGAACCTAAACCCCATCTAAATGAGTTCACGGCCACAAGACCATGAGTTTACGACCGTAAACTCATGTGGCTGTAAACTCAAGAGTATATATAGGGCAATGGGTCATTTCTTCTCATTTCTTCATTTCTTGGCCGAATTTTCCTTGGTTCTCTCTCAACTATCATAACAACAATCGCCCTAGATCTTCAAAACTAGTAAGTATTCATCCTTTATTAGTTGATACACCTCTTAATCTAGCATTCTCTCATGATTTCATCCACAAAAATCATGTTTTCTTAGATCTTCAAGAAACACCAAGAACACACACTAGTGTTCTTGGCCAAAAACCAACCCTTCAAGCTCCTAGATGGTAAGTACTCTTGTTCTAACTTGTTATGTACTAGATTTAACATTTTTAGGTATCAAAAACATCAAGAAACAAGGATTGGATGAGAGTTTACGGCCAAGGATCACCCAAGGTCGTAAACTCCCTTTTATGGTGCAAGGTTGCCCTAAATTCTTTCCTTATGCTTGGAAACTAGACTAGACCTTTACCTTGATGTGCTAAGTACTTGAAAACATCACAAGACCATCATCCATATGGGTTTATGGCCGTAAGCACATGGATAAGTGGTCCATGGGCCGTAAACGCCATTTAGGAGTGTATTGATGCCACAAAGACTTCCTAAGGCTTAGACTTGAAGTTACGATGCTTTATTATGACTTTTAGGACTTCAAACCACAAAATGGTAGGAGTACCATGAGTTTACGGCTGTAAACTCATGGGTTTACAATCGTAAACTCCAATGGAGTTGGTCTAATGACCATAAACACCTTTAAATGTCATTTCACTTCCCTTTGATGAATCACATGTGATTCCAACACTTAATCAAGGTGTTTCCTAGTCTCGGAAGGCGTTTCCTTTCATATAGTTGTTTATAAACACTATATTCATGTCAATATGTGTCCTTATATGTCATTTATGACTTAATGTGTCTCGGGACATCATTCGTGGAACTCTTCATCCTTACACGCATACCCGTTTGAATCACCCACAACAGGTGAGTTCATACCCCATAATGAATCTTTTAACTGTTTTAATTGTTTAAAGGGGGGGGGGGGGAATACAAGTTGAACACAATGATAATTGTGTAAATGTTTGTTGTTAAACATCTTTCAAAATGTTACTTATGTTATTTATAAGTTGTCAAAACATTTCAAAACTCTTTAAAGTTATGTTACTTTATAGTTACACAAAACTCCGTTTTTAAAGTACAAGCATAACTTAGTAGATAAATCAGTCTTTTCAATAACAGTCCAAGTAGAACATTAGTAAACTATAATAGGTATAGTTTAGGAGAATGCTATTCGTTACTTCTAGTACGATGAAGCACACAAAGATTCAGTTCATGCAAGAATCAAACAAATAGTGAAGAGAATCAAACAATACCATACAGAAAATGTAGTAAAGAGATACAGAACAAAACATAACATAACAAACAAGTTAGGTTGCTATAGCATGAGAACACACAAACATGATATAATTATACCAATGAATCACTAACTCATTGTTTTAAACAAAAGGTGATAGTTATATTGGGTATACATGATCATATATCTTTAATGTGAATTACAAGGCTTGCAAGAATTTGCAGGGGTCGCGTTTGGTGTCCTTAATCTCTTGATAGGGAGAGCGTTTAGTAGGGGTTCTAGCCTTCACATTATGATCGTAATAAAACAAATATGTTTTTAGGTTATCTAGTACATCTGTATGTCATTATAAATGACATCTGTGTACTTACTTTTTCCATTACTTTCATAAAGTGACAGTACCACTTGAAAGTTGAAATATTTTCTAGTCAAGATAGTTATAAACTAAGGAAAATATACTTTTTACAAATCGACAAAGGAATAGTCGGGTCTAGCACAGAACAGAAGATGCCTTGGTAGAAGGCTACGATTAAAGGATAGGACCATAATGCTAATCTTATGATTCCTTAATGTATACATCACAAGATACATATATACCAATAGGTTCCGACAACTAATAGGATGTGTGCTCTCAGCTTCATTTCCTGTTCCTCGTTGGGTTGTGGGCTTGAAACAGATTCACCCAATCTATTATCTATCCGATTCTATATATATGTATGTTTAGTATACATTAAGTCATCATAAGAGTACCAGGTATGGGTCAGGTTGTAGGACACAGAGTCAAAGCACGGTTCTCTAGTACAAAACATACTTTCCAAATTCAGTACTTTTGAGTATTCAAAACTAGAAACTTCCCAGTAAAGGGTTTAATCCATTTTATTAAACCGGTACAATTTTAAAGACTTTAAGTGAGTAACTCTATAATACCTTAGTTTATACACCATGTTTGTATATAAAACTAATACCCAATAGGTAGTTAAATGTGTATTTTCTTCCTTACTTCCTGTTCCTCGTTGGGTTGTGGGCTTAGGCCAGATTCACCCAATTAACTTTCTAATCGATATTAGATTATATAGCAGTAAACTAAGTTATTATAAAAGTAGTCACTATGGTCACTATTTTTACTATAAGAAATATAGGTTTTATTAAAGAACTTTTCATTGGATATAAAGGAATCATTACAACTAACTCCATGAGTAACAAGTGAATACATCGGGGTTATATACGACAACGATCTAACAACCAGTGGGATGTGTGCTATCCACCTTACTTTCTGTTTCTCATTGGGTTGTGAACTTAGGTCAGATACACACAATCGATGCAGGGGACAAGGTCCCAGTCAGTTGCGGACTTCAGTCTAATGTAGTTTCAGGACTTCAGTTCAATGCAGTTTCTAGACTTCAGTCCAATGCAGAAGGCAAGGACCTGGTTAGTTCCGGACTTCGGTCCGATGCAGTTTTCGGACTTCGGTCCAATACAGAGGGCAAAGCCCTGGTTAGTTCTGGACTTCGGTCCAATGCAGTTTATGGATTTCGATCTGATGCAGTGGGAAAGGCCTAGTATATGCTTTATATGTTATTGTATGGTATGTGGTAGTTTGGGGGAGATCACTAAACTTCGTGCTTACAGTTTCAGGTACTTCCACACGTAAAGGGAAGAGCTCGGGATGATGGCATCACATACACCACCGCTTCAGTTTTTGTCATGGGAGTCGATTCAGTTTTCGTAGATATGATTTGATACAGTCTTGATACAGTTTTCTCATGATACTTTATTATGGTTTTGAGATATTGACGTATGGGTTTTTATTTTATGATATTGATATAATGGTTTAGCCATGATTAAACAAAAAATTTTGGGTCGTATTTTGGGATGTTACAAGTTGGTATCAAAGCCTTGGTTTGAGGGATTTAGGCACACTTACGGGTGTGACTGAACTCAAACTAAGGAAAATAGTAAAAAGATTTTTGAAAGAAAAATGTTTTCAAAAGAATTTTTGAGGAAAAGACTTAAAAAGAAAAGAGCTTTGAAAACGAGAAAAGGGTGTAGTGCATGCGATCAACCGAGCTCAAGTAAGTACTCCTGAATTACCCATACAAGATTATGTTATGATTATATGTTTCAGTTTCAGTAGAACAACATGCTAGAATAGGACTAAGGATGTAGGAAGATGCCTTATGTGCCTGCTATATGTGTTCAAGCTTTATGAGAATTACAGTAGGATAGCCTGTTAGGTTATGCTTGATAGTATGAGCTTAGCAATGTATGCTAGTACAATTTATCGTTATGAGGATAGAATTGCTTGAGTAGTTTCCTGTGTCCGAATCCTGCTTGCTTTGTGCTTTGTGGGACTCTGAATAATTGGCGTTAGCCATTAGGTGAATACGTCACATCGCATGTAAACAGGGTTGAATAATCTCAGAGTGGTGGATTTGGCCCTACTGGGCAGCTCTTGTTTGAGTCTAACCGTTGTATTGATAAATCTTTTACTCGAAGGATTATCCGAGCCTCGTCACATGTGATGGTATTCAAGTGATGACTAGTTGGCATTACGAGGAGGCCTTCAGCTGCTGAGGACAGGTTTTGGTTAAGTTTGAGATTTCCCTAGAGCAAGCCTATGATGACAGTAGCAGAGATCAGCAGCAGTGGTAGTGCCTTGGTGGAGTCGAGGCGGTCCTTAAGGAAGGTACAGATAGATGTGGAAGGTAGTAGGGGCCCATACTACTGGAAGCAGAGGATCCGTACTTGAATCGAGGAAGCCTGAGACAAGACCAGAAAGCCTGTAGTAGTAGTGATCCCTCGAGATATATCAGTGTTTCTAACATTTATCATAATGTGTTTCAGAATGGTGGTTTTACGCCCTAGGCCATCAGGCGGTAGTTCAAGTGCCAGGGAGGGATCGGGATCAGGCGGCACTTCAGAGGTTACTCGTATCATTTTTGAGTAGACTCCATTGATCTTTGGTTCGATCAAGGTGGGTATACTAGAGTTGATGGAGGAAAAGCTATGCACATTTTGTGCTGAGGTGGCGGTCATGATGGGGTCGCGTACGCTTACTTTCAAGGAGTTCCAGGCATGTGGAGCTCCATATTATCACGGGGAGCAGGACCCTATAGCGAGTACCAGATGGTTGGAGGATGTGGCCAACGCATTCCTCACTAGCATGTGTCTTGAGGGGGACAAGGTCAGATTAACATCCTGTCTCCTGAAGGACAGGGCACGAGATTGGTAGGAGGAGGTTGGACATGTTATTGGAGATGACGTAGCTTTGGATGCTATGACTTGGGCTGACTTTACTACCAGGTTCAAAGCTAAGTTCGCACCGGTTATTGAGGTGTAGCAGTTAGCCAGGGAGTTTCAGGATCTCACCCAGACTACAGAGACAGTGGCGGAGATTACCACCAAGTTCAGGGAAAGGGCGCTTCTCGTTCCTTAGTACGCAGCTGATGAGGAAATGAAGAAGGCCCATTATCATGAGATGCTACGGAGTGACATCCGCCAGTTTGTGAGCTGGTCCAGCTGTAAAACGCTGAATGAAATCATTGATAGGGCTCGGGAAAGAGAGATTGACCTTAAGATGGAGAGAAAAAGGAAGCCAGAGGTGGCTTCGGGTTCAGGGAGTTCGGCCAAAAAGCCCAAGGTTTCAGATCACAGATCCAGGAGTCAGCAGAGCCACGGTCGGTGTGGAAAGTGTGGGAGATTGCACGATGGGGCGTGCAAGGCAGGGAGTGTCAGCTGCTATAAGTACGGTCGGACTGGGCACATGAGCAGAGATTACACAGGTACTACTACCGCCACCGCGGCGTTCGATCTGATTTGCTTCCATTGCAATCAAAGGGGACATAAGAAGTCCTAGTGTTTGATTTTAGCTACAACAGGGAAGGTGTCAGCACCTTCCCCTGCTACCTTGAGGATTACAGACGGCCGCCAGGGCCGAGCTGAGATGCCATTGGCGAAGAGTAGGGCGTTTCAGCTGACAGCAGAGGAGGTGCGAGCGACTCCTGATGTGGTGACCGGTATGTCTTTTTCCTTATCTCTGCATTTATTATTGATTGTTTCTTATAATTATATGTTTTGTATAGGCTCGTTCCTAATGAACAACATTTCAGCCACAATATTGTTTGATTTGGGGGCTACCCGATCATTCGTTTCACTTGCGCTTAGCAAGAGGTTTAGCAGAGCTCCAGGGGAGCTGGATTGTCCACTTGAGGCCGAGATCGCAGATGATAGGACCGTTAGGGTTGCAATAGTTCACAGAGGATGTTCCCTTCAGTAATTTTGAGGAGCAGTTTTCAGTGGACTTGGTCCCTATTCCCCTACGAGGGAATAAGGTCATAGTAAGCATGGTTTGGTTGAGCCCCAATGGGGAGATGATTGATTGTGAGCTGCAGTTAGTGAGGGTTCGCACACCTAGTGGGGGAGAGTTAGTGATTCAGGGCAAAAGGCCACAACGCAGAACAGTTCTTTGTTCCACAGCGACAACGAGGCGCTACTTCCAATAGGGTTACACCGGCTACATTGCCTATGTTCTAGATGCACGGGAGAAAGGCAAGATGATAGTTAACGATGTTCCGGTAATGCAAGACTACCCGGATGTATTTCCAGAGGATTTTCCGGGAGTACCCCCGGAGAGGCAGGTTGAGTTCAGGATTGACTTGATTCCTGGTGCGACTCCAATAGCCAAGGCACCATATCGGTTAGCTCCCCCAGAGATGCAGAAGTTGTCTATGCAGCTGCAAGAGCTGCTGGACAAGGGTTTTATCAGGTCGAGCAGTTCGCCCTGGGGAGCGCCAATTTTTTTCGTAAGGAAGAAGGACGGGTCGCACCGTATGTGTATAGATTACCAGGAGTTGAATAAGGTAACGGTGAAGAACCGTTACCCACTCCCGAAGATAGATGACTTGTTTGATCAGCTGCAGGGAGCATCTTGGTTCTCCAAGGTTGATTTGCGCTCCAGGTATCATCAGATGCGGGTTAGGGATGAGGATGTGCAGAAGACGGCTTTCAGGACCCGCTATGGTCATTATGAGTTTGTGGTGATGCCATTTGGGCCCACCAACGCTCCAGGTGCGTTCATGGACCTCATGAACCGCGTGTGCAGGCCGATGCTGGATCAGTATGTGATAGTATTCATAGACGACATCTTGGTTTATTCCAAGATGCAGGAGCAGCATGAGGAGCACCTGAGGGAGGTGCTAGAGACCTTGAGGAGGGAGAGGCTTTTCGCAAAGTTCTCCAAGTGTGAGTTCTGGTTGCGCAAGGTGCAGTTCCTTGGGCATCTTGTCAACCAGAATGGTATACTGGTAGATCCGGCTAAGATAGAGGCCGTGATGCAGTGGGAGGTCCCGAAGTCTCCATCTGAGATTCGTAGCTTCCTAGGTTTGGCAGGGTACTACAGGAGATTCATCCAGGATTTCTCCAAGATAGTTGTAACGCTCACCCGACTGACTAAGAAGTCGGTGGTGTTTCGCTGGGGGCCTGAGCAGCAGGCAGCATTCGAGACCCTCAGGCAGAGATTGTGCGAGGCACCGATTCTTACCCTGCCATAGGGAGTAGAGGATTTCAAAGTCTACTAAGATGCTTCAATCACAGGTATGGGAGCAGTGTTGATGCAGCGATGCCATGTGATAGCTTACGCCTCTAGACAGTTGAAGCCTCACGAGGCTAACTCTCCCACACATGATTTAGAGCTAGGGGCAGTGGTGTTCGCTCTCAAGATTTGGAGGCATTACCTTTATGGGGTCCGTTGTACCATCTACTCGGATCATAAGCATCTGAGGTACCTCATGGATCAGTCGAATCTTAACATGAGGCAGCGGCGGTGGTTAGATGTGGTAAAGGATTACGACTGTGAGATCCTTTATCACCTAGGGAAGGCCAACGTGGTGGCCGATGCTCTGAGTCACAAGGCGGTAGCAGCTCCGATCAGGGATATATGTCTGAGGATCACAGGGATTACTCCATTGTTGGAGCATATTAGAGAGGCACAGGTCGACGGCCTCAAGGAAGAGAGGCAGAAGTGTGAGAGGATCATGGACCGAGTAGATTCCTTTGACTATGATAGTCGAGGATTGTTGACCCTTCATGGGAGAGTTTGGGTACCGTACTGGGGTGGTGTGCGGCAAGTATTGATGGACGAGGCCCATAAGTCTCGATTTTCCATCCATCCACGGGCGACGAAGATGTATAGAGATCTTCGTCCCTATTATTGGTGGCCCTGCATGAAGCAGGATGTTTCCTGGTATGTGGAGAGGTGCCTGACCTGCAGGCAGGTCAAGGCAGAGCACCAGAGGCCTCACGGCAAGATGCAGCCGTTAGACATTCCAGTGTGGAAATGGGAGGACATCACCATGGATTTCATCACTAAGCTTCCCAGGATCGCACATGGAGTGGATTCGATTTGGGTTATTATGGATCGGCTGACGAAGAGTGCTCATTTTATACTGATCCAGGAGAGTATATCAGCTAAGAAGCTAGCCGATATTTATGTGCAAGAGGTTGTGGCACGACATGGAGTGCCTATTTTAGTGGTGTCAGACCGAGATGTCTGTTTTACTTCCAGATTTTGGAAGCGGTTTCACGACAAGATGGGTACTCATCTCCATTTCAGCACCACTTTCCACCCTCAGATGGACGGGTAGAGCGAGAGGATGATTCAAACTCTCGAGGACATGCTTCGAGCATGTGTTCTAGACTTCAGTGGCATTTGGGATACATATCTTCCGTTAGTAGAATTCTCATATAACAATAGTTACCATGCGAGTATTGACCGCCCTCCCTTCGATATGCTTTATGGGAGGAAGTGTAGGACCCCAATTTGATAAGGCGAGGTTGGTCAACGAGTCATCGGGAGCATTGAAGTAGTGCTCAAGACCATGGAGTTGATCCAGCAGGTTCGTAGTAGACTGCAGACTGCGCAAAGTTGACAGAAGAGTTACGCCGATAGGAGGCGTTCAGACTTGGAGTTTCAGGTGGGCGATATGGTCCTCCTAAAGGTGTCACCCTGGAAGGGTGTTATCAGGTTCCGTAAGAGGGGCAAACTGGGCCCCAGGTTCATCGGTCCTTTTAGGGTTTTGGCCCGGGTGGGTCGGGTCGGTTATCGGTTGGATCTTCCAGTAGAGCTTAGCCATATCCACAAAGCTTTCCATGTTTCCCAGTTGAGGAAGTGTTTGGTGGACGAGTCAGCAGTTGTACCCTTGGAGGATATTCAGGTTGATAGCATCCTGAATTATATTGAGAGACCGGTTGTGATCTTGGCTCGAAAGATGAAGACCTTGAGGAACAAGGTGGTTTAGTTAGTAAAGGTGTAGTGGCAGCACCGGAAGGGGTCTGAGTGGACGTGGGGAGCAAATGAGGAGATGAGGGAGCACTACCCAGAGTTGTTTCCAAATGCAACAGCAATAGACTTCAAGGATGAGGTCTGAGACAATTGGGGGAGAGTTGTAACGCCCATTACTGATACGTATTAATTCATTAAATGTCTTTTATAAAGATCTACTTGGTGAGTAGTAGCTCTAACTCGTCGAGTAGATGCCAAGTTGGACGCGGGTTTTAAGTGATCTACTCGGCGAGTCCGCACCTGGACGCGACGAGTAGGCCAGTTTGGAGGTTACACTAATCTTTAGGGTTTGTACCCTATTTAAACGTCCTTATAGCCCCCATCCCAGCCTCCAGCACCCTTAGAGCGTTTCCCTCTCAAAACCCTAGCCCTCCATTGGTGAGCTTGAGTGATTCCTTCTTGATTTTGAGTGTTTTGGTGTATTCTTGGAAGTGTAGAAGAGAAGAAAAGAGAGAAGGTGCAAAGGAAAAGAAGGAGATACAGAAGCTAGCTTCCATTTGCTACTTCATCTGGTAATAAAGCCTCTACCTTATTCATTTTCCTAGTAGATCTTCATATATGCTTGTTTTGCCACTTTTGGGACATTTCAAGGTCCAAACTCGAGACTGGAGCTCCCTTAGGGTAGTGAGCTATAGATCTTGACATCATTAAGCCCCAGGAGCTCAAAGTAGCTACCTTTATGCAGAGCAAGGCCTTGTTCCAAACCTTAGATTCCCATTTCTAGCTTATTTTGGTGTTTTAGCTTCATACCTCAATGCATGTACATAAAGTTGGCAACTTTACATGTTATATCATCCTTAGAAGCTCAGATCTATGAATTGGATGCACTGGAATCGATTAGAATCAACCGTTTCGTGAGGACATGCATAGGACTCGACGAGTTGTTCTTGGACTCGGCGAGTCGGAGCGCAAACCCTCCTAATATCTCCGATTTTAGAGTTGTGAGTTAAACAGTGAGTGGAAGAGGACTCAGTGAGTTAGAACAAGGATCCGGAAGTAGAGGGACTCGGCGAGTCGAGTCGCGAGTTAGAGAAGTGTGAGTCTGGGAACTCGGCTAGTTCATAGTAGGACTCGGCGAGTAGAGTCAACCAGGAAGTTGACTTTGACCAGGAAGTTGACTTTGACCAAGGGTAAAATAGTCATTTTACCCTGAGATTAGTTATCAGTATTTGATTTAGTGTTTATGGGATTTGTAGTCGGGGAGTTCCGGAGCAGCAGTCAGGCAGTCTCAGATTTAGCACCTCAGTAGCTAGCGTTACGAGGTGAGTTTCCTTCCAGTAGGAACGGGTCTACGGCCACAATGTCAGCCCATTTAGTTAGCAGTAGTTCCGGACCTCGGTCCGATGCAGTAGTTAGATTTCTTGATGTCTTTGTGATTCAAGCATGTTTTGTGTTATGTGTTCCGGACTTCGGTCCGATGCAGTATGCAGTATATGTGCTTATGCTAGTTGATATCTTTATGATATGCTATGTTATGCTCAGTCAGTTTCCGGACTTCAGTCTGATGCAGGGGACAAGGTCCCAGTCAGTTTCAGACTTCAGTCCGATGCAGTTAGTTCTGGACTTCGGTCCAATGCAGGGTACAAGGTCCCAGTCAGTTGCGAACTTCAGTCCAATGCAGTTTCTGGACTTCAGTCCAATGCAGAGGGCAAGGACCTGGTTAGTTCCGGACTTCGGTCCAATGCAGTTTCCGAACTTCGTTCTGATACAGAGGGCAAGGCCCTGGTTAGTTCCGGACTTCGGTCCGATGCAGTTTCCGGATTTCGGTCTGATGCAGTGGGAAAGGCCTAGTATGTGCTTTATATGTTATTGTATGGTATGTGGTAGTTTAGGGGAGATCACTAAGCTTCGTGTTTACAGTTTCAGTTTTGGTTTCAGGTACTTCCACAGGTAAAGGGAAGAGCTCGGGATGATGGCATCGCATACACCACCGCTTCAGTTTTTGTCATGGGAGTCGATTCAGCTTTTCGTAGATATGATTTGATACAGTCTTGATACAGTTTTCGCATGATACTTTATTATGGTTTTGAGATATTGACGTATGGGTTTTTATTTTATGATATTGATATAATGATTTAGTCATGATTAAACAAAAAATTTTGGGTCGTATTTTGGGATGTTACAGCATTGCATTGTAAGGACAAGTTTTTCCGCAATAAAATAAATTTTGAATTTATCTTATTTATTTGTCCTTGCAATGGAACGTTTGAAAAATTGATGTTTGAAGGTGTCTATTATTAGCAATAATGGATTTGATTCTTAATTATGTTATTTGTGGAAATGTCGAAAATTTACCAAATAAGGAGAGTTTCTCATCGCCCAAGTTTCAATTCGACAGAAACTTGGAATCATACGACTTGGTTGCGTGATGAATGAGAAGCTTTATAATTGGTAATTCAAGACTAATTCATTGACAAAGAGTCAAGTGAAGGACTAGGAGATCGAGTTCGCAACGTTGTGCATCAATCAAGTCCACCACAAGAGTGATAAAGATATTCATCATGATTTACTAATCTTTAGTAAATATGATTATACTTATAAGATTAAGTGTAATTCTGATTTAATTGAAAAGGTTTCAATGAATGGCAGTATGAATAAGAAGAATCAAGAAGGCGGAAAGATAAAAGTTTCTCTGTTCTAAGTAGAAAGGAGAGTACCTTTTATTGTGTTTTATGATAAAGTCTTAATGATTAAGAACCATATCTCAATTGGTCCTCTAAGTGAGTCTTAGTACATTTGTATGTCTAAGAAGAGGAATCGGGAATTGTGGAAATGGTTAAATCAAGAAGTCAATCATACTTCGTTCCAATATCGAATCTTAGAGTCATACTCTAGGAGTGCGAATTGAGTGACACGTCTTTAGTAGGTTTATAACACTCAACAAATATGGAATTTGGAAAAGTTTTCTTATTCTTGCACATTTGAAATTGGTAAGTTGTGTTGTCTTGGATAAGACAAAGACCAACTAGGACTAATTATGTGAAGTGTTTTGTCTTGATAAGAACTACACTAACTAAAGAATATTTGTTTTGTCTAGGAAAGTTTCCTGACAAGAGAATCATATATGTCAAGACGTCAGTAGGAATTTTAATGATCTTGAAAAAGGTTTCAAGAACAAATCAAGAATAAACTTTATCGATCATCACTAGCACACGACTTGAGGTTTACAACCTATCGTGTTGACATTATTTTGTTTCTATGCCATTCCAGTTGAGTTAATTATGTATGTGAGTTCTATGAGTTCTCATTTGAATGCATAAAGACAAAGGTCCTTGATTGATGGAAAGTACATTGATATGTAAGGATAAGTTGCTAAACTAATTGAAAGACATGGTGGGCACTCGTGTTACCATAAGGCTAGAAATCAAGAAAGTTCAATCCATATGAGTTTGGATTTGTCGCAAACTTGGTTTTGGCAAATTCACATGGATAGGAACTCATACACCATAAAATCTAAGTGTCATAAGATTCCCTCCTTCATAAAAATGACTGTAAGGAAATGCTTTCACTAAGAGAGATTTTAAGAATATAGCAATTGTGAAAAATTGTATTCTCAAATTCGATTATGGTTACGGCATCCCTTTCCATAGTTCGAATTGTGAGATTGGGCAATTAGTCTAACATTTAGGACTTATTGATATAAGTTCTGAATTGCTTAGACACACATATGAGCTATCTAAGGCTAAGTTGTATAAGTTTAAGAAGCTTAGATAAAGGCTTATCGAAGCATCCAGTATTAGAAATATGAACTTCAGAAATTCAATAGGCATTGTTTTCTGGAAGTTCAGTTGTTTTCTGAATACATGTCAAAACTAGTGGGAGCATAAGTGTTATGCTTATGTGATAATAATCATCATGATAGTGGGAGCATAAGTGTTATGTTTTCATGATTATTATGACAAGTATTTCAAGTTAGCAATATTAATTATAGAAAAACAAAGATTCAATTTGCAAAGTTACATGGGTTGAAAAGTTGTTTTTGCTATAATTAAGGGAGAGAATATTATACTTCGTTTCAAAATCTAAAGCTTAGATTGAGAAATTTTAATAAACTTAGTCAAAGGATACGTAGTGTGTTCTTAAATTTCGATTATGATTACGGCATCCCTCTTCATAGTTCGAATTGTGAGAACGTGACACATAAAATATTACGGCATCCCTCTTATGTAAGACTTTATGCATTGTGTCCCATACACTTCGGGTATAGGATCGATTGTAAATGCTTTAATACAAGTTATGAATATTTAAGATGAATAAGACAGTCGACTGAGTAATTCCGCCTCAAATCCACAACCAAACAAGGAACAAGAATTAAGGCGGAATCACTCACTCTAAGTCTGCAACATCTTAGTTATGCACAACCCTAATGTATATGCTAAGCCATTATAGCTTCTCTAAACAGATCTTTTAGTTCTCTTGAATACCGTGATCTATTTCAATATGTGATTTATTATAATTACTTTTAAGTGTTCTCCCTAAGTTTTAATCTTATATAAATATAAATTAATTTTTTAAAAGTAATTACTAGATCGCTCGTTGACGACTCTGGGGTTGATTCTCCTGCGGTGATCATCAGGATTCATCCGTCTGCATCTGAGTTCTTTGTTATCGGGCAGTCCCTCTGGTTGTGTCCAGTCTCACCACAACCATAGCAGGCTTGGTTTTCTTGAACTCCGGGGACTTGGGAGATCGGTTGAACTAGTGCCCCGCAGAAACAGATTGTGTGTCCCTTTCTGTGGCAGTTCAGACACTACATTTCCTGGCATACTTCAGTGTGGTGATAGTTGCACTTTCCACACTTTGGGAGGGTTCCAGCATATCGACTGGCAGGTGTTGGAGTAGCAGGCGTTGTAGCAGCGTAAATAGTTCTCGCTTGTTGCTCTTGCGGGGTTTCCAGTGTTGTTCGCTTCTTCTTCATCTTGTTCCCTGACTTCTGACTATAGTCCTTTCCCTTTGATGGTTCGGGCACAAGGACTTCTACACCATGGCGGACTCCATGGTCAATGAGTCGCTGGGCCAGGCATTTGGCACTATTAAATGTGGTTGGGGTTAGAAGACAATACATCTCCTTGGATTGGGGTAGCTAGACCCCATATGTATCTTTCTATTTTCTTGCTCTCTAGGGTAACCATCCTGGGGCATAGTGTTGCTAGGTCACAAAACCTATCAGTGTAGGCTGCTATGTCTAAGCCGACCATCTTGAGCTCCCATAGTTCTTGTTCCAGCTTTTGTACTTCGCCCTTTGGGCAATACTCTTCCAGCATTAACTCTTTTAGGTTTTCCTAACCTGTTGAGTTAGCCACTGATTGGGTCAGTGACTTAACATGGCTGTTCCACCATGTCAGGTCTCGGTTGGAGAAGGTGCAGACACCAAACTTCACTTTGCTCCCTTCTGTGCACGAACATATTTCGAAGACCGAATCTGTTTTCTCGAACCATCGCATCAGAGCAATGACTCCACCATTTCCGTTAAAGGAAAGGGGTTTGCAGTTGATGAAGTCCTTGCAGGAGAACTCCCTCGAGCACACATGGACCTCACTTTGAGTAGCATGAACAGGTGTTCCATTCCGCTGGAACTGATAGGATGATATTGAGCCATGGTTGTTGCCACAGCCGTAACTACTGCAACATTCAGAGTTGCCACATCGATTTGTGGAGAAGGTGTTGGAGTTATCGGAGTGGTGCGTCTGTTTGATCTGCAAGGAGGCATCTTTGCTAAAAGAATACAAAGATGAAATGGAAATAAGTCTAGAGCCATGGACACACGCCGAAAGCTAAAAGGACAAGGTTATTCTAGTTCTAGGTGTATCAGGTCCTGACTTCCACAGGGTTCTAGAAACAATTCATAAAAGAGTCTATACCGAATAAACTCTATGAATTTGAACTGGCTATCCTCGAATGAATATTTGTGACCTGAATAACTGTTACTAGTTACATGTAAAGAAAATAATCTTAACACATAGGGTGAGTAGTGTTTCCAGCAACTCATTAAGTTAACTTAGATTATTATTTATTAGTGTGATGCATATGAAGTTTTGGTTACTCCAGTTGATCCTTCTTTGAATACTTCTCATGAACTTGTCCTTGTTCCTTCTTGACTCTTCTGTTGTCTATTATGAGGAAGTAGTTACATTTATCTGGGTTTGTCGTGCGAGAATGGATGTGACTAGAGAATCTATAAGATTTAAGTAACTTTATGGGGCGATCCTTACAAAGTCCTTCAATAATTGTACAATGTATATAAGTTGTATATAATTTAAGATTAAATAGACCTTTGAATAAGTGATCCTACTCCAAAACCACAACCAAACAAGGAACAAGTAATGAGCGTAGATCACAAATTCCAAGTCTATAAAATCTCAATTATATAAAACCTTGGGAGTATACATCGTAAGATTATAGACTTATCCGTAAGGGTCTTTTATGTTATTACAGTAGTTATTTATATGTGACATCCCCAATTTTCACAGCCAGAAAAGACAAATTTTTGTTTATGCTTTATAAAAATCAGAGTACTTTTTTTTAAATAAAAGTGTTGTGGAATTTGTCCCCATAAAAACATGATAATTACGTTATGAAAACATTTCCGAAGAAATGTATTTTTTTATTTATTTTAAATCACTGGGATGTCATCATCAATACATGAAAATAAGCATAAACAGAACTTACATTCATTTACACAAGTGATCTACATCTCTTTTAAATCTCTTAGTGTAAAGTAGCTTCGTATCGACACCTGTGATACAAATAAGCTGGAGTGGGTCAGGTTGGGAAACCTGGTGACTACATATGGCTTTCAACCCACAGTAATATAATTATTATATTTAAACATCAAACAATCAACCCAATTACCCATTCCCATTATCTTCTTAAGGATTTACCCTAAGGATCAGCTATTTTGTCATTCATTCATTCCTAAGGATTATCCTAAGGAGTATGTATGAAGTCCATTGTTTTCAATGACACAGTTGTCAAGGACAGCTGCTAGTTCTATCACTTAGGCGCCGCTGCCAGAATTTGGACATTTTCTATGAGGCGCTTCTGCCGGTATTGACCTTTAAACGCTACTGTCATGGTCATAAGGCTCCCTATTAGGCGTAGCTGCCGATACTGTCCTTAGAGCATAGCTGCTAGGACGTTTACTGTAGATCTAAATCATCTACAGGTTGTGGCGCAGATGCCAATGCTCATCTATAGGGTACTAGGTTCACTGTTGCCAATGTATACCTATAGGGCACTAGGACCGTACTACTAATGTTCCTCTATTTCAGCTTTTATCCCTCATCATTCATCTACCCATGTTTTACCCAATATATTTTGTAGATATAAAATACTTTATACAGTTTACATCATTTAAAACATGTATAAAAATCTTTCACCAGCATAAACAACAAGTATTCAGACAATATGCACACATAGCATGTAATTTATATTAAAATAATTCATATCTATGTGTAAGATGAAAGAGACCATGCACTCACTTGAGAAGATGGTGACTTGGTGCTTAGACAACACTTCGTTACTCTTAACACAATTTTCCTCGACAAAACCTAGTATCAATATGACTAGGATTTAGTCTGACGTTAACCGCGACTAATTAATAGTCTAGCTATTATTATTATTATTATTATATAAGCGTTAAATAACATTCAATATATCTCATAATAATAGCCCAAATAATTATTTTAAGGTCCTAATAATGTTACTATAATTAATTAGAAGCTATATTAAAAATAGAGTAGGCGTAGCTCACTTACAACAGGTTTTATAGTAAAAACCGGGCTACACTGGTGCAGCATTTCTGAGCCGAAAGCTTTTCTTCTCGGAGTCCTCGGGCGCTCCGGGGCTTTCTTCTCGTGCTAGGGATGTTCCCTAGACTTTGGAGGGGTTTAGGGAGGCTAGAGAGAAGTTAGAGAGAGAAAGAGAGGCTTATGGTTTGAAGAAATTATGAAGAGTTCATCTCTTATTTATAGGAATTTTATAGTAAAGTAGTCTCCAAGCATCGTCCGTATCTTTCGCGTACAAGCTCCGTTTTCTATGTTCTTTATATACACGCATTGGTATTTACGAGTACTACAACTTTCATTTAGACCCCGTCGGCTAATTCTCCTTCTATCTCATATTTACAAAAACTATATCGAATTTGCCGCGTACGAAAAGTAGAGACTAAGCTTCGTCCATAACTTTCGCATACGAGCTTCGTTTTTTACACAATTTATATCCACGCGTAGGTAAAAATAAAATCTACAACTTTTCTTTTTACTCCGTCGGCTAATTCTCAACCGATCTTAAATTTAACAGTAGGAAGAGATTAGACTGTTAAATGATCACGAAGAATTCGTAACTCCTTCATAAGGACTCCGTTTTCGTCTGCCTTTTTTACCGTTGAGTTCTTATTAATGAGATCTTCAACTCTAATTTAGGTCGCATAAGCTAAAATGCGACAACCCGTATATTATTCCGTTAACATTTTGAATTAGCTCAGTTAAATTAAGACTTTTATTTTGACCCCGTGAGTGTCCAAATCCATTTGAAACAAGTGAAAACACCCTAAATTTTTAAGTGTTGACCACGTCGGGTTACGAAAACTAAATCGGGTACGACCATAAGCCTCGTTTAACGTCAGTGTCAGGTAGATTTCCACCGGGTCTCAAACTCTAACCATATATAAAGGTGAAAGAACTTCATTTGAAGCTTTTTCACTCTCTCGCACTACTCTCTCTCTCTCTCTCTATCTCTCTACAAATCAATGTTTTGATCCTAAACCACCCCTTTCAAGCTCCAATTTGGTTAGAAATTCATCCTAACTGATAGTGTAGCATGTTTAGCTTTAAAATTCGTGTTTAAATCACTCAAAAGGACCAAAAACATGTGTTTACAGCTCAGGAACTATCCCAAATCGTAAACACCCTTAAATGGGGTTTTGGAGCCCCAAAACCCTTCCAAACCACTTCTGGAGCTTAGATATGACTTTGGGGCTTACATGAATGGACTTAGAACACGAAAATCTTAACATATGTGGAGTAAACATGAGTTTACGGCCCAAGAACATGCTTGGACCGTAAACACCCCTTCTAAGGCCGTAAACACCTTTTAAGGTGTTAAAATGCCCTTTAAACACCTCCTAAGCCTTGGAATAATGTCTAGAACCATCCACCATTGTGTTAGGGACTTTAAACATGAGAGAAACCACCTTCTTAGGAGATTACATCCGTGAACCCCCCAAGGAATGGTTCCTGGGCCGTATACTCCTATAAAGTGGTCAAATGTCGCCCTAACTTCCTTCCATGGCTTGTACTTTGGACTAGAACCACTTATACTTAACCTAGGACCACCAAACACACATAAGGAAAGAGTAATTGAGAGTTTACGGCTGTAAACTCCTAGTTTACAGCCCTAAACTCCTTAAAATGGTCCATATGATGGTTTAAGCCCTTCCCTTTCCTTAGAACTTAACCTAGCCTTATTCCACTAGTGTTATAAGACCATTAAGCAACCAAGAACACACCACCCATGAGTTTACAGCCGTAAACTCATGGGGATATTGTCTATGGGCCGTAATCTCCTTTAGGAGTTTACTCTTGAAGAGAAAACTCCATAATTAGGTCATACACCTCCTTAGATGCTACCCGGATCACTCCTAACACTTGAAATGAAGTGTTTTCGTGCCTCGGAGCGTATATTCTTATCCAATTAGTAGTTCATAGTTTAATTAGATACAATTATGTATCTCTTCATATTACCTAGGAACATCGCGTGTACTCAAGCCCCGAACTGACACTTAGCATCCAACCGACACATTTCTCATCTGGTGAGTTCATACCCCTACACCTTTTCCTGTGTTTTCCAGTGTTTTCAGGGGGAATACAAGCAAATCATAAAGGTTTTTGAAACTTATAATTGATGTAATTATATGATTTCCTGACAAACATTAAATACTAAATCCCTTTTGTAATATGCGGACCATAAGGGAGGTTTTCAGACTGTAATTACATAGCTTTCAAACAATATGGGAACTCATCAAATCATCCGATTTATAACTCATCTAATCATTTAAATTATTAAGGGAATAAATTAGGATCGACATTACTTGTTTTATGGATTCAAAAACTATGTCTGATTTAGTTTATCCATGTTTAATCTACAGTATCTCGTTGAATAATTATCTCGTATTTGATTATTTATATTTTACCAAAGTATTTCGAAACTCGAGAACGATATATTTTTCCTTGAATTGGTAATACTAGCTTGTGAGATTCGTCTTCATTATTCCCTACGGGGTATCAGTAAATCCTCTCCGGAAGTATAACCAGAGTCTCCAGGGGGAGAACGTGAAATTTGTGGATAGATCTATTCGGGACTGACAATCCCACACCTTAACTGCTAGCTACAGTTAGGAGGGCACGCCTGGGGTGACAAATTTTGGATTCTAGCGACGCCTGAAGAACGTCATGGAGGTCACGTGTCAAATTAGTATGGTTATACGACTCACAATACGTATTAAATTAACAAATTTTATTCACGGATGTTTTTCTCTCTTCTATAGTTTATGTATTGAAACTAATGTACTTTCAAAGATAATCAAGCTTTGAAAATAATTCACTTAAACATTACAAGTAGGGTAGATACTTGTATACTTCGTTTCGAATCGATAACAAACCACAAACTTTTAAGGAAAATAAGGGTTTTTTCCTGTGATCACGAAACTGTTCTTAACTAGATTGTGTAACAAACGAATAACTCAACTCTTCTTATAAGAAAATATGCGATTTTCTTGGATAACAACTTTTTCAGAAACCAAAGGAAACTTGTTCTTTTACTAAAATAAACTGCTTATGAACTCGCCAGCTTTATTCTGATATTTTTAAAACTGCTTGTATTCTCAGGACAATGTAAGACAGGTACCCCGCGATCTTTTGGAGAAGACGGAGCATTTTAGCAGTCTCGTCTTTACTTTTGTTCATTTTGGATGTATATATTTATAATCATGTATAACTTTACTTTCAAACAAATGTAAATACTTCTATGTAATGTAATGGTTGTGTTTACTGTGCTTACTATATACATTGGTTGTGATACTTTACATGACGTCCTCCGCCCCAGTGCGTTTCCGCCATCGGTTTCGGGGTGTGACAGATTGGTATCAGAGCCCTTGTGTATAGTGAACTAAGTATATCGAACCTTACATGGTATAAGACTATAAACACTAAAGGGGCCGAAGTGCTCTGAACTAAAAGTATACTTTAAAATATAAGTATTTTTCAAAAGTATACAAGAATACCTAAACGTCAGAGACTGTAACTTCGAGTAGAACAAAACATAAGTAATTGGGTGTTGTGCGCTGCGGTTAAACCTGGGCGGTTATGTAGTCGGTTCTAGGATCAATTTAGCCTGATCAACTATATTCATTCTAGACACGGCCACCATGTGCTTGGGAGTGAATGTGGTGTGCATCATGCCTAAAACTTACCTAATATCCAAACAACGAGTCATCGTCACAGCGAAACATAAAATACTATAGGAGTGTTTTAGGCAGAGCTGAATACGTTGAAGAAATTCATTCCGACTGTTGCTACTTCTTCCTTCCTTAGCGATAGTTTATCTATTTTGATAACTCTTTCTTGTTTTGATAACTCCTTCCTGTTTTATCGCTTAGTAGATCATTAGACCTGTTATAATGAGATATCTCTTGTTCCATATTTCTTGATTCAATTCAGAGGACTTATTGTGACAACTGTCAATTCAGGTCATTCTTGGACTCATGCATCTTTATAATAACCATTCATGCACAACATGCCATGACCTAGTAGTATAAATTAGGTCAAAAATCTTGCATAAACTAGGATCCAACTAAGGTCTAGGACTAATATACTTGATACTTACAATTCTAGTAAGTTGCTTAGCTACAATAGGAAATGCCAATACTATAATTAGAATAAGCTTCAAACTTTGTTATAATTGAAATAGGGTATAAAACTCTAAAAATAAATTAAAACACTCTAATTATACTTCAACATGTTGTTGAATATCAATCAATGTTCCAAAAACTCTAAACAGCCAAAAATCCAAATTTATAAATCTTAAAGCTTAAAAACTTTATAAAATTTGGCTATAAACTTTCTAATATCAAATTTTATTAATCAAATTATGGATTATACCAATGAAATAGAAATATAAATTACAAGTATTAATCATAATTTATTAGTTAAAAACAAGATTTTTAAATAAATCAAAAATTGCTTAAAGAATCACTTTTATAAAAATTAGATTTTTATAAAAATTAGATTTTTATAAAAATTAAGGAGGGATTTTTTATAAAAATTTGAATTTAGGAGAGAGGAGGCTTTAATGCCTCAAAAATCTGGCCATCTCCCCTCTCCCCATGCACTCTCTTCCCAAAACTCATGATTAAACTCAAACCCACACTCCACCTCTTCTCTCTTCACTCTTCTCACTTCACTCTCTTCACACACTTCACCCTATTCCTCTCTCTCTCTAAACTCACGAAATTTCTCTCATTTCTCTGCCAAATTTCAAGACTTTGAAGACCTTGAAGTGTTCTTACTTCTCTCAAGATCATAACCAAGGTAAACAACATCATCTTCTTCCATAGTTTGATGATTCTACTTCTTTTCCTTCTTAGTTTTCTCTTCTTTTAGGATTCTATGCCTTTCCATGGCTAGAAATCTTTATTCTCCCCTTGTGGTTTGTAGATTCTCACCATAACACAATGCATGTGTTAAAGATGGTGAAAATCCGGGATCAAACCCATGCAAGGAGTGGAAAAGAAGCACATATGATCATGTGACATCAAAACATAATATTTCATGTTCTTCTCCATTTCTTGTGTGTTCATGCATGAACGAAAGCATTAAACCATTTCTAGTACATCTTGGATGCTCATTCATTCCATGCATGTGTTAGAAATCGGGCCTTACCAAGGACATGCATGATGTTCTTATTGAAATACCCTAAAAATGCACACAAGCAAACATGCAATCTGCCAGATTATTTTGTTCGACTTTGAACAGTCATAACTCAGTCATTTTTTAACCAAATCATGATATTCTTTTTGTATTGGTTAGTTCCACGAGTTAACTTTCAAACCCAACTGGTCTTACTGTAAAATATTAAATATCCGATTTTTGGCAGATTTTACAAAAAGGTTGCGCATACAGCTCTTTTTCTGTGATCACTATTTTTATCTTGCTTAAACAATGGTCTTAAACCCAACCATAAATCTTAGGAAAAATACCTTAGAAACTTAACATATCTAGTGAGTTATGGTTGAAATTTCGTGGCTTAAAACCTCACTGAATGGGCTACAAAAATTCATGAACCTCAGCCACATCTACACTTCATGCATTATTGCATGCAACTTTTCTTAAATTGTTTGGAATCATTACCCTCATTTCTCTTCTGAATACATTCTTAACATTTTTACTTTTGAAAGCCCTTGCATGCATGAGATAATCTGGAAAATTACAAGAGCTTTTGTTATTTATTTGATTTATTAGAATTATTGCTAAAACCAAGGGCATAAATCATATAAAATACTTCCAGAGGTCAATAAATCCTAAATAAATTCATGGATGATACTTATGGGGAATAATGACCCCTCACCAAATTTCAGCAATTTTTGTTACTGTTTCATATGATTTCTAATTTTCTTTTATTTAGGACATGATAAATTACAAAACCACTTTTTAGGATGTGAAAATTGTATCTAACAATTTTCGCATACCTTACTTGTGATGGGTGACTCAAGAAAATAATTTCAAGATTTTTCATCATGTCTAGCTATTTTTCCCAATTTTTGGTAATTATAATGGCTTAAAAATGGGAAAAATAGTTCTGATTATCCAAAATTCATGAAAATTTGCCAGGATATCATATTATATAGTAGGAGGTTACATAAAAATTTTGAATATTTTTCTCCACTGTAAACTATTTTTCCCTTATTTTCTAAAGTTAATTGCACTAAAATTCACTTAAATATACATAAATACCCAAAACCAGTTTATACATTATGAAAACCACTTTTGATATTTTTCCCAAGATATTTATACTGTAAATGATGTTACAAAAATTTATGGTAATTTATTTTAACTGTTTAATAATATTTCTTTAATTAATGACTATTTAAAGGAATAAAACAAGGAAAAATACAAATAACCACTGAAAAATATATTTTATATTTTTCCCAGCCTATTTATGTATAATAACAATTAAATAAAAAGTTTGGGTAATTTTGGAAACTGTTTACTATTTATTTCAATTTTTATTGAAATAAATGCTCAAAAATTATAAAATATAATTAAACAGCTTGGAAATCCATTTTTATAATTTTCCCAGCTTAGTATTGTGTATTAACAGTTAAATAAAAAGTTTGAGAATTTTTATCCCTCGAATGCTATTTTTCGTGAATTTATGTTGTTATTGAGACTTAAAATTTGGAAAATTAACCTTCCAAGGTTGTAATTAATCGCACGACTTGTAAAATTTCAATACATCAGAAAAAGTGTAACAAAATGATATAAATCCAATACTAAAACATAAATTGGCATTTCCCTATATGTAGAGTTTAGTATATTAGCATTAGATATCGACATGGAAACTCACTAGTGCGTGTGTTTGGTGTCGTAGGATCCCGGTAGTAAGACGTTGGTGCATCCCGAAGTACCGCTTGTGTCTACACAAAACATCGTGAGTATTCACGCACTCCCCTATTTTCAGTTTTATGTTTTGGGGTGGAAAAGCATGTCCAGAAAAACTATTGTTTGCATGTTGTACTTAAATTGAATTGTATCAAACATGATTGCTATTGTATTGCTATGTTTCTTTATGTATGTCTATGCAACACGGAACATGAGAACTTATCGTACAAAGGCCCTTCCCTTATCTCTAACCATTAACTCTTTGAGCCAATGGTCGTTATGGATAGCGCTATTAGGAATTGACAACTCCTCACTCGCCCGAATCGCTGGAGTGCATGATACCATATTCATCTATGGAACGATAAGCATAGATCTCGATAGGGCTTCAGTCATAGGTTTGGTTGAGACTCATTGTTTGCTCATACACATACAAACGCGTTTCTCGTTATAGCAATAAACTTGTATTCATTAATAGCAATCAACTTGTTTATCATTGAAGCAATGTACTTGTATTTACGAAAAGCCTTATTGTACGCTCGATTTTATAAACTTGTGATACTCACCAACTATTTTCATAGTTGACGCTCGTTTTACATGCTTTTTCAGGAAATAATTAGTAAGTGGATGTAAAGATTCATCATCATAGAGCATGCTGCATCGTGTTGAAGCTATTATGAAGCTATATTTTGAACAATGTTATTTTGAAAAACTTGTATTTTGTTCTTTTGAAGCTATGGGTTGTAAACTTTTAAATACTGCTATGGTGATGTATCTTTATCTTTTGCAATGAAACCGTTATCGCTGTCATACCTTGCGTTTCCGCTTTAGCGGGGTGTGACACTTATGATCCTCTATTTCCTGGCTATTTTAAGATCAAGATGCCTCCAAAGAAAAGACCCAGCTCAAATAACAACAATCCTCCTCCACCACCACCTCCCCCTCCATTTGATCCCGCCATGTTTCAAGCTGCTGTTAATGCTGTTGTGGCTGCTACCATATCACAAATGAATCCTGGTGGTTCAGGCGGGCCAGGAGGTGGTACTCAGCCTCAAAACCAGGAAGGTAGTCACTGACACCGGAAGGATTGTTCCTACAAAGACTTTATGAACGCGAAACCCACACCCTTCAATGGCACTGGAGGTGTCATTACCCTAACTCGATGGTTCGAGAAAATTGAATCTATCTTCGAAATCTGTGCCTGTTCAGAATTCGACAAAGTGAAGTTCACCGCATGCACGTTCACCGACAATGCCCTGACTTGGTAGAACGGCCGAGTCAAATCCTTAACCCTACCTGTAGCCAATGCTATGGGTTGGGAGATCATGAAAGAGCTTATGATTGCAGAGGATTTCCCTTGGGGAGAAATGCAGAAGCTGGAACACGAAATTTGGAACCTGAAGATGAAGGGTTCCGATATCGCCGCTTACACCTCCAGATTTGAGGACTTAGCGCTTCTTTGTCTGGGAATGGTTACCCCGGAAAGTAAAAAGGTGGAAACATTCATCTGGGGGCTGACCCATCCAACCACGGGAAATGTTTTGGCTGTGAAGCCAAACACATTCGACAACGCTAAATGCTTAGCGCAAACTCTGATTGATCATAGTGATGATCCCGACGAGGTGACCATCGCTCGCGAACTGGCTAAAGGGAGTGGTGAAAATAAAAAGAATTTCTGGAACAAACGGAAGGGTCAGGATTCGTAGGGATCCTCGAAGAAATGGCAAACAGTAGCAGTTCATGCTAGTACAACCCCGACCGCAGCTCCTACAACTCAAACTCCTACCAGTGGATACACTGCTACCCTCCCCTGGTGCGGCAAATGCAGTTATCACCATCGTATTCCCGGGCCTTGTCGTGAAAAGCTCTACAACAATTATGGTAAGAAAGGCCACATTGCACAAAACTGTAGGAACCTAACTCAGTCAACCAGTCAAGCTTCCGGAACGGGTGTTGGTCGGGCCTACTACGGTTGTGGTGAGGTCGGGCATTTCAAGAGAAACTGCCCCAAGGCAGCGACAGCCAGCAACACTGGGAGAGTCCTAGCTATGGGACGAGAAGAGGCAGTCGCTGATCCCACCATTGTCTCGGGAACGTTCCTTCTCGACAACTCTTATGCTAGTATCCTTTTCGATTCTAATGCTGAAAGAAGTTTTGTTATCCATACATTCAAACATCTTCATAAACCTAACCCCAACCATTAATTGAAACGTTTACCGTCAAGATGGCTAACAGAGAGAAAGAAAACGCCAACGATATATTCATAGGATGTACCCTTACCCTGAACGATCACTCTTTTCCCATCGACCTAATGCTAGTTTCCATAAAGAGCTTTGATGTTATCATTAGCATGGATTGGTTGAGTCCCAATCATGCTGATATCCTTTGTTATGAAAAAGCCATCCGTCTTAATCTCCCTTCTAGCCAGACTCTCATGATCTACGGTGATAAACTTATTCCAATCTTCGTATCATATCTTGCATCAAAGCTCAAAAGCTTCTGCGAAAGGAGTGTTACGCATTCCTAGCTCATGTAATCAATGAGAAACAGGAAGTTAAAGACCTCGAGAGCATCCCCGAAGTCTGCAACTTTCCTAATGTCTTTCCCGAAGAGCTCCCGGGAATTCCTCCCGAACATCAAGTCGAGTTTCGCATCGATTTAATTCCTAGAGCCAATCCTGTAGCTAAGTCTCCGTATCGCTTAGCTCCAACATAAATGCAGGAGTTATCGAGTCAGCTTAATGAGCTGCTCGACAAAGGGTTCATCAGACCGAGTTCTGGGGAGCCCCGGTTTTATTTGTGAAGAAGAAAGATGGATCCTTTCGGATGTGTATAGACTACCGCGAGTTGAACAAGTTGACAGTCAAAAACCGATATCCTCTTCCTCGAATAGACAACCTTTTCGATCAACTTCAGGGAGCCAGTAACTTCTCGAAGATAGACCTCGGATCAGGGTACCATTAGCTTCGAGTTCACGAGAATGATGTTTCCAAGACAACATTCAGGACTCGATATGGTCACTACGAGTTCGTAGTGATGCCCTTCGGTCTAACCAATGCACCGGCTGTGTTCATGGACCTGATGAACCGGGTGTGTCGCCCCTTTTTGGACTAGTTCGTCATCGTGTTCATTAACAACATACTTGTCTATTCCCGAAGCGAAGAAGATCACAAACAACACTTGAGGGTAGTGTTGGAAACTCTTAGAGCGGAGAAGTTGTATGTGAAATTCTCCAAGTGCAAATTCTGGATTCGGAAGCTAGTTTTCCTTGGTCACGTGGTAAGCGAGGAGGGTATACACGTGGACCCATCAAAAATCAAGATGATACAGAATTGGTCGGCACCGAAGACACCCACAGAAATCTGTCAATTCTTGGGTCTTGCTGGCAACTATCGCAGGTTCATTCAGAATTTTTCCAGAATCGCCAAACCCCTAACTACTCTGACACAAAAAGGTGTACCCTTTTCTTGGAGTGAGAAGAAAGAAACAACATTTCAAACATTGAAGCGAGCCTTGTGCAGCGCAACTATCCTATCCCTGCCCGAAGGAACAGAGGATTTCGTTGTTTATTGCGATGCGTCTAATCAGGACATAGGCTGTGTGCTTAGCAGAGAGGAAAAGTTATCGCTTATGCCTCGAGACAGCTGAAGGCACACGAAGTTAACTACACGACTCATGATCTGGATCTAGGAGCAGTGGTCTTCGCACTGAAGATTTGGAGACATTATCTCTATAGAATTAAGTGCACGATCTTCACCGACCATAAAAGCTTACAACACATCTTCAATTAGAAGGACTTAAACATGAGGCAACTGCGATGGGTAGAGCTACTCATTGACTATGAGTGTGAAATCCGCTACCATCCCGGCAAGGCCAATGTGGTAGCAGATGCCCTGAGCCGAAAGGAGAGTTCAAGACGCAAGGCTAAGACATTAACGATGATCATTCATTCCCACCTATCCGTACAGATCCGAGAAGCCCAGTTGGAAGCCCTAAAACCAATGAACATGTTGAATGAAGCCTTGAGGGGAATGGATAAGAAACTTGAGATCATAGGTGATAGAGTCTACTGTTTCATGGATCGAATCTGGACCCCAAGGTTCGGAGGACAGAGAAGTTGTTATGAACGAAGCTCACAAGACTAGATACTCCATTCACCCAGGTTCGGACAAGATGTACCTGGATCTCAAGAAACAATACTGGTGGCCAAACATGAAAGCCGAAATAGCTACCTTCGTGGGCAAGTGTTTGACTTTCGCCAAGGTAAAGGTCTAGTATCAGAAGCCCTCGGGTCTGCACCAGTAGCCCGAGATACCTGAATGGAAATGGGAGATGATTACAATGGATTTCATCACCAAGTTACCTAGATCTCCGAGTGGGTACGATACCATTTGGGTAATTGTCGATCGTCTGACAAAATCCGCTCACTTCCTTCCGATTAAAGAATCATTTAAGATGGAAAGACTCACGCAAATCTACATCCAAGAGATAGTCCGACTACAGGGTGTGCCTGTGTCTATTATCTCCGATCGAGATAGTAGGTTTACCTCAAGGTTTTGGCAGTCCCTTCAGAAAGCTCTTGGAACTAAGTTGGATATGAGTACAACTTATCATCCTCAGACTGACGGACAAAGTGAGGGCACTATCCAGACCCTAGAAGACAATCTAAGAGCATGTGTCATCGATTTCAGAAAGTCGTGGGACACCCATTTACCCTTGATCGAGTTCTCGTATAACAACAGCTACCACACCAGCATCAAGGCTGCCCCGTTCGAAGCCCTCTATGGTCGCAAGTGCAGATCCCCTTTGTGTTGGGCCGAGGTAGGGGACACGCAGCTAGCCAAGAGTCGAGTCCCCGACAGTGCTCTCACAGGTCTTGAAATCATCCGCGAAACCACCGAGAAGATCCTTCAAATTCGAGATCGATTGAAAACTTCACTAGACCGACAGAAGAGTTACGCCGATAAATGACGGAAACCATTGGAATTCCAGGTTGGAGATCATGTCTTGTTAAAGGTCTCGCCCTGGAAAGGCATGATACGCTTTGAAAGCGCGGAAAACTTAACCCGAGGTACATAGGACCTTTCAAGATCCTCGCTAGGATCGATCCTGTAGACTATAAAGTCCGACTACCTCAAGAACTTAGCAACATCCATCCTGTCTTCCACGTCTCTAACCTTAAAAAGTGTCTATCCGAAGAAACCCTCGTAATCCCTCTTGAGGAGATCGAGATCAACGAAAACCTGAACTTTGTTGAAGAACCCATCAAAATCATGGATCGAGATATCAAACGTACGAAACAAAGTCGTATTCCGATAGTGAAGGTACGCTGGAATGCCAAGCGGGGACCCAAGTTCACTTGGGAGCGCGAAGACTCGACGAAACGGAAATATCCGCATCTCTTTCCAATTTTATGATTTGTATTTTAATTCTAAATTTCGGGACGAAAATCCCTCTAACAGGGGGATAATGTGACAACCGATAAATTATTCTGTTAACATTTTGAATTAGGTCATTTAATTTAAGAATTTTATTTTGACCACGTGAGTGTCCAAATCCATTTGAAACAAGTGAAAACGCCCTAAATTTTTATTTGGAAAATTTTTAAGTTTCGACCACGTCAGGTTACGGCAACTAAATCGGGTACGACCATAAGCCTCGTTTAACGTCAGTATCAGGTAGATTTCCACCGGGTCTCAAACTCTAATCATCTATAAAGGTGAAAGAACTTCATTTGAAGCTTTTTCACTATCTCTCACTACTCTCTCTCTCTCTCTCTCTCTCTATATATATATATATATATATATATATATATATATATATATATATATATATATATATATATATATATAATCCAAGTTTTGATCCAAAACCACCCCTTTCAAGCTCCAATTTGGTTAGAAATTCATCCTAACTGATAGTGTAGCATGTTTAGCTTTCAAATTCGTGTTTAAATCACTCAAAAGGACCAAGAACATGTGTTTATGGCCCAGGAACTATCCCAAACCGTAAACACCCTTAAATGGGGTTTCGGAGCCCCAAAACCCTTCCAAACCACTTCTGGAGCTTAGATATGACTTTGGGGCTTACATGAATGGACTTAGAACACGAAAATCTTAACATATGTGGAGTAAACATGAGTTTATGGCCCAAGAACATGCTTGGACCGTAAACACCCCTTCTAAGGCCGTAAATACCTTTTAAGGTGTTAAAATGCCCTTTAAACACCTCCTAAGCCTTGGAATAATGTCTAGAACCATCCACCATTGTGTTAGGGACTTTATACATGAGAGAAACCACCTTCTTAGGAGATTACGGCCGTAAACCCCCCAAGGAATGGTTTCTGGGCCGTATACTCCTATAAAGTGGTCAAATGTTGCCCTAACTTCCTTCCATGGCTTGTACTTTCGACTAGAACCACTTATACTTAACCTAGGACCACCAAAAACACATAAGGAAAGGGTAATTGAGAGTTTACGGTTGTAAACTCCTAGTTTACAGCCGTAAACTCCTTAAAATCTTCCATATGATGGTTTAATCCCTTCCCTTGCCTTAGAACTTAACCTAGCCTTATTCCACTAGTGTTATAAGACCATTAAGCAACCAAGAACACACCACCCATGAGTTTACAGCCGTAAACTCATGGGGCTATTGTCTGTGGGCCGTAATCTCCTTTAGGAGTTTACTCTTGAAGAGAAAACTCCATATTTAGGTCATACACCTCCTTAGATGCTACCCGGATCACTCCTAACACTTGAAATGAAGTGTTTTCATGCCTCGGAGCGTATATTCTTATCCAATTAGTAGTTCATAGTTTAATTAGATACAATTATGTATCTCTTCATATTACCTAGGAACATCGCGTGTACTCAAGCCCCGAACTGACACTTAGCATCCAACCGACACATTTCTCATCTGGTGAGTTCATACCCCTACACCTTTTCCTGTATTTTCCAGTGTTTTCAGGGGGATTACAAGCAAATCATAAAGGTTTTTGAAACTTATAATTGATGTAATTATATGATTTCCTGACAAACATTAAATACTAAATCCCTTTTGTAATATGCAGACCATAAGGGAGGTTTTCAGACTGTAATTACATAGCTTTCAAACAATATGGGAACTCGTCAAATTACGATCGACATTACTTGTTTTATGGATTCAAAAACTATGTCTGATTTAGTTTATCCATGTTTAATCTACAGTATCTCGTTGAATAATTATCTCATATTTGATTATTTATATTTTACCAAAGTATTTCGAAACTCGAGAACGATATATTTTTCCTTGAATTGGTAATACTAGCTTATGAGATTTGTCTTCATTATTCCCTACGGGGTATCAGTAAATCCTCTTCGGAAGTATAACCAGAGTCTCCAGGGGGAGAACGTGAAATTTGTGGATAGATCTAGTCGGGACTGACAATCCCACACCTTAACTGCTAGCTACAGTTAGGCGGGCACGCCTGGGGTGACAAATTTTGGATTCTAGCGACGCTTGAAGAACGTCAAAGAGGTCACGGGTCAAATTAGTATGGTTATACGACTCACAATATGTATTAAATTAACAAATTTTATTCACGAATGTTTTTCTCTCTTCTATAGTTTATGTATTGAAACTAATGTACTTTCATAGATAATCAAGCTTTCAGAATAATTCACTTAAACGTTACAAGTAGGGTAGATACTTGTATACTTCGTTTCGAATCGATAACAAACAACAAACTTTTAAGGAAATAAGACTTTTTCCTGGGATCACGAAACTGTTCTTAACCAGATTGTGTAACAAAAAAATAACTCAACTCTTCTTATAAGAAAATATGCGATTTTCTTGGTTAACAACTTTTTCAGAAAACCAAAGGAAACTTGTTCTTTTACTAAAACAAACTGCTTATGAACTCACCAGCTTTATGCTGATATTTTTAAAAGTGCTTGTATTCTAAGGTCAACGTTAGACAGGTACCCCACGATTTTTTGGAGAAGACGGAGCATTTTAGCAGTCTCGTCTTTACTTTTGTTCATTTTGGATGTATATATCTATAATCATGTACAACTTTACTTTCAAACAAATGTAAATACTTCTATGTAATGTAATGGTTGTGTTTACTGTGCTTACTATGTACATTGGTTGTGATACTTTACATGATGTCCTCCCCCCAGAACGTTTCCGCCATCGGTTTCGGGGTGTGATATAAAAACTGCTTGAACTAAAATTCGAGTTTCGGGTCATGCACCGTTATGCCAAATCTTAGAAAAATCATAACTTCCTCACGAAGTCAGATTTGGGTGTTCTTTTTATGGACACTATCGGTTTAACATTTTCTACGACTTTTGTTTAGATCGCTAAGGCTGAAAGTCGCTCTATCGTAAATTCACTATTTACGCTTCCCGGTGCCATGCCGGTTTTGCCGTAAAACTTCGACGGGACATAACTTCCTAGTTATAACTCGGATTTCGGTGTTCTTTATATGTATAGAAACCTTGAGACATATTCTACAACTTGGTTAAGACTATTTGTTATAAATAATATTTTGCTGAAAAGTCGTTTTCGACACTTATTGCCTCTAAATTAATTAGCCATGATCTACAGGCGTTACAATTATCCCCCCATAGGATGATTACGTCCCGGAATCATCAACGAAATAGGATTGTATAATGACTCCATATGTGATCTCTTCATCCTATGTAATAACTATAACTTCTATGTTGCTTCGAACGAGTATCTAACTCTTGGACTCCTTGACTGCAGGCGGTGCTCGGTCTTGCACCTGCTCTTTAGACTTTCAATCATGACCTTCGTGTCATAGTCTCATTCTTTATCAAAGACTCCTTCTTCTTCTTAACAAACTTAGGATAAGTTAATTTGATTACTACAATTGACCGATGTGTCATATTCTAATGACCTATCATCGTATGTAGCAACGCTTAGACTCAGGTCTGTTAGAGTCAAATTCTGAAATGGAATATGCCTTCCTTCATGGTCTAATGTGATATAATCACATTTTAACATGTAGAATTTCTAGCTACCAACTTCTTTAAGAACGAGCGCGATACTTCTATTGATCGCTTTGATTTCAATCGTTTGGTTTAAGTTGGACGCTACATCAAACTTGGTTCTCTGAACCACGTAACCAACTCATCGTAGTCGGACTCAATGTGATATGACCACTAGGGTCGGGATAACAACAATCTTCTTAGTCATTACCAAAATAATGGTAACGACATACTTGAATAAAACGAAATCAATTACTAGCTTCTTGGTAACCTTGTGACTTTCCCTAATCCAAGTGTGAGTCTTGTGCTTCCCGTAGTATAGGCATCTACTACCATTCACATTTACTCATACTCGTCCCAAGTATTGTCCCGCAGTTTCCCAAGTCACGATGCAGAAAATCACACAATCATTCAACATATCAGATAACAAAACGAAGGTTTTATATTATTTCTCGAAACGATTACATAGGTGTTCAAGTTCAACCTATACTATGCCTCTAATAGGCTACACCACGTGGTACTATTTACATGACTACTTCATAGACCCTCATTCCTAATTCCTTGCATCATCAGCTGCTTCGTCTAGGATCATATGGAACGCTCTTACCTTTGGTTTTGATGGCACATTTGGCTTTGTCGCCCCTTCTCTCTTTGGGAAATCTTGCTTGAAGTGCCCTTCCTCATTACATTCGTAACACACCCTTTTGTTGAATTTACACTCGTTGGCATAATGCCCATGCTTCCCACACTTGAAACAAGTCACCTCCTCACCGCATTTTATAGAGTGTTTCTTTTTGCACTTCTCGCACCATCTTTCTTCACTCCTTCCTCCTCTAAACTTCCTTGTACTGGACATGCTTCTCTCATCGGGTGTCGCAGACCCATCAAACTTCCTCTTTTCGCCAACCTCGGTCTTGTTGGCGGCTCTTCCCTTGATCATCTCCTCAACCGACTTGGCAGCCCAGATAGCTGCCTCCAAAGTAGGTGCCTGAAGCACTGGTACCGCGTACTCCCATAGAAGTCCTTTTGCATACTTGTCAATTTTCGTCACCTCATCCGGAACAAGACGTAAGGCGAACTCCATCTTCTCTGTGAATTTGTTGGTGTATTCATCAATAGACATGCTTCCTTTCTTCAAGATAAGGAATTGGTTTTCTAGCTCGAGCAGATTTTGGGCTGAGCAGTACCTACGTTTGAACTGCACCAAAAACTCTGCCCAAGTCAGTTGAAGGGGTTCATTGGGGCTTAGAGTCTTCCCTAGAGTGTTCCACCAACAAACCGCACGTCCTCTGAACTGGCGTACCGCAAACGTGGTTTGTAGTTTGCCTCTGCAACCACACGTCATGAAAGCTAACTCCATCTCCGAGATCCAATCCATGACCCCGATCGGATCTTCCGTTCTAGTGAAATTCGATGGCTTGCAAGTCAGAAAATCCTTGTACTTGCATCCATTCCTCTCGACTCCGTCATCTTGATTGTTTTGTCGAACTATTGGTGGGTTGACTTGACCAACGGTTCCACTGTAGTTTCCCTCCTTAGTCTACCCTTCATTCAACTCGGGTTGTTCGATCTGTATGGTCGCTTCCTCTCGATTTTGTTGGAGCAGACGTCTGGTTTCCTCCATTTGACGATCCAACATCGCCTGGATCATCGCTTTCACTCTGGCCATCGTTATTGGCTCAACAGCAGCCACCACAACCGGTATTTGCTCAATCACTGGGGGTTGATCTCGGTTCCCATTTGCATTCACGTTTCCGTTATGGGTCCTTGCCATCTTGATCTATAGATCGAATAAGGTGACTCTAGATCTTTATTTAGGATTGACGTTTAAATCATCCTTATCACCCCGAAACATTTATATGCTAGTTCTAATATCGTAGTTAAACGCTTAGAATTCTAAACACATAAAGTTTCCAGATCCGGTCGGCAATAAACCATAGATCTGAACAAATAACAGCATATCAGGCACAAGCATTTAACACATAGGCACAATTCCTAAAATAAGCTAGTGCTCACACCTCACAATCATCACTTAGCACTCTAAGTTTAAGTCTAGAAATAAATCCATATTCCTAGTTCTCTTAAACTAATGCTCTGATACCAACTGTGACATCCCCAATTTTCACGGCCAAAAAAGACCGATTTTTGTTTATGCTTTATAAACATCAGAGTACTTTTTTTAATAAAAGTGTTGCGGAATTTGTCCCCATAAAAACATGATAATTACGTTATCAAAACATTTCCGAAGAAATGTATTTATTTATTTATTTTAAAACACTGGGATGTCATCGTCAATACAGGAACATAAGCATAAACAAAACATACATTCACTTACACTACTGATCTACATCTCTTTTAAATCTCTCAGTGTAAAGTAGCTTTGTATCGTCACCTGTGATACAAATAAGCTGGAGTGGGTTAGGTTGGGAAACCTGGTGAGTACATAGGGTTTTCAACCCACAATAATATAATTATTATATTTAAACATCAAACAATCAACCCAATTACCCATTCCCATTATCTTCTTAAGGATTTACCCTAAGGATCAGCTATTTCTCATTCATTCATTCCTAAGGATTATCCTAAGGAGTATGTACGAAGTCCATTGTTTTCAATGACACAGCTATTGATGTGTGTAAAACCAACTAGTTTTAATCCTACTAACTTAGACACAAAATAAACACACGAAAGGCAGTGTACCTATCGATTAGTAATATAGTTCAAGCAAGTAGGGTATCGAACACAGGGAACGGTAAACAATTAAAATAAATGCTAATATTATCTAAATAAAACAAATAACAAAAGGGGGGTTTTCTCTAGTTTTACAAGACTAGAAACTTAATTAGAATAACCAACACACAAATTAACTAACTAGCAACTAAAAGAATTAATTACCAACTAAATTGAATAGTAAAGAGGACTTCTGTTTAGGTACGACTCATTTGTTCCCATGGATGATTTTAATGTATCGGATTAATTCTTCATTGGCTACCGATTAAGATAATTAGGTTCATGTTCGCTATTCCTAATTCTTAGAAAACAAATTAACTCAAGCAATGGCCAGTTGTCTAAGTTAACGGGTTTCCTAGATTATTGATTCGGGTTAAGTAATACTTGTAGTGGTTAACTAAATTGGCCCTTCAATTAACCTCTTGTCGATGTTCATCCAACAAGCTTACACATTAAGTTACCTATCTTCTAGTTAATTCTAGTTTCACGTTCGTTATTCCTAGACATACAACTATGTGGTCACAATAAATCATATGAAATTAATAACTAAGAGATGTTCATACAACTTAATTACTGATTTATTAATAGAAGAATAGTTATTGTCAACACATAAGGTTCTTTAACAAGCTTAACAAAACATAATTACCAATCAAAATTAATCCTACTCAAATAATCAATCTATGTTCACAAAATTGTCTACCCTAACAGAAGAATAAGTTTTTAGCTCATGATTGCAGTAAACATAAACTCAAAAACAAAATCAAAGTATGTAAACATGATTCAAATCAAAAAGTTACTAAGAATAAACCAAAATTGTCTTGATTCTCTTCACAATTGAATGTAGGGTTGATTCTTCAGTTCCTCACGACCTAGCAGCACTTCCAATCGTTTCTCAGCCTCCTAGGGTTTCTCTCCATGCTATGATATCGATCTGAAAGTCCATTTATATAGATTTTCACAAAACAGAGGCTACTCGGCGAGTCCAGTGACCTACTCGGCGAGTCCGTCACTTAAAACCCGTGTACGGCAAGTCAGCGCGTCTAGAATCGCAAAACTTCTGACCAACTCGGCGAGTTATCGACCCTACTCGCCGAGTACGTTTCGAATCAGCATTTTCTCAAAACACGAAAGTCGTCCGAAATTGTGTCTACTTTTCAAAACATTTTGAATCTCATCAATCGGAGTTACGGTTCATGAGATATGGCCAAAACACTAACGAGGGGTCAAGGTGTCCAGCAACATCCTTCTTTCTTCAAAATCCAAGATCCAAGATCCAAGCTTCCAATAGCTAGTTCCGCTTCATTTTCCTTTCGAGCGTGTCTTTGTTGCTGAAAATGAAATATTTAATCTAATCAAGCACCTTTTGTTCATTAAATAAGACAAAATCAACATAAAGTATTAAGATCATGCATGAATTTTATAACTAAATATGCCCATATCAGCTGTCAAGGACAGCTGCTAGTTCTATCACTTAGGCGCCGCTGCCAGAATTTGGACATTTTCTATGAGGCGCTTCTGCCGGTATTGACCTTTAAACGCTACTGTCATGGTCATAAGGCTCCCTATTAGGCGTAGCTGCCGATACTGTCCTTAGAGCGTAGCTGCTAGGACGTTTACCGTAGATCTAAATCATCTACAGGTTGTGGCGCAGCTGCCAGTGCTCATCTATAGGGTACTAGGTCCACTGCTGCCAATGTATACCTATAGGGCACTAGGACCGTACTACTAATGTTCCTCTATTTCAGCTTTTATCCCTCATCATTCATCTACCCACGTTTTACCCAACATATTTTGTAGATATAAAATACTTTATACAGTTTACATCATTTAAAACATGTATAAAAATCTTTCACCAGCATAGACAACAAGTATTCAGACAATATGCACACATAGCACGTAATTTATATTAAAAGAATTCATATCTATGTGTAAGATGAAAGAGACCATGCACTCACTTGAGAAGATGGTGACTTGGCGCTTAGACAACACTTCGTTACTCTTAACACAATTTTCCTCGACAAAACCTAGTATCAATATGACTAGGATTTAGTCTGACGTTAACCGCGACTAATTAATAGTCTAGCTATTATTATTATTATTATTATATAAGTGTTAAATAACACTCAATATAACTCATAATAATAGCCCAAATAATTATTTCAAGGTCCTAATAATGTTACTATAGATAATTAGAAGCTATATTAAAAATAGAGTAGGCGTAGCTCACTTACAACATGTTTTATAGTAAAAACCGGGCTTCGCTGGTGCAGCATTTCTGAGCCGAAAGCTTTTCTTCTCGGAGTCCTCGGGCGCTTCGGGGCTTTCTTCTCGTGCTAGGGAGGTTCCCTAGACTTTGGAGGGGTTTAGGGAGGCTAGAGAGAAGTTAGAGAGAGAAAGAGAGGCTTATGGTTTGAAGAAATTATGAAGAGTTCATCTCTTATTTATAGGAATTTTATAGTAAAGTAGTCTCCAAGCATCGTCCGTATATTTCGCGTACAAGCTCCGTTTTCTATGTTCTTTATATACACGCATTGGTATTTACGAGTACTACAACTTTCATTTAGACCCCGTCGGCTAATTCTCCTTCTATCTCATATTTACAAAAACTATATCGAATTTGCCGCGCACGAAAAGTAGAGACTAAGCTTCGTCCATAACTTTCGCATACGAGCTTCGTTTTTGACACTATTTATATCCACGCGTAGGTAAAAATAAAAGCTACAACTTTTCTTTTTACTCCGTCGGCTAATTCTCAACCGATCTTAAATTTAACAGTAGGAAGAGATTAGACTGTTAAATGATCACGAAGAATTCGTAACTCCTTCATACAGACTCCGTTTTCGTCTGCCTTTTTTACCGTTGAGTTCTTATTAATGAGATCTTCAACTCTAATTTAGGTCGCGTAAGCTAAAAACCGCTCGAACTAAAATTCGAGTTTCGGGCCATGCACCGCTATGCCATATCTTAGAAAAATCATAACCTCGTCATACGAAGTCAGATTTGGGCGTTCTTTTTATGGACACTCTCGGTTTAACATTTTCTAAGACTTTTGTTTAGATCGCTAAGGCTAAAATTCGCTCTATTGTAAATTCACTATTTACGCTTCGCGGTGCCGTGCTGGTTTTGCTGTAAAACTTCGACGGGCCAGAACTTCCTCGTTATAACTCAGATTTCGGCGTTCTTTATATGTACAGAAACCTTGAGACATATTCTACAACTTGGTTAAGACTATTTATTATAAATAATATTTTGCCGAAAAGTCATTTTCGACACTTATTGCCTCTAATATGACTAGCCCGGATCTACGGGCGTTACATTGTATAGAGCCTAAAATCCTCCTATGGTATTCTAACTTTCATGTTCTGATCTATAGATCCTTTGTATAGAGTTAGGTAAGTTTTAACACCATTGCAACACCACATCACTCCCAAGCACATGTCGGTCACATCTCGAATGAATATAGTTGATCAGGCTATATTGATCCTAGCTATGATTACATAACTGTTCAGGTTTGACGACAGTGTTCAACCTTTAAATACTTTAGTTCTGTTCTCCTCGTGATACTCGTTCTAGTATGTACATGTATAAGCAAGTAGGTATTTTTTTATAACTTATCGTTATACTCTTAAAATATGCCATTATCCACAACACTTAAGCCCCACTGAATTTATAGTTGTATATCTTTTATCGGTTGATATACTTAGTTTACTATAAACAATGCTCTGATACCAATCTATCACACCCCAAAACTGGAACGGTGGAAACGTTCGGGGATGGAGGAAGTCATGTTTTGTATCACCAGACATGTATCATAGTAAGAAAGTAATGAACAACCATTTCATTAGAAAGAAAGTGCTTATAATGTGTGTGTTTACAAAAAGTAGAGTACATAAGCAAATAACAAAACAAGATTTGAAGCTATACTACTCCATCTTCTGAATTCCCAGAGCGTGTACCTGTCTATTAGTTTCCTGAGAATACAAGTTATTTGAAAGAGTTGATCATCAATTAAGCTGGTGAGTTCATAAGATTTTAGTGATGTATGTAAGAAAGTTGTTTGAAAAATGTAGTTGCAATGTAGTAAGTTATAAGTTCTGTTTTTAGAAAAGTTCGCTTGTTCCTCTAGAAAGTCTTATATTTCCTACTTTGATGAAAGATACGTAAAATGATTCTACAATCCTTTCTATGAGTACTAGGTGGATATAAGTTATATAAAACTCAGATTAAACAAACAATCGATTGTGCGCATCTGTCCTAAGTCCACAACCAAACAAGGAACAGGAAGTAAGGCGGATAGCACACATCCTATTGTTTGTTAGGTCCTCTTTGTATATAACCCTGGTGTAATCACTTGTTACTCATGGAGTTAATTGTAATAGTTCCTTTATATTTAATGAAAAGATCCTTTAAGAAACCCCTTATTTCTCATAATAAAATAGTGACCACAGTGATTACTTCTATAATCATTTAGTTTATACTGACTATATATAATCTAATATCGAATAGATAGTTAATTGGGTGAATCCGACCTAAGCCCACAACCAAACAAGGAACATGAAATAAGGCGGAAAGCACACATCCAACTCCCTGTTAGGTATTAATGATATATAACCATGATGTATAAACTAAGGTATTATAGAGTCAATCACCTAAAGTCCTTTAAGTTTACACTGGTTTAATAAAATAGGTTAAACCCTTTACTGGTAAGTTTCTAGTTTTTGGATACCAAAAGTTATGTTTGAAAAGTATGTTTTGTACTAGTAAATTGTGCTTTGAATTAGTGTCCTATGACTTCACCCATACATGGTATCCCTTATGATGACTTAATGTATACGGAATATATATATATATATATATATATATATATATATATATATATATATATATATATATTGAAGATCGAATGGATAATAGGCTGGGTGAATCCGCTCTAAGCCCACAACCAAATAAAGAACATGAAATGAAGCGGAAAGCACACATCTTATTACATGTCAGATCATATATATATATATATATATATATATATATATATATATATATATATATATATATATATCTTGATGTATACATTAAAGAATCATAAGGTTAGCATAATGGTCCCTTTCTACTGAATGTACTAGAACCGACTGTTCTGATTGTCGTTTTTAAAATGTAAGTACTGTAGTATTGTATATAGTAACTACTATTGTACTAATTGCCTTAAATTTATTATTAAGGTATAATGTGATTGCTAGATCCCATACTAAACGCTCTCCCTGTCAAAAGATTCTGGGAACCAAACGCGACCTCTGCAATAAATTACAAGTCGTGAACATCCACATTAAAATTATATGATCATGTACACCCAATATAACTATCACCTTTTGTTTAAAACAATATGTTAGTGATTCATTGGTATAGTTAGATCCTGTAAGTGTTCCATGCTATATCAACTTATTATGTTCGTTCTGTTATAGTATCTTAGTATCTTCTCTTGTTATCGTATCTTAGTATCTTCTCTTGTTATAGTATCTTAGTATGTTCTTTTGGTTATCGTGTATTGTATCTAGTATGAACTGAACCTCTAAACTATACCCCTTATAGTTTACTAGTGTTTTACTTGAATTGTTATTGAAAAGACTTATCTATCTACTAAGTTATGCTTGTACTTTAAAAATGGAGTTTTGTTAAACTAAGAAGTAACATAACTTTAAACGAGTTTTTTTTAAATGATTTGATCACTTATAGAAGACATAAGCAATATTTTGAAAGATGTTTATAACAAACAATTACACAATTATCATTGTGTTCAACTTGTATCCCCCCTAAAAGCATTTAAAACAGTTAAAAGATTCTTTATGGGGTATGAACTCACCTGATGTGGGTGATTCAACGAATACACGTCTAAGGCTGAGAAGTTCCACGAATGAAATCTCGAGACACAATAAGTCCTAAATAACATATATTGGCATGAATATAGTGTTTTTAAGCAAATATATGAAAGAAAACACCTTCCGGGACTAGGAAACACTTTGGCCAAGTGTTGGAATCACATGTGATTCATTTAAAGGATGTTTAATGCCATAGTTTGGTGTTTACGGCCAAGGGTGTTTACAGCCGTAAAATCATGGTCAAAAGTGCATATGAGGGTGTTTGAACGCTAGACAAGTTTGAGGGAATTTTGCTCTACACAAGGATGAGAAAGACTAACTCAATGGAGAGTGTTGAGGTGTTTACAGCCAAGGGAGTTTACTCCTGACAGTAAACTCTCTAAATGGTCACATTTAGTGTCTTAAAGGTTGGGAGTCTCAAGGGTTTAAGTGTTCTAAGGTTTAGCAAGAGCCTAGATGTGTTTAAGGTCCAAGACTTAACCTTAATTGGAGTTGACGGCAAACGGTGTTTACTCTTGGGCCGTAAACTCTCTAAATGATGAGTTTGGTGATGGTTCAAGGTCTTACAAAGCACATGTGAGTGTCCTAGACTCATATCCAAGACTTAGGAAGAGTTTAGGGCTCAAATGACACCTTTATAGGGGTTTACAGCCATGGGAGATGGCTTGGCCGTCAACTCCTTTTGGTCTTGCATTCTTGATGTTTTTAAGGTTATAAGCATGAGTCTTAACTATATATCAAGTATAGGGAAGAGTACTTACAATATAGAAGCTTGAAATGGCCGATTTTGGCCAAGAACACTAGTGTGTGTTCTTGGTGAAACTTGAAGATCTATGAAAACATGATTTTCATGGATGAAATCATGAGAGGATGCTAGATTAAGAGGTGTATCAAAAATCAAGGAAGAATACGTACAACTTTTGAAGATCTAGAATGAAGATCGGGATGATAGTTGACAGAGAAATGGAGTGTTCTTGAGGTTGGAATGAGATAATGAATGAAAGTTGAAGAATATGAGGTTATATAGGGGAGTTTACGGCCCTCCTTGAGTTTACGGCCGTAAACTTAAGTGCTTGAGGTCGTGAACTTTTCTTGATGAGGTTAAGGCTGGATCAGTTCAACAGTGTCTCTAGCAGGTACTTCCTAACACTTATTCCTAAAGTGTACTAGGCTTAATCTCCTTAGAATGACCTTCAACAATGCTAGAACTCATTACCAATGAGCCTGACACTCTGTTGAGCTGACTGACTGAGCTTTCAAAACAAAACAAAAATTTGGGTTGTCTCAAAGCTGGTCGAATAGATCATCAATCTGAGGGAGTGGATATCGGTTCTTGATGGTGAGCTTGTTCAATTCCTGACAGTCGATGCACATTTTGAAGGATCCATCCTTCTTCTTGACAAACAAGACCAGAGCTTCCCAGGGTGAGAAACTCAGCCTAATGAATCCTTTGTCTAAGAGTTCGCTCAATTGGTTAGATAACTCCTGCATTTCGTTGGGAGCTAACCTGTAGGGTGAATTGGCAATTGATGTGGCTCCCAGTATTAGGTCAATTCGAAATTCGACCTGTCTTTCTGTGGTTATTCACGGAAGGTCTTCGGGAAGTACATCCGGAAAGTCACATGCCACCGGGATATCTTTAATGTTTATTTCCTCTTTTGTTTTATCCACAACATGGGCGAGGAAGGCATAATTTTTCTTATGTAGGCATTTTTGTTCCTTGATGCACGAGATAAGACAAATATTGACACCAAGTTTATCACCATAGATTATTAGAGTTTCGTGGTTGGGGAGTTGAAGGCGAACGACCTTCTCGTGGCACATAATTTTGGCATGGTGGGGGCTTAGCCAATCCATGCCTAAAATCACATCAAAATTTCTAATATCTATTGGCATAAAATTGATTTGAAACAAGTGATTATTTAGTGTTAGAGTGCACCCTAGCTAGGTATGGTGGATTGATGACTTGAGACTCCGCGTCCGAGTCATCTTTATCATCCCCGTCAGAATCCTCCTCCTCTGAGTCCACCACTGGTTCTGCTGGTCCCTCTTTTGGTTCTTCTTTTAGTTCCGGATCCAACCATCCTCCGTTCCTTTGGTTGGGGAAGTAAGGATCTCCGGGAAGATGAAATCCGGCCATAGAATCTGCACAAACTATATGAATGCAGGAAAATGGATAGCATGAAAAATACTGCTATAGTATTTTAATTATTTATGTTTGAGTTCCTTAAAACCTTTTGGATACGAGGTCGGAAAGTTTCTAGATTCATTGCCCACCAAGATCACTCCCAAACACATGCTGGCCGTATTTTGAATAAATATAGTTGATCAGGATATACTTACCCTCAATACGACTACATAACTGTCCGGGTTTAACCACGATGTTCAATTCCTCCAAAGACTTTTATTGTTTCTTATTGTGACAGTACCCTAAAATGCACACATAGGTATGCATTTTATTTTTGTTCAGAGTATTTTAGTCCCAATGTATTTATAGTTGCATATCATGTATGATTAGATATGCCAGCTCACTATAAACATTGCTCTGGTACCAATCTGTCACACCCCGAACCAGACGGTGGAAACGTTCGGGGGCGAGTGACTTCATCTTGTAATATCATCACAGTGTACATAATTGAATCAAAGACAACATCATCACCACAAATGAAATATAACAACCATCATAGTTTACATAAGTGTGTTGGTTTACAAATTACATTCCAAATGTTAAATGTATGATGATAACAAAAATACAACAAAAATCCATATGTTCTTGATGACCAACGTGCTTAACGATTTCTTGAGAATACAAGTTATTTTGAAAACGTCAACATATATAATTTTGGTAAGTTCATAAGCATGTTTGTATGAAAAGTATTGTATTATTTGTAAACTCCATAAAATTAGATATTTTCCATAAAAAATTGTTTAAGAGTTTTGTTTCAAATATTGTATTATAACATGTGTGTTCATATTTTGAAAATGTATAAAGAGAGAGTTCTAGAAAATCCAATATTTTCTGTTGTAAGTAAAATATAACATATAGTGTTTGATTCCCACAAAATCCAATATTTTATGTCTGTAAAAGAGTTGTAGTCTTTAAACCATAAGACCCGAGTGTTATAGAAATGAATAGCTCATACGTGTATCCAAAGTATAGTATATGTATTCCGTAAATTTACAGTGTTTACAACCATGCTTGATATGATTGATCTGCTTGTCATGACATTCTTCAGGCATCGCTTGTTTAAGGTAAAATATTTGTTACCCTAGACTGGCCTAGTCTAGCTGTAGCGAACAACTTAGGTGTTGGGTTGTCAACCCCATATAGATCCATACACAAACTCTCGCTCTCCCTCCAGGAGACTTTGATTCTAACTAAAGGACTTAAGGTTGTACACTAGGTAAGTATAGGTGAAAACGCATCTCACAAGAGCCTTAACTAAATTTACACGAACAGTGTATCACATTATTTACCGCTTTAAAATAATGTTTGGAGTATTTGTTTGATCTCAAAACATTGGTGATAAAATACCATTTGTTTTTATCAAAATGTCAAGTATTTAATGTTATTAACCCGATTAGTATAAAATGTGTCGTAAGGCCCAATAAGCATGTAAATAGGTGTTTAAATAGGTGTTTAAGGCCCAATAAATATGAAATGAATATACAAGGCCCAATAAGCAGGAAAATAAATGTTTACGGCCCAATAAACATGAAGTGAATATACAAGGCCCATTAAGCATGTAAATGGATAATTGAGGCCCAATAAACATGTAAATATGTATTTAAGGCCCAATAAACGTGTAAATAGGTATCTGAGGCCTATTTTGATAAAAATGACATTTTCGGCTCATTAAACTGAAAATTTACATTTTAGATCCATCTTTATTCAAAATGACAATTTAAGTCCATAAAGACCAAAAATTACATTTTTGGCCCATGAAACCGTGAATTTCTAAATACGGCCCATTTTTATGAAAAATGACCATTTTAGCTCATTAAAACCGAGAAGGCCCTAAATAAGCCCACTTTGTCAAAAATAACTCTTTTGAACCATACAAACTGTGAATGTCATAAAAATCCATTTTATCTAAAAATGACTCTTTTGACCCCTTTAAAACCGTAAATGTCATAAAAATCCATTTTTATCCAAAACTGACTCTTTTGGCCCCTTTAAAACCGTGAGTCTCATAACAAGGCTCACTTTTTGCCTATTTGTCATATTTGGCCCCTCTTGAGGTTTTATTTAACTTTCAAGTATCCCTTAACATGTTTTATCCTTTCAACAATCATAATGAGTTACATAAAGTAACTTGTTTTGCTAACATTTTCAGGTCTTGAAGGATATATCGAGTTTATGAGGGTTTTACACATATTCATAACATATTTGCATAACATAACATGAAAATACACACAAGCATGCACAAATACTTACATTTAACACAAAATTAACTTGTATTCTTCCCCGAAACAAAGTAAAATCGAAAACAAGGGGGTCTGAAGCTTACCTTGGGTGACGGATCGGTTTTGTAACAGCCCGAAATCCAAGTACCCTTCTATTTAGCCTTCATCTTTGATTTGTTGCCAGTTAGGGTTTTGCATGTTAGGCAAGTACGCTGGGCGTACAAGGAGTACGTTGCGCGTACTTGCACGCTTCATTTGAACGCGTTCACCCTCGGGTACGCTGGGCGTACCCAAGGTTACGTTGGGCGTAACCGGTCCAGACCTAAAAACCCTAATTATTTCAGATGGCTATAAAAGGAATGTGTGGCTCGACTCCTCAGCCACCATCCCTCAAAAGACCCCTAAAGAGAGTGTTTATTCGTTCTTAGCCCATTTGTGAGTGTTCTAAGCTTGGTGGTGCCATTTCAAGGTAGCAAAGGATAAGAAGAGTTCATTGGGAAGGCTAGACGTTGGTGTTCAAGTGTGGATCCGAGCTTTGTAGAAGCTGAAGCTTCATTCTAAGGTAAAAAGTTCAGATCTTGACATATAGTTCTTGTGATATGCTTTAAGTACCATTTTCTAGGGTTTTGGTCCCAAAGGTGGAGACTTTATGAGCAAATGGTCTCCATAAGCTTAGATCCATCATATTTCTGGTCTATTTGAGTTGTAGACTCATAAAAATGTAATCTTGGACGTGAATGTTTCACCATGCATGAGATCTAGATCCTTGAATCGGAATAGAAAGATGTTAAGGAGTGTAGGAGCCTCTACAGCCATGCCAAGGCTTAAAGGTTTCGACTTTATGGGTAAAGATGCTTATATAAAGCCGGATCTAGAAGTTGGAGTAATGGCTTAACCGATTAAGAGCAGAAATGATGAATGCTTAAGTCTGATGGTTACGCTGGGCGTAACTCCCAGTACGTGCAGCGTACTCGGTGGAGACCCCGATCCTTGGGTTGGTGATGTACGCCCCGCATACATCAAGTTGTACGCCTGCGTACTCAAAATGTTGACTTTTATTGACTTTTAGGGTTTTGGTCAACATGTAGACTTTGAGTCAAGGAAGGGTAAAATGGTCTTTTACCCTCGGAGGAATGATGAAAAGGGGTACAGTCTAGTTGTGGAAGTCTATAATAATTAAAAGGATATTTATTATGATTACGCGTGGTAGAGTCGTCGTTGGGATTTGGAGATAGCGCGTACGCGAGATTCTAGACTTTCCACGAGGTGAGTTTTCTCAATATACTGTACCCGGAAGGGTTTTATTGTGTAATCGGAAGGTCAGATATGTTATGAGTTGTATGTGCTGTATATGATAAGTTAATCGTTTGTATGTGTTGTTTATGCTATGTTTGATATGGGCCGGAAGGCATATATGATATGGGCCGGAAGGCGTTGTGATGTGGACCGTAAGGTTGATGCATGTAGGACCGGAAGATTTACCGAGTCGGGACGGAAGTCCCCTGAGACATATGGACCGGAAGGTCATGGCCTGGAAAGGCGTATGTGCGTAAGTAGTATTTTGGGGAACTCACTAAGCATTTATGCTTACAGTTGTTGTGTTATGTGTTTCAGGTACTAGCGACGACTGTGGGAAGGCACCGGCGTCATTTGTATACACTGACGAAAGAACTGTTTTTAAGATCATGGGATGTATTTTGTTATGATGATATTGTTACACATTTGAATTCAGAATATTAAACGATGGTTTTGATGTTTGCAAAAATGAAAATTTTGTTTTGAAAATTTACGTTGTAACAAGTTGGTATCATAGCCTTGGTTTGAGGGATTTGGATGCACCTTCGGGCGTAACTAAACTCAAATCGGGGATTTGAGGGAAATTTTCAATTAATAAAAGCATAAAAATTTTATAAGAGATTTCGTAATAACCAAAGGAGAAGCAGTGTGTACGGTCAGCCAGCGCCCGAATGGTAAAATCCCCAAAATACCCTTGCAATATGTGTTATGAGATATGTTATGATATGATACGCATGCTAGTAGACAGTAGATTAGGTATTCATATTAGGACTAGAGTGGCCTGATTTGTGATGCCTTAGTCTAAGGGAACCTGCTGCTATGAGATGCTTTGAGGGCAAGTAGGTAGCCAGTGCATAGCAAGAATAGAGTACTCATGATCCGGGTCCGGGGAGGAGGACTTCAGGCGAATCCTGATGCGGTGTAGTCGGTAGTATTGGGCCCGTACTACTGAAGACACCGGGTCAGTGGGTAACCCAAGTAAGAATCCTTGGGTATCGGACACCGAGTAGGGTTGCGTTATCGAGTGCGATTATTCTCGATGGAGTCTCTGATATTTTTATGCTGTATTTCATAGGCATTATGGTTGGGCCACACTACAAACCTGGTACGAGCGGTGTGAGTGACGACGAGCTTCGTCAGATGATTCACGAGGAGGTGGCTGCGGCGATCCGGGCCGAGATTCCGGAGATGTTTGGGTCTATCAAGACCACACTGATGGAGACTTTTGATGAGCGGTACGCAGCGGTGACTGAGGCCACAGCCGCTGCAGCTACCACAGCTGTGGCCGCTGCCAGACCACAGGGAGGTGACTTGTTGCTATTCCGTGAGTTCAGCAACACGAAGCCACCCGAGTTTGATGGGACGCAGGATCTGATCGCTGAGATGAGATGGATTGCTGATATTGAGGGATGCTTTGAAAGACCCCAACTTTCATATTTTTGAAAGACCCAAATTTTCATACTTCACAATATCATTACTCCAAAATATGCTCTTTGCATATTCATAAAAGCAATATTTTACATTGATAAAAGGGAATTACAAACTATTGGATACAAACCTTCTATTACAAAGTGTTATATATATTACTTAACTACCCAGGATATTGTAATTTATACAAACATAATCTGTAGTACAAAAGTACTATTACAAACTATTCTAAATCTTTCAATACTATGTGACCATACTAGTTACTTATCACCTGCAATTGTTAAACATTGATAGGGTAAGCGATGACGCCTAGTGAGTTCAAAAATAGATACAATATAATGTCATGCCATATATATATATATATATATATATATATATATATATATATATATATATATATATATACTTCAATGTGGCAAAAGAAAAGAGGACCAACAAGATGTATGAGAGATCATGTGACAACCGTTCATATCAATCAAAGACTTTATTCAAAGATATACTTTTCAATTCTTGATATACATCAATAAATCTTTGGCCCAAATGGCATAGAAGACATGCAATTTCTGGTTAACATCTTGTTAGATTTCAGGCTTATAGTCTTGTCTAACCATTTGCCAATGCCATAGAATAGAAGTCATTCTATTACAGAGACATGCTCTACATGGCCAGAGGCTACGTACTAGTACTAATGTGAATCTATATCCTTTCACTGATCACATGGTCAAAGATATTACAATTGCTATAAACATAGCGAATAAAATCACACGGGAAAATAATTCAGAATAATAACACTGAAAAGCACATAGCACATATAACACATAACATACAATTGTTCCTATATATTGAACTCACCTTAAGTTAACCGGGGGTTAAAATAGTAATTTGGATAGCACTTTGGCTTTAAATATGTCTTTCTATGTTGAAAACCGGGAGCTTAATTAAAAACTGGGCTCTGTGAAGGTAGGGCTTCAAAACCGAAAAGATAAAATTTTTGGGCTTCTTGGGGATCTCGGGATGTGTTTCGGGTGCTAAAATTGATAGCGGGGCTTCGGGAAAAGTCAAAATAGTGAAAATATGGATTTAGGGGTGAAAAATGGCAAAATTCAAATTTTAGCCGAGAGGGTTCGCACCCTTCTATTTATAGGGGCGAGGTTCGGATCCGAATAGGCAGGTGGCAGCAGCAGCGAAGACCACGCAGCAGCCGGAGCGAGGTTCGGTGGCCAGGTGCGAGGCTCGGAGGGTGACACGCTTCAGCTCCGAGACTCGGATAGGTGTGCGGCACACGTCGCTCCTCGGACGTGCCACGACTCCGGTGACGCAGCTACTTCATGCGAGGGACGTGGCAGCAACGAAGGTCTCCGGTGGCTTCGCAGGTTTCGGACACGCATAGGGGCAAGTGGCACTGCGAGGCGAGGCCACGACTCCGCTGACGTGGCTGTTTCGTGGCTGTTACTGTTCATGCGAAAATCTCGGATTTTGAGCCCTGAACATCTAAAATCCATAACTTTCGCATACGAGCTTCATTTTTGACGTTCTTTATATGCACGCGTAGCTAAGATTACGCTCTACAACTTTCGTTTAGACTTCGTGGGCTAATTTTGAATTTAATTTTCATATTATTATTTTTAACAGACCGGGATAGAAAAATCCGTTAAAAATTCATAACTTCTTCATCCGACATCCGTTTTCGTCAGACTTTTTACCGTTGTACTACAAATGACGAGACCTTCGATTCTCATTTAGAATGTATCAGTCAAATATCGCTTGATCTAAAATTTGAGTTTTTAGCTGTCTACTACTAAGTTGAAACTTCGAAAAATCATAACTTCCTCATACGAAGTCAGATTTTGGCGTTCTTTTTATCGAATTTCTCAGTTTAACGAATACTAAGACTTTAATGTAGATTACTAAGGCTAAAAAGTAGTTTATCAAAAACTCACTTTTGTGTCATTCGGCACCATGCCGTTTTTGTCGCGGATCTTCGGTTGGTCATAAGTTCTTCTTTAAAACTCGAATTTCGACGAGGTTTTCGCCTACAAGTTTCTAACGAGATTCACTACAACATCAAATAATAAAATTTTACTTATTTAAAATTTTATATTTTCGCTAAATTTCACTATTTGGCTTTTAATTGGAATCTCATAAAACTTCCAATATTTTCTGAGTGATTCTAAACATAGTTTTACTTCATTTCTAGTAAAAACCATCTGTTAGAACTCAAAACTTGATTTCACATAGTATTTCAAAATTTTATTCATTACAAAACACGATTTCAAAACATGTATGTTACAAATACCTCCTCTTTTTGAGGATTTAGTCCCCGAAATTACATCGATTAAAATAAATGGGGATATTTTGCTTTTATCTCATTCTTATTCTCCCGAGTATAGTTTGGGCCACGATGGTGTTTCCACTTGACAAGCACCAATTCTACTTCTTTATTGCGTAGCTTAGTTGTTCTTTCATTCATGATTTCTTCAGGCTCTTCAACATATCTTAACTTATTATCCAATTTCACCTTGGATAATGGAACTGTCTCATCGTAGATGCTCAAGCATTTGCGCAGATAACTTACATGAAACAAATCATGAATACCTGCCAAATCTTTAGGCAATTCTAAGCTGTATGCTTGCTTTCCAATTCTCTGGATGATTTTGAAAGGACCAACAAATCTAGGACTCAACTTTCCTTTCTTCCCAAATCGCATAAGGCCTTTCCATGGGGATACCTTCATCATCACGAAATCACCAACTTGGAATTCTATAGGTCGTCTTCTCTTTTCCGTATAGGACTTCTGTCGATCCTAGGCCACTTTCATTCTTTCTCGTACGATTTGAATCTTTTCGGTGGTGTCTTGAATCATTTCAGGGCCTCCAAGGATCCTCTATCCTACATCGTGCCAACATAACGGCGTACGGCATTTGCAACCATATAATGATTCATATGGTGGCATTTTGATTGAAGTGTGGTAACTGTTATTATATGAAAATTCAACAAGCGGTAAGTATTTATCCCAGTTACCACCGAACTCCAAAACACATGCACGAAGCATATCTTCTACTGTTTGGATTGTTCTCTTCGTCTGACCATCTGTTTGGGGATGATAAGCAACTCGAGATCCTAATTCACGTTGCATACTTGCCCAAAAGTGAGAAGTGAAGCGAGTATCGCGATCGGAAATGATCTTTAGTGGCACACCATGTCTTGCAACAATTTCATCCAAATATACTTGTGCATACTTTTCCATTGGAGCTGTTTCATGCATGGCGAGAAAATGTGCACTCTTAGTCAGGAGGTCAACGATTACCCAAATGCTATCATGCTGTCTAGCAGTATTTGGCAATTTGGTAATAAAATCCATGGACAGCTCTTCCCACTTCCATACAGGAACACTAAGACTTTCTGGGGTTCCATAAGGCTTTTGGTGCTCTGTTTTGACTTGTAAGCATACTAAACATTCCTGTACATATCGTCCAATGTCTCTCTTTAATCCAGGACACCAATAATCAGCTCTTACATCATAGTACATTTTACTTGTACCAGGATGTATTGATAGCTTAGACTTATGAGCTTCATCTAAATTCTTCTGTCTTAATCCACCAATCTTTGGAATCCATAGCCGATTCTTAAATACTTTTAATCCTCGTGGATCATCAAGTAAAACATCATCATAATGTACCATTCCTTCCTTCTTCACATTTTCTGGCTTTAAGGCTTCAACTTGCCACTTCTCTAGTTCATCAAGAATGGTGAACTTCACCGTAGTGTGAGTAATATTATAACACATGCTATTACGATAAACTTTCCTACTAAGTGCATCTGCAAACACATTAGCCTTTCCAGGATGGTACAGGATTTCGCAATCATAGTCCTTGATCAACTCCATGGCTCGTTGTTGTCTCATATTCAGAGTTTGCTGACTGAATATATACTTGAGACTTTTGTGGTCGGTAAATAATTGGCATTTCGTACCAAAAAGGTAATGTCTCCAAAGTTTTAGGGCAAATACTACTGCAGCGAGTTCAAGATCATTGGTGGGATAATTCTTTTCATAATCTTTCAGTTGTCTTGAGGCATAGGCTATTTCTTTACCACGCTGCATCAACACACAACCGAGTCCCAATCTTGAAGCATTGCTATATACGGAGAAATCATCATCACCTTCTGGGAGTGATAAGAGAGGAGCATGAGTTAAAAGATCTTTTAGAGTTGAGAAAGCTTTTTCTTGAGCTTCACCCCATTCGAATTTCACTTCCTTCTGTGTAAGACTTGTGAGAGATACGACTATACGAGAAAAGTATTTAATGAATCCCCAGTAATATCCCGCGAGACCTAAGAAACTTCGAATTTCGGAAGCATTACGGGGCACTTCCCAATTTTGAATGGCTTCGATTTTGATGGGATCTACAGATACACCATTACTAGAAATAATATGGCCGAGAAATTGAACTTGACGAAGCCAAAATTCACATTTCGAGAATTTAGCATAAAGTTTCTCCTTTTGAAGAAGTTCTAAGATTTCACGAATATGAACGGCATGATCGGTTTCAGACTTAGAATAGATTAGAATATCATCAATGAATACGATGATAGACTTATCGAGCATTGGGCGGCACACTCGATTCATCATATCCATGAATACAACAGGAGCATTTGTCAAACCGAATAGCATGACAAGGAATTCGAAATGCCCATAATGAGTACGGAAAGCAGTCTTCGGTACATCTTGCTCTTGTACTTTCAACTGATGATAGCCAGATCTCAAATCAATCTTTGAGAAATAGCTAACACCCTAAAGTTGATCGAATAAATCGTCGATGCGAGGTAATGGGTACTTGTTCTTGATAGTCACCTTATTCAGCTCACGATAATCAATGCACATTCGCATCGATCCATCCTTTTTCTTGACAAACAATATTGGAGCACCCCAGGGAGAGGTACTCGGTCGAATAAAGCCTTTGTCAAGTAATTCCTGCAGTTGGATCATCATTTCTTTCATCTCAGCTGGTGCAAGACGATAAGGAGTCTTTCCAATCGGAGCAGCACCGGGCACAAGGTCAATTCGAAATTCTACTTGTCTGTCCGGAGGAAGTCCAGGCAGATCATCGGGGAAAACATCAGGATATTCGTTAACAATGGGAATATCATTTAAAGTTTTATTCTCCTTTCTTGAGATGTCAACTGTATAGGCCAGATAGATAGGACAACCTTTCGATATGAATTTACGAGCTTTGAGGAAAGATATTAATTTTAAGATCCTTTGTTCACCATAGACATGAATAGGATCTCCCCCTTCAATAGGAATGCATACGATCTTTTCGTAACACAAGAGTTCTGCATGGTTCTTTGACAACCAATCCATGCCGAGAATAATATCGAAATTAGGCAAGGAGATAGGGATTAGGTTAGCAAGAAAATTATAGCCTTCAATTTCTATGACACAATCCCTATAGATTTTATCAGCAAGTAATGATATACTTCCTGCAGTATCTACGTGAAATGGTTGCGCGAGTGCATAGCAAATAGTTTGAAAAGAATGCACAAATTCATAAGATACGAAAGAATCTAAGGCACCAGAATCAAATAAGATGTGAGCAGGTCTAGAGTTGACAAGAAATGTACCCGTCACGACATGCCCTCACGTGCTTCCTCTGTGGTAATCTAGAATTCACGACCCTTAGCTTTTGGCACCTCTTCCTTTTTAGCTGGAGTACTCTTCGGTTGTTAGACAGGGACTTGACTTCTCGCTGGTTGTTGAATAGAAGCTTGACTTCCCGTCACTTGGCTGGTAAGAGTAGGGCAAAAACGCTTCTTGTGGCTAGTAATACCACATGCATAACAAATCACATCCTTCCTTGGGCAAGCTGGCTTGATATGACCTGTTTCTCCACACCCATAACAGACAATGGATTCCTTGTCTATTTTGCATTGACCCGGATGATTCCTTCCACAAACGCGACATGAAGGCGATTGAATAGAAAAAGATTGTGACCTACCACGGCCACGAAAAGCACTCTGAGATTGTGCTTGCTTGCTAGGATCAGTTTGAATAGATTGAGCTGGTGGAATAGTGGAAACAGGAGTAGTTCTTTCAGAACGTGGATGCTTTGGAATAGTATGAGTGGCACCACGTATTTCTAAGTCATGCTCACGCCTTCGATCATACTCAACGGCTTTATCGAATGACATAACATCCCGATTGACAACGAAATCATGGATTTCGTGTCATACTTCTTCCATGAATAACTGAATTTTCTCTTATTCAGTTGGAATATACTTCATAACAAACCTTGCTCTTTGATTAAATTGAGTTTCATACTCATTCACAGTCATTCCTCCTTATTCAAGCTCGAGGAATTCCTTCTCCAATCTTCTCCTCATATCTAGAGGACAATACTTCTCTAGCACACGAGTCTTGAACAACTCCCAGGATAAGTTCTCCTGGTCGCATCCATCGAGAGCTTCATATGTTGCTTCCCACCAGACTAAGGCTTCTCCAATGAGCATTGCAGAAGCATAGATAGCCTTGTCTTCATCATCCACATGAGAAACACGAAATACTTTCTAAGTGTTTTGAATCCAAGTTAGAACAATTATAGGATCAAGGACACCAAAAAACTCCGTAGCACCACTACTCTTGAAATCTTTGAACGAGGGATGCTTCACCTTTCTGCTTGAAGATTCTCCAGTGACTTTCTCTTTTCCTTTATCGTCATTCTTTTTATGTTCTTCAAGAGTCTGTCGAATAACACCGGTAAGTTTACCTAAGAGTCGCTCCTCACGAGGAGATACTGGAGTATTCACTTCCTCGGGTTGAGGATCTCCACCAACCTCAGGGGTATGGCTACTTACTTGTTCAGCCATCGATTTAAAATACGGAGTAAGATAGTATTTTAGAATATTAGGGTTTACTATTACCTAATACTTTTACTTATATATTTCCTATGGTTTGTATCCCTATACTTTCAATGATTAAGTTCATATATTGAACTTCCTATAGTTTAAGTATAAATACCAATCTGTGGAATTTAGTTCGCTTAAACTACTGCTCTGATACCATGGTTGAAAGACCCCAACTTTCGTATTTTTGAAAGACCCAAACTTTCATACTTCACAATATCATTATTCTAAAATATGCTATTTGCATAGTCATAAAAGCAATATTTTACATTGATAAAAGGGAATTACAAACTATTGGATACAAACCTTCTATTACAAAGTGTTATATATTATATAACTACCCAGGATATTGTAATTTATATAAACATAAACTGTAGTACAAAAGTACTATTACAAACTATTCTAAATCTTTCAATACTATGTGAACATACTAGTTACTTATCACCTGCAATTGTTAAACATTGATAGGGTAAGCGATGACGCCTAGTGAGTTCAAAAATAGATACAATATAACGTTATGCCATATATATACTTCAATGTGGCAAAAGAAAAGAGGACCAACAAGATGTATGTGAGATCATGTGACAAGCGTTCATATCAATCAAAGACTTTATTCAAAGATATACTTTTCAATTCTTGATATACATCAATAAATCTTTGACCCAAATGGCATAGAAGACATGCAATTTCTGGTTAACATCTTGTTAGATTTCAGGCCTATAGTCTTGTCTAACCATTTGCCAATGCCATAGAATAGAAGTCATTCTCTTACGGAGACATGCTCTACATGGCCAGAGGCTACGTACCAGTACCAATGTGAATCTATGTCCTTTCACTGATCACATGGTCAAAGATATTACAATTGCTATAAACATAGCGAATAAAATCACACGGGAAAATAATTCATAATAATAACACTGAAAAGCACATAGCACATATAACACATAACATACAATTGTTCCTATATATTGAACTCACCTTAAGTTAACCGGGGGTTAAAATAGTAATTTGGATAGCACTTTGGCTTTAAATATGTCTTTCTATGTTGAAAACCGGGAGCATAATTGAAAACCGGGCTCTGCGAAGGTAGGGCTTCAAAACCAAAAAAGATAAAATTTCCAGGCTTCTCGGGGGTCTCGGGACGTGTTTCGGGTGCTAAAATTGATACCGGGGCTTCGGGAAAAGTCAAAATAGTGAAAATATGGATTTAGGGGTGAAAAATGGAAAAATTCAAAATTTTAGCCGAGAGGGTTCGCACCCTCCTATTTATAGGGGCGAGGTTCGGATTCGGACAGGTAGGTGGCAGCAGCAGCGAAGACCACGCATCAGCCGGAGCGAGGTTCAGTGGCCAGGTGCGAGGCTCGGAGGGTGACACGCTTCAGCTGCGAGACTCAGACAGGTGTGCGGCACGCATCGCTCCTCAGAAGCACCACGACTCCGGTGACGCAGCTACTTCATGCGAGGGACGAAGTCATTGACTGCGAGAGACAGCTGGTGACTATACGAGACCCTGGTGGGGGAGTGCTTACTGTGTATGGCGAGGGGACCAAGTGTGGGTCAACGTTTTGTTCGGCTGCCAGGGCGAGACAGAGTTTGCAGCAGGGCTGCAGTGGATTCATAGCCTATTTGATGGACACTCGAGTGGCAGTGGGGAGGCCAAATTCGGTTGATGAGGTTCGAGTAGTATGCGAGTTTTTGGATGTGATCCCCGAAGAATTACCAGGTGTGCCTCTGGAAAGGCAAGTGGAGTTCCGTATCGATCTGGTTCTGGGAGCGGCGCCCATCGCCAAGGCGCCTTATCACCTCGCTCCACCAGAAATGCAGGAGTTATCTTCGCAGCTTCAGGAGCTGTTAGGAAAGGGGTTTATTCTACCGAGTAGCTCACCTTGGGGAGCGTTGATTCTATTTGTCAAGAAAAAGGATGGTTCACACTGGATGTGTATCGATTACCGGGAGTTGAACAAGTTGATGGTTAAAAACCGGTATACATTACCTAGGATCGATGATCTATTCGATCAGTTGCAGGGGGCATCTTGGTTGTCTAAGATAGACTTTAGGTCGGGTTATCATCAGATGAGGTTTGTGGTGATGCCTTTTGGGCTCACCAATGCCCCGACTCCGTTCATGGATCTTATGAACAGGGTGTGCAGGCCGATGCTGGATCAGTCGGTGATCGTATTCATTGATGATATTTTGGTATATTCGAGGTCTAGGGAGCAGCATGAGGATCATTTGAGGGAGATTCTTGGAGTATTGAGATCGGAGAGGCTTTACGCCAAATTCTCCAAGTGTGATTTCTGGTTACGAGAGGTCCAGTTCCTAGGACACCTTGTTAACCAGAAGGGGATATTGGTTGATCCGGCCATGATCGAGGCGGTGATGAGATGGGAAGTACCAAGATCGCCCACTGAGATTAGGAGTTTCCTGGGATTGGCCGGCTATTATCGAAGGTTTATCAGGGATTTCTCCAAGATCATCGTGCCACTTACTAAGATGACCCGGAAGGGTGTTGCATTTTCATGGGATCCGGAGCAGCAGTCCTCGTTCGAGACCCTTCGTCAAAAATTGTGCGAGGCCCCGGTGCTTGCACTCCCGGAAAGGATGGAGGATTTTGTGGTATACTGTGATGCATCTATATCTGGATTAGGGGCAGTGCTTATGCAGAGGGGACACGTTATAGCATATGCTTCGAGGCAGCTGAAGCCTCATGAGTCGAGATATCCCACCCACGACCTGGAATTGGGGCTGTGGTGTTTGCCCTCAAGATCTGGCAACACTATCTTTATGGGGTTCAGTGTACCATATACACGGACCACAAGAGTCTGAAGTACTTGATGGATCAGCCAAATCTGAATATGCGTCAGAGGAGATGGTTGGATGTGGTGAAGGATTATGATTGTGAGATCCTGTACCACCCGAGCAAGGCTAATGTAGTGGCCGATGCGTTGAGCTGTAGGGCGGAAAGCGCCCCGATCCAAGATGTTTGTATGAGGTTGATGGTGATGACTTCGATTTTGGACACCATCCGAGGAGCCCAGGTTGAGGCTGCGAGACCAGAAAACCAGAAGAGGGAGCGGGTCATCGGTCGGGTATCAGAATTCGTTACGGATGGTCGGGGACTTATGACATTTCAGGGTCGGATTTGGGTACCGTTTGTGGGTGGTACGCGTACTATTTTGATGGAGGAAGCGCATCGATCGAAATTCTCGATCCATCCCGGGGTTACTAAGATGTATTTGGACCTAAAGAAGGAGTATTGGTGGCCCTGTATGAAGAGGGATGTTGTATCGTTCGTCGAGAGGTGCCTGACTTGTCGTCAGGTTAAGGCCGAGCACCAGCGTCCGCGCGGTAAATTGCAGCCGCGGGAGATTCCCGAATGGAAGTGGGAACATATTACCATGGATTTTATCACCAAATTACCAAGGACTGCGAGGGGGGTCGATGCAATTTGGGTGATTGTGGATAGATTGACGAAGAGCGCTCATTTTCTAGCCATCAGTGAGAGCTCTTCTGCGGAGAAGTTGGTAGAGTTATATGTGAGGGAGGTGGTATCGCGGCATGGGGTTTCGATGTCAATCGTTTCAGATCGGGATGTACGATTTACTTCCAAGTTTTGGAAGAAGTTTCATGAGGAGTTGAGTACGAGGCTGCATTTTAGTACCGCATACCACCCACAGACGGACGGACATAGCGAACGGATGATTTAGACGCTTGAGGATATGCTCCGAGCATGTGTTTTGGATTTTGGAGGGAGTTGGGACACCTATTTACCCTTAGCAGAGTTTTCGTACAACAACAACCATCATTCGAGCATTGGTATGCCATCCTTTGAGCTGTTGTATGGGAGGAGGTGTCGCACCCCCATCTGCTGGGGAGAGGTGGGGAAACGGGTACTGGGTAGCACGGAGATTGTACTTAAGACGACCGAGCAGATACAGCAGGTCAGACAGAGATTTTTGACCGCGCAGAGTCACCAGAAGAGTTATGCGGACAGGCGTCGGTCTGAGCTCGAGTTTCAGGTTGGTGACCTTGTGCTCCTAAAGGTCTCTCCTTGGAAAGGAGTGATACGATTCAGAAGAGGGGAAAGTTGGGACCCTGATATATTGGACCTTTCAGGGTAATCGCTAGGGTAGGCAGGGTATCCTAGCAGTTGGATCTACCTGCTGAGTTGGGACAGATCCACGACCCCTTTCATATCTCGCAGTTGAGGAAAAGTATTGCTGACGAGTCGGCAGTGGTGCCATTAGATGATATTCAGGTGGATGCAGGCCTGAACTATGTTGAGAGACCAGTAGTGATCATGGATCGAAAGGTTAATGTTCTGAGGAACAAGGAAGTACCCTTGGTACAAGTGCAGTGGCAACATCGGAAGGGGTCCAAGCTGACATAGGAGTCCGAGTCTGAGATGTGGGATCAGTATTTGGAATTGTTTTCAGTGTGAGACTTCAGGGACGAAGTCTGGTTCTAGTGGGGGAGAATTGTAACAGCCCGAAATCCAGGTACCCTTCTATTTAGCCTTCATCTTTGATTTGTTGCCATTTAGGATTTTGCATGTTAGGCGAGTACGCTGGGCGTACAAGGAGTACGCTGCGCGTACTCGCGTGCTTCATTTGAACGCGTTCACCCTCGGGTAAGGTTACGCTGGGCGTAACCGGTCCAGACCTAAAAACCCTAATTATTTCGGATGGTTATAAAAGGAATGTGTGGCTCGACTCCTCAACCACCATCCCTTAGAAAGAACCCTAAAGAGTGTGTTTATTCGTTCTTAGCCCATTTATGAGTGTTCTAAGCTTGGTGGAGCCATTTCAAGGTAGCAAAGGAGAAGAAGAGTTAATTGGGAAGGCTAGAAGTTGGTGTTCAAGTGTGGATCCGAGCTTTGCAAAGGCTGAAGCTTCATTCTAAGGTAAAAAGTTCGGATCTTGACACATAGTTCTTGTGATATGCTTTAAGTACCATTTTCTAGGGTTTTGGTCCCAAAGGTGGAGACTTTATGAGCAAATGGTCTCCATAAGCTTAGATCCATCATATTTCTGGTCTATTTGAGTTGTAGACTCATAAAAATGTAATCTTGGACGTGAATGTTTTACCATGCATGAGATCTAGATCCTTAAGTTGGAATAGAAAAATGTTAAGGAGTGTAGGAGCCTCTATAGCCATGCCAAGGCTTAAAGGTTTCAACTTATTGGTAAAGATGCTTATATAAAGCCGGCTCTAGAAGTTGGAGTAATGGCTTAACCGATTAAGACCAGAAATGATGAATGCTTAAGTCTGATGGTTACGTTGGGCGTAACTCCCAGTACGTGCAGCATACTGGGTGTAGACCCCGATCCTTGGGTTGGCGATGTACGCCCCGCGTACATCAAGCTGTACGCCCCGCGTACTCAAAATGTTGACTTTTGTTGATTTTTAGGGTTTTGGTCAACATGTAGACTTTGAGTCAAGGAAGGGTAAAATGGTCTTTTACCCTCGGAGGAATGATGAAAAGGGGTAAAGTCTAGTTGTGGAAGTCTATAATAATTAAAAAGATATTTATTATGATTAGGCGTGGTAGAGTCGTCGTTGGGATTTGGAGATAGCGAGTACGCGAGATTCTAGACTTTCCACGAGGTGAGTTTTCTCACTATACTTTACCCAGAAGGGTTTTATTGTGTGACAGGAAGGTCGGATATGTTATGAGTTGTATGTGCTGTATATGATAAGTTAATTGTTTGTATGTGCTATGTATGCTATGTTTGATATGGGCCGGAAGGCATTATGTTATGGGCCGAAAGGCATATATGATATGGGCCGGAAAGCGTTGTGATGTGGACCGTAAGGTTGATGTAGGTAGGACCGGAATGTTTACCGAGTCAAGACGGAAGTCCCCTGAGACACATGGACCGGAAGGTCATGGCCTGGAAAGGCGTATGTGCGTAAATAGTATTGTGGGAACTCACTAAGCATTTATGCTTACAGTTGTTGTGTTATGTGTTTCAGGTACTAGCGAGGACCGTGGGAAGGCGCCGGCGTGATTTGTACACACTGACAAAAGAATTGTTTTTATGATCATGGGATGTATTTTGTTATGATGACATTGTTACACATTTGAATTCAGAATATTAAATGATGGTTTTGATGTTTGCAAAAATGAAAATTTTGTTTTGAAAATTTACGTTGTTACAGGTTTTGATGACAAAATGAAAGAGAATGAAGGTGTTTTCAGCCTTGGAGTGTTTATTTGGGAAGAGTTTCAAACTTTGGGAGTTCTAGGAAGCTTGAACACGAAATGAAGGTAGTTATGAGAGTAATTCATTAACATAAAATGAAATAAATCAACTTGAGTTTTTATGATCTTACCACAAGTGTGAAGCGTGAAGTGATCTTCTTGAACACACACAAACTCACGAAAATTTGAATGGATGAAGGAAGGAATTTCTTGTGCTAGAGAGGAAGAGTGTTTGAAGAAATTTGAAGTGAAGAGAGGTGGTGATATTGCTTCTTTACCGAGAATATGAAGGAAGAGAGAAGAGAGAGAAATTATTGTGGTATTTTCATGATGGTTAAGCCCTAATTTCCTATAGATATGATGGACAATATGCATGGATTTCCACCATGCATTTGTGAGGTGTCGCATTTTAATCAATTCAATTATTTTTAAAATCGAGAACGAGAGAGAGAGAGAGAGGAAAGGAAGTTGGATATTGGGCTCATATTTGATTACCAATCGAGATTGCATAGCCCAAAAATGAATTTTTCCAGTCCATTGGGCCCATTAGAGGCTTACGGTCCAAAAGAGGTAAAAACGATTGGTTTTCGGCCCCATGTGATCACTTGAGTGGTTTTCGGCGCAATAAGGCCCGTGAAGAGTCTTATGGCCCAAAACACTTATTGTGAAATGAATGTGGTTCCAACTAAGGCCCAAATGTGGGTTCTTGGCTCAAAGGAACCAAGTTAAGGGTTTATTGGTCCATTAGGCCCATTAAGGGTATCCTAGTCCAATAAGAGTTTGAACCGACAAGTTAGGGTTTCAAGCCCAAAGTTGAGTGAATGTAGCGTATTGAATTAGGTTTAGAGCTTGCACAAGTGAGTTTTAATTCGAATTGTTGTTGTTGAATGAATAACATGTATAACATTATACTTAGGGTTACAAGATACACCAAAAGTTAATTTCACATGGACAAAATTTCCTAGCCCAAAAATGCTAATTGTGACAGGATGAATCAAATTTGAGTATGTTTGAAGGGTGTCAGTGATTAGATGTTGATCCATTGTTTAAGATAATGTAAATGAATTTGTACTTTATAAAGAAAGAATGGGATCCCAAGAAACTGTAAAAATTGGTCCTTATGGTTTCTCAAAAAATATGTATAGGGTCCTGTACCATACACGTTTTCAAATCGTATTTTGTAATGAATAAAATTTTGAAATATTATGTTAAATTGAGTGTTGAGTTCTAACAGATGGTTTTTACTAGAAATGAAGTAAAACTATGTTTAGAATCACTCAGAAAATATTGGAAGTCTTATGAGATTCCAAATTAAAAGCCAAATAGTGAAATTTAGTGAAAATATGAAATTTTAAATAAGTAAATTTTATTATTTGATGTTGTAGATAATCTCGTTAGAAAATTGTAGGAGAAAACCTCGTCAAAATCCGAGTTATAACGAAGAAGTTATGACCAATCGAAGATCTGCGATAAAACCGACACGGCGCCAAATGACGTAAAAAGTGAGTTTTTGATAAACTACTTTTTAGCCTTAGTAATCTAAATGAAAGTCGTAGTATTCATTAAACCGAGAAATTCGATAAAAAGAACACCAAAATCTGACTTCGTATGATGAAGTTATGATTTTTCGAAGTTTCAACTTAGGAGTAGACAGCTAAAAACTCGAATTTTAGATCGAGCGATATTTTACCGATACATCCTAAACGAGAATCGAAGGTCTCATCATATGTAGTACAACGGTAAAAAGTCTGACGAAAACGAATGTCGGATAAAGAAGTTATGAATTTTTAACGGATTTTCCTGTCCCGATCTGTTAAAAATAATAATATTAAAATTAAATTCAAAATTAGCCGACGAAGTCTAAATGAAAGTTGTAGAGCATGATTTTAGCTACGAGTGCATATAAAGAACGTCAAAAACTAAGCTCGTATGCGAAAGTTATGGATTTTAGAAGTTCGTGGCCCAAAAACCGAGAAAACTCGCATGAACAGTACCGACCACGTCACCTTCGCACGAAGCAGCAGTGTCACCGGAGACGTGGCCGAATGCGAACTCAGCAGGTGTCACAAGGGGATTTGCCGATGCCGAGGTCCAGCAAGAAGGGGACACATCTTGCATCGGTGGCCAGTCCGACGCGAGACACGTCTCGCCTACCCGCCTCGCTCCCGTGCCACGTCCGAGCCTCGCAGCGGCCTCGTGGCCTTCTCCCCTCTTGCCAGATGTTCGCAGCTCGCAGGCGCCACGCCTTCCTTCCGTGTCCAAAGCTCGCAGGTACTACGTGGAGCCTCCCTAGCCAAGTACCCCTCGGACTCGCACCCTATAAATAAGAGGCATGCGAGATTTGCCGACTAACTTTGAAAATTTGACACTTTTAGCCCCTCTTTCCATATTTTCTTCATATTAACTTTCCCCGAAACCCCGAAATCAATTTTAGCACCCGAAACACGTCCTGAGACCCCCAAAGAGCCCGGTTTTCAAACAAACTCCCGGTTTTCAACATAGAAAGGCATATTTAAAGCCGAAGTGCTGTCCAAATTACTATTTTAACCCCCAGTTAACTTAAGGTGAGTTCAATATATAGGAACAATTGTATGTTATGTGTTATATGTGCTATGTGCTTTTCAGTATTATCATTCTGAGTTATTTTCTCGTGTTATTCGCTATGTTTATAGCAATTGTAATACCTTTGACCATGTGATCAGTGAAAGGACTTAGATTCACATTGGTACTGGTACGTAGCCTCTGGCCATGTAGAGCATGTCTCCGTAAGAGAATGACTTCTATTCTATGGCATTGGTAGATGGTTAGACAAGATTATAAGCCTGAAATCTAACAAGATGTTAATCATAAATTGCATGTCTTCTATGCCAATTGGGCCAAAGCTTTATTGATGTATATCAGGAATTGAAAAGAATATCTTTGAATAATGTCTTTGATTGATATGAACGCTTGTTACATGATCTCACATACATCTTGTTGTTCCTTTTTACCTTGTCACATTAAAGTATATATATATGGCATAACATTATATTGTATCTATTTTTGAACTCACTAAGCGTCACCGCTTACCCTATCAATGTTTAACAATTGCAGGAGATAAATAAATAGTATGTTTACATACTAATGAAAGATGTAGAATAGTTTGTAATAGTACTTTTGTACTACTTTTTATGTTTGTATAAATTACAATATCTTGGGTAGTTATGTAATATATATAACACTTTGTAATAGAAGGTTTGTATCCAATAGTTTGTAAATCCTTTATATCAATGTAAAATATTGCTTTTCTGAATATGCAAATAGCATGTTTTGGAGTAATGATAATGTGAAATATGAAAGCAGTAGTTTAAGCGAACTAAATTCCACGGATTGGTATTTAGACTTAAACTATAGGAAGTTCAATATATGAACTTAATCATTGTAAGTATAGGGATACAAACCATAGGAAATATATAAGTAAAAGTATTAGGTAGTAGTAAACCCTAATATTCTAAAATACTATCTTACTCCGTATTTCAGATCAATGGCTGAACAAGTAAGTAGCCATACCCCTGATGTTGGTGGAGATCCTCAACCCAAGGAAGTGAATACTCCAGTATCTCCTCGTGAGGAGCGAATTTTAGGTAAACTTACTGGTATTATTCGACAAACTCTCGAAGAACACAAAAAGAATGATGATAAAGGATTTCAAGAGTAGTGGTGCTACAGAGTATTATTCAAGCGAGAAAATGAAGCGTCCCTCATTCAAAGATTTCAAGAGTAGTGGTGCTACAGAGTTTTCTGGTGTCGTTAATCCTATAATCGTTCTAACTTAGAATTAAGAACACCGAGAAAGTATTTCGTGTTTCTCATGTGGATGATGAAGACAAGGCTATTTATGCTTCTGCAATGCTCATTGGAGAAGCTTTAGTCTGGTGGGAAGCAACATATGAAGCTCTGGATGGATGTGACCAGGAGAACTTATCCTGGGAATTGTTCAAGACTCGTGTGCTAGAAAAGTATTTTCCTCTAGATATGAGGAGAAGATTAGAGAAGGAATTCCTCGAGCTTAACCAAGGAGGAATGACTGTGAATGAATATGAAACTCAATTTAATCAAAGAGCAAGGTTTGCTACGAAGTATATTCCAACTGAAGACGAGAAAATTCAGTTATTCATGGAAGGACTACGACACGAAATCCATGATTTCGTTGTCAACCGGGATGTTTTGTCATTTGATAAAGCCGTTGAGTATGCTCGAAGGTGTGAGCATGACTTAGAAATACATGGTGCTACTCTTACTATTCCAAAGCATCCACGTACTGAAAGAACTACTCCTGCTTCCACTATTCCACCAGCTCAATCTATTCGAACTGATCCTAGCAAGCAAGCACAATCTTAGAGTGCTTTTCGTGGCCGTGGTAGGTCATAATCTTTTTCTATTCAATCACCATCATGTCGCGTTTGTGGAAGGAATCATCCGGGTCAATGCAAAATAGACAAAGAATCCATTGTCTGTTATGGGTGTGGAGAAACTGGTCATATCAAGCCAGCTTGCCCAAAGAAGGATGTGACTTGTTATGCATGTGGTATTACAGGCCACAAGAAGCGTTTTTGCCCTACTCTTACCAGCCAAGTAACGGGAAATCAAGCTTCTATTCAACAACCAGCGAGAAGTCAAGTCCCTATCCAACAACCAAAGAGTACTCCAGCTAAAAAGGAAGAGGTGCCAAAAGCTAAGGGTCGTGAATTCTAGATTACCGCAGAGGAAGCACGTGAGGGCATGTCGTGACGGGTACATTTCTTGTCAACTCTAGACCTGCTCACATCTTATTTGATTCTGGTGCCTTAGATTCTTTCGTATCTTATGAATTTGTGCATTCTTTTCAAACTATTTGCTATGCACTCGCGCAACCATTTCACGTAGATACTGCAGGAAGTATATCATTACTTGCTGATAAAATCTATAGGGATTGTGTCATAGAAATTGAAGGCTATAATTTTCTTGCTAACCTAATCCCTATCTCCTTGCCCAATTTCGATATTATTCTCGGCATGGATTGGTTATCAAAGAACCATGCAGAACTTTTGTGTTACGAAAAGATGGTACGCATTCCTATTGAAGGGGAAGATCCTATTCATAGCTATGGTGAACAAAGAATCTTAAAAATAATCTCTTTCTTCAAAGCTCGTAAATTCATATCGAAAGGTTGTCCTATCTATCTGGCATATACAGTTGACATCTCAAGAAAGGAGAATAAAACTGTAAATGATATTCCCATTGTTAACGAATATCCCGATGTTTTCCCCGATGATCTGTCTGGACTTCCTCCAGACAGACAAGTAGAATTTCGAATTGACCTTGTGCCCAGTGCTGCTCTGATCGCAAAGACTCCTTATCGTCTTGCACCAGCCGGGATGAAAGAAATGATGATCCAACTACAGGAATTACTTGACAAAGGCTTTATTCGACCGAGTACCTCTCCCTGGGGTGCTCCAGTATTGTTTGTCAAGAAGAAGGACGGATCGATGTGAATGTGCATTGATTATCATGAGCTGAATAAGGTGACTATCAAGAACAAGTACCCACTACCTCGCATCGATGATTTATTCGATCAACTTCAGGGTGTTAGCTATTTCTCAAAAATTGATTTGAGATCTGGCTATCATCAGTTGAAAGTACAAGAGCAAGATGTACCGAAGACTGCTTTCCGTACTCGTTATGGGCATTTCGAATTCCTTGTCATGCCATTCGGTTTGACAAATGCTCCTGCCGTATTCATGGATATGATGAATCGAGTGTGCCGCCCAATGCTCGATAAGTCTATCATCGTATTCATTAACGATATTCTAATCTATTCCAAGTCTGAAGTTGATCATGCCATTCATATTCGTAAAATCCTAGAACTCCTTCGAAAGGAGAAACTTTATGCTAAATTCTCGAAATGTGAATTTTGGCTCCGTCAAGTTCAATTTCTCGGCCATATTATTTCCAGTAACGGTGTATCTGTAGATCCCATCAAAATCGAAGCCATTCAAAATTGGGAAGTGCCTCGTAATGCTTCCGAAATTCGTAGTTTCTTAGGTCTCGCGGGATATTACCGGAGATTCATTAAAGACTTTTCTCATATAGCCGTACCCCTCATAAGCCTTACACGGAAGGAAGTGAAGTTCGAATGGGGTGAAGATCAAGAAAAAGCTTTCACAACTCTAAAAGATCTTTTAACTCATGCTCCTATCTTATCACTCCCAGAAGGTGATGATGATTTCTCCGTATATAGCGATGTTTCAAGATTGGGACTCGGTTGTGTGTTGATGCAGCGTGGTAAAGTAATAGCCTATGCCTCAAGACAACTAAAAGATTATGAAAAGAATTATCCCACCCATGATCTTGAACTCACTGCAGTAGTATTTGCCCTAAAACTTTGGAGACATTACCTTTTTGGTACGAAATGTCAATTATTTACCGACCATAAGAGTCTCAAGTATATATTCAGTCAACAAACTCTGAATATGAGACAACAACGAGACATGGAGCTAATCAAGGACTATGATTGCGAAATCCTGTACCATCATGGAAAGGCTAATGTGGTTGCAGATGCACTTAGCAGGAAAGTTTATCGTAATAGTATGTGTTATACTATTACTCACACTACGGTGAAGTTCACCATTCTTGATGAACTAGAGAAATGGCAAGTTGAAGCCTTAAAGCTAGAAAATGTAAAGAAGGAAGGAATGGTACATTATGCCGATGTTTTAATTGACGATCCACGAGGATTAAAAGTATTTAAGAATCGGCTATGGATTCCAAAGATTGGTGGATTAAGACAGAAGATTTTAGATGAAGCTCATAAATCTAAGCTATCAATACATCCTGGCACAAGTAAAATGTACTATGATGTAAGAACTGATTATTGGTGGCCTGGATTAAAGAGAGACATTAGAAGATATGTACAGGAATGCTTAGTATACTTATAAGTCAAAACAGAACACCAAAAGCCTTATGGAACTCCAGAAAGCCTTAGTGTTCCTGTATGGAAGTGGGAAGAGCTGTCCATGGATTTTATTACCGAATTGCCAAACACTGCTAGACAGAATGATAACATTTGGGTAATCGTCGACCGTCTAACTAAGAGTGCACATTTTCTCGCTATGCGTGAAACGGCTCCAATGGAGAAATACGCACAGGTATACTTGGATGAAATTATTGCAAGACATGGTGTGCCACTAAAGATCATTTCCGATCGCGATACTCGCTTCACTTCTCACTTTTGGGTGAGTATGCAACGCGAATTAGGATCTCGAGTTGCTCTCAGTACCACTTATCATCCTCAGACAGATGGTCAGACAGAGAGAACAATCCAGACAGTAGAAGATATGCTTCGTGCATGTGTTTTGGAGTTCGGTGGTAACTGGGATAAATACTTACCGCTTGTCGAATTTTCATATAATAACAGTTATCACACTTCAATCAAAATGCCACCATATGAAGCATTATATGGTCGCAAATGCCGTACGCCATTATGTTGGCGTGATGTAGGACAGAAGATCCTTGGAGGCCCTGAATGTTGGGTTTTGAGCAATCTAACACTTCCTAAGTGTGCATGCAACCCTAATAAACCTTGGATCTATGTTTGTCTAAATGCATGCAAAATAATAATTTTCCAAGGTTTATAACCTATCTAACATGGCATGGGGAACATTTCAACATAAAGAGTTAGAAGAGATTACATACCTTTTTGATGAGTTTGGTTCTTGAGGAGTTTGAGGGCCAAGCACCAATAGTGTGAATGCCTCAAATGGAATCACAAAACACCACAAACTCTTGGAAAACTTTGAGAGAGTGTATACACTTGTATATTTCGGCCACACACAAGCTCACACACACTAGTTCACTAGTTACACTAAGGCCCCATTTCATGCTCCATAAGCATGCTTATATAGTGTACATGATTAGGGTGAAACCCTAATAACCCATGACCTTTCCTTTCCAAGGATCCATGGGTTAAAAGCTCCATGGATCATCCATGGACTTCCATATAAGCTTAGCCCATTAACAAAAGAGCATTAGCCCACACTATATAAAACCAATAGCCCATAATCTAATTAGTCTTCCTTTTAATCTCTAAATTAATTCATAATTAATTTAAGACTAAAACTAATTAAATAACATAATCTCATATTAATATATTATAACTTATAATATATTAATAAACGTATGTGTATAACTCTCATAAAATTATCCATAAATAGTTTGGATGAAATGCAACCCAAATGGACCATGCCGGGTCGGGTCAAGTATATACCAAATAAGTTATGGACTTAGACACCTTATCCAATAGACTCCCACTTGGATAAGTCTAATAACTATATTTTGCATATGTTACTTCAGGAACCAACCAGCAATCGTAGCTCTCGAAAACTCTGTTGAATTATGAAGCGCCATTTTAGATAAGTGATCATATAATCCTCTGTTCTCATGATATCAGCCGGACAAATACATGGAACAACATCGTACTTATTGTCCAGCAGTTTGTTTCCCGATTTTCGATTTGTTTGACAAAGAACTTAATCGAACACATCAATTTAGTTCTGACCGGCCGGTACATAGGTCACAACAAAATCATCGAGGGGCCTAGATATCGCTTCTATTTCTAGAAGGAACAGATAAACTTCGACTCATATGCTTGTTCTACTACTTGTTAAATTGTACACAAAGGCACGTTTTATAACATCAAGTTACTGATGCGTTTATGTGCAATCAATGCACAACCAAATCATAGGTAACAACTCATATCTCTAGGTTTAAAGATTTATATGATATTAACGTCTCACGATCACTCGAGATAAATTCCATGAAGTGATACAAGTGAGCGTGGGTTTATTCCAATACTCATAACTTATGAGCACTCATGAATGTTGTAGCAACCATTGCTATGACTAAACCCATTTAGACATCTACAAACCCGATTCATGACAGTCTTGATTCATACCTACTTCCAACATATGAACGACTGTGGAGTGTTTAAATAACTTAGTCATTCGAAAAGAATAACCTAGCTATTTTGGAAGTCAAAACATGCAAAGTGAAACACAATAATAATCGAATCTAATATGGTCTCAGAACCCTTTAGAATATAAATAGAACCACCTTTTATTTATCACCATATTGATTACACATTATTCATTGTATAATGTTTCAAACAATCAACTTAAGACTTGAATAAAACAATAGTCGTCCCATGCTCCTAGCATGTACACTTTGTTTTTCTAAACAATAGTTATGCCATACTCCAAGTATGCACACTATGTTTCTCTATGATCCTTACATTGTGATGCAGATCAATTGAACATGATTCCAATGATACTCATTTCACAATCTCAAATCCTTATTGTAAATGTGAGAATCCCCGATTCCTGTCATTTACCAAAAAATCTGTTAGATTTTAAACTTTTATGCAATGTTCCTCTTGTAATGATTATTCACAAAGTCACCAAAACCTTGTCACCAGTCATTACAGAGTATTCCAAAGAAGGTCAACTTCTATGGAACGGAAGTCTCATATTCAAAGTACATTGCTTTTAACATCCTTCTTGCATTAAGGTTTTCTAATCTTACATAGATTGAATAACTTCCACCTATGAAGACATTTCCATAGTCCCATTTTGACTATCACTTCCGAACAAGAGTTACTTCTTTTCAGAACATGTCAATACGGTCCTTTCCGACAACTTACATCATACTTCCAACTTTCCCTGAGCAACCAATCTTTGGTGAACCTCAGATTTGTCCTCGACAATTTCTTAATCACTTTAGTCATATCCAGTTCTAGACTTTTCCCTTCTAAATGCCCTGAGCATTTGGAAAATTTAGAAAGGATGAATATTATAGCACATGCAATCGATCTTATACCCGAAGCATATGGGACACGATTCATGATGTTTGACATAAAGACATGATACTAGACCAGTCTTTTGCTACAATATTTTTATTTGCCATGTTTTCAAAATTTAACTATGAAGAGGGATGTCGTAATCATAATTGAATTTTGAGAACACAATATATATAGAATTTCCTTAAGTCGAGCCATTCAGACATAAAATTCATATATATGTCCTTGACTAAAGATGATTAAAATCTCAATCTAAGCTTCTAGAATTGAAATGAAGTATAATTTCCTCTCCCTTAATTATAGCAAAACAACTTTTCAACCCCTGAAACTTCACGAATTGAAACTTTTGTTTTCTATAATTAACATTGCTAACTTGCAACACTAAACGTAATAATCATACTCCCACTAACATGATGATTATCAGCATAAAACTTATGCTCCCACTAGCTCTGACATATTTCCAGAAATCTGCTAGACTTCTGAAATTTAGATTCATACACCCTTTCTTAGATAGCTCACATGTGTGTCTAAACAATTTTCAGAACTATGAAAAGGGATGTCGTAATCATAGTCTCAATTGCTTAGGAATTTGCCATTTCTCACAAGTCCATGTTAGTGTGCCGGTTAACCACACGCGCTCCACTAACGACTTTTGAAAATGCAAATAACAAAATTGATATCTACTTAAAATCTACTTAGTGAAAGCGTTTCCTCACCATCATTCTCATGAATCGGAGAGAAACCTTATGACACTTAGATTTTATGGTGTATGAGTTGCTATCCATGTTAATTTGTCAAAACCATAATCACAAGACAAGGTTAGTGACAAATTCAGCCTTACATGGATTAAACTTATTCAATCTTAGTTTCTTGTCACCTTGGTAGCATAAGGCCCACCAATGCTTCCAAGTTGAACTCTGATAACTCACATGCAAATTCAACTTATTTGAAGTAGGTACAGAAATAAGAATTATGTCAACACGATAGGTTGCAAACCTTAACTTGTGTGCTAGTGATAAATTACAGGTTTTACTCTTGATTAAATCTTGAAATTCTTTCAGGATCTTTAAGGCTCCCACTGTCCCCTTGACATATAAGTTTCCCTAGTCAAGGACCATTCCTTGACAAAACAAATATTCATGGGATAGTGCGGATTCTTATCAAGACTAACACTTCACACAATTGGTCTTAGTTGGTCTTTGTCTCATCCAAGACATCACAACTTACCAATCTCAAATGTACAAGAGTAGAAAACATTTTACTCTTACATTTGACTAGTGTTAATAAATCTTCCTTTATGTCACTCAAGGCTACAATCTTGGAGTATGACTTTAAGAATTGTTTTGGAACGAAGTATGACTCATCTTCTTGATTTTAACCAATCCAACAATTCATGACCTCTCTTATTAGCCATAACAATGCACTAAGACATCCTTAGAGTATGAATTTGTGATATGGTTTCATAATCATTAAGATGATCATGAAATATGATAGTAAAGTACTCTCCCATCCTTTCAGATTTGAGAAACTTTTATCTTTCTGCCTAATTTGATTCTTTTCATTTGTTTTGTCATACATTGTAACCTTTCCATTGTTACAGAATTATACTTAACCTTATAAGTATAATCATATTTACTAATCTTTAGTAAATCATGACAAATCAATCTTTGTGGTGGACCTTTACTAGCGCACACCCAGTGTACCTAATTCCTTAGTCCTTCAATTGACTCACATATACATGTGATCAAAGAATTAGTCTTAATTTTCAAAGATGAAAATTTTCATTCATCATACAATACAACTTGTATGATTCCAAGTTTCTGTCTAATTGAAACTTGGGTGATGAAAAACTTTCTTCATTTGGTAAATTCGGACACTACCACAAATGAAAGAATCAAATCCACTTTCCAATATTGCTATTACTGGAAACATATAAGCAACAATTTTCCACAGATGCCATTGTAAGGATATTTTTAAAATAAATAAAATTAAAACCCTTTTTTTCTTTTATTTTAAAACTTTGCGGAAAAACTTATCCTTACAATCCACATGAAAACCTTGTTGTTGTTATCTACTCATATTATAACTCTTAAGCAACAGCTCAAAATTCTGATTACCGAACCATGCGATCGAAACCCACCTTTTCAATCAGAATCAACATATACTTACTTTAAGCTTCCTATCTTTTCTTTGATTCTTAAAACATCAGCATGTGATCCATTCACATTATGTAATAATAATCTCCAAATAGGAACTTAATAGAGTTAGTCAGTGGACTTTAACTAAAGTAGAGTCAAACTTTTTGACTTGATCAATCTTATGACCTTTCAGGTAAATATGGCAGCTTCGCAACCAATGCCCCTTCCTTTGGTAATAAAACATATAGACCCTTTGGTAATGGCACATGAGACTATCTCAGACTCAGCCTTTCTCTTTACCATTTGGTCAACCGAGTTGACTATGGCCGATCCCTTTCCATTGGGAAGAGAAATGCTTTTTCTAGATATCCAATGCTACCATTTCCAATGTCCATTTAAGGTTTGGGAAGTTGATCTTCTAATAAATTTTCCTTTACTGGTGTTCCAAATCATTGCTGATTCCACAGCACAAAGCAAATAGATAAGATCATTAAGGCTCGTGTCATAACCTGTCTCATAGTAGTCCCAAAGAGACTCACTATGTTACTAAGAAAGTGATTGAACATCCAACTTTCACGAGACTTTGACACCCAACTCTCCCGGCTTGTCAATATGTGACTTTATCTCCAAGATGTGAGCACACATAGACTATGCTTGCCAATAGGGATTGAGTGGCTTTTCAAGAACTTGTGGGTGAGGGAGAATAATTGGAGGAGGTGGAGGAAGTGAAGCATGATGTTGAGTGATACTATATTCAAGAGATTTGGGAAGATCATAGTTGTCTGAACCAGACATCTATAATTGGAGAAAATCAAGTTAGTTGATTCAAAGTCCTTAATATAACCCCCAATATGAAATATTAAGGCTAGGACCCAACACAATATTTTATAACTTGGAAGAGGGATGCCGTAATCCAAGTTATAAAATATTTGAAGGTAGGCGAATGACGATTCACCAATTTCCACCATGAAAAACGAAATAATTTATTAGGTTTTAATTGGATTTGAAATTCCTAGATCTTTTGAGATTCATTGAACTTTTTCAATGGCATGTTTCAATCTCGAGTGTGCCCTCTCAAATTTTGTGACTGGGATGCCGAGGATCACAAAACAAGGTGTGAATAACCATACCAATTCACTTGGCACCCTTAATATTATCACCTAATCAATGTGCCGGTTACCCACACACGCTCCATTGATCTATGACAAACATTAAGTCACCCTTCGTGATCCTTACTAGTCCAAGTTAGTGTGCCGGTTACCCACACACGCTCCACCAACGACTTGGTAAGGTACAAAGTGTGAATTCCATGGGCTAGCACCAAATTCACATTTTTCCTAAGATTGGGAATTAAATAAAATATATTTAGTTACTTTATAATAATCATTATACTTTTAATGAGAATTTAAAGTCATTGTCCTACCCGTTCGGCTAACGACCCTCCACCGATCAAGCAAACGGTGGGTGAGAGTGGACACCCATTAAGTCGCCATTTTATAGGCAACAACCTTATACCCACCTTATAGACCGGCTTCGTGAATGAGGCCTACTAACGGTAAAACGACTTGTTCTTATACATATATATAATAATTAACCATTAATGTTATAAATAGTATAAGTGTTGAATTTTAACTTTTAAAATTCTAAGTGTTGGAATTAAAGTTTATTAAAGTGTGTGAAACTTTCCAAAATTCCAAAACTTGAGGGCAAGTTTTGTAACTCTTCAAAACTTTTGGATATTCATAACTTATGAGTTTTAATTAAGTGTTTAATACTTTTAATGAAGTGTCTCTTGGAAATCCATGACTTGAGGACAAGTTATCAAGTCCATAAAAGCATTTATTAGAAAAACTCTTCAAAAGTGTAACTTATGATTTCTTATAAAAAACATTTAAAAGAAAAACTTTTGGAATTCCATAACTTGAGGACAAATTATGAATTCCATTAAAACACATTAAGATCAAGAATTAACTAACAAACAATTTGCAAATAATTCCTATGATCTAACAAAACTCATATGAACATGAACATCCACATCAACAATTTCAAGAATCATATGAACACATATAAACTTGAAATTTTGATTATAACTTTGAAATTGGTCCACCATCATCATTACCACATCAAAAACAGGTTTTATGACTCCAAAACAGTTTAAGGTAATGATTCTAGACCAATTCCAGCACCAAAACTCGAAGATATGCTGTCTGGGGGTCCAACTCGTCGAGTGCGTGAACCAACTCGCCTAGTTGGATGAGTTTTGCCTTGGACTCGTCGAGTCCCTTCATGGACTCGGCGAGTCAGTTGTGCAGACAGCATAAAATCTTCGATTTTCAGCAATTTGCATCAAGTATTCAAACAAGCAAGCCTAGGCTCTGATACCACTATTGGGTTTTGAGCAATCTAACACTTCCTAAGTGTGCATGCAACCCTAATAAACCTTGGATCTATGTTTGTCTAAATACATGCAAAATAATAATTTTCCAAGGTTTATAACCTATCTAACATGGCATGGGGAACATTTCAACATAAAGAGTTAGAAGAAATTACATACCTTTTTGATGAGTTTGGTTCTTGAGGAGTTTGAGGGCCAAGAACCAATAGTGTGAATGCCTCAAATGGAATCACAAAACACCACAAACTCTTGGAAAACTTTGAGAGAGTGTATACACTTGTATATTTCGGCCACACACAAGCTCACACACACTAGTTCACTAGTTACACTAAGGCCCCATTTCATGCTCCATAAGCATGCTTATATAGTGTACATGATTAGGGTGAAACCCTAATAACCCATGACCTTTCCTTTCCAAGGATCCATGGGTTAAAAGCTCCATGGATCATCCATGGACTTCCATATAAGCTTAGCCCATTAACAAAAGAGCATTAGCCCACACTATATAAAACCAATAGCCCATAATCTAATTAGTCTTCCTTTTAATCTCTAAATTAATTCATAATTAATTTAAGACTAAAACTAATTAAATAACATAATCTCATATTAATATATTATAACTTATAATATATTAATAAACGTATGTGTATAACTCTCATAAAATTATCCATAAATAGTTTGGATGAAATGCAACCCAAATGGACCATGCCGGGTCGGGTCAAGTATATACCAAATAAGTTATGGACTTAGACACCTTTATCCAACACTGAAATGATTCAAGACACCACCGACAAGATTCAAATCGTACGAGAAAGAATGAAAGCAGCCCAGGATCGACAGAAGTCCTATACGGAAAAGAGAAGACGACCTATAGAATTTCAAGTGGGTGATTTCGTGATGCTGAAGATATCCCCATGGAAAGGCCTTATGCGATTTGGGAAGAAAGGAAAGTTGAGTCCTAGATTTGTTGGTCCTTTCAAAATCATCCAGAGAATTGGAAAGCAAGCTTACCGCTTAGAATTGCCTGAAGATTTGGCGGGTATTCATGATGTGTTTCATGTAAGTTATCTGCGCAAATGCTTGAGCATCTACGATGAGACAGTTCCATTATCCAAAGTGAAATTGGATAATAAGTTAAGATATGTAGAAGAGCCTGATGAAATCGTGAATGAAAGAACAACTAAGCTACGCAATAAAGAAGTAGAATTGGTGCTTGTCAAGTGGAAACACCATCGTGGCCCAAACTATACTTGGGAGAATAAGAATGAGATAAAAGCAAAATATCCCCATTTATTTTAATCGATATAATTTCGGGGACGAAATCCTCAAAAGGAGGAGGTATTTGTAACATACACGTTTTAAAATCGTGTTTTGTAATGAATAAAATTGTGAAATATTATGTAAAATTGAGTGTTGAGTTCTAACATATGGTTTTTACTAGAAATGAAGTAAAACTATGTTTAGAATCACTCAGAAAATATTGGAAGTCTTATGAGATTCCAAATTAAAAGCCAAATAGTGAAATTTAGGGAAAATATGAAATTTTAAATAAGTAAAATTTTATTATTTGATATTGTAGATAATCTCGTTATAAAGTTGTAGGAGAAAACCTCGTCAAAATCCGAGTATAACGAAGAAGTTATGACCAACCGAAGATCCGCGACAAAACCGGCACGGTGCCAAAGGACGTAAAAACTGAGTTTTTGATAAACTACTTTTTAGCCTTAGTAATCTAAATGAAAGTCGTAGTATTCGTTAAACCGAGAAATTCGATAAAAAGAACGCCAAAATCTGACTTCGTATGAGGAAGTTATGACTTTTCGAAGTTTCAACTTAGCAGTAGACAGCTAAAAACTCGAATTTTAGATTGAGCGATATTTTACGGATACATCCTAAACGAGAATTGAAGGTCTCATCATATGTAGTACAACGGTAAAAAGTCTGACGAAAACGGATGTCGGATGAAGAAGTTATGAATTTTTAATGGATTTTCCTGTCCCTGTATGTTAAAAATAATAATAATAAAATTAAATTCAAAATTAGCCAACGAAGTCTAAACGAAAGTTGTAGAGCATGATTTTAGCTACGTGTGCATATAAAGAACGTCAAAAACGGAGCTCGTATGCGAAAGTTACGGATTTTAGAAGTTCGTGGCCCAAAAACCGAGAAAACTCGCATGAACAGTACCGGCCACGTCACCTTCGCACGAACCAGCAACGTCACCAGAGACGTGGCCGAATGCGAACTCAGCAGGTGTCATAAGGGGATTCGCCAAGGTCGAGGTCCAGCAGGAAGGGGACACGTCTCGCATCGGTGGCCAGTCCGACGCGAGACACGTCTCGCCTACCTGCCTCGCTCCCGTGCCACGTCCGAGCCTCGCAGCGGCCTCGTGGCCTTCGCCCCTCCTGCCAGATGTCCGCAGCTCGCAAGCGCCATGCCTTCCTTCCGTGTCCGAAGCTCGCAGGTACTGCGTGGAGCCTTCTTAGCCAAGTACCCCTCGGACTCGCACCCTATAAATAAGAGGCATGCGAGATTTGCCGACTAACTTTAAAAATTTGACACTTTTAGCCCCTCTTTCCATATTTTATTCATATTAACTTTCCCCGAAGCCCCGAAATCAATTTTAGCACCCGAAACACGTCCCGAGACCCCCGAGAAGCCCGGAAAATTTTATCTTTTCGGTTTTGAAGCCTTACCTTCGCAGAGCCCGGTTTTCAAACAAACTCCCGGTTTTCAACATAGAAAGGCATATTTAAAGCCGAAGTGCTGTCCAAATTACTATTTTAACCCCCGGTTAACTTAAGGTGAGTTCAATATATAGGAACAATTGTATGTTATGTGTTATATGTGCTATGTGCTTTTCAGTATTATCATTCTGAGTTATCTTCTCGTGTTATTCGCTATGTTTATAGCAATTGTAATACCTTTGACCATGTGATCAGTGGAAGGACTTAGATTCACATTGGTACTGGTACGTAGTGTCTGGCCATGTAGAGCATGTCTCCGTAAGAGAATGACTTTTATTCTATGGCTTTGGCAAATGGTTAGATAGGATTATAAGCTTGAAATCTAACAAGATGTTAATTAGAAATTGCATGTCTTCTATGCCAATTGGGCCAAAGCTTTATTGATGTATATCAAGAATTGAAAAGAATATCTTTGAATAATGTCTTTGATTGATATGAATGCTTGTTACATGATCTCACATACATCTTGTTGTTCCTGTTTACCTTGTCACATTGAAGTATATATATATGGCATAACATTATATTGTATCTATTTTTGAACTCACTAAGCGTCACCGCTTACCCTAATAATGTTTAACAATTGTAGGTGATAAATAAATAGTGTGTTTACATACTAATGAAAGATGTAGAATAGTTTGTAATAGTACTTTTGTACTACTTTTTATGTTTGTATAAATTACAATATCATGGGTAGTTATGTAATATATATATATATATATATATATATATATATATATATATATATATATATATATATATATATAACACTTTGTAATAGAAGGTTTGTATCCAATAGTTTGTAAATCCTTTATATCAATGTAAAATATTGCTTTTATGAATATGCAAATAGCATGTTTTGGAGTAATGATAATGTGAAATATGAAAGTTTGGGTCTTTCAAAAATACGAAAGTTGAGGTCTTTCAGGTCCAAAAGGTTTCCACCTTGCATAGAAGATCCAAAATCAAAATATTATATGGTTTTCGTTTATAAAACACTTGAATTGACCGTTTTGACATTTGAATTTCTTTTTTGAAATTTTATATATTTCTTTTCATTTTTTATTAATTAAAAATAAAAAAGGACGGACCCACTAATGATCCACCCCTTTTGTGACACAAGAAACTAGGTGACCATTCTTTTTTTCTTTCGACCCTTTCTTCTCAACTTCCTTTACTCTCTCCGGTAAGACAAAGCTTCTATCGTCGTCCATGTTTACAATGACGACATAAACAAAGTTTTTCTCTTCTTAACCCGCTATTCCACCTTTATCTCTATTCTACCTTTACCTAAAGAAACACTTCAAACAATTACATATGAGAAAAAAAGAGAGAAGAAGGTTAATAAAATGAAATCCTTGAAGGGAAAGAAACGACAACGGTTCAAGGAGAGGTTTATCACAAGATACCACAAGTAGATGGAGGCTACTAGAACCCTAGTTACGCCCAAAACTAGGTATGGATTGACAAGAGAGCTTAGAATGGCGGGGGGTTTTATGAAAAAGGTGGAGGATAAGCCTCAGACAGTGGATTGAGACGATGGATTGGGCATTGACGACACAAATGCACCATTCCATGAGTAGAGGAATTAATTGGTTAGTGTTGGTTTCTGATGATTCTAATTTCTCGGATATGTTGATAAGGGATAACGCTTCAAATTTGGGGCGGTGGTTGTTAGTGATTGGGATAGAGCATTAAGGAGGCAAGCTGATTTGTGGGTTCCGTGGAATAGGGTCAAGAATGGGGAGATTACAGAAGAGTATTTGGTACTTAAAACTAGAAGTGATTTCATTCGAATATGTATGTTCATGCCCATAAATATATAGATAGACAGAGAGCAGGGGGGGGGGGGGAAGGGGTACAGTGAGTTTAGGTTGAGTTGAGTGGCGGAGTATGTCGGTGATGGGAGAAGTGGTTGGAGATGGGCTAGGTGGCTGGAAGTGGCTGATGATGGATCTAGTCTAGGTTTTTTCGTCTAAAATTTATAGGTGAAATATAGGGAAGAGAGAGAGAGAGAGAGAGAGAGAGAGAGAGAAAGAGAGAGAGAAAGAGAGAGAGAGAGAGTTTATAGGTCAAATATAGGGAGGAAATATATATATATATATATATATATATATATATATATAGAGAGAGAGAGAGAGAGAGAGAGAGAGAGCAAAAAAGAAAATGAGAGAAAAAGTAGGAGGATGTATGGTGGAGAGGGGTGGGGAGGTGGTGTTTTATTTTTCATAATTATTTAAATTCTAAATTAGATAAAAATATAAAAAATAAATAATAAAGAAAAAATAATCATTTCAAATTTATTTGGATCAAATTCACGAAAAATTCTTGATTTTGGACCTTCAACATAAATCAAAAACTTTATATTTATATGAGTAAATTACACGAATGGTCCCTATAGTTTAGGGTAATTTACGCGTTTGGTCCCTAAATTATTATTTTAACTTGGAAGGTCCCTATTGTTTGTTTTTGTTACGCGGTTGGTCCTGTCTTACCTAAAGCGCGTAACAAAAACAAACAGTAGGAACCAAATGCGTAATGAAAACAAATAATAGAGACCTTTCGAGTTAAAAAAATAAGTTAAGGACCAAACGCGCAAATTATCCCAAACCATAGGAACCATTATTGTAATTTACTCTTATATTTATTTATATTAAAATTGATAATTTAGAAAAAAAATTGTCAAATGATTCAAACGGTCAGTAGACCGTTGAATCTTCTCTTTCTACGCTAGTTGTCAGGCATGAGACACTCCACTACACAATATACTTTATGCAGGGCCGGCCCAAGGGCTGGGCGAGCTGGGCCACAGCCCAGGGCACCACAATAATAAGGGCATCATAGTTGGTCCACTTATTATAGGTCTGATATTGTTTTGGCCAAAATTTGGTCACTTATTATCACCGCATCGACAAAAGAAAACTAGCACACATCGCCAATTTCAAAGATCAGAAGACGATGAGACGTCCTTCTTCATGGCAATTAGGGAAACGAGGAGACGTGAATGTGAATATTTCAAGCAATCAGACTCTGCCTTTGCCCCTCATACTATCATCGATGGATTTAAAGGACTGTTGCTGGTTTTTATTGGACATTTTTTCCCTTAGTTTTATTGATCTCTCTAATTCGGAAGTTTGAAGACTGATATTATTTGGGCTATTTGACCATTTTGCCCTTCACGATACTCCTGGTCCACTTTCGCTTCTTTGGTGGTGCTGCCAGCCTTCTATTCTTTTGTGGCGGAGTGACAAATGTGGTTTAGTGACCTTTTTGTACCTGATAATATTATATTTTAGATGGATGATGATGGGAAATTTCCTTGAAAATTGGCTAATTTGTCCCTTGATGATTGCAGATTTATAAAGAGTTTCCTGGAAGTTCTTTTACTTTGCTGAAGTGGTAAATGTAAAGTTTTAACCATTATGCCCTTGGTTCGTTTTAATGGTTGATTTGCTCATATTGGCTTTTAAAAGCATTGATGGTCTAACTGTTGGATTGGTTATTCTTACTACAATCAAATAAAAACTTGATTGGTATTTTTGGTGAGGCTTTAAGAGTTCATTGCTATTATTTTATGGTTGAAATTTGGAGTACCTAACTTGCTACACTGGTTACCTCCTAAATTGATGATCTCTCTTTCAAACTTTAATGTTTATGTATATTTTGGGTAATTGATGTACTATCCTTTAATATTCAACTCATTGTATCTTTATCCATCTTGCTACTGGCTTTTTTATTTCAATATGTGTTTTCCATTAAAAAAAACCTATTCTAGCTGTCATAATTGGCGAGATCTCTTAAACTCAACAAGTGGAATCATATCAATGTTTTTATTTACATGAAAGTACAACGCTTTGAACTTTGAGACTATATTTGCATCCAAATGCAAATGAGGTTTTTACAACTAATATTACTTCTACGGTTAAAGATAATTTTTTTAACTCATATGTTCTTCATAGTTGGCAAAGTCAAACGCCACTTAATTTTACTTCTTTATCAATTACATTTGCTTCTCTTTGACCTAAAACATCAACGTATTAGACTTTGGAATTATCAATCTATTTAAAGGTATATGAGGTAGCTTGTTTTATAATGGTTGAAACCAAAATGTGTATGCTAATAAAACTAAAGATAAAAGTAAAGCCTTATAAATATATATATATATATATATATATATATATTCTAAAATAAAATAACATATTTAATTTATTTGCTAGTTATTTTGTTCTTTAGCTATTATATTTCATTTATTTAGTTCATAACTATTTTTTTACATATCTTAAAATATAACTATTATATTTCATTTATTTAGTTCATAACTATTTTTTTTACATATCTTAAAATATAGGGGCATGATTTAGGACCGGCCCTGACTTTACCCAATCTCACAGCTAAATCAACTCGGGAACACAACGTTAATGGCGACCCACTAGCTCTCCCCTTCTAGGCTTCTACCCCTGGAGCTGACGATCAAAGATCAATGGCGACTAGCTCCAGCGATGGTGAAATGACATTGAAGTCGCAAGCTTAACTACCCAATCACCCAAATGATTCGAAGCTACCCTCAAAATCATAAACCCTAACCTCCATTCATCAGCAAATCGTATTACTCCTCTTAATCGCACCTCCGCTCCCCCTATTCCCACCACTGATTCCAAGCAACCAATCACTCCCTCCACCGTCAATTCATCGCCGTGTGAACCCTTACGCCGTACCTAACTCCGATGCCATCAACATTCCTAGTTATTCAGGTAAGCCCACTACAACCCTCACTCTCTTTTTAATCGCTTCTAAAGAATAATTAGTTTGCTAGATATATAAAGTTAGGGTTTTATAGTTGAATGATTTTTGTGGTGATTGTTATTTTGTTAATCTAGGTTTGATTACTAGAAATCTGCTTGATTTGCTTTTGCTCTTGGGTTCATCCATCACAGGTATTTGTTAATTTTCATCCTGTCTTTATTAGTGAACTTAAGTGCTTACTGTTAAATCTTAATTTTGTTGTTATTTCATGTTTTAATCCTTATCAAATGCTAGGTTAATAAGTCACCTTGGTGATTAGTAGATCAATAATGTTTGAGAGCTAGATCATAATCCATCATTTGAGTATCATAATTGATTTATGTTTTAGCTGTTAGTGAAAGCAAAAGATACTGATACTTGTTAATTAATGATAAAAATATAAATGAATTTGGTGGATTTATAAGACATCAATAGAAATATATCAGGTGTTATATTCTTGTTTTCATGGTTTGGAGTTAGGTGTGAGAATGAAAGCTCATAAGTAGTTGATTAAATAGACGATGAAGTAAAAAAAGCTCCTAGTTTTTGGTGGTCCTTTAAACATTGCAAAATGAGTTATCATGCCTTGATGCGAATTTTGATTTTGTTACATAAGGAGATGAATAGCAATTTTGTACATAGTAATTTACCTGCATTAGAGTTGATATTTTTACATATGCGATTTTACAAGGTTTAAAAGTACGAAAAGTATTCTCCAAGCGGTTTCTTTGTGCCTCATGAGGCTCATCGTAAGCCTCGAGGCGAACCGGGGCGTAAGGTCGAGGCGGAATAACAAAATAATTATAAAATATTATATTATACAAAAACACAAAATTATGTTAGTATTTATAAATTTAGTTATTATTTTCATGAAATCTTGAAATTATTATTATTTTATTTTTTACATTTTTATTACGTTTATAATAAATTAAAATAAAATCAGTGATACAGAGTCTAGTTCTCCACCCTACCACATCTCCATTTCCCTATAATTTGCATTTACTACACATTAAAAAGTCTTCCATTTCTCCATAAGTCACGAGACTCTTCCTTTTCTCTATAGTTAAACCGTCTTCGCTCCTGATTTCTTCCTACTAATGAACTTCATGTTAGTACTATTCCCTCAACAACACTTACTTTGTTGCCCCTGTTTCTCCTCTTCTTGTTCCATCTCTTCATGGTCTTTCAAGTGTCCCTACCGTGTAAACAACTCATGGGTTTCAAATAATCGGAGTGGTAAGAAGTGTGATTATAAATAAGGCTAGGTATTTTTTATTTATTTATTTATTTATTTTTTAATAGTTATATCAGTTTTTCTTCTTCTATTCATTTTAACAAAGAACTGCCTCAATCCGCTTCTCCCCACTTCGCCCTGCCTTGAACCGCCTCAACCAGGTAAGGTGTATGTCTCAGATGAAAATTGTTACTTTAACTAAGAGAACGTGTTAGTGGAAACATTTTGACATGGTAGTGGAAACATTTTGACTCCTCTTGGATTTGGTGGCTTTTAAATCTTAATGCATGCTTCATGAAAATTGTTACTTTAACTAAGAGAACGTGTTATGAGCTCTACTAGCCATTGTATTAACTAAGAAAAGCCTAGGTTCTTGGATTGTTATAGCTAAATCAGAGATTCATTAAAATCACATTGACTTCTAATGATTTATCTAACAAATGTTCAAATGATGAAATTCCATTGTTAAGCATTTCCTCCATATTGATTTACACCAATTCTTACTAGTTTAATTTATGCTAGTTAAAGTTAGATTTTAACAAGTATCTTTGTTTCTTTACATGCTATAAATGGCTTCCCATTGTTTTTCGATAAATATCGGTAAATAAAGAGTGTGAAATGAGGTGACAGAAATGGTTCTGAGTTAGTGATAAACTTGTTCATGGAACACATAAACTGAATGTGTCAAGGAATCCCGTGTTATTTATCAGTCGATAAATGTTCTTTTTGGAGGGATTGATAAATTGTACTACGACCAACTTCAATTTCATTTGACAAGTAAAAGGAACTCATCAAGCTTTGATGAATCTTTGTTGATGAAGTTGTCACAGTTGTCCTGAGAAGGTGATGATAGAAGATCTTAGTGATAGCGTAAAAGGAACATGTTGTTTGTAGCCATTTTTTTTTCCGCCGTCCCTTTTCCCAAAAAATTACTAATCTCTTCAGTAATAAGAGAAACAAAGCTTAAACCAAACACAAATTTAGGGGGAGAAATAAACAAGAACCAAACAAAAATTTAAAATTTCAAAATCCAAAAAACATTAGGAAATCAGAAAATCAAAAATATGTTGCTGATAGATTTTGTTTGTAGGTGATGTGTTGGGAAGTGATATAATCATGTGATAACAGACAATCTGAATCTGTGTAAGGTACCAAAGTTGAATTGTCTAAGCTCTGAGTTCGATGTGCTGGTAGGTACGAAAGTTTTTAGAATGGACTTGACTAGGATCAGATGAACTTAAGGAATCTAGAGACCTGACAAATCTTGACCTAAATAGTTTCATTTAGCCTGACAATACTATGCTTGGGTAGGTTGAGCAGAGAGATATACATGAGAATATGCAAATACATTAAATGATATGTATCTAGAACTGTGGATTAACTTTTCCTCGATGTGCGGATTTCATCCTTAATTCCGGTATTGACGGGGAAACTAGGGAATCCCGATAAATTAGGTCTGTAGAAAATTATTTTCTTTCTTTCTACCTGTTAGTCATATGTTGCTTCCTCTGCTGATTGGAAGAGATCTGATCTGAAATGCAACATATGCAACTCTGTCTCTCTGCATCTTCTTCTATGTTATTCTTCCTACTTGTTAGCCATATGTTGTCTCTTTTGCGTGATTAACAATCCGATCTGGTACACAACATATGAAACCTTCTACTTCTGAATCCCTCTAAACTCTAGTTAGTCATATGTTTCACTCTCTGCGTGATTGGAAGAGATCTGACCTGAGTGTACAACATATGCATTTTATATCTAACTTCTTCCTTAATAATTGTCTGCTCATCTGAAGTAAGGAGTATTCTGGAAGACCTTAATTATTAGGGTATATCAAGAAGCGAGAAACACGTTCTAATACAATTAAAATTGAACATTTTATAGGTTGTCTGTAGATTTCGCTGTTCCATTTAGGTGGACAATAATATCCTAAATTTGTCACAACCTTTCGTGTTTAAGTGGACCACAATATCGGCGATCGACCAGACATGAACATGAAGGTAGAAATACCGATAAGTGGATTAAGGCTGTCTAACAACTTTGATCCCAATATCACAAAAATATTATTAGCATTAGTTGAGGTGAAATTAGTGTTAATTTATTGTAATTTCAATTTCAATTTTATTTTTATTTTCATTTTTCCAAATATTTTAAAAAATAAAAATTTTTAATTAAGAATAATAATAATACTTTAGTTTGATTTTTAAAATTTGTTTCATTTTATTTTTTATTTTTTAGTCCTCAAAATGTTTTTTTTTTTTTTTTTTTTTTTTTTTTTTTTTTTTTTTTTTTTTTTTTTTGGGTATTGGGCTTTATTTTTAAAGCATTATGGATTGCAGCCCATAGATTTTGGACCGAGTATATAAGGTTTTCAATTCCAGTTGAAAACTCTTTACCTCTTCATTTTGTTTCTCTCGGCCGTAAACCCTGATTTTCTCTCTCTACTCTTTGAATTTTTTTTTCGTGGAATTGATTGATTATACGTGTAGGTATGCTATTTTCGATCCTTAGAATGCCATTCTCGCATCGAATCGACCTGTATTGAGGGTATAATCGAAGAAAAATCGTTTTCACAGTTTACGACCAGAGCTTACATCCAGAGCTTACGACCATGAAAACTCTTTGACCGTAAAAACCCAGTTTTGGTCAACAAAATTTGATTTTTCTTCAATTGTTTCACTTAGGAGCCTAATTAAACTTCAACATGAGTAAACATCAATTTTAAATGTTTAAATAAATTGTTTTCTTACTTGGCTTGGTTTGTGCAGGTTGAAATGGCAAATCTAAAATTCGCTGACAGTCACAACTTGGCAATTCTTTTGGCTGATCCTCCTGTTGCTCGTGGAGAGTTCAAGTCAATGATACATAGATTAAGGAAATGTTGCCTGACCACTGCTCTTACCGTGAATCCAACAGTTTATCAAGACATATTCAAAGAATTCTGGAGGTCAGCTGACGTAAAGAAAGGAGAAGATGGATCTGTATCTGTTGAAGCTACTGTAAAGGGTTACAAAATCATCATAACAGAACAATTCATCAGGGACGTTCTGAAAATCAACGATCAATCTACCTTCCCTACTGAGATTGAAACATATCAAGTTCAGGAACTTCTCAACAAGATGGGCTATGAAGGCGAATTTCCTCCGACAATGAAGAAGCTGCTACCACCTTACTGGAGGTTCTTAGCTCATGTCTTTGTGAGCTACATATCAGGAAGAAAATCTGGCTCAGATGAAATTTCTTTAAGGAACACAGTTGCCATCATTTCACTTGCTGCGGGACTGAGTTTCAACTTCTCCAAGTTCATCCTTGATGAGCTGATTGTAAACATCAAAGGAAAAAACAAGGGACAAGTTCTTGATGTATCCAAGGTTCATTCAAGTCTTCATCAACTAGCAATTTCCTGCGATGGTTAAAGAAGGAGAAACTCTAGACATGAAGTCTCTTGGGCCAAACACTGTCGGGCTAATCAAGCAAAACAGAAAGGGAAAATTTACTTTTCAAGGAAAGTATCCCTTGGTGAAGTTTGGTATGTTTGCCGATTCAAGCGAGGCATTTGAGTCTCATGAGTCTTCAGACCGCGTAACTTCTGAAGACGATGTTGATCTCTCAGGTTATGACTCGTTCTTTGATAGTATTTGTGATGTTGCTCATCCAACAACAAAGATACGTGATACAAAAGATGTTCTTGAAACTCCTCCTAGTTCCAACCAAATGGCTGACACTACAACACCTATGGAGACAACTTCATGGATTCCTCCCCTTGAGGATGTTATTCCCACTACTGAGCTATCTGTGAGTGAACCGTTGACGATTCAGACCTCCCAATCTTTGTTGAAAAAGAAAAGACGTGATTCGAGGCAGGGAGTATTCATTCCAGAACAATCTCAAGGCCATTTGACTCAACTAACAACTACTCCAACAACTGCTTTTGCTGCTGATTCATCCGTACCATCCCACGAAGGACCAAGCACCATTTTTGAAGTTGGTGGTTCATCAGCTCCCTTTGTGAGGCTTGCTATGTATATGGCCCAACAACAAAGCTCAGTGCCTTCCTCCCGCGCTAAAAGAATTTCTATAGAGGAAAGCCACTCAGGAGAGGATGATTCCACCATGCACAAACTTAGAAAGGAGATCGGCGTGCTAAACCAGAAAAACACCGAGCTTGATATTCGTGTAGCTGATCTTAAAGCTGAAAAAGCTCAGCTTAACATTCGTGTTGCTGATCTTGAAGCTGAAAAAGCTCAGCGTAACATTCGTGTTGCTGATCTTAAAGCAGATAAGACTTTAAAATCAAAGCAAATCTCTGATCTACAAACACACATGGGAACCATAACTGCATGCTACTTTGACTTGAAGAAGAAACTGCCAGAGAAATTTGGCGACAAGTTCAAATCATCCGTTCTAGAATTCAATGTTAGCGAGTCATCTCGATCCCCCTGTTGACGCCCGTTGAAAGAAGAATTCAGACCGTTGATCGTTTTGAAAAAGAACCAGTTCAAGCACCCAACTTTGTTGCACTAAAACAATTAGCAGCATCCGCCAAGAAAAAGCAACTATTGTTTATGAAGAGCTCATATCAGAACGCTTCTGGAGATCAACCCAAGTTACCGTTACTGATCTTGAAAAGAAAAGATTTGGACACAAGTATGGTGATAGATCAAGAATTGTCTCATGGGGTTTTCATGACAGGATAGTGAGACGCAAAAGCTCAAACGTGGAGTATTACAAAGACTTCCATGATTTCAGCTCATGGACAATGGTTGATCTTTCAGAACTATCCAGTGATGTATTTGCAAATCCATCAGGTGATCTACGGGCAACTCATTTCAAGCTTTTTTTGGAAGACCAAGTAAAGAAGAGATTTTCTAACATGAAGACTGTTGAGTCCATTAAAAGATTCCTTAACATAGTGGATCCCAAGACAAACCAGCCTTTCCAGATTCTGTTGTGGCCACCGACCAACCAAGTTAGATAGATTCATGTGTTGCAGAACTTCTGTGATGGATCTCTTGCGAATATGCTTTAGTGGGTGTATGAAGAAACCACTGCGACTACTATTATTAAGTTTCAAGATGGTTGCTTTCGCTTGTTCTACAAAAGAGATCTACTTTAATTCGGAAAGTGGGATATTCATCATTTGGCACATCATCAGATCAAAGTGGTTGAAGAGATCTTCAAGTATGCTGTTAAAGATTACACGACAATGGTTGGAGAGATCATCGCAAAAGGGATGGCATGTCGTGAAGGGGGGGGGGGGGGGGTCCGATGTGCTTATCGTTGAAAAGGACCGAGTCAAAGCTAGCCTCAAACCAAGGGGGAGATTGAAGGGTCTAGTTTATGGTTTGGGCTAGGCGATCTGATGTATAGGTCTTAATGAGTCTTTTGTCATGTAATAGAGATGTTTGGAAGTGTTTACGACCAAAAGTCTGTTTACGACCGTAAACCTGTTTACTGCTAGCCTTTCCCCTATATAAAGGGCTTGTTAGAGTCTGTCAGTAGTTATTGTCAGTCGATAGAGTTTATGGTCATTGTCCAAGTTGTACCTGACGTTTTTTCGATATTAACATGTGCAAAGCTTGGTTCATTCATCTTCAACTCTATTCTTATCTTATTCGATTGTTAGTTTCTTGATCACTGGTTAAGATCATTGTTTCCAGGACCTTACAACTATTAGAGGTTTATCATAGATTTTTCCAAGATTGTTGTTCCTCTCACCAAATTAACCAGGAAGGGTGATATTTTTGCTTGGGTGTTAGCCCTTACGGAGGGAATAAATGACTTCATAGTCTATTGTAATGCATCTATATCAGGAATGAGTGTTGTATTGATGCAGAGAGGGTACGTGATAACATATGTGTCGAGGCAGCTGAAGCCTCATGAGACGAGATATCCCACTCATGATTTGGAGTTGGGACGGTGTATTCGCTATCACACCCGCTAAAGCGGAAACACGAGGCGTGACAGTATAAATGGTTTCATAGCAAAAGCTAAAAGACAACACCAACCATAGTATTAAAAATAATTACAAATTTACAATGTGTTTGAACAACTTTTAAAAGAAATTACAACCTAAATTGAAATACAACACATGCTCCTAAAAGTGAAGTATCCCTAAGTGCCACTTACTTGATGATTCCTGAAAAAACATGTAAAACGAGCATCAACTATAAAATAGTTGGTGAGTTCACAAGTTAAAAATAATATTGGTTTCATGAATCGAAATAAAAATTTTGATATAAGTTTCCATAGATAAAAATATATTGCTAAAATGAGTAAATAAGTTTGTATAAACAAAGTTCGTTGTCATCATGAAAAATAAAATATGTTGCCCAAAAGAGATGCAACATTCATATCCTCATGGGAAATAAAGTTTGTTACTAAAATGAGTAAACAAGTTTTATTGCTACAAGGAGCAAACAAGTTTGTTACTATAAGAAACAACCAAGTTTGTTGCTAAAACAAGTAAATAAGTATTTAGTAACAAAATTTTGTTGTTATAATGAGATACAAAGTTTATTGCTATAATAAGTAACGGATTTGTATTTGTATGAGCAAACAAGGAGTTCCCAACCAAGCCTATGATTGATGCCCTATTAAAATCTATGGTTATCGTTCCATAGATTATATGGTATCATGCACTTCATCAATCGGATGAGTGATGAGTTGTCAATTCCTAATAGCGTTATCTACAATGACCATTGGCTCAAAGAGTTAATGGTTGGAATAAAGTACAAGGGAAGAGACTTAATTTGATAAGTTCTCATGTTCCGTGTTACATAGACACACATAGAGAGATATAACAATAAGATAGCAATCAAGTTTGATACAAATCAATTTAAATACAACGAACAAATAAATAGTTTTTCGAACATGCTTTTCCACCCCAAAACATAAAATCCGAAAATAGGGGAGTGCGTGAATACTCACAATATGCAAAATATAGCAACCAAGTTTATACGAGTCAATAAATACAACGAACATAAATAGTTTAAGACATGCTTTTCCACCCCAAAATATTTAAAAACCGAAAATAAGGGAGTGCGTGAATACTCACAATATGCATTGAGATGATGCAAATGGTGCCTTCAACTATGATCCACTTGAACTACTATCGATTCCTACACGATGTTACATACTAATAAGTCTAATAGAAAGCTAACACTAGTATATTTGCTACTACAATAGAATTATGCCAATATTGTATCAAAATTTCATATTGATAAGTTACAAACATTTTTCTGAAATGGTGAAATTTTATAACTCATGTGATTAAGATAATTTTGGATATCATTTTCCATATTTTTGTAATATTAATTAAGGGTATTTCAATACATTTAAAGGTGTTTTAAACACCTAAAAATCCAAAAATATTATCAAATAATTTACAAAATTCATCAAATTTTAGATTTTTGTTCCAAATACAGTAGACGTCTTCCATAAATTTGCCCTTGAATTTTTGATGTGATTAACCATTTTTCCAAAATTTTGTGCCTTCATAACAATATAAATTCGTGAAAAATAGAATCCATATGATAAAAATTCTCAAACTTTTTATAATACTGCCAATAGACATAATTAAGTTGAGAAAAATATAAAAATGGTTTTCCAAACTACTTAACCTAATTTTATGATTTTTGAACATTTATTTAAAAAAAATTGAAATAAATAGAAAACAGTTTTCAAAATTGCCCAAACGTTTTGTATTGCTGTTATTAAATATTATTAATTTGGGAAAAATATAAGAATAGATTTCTAAACTGTTTAACCCAATTTTATGATTTTTGTGCATTTATTCTAATAAAAATTGAAATAAATAGAAAACAGTTTTCAAAATTACCCAAACCTTTTGTGTTACGGTTATTAAACATTATTAAGATGGGAAAAATATAAAAATGGATTTCTAAACTATTTAACCCAATTTTAAGATTTTTGTGCATTTATTCTAATAAAAATTGAAATAAATAATAGTTTCCAAAATTACCCAAAAATTTTGTAACATTGTTATTAAACATTATTAAGCTGGGAAAAATATTAAAATGAATTTCTAAACTGTTTAACCAAATTTTATGATTTTTGTGTATTTATTCTAACAAAAATTGGGTTTAAGTGTATTTAATCTTGGGAAAACAGAAGAAAAATAGTATACAGAAGAGAAAAATCATCAAAATTTTTATGTAGCATCCTCATGTACTACAAGGTGTTTTGGTAAATTTTCATGAATTTTGGATGTGGATAACTATTTATTCTATTTTTAGGCCATTATAAATACAAATATCGGGGAAAAATAGGAAATACAATATGGAAAATGGTGAAAGTATTTTTCTGAGTCTTTCACATATGGGGGAAGCTAGGAAAATTGTTAGGTATCATTTTCACATTCTTTAAAGTGGTTTTATGATTTATTTGGACTAAACATAAAGAAATTTGAAAACCACACTAAACAGTAACAAAAATCGATGAAACTTAATGAGAGGTCATTATTTAGCATAGGGGTCATACGCAAATTTAACTAGGATTTATAGATATCGGAAAGTATTTTATATGATTTATTGCTTAATTTTCTGGCATTAATTATAGTAATTTGAGATAAATGAATTATCTTCTGGAAATTTACTAAGCATCTTATTTTGTTGGTGGGAATCTGGGAAGAATCGGATTTGGTCAGAAAAGGAGTTTTAGATATTTATTTTGAAATAAATCCTTCATGAACATATTTGAAAGCTTTTAACAACATACTTTGATGATCTAGCATCTAAGCTTGAAGATCATCACATGCATGTTTGTTTGAAGACCATTCATGAGTTTGAAATGTTCAAAGTTCGTTTTTGAAAGATAACTTTGGATGTATGTGGTGTTTTTCCACCAAAACATGTAGAAAAGTGCATTTTCTTGATTTTAACTTAGGTTTAGGTCATGTGACTTCACCATCTACAACATGCATGTTGTTTTTGGATGAAATCCTAATAGGTGCAAGTGTTCATGATTTTACAATAGAATGGAGTAGAAGAAAAAGAAAGTGTAAGAAAAATAACAAAACTTTGAAGGAAAATGAAGGGAAATCGTGTTCTACCTTAATGAACACCACTAAATGATGAAGATTTTGAGTTTGAGGTGTGTTCTTGGACTTATTTTCTGAATAATTTCGTGATTCCTAGAGAGAGGAAGAGAGAATAGAGAGAAAATAAAGTGAGGGAGTGTGAGAGAGAAAGTGAAGTATGGAGAAATGGAGTGTGGAGGGGAATTGTTTGGGTGTTTTGGGAAGAGGAAAGAGAGGAGAGAGAGAGACGAATCCGACTTTTGAATGGAGAGAGGGTCTCTCTCTTTTAAATTTTATAAAATATAACTTTATTTTATAAAAATATCAATTTTTTATAAAATATGCACTTTATTCTAAATTTTCCTTCACAAAACCTTGATTTTTGGTTTAGAAAATAAGGTTAAATACTAATGACTTAAATTTTATTTCTCATTGGTTATATTTTACTAAATTGAGTTATTTTAAATTGATATTATATAGTCCATACCAAATTTTATGGATTTTTAGGTGTTAAAGTTTATAAATTTGAGTTTTTAGGGTTTTTCGGGTCTTTAGATTTAATAAATATTTGGATATCAAAATCAATAGAATCTTTGAGACTTCAATTTATCTTATTGTATTATAACTCTTTTATAGTTATGAATAATGTTTGTCATTTATTCTATCGGTTTACTGGCATTCTATGTAGTAATTCCGAGATTCAAGCAAGATTGAGGAATCAAGTATACTAGTCCTAGTCTTCAACTTTGATTTAAGTTTCTATGAGACTTTGACCTAATTTCTACTTATAGTTCAAGTGAATGATGTGTGTGTATGATTCATGAAAAGTGTTCGAGTCAAAGAGTGACCCAAATATGGATAGTCACTACAGTTAAGTAGCAGTAGAATTCACATATCAATGTGAAATCTAAGTACACTATCCTTCAATTCTACTTGTTTCCGAGTTTCTAGTAGGTTATAACTTAGCTTCTAGTTACAAAGTCTAGTATGTGTCATGCCTATATGTGCGACTAAGTTTATTCAAATCTAGAACCGACTCGAATTTTGACGGTTGTCACATTCGCCCTCAAGATTTGGCGCCACTATCTCTATGGAGTCCGATGTACTATATACACGAACCATAAGAGTCTGAAGTACCTTATGGATCAGCCCAACCTGAATATGAGACATAGGAGGTGGTTGGATGTGGTAAAGAATTACGACTGTGAGATTTTGTATCATCCTGGCAAGGCTAATGTGGTAGCCGATGCCCTGAGTCGTAGAGCAATGAGTGCTGTGATCCGAGACGTGTGTATAAGGATGATGGTGATGAATCCAGTCTTAGATACCATCCAAGAGGCCCAAGCGGTGGCCATGAAACCAGAGAACCATAGGAGAGAGCGGGTGATCGGACAAATTTGAGTTTGAGACTGATAGTCGGGGGCTTATGACTTTCCATGGGCGGATATGGGTGCCATATACAGGTGGAGCCCGACGTACTTTGATAGATGAGGCCCATAGGTTGAGATTTTCAATCCACCCTGGGGCATGGGTAGTCGAGAGATGTTTGACCTGTTGTTAGGTTAAGGTAGAGCATCAGCATCCCCATGACCAGTTGCAGCCTTTGGAGATTCCCCTGTGGAAGTGGGAACAGATCTCCGTGGATTTTATTACCAAATTACCGAGCATTACGAGGGGTGTCGACGCGATATGGGTGATTGTAGATTGGTTAACAAAGAGTGCTCACTCTCTGGCTATAAGTGAGAACTCTTTTGCAGAGAAACTGGCTGAGGTCTACGTTCGATAGGTGGTGGCATGACATGGAGTGCGAACATCGATAGTGTCAGATCGTGATGTACGTTTTACTTCCAGGATCTGGAGGAAATTTCATGAGGATTTGGGTACCCGACTACATTTGAGCACCGCATACCACCCACAGATAGACGAGCAGAGCGAGTGGACGATTCGGACGCTCGATGACATGCTACGCGCATGTGTTATGGATTTCGGTGGGAGTTAGGACTCATACCTGCCCTTGACTGAGTTTTCATACAACAACAACCATCATTCCAGTATTAGGATGCCTCCCTTTGAGATTTTATATAGGAGGAGGTGCCAGACTCCGATCTGTTGGGGGGAGGTCGGGCAGAGAGTGATGGGGAGCACTGAGATAGTGCTTAAGACGACAGAGCAAATCTCTACAAAGTTAGGCAGAGGTTGCTGATGGTCCATAGTCATCATAAGAGTTACGCCGATAGGAGACATTCCAGACTAGAGTTCCAGGTCGGTGATTTTGTCCTTCTGAAGGTATCCCCATGGAAAGGGGTGATTTGATTTAGGAAACGAGGCAAGCTAGTCCCTAGATACATTGGTCCTTTCAGAGTGATTGCTCAAGTAGGTAAGTTAGCTTATCGGTTAGAGCTCCTTGCAGAGTTGAGCCAGATTCATGACACCTTCCATGTATCCCAGCTGAGGAAGTGTGTAGCCGACGAGGCGGTAGTGGTCCCTTTAGTGGACATTCAGGTTGATGATCGTCTGAACAACATCAAGAAGACTGTCACAATTAGAAATTTTGTGCCTTGTAACTTCAACACTTAAGTAAGAATTATGAATCTAGGATATGAAAGCATGCATGATGCTTACTCTATAACAACACATTTTCAATCAAACACTTCATACAAGCACTACAAATAGTCAACAAGCAATTGGAAACCCTAGAAGTTCTTGTTTAGGTCCATTTTGGACTAGGACTTCCTTATTGGACCCAATGGACCAATAAACTTCCAATTTGACTATCTTGGGCTTAGAACCCTTAAATGGGCTCTAATTGGACCCACTTCCAACTATTTCACTATTTTGGGCCATATTGTGCCTAGAGTGAAATATATCAAATATTATAAACTATTTTGGACCATAATTAACCTAAGCAAGCCTAATAAAGCATAAAAATCACATTTATATTTTTATAGGACTAACAATCCTCTAACTTAAGAATAATATGGGCCTTGGAGCAAAAAGACCAAAAATCCCCTCTCTCCCCTCTCCATTATCGGCCCAAGGTAAACCCAAGAAGAAGGGTTGACTTATGCTAGCCACCTCATTGTTATATTGTGGGTAACTAGGCTATTATTCATCATGCATCCAAGCCTTACTCATATTTCCATGCACTCTCTCTTCTCTTCTTGATTCTCGGCCGAGAGCTTCCAAGCACACACACTTCATCCCATTTTTATTAAGTAAGCTCTCTCAAAGAACACCCTCACCTTTCTTCATCAAATTTTCGAGAATCAAGAGCTTTTCAAGGAGGTTTTTCCCACAAACACATCATCTAAGGTAAGTTGATGACTATTCCATTATCTAGCTCCTTCATTTCATCAAAATCTCTTCTAAATCTATTCCAACTTGTGATCATGCACCTTAGAAGTCACTAAACTCGAGATCTACCAAGAAGACTTGCTAGGATCGAAATTTTCTTCTTTTCTCTCTTCAAAACCGAAACTACAACTCAAGGTGAGCTTCATACCCCCTATTTTTCGGTTTTTATAAGTTTTGTGGGGGGAGAATATAAGCAAATGTGTAGATCTATGAGTATATGTATGCTTTGTGTGATTTCTATGCTTATATATATGTTCTATGTGATTGTGGTGTTGGATCTAGTCAAAATGAGCTTAGAAACCGAGATCTACAATATGTTGAATGAAATAAGTACAACCTATATTATTTCATACAAATCAATTCTAGAAAAAATAACCAAGTTGGTTAATATGAACCTCTTTGGGCTTAAAACCCATTTTGGGCTCAAAATGCTAAAAATATAAAACTAAAGGGCCAAAATGACAAAATACAAATTCTGAGGGTTGAGATGAGTCAAAACAGATTCAAAAATGTATTTTCTGAAAATTTACTTCTTTGAAGGATTAAAATGTGAATTTTTAAACATAATGGGCCAAAAATGAACATTTCGGCCCAATAAGGCGCAAGTTGCGAGATTTTCAAAATAGAGGGGATGAGACCGTATTTTTCTGTAAAACAGGGGACTATTAGTGTACCAAGTCCATTTCAAGGGTTAAAAATGCTTTTCACATATAAAAAGGACCAAAGATGCAAAAATTTCTATTGTGGGCCAAAAGTGTAAAATTTGCAAAAAATTGAGGTTTCAGCCGAGAAAACTTCATTTTGAGGGACTAAAATTGTTTTTCAAATAAATTTGAGCTGAAAAATGTCTTTTCTACAAGTTTTGATACTATAGTGTAAAGAAAAATGGTTTAAGGGCTAAAATGGAAATTCCATCATACAAAGGGCCAAAATTGTAATTTATCCAAAAGAAAGGGGTTGCAAAAAGAAAAATTCTAGTGTTATGAAATAATAAATCTGTTATCATAAAACACCAGTACCACGACTACCGGCGAAATATAATACACCTTCAACACCAAAATCGTTACCAAACGAATTGATTTGGTCTCGAATCCACATCGAATCGAATAATAATAATACGACGATACTTCAATACACACGCGGAAATTTCGGGAAGTCAATACACACGTGGGAATACACCAAATGTCGATACACCATCTTTGAGCCCGAAAGTTTCAAATCGTGCTTGTTGGGCCTAGCTAGCCCAATGACATGATCTTTAGGCTCGAAGGAAACTCGCTTACATGTTGTTAGGCCTTATATGACCTAATTCCGTGTAAAAGGACTTTCAATGGCTTTTGTGCTGTTAGGCCCCAAGGGTCCTTTGGTACCGCTAGTAAAGTCGAGAATTCACAAATGCGGGTCAGGCCAAGGGCCCTTCGCATTCATGATAGCCTTGAACAACTTATGGACATATCGGGGTTTCGTACCCTCTTTCCTCCTCGGTTGTGGGGCTATGAGAAGTTGGGGTGGTTGGATTAAGTGAATAATACGGACGACACCTAAGGAATCGTTTGTATAGTTGTAAACTAGTCGTTTTCATTAATGCGTGTTTATAACAATTCACAATCTCAAATTAATCCAATGTCACCTGGAATCATCAAATACACACGTCGCAACGGTACAACAAAATATAAAACGCGTAATTCACAGTGTTAGGAAAACATCGGGTTTTCCTAGGGTTTTCAATTCATACACCTACGAGATGCATACCAAGTATAACAAATTTTCTTACATTTATAGAAACAAACAAGCATACTTACGGATCTTCACACTTTTTATACAATATTTTTTTTACAGAAAATATCGGATTTTCTGACGGTTTTCAAAACAATACAAAACATTATATTTCAAACATTACTTGTGAACTCACCAACATTTCATATGTTGACGTTTTTCAAAATGCTTGTATTCTCAGGTAACAGGTAAATCGAAGGGAAAAATGTACTCAGTGATATCTTGTTGTTTGTTTATGTCACGACCCGTTCCCGGTATGTTAATTCATTGGTAATTGTTGTAAGTTTTGCAAGAGGGACTCGGCGAGTCATAGCCTGACTCGCCGAGTAGGGTCGCGACTTCGAGCACGCGTGAGCCGGGGACTCGACGAGTCCATATCCCTGACTCGGCGAGTCCATCCGTCTGGGTGAAACCCAAAATCCCCAGGTTGCCCACTATTTAAGTCACCTTATAGCCCCCATTCTCGCCTCCCTCACCCTCTAAAGCTGTGAGAAAGAACCCTAATCCACCTTGAGAGCTTATAAGTGTTTTTTGTGCCATTTTGTGAAGGTGTGAAGAAGGAGAAGAAGAAAGGAGCAAGGAGAAGAGTTGTAGTGCAAAGATCCAAGGGCAAATCTGAGTTATTTGAGGTATTTTCGGATTTCCCCTCTTGTTATATGCTTTAAACCTCCATTAGAGCTCTTCTAAGATCTAGTTGATGCTTGTCCCAAGCCTTATGTTTGCATGAATGCCTTAATAAGTCGAGATATCTTTAGATCTGAATGATTGGGTGTTGTAGAGCCCAGATCTACTGCCTTTTTGGAGTTTCTTTGCATATTAACCATAGATCTACCCATTTTGTGCATCTTTTAGCCTTATTTCCCTTATTCATGAGGTTGTACACGTAAAGTTGGAAACGTTACGTGGTAAATCAGCTTATTGGACGCAGATCTATCAATTGTATGTGTTGGATTCAAACAAAATCGAGTAAAAATCAGTTGCATGGCGGCAACTCGGCGAGTCGGGAAGAACGACTCGGCGAGTTGGGTCGCGAGTTCCCGATTCCTCCATTTTTATCAGTGTCGAGTGGATCTAGTGAGTTAGTGAGTGGACTCAGCGAGTTGAGGGTAGACTCAGTGATGGAGGGACTCGGCGAGTTGTTCATACAACTCGGCGAGTCCAAGGCAATCTTCTTAATGATCAAGAACAACTCGTCGAGTTTGTTCATACGGCTCGGCGAGTCGGATGAAGATTGTCTGAGTTCTTGGATCAAGAGGGTACTCGTCGAGTCGATGCCACACTCGACGAGTAGCAACATGCAGAACTGAGAAGTGAGAGTAGGACTCGACGAGTTGGGCGGCCCAACTCGGCGAGTCAGCCCAAAAGAGAGTTGACTTTGACCAAGGGTAAAAGAGTCATTTTACCCCAAGCGCAGTGTTTAGTATTTGATTGAGTGTGTTTATGGACTTGTAGCCGAGGAGATTCAGGAGCAGCAGCCGTTAGCTTCTCGAGCCACACACTCAGCAGCCAGCTTACGAGGTGAGTTTCCTTCCAGTAGTAACGGGTCTAAGGCCACAATGCCGGCCCGTTCAGTTAGCAGTAGTTTCCGGATTTAGGTCCGATGCAGCAACTAGTATGTTTGATGCCTTCGTGGCTCGAACAGGGTTTGTGTGCTATGTTTTATGCGTTAAGTGTTATGTGTTCCGGGCTACGGACCGATGTAGTATGCCGTATATGTGTTCATGCTAGTTGATGCGTTATGCTATGCCATGTTCAGTCAGTCAGTTCCGGACTTCGGTCCGATGCAGTTAGTTCCGGACTTTGGTCCGATGCAGTTAGTTCCGGACTTTGGTCCGATGCAGTTAGTTCCGGATTTCGGTCCGATGCAGTCAGTTCCGGACTTCGGTCCGATGCAGGGGACAAGGTCCCAGTTGGTCCCGGACTTCGGTCCGATGCAGTTTCCGGGCTTCGGCCCGATGCAGTGGGTGAGGCCCAATATGTGTTTATATGTTATTGTATGGTATGTGGTAGTTTGGGGGAGCTCACTAAGCTTCGTGCTTACAGTTTCAGTTTTGGTTTCAGGTACTTCCGCAAGCAAAGGGAAGAGCTCGGGGTGATAGCATCGCACACACCACAGCTTAGCTTTTGTCCTGGGGATGGTTTTAGTTGTTTTGGATTTGATATAGTATGATACAGTTTTCCGCACAGTAATTTATTATGATTTGGGATACATCGCGTATGTTTTTTTTAATGTTATGATACTCATATTATGGTTTTGATTATATTGAAAAAACGAAATTTTTGGGTCGTATTTTTGGGTCGTTTCAAGTTGGTATCAGAGCCCTGGTTTGAGGGATTCGGATACACTTCCGGGTGTGTCTGAACTCAAACTAAGGGAAATAAAAGATTTTAGTAAAATAAAAATGTTTTACCAAAAAGAATTTTGAAAGCACTTAGAAAGAAAGAATTGTTTTTAACAAGATAGGGGTGTGTGCATGCGGTCAGCCGAGCTTAAGTAAGTACTCCCAAATTACCCATACAAGTTAATTTTTCAGTTTCAGTTTCAGTAGAACAACATGCTAGTATAGGACTAAGGATCTAGGAGAATGCCTTATGTGCCTGTTTATGTGTTACAGCCTTATGAGTATTGCATGCTAGTACTGAGTAGACAGCAGTAGGATAGCTTGATTAGGTTATGCCTGTTAGTGGAAGCTTAGCATCCTATGCTAGTGCAGTTTCTTGTTATGAGAATAGTTTGGCCTGAGTCTGTTTCCCTTATCCGAATGCTGCTTGCTTCGTGCTTGGTGGGGTTCTGAGTAATGGGAGTTAGCCATTAGGTGAACACGTCACACCATATGTGATCAGGTTTGAATAATCCCAGAGTGCTGGAACTGGCCCTATTGCGCAGCTCTCGTTTGAGTCCAACCGTTGTAGGGACGGGTCTTTTACTTGAAGGATTATCTGATCCTCATCACATGTGATGGTGTTTAGGTGGTGGCTAACTGGCATTATGAGGAGACCTACAGCAGCTGAGGACCAGTCGTGTTGAGCTTGAGGTTTCCCTAGGGCAAGCCTAGGATGAGAGTAGCAGAGAATAGCAGTAGTAGAAGTGACTTGGTGGAGTCAAGGCAGTTCTTGAGGAAAGTACGGATAGTTGTGGAAGGTAGTATGGGCCCGTACTACTGAAAGCAGAGGATCCGTACTCGAATCAAGGAAGGCCAAGACAAGACCAGGAAGCTAGTAGCAGTGTCATGATCCCTTGAGATATTTCAGTGTTCTGATGTTGTTATGATATGTTTCAGAATGGTAGTTTTGCGTCCGAGACCAGCAGTCGGCAGCTCAGATGCCGGAGGGGGATCAGGATCGGGATCAGGCCCGGAGGTCGGGCAGATGGATGAGCAGACTAGAGAGTTCCTTTCTTCTGAGGTTACCCGCATCATACTGGAGCAGACTCCTGTGATCTTTGGTTCGATCAAGGAGGGTATTTTAGAGCTGATGGATGAGAGATTGAGTACTTTCCGTGCTGAGATGGCGGCCGTGATGGGGTCGCGCACACTTACGTTCAGGGAGTTCAGGGCATGCGGGGCTCCAGACTATCATGGGGCGCGGGACCCCATAGCGAGTACTAGATGGTTGGTGGATGTGGCCAACGCTTTCCGCACTAGCAGGTGTCCCGAGGGGGACAAGGTCAGATTGGCGTCCTGTCTTCTGAAGGACAGGGCACGAGATTGGTGGGAGGAGGTCGGACATGCCATCGGGGATGATGCGGCATTGGATGCCATGACCTGGGCTGATTTCTCTACCAGGTTCAGGGCGGAGTTTGCACCGGTCATTGAGGTGCAGCAGTTAGCTAGGGAGTTCCAGGACCTTACCCAGACTACAGAGACAGTGGCGGAGATCACCGCTAAGTTCAGGGAGAGGGCCCTTCTTGTTCCTCAGTATGCAGCCGATGAGGAGATGAAGAAGGCCCGTTATCATGAGATGTTGCGGAGTGACATCCGCATGTTTGTGAGCCGGTCCAGTTGTAAAACGCTGGACGACATGATTGCCAGAGCTAGAGAGAGGGAGATTGATCTCGAGATGGAGAAGAAGAGGAAACCGGAGGCGGTTTCGGGTTCAGGCAGTATGGGCAAAAAGCCCAAGGTTTCAGATCACAGGTCTAGGAGTCAGCAGAGCCACGGTCGGTGTGGCAAGTGTGGGAGATTGCACGAGGGGGCGTGCAAGGCAGGGAGTTCCGGCTGCTACAAGTGCGGTCGGACTGGGCATTTGAGTAGGGATTGTACGACCCCTGCTACTACGGTTACAGCATCAGATCTGATTTGCTTTCAGTGCAATCAGAGGGGACATAAAAGGTCCCAGTGTCCCAGTTTAGCTGCAGCAGGGAAGGTGGTTGCACCTGCCCCTGCCACCTTGAGGATTACGGATGGCCGGCAGGGCCGATCTGATGCGCCAGTGGCGAAGAGCAGGGCATTTCAGATGACAGCAGAGGAGGCGCGAGCGACTCCTGATGTGGTGACGGGGTCGTTCTCGGTGAACGGCATCCCTGCTTTGGTATTGTTCGATTCGAGGGCTACCCGATCATTTGTATCGCTTGCGCTTAGCAAGAGATTTAGCAGAGCTCCAGGGGAGCTGGATTGTCCATTAGAGGTTGAGATAGCAGATGATAGGACCGTGAGGGTCGGCAGAGTACATAGAGGGTGTTCCCTTCAGATATTTGATGAGTAGTTTTCAGTGGACCTGGTTCCTATTCCCCTGCGTGGGAATAAAGTTATTGTGGGCATGGATTGGCTCAGCCCCAATGGGGCGGTGATTGATTGTGAGCTTCAGCTAGTGAGGGTTCGCACTCCCAGTGGGGGAGAGATAGTGATTCAGGGAGAGAGGCCCCAGCGAGGACCGACCTTTTGTTCCGCCGCAAGGGCGAGGCGCTATGTTCAGCAGGGTTGCGCCGGTTTTGTAGCTTACGTCTTGGATGCCCGGGAGAAGGGCAAGGCGACGATTGATGATGTTCCTATTGTTCGTGACTACCCGGATGTGTTTCCCGAGGATTTGCCGGGGATACCTCCAGAGAGGCAGGTTGAGTTCAGGATCGACCTAGTTTCTGGTGCGGCTCCGATAGCCAAAGCGCCGTATCGACTTGCTCCCCCTGAGATGCAGGAGTTGTCTACACAGCTTCAGGAGCTGTTAGACAAGGGCTTCATTCGGCCGAGCAGTTCGCCTTGGGGAGCGCCGATCTTATTTGTGAGGAAGAAGGATGGGTCGCATCGTATGTGCATTGATTATCGAGAGTTGAACAAAGTAACGGTGAAGAACCGTTACCCACTTCCGAGGATAGATGACTTGTTTGATCAGCTTCAGGGAGCGTCTTGGTTCTCCAAGATCGATCTACGCTCCGGTTATCATCAGACGAGGGTTAGAGATGAGGATGTACAGAAGACTGCTTTCAGGACCCGGTATGGTCATTATGAGTTCGTGGTGATGCCATTTGGGCTCACCAATGCCCCAGCCGCGTTCATGGATCTCATGAACCGCGTGTGCAGACCGATGCTGGATCGGTCGGTGATAGTATTCATAGATGACATCTTGGTATATTCCAAGACACAGGGGCAGCACGAGGAGCACTTGCGGGAGGTGTTGGAGACTTTGAGGAGGGAGAGACTTTTCGCAAAGTTCTCCAAGTGTGAGTTCTGGTTGCGCGAGGTGCAGTTTCTTGGTCATCTCGTCAACCAGAAGGGTATTTTGGTAGATCCGGCCAAGATTGAGGCCGTGATGCAGTGGGAGGTCCCGAGGTCTCCATCTGAGATTCGGAGCTTCCTAGGGCTGGCAGGGTATTATCGGAGATTTATTCAGGACTTCTCCAAGATAGCAGTGCCGCTCACCCGACTAACCAAGAAGTCGGTGGTTTTTCGTTGGGGGCCTGAGCAGCAGGCGGCGTTCGAGACTCTCAGACAGAGATTGTGCGAGGCTCCGATCCTTACCTTGCCAGAGGGAGTAGAGGATTTCGTAGTCTATTGTGATGCTTCGATCACAGGTATGGGAGCAGTATTGATGCAACGAGGCCACGTAGTAGCTTATGCCTCGAGACAGTTGAAGCCTCACGAGGCTAATTATCCTACCCACGACTTGGAGCTGGGGGCAGTTGTATTTGCCCTCAAGATTTGGAGACATTACCTTTATGGGGTCCGCTGTACCATATACACGGATCACAAGAGTTTGCGATATCTTATGGATCAGCCGAGTTTGAACATGAGGCAGAGGAGATGGTTGGACGTGCTGAAAGACTATGACTGTGAGATCCTTTATCATCCAGGGAAGGCCAATGTGGTGGCCGACGCCCTGAGCCGCAAGGTGTCGACGATCCCTATCAGAGATCTGTGTATGAGGATGACAGTGATCACTCCGTTGTTGGAGCGGATCAAGGAGGCTCAGACGGAGGGCCTCAAGGAGGAGAGACAGAAGTGTGAGAGGATAGTGGGCCGAGTAGCTTCATTTGATTACGACAATCGGGGTTTGTTGACGCTTCATGGTAGGGTGTGGGTACCGTACTGGGGTGGGGTACGGCAAGTATTGATGGACGAGGCTCATAAGTCTCGATTTTCTATCCACCCAGGAGCGACGAAGATGTATCGAGATCTTCGACCTGATTATTGGTGGCCCTGCATGAAGCGGGACGTCGCTTGGTATGTTGAGAGATGTTTGACCTGCCGGAAGGTCAAGGCGGAGCACCAGAGACCTCACGGCAAGATGCAGCCGTTAGACATTCCCGTGTGGAAATGGGAGGATATCACCATGGATTTTGTCACCAAACTCCCCAGGACCGCACGTGGAGTGGACTCGATATGGGTAGTAGTGGATCGGTTGACGAAGAGTGCTCATTTTATTCCGATTCAGGAGAGTATATCGGCGGAAAAGTTAGCCGATATCTATGTGCGGGAGATTGTGGCACGCCATGGAGTGCCGGTATCGGTGGTGTCGGACCGAGATGTTCGTTTCACGTCCAGATTCTGGAAGCGGTTCCACGACGAGATGGGTACTCGTCTCCATTTCAGCACCGCTTTCCACCCTCAGACTGACGGGCAGAGCGAGAAGACGATTCAGACTCTTGAGGACATGCTTAGGGCATGTGTTCTAGATTTTGGGGGCAGTTGGGATACGTATCTTCCGTTAGCAGAATTCTCGTATAACAACAGTTATCATGCGAGCATTGATCGACCTCCTTTTGAGTTGTTATATGGCAGGAAGTGCAGGACCCCGATTTGTTGGGGCGAGGTCGGCCAGCGAGTCATAGGGAGCACCGAAGTGGTGCTCAAGACGACTGAGTTGATCCAGCAGGTCCGTAGTAGGTTGCAGACTGCGCAGAGTCGGCAGAAGAGCTATGCCGACAGGAGGCGTTCGGACTTGGAGTTCCAGGTGGGAGATATGGTTCTTCTGAAAGTCTCACCTTGGAAAGGTGTCATCAGGTTCCGGAAGAGGGGCAAATTGGGCCCCAGATTTATTGGTCCTTTTAGGGTTTTGGCCCGGGTGGGTCGGGTTGCTTATCGATTGGATCTTCCCGAGGAGCTTAGTCAGATACACAACACCTTCCACGTGTCGCAGTTAAGGAAGTGTTTGGTGGATGAGACAGCAGTCGTTCCCCTAGAGGACATTCAGGTTGATAGCGGCTTGAATTATATTGAGAGGTCGGTCGCGATTCTGGAACGGAAGATCAAGACCTTGAGGAACAAGGTAATTCAGCTAGTGAAGGTGCAGTGGCAGCACCAGAAGGGGTCCGAATGGACGTGGGAGGCTGAGGAGGAGATGAGAGCGCACTACCCGGAGATATTTACAGATCCAGCCGAAGCAGACTTCGAGGACGAAGTCTGAGACAAGTGGGGGAGAATTGTCACGACCCGTTCTCGGTATGTTAATTGATTGGTAATTGTTGTAAGTTTTGCAAGAGGGACTCGGCGAGTCATAGCCTGACTCGCCGAGTAGGGTCGCGACTTTGAGCACGCGTGAGCCGGGGACTCGGCGAGTCCATATCCCTGACTCGGCGAGTCCATCCGTCTGGGTGAAACCCTAAATCCCCGGGTTGCCGACTATTTAAGTCACCTTATAGCCCCCATTCTCGCCTCCCTCACCCTCTAAAGCTGTGAGAAAGAACCCTAATCCACCTTGAGAGCTTATAAGTGTTTTGTGTGCCATTTTGTGAAGGTGTGAAGAAGGAGAAGAAGAAAGGAGCAAGGAGAAGAGTTGTAGTGCAAAGATCCAAGGGCAAATCTGAGTTATTTGAGGTATTTTCGGATTTCCCCTCTTGTTATATGCTTTAAACCTCCATTAGAGCTCTTCTAAGATCTAGTTGATGCTTGTCCCAAGCCTTATGTTTGCATGAATGCCTTAATAAGTTGAGATATCTTTAGATCTGAATGATTGGGTGTTGTAGAGCCCAGATCTACTGCCTTTTTGGAGTTTCTTTGCATATTAACCATATATCTACCCATTTTGTGCATCTTTTAGCCTTATTTCCCTTATTCATGAGGTTGTACACGTAAAGTTGGAAACTTTACGTGGTAAATCAGCTTATTGGACGCAGATCTATCAATTGTATGTGTTGGATTCAAACAAAATCGAGTAAAAATCAGTTGCATGGCGGCAACTCGGCGAGTCGGGAAGAACGACTCGGCGAGTTGGGTCGCGAGTTCCCGATTCCTCCATTTTTATCAGTGTCGAGTGGATCTAGTGAGTTAGTGAGTGGACTCAGCGAGTTGAGGGTAGACTCAGTGATGGAGGGACTCGGCGAGTTGTTCATACAACTCGGCGAGTCCAAGGCAATCTTCTTAATGATCAAGAACAACTCGTCGAGTTTGTTCATACGGCTCGACGAGTCAGATGAAGATTGTCTGAGTTCTTGGATCAAGAGGGTACTCGTCGAGTCGATGCCACACTCGACGAGTAGCAGCATGCAGAACTGAGAAGTGAGAGTAGGACTCGACGAGTTGGGCGGCCTAACTCGGCGAGTCAGCCCAAAAGAGAGTTGACTTTGACCAAGGGTAAAAGAGTCATTTTACTCCAAGCGCAGTGTTTAGTATTTGATTGAGTGTGTTTATGGACTTGTAGCCGAGGAGATTCAGGAGCAGCAGCCATTAGCTTCTCGAGCCACACACTCAGCAGCCAGCTTACGAGGTGAGTTTCCTTCCAGTAGGAACGGGTCTAAGGCCACTATGCCGGCCCGTTCAGTTAGCAGTAGTTTCCGGATTTAGGTCCGATGCAACAACTAGTATGTTTGATGCCTTCGTGGCTCGAACAGGGTTTGTGTGCTATGTTTTATGCGTTAAGTGTTATGTGTTCCGGGCTACGGACTGATGTAGTATGCCGTATATGTGTTCATGCTAGCTGATGCGTTATGCTATGCCATGTTCAGTCAGTCAGTTCCGGACTTCGGTCCGATGCAGGGGACAAGGTCCCAGTCAGTTCCGGACTTCGGTCCGATGCAGTTAGTTCCGGACTTCGGTCCGATGCAGTTAGTTCCGAAACTTTGGTCCGATGCAGTTAGTTCCGGACTTCGATCCGATGCAGTCAGTTCCGGACTTCGGTCCGATGCAGGGGACAAGGTCCCAGTCGGTCCCGGACTTCGGTCCGATGCAGTTTTCGGGCTTCGGCCCGATACAGTGGGCGAGGCCCAATATGTGTTTATATGTTATTGTATGGTATGTGGTAGTTTGGGGGAGCTCACTAAGCTTCGTGCTTACAGTTTCAGTTTTGGTTTCAGGTACTTCCGCAAGCAAAGGGAAGAGCTCGGGGTGATAGCATCGCACACACCACAACTTAGGTTTTGTCCTGGGGATGGTTTTAGTTGTTTTGGATTTGATATAGTATGATACAGTTTTCCGCATAGTATTTTATTATGATTTGGGATACATCGCGTATGTTTTTTTTTTATGTTATGATACTCATATTATGGTTTTGATTATATTGAAAAACGAAATTTTTGGGTCGTATTTTTGTGTCGTTTCAGTTTAACTAGTATCCATCAATCTACTTTTTGGGAATGTAATGTTTTGAAACAATGTACTAAATGTAAACACTACCAGTTGTATTATTCCAATGCATGGGGATGAATGATGTTATGTTTCATGTATATTCACTGTGATGGTATTCAATTGAGTCACAACAGCCCTCGGACGTTTCCTCCGTCTGGTTCGGGGACTATTAGTGTACCAAGTCCATTTAAAAGGTTAAAAATGCTTTTCACATATAAAAAGGACCAAAGATGCAAAAATTTTCTATTGTGGGCCAAAAGTGTAAAAATTGCGAAAAATTGAGGTTTCTGCCGAGAAAACTTCATTTTGAGGGACTTTAACTGTTTTTCAAATAAATTTGAGCTGAAAAATGTCTTTTCTACAAGTTTTGATACTATAGTGTCAAGAAAAATGGTTTAAGGGCTAAAATGGAAATTCCATCATACAAAGGGCCAAAATTGTAATTTATCCAAAAGAAAGGGGTTGCAAAAAGAAAAATTATAGTGTTTTGAAATAATAAATCTGTTATGATAAAATACCAGCAGCACGACTACCGGCGAAATATAATACACCTTCAACACCAAAATTGTTACCAAACTAATTGATTCGGTCTCGAATCCACATCGAATCCAATAATAATAATACGACGATACTTCAATACACACGCGGAAATTTCGGGAAGTCAATACACACGTGGGAATACACCAGACGTCGATACACCATCTTTGAGCCCGAAAGTTTCAAATTGTGCTTGTTGGGCCTAGCTAGCCCAATGACATGATCTTTAGGCTCGAAGGAAACTCACTTACATTTTGTTGGGCCTTATATGACCTAATTCCGTTTAAAAGGACTTTCAATGGCTTTTGTGCTGTTGGGCCCCAAGGGTCCTTTGGTACCGCTAGTAAAGTCGAGAATTCACAAATGCGGGTCGGGCCAAGGGCCCTTCGCATTCATGATAGCCTTGAACGACTTATGGAAATATCGGGGTTTTGTACCCTCTTTCCTCCTCGGTTGTGGGGCTATGAGAAGTCGGGGTGGTTGGATTAAGTGAATAATACGGACGACGCCTAAGGAATCGTTTGTATAGTTGTAAACTAGTCGTTTTCATTAATGCGTGTTTATAACAATTCACAATCCATAATTAATCCAATGTCACCTGGAATCATCAAATACACACGTCGCAACGGTACAACAAAATATAAAACGCGTAACTCACAGTGTTAGGAAAACATCGGGTTTTCAATTCATACATCTACGAGATGCGTACCAAGTATAACAAATTTTCTTACATTTATAGAAACAAACAAGCATATTTACGGATCTTCACACTTTTTATACAATATTTTTTTTAAAGAAAATATCGGATTTTCTGACGGTTTTCAAAACAATACAAAACATTATATTTCAAACATTACTTATGAATTCACCAACATTTCATATGTTGACATTTTTCAAAATGCTTGTATTCTCAGGTAACAGGTAAATCGAAAGGAAAAATGTACTCAGTGATATATTGTTGTTTGTTTAACTAGTATCGAACAATCTACTTTTTGGGAATGTAATGTTTTGAAACAATGTACTAAATGTAAACACTACCAGTTGTATTATTCCAATGCATGGGGATGAATGATGTTATGTTTCATGTATATTCACTGTGATGGTATTCAATTGAGTCACAACAGCCATCGGATGTTTCCGCCGTCTGGTTCGGGGGTGTGCCAAAGACAGTGGCGATTTTGGATAAGAAGGTGAAGATCTTGAGAAATAAGGAGGTGCCCTTGGTTAAGGTTCAATGGCAACATCGTAGGGGTTCGAAATGAACTTGGGAGCCAGAGTCCGAGATACATGAGTAGTACCCAGAGTTATTTCTAGAGGATGACTTTGTGTGCGAAGTCTAATCCTAGTGGGGGAGAATTGTAACACCCCGAAATAAGGTATGTATCGATAACCCTTACTTTTATTGAATTGTCAAAACTAGCCCTTAATTGAGAAAAGGTGGCAAATGAGTACGTGGGGCGTACGCATGTGTACGCTCAGCATACTCATGTTTGTTTTATGGATGCAGAGACCACCTAGTATGCTGGGCGTACCAAAGGGTTTGCTGGGCGTACTAGGCCCAGAGTGAAAACCCTAATTGTATGGTGTGTCCCTATTTAAGGAACATGATGGCCTCATTTCCAACCACCATTTCCAGCCTTCAACTTCCCTCAACCCCTAAATTCCGTTCTTGTAGCTTGTGTGAGTATTTGAGGTTTCTTGAGTGATCTTGTGGGATTCTTTTGTGAAGAAGGAGCTTTGAAGGAAGAAGAGTTGGTGTCCAAGCTTTTGGATCCGATTTTCTCTGTGGTTGGTGCATCATTAAGAGGTATCAAGCTCAAAACTTTCTCATTGTTTGATTAGTTCATGTTTTGGTCCATTTTTAAGGTTTTATGCCCCAAGCTTGAAGCTTTATGAGTTTTGTGAACTCTAGAGCCAAAGACATGTCCATTTAGGTGTTTCTAAAATGAGATTTTGGACGTCAAGATCTCTCCATGCATGAGATATGAGGACCCTTATGAGTAAAGCATTAGAGCTTATGAGATTTAGACTTGTCCATCACTACTAAGGCTTCAAGTCACCGACTTTATAGAGTAATGGACCTTATCTAGCACATATCTGTAGTAGTAGCAATGGTCTTAACGGATTAAGAGTAAAAGAGTGAAAAAAGGAAACCTGGGGTCCTTTGTTAAGGCAACCGCTCCTTCATTATTGCATAAAATCTCAATGGGCTCCCTTATAGCTATCACAACTCGAAGGTCTCTAACGATGTTCTTCAACCATATAGCTTCCTTTGTCGCTCCACTTGCAGCTATATACTCCGATTCGCACGTTGAATCAACTACGGTCTCCTGTTTGGAACTTTTCCAAGTAACAACTCCTCCACTAAGGGTAAACACCCAGCCTGACTAAGAATGAAAGTTGTCTCAGCCGGTCTAAAAACTGACGTCGCTATACCCTGTAACACTTAAGTCATCACTGCCATCAAGCATAAGGACCCATTCCTTTGTACTTCATAGATACTTAAAAATGTTCTTAACTACTATCCAATGAGCTTTATTCGAGTTTCCCTAGCTAACCATGCTCAAAGCAAAAGTCATGTCAGGACGAATACATGTCATAACGTACATGACCGAGCCAATGGCGGAATCATATTGTACTCAACTCATTTCCACTATCTCTGCATCAGTACTCGAACTCTGAGTCTTACTTAGTTTGGTATTGCTCTGGATAGGTAACTCCCCTTTCTTGGAATTCTCCATGCTAAAACGTTTTAGCACTTTATCCAAGTAAGTACTTTGACTAAGTCCAATTAGTCTTCTACTCCTATTTCTCAAGATACTTATCCCCAGAATATAAGCAACTTCTCCTAGATCCTTCATAGCGAAACACTTCCCAAGCTAGGCCTTAACCTCCTGCAAGCTTGGAATGTTGTTTCTATAAGAAGTATGTCATCGACATACAACACTAGAAAGCTAACTATGCTCTCACTAGCTTTGACATATACACAAGACTCATCCTCACTCCTAGCGAAATCAAACTCTTTGATTTTCTCATCAAACCAAAGATTCCATCTGCGAGAAACTTGCTTTAATCCAAAGACAGATTTCTCAAGCTTAGACATTCTATTAGGGTATTTAGCATCCACAAAACCTTCTGGCTGACACATGTAAACATCTTCAACCAGCTTCCCATTAAGGAAAGTGGTTTTGACATCCATCTGCCATATTTCATAATCATGAAACACAACGATGGTTAACATAACCCTAATAGATTTAACCTTAGCCACTAGTGAGAAGGTCTCATCATAGTCAACCCCTAGGGTTTGAGTAAAGCCCTTCGCAACCAGTAGTGCCTTGAACGTGTGCACCTTTCAATCCATGATAGTCCTCTTCTTGAAGATCCATTTACACCCAACTGTCTTTCGACCTGGTACATTGTCAACCAAGTTCCAAACTTGATTCTCATACATGGGATGGATCTCGCTCTCTATTGCCTCTTTCCATTTGACAGCCTCAGGGCCCGCCATGGCTTCCTTGTAGTTATTAGGTTCATCCAAATTTATTAGTGTGCTGTCACTGATAAACATATCACCTTCTGAAGTTATATGGAAACCATATAATACAGGTGGAATGCTAACTCTACTGGAACGTCTAAGACGTAATGGCATCAACTGGTTCAACAAGAATCTCTTTCTCAGGTTGAGCGCTATTGTTAGAGGTTCCTTCACTGCTCGATTCTTGAATCTATTCAAGATCAATTGTACTCCCACCATCCTCTTAGAATATAAGTTTCCTTTCGCGGAAAACTCCTCTCCTTGCTACGAAGACCACATTATCACTAGGTTTGTAGAATAGATATCTAAAGGATTTCTATCGGTAGCCTATGAAAATACACCGCTTACTTCAAGGTTCAAGCTTGTCATGAGTCTCTCGTCTTACGAAAGCTTCATAACCCCAAGCCTTGATGTGTGCCAACGAGGGAACCTTCCCTATCCACATCTTGTGAGGTGTTTTGACAACCTTCTTAGTTGGCACTAGATTAAGGATATGGGTGGTAGTCTCTAAGGAATACCCCCATAATGAGATTGGTAGCGAAGCTCGACTCATCATGGAACGAACCATCTCCAACAAGGTTCGATTGCGCCTCTCAGCCACACCATTAAGTTGTAGTGTCCTAGAAGGTGTCAGTTGTGAAAAAATTCCACATTCCTTAGGATAGTCGTGGATCTCGATACTAAGATATTTACCACCTCTGTCATATCTGAGCATCTTTATTTTACTGCCTAATTGATTCTCCATTTCTTGCTTAAACTTTTTTGAACTTTTCAAAGGTCTCTGACTTATGTTTGATTAAGTAGATATATCCATATAGGCTATAATCATCAGTAAAAGTCACATAGAAGCGATTAACATCCCTTGTGGTGGATCTGAAGGGCCCACACATATCTGTGTGTATGAGATCCAACAATCCCTCACCTCTTTCACAAGTACCAATGAAAGGTAATTTAGTCATCTTCCCAAGTAAACAAGACTTGCATGTTTCATCTGACTTAAGGTCAAATAACTCCAACACTCCATCCTTTTGGAGTTAGGCGATGCGCTTCTTGTTGACATGTCCAAGACAACAATGCCACAAGCATGCCTTGTCTAAACCATTAAACGAATCAATATGCAATACATTATTTCCTAAGTTATCTACAACCATCATAGTTTCATATACACAATTACAAGGAAATGCTTCAAAATAAAAAGTACCATTATAATAAGCATTTATAGAACAACTTTCATTATTAAATGAATATCTAAATCCTTGTCTGTGCAAACCATGAAAAGAAATAATATTCCTCTCCATTTCTGACGAGTAGCAACAATTATTCAAATCTAAACCTAACTCACTACTAAGCACTAAAGAGTAAACTCTGATCTTGGTAACAGGTGATGATTTCCTATTGCCCATTATTAAGTTCATCTTCCCATGCTCCACATCCCTACTTGTTCTTAGTCACTACAAGTCAGAACAAATGTGAAAACCACATCCTGTATCAAGGACCCAAGAACTAGCATGTGATGAGTTTTTAGGCAAAATAGTATAAATACCTGCAAAGGTGGGCTTTATCTTCCCATCCTTGATGTCCTACAAGCACTTCAACCAACTTCGTTTCCAATGCCTCTTTTCATGGCAGTAGAAGCACGTTGCTTCTTCTGGATCAGAGGAGGGAGGGGCAGAACCGATTTCACCTTTGCATCTACTAGAAGAAGATCCATCATGTGACTTTCCCTTCCAGTTCTTTTAGGGAGCTTTCCTCTTTTTCCCCTTTCCATGTCCAATAGCCAGGACTGGGGTAGCAGTAGGAGTCGATCAACACTTTTTCCTTTTAATCCACTTTCATTAGTTCTTAACAAATCTTGAAGTTTGCTCAAGGTGGCTTCCTCCTTTCTCAGATGATAAGTCATCTTGAACTAATCATAGCAGGGATGTAAAGAGTGCAAGACTATGTCTATAGCCAGCTCTTCATCAAAGTTGACATTCAAATGGAGCAAACGATCCACATACCTCTGCATCCTTTGCACTTAGGTCGTAATGGACTCTCCATCCTTCATCTTGGTTGTTGTGAATGAGGTGACTATTTCTTACTATTACTACTACTACTATTTGTTATCTTAAGTATATTAGGATAATGTTGATTAAAACATTGGAAAACATACAATAAAACTATGTCATACTCATGGAACATGACTAATAATGACTAAAGTTACTTATGAGCTATTTTCACACCTTAATCCTTGGAACAGGGCCATGTTGATTAGGCGAAGCTCACGAATCCGCATGGGTCTAACACTAACCCCAACACCGATATCCATGGATGCAGCCACAATCAAAGAAATGGTTGCACAAAGGGTAGCAACCATAGTAGCCAACTACCATGCCGATAGACGTGAGGGGTCAGGGTATATTAACAACAGTTCCCATAACGACAGCCGACAAAATTCCCGAGTTGGTTTCTACAAAGACTTTTCCAACCGAAAATCCAAGTCCTTCTTTGGCGATGGGGGAGTGATCGAACTAACAAGTTGGATTGAAAAGACTGAATTTGTATTCGAGATAAGCTCCAGCGCAAACGAGTGCAAAGTAAAGTTTGTTCCAAGCACCTTCATGGATTCTGCCCTGTCATGGTGGATAGATCATGTAAAGATTATAGGCCTCACTACTTCAACTACATGGGAGAGTGTATGCTGGTACTAAATGCATTCACTACTAATATTTATAAACATGCAATCTATTTTTATCTTATTCCATCCAAAAGAAGGTCTGACTATTTTCCAAGGATTCTTTCATCATCATGACCTTTAAACCCTCCTAACTCATGGAATTTGGAGTACCGAGGCCGAAAGTCTTTATATGACCTTTCCACCATGACAGGGTGGAATCGATGAAGCTAATATGGTTGTTACCCTTTGTGCAATCCTTTCTTCGATTGCGGCTACGTCCATGTATGTCAGTTTTGGGGTTGGTGTTGGTGTTAGTGTTGGTCCTGTTCGGATTCTTGAGTTTCATCTGATCGGCATCGCCCTGTTTCATGGATTATGGTGTAAAACAAGTATTTAAGTAACTGTAGTCATTACTAGTCATATTCCATGAGTATATGACATGTTTTCAACATATATTTTCCTATGTTTTAGTCAACATTATCCTAATAAACTTAAGATAACAAATAGTAGTAGTAGTAATAATTATATCACACACCATGCTTAAACATCATAGTTTTCAATAAAACATAACATCATAACATTCAGTCGATTTGAGTTACAATAGTTTTGAAAGAGCATATATAGGTTGTCTTACTACTACTAGACACAAGAAAAAAAATACAATAAGCTGCAACACAAAATGTGAGTAGTGTAATCACTTACTAAAAAGGCTATCCTATCTATCATATGCCAGAAAGGCATACAAGGTGTCCTGCCATCTTACTCATCTCACAAGTAGCATCTTCTTCCCTTTACTCTTAGGCCGCTGCTTTGGTCTTAGCTGCTAGAACTCGTTGCTCCAAGGCGTCCATCCGTGTGCAATAGTATCCACCTGCTCATCCTGTAGGGCTAGTATGGTCTCTCTATTGCGGTCATGCTCCTAATGCATCGCACTTGTATCCTCGTGATCCAGGCCTCACCTATGACCTCCATCACCTCCTGGCTAAGCGCCTGAACTCATGTATCCAAGCAGGACACCTGTGGTACCATGATTCGTAATGCTCGATCTATAAGGGTGAAAGGTCCCAAGACGTGGTGTAACGGATGCATGCCAAATGTGGATCGCAAATCATCCTTTCTCTCCCATGAGTGTAGGTGTGTCGCCCATCGTCGTGATGCATCTTAAACAGGAGCAGATATCAAGGAAGAAGTCAGTCTCTGAATGGGTAATACCCTTTTGCGATGTGTATTCATCCAAAGAGGGCCTCCATTAAGGTTCCCATATACCTGGGAAGAGAGAGGGGGTGGTGGAAGGGGCTCATCCTTGCCCCTGATGGGGTAAGGCTCATCAACGATCTCCCGATGTATATCTCGTTATTTGACTCCTCCTCGAGATCCTCTTTTGGATCCTCCTCATGAATCTCCTCATCTGATTCCTCCTCAATCCAGTCGTTAGCTTCCAATGCGGGGTAATAGGGGTCTCCGTGGTTGAATTATGCCATGTCTGACTAGGAAAACGGGCGCATAAGTGTGTGTACTATGTGATTCGTAATATAGTAACTAATACTACTAATCTTTTAGTGTCTCTTGGCAGGTTTATTCAGTGTTATTTTCTAGATTACTTGACTTTTTATGTTGTTGTCCACTATGCCCACACTTAGTTATCTGTCAGTCAAACCCTAGTCAAACTTAGTTGATCAGGCTACATCTGCCCATGATTCCATAACCGGTTATACTAAGTCTATTCATAGTGTCCAACCTAAACTTTGATGTTCTTGGTTTTGTTATTATGGCACTGCCTTTGGTTATGTATGTATACTTTTATATAATACTTTTATTATATTATAAAGTATAATTGTAAATTAGAATTTTTACTCAGATGCATTAGTCCCCGTATCTATATTTGTATTTATTACATGGAAGAATATACTTAGTTTGCTACAGACAACTGCTCTGATATCAATCTGTCACACCCCAAACCAGATGGTAGAAACGTCCAAGGGTGGAACGAGAACACAGTATCACAATAATTGAATACATTGAAACAAAAGTACATAATCAACCATCATACCATATGACTTGGTAAGTTACATGATCCGAATGTTAAGTATTATCAAAACACAATACAACTTTTGCATGTTATCGAACGAAGTAGTTTCCCACAAAATTTAAGCGATGTTATTTAATGCCTTGACTTCAAAAGTTGCTCCATTGATCCGAGCTTAAGTGTTTCCTGAGATTACATGTTGTTTTAAAAGTCAAAATAAAGTTTGTGAGTTCATAAGAGTTTAGTTGTAGAAAAATCCAATGTATGTAGTATATAACCAAAAGTATTTATAAAATAGAAGTTCCTATAACTTTTAAACTTATAAAAAGTGTGGCTTGTCATGTGGTTTTATATGGAGTCAATAATACTTTCAAAACTATACTTTTGAACTCATAGAAAGTATTATTTTTATATGGAGTCAAAACCTGTAAACTCACAAACTTTATGTTGATGTATTTTAAAATGCATGTGTTTTCAGGAACTTGAAAAGCTGGTATGTATTCGAACAGGAGAAGTTTTACTATTACCTTTCTGTTCATTAAGAAGTATGATATAGTCGGATATTATGTAATAGGTTCCGTAAAAATAGTTATGTAACTTTCAATTATCAATAAAAGTATGTGTTTTCTTTAGTACTGTCCAATGTATGTTATATAACTGTGATACGAAGAATGACGTTACACCACCCGGTGTTTCCGCCGACGGCCGGGGTGTGACATACAAACCCCATGTATTGATCTAAACACCATGTATACATAAGATAGACTAATAAAATGAGGTAGGAGGCCAACTATTCAATCTTCTTTTCGCTACAACAAAATTTCATAGTTTTGTCAGTTTTGCTCATTCACCACATTCCAACTATTGTTAATAATGTCAACCATCATCTTTTGATATTTAAGTGTGCAATATCATTCTTGTTATTTGGATTTTCAAATTATGCTCAAATAGTTTCATTCCCAAAATATAGTTTTATGTATTCATATGTGATGTTAACATTTTAAGAAAGTCTTATACTTGAATCTCATATATCTAAACAAAACTAATACAAATATTTAGGATTAATATTTTTATGTATTTATTTGATATAATTATAACATTTTATTTAATAATGGGATAATGCTACAAAATATTCTATGGCTTTGGTTTAGGAGAATGATAGTGAGTGCGCTTGTTAACTGTTCTAAAAAAGTAGATTAAAAAATTCGGCAAAAAAAATAATATAGAAAAGTGAGAGAGGGAAATATGTTCAAACTCACCAAATAAGTATAATAGACAAACTAAAAAAATTTATTTTGTTTACATTTTGTTAAATTATATGGTATTTTTTTTCCTACAAATAAAAAAATTTGTTATTATGCTAAAAGATTCTTTTTAGCCATATATTATCCATGTTACCAAAAAAATATCAAATTAACATCAAACTTTTTATTAGTGGTAATAATAACATTTTGTATAAACAATATATCAAGTTTAATGATATAATATATATCCAAGATAAAGTTTAACTATATCTTTTAGTTTTTTTTTTTTTTTTTTTTTTTTTTTTTTTTTTTTTTTTTTTGCATTTCCTTTAGGTTATATTCGCTCAAAAGGTAATCGATTAGATAACATTTTTTAGTGTATACATGTATACTTTCTTTTTCGGTGTACTTAAGAAGTACCTTATATATTTGGTCTTAAAGATTATAACCAATTTTAAAGTTGAGTTTATTTTGAAAAAAAACATTTTAGGCCTAAAATGCTAACAACTACATAATATAGGGTCTTTTATGAAACAAATATACCTAATTTACCTGTTGGTGACCTCCTAGGGTCTAAATAACAAGTAACACATAAAAGTTGGAAAAGAAAAAAAAAAATTAAGTCTAAAAAGAAAAAAGTTAGAATATAGTGTCTTTTATGGAAATTACCCGAAAAAAAATACAATAAGCCCTAGCACAAAATGTGAGTAGTGTAGTCACTTACTAAATAAGATATCCTATCTATCATATGCCAAAATAGCGTACATGTTATCCCGCGATCTCATTCATCTCACGAGTAGCTTTTTCTACCCTTTTCTCTAAGGTCGTTGCCCTGGCCTCAGCTCCTACAACTCGTTGCTCCAAGGCGTCCATTCTCTCTTCTAAGGAGTGTATGTGTGCAACTGTGTCCACCTGCTCATCCTGTAGGGCTAGTTTGGTCTCCCTATGGCGGTCCTGCTCCTCAGGCATCACAATTGTATCCTTGTGATCCGAGCCTCACCTTCGACCTCCATCACCTCCTGGCTAAGGGCTTTAACTTGGGTTTCCAGGCGGGACAGCCATGGTACCATGATGGGTAATGCTCGGTCTGCAGGGGTGCTAGGTCCCGAGAAGTGGTGTGATGGATACATGCCAAATACAGATCGCAGATCGTTCTCTCTCGCCAATAAGTGTAGTTGTGTCATCCATTGAGTTGATGCATCTTAAATAGGAGCATATATCAATAAAGAAGTTAGTCTCTGAATGGGTAATACGGTAATACCCTTTTGCAATGTGTATTAATCCAAAGAGGTCCTCTATTAGGGTGCCTATATACCTAGTAAGAGGGAGGGGATGGTGGAAAGGGCTCATCCCTGCCCCTGATGGGGTAAGACTCATCAACGATATCCCCGATGTATATCTCCTTGTCTAACGTGTGACAACCCGATATTCCAAGTCAATGTAATGTTCAAAAAGTCAAATATTATAATCTATTTTGAAATCAGTAAAAATAACGTCAAAAATGAAATGTTCAAAAAGTCTCAATTGGGATACATAAAATGTTAGATATCATGTCAAGGTTTTCAGAAATATAAAACTCAAATCCGAGTTATAACGAAATAGTTCTGACCGATCAAAGATTCGCGACTAAACTGTTAAAACACTGTTGAACATAAAAAGTAAAATTTCAATAAAAGAATTGTTAGCTTAAGTATCTAAACGAAAGTCGTAGATAATAACAAACCGTGAGCATACATAAAAAGAGCCCCCAAATATGACTTCGTATGAGGAAGTTATGATTTTTATAAGTTTCGGAACAACAGTAGACGACTAAAAACTCGAAATAAAGAACACTCAAATTCGAGTTATAACGAAGTAGTTATGACCGATCAAAAATTCGCGACTAAAACAGTAAAACAATATTGAATGTAAAAAGTAAAATTTCAATAAAGAATTATTAGCCTTAAGTATCTAAACGAAAGTCATAGATAATAACAAACCACGAGCATACATAAAAAGAACGTCCAAATCTGACTTCATATGAGGAAGTTATGATTTTTATAAGTTTAAGAACAGTAGTAGACAGCTAAAAACTCGAAATAAAGATCGAACGATTTTTAGCCAACACAACCTAAACGAAAATTGAAGATCTCGACAATAGTAGTACAACGGTAAAAAGATAGACGGAAATGGACATCAGATGAAGAAGTTATGAATTTTTAATTGTTTTATCCTGTCCCGACAAGTTAAAAATATGTTATTAAAAATAAAGTTAAAATTAGCTGGTGAAGTCTAAACGAACATTGTAGAGTATATTCTCACATACTCGTGGATATAAAGAATGTGACAACTCGAAATTTTCATTCGGTCAAACCCTAAAAGTCAATCACTTCATATTATAAGTCAATTTCAGTTCTATTTGTTTTTAACAAATTTAAAGTTCGTTTGACTATTATAATAATTATTCTTTAAATGAACGGGTGAAAGAATGTGCCGTCTCGGGTCTTGAAATTTCTAAACTGCGAATACCACGTAGCTTAGAAGTTCACGGTCAAAATTTAATGTTTGGGCCGTAAACTACCCCCAAAAACGTAAAATCATGCTTAAGCATGAGTTTACTCCCCAATGTGCATCACTTCTCATTTTCACCCTAAAGAGTAAACTCCAAACTCTCTCAAGTATCATCCCGGTTTTCGCCCGATTTCCCGAAAACGTAAGTGTTTCTCGACTTGATTAGTTGATATAACACAACATCTAGTGATTATACATCCTTTAATCCACCCATTTATGTGTTTTGACTAGATTTCCAAAACACTAAGAACACCAAGAACAAACACTAGTGTTCTTGGACTTTAAGTTCATTTCAAGCTTCCACAAAGTATGTACTTCTATCCTAGAGTCATTTAAAGCTTGCTGTACATATTAATATCAAGGAAAAGTCCCAAGAACACCAAGAACAAGGTGGTCACGGTTTTGGGAAGCTCCCAAAACCGTAAACACCAAGTATAGTGCCAAAGGATGCTTTAGGGTGTCTAGATGCTTCACAATGCCTTAGGGACGTGTCTAGATCCATCCTTGATGTGTTTATCACCTAAAAGAACAAGAAAACAATCATTTAGATGTGTTAACGGTTTGGGGATCTCCCAAAACCGTAAACACCCCAAAAGGTGTTTAAATGTCCCATATTTACTCCTAATTCCTAGAATCTAACCTAGACTATTACCATGATGAGCTAAGGACTTGAAAACACCAAAATACCTAAGTCCATGAGAGTTTATGGTATTAAACTCATGGAGAAATGGTCCATAGACCGTAAACTCCATTTAGGAGTGTTTTGATGCCACACAACACTTCCTAAGGCTTAAACATGAAATAGGAATGCTTGGATTGGCTTAGAAAGCTTCAAACATCAAATGGTCACAAAGGGGCTGACCATACGACCATAAAACCAACTGTTTACGACCATAAACCCTTTTGCTATTAACCATAAAACCGTAAACTCCTTAAAGGAGTGTTCCTTGAACCCCAAACACACTAGCCTTTCCCTACAACACTTAGATGCAACCCTTGAGACTTATAACACTTGTATATGGTGTTTAGCATGTCCTAGGTGTCTTAACTTTGTTTATTAGTTGTTTAAAGACTAATTGTATGCATATATGTGATATTATATGTTAACTAGGATCATAGAGGGTGTTCAAGACTTCACTTGACACCTAGCAATCCTACATCTTCAGTTCATCCGTACCACTCACTACAGGTGAGTTCATACCCCTTAATCAATGATTTAAGTGTTTTTAAATGCTTTTATGGGGGGAATACAAGTTAAATACTTATAGTTATTACATCAATCACATGTGATTAATAACTACAAAACCAGTGATTTTCTTACTGTTCAAACTGTTTATTAAACTGTATTGCTTCAAATTGTTTTACAAACTCTTTTACTTATCAAATACTTTTACTTAAACTCTTTTATAATTATTATCAAATGCATGTCTATGTATGTATAGTTATATAAGAAATGTTTAAAAGTCTTAGGAAGGCCTGCCCGCCCTATTTCCTTTTCACCGTTGAGATGTGGTCTGGTGGGATATCGGGTACCCGTCCGAAGGTCGTTTAAATATTAGTTATATATCATGTGTACATATATAGTCATAAAGGTTCTTCCAGTTCATTCAGTACCCTTGGGTAGCAACGGTATACTTCTATGTTCATACGTACCAGTTACATCACTAGTAAGTTACCATAGGGGTAGCATAGGAGGATACTAATACTATTACTAGAACAATGAAACATACAACGATTCAGTTCATTCATGAGTTAGTACGAGTAATACATACAGTACATTACTATACATGTTAAATAGAGAGAACATGCATTACAGCTAGCACACGCAGAACATTTCAGTACATACATACTAGACAGAGAAAGAGTACACTTTCAGTTAGCACATTCATTACATATACATTCATGTCGTTATGTGAAACATTAAGCGGGTCATGGCACTTCCTGCCATAACCGCTCTTGTATCCCGAATCTCCTTAATTGGGGAGCGTATGAGTTTGCGTATAGATCTATACTGGATTGACTATCCTACACCTTGTTGCTCGCTACAGTGGGACTTGCAAGTCTACGAGTGCCAAATGTCATTTCTTACGGCGTCTTACATCATCGTTTTACTAGAGTCGATAGCAGGATACAGGTCGATCACATGTTACTTGGAACACCTTTTGTTTTACGGTAGTTAGTACCACGGTAGTCACTTATTACAAATACTACGGTACGATAATATTTTCCCATTACATTCACTTCGTCAATATTCACACGATGCATGGTAATGTAGAAACTATATTTTTGGTTAATGATAGTCAGAATTGGGAAAACACACACTCTAACAAGAGATATAAACACAGACACGAGATGCCTTGGTAGAAGGCTACAGTTAGTAGGAAACATAGGGTTTTCTAGGAGAGTTCAAACATTATACAAAACATTGTACAAAACATCTTACAGAAACATCTTACGAACGTTTTCATACAAACTCAGACTTTAATATACTTCTGCTCTCACCAGCATTAAGCTGATACTAACTTTCAAAATAACTTGTATTGTCAGGTCACCACTAGATAGGTACAAGTGCCAGGCTTTTGAGAAGATGGAGTTCGTTCAAGACTCATCTTTTACTTTGATATGTATATTTTTGGTGTCTATAACTTTGACAGAACACACATGTATGAAATTATATTATTAATGCAATGGATGATGTTGTTGCTTGTTTACTACTATTCATTATTGTGATACTGTACATGACGTCCTCCGACCCAGAATGTTTCCACCATTCATGGTTTTGGGGCATGACAAAGAACGTCAAAACGGAGCTCGTATGCAAAAGTTAAGCATTTTTGAAGTTTTTGGCACACACTTCTCGGCTTATCTGAAGGATTACGCCCAACTTACTTCGGAGTACGCCCAACGTACCGAATGAAGGGTCTCGGACCGGCCGAGTCGCCCCTACACCCTCTACGACAGTCCCATCCGTAGACCGGAGACTGGTGACGTCATCGCTGACATATGCCTCGCTTACGCTAGGTACGCCCCACGTACTTCGGTGTACGCCCAGCGTACGAATCCTGGCAGCCCTCCTATAAATAGCATGCGAGACTTTCGATTTTTACTTGCTCATTTACCAACATCTCTTCCTATTTTCACACTCCTACTATCCCGAGATTGCCTCGACGAAGGTATGAAGCTCCGAGATAATTGAAAAACTAACCACTTCCCGGTTGAAGTGCTGCTCGAGGAAATATCCCGTCTTCGTCAAATCACCACACTTTCCAGGTGAGTTCATACCCCTACATTTTCCCATTTTCTTTAGGTTTTGGGGGGGGGGGGGGGGGGGGAATACAAGTTAAAACACCAAAATATATTTGAAACTTATCTTGACAACGTACAACAGCAAAGTAGTGCCCTTTTTACAAGCTATTTTACCAAACTTAAACTTGATATTTTTACAAAACTGTCGAGTACACGTTTAAGAGTTATCCACACCTTGTAACATGCTGAGCAAGGTGTGCACGGTTTACACTCCTTATTTCAAATGTCATTTTATGGAAATACAATGACTTGTATAACAAGGTTTCTTTCAAACACACACAACACTCTTGATAAAGTATAATAGGTATACTTTCAACACTTCGTTTGACAAAGAAATAGTAACTCAATCGACTTACAAAAAAATATATTTCATTACACACTACGTGAACTTGTTAATAAACAAACTTGTGAGACATTCTCCTTCAGGGTAATCCTAAGTACCATAGAAAAGTCCTGTAGTTATAATTAGAATCTCATGGAGGGAGAACGTGATAGTTGTGTATAGATCTATACGGGTCTGACAAACCCGCACCTAAGCTGCTTGAAACAGCTAGACCGGTAGGTTTGGGGTGACAAGTGTCATAACATTCCGACTCATTAAGAACATCGCATACGAGGTCTTCTATTCTCTAGTATGGTTATAACATCTCACATGGGGTATTAACAAAACATAAAGTTCACATAAATTCTATGATTTTGCACAAAATAGTTTTATTTAAAAATAAAACCACACATAATGACGATTTATTTACATATACTAAGTCTTGGCTCAATTGAGACTACAACAAAGCTTTTTGAAAATATTGGATTTTCTGGTAACAAACTTGTAACAAACTTAAAGGAACTATATTCATTCTTCACTCATAAATTGCTTATGAACTCACCAGCTTTATGTTGATACTCTCTTTTTAAAACAACTTATATTATCAGGTAATCAGTAATTTAGGTAACCACAAGATTTCTAAAGTCAAGACGCTAAGGCGTAGATTCTTTTGCTATATTTTGAGCATAATATGTAATTTATTTGAGAACATGTATTTTAGAAACAATGTAACATTTTAAATTATATTTATGATAGTTGTGTTTGCTTTCTTCACTATGATTATGATACTAAGCATGATGTCCTCCGCCCTCGAACGTTTCCGCCATTCCGGTTCGGGGGTGTGACAGGTTGGTATCAGAGCTTTGTTGACAGTGAACTAAGTGATGGGTTTTGAGCATTCTAACACTTCCTAAGTGTACATGCAACCCTAATAACCTTGGATCTATGTTTGTCTAATTATCATGCAAAGTTGAATTCCAAGGCTATATTCCTATCTAGCATACATGGGGAACAATTTTAACTTGAATGATAGATAGAATAACTTACCTTGTAGTTGCTTGTGTTCCTTGAAACCTTATGAGCCTAGCACCCTAAGTCTGATGCCTCAAATGCTTCACACAACACCAAATGCTCTTGGAAAGACTTTTGAGAGAATGCACACTTCTTGAAATCGGCCAAGCCCTCTTGTTTCCTTAGTGTAACTGATTTTGATGGAGAATGAGATCTTTATATAGTGTTGACACATCTAGGGTTACACCATGTAAACCCTAATGTGTCATGACTCTTCATTTCCATGACCCATGGGTTTGTAACTCCCATGGAGCATCCATGGAGCATCCTATGGGTGGAACCCAACTTGATAATCCATGGAGCCTCTTAGCCCACTATACAAGATATGGATGATTTACATAATCAACCCATATATTTAATTAGTTATCTTTTGATCACTTAATTAATTCTAAATTAATTCTTGATCAAACTAATCAAATAATATTATTAATATATTAGAACTTATAATATATTAATAATCTCCAAGTGTTATTTCTCTCATTTAGTCTATCCAATTGCATGGTGCCATGCAACCCAAATGGACTATGCCGGGTCGGGTCAAGTACATACCATAAATAGTTATGGACTTAGACACCTTATCCAACAGTCTCCCACTTGGATAAGTCTAATAACTATTACTGCAAGTATGACTTCAGGAACCGAACGAAAATCGTAGCTCTTTTCAAGGTTTCTCGGAACTGAGAAGATGATGGTATGCCATTTAAGATAAGTGATCATATAATCCTCTGTTCTAGATATCAGTCGGACAAATACATGGAACAATGTCTTACTTATTGTCCAACAGTTTGTTTCCCGATTTCCGATTTGTTTGACAAAGAACTTAATTGAACACATCAACTTAGTTCTGACCGGGCCCGGTACATGGGTCAAAACAAAATCATCGAGGGGCCCAGATATCAGCTTCTAATCCAAGAAGGAACAGATAAACTTCGACTCATATGTTTGTTCTACCACTCATTGAGTTACACACAAGAGCACGATTTATAACATCGAGTTACCAATGCGTTTTCGTACAATCAATGCATAACCAACTTGTAAGTAACAAATCATATCTCTAGGTTTGAAGACTTATATGATATTACCGTCTCACCATCACTTGAGATAGAATTCCATGAAGTGATTCCAGTGAGCGTGGGTTGAGTCCAATGCTTAGAACTTATGAGCACTCATGATTGTTGTAGCCTTGTCTAACACCTTAGACCTCTGCAACCAATCATGACAGTCTTGATTCATACCTACTTCCGACATATGACCGATTGTGGAGGTTTGAATAATATGTTATACCAAACAAAATTATTCTGGAAGTCAAAACATGCAAAAGAAATATAGTAAACGATTGACAAGAGATAGCAACACTTTACTCATAAATAAAACACCTTTTATTCATCATCTAATGTCAATTACACTTTACAAATTTCGAGGTTATCTAACTACTAAATCTAATATCATCCTTCAGCCCTATGCTCCGAGCATGCTGGAGATGCTTAACCCGAGTCAGTCCCTTCGTGAGGGGATCTGCTGGGTTCTCATCTAATGATACCCTCTTTGCCATGAGGAGTCCTTCTTCTATTCGATGTCTAATAAAATGGTATTTTCTGTCGATGTGTCTGGATCTCCCGTGATACCTTGGTTCCTTGGCTAAGGCAACAACGCTTTCACTATCACAGAAAATTTCCATTGGCTCTTTAATAGCTGGTACAACTCCAAGGTCTCCGATGAAGTTCTTTAGCCATATAGCCTCCTTTGCCGCCTCGCTCGCTGCAATATACTTTGATTCACAAGTAGAACCTGCCACTGTCTCTTGCTTGGAACTCTTCCAAGAAATTGCTCCTCCATTTAGGGTAAAGACCCAGCCTGACTGAGAGCGGAAATTATCCCTATCAGTCTGGAAGCTAGCATCACTATACCCTACAACTCTCAAGTCATCACTCCCACCAAGGGTAAGGACCCAGTCCTTAGTTCTTCGTAGGTACTTGAGAATATTCTTTACCGCAGTCCAGTGTGCCTTGCCAGGGTTCCCCTGAAACCTGCTAACCATGCTCAGGGCAAAAGCTACATCAGGTCGAGTACACGTCATAGCATACATGATCGATCCTACAGCCGAAGCATAAGGTATTCGACTCATTTCTGCTATCCCAGCCTCAGTGCTAGGGCTTTGTGTCTTACTCAATTTGGCGTTACTCTGGATGGGTAACTCTCCTTTCTTGGAGTCCTGCATGCTGAATCTTTTCAGCACCTTATCCAAGTAGGTACTCTGACTAAGTCCAATTAGTCTTTTACTCCAATCTCTCAAGATCCTTATCCCTAAAATATAGGCAGCTTCACCAAGGTCCTTCATAGCGAAACACTTCCCAAGCCAGGACTTTACTTCCTGCAGGGTTGGAATGTCGTTTCCTATGAGTAGTATGTCATCCACATACAATACCAAAAACCTAACTATACTCCCACTAGCCTTGACATACACACAAGATTCATCTTCACTCCTAGAAAAGCCAAATTCCTTGACCTTTTCATCAAAGCAAAGATTCCATCTGCGAGGTGATTGATTTAATCAATAGATGGATTTCTCAAGCTTACACACTCTATTAGGGTACTCGTTGCTGACAAAACCCTTTGGCTGACTCATGTAAACATCTTCAACCAACTTTCCATTAAGGAAAGCGGTTTAGACATCCATTTGCCATATTTCATAGTCATGAAATGCAGCTATGGCTAACATAACCCTAATAGACTTAATCTTGGCTACCGGAGAAAAGGTCTCATCATAATCCACTCCAGGAATTTCTGAGAACCCCTTTGCAACCAGTCTAGTCTTATAAGTGTGTACATTACCATCCATGTCGGTCTTCTTCTTGAAGATTCATTTGCACCCTGATATGTGTATTTTTTATATATATTTTTATGCACTTTATCTTAATATTTTAGCCTTATTTATTTTATTTTAGAACTAAAAAGTACTCATAATGCTTTGAATTATGTTTTTCAGCTATTCGTTATCGATAAAGCACAAAAGAAAAGACTGAAGCGGAAACCGGACTTCAACGCTTAAAGGAATGAAATTTGTGAATCAGAGGATTACGCCCCGCGTACCTTAAGGGTACACCCCGCGTAAAGACTTGCATCAGATAACTTCAATCGCGTAGTTATCTTGAGTATGCGCCGCGTAAACCTAAGTACCCCCAGCGTACTTAGGTCGGCTACAAAGACTATAAATGTCGATTTTCAGCTAACCAGGAGGGGGATTCGACTTCTAACCTAATTTAGTCGACAATTAACTTCTGTTAAGACGTTTTGAGGGTCTAGAAGGCGGCCGGAAGGCCGTTAAGCTAACGGGAGCAGAGATCTGAAGGATTGGAGAGCGGATACATATCGGTAATCATATGGATTGCTAACATGACCATGTTTAGCACTCCATTATGGTACTTTTTATATTTAGTTTCTGATTTGGGTGTAAAAACCTTTTACTTTGTGTTTACGATTGAATGAAGCTTTGATTCTTAGACTAATTGTTATATTAAATAATTTATTTGTGTTTAATTTATCTTGCCAAGCTTGTTCAAAGATCCTCATGTGTTAATGATGATTATTTTCTGTTAATTGTTAAGTGAATTAAGTTGTATGAACATCTACTTGATTTGCTTATCTCTTATGATTTTTGATGACCATCGAGATTATAAGACTAGAAATAACGAATGTGAAACTAGGATTAACTTGGGAATAAGTAAGTTAATGTGTGATCCTTGTTTGATGACCATCAACAAGAGGTTAATTAAATATTTAAATTAACTATATTTTCAAGTCTTGCTTGATACGAACTGAACACTGGGAAGCATGTTAGTTTAATCAATTGATCACTGTTTGAATTGACTTGTTTGCTAAAGGATTAGTTATAGTGAACACGAATCTAATCATTTTAGGAATCGGTGAACATGAATAAATGAATTTGTGTATGCAATTGTTTATGTTTTCAAGGTGGAATTTGTCTAAACCAAAGTAACCGATGAGATTTGTTTACCTGTTAGTTTATCGAGGATGGTTAATTAATTATTAGTTTGAGATTTATTAAATTATTTCTTTTATTCTTTTCGTGTGACCTATAATCAAATATATTAAATTAATCCACCGTTCCCTGTGATCGACACCCGACTTACCTAAGCTATACTGTAATCTGACTAGGTATACTGCCTATAAGTGCATAGTTAGTCTAAGTTTGTTAGGTTATAAATATTAAAATTAATGGGTACTTTTGTGCACATCAACCCCACCATCTTACGACCTGGTACATTTTCAACCAAGTTCCAAACTTGATTGTCATACATGGATTGTATCTCGCTATCCATAGCCTCTTTCCATTTAGCAGACTTGGGGCCTGCCATGGCTTCCTCGTAGCTGTTAGGGTCATCTTGACTTACTAGTGTCCCATCACTAATAAGTGTCTCACCTTCTGCAGTAATATGGAATCCATAGTAATGCTCAGGTGCACTCCTAACTCTCGTGGAACGTCTCAGAGGTACAGATTCATCAATTGGCTCAACAGGAGTTTCCTCCTCAAGTTAAGGGATAGAGTTTGAAGTTCCTTCACCACTTGACTCTTGAATTTCTTGAAGATCAATTTGCCTCCCACTGTCTCCTTGGATTATAAGCTCTCTTTCTCAAAAGACTCCTCTTCTTTCTACAAAGACCACATTGTTACTAGGTCTGTAGAAGAGGTAACCAAAGGATTGCTGTGGGTAGCCGATGAAAATACACCTCTCGCTTCGAGGTTCGAGCTTATCATGAGTCTCACGTCTCACGAAAGCCTCGCAACCCCAAATCTTGATGTGGTCTAGTTTAGGTACTTTACCAGTCCACATCTCGTGAGGAGTTTTGGCAACTTTCTTTGTAGGGACTAGATTAAGAATATGGGCGGCAGTCTCTAAGGCATACCCCCAGAATGAGATTGGTAGCAAAGCTCGACTCATCATGGAATGAACCATGTCTAACAAGGTTCAATTACGCCTCTCAGCCACACCATTCAACTGCGGTGTCCTGGGAGGTGTCAATTGTGAGACAATCCCACATTCCCTTAGATAGTCGAGGAATTCTGAACTAAGATACTCACCACCTCGATCGGATTGAAGCATCTTAATGTTCCTGCCCAATTGATTCTCGACTTCCTGTTTAAATTCCTTAAACTTCTCGAAAGTCTTTGACTTATTCTTGATTAAGTAGACATATCCATATCTACTGTAATCATCAGTAAAAGTCAAATAATAACGATTAGCATCCCTTGTGGCATGTTTGAATGGTCCACACACATCCGTGTGTATAAGGTCCAACAAACCTTCACCCCTTTCACACGAGCCTGTGAAGGGTCACTTTGTCATTTTTCCAAGTAAGCATGATTCGCAACTATCATCTGACTTTAGGTCAAACGACTCCAAGACTCCATCTTTTTGGAGTTGGCCTATGTGTTTCTTGCTTATATGTCCAAGACGACAATGCCATAATGATGCTTTATCCAAGTTATTATTATTAGGATAATCAATACACAAAACATTATTTCCTATGTTATCTACAACAGATACAACTTCATACACACCATCACAAGGTAATGCTTTAAAATAAAGAACATTATTGAAGAAAGCATTAATCGAACCAACTTCATTATCAAATGAAAAGGTGAAACCTTGTTTATACAATGCATGAAAGGAAATAGTATTTCTTGCCATTTCTGGCGAATAACAACATTTATTCAAATCTAAATTTAACCCACTACTTAGCGATAAAGTATAAACTCCAATCTTAGTGACAGGTGTAACTTTCGTATTCCCCATGATTAACTTTATTCTTCCTTGCTCCATATTCTCACTTCTTCCTAGTCCCTGCAAGTCACAACAAATGTAAATACCACAACGGTTTCAAGGACCCAAGATTTCGAATGGGGTGTGTTATTAGAAATGATAGTGTAAATACCTGCTTGGTTGGGTTTAACTTTCCCATCCTTCACATCTTGCTGGTATTTTTGGCAGTTCCGCTTCCAATGTGATTTTTCATGGCAATAGAAGCATTCAGCCTCTTTTGGGTTAGAAGAAGTTGTGACAAAACCTTTCTTGGTTCCACTTGAAGAAGAGCCATCAAGGGTCCTAACCTTGGTACCCTTCGAAGAAATCTTTCTCTTCTTCCCTCGAATTTTCCCGATTGCCAAAACCGGAGTGGAGTTTGGAGTAGGAGTGTTAACAACCGACTTCCCCTTAAGACCTGATTCTGCGGTCTTGAGAAGTCCCTGAAGTTTGCTGAGTGTGACCTCTTCCTTATTCATGTGATATGTAATGCGGAATTGATCATAGCACGATGGTAAGGAGCGCAAATTATCTCTATTGCAAGCTCCTCAGGGAAGTTCACATTAAGCTTCAGCAATCGATCCACATACCTTTGCATTTTCTTCATGTGGCTCGTGACGGAATCCCCGTCCTTCATCATGGTTGTTATCATGGAGCAGATGATTTCATACCTCTCTTGTCGTGCACTTTGATGGTATCTTTCCATAAAATCTTGGTGCATTTTATAAGTGTAGAAATCCTCATAGGACTTTTGGAGTTCTGCTGTCATTGTGGCCATCATGATGCATGCTACTTTCGTAGCATCCCTTTCATGTGCCTGAAAGTCAGCGATCTCCTGAGGAGTTGCAGTGGTCTCATCAATCTCCTTAAGCTCCTTGTCGAGGATATATTCTTTGTCCTCATAGCGGGTAATCATCCTGATGTTTCTGATCCACTCATTGAAGTTGGATCCATCAAAAGTGACTTTCCCACACAAGCTCATAAGAGTAAAGGAGCTATTAGGATTCGAGCCAGAAGCAGCATTGTTTGAAGACATCTGAAGGAAGAGGACAAGATTAGTTTAGATATTAAGAGAGTCCTTAATAAAACACCCAAATGTAATATTAAGGCTAGGATCCAATCACAATATATTATAACTTAGAAGAGGTATGCCGTAATCCAAGCTATAACATATTTGAAAGGTAGGTGAATGACGATTCACCAATTTCCACCACGAAAACCGAAATATTAGATATTAGGTTTTATGATTAGTTCTTAGAAATTCCTAGATTCTTTGAGATTCAATGAACTTTTCAAAGGCATGTTTCAATCTCGAGTCTGCCCTCCACGTTTTGTGACTGGGATACCGAGGATCACAAAACGAGGTGTGAAGTAACCATGCAAATCACTTGGTACCCTTAAAGTTTATCACTCAATCGATGTGCCGGTAAACCACACACGCTCCACCGATACTATAATAAACCTTAAGTCACCCTTTACCTACCTTGTTAAGTCCAAGTTAGTGTGCCGGTTAACCACACACGCTCCACCAACGACTTAGACAAAGTGTAAAGTGTAATTTCATAGATTAGCACCTTATTCACATTTTCCTAAAGTAACTAAGATTGGGAATTTAGTAAAACATTTAGTTAATTTATAATATTCATCATACTTTGAATGAGAATTTATAAGTCCTTGTCTTACCTGTTCGGCTAACGACCCTCCACCAGTCAAGCAAGCGGTGGGTTAGAGTAGACACCCATTAAGTCACCATTTTATAGGCAACAACCTTATACCCACCTTATAGACCGGCTTCGTGAATGAGGCGTACTAGCGGTAAGACGACTTTGTTCTTATACATATATATATATATATATATATATATATATATATATATATATATATATATATATATATAATTATTAAATCATCATAATATAAGTATAAGGGTTGAATTTTAACTTTTAAAATTCTAAGGGTTGGAACTAAAGTTTTTAACTTAACTTTACTTGTTCCAAAACTTGAGGGCAAGTTTTGTAACTTTCAAAACTTTTCATTTCTTGTAACTTATGAGTTTAATAGAGTAATAAAATGAAGACTCTTCATTTTTCTAACTCTTGTGTTCTTTTTAATGGTTTTAATTCAAGTGTGACTCTTGGTTTTCCATAACTTGAGGACAAGTTATGGACTCCATTCAAACACATTATGATCAAGAATTAATCTACCACATAGGTTACAAATAATTCCTATGATCATCTAAAACATCATAAGAACAAGAACATGAATATGAACACATTCATAAATCAAAATTACACTTAAAACTTTGTAATTTTGATAACTAGTTGTTGTAAATGAATTAGAAAGAACATTACACCATCAAAACAAGTTTTCAAGTGCCAAAACAGTTTAGGGTAATGTTTCTAGTCGATTTCCAGCAACTAAAGTCGAAATTCTGCAACCTGTCGATCTTACTCGCCGAGTGCATGAACTTACTCGCCGAGTTGGTTGAAGATACACGTGAACTCGATGAGTCCCCCCTATGGACTCGACGAGTCCATTCGTAGACAGCAAGATTTTCGACTTTTTTCAACTTTTAAGCACAAATAAAAAGCAAACAAGCCAAGGCTCTGATACCACTGATGGGTTTTGAGCATTCTAACACTTCCTAAGTGTACATGCAACCCTAATAACCTTGGATCTATGTTTGTCTAATTATCATGCAAAGTTGAATTCCAAGGCTATATTCCTATCTAGCATACATGGGGAACAATTTTAACTTGAATGATAGATAGAATAACTTACCTTGTAGTTGCTTGTGTTCCTTGAAACCTTATGAGCCTAGCACCCTAAGTCTGATGCCTCAAATGCTTCACACAACACTAAATGCTCTTGGAAAGACTTTTGAGAGAATGCACACTTCTTGAAATCGGCCAAGCCCTCTTGTTTCCTTAGTGTAACCGATTTTGATGGAGAATGAGATCTTTATATAGTGTTGACACATGTAGGGTTACACCATGTAAACCCTAATGTGTCATGACTCTTCATTTCCATGACCCATGGGTTTGTAACTCCCATGGAGCATCCTATGGGTGGAACCCAACTTGATAATCCATGGAGCCTCTTAGCCCACTATACAAGATATGGATGATTTACATAATAATTAGTTATCTTTTGATCACTTAATTAATTCTAAATTAAGTCTTGATCAAACTAATCAAATAATATTATTAATATATTAGAACTTATAATATATTAATAATCTCCAAGTGTTATTTCTCTCATTTAGTCTATCCAATTGCATGGTGCCATGCAACCCAAATGGACCATGCAGGGTTGGGTCAAGTACATACCAGAAATAGTTATGGACTTAGACACCTTATCCAACACTAAGTATATCGAACCACGTAAGATATACTAACTATAAATGCAATGGGACAAAACTCTTCTTACGTAACTTTCAAAAATACTTTAAAAATAAAAATTCGTATATTTATAGAGGTATACGTACAATCGACTCCCTAGTTCAGTATCACAATGGAAATAACATAAAAGTATCGAGAAAAGTTAGGCACCATGATCCAGCTTCGGGGTATGAAGTCGCATCTTGGATGAATATAGCCTAATCAACTATATTTAGACAATGTATGACCAACATATGCCGAAGAAGAATCATGATGACCAACAAGTCTTCATCTTACCAACAAACTTGAGAATCGAACCATAAGAATACTATAGGAGTATTTTAGCTTAAATAATCACATTATATATTTACGATAACTAATTTCATATACCAAAATTCCATGCAATATCCTTCTTATCCCTATTCTCGTACAACCGCGATGGTAGGATTTCATTTGGCTGGTGATCCCTACTTTCCCAACCAAGGGAATACCGGTTGGATTGTGGAAGACCCATAGGAGGATTCAGAAGAGGAACCCATGGAGGATGAGGAACCTATGGAGGAAGAGCAAGAATCCGTACACGGTGAAGAGGAAGAAGAATCAGATGGAACCGACTCAGAACCTGAGGTTTACAACCCAATACCCTGCCCCTATGTAACAACCCGATATTCCGCACCACTTCTTGTAACTCAATTTGTAATCCAATTCGATCAACCAAACGCCGTTTTCAAATCCGATTCCGATTTCGTCGTTTAATTAAGTCATTAACTTGTATCGATCTAAAATGACTTAATGGATGTCTTAATACATTTAGAAATCATTCTAACACCCCATTCTAGTAATCGTAACATTTCGAGAATCGACCATATCGAGCTACGACAACTTAATCGGGTACGACCAAAAGCCCCACCTAACGCCGGTATCGGGTAGAACTCCGCCGTGTCCAATTCCCGAACACTATTTAAAGTGTTCAAAGCTTCCATTTGAAGCTTTTGGCTTCATTTCATTACTCTCTCTTTAACCTCTCTCCTCATCCAACAAATCAAGGTCCAAAATAATGATTTAAGGCCCCAAATCATAGAGGTAACCTTCCTAGCTTGTTATTCAACCTCTTAGGCCTTCAAATCCGTGCTTAAAATGTGAAATAGGACCTGGAACAAGTGTTTACGGCCAAGGAATATGCTTGGGCCGTAAACACATAAAAATGGGGTTTTTGAGCACTTTAACCCTTCCAAATCATTGTTCGGACTTAGATACGACCTTGAGGCTTACAAACCTGGACTTGGAACACCTTAAACTTGGATTTTGAGTGAGAAATGAGAGTTTATGGCCAAGGTATGTGCTTGGGCCGTAAACTCCTCAAACATGGGGAGTAAACTCACTTTTACATGTTAGAATGCCTTGTAACTTAACCAATAGCCTTGTGGTAAATCCTAGAACCATCTAAAAATAGTTAGGGGACCGTAAACACATCAAACATCCTCTTAATAAGATTTTACGGCCATAGAACATGCTCCTAGGCCGTAAACTCCTAAATGTGTGTTAAATGATGCCCTAAATTCATACCAAGGCTTGGAAAATTAACTAGAATCACATGTGATTGTTCCTTGTGGCTCAAAATAATTATTCTTGACCATAGGAGAGTTTACAGCCGTAAACTCTAAGTTTCAGCTGGGAACTCCCTTAAATATAGTATAAGTCCAATTAATTTATTCTATGGCATTTTAGAAGTCTATTTCAACAATCCCCATGTCCAAACAAGCCATTAAACATTCAAAATCACCCAAACATGAGTTCACGGCTGTGAACTTATGTGTGTATGGGTTTCATGGCAGTAAACTCCCTAAAGTGTTTACTCCTGAGGAGTAAACTCGTTTCCCAAGTCCCTCGCATTATTTCACGTCCGAAGATGTCACCCGGGTCACTCCAAACGCTCGTTTTGAGGTCTTTAACCTCGTTGGAGTGTAATGTTCCATATAATTAGTGATTGTAAATCTAATTAGATATATATGGACATTATTACATTTTTCATAGGGACATCGCGAGTAATCAAGCCCCGAACCAACGTCTAGTGTCCGAAACCGTCGCAGTTCCGAGTCTGGTGAGTTCATACCCCTACCCTTTTTCACTGTTTTCACTTTTTTAGGGGGAACACAAGCAAAGTACAAAGGATTACTTGTACACAAAAACATGTTTTCTTGTGTGTGTTTCACATTTTATATTCTTTTAACACTGATTGCTACAACTGATAACCGTTTGAACATGCAGATCACGTAAACGTATATTTGTGAAATGGATTTTAAACTGTTATGTTTTATATATATTTCACAAATGGTTTTCCACATTTTATCAGTTAAAAGCATGACATTAGAACATTTGAACATAAAACCTGTACTGTTTTGTCCTCGGTAACACTCCACAGATATACGCGAGTGGAGGACTGTCATATTATTACTAGTAAATTTGTTAATCCTGTATGATTGGAGACACGTCCTCGGCGAACACTCCACAGAGATACGCGAGTGGAGGACGACACCCATAACCAAAATCTCTGGGATGTAGAGAGCATGACTTGAGTGTATAGATCTATACGCGACTGACTACCCCACACCTATCTGCTAGCTACAGCCGAACCGAAATGGTTCATAGGTGACGAAAGTCATAAGGTGATGTGGACTACTTATTGCCATATCTAGTCTATTGTATGGTTATGGAACTCGCAATTAGGATAACAAAGATTTACTCAATAGTAATAATGAATAACGTAATACATCTTTTACATTGATAACCAACATTCAGGAAAGTATGAGACTTTCCTGGGGAAACAATGAACATAACCACATTTTACAGATACATCTTTTACAGTGATAACCAACATTCAGGAAAGTATGGGACTTTCCTCGGGAAACGTTTACATAACCAGAAAAGGGTAACAAACCGAATAACTTTACATCTTTCACAATTGGTAAAACAATCAGGAAAGTATGGGACTTTCCTGGGAATACATTGGTACATAACCAGGATAGTATGTCAAACCAGATAACCTAACTGTACATTTATACAAGAGAAAACATGTTTTCAGTGTACAACATTACCTTACATGTTGATAAACAATAACAAACCTTTTTAAGAAAATATGGGATTTTCTTTGTGTACATAACATTTCAAAAACAGAAAGGAAACTTGAACATTTCACAAACAAAAACCACTTATGAACTCACCAGCGTTATGCTGATTTTTAAACCGCTTGTGTTCTCAGGTCAGCGTTAGAACAGGTACCCGAAGATCCTTTTTGTCCGAAGACGGAGTACTCAGAAGACCCGTTTCATTTTGTTCATATATATACTATGTATCATAACTGTACAACTTACTTTTGAAACAATTGTAAAACTTTTCTTTATGTAATGTAATGGTTGTTTTACTTTACTTACTATGTGCTTTGGATTTGATACTCAACATGGAGTCAACCCCGGAAACTTTTCCGACTTCGGTTTTCGGGGTGTGATAGATTGGTATCAGAGCCCTTGTTTATAGTCATTGAAGTATACCAAACCTTACATCGTATAAAACTATAAACACTAAAGGGCCTAAGTGCTCTGAGTTAAAAGTATCTTCAAACTATAAGTATTTTCAAAAGTATACAAGTATACCGAACCGTCGTGATCCGTAACTACAAGTAGAACAGAACATAAGTAAGTGGGTGTTGTATGCTGTGGTTAAACCTGGGCGGTTATGTAGTCGTGTCTAGGGTCAATATAGCCTGACCAACTATATTCATTCGAGACACGACCAACATGTGCTTGGGAGTGACTGTGGTGTGTGGCATGCCTAAAACTTACCCTAATATCCCAAACATCGAACCAGTGTCGTAAGCAAATCATGAAATACTATAGGAGTATTTCTCGAGCCAATCCCCTGTAGAAATCCTCATTCGAGGGGTGTTCTGTGATCATTCATAGCGATAAATTATTTGTTTTGATAACTCTTTCCTGCTTTATCGCTTATTCGGAACATATAACTGCCATATCTATCGATTCGATGTAGAGGAATTACCATCCTCTCTCTTTCTTGATCTTATTAGATCAAGATGCCTCCCAAAAAGAGACCCAGCTCAAAGAACAACAACAATTTGATCTTGCATCGCTTCAGACAGTTCTGACTGCTGCAATGGTGGCAACCATGTCACAGGTAAACCCTGGTAGCTCAGGAGGTGGTCCTCAACTCCAAAGCCAAGAAAATAATCAGGGACACCGAATGGAGGGTTCCTATAAGGATTTCATGAACGAGAAACCAACATCCTTCAATGGCACTGGAGGTGTCATTTCCTTATCCCGATGGTTCGAGAAAATCGAATCCATCTTCGAAATCTGTGCCTGTACGGAATCTGATAAAGTCAAGTTCGCAGCCTGTACCTTCGTTGATAAAGCCTTGACTTGGTGGAATAGCCGAGTCAAATCTCTGACCCTACCCGTAGCCAACGCCATGGACTGGGAAGCCATGAAAGAACTTCTAATAGTCGAGTACTATCCCCGTGGTGAAATGCAGAAACTAGAGCACGAGCCCTGGAACCTGAAGATGAAATGTTCCGACATTGCTGCATACACTTCCCGATTCGATGATCTCGCACTCCTTTGCCCGGATTAGTCACTCTTGAAAGTAAAAAGATCGAAAGGTTCATTTGGGGGTTAACCTAACTGACAAAGGGTCATGTCTTGTCTGCTCGTCCGGATACCTATGATAATGCTAAGACTTTAGCCCAAACCCTGATTAATCATAGCGATAATGTTGAGGAAACCACTACCACTCCTGAGCCGACTCAAAGGAGTGGTGAGAAGAGAAAGTTCTGGAAGAAGAAGAAGGTTCAATCTTCCCAAGGATCATCCAAGAAACAGCAGACTATAGCAGTCCATGCTGCTACTACCCCCGTTGCTGTTGCTTCCGTTGTGGAATCCACAGCTCCAACTCCTACCAGCAGATATGCTGGTAATCTTCCTCTGTGTGACAAGTGAAAATACCACCATAACCCCGGCCCCTATCGAGAACTATCATGTACCAATTGTGGTAAGAAGGGGCACACAGTTTGATTCTGCAAAACTCAGGCCCAATTGGCCAACCAATCATCTGGAGCAGGCGTTAGTCAAGCTTGCTACAACTGTGGAGAGGTTGGGAACTTTAAAAGGAACTGCCCCAAGAAGTCAACAGCTGATAACACTGGAAGGGTTCTAACCATGGGACGGGAGGAAGCAGTCGCCGATCCTACTGTTGTTTTGGGTACGTTCCTTCTCGACAACTCTTATGCTAGTGTTCTTTTCGATTCGGGTGCTGAAAGAAGCTTTGTTAGTCATTCATTCAAACATAACCTAAAACGTAATCCCCAACCGCTAACTGAAACATTTACCGTTGAGATGGCTAACGGTGAGAAAGAAAGCGCTAGCGATATATTCATAGGTTGTACCCTTACCCTGAATGACCACTCATTTCCTATAGATCTCATGCCAGTTTCCATTAAGAGCTTTGATGTTATCATTGGCATGGATTGGTTGAGTCCCAATCATGCTGATATCCCTTGTTACGAGAAAGCCATCCATCTCAACCTTCCTTCGGGACAGATTCTCGTAATCTACGATGATAAACCCAGTTCCAATCTTCGTATCATTTCCTGCATCAAAGCTCAAAAGCTCCTACGAAAGGAGTGCGTTGCATTCTTAGCCCATGTGATAAACGAGAAACAGGAAGTTAAAGACCTCGCGAGCATCCCCGAAGTCTGTAACTTTCCTGATGTATTTCCTGAAGAGCTTCCAGGAATTCCTCCCGAGCGTTAGGTTGAGTTCTGTATTGACCTAATTCCTGGAGGTACTCCCGTAGCGAAGTCTCCGTATCGCTTAGCTCCAGCAGAAATGTAAAAGTTATCCAGTCAACTCAATGAGTTGCTCAGTAAAGGATTCATTAGACCGAGTTCCTCACCCTGGGGAGCTCCTGTATTGTTTGTCAAGAAGAAAGATGGATCCTTTCGGATGTGTATCGACTACCGTGAGCTGAACAAGTTGACCGTTAAGAACCGATATCATCTTTCGTGAATAGATGACCTCTTCGATCAATTTCAGGGAGCCAATTACTTCTCAAAGATAGACCTTCGGTCAGGGTACCATCAGTTACAAGTTCAGGAGAGTGATGTTTCCAAAACAACTTTTAGGACTCGGTATGGACACTACAAGTTCGTAGTGATGCCCTTCGGTCTAACCAATGCACCAGCTGTGTTCATGGACCTGATGAACCGGGTGTGTCGTCCCTTCTTAGAAAATTTCATCATCGTGTTCATTGACGACATTCTCGTCTACTCAAGGAGCGAAGAAGACCACAAACAACACTTGAGGTTAGTATTGGAGACCCTTAGATCCGAGAAGCTATACGCGAAATTCTCCAAGTGTGAATTCTGGATATGGAAGGTAACTTTCCTCGGTCACGTGGTAAGCGAGGAGGGTATTCACATGGATCCTTCCAAGATTAAAGCGATAGAGAATTGGTCGGTACGGAAGACACCCACAAAAATCCGTCAATTCTTGGGTCTCGCCAGCTATTATCGGAGATTCATCCAGAATTTTTCCAAAATCGCCAAACCCTTAACCACTCTAATAGAGAAAGGTGTACCCTTTTGTTGGAGTGATAAACAAGAAACCGCATTCCAAACTCTGAAGAGAGCCTTATGCAGCGCGCCTGTTCTGTCCCTACCCAAAGGGAGAGAGGACTTCATTGTCTACTGCGATGCGTCTAATCAAGGCTTAGGTTGTGTGCTTATGCAGAAAGGAAAAGTGATTGCTTATGCCTCAAGACAGCTGAAAGCACACGAGGTCAACTATACCACACATGACTTGGAACCAGGATCCGTAGTCTTTGCATTGAAGATTTGGAGACATTCTCTGTACGGAACCAAGTGCACGATCTTCATTGATCACAAGAGCCTGCAGCACATCTTTGATCAGAAAGACTTGAACATGAGGCAACGATGATGGGTAGAACTGCTCAATGATTATGAGTGTGAAATCCGTTACCATCCCGGCAAGGCCAATGTGGTAGCAGATGCCCTTAGCTGAAAGGAAAGTGCAGGTCACAAAGTGAAGAACCAGACGATGACTATCCATTCCAAATTACCCATGCAAATCCGAGAAGCCCAGTTAGAAGCCCTCAAACCCGAGAACGTATCGATCGAAGCTTTGAGGGGAATGGATAAGAAACTTGAGATCAGAGGTGACAGAGTCTATTGTTTCATGGATAGGATCTGGATTCCAAAGTTCGGAGGATTCAGGGAAATTGTCATGGAGGAGGCACACAAAACCAAATACTCTGTTCACCCGGGTTCTGATAAGATGTACCTGGATCTCAAGAAACAATATTGGTGGCCAAACATGAAAACTGAGATAGCTACGTTCGTGGGCAAGTGTCTGACTTGCACCAAAGTCAAAGTTGAGCACCAGAAACCCTCGGGTCTGCTCCAACAACCCAAGATACCTATGTGGAAATGGGAGATGATTACCATGGATTTCATCACCAAACTATCCAAGTGTCCTAGTGGGTACGATACCATTTGGGTAATTTTCGATCGTTTGAAAAAATCTGCTCACTTCATTCTGATCAAAGAATCATACAAGATGGAAAGACTCGCGCGAATCTACATCCACGAGGTAGTTTCACTGCACGTTGTACCTGCATCCATTATCTATAATCGAGATAGCAGGTTTACCTTCAGATTCTGGCAGTCCCTTCAGAAAGCCCTTGGAACCAAACTAGATATGAGCACGACGTATCATCCTCAGACCGATGGACAGAGTGAGAGAACAATCCAAACCCTGGAGGACATGCTTAGGGCATGTGTAATTGACTTTGGAAAGTCGTGGGACACACATCTATCTTTGATCGAATTCTCATACAACAACAGTTACCACACCAGCATCAGGGCTGCTCCATTTGAAGCCCTATACGGTCGTAAGTGCAGATGCCCTCTGTGTTGGGCCGAGGTGGGGGATACACAGTTAGCTAAGAGTCGAGTTCCCGACAGTGCTCTCACTGGTCCTGAAATCATCCGCGAAACCACTGAAAAGATTATCCAAATCCGAGACCGATTGAAAGCTTCAGGAGATCGCCAAAAGAGTTACGCTGATAACCGTCAAAAACCTCTAGAATTCCAGGTTGGAGATCGTGTCCTGTTGAAAGTCTTGCCCTGGAAAGGCACTGTACGTTTTGGTAAACGTGGGAAACTTAACCCTAGGTACAGTGGACCCTTTGAGATCCTCACCAGGGTTGGTCCGGTAGCCTATAAACTTCGTTTACATCACGAACTCAGTAACATTCATCGTGTTTTCCATGTCTCAAATCTTAAAAAGTGCCTATCCGATGAAACCCTAGTGATTCCCATAGACGAGATCGAGATTAATGAAAACCTCAACTTTGTGGAGGAACCCATCAAAATCATGGATCGAGAAGTCAAGCGTACAAAGGAAAGTCGTATCCCGTTAGTGAAGGTTCGCTGGAATGCCAAGCAGGGACCAGAATTCACTTGGGAGCGGGAAGCCTCAATGAAACAGAAGTATCCACGACTCTTTCCAGATCCATGATGTGTATCTTGTCTTGTATCTTAATTTTGAATTTCGGTATGAAATTCCCTCTAACGAGGGGATAATGTAACAACCCGATATTCCGCACCACTTCTTGTAACTCGATTTGTAATCCAATTCGATCAACCAAACGCCGTTTTCAAATCCGATTCCGATTTCATCGTTTAATTAAGTTATTAATTTGTATCGATCTAAAATGACTTAATGGGTGTCTTAATACATTTAGAAATCATTCTAACACCCCATTCTAGTAAACATAACATTTCTAGAATTGACCATATCGGGCTACGACAACTTAATCGGGTACGACCAAAAGCCCCACCTAACGCCGGTATCGGGTAGAATTCCGCCGTGTCCAATTCCCAAACACTATTTAAAGTGTTCAAAGCTTCCATTTGAAGCTTTTGGCTGCATTTCATTACTCTCTCTTTAACCTCTCTCCTCATCCAATAAATCAAGGTCCAAAACAAAGATTTAAGGCCCCAAATCATAGAGGTAACCTTCCTAGCTTGAATAAAGAAAGTAGTGCCCTGTTTAAAATGTGAAGGTATGAAGCTCCGAGAATCTTGAAAAACTAACCACTTCCCAGTCGAAGTGCTGCCCAAGGAAAAATCCCGTCTTTGTCAAATCACCACACTTTTCAGGTGAGTTCATACCCCTAAATTTTTCCCGTTTTCTTTAGGTTTTAGGGGGGGGGGGGGAATACAAGTTAAAACACCAAAATATATTTGAAACTTATCTTGACAACGTACAACAACAAAGTAGTGCCCTTTTTACAAGCTATTTTACCAAACTTAAACTTGATATTTTTACAAAACTGTCGAGTACACGTTTAAGAGTTATCCACACCTTGTAACATGCTGAGCAAGGTGTGCACGGTTTACACTCCTTATTTCAAATGGCATTTTATGGAAATACAATGACTTGTATAACAAGGTTTCTTTCAAACACACACAACACGCTTGATAAACTATAATAGGTATACTTTCAACACTTCGTTTGACAAAGAAATAGTAACTCAATCGACTTACAAAAAAATTTTCACTACACACTACGTGAACTTGTTAATAAACAAACTTGTGAGACATTCCCCTTCAGGGTACTCCTAAGTACCATAGAAAAGTCCTGTAGTTATAATTAGAATCTCATGGAGGGAGAACGTAATAGTTGTGTATAGATCTATACGGGTCTGACAAACCCGCACCTAAGCTGCTTGAAACAGCTAGACCGGCAGGTTTGGGGTGACAAGTGTCATAACATTCCGACACATTAAGAACATCGCATACGAGGTCTTCTATTTTCTAGTATGGTTATAACATCTCACATGGGGTATTAACAAAACATAAAGTTCACGTAAATTCTAAGATTTTGCACAAAAGAGTTTTATTTAAAAATACAACCACACATAATGACGATTTATTTACATATACTAACTCTCGACTCAATTGAGACTACAACAAAGCTTTTTGAAAATATTGGATTTTCTGGTAACAAACTTGTAACAAACTTAAAGGAACTATATTCATTCTTCACTCATAAATTGCTTATGAACTCACCAGCTTTATGTTGATACTCTCTTTTTAAAACAACTTGTATTATCAGGTAATCAATAATTCAGGTAACCACAAGATTTCTGAAGTCAAGACGCTAAGGCGTAGATTCTTTTGCTATATTTTGAGCATCATATGTAATTTATTTGAGAACATGTATTTTAGAAACAATGTAACATTTTAAATTATATTTATGATGATTATGTTTGCTTTCTTCACTATGGTTATGATACTAAGCATGACGTCCTCCGCCCCCGAACGTTTCCGCCATTTCGGTTCGGGGGTGTGACAGGTTGGTATCAGAGCATTGTTGATAGTGAACTAAGTATATCGAACCATGTAAGATATACTAACTATAAATGCAATGGGACAAAACTCTTCTTACGTAACTTTCAAAAATACTTTAAAAATAAAAATTTATATTTTTATAAAAGTATACGTACAATCGACTCCCTAGTTCAGTATCACAATGGAAATAACATAAAAGTATCGAGAAAAATTGGGCACCATGATCCAGCTTCGGGGTATGAAGTCACATCTTGGATGAATATAGCCTAATCAACTATAGTTAGCCAATGTATGACCAACATATGCCGAAGAAGAATCATGATGAACAACAAGTCTTCAACTTACCAACAAACTTGAGAATCGAACCATAAAAATACTATAGGAGTATTTTAGCTCAAATAATCACATTATATATTTACGATAACTAATTTCGTATACCAAAATTCCATGCGATATCCTTTTTATCCCTATTCTCGTACAGGCGCGATGGTAGGATTTCATTTGCCGGGTGATCCCTACTTTCCTAACCAAGGGAATGCTGGTTGGATTGTGGAAGACCCATAGGAGGATTCTGAAGAGGAACCCATGGAGGATGAGGAACCTATGGAGGAAGAGGAACCCATGGAAGAGGAAGAAATCGTAGACGGTGAAGAGGAAGAAGAATCAGATGGAACCGACTCAGAACATGAGGTTTACATCCCATACCCTGCCCCTATGTAACAACCTGATATTCCACACCACTTCTTGTAACTCAATTTGTAATCCAATTCGATCAACCAAAACGCCGTTTTCAAATCCGATTCCGATTTCATCTTTGAATTAAGTCATTAATTTGTATCGATCTAAAATGACTTAATGGGTGTCTTAATACATTTAGAAATCATTCTAACACCCCATTCTAGTAATCATAACAATTCTAGAATCGACCATATCGGGCTACGGCAACTTAATCGGGTACGACCAAAAGCCCCACCCAACGCCGGTATCGGGTAGAACTCCGTCGTGTCCAATTCCCGAACACTATTTAAAGTGTTCAAAGCTTCCATTTGAAGCTTTTGGCTTCATTTCATTACTCTCTCTTTAACCTCTCTCCTCATCCAAAAAATCAAGGTCCAAAACAAAGATTTAAGGCCCCAAATCATAGAGGTAACCTTCCTAGCTTGTTATTCAACCTCTTAGGCCTTCAAATCCGTGTTTAAAATGTGAAATAGTACCTGGAACAAGTGTTTATGGCCAAGGCATATGCTTGGGCCGTAAACACATCGGAATGGGGTTTTTGAGTAATTTAACCCTTACAAATCATTGTTGGGACTTAGATACGACCTTGAGGCTTACAAACCTGGACTTGGAACACCTTAAACTTGAATTTTGAGGGAGAAATGAGAGTTTACGGCCAAGGTATGTGCTTGGGCTATAAACTCCTCACGTATGGGGAGTAAACTCACTTTTACATGTTAGAATGCCTTGTATTTTAACCAATAGCCTTGAGGTAAATCCTAGAACCATCTAAAAATAGTTTGGGGACCTTAAACACATCAAACATCCTCTTAATAATATTTTACGGCCATAGAACATGATCCTGGGCCGTAAACTCCTAAATGTGTGTTAAATGGTGCCCAAAATTCATACCAAGGCTTGGAAAATTAACTAGAATCACATGTGATTGTTCCTTGTGCCTCAAAATAATTATTCTTGACCTTAGGAGAGTTTACGTCCGTAAACTCCAAGTTTACAGTCGTGAACTCCCTTAAATATGGTATAAGTCAAATTAATTTATTCTATGGCATTTTAGAAGTCCATTTCAACAATCCCCATGTCTAAACAAGCCATTAAACATTCAAAATCATCCAAACATGAGTTCACGGCCGTGAACTCATGTATGTATGGGTTTTATGGCAGTAAACTCCCTAAAGTGTTTACTCTTGAGGAGTAAACTCGTTTCCCAAGTCCCTCGCATCATTTCACGTCCGAAGATGTCACCCGGGTCACTCGAAACACTCGTTTTGAGGTGTTTAACCTCGTTGGAGTGTAATGTTCCATATAATTAGTGATTGTAAATCTAATTAGATATATATATATATATATATATATATATATAATATATATATATATATATATATATGGACATTATTACATTTTACATAGGTACATCGCGAGTAATCAAGCCCCAAACCAACGTCTAGTGTCCGAAACCATCGCATTTCCGAGTCTGGTGAATTCATACCCCTACCCTTTTTCAGTGTTTTCACTGTTTTCAGGGGGGAACACAAGAAAAGTACAAAGGATTACTTGTACTTAAAAACATGTTTTCATGTATGCGTTTCACATTTTATATGCTTTTAACACTAATTGCTACAACTGATAACCGTTTGAACATGCAGATCACGTAAACGTATATTTGTGAAATGGATTTTAAATTGTTATGTTTTATATATATTTCACAAATGGTTTTCCATATTTTATCAGTTAAAAGCATGACATTAGAACATTTGAACATAAAACCTATACTATTTTGTCCTCGGTAACACTCCATAGATATACGCGAGTGGAGGACTGTCATATTATTACTAGTAAATTTGTTAATCCTGTATGATTGGAGACACGTCCTCGGCGAACACTCCACAAAGATACGCGAGTGGAGGATGACACCCATAACCAGAATCTCTGGGATTTACAGAGCGTGACTTGAGTGTATAGATCTATACGCGACTGAATACCCCACACCTATCTGCTAGCTACAGCCGAACCGAAAAGGTTCAAAGGTGACGAAAGTCATAAGGTGATGTGGACTACTTATTGCCATATCTAGTCTATTGTATGGTTATGGAACTCGCAATTAGGATAACAGAGATTCACTCAATAGTAATAATGAATAACGTAATACATCTTTTACATTGATAACCAACATTCAGGAAAGTATGGGACTTTCCAGGGGAAACAATGAACATAACCACATTTTACAGATACATCTTTTACAGTGATAACCAACATTCAGGAAAGTATGGGACTTTCCTCGGGAAATGTTTACATAACCAGAAAAGGGTAACAAACCGGATAACTTTACATCTTTCACAATTGGTAAAACAATCAGGAAAGTATGGGACTTTCCTGGGAATACATTGGTACATAACCAGAACAGTATGTCAAACCAGATAACCTAAATGTACATTTATACAAGAGAAAACATGTTTTCAGTGTACAAGTTTACCTTACATGTTGATAACCAATAACAAACCTTTTTAAGAAAATATGGGATTTTCTTTGTGTACATAACATTTCAGAAACAGAAAGGAAACTTGAACATTTCACAAACAAAAACCGCTTATGAACTCACCAGCGTTATGCTGATTTTTAAACCGCTTGTGTTCTCAGGTCAGCGTTAGAACAGGTACCCGAAGATCCTTTTTGTCCGAAGACGGAGTACTCAGAAGACCCGTTTCATTTTGTTCATATATATACTATGTATCACAACTGTACAACTTACTTTTGAAACAACTGTAAAACTTTTCTTTATGTAATGTAATGGTTGTTTTACTTTACTTACTATATGCATTGGATTTGATACTCAACGTGGAGTCAACCCCGAAAACGTTTCCGCCTTCGGTTTTCAGGGTGTTACACTGTATCCGTCCGCAACGCTTCCAAGACCTGACTCCTCAATGGGCCGAAACTATACATCGTTGGATCCGAGAGCAAGGTCAACGACCTCCCTATAGCATGGAACGAAGTTTCTTCGATCTTAGAAGAGGAAGGTCAGCCGACCAAGCCCTTCCCGTCATAGGTCACCGTGTCACCAACCACAAGGAGCAAAAAAGAGTTAACACCCGCTACCTCATGGAAGTTGGAGCAACCGTTTTGGATTTGCTGGTTGGATGATGACCACGATCGTACTCGAGACCGCACCAAGCTGCTTCGATGGGAAATGGCCACAACCCGAGCTGAAGTTCAAGAACTCCGAGAACACCGAGCCACTCTAGAAGGATGTCTAACATACGCAGAACACCAGGCGGCTGAATCCAGAGTTGAAATGAGGAACCTTGTGTCTTCGCTCCGTGATCCTCAGAGCTTCAACCCCCACAAGTAGTGTTGTACTGCTCACCTCAGTCTAATCTAAATTGCGGATAAATACAAGTATTTTATGTATGATCTCGCGAATTAAGTGTTTACACTTCCGGGGTCTGTTAAGAGGTCAACATTTTTCCATACATTGATGTAACATAGACCCCTTATAGGGTCAAATTTTTCCCCACTATTGTATACTAAGTTATATAAATGAAATTGACATGCTATTTGCTTTATTACATCAAGTTCATGACATAAATTTGTTTTCAGACTAAATTTACAGGTATGCGATTTATGATCGTTTGATGTATAAATCAAATTATCTATAATTAAGACCATGTCGACCTAGAGATGGTGGTTCCGCCTTGGATCCTGTTCCTTGTTTGGTTGTGGGCCCATGGCAGACCAATTAGATTCGAAAGTTTATTTAATATTAATTATATGTAAATATTATACATCAAACAATTGATAGATGGGCCCAATATGGATTCTATCACAGACATTTCTTTGGAATCAAATCTAGCAGCATTCATAAAGCCTATATTTTATTATCTATAGACGTATAGTATGAATGGATTCATACAATATCTTTACAAGTCGAAATCGTGATGCACATAAAGAACTAATAATGTGTAGCTTAACTCTCGACGTTTGAGCGCTATCAAGGACTTATTGTCTTTTCATTCTTGTTATAGCAGAAAATGCCACCTCTTAGAAATCCTATGTGGTGGCACCACAGGAGCTGCACTACCGCCACCAGTGCCTCCACCACCCCCTCAGTTCGACCCGATAATGTTCCAGGTTGCCATAACAGCCGCAGTAGTAGCCTCAATGTCCCAAATCAGCACTAATAATGCGGGTGGTGCGAGTAATGGTGCCACAAATTCTAACAACGGGGACACTCAGGGATGCTCGAGAGAGTGTACCAACAAAGAATTTACTAATGCCAAACCCAAAACCTTCAATGGAAGAGGAGGTGTCATAGCATTGCTACAATGGTTCGAGAAAACTGAATTCGTCTTTGAAATATGTGGTTGCCCTGAAGCAAACAAAGTCAAGTTTGCAACATCTGAAAGGGCACTCACCTGGTGGAATGGCCACGTCAAGACATTGACACTTCCGGTGGCTAACATGATAACATGGGAAGATCTTAAAACCATGTTGATGAAGGAGTACTGCCCAAGGGGCGAGATACAAAAGTTGGAAGAGCAACTTTGGGGTCTCAAAATGACAGGCTCTGACATCTTGTCTTATACCTCAAGGTTTAGTGATCTAGCCATACTGTGTCCAGGGATGGTTTCTTCGGAAAGCAAGAAGGTGGAGAGATACATATGGGGAATATCTTCCCAACTTCAAGGGAACATATTGGCCTCAAAGACAACTACCTTTGACAGTGCCAAAGAACTGACGCAACAACTCATCGACCATAAAGCCAGCCATGGCGCTATGACAACCACCTCCAAGCAAGCTAAAGAGGGAAACAACAAAAGGAAGTTCTGGAACAAGAAGAAGGGTCAATATGATCAAGACCCTACCAAAAAGCAACAAGTGGTTGCTGTGAATGCTGCCACAAATACTGCCAACCCAACTCAGATAAGGTAATACATCAGGAACCTACCAAAGTGCAACAAATGCAACTTTCACCACAATGGCGCTTGCCGCGAAATGCATTGCACCAACTATAACAAAAAGGGGCACACCGCCCGGTTTTGTAGAGATCCAGTCCCCAGAACACACAAGCTGCCAACACCAGAGCTAGTCGGATCTGCTATGGTTGTGGAGAGGTAGGACACTTCAAGAGGAACTACCCGAAGGCAAGAAACCCCAACCCTGGTGAGTGGGAAGAGTTCAGGAAATAGGTAACGTGGAAGCAGTTGCAGACCCAACTGTGGTCACCGGTACGTTTCTCCTCAACAATACATATGCATGCATTCTTTTTAATAGTGGTGCAGAGTAAAGCTTCGTGAGCCATCAATTTAAACACTTGCTTAAACAAAAACCACAAACACTAGAAGACACATTCACCATAGAAATGGATAACGGAAAAAGAAAGAACACTAACGACATTTACATCGGGTGTACCCTCACCCTAAACAATCACTATTTCCAAATAGACCTTATGCCTATCACCATAAAAAGTTTTGATGTAATCAATGGCATGGATTGTTTATGCCTTCACCATGCTGAAATCCTATGTCACGAAAAGGCCGTTCACCTTAATCTGCCAAATGGCGATACCCTTATCGTTTATGGCGACAAACCTAGCTCAATCTTTCAGATCATCTCTTGTGTCAAGGTTCAAAAGTATCTCCGAAAGGAGTACCTCGCCTTCCTCGCCCACGTCATAGACACAAAACAAGAAGAGAAAAACATCAACGACATTCCAGAGGTCTGTAATTTCCCCGAAGTATTCCCAGAAGACCTTCCTGGAGTGCCTCCTGCTAGACAAGTCGAATTCCAAATTGACCTAATTCCTGGGGCTACCCCGTATCCAGATCGTCATACCATCTAGCCCCAGCCGAGATGCAGGAATTGTCCATTCAATTGAATGAACTTCTAATCAAAGGCTTCATAAGGCCAAGATTCTCGCCTTGGTGAGCACCAATCCTATTCGTCAAGAAAAAGGATGGATCGTTCCGTATGTGCATCGACTACCGTGAATTAAACAAACTCACCATTAAAAACCAATACCCTTTGCCTCGAATCGATGATCTCTTCGACCAGCTACAAGGAGAAAGTTTCTTCTAAAAAATTAACCTTAGATCAGGGTACCATCAACTATGAGTTCAAGAGGAGGATATTCCCAAGACAGCCTTCAGAACACGCTATGGTCACTATGAGTTTGTAGTGATTCCTTTCGGCTTAACAAATGCAACCGTGGTGTTTATGTACCTGATGAATTGGGTGTGTTGACCTTACTTAGACAAGTTCGTAATTTTTTTCATCGATGATATACTAGTCTACTCCCGAAGTGAGGAAGAACACAACAAACATTTACATCAAGTCCTGGAGACACTGAGGGCAGAGAATTTGTACGCACAGTTTTCAAAGTGTGAGTTCTGGATCCGAGAAGTGGATTTCCTCGGACATGTAGTCAGCAAGGAAGGGATACATGTGGACCCTTCAAATATCAAGGCAATCGAAAGCTGGGCAGCGCCAAGAACACCCACGGAAATCCGTCAATTTTTAGGACTCGCTGGTTACTATCGAAGATTCATCCAAAACTTTTCCAAAATCGCAAAACCCTTCACCACCTCGACTCAAAAGGAGTGACTTTTGCCTGGGGGATAAGCAAGAGGCTGCGTTCCAAACGCTGAAACGAGCCCTGTGCAATGCTCCGATCTTGTCCCTACCAGAGGGAATAGAGGACTTCGTGGTTTATTGCGATGCATCGAACCAAGGTCTTGGATGTGTGTTAATGCAAGGAGGAAAGGTCATTGCCTACGCCTCAAGACAGCTGAAGACGCATGAGGTAAACTATACGACGCATGATCTCAAACTAGTGGCGGTAGTTTTCTCCCTAAAAATACGGAGACATTACCTCTACGGAACTAAGTGCACTATCTTCACTGACCACAAAAGACTTCAACATATCCTCAATAAAAAAAACTCAACATGAGGCAAAGAAGATGGGCGGAATTACAAAATGATTACGAATGCGAGATTCATTATCACCCCGGAAAAGCCAACGTGGTTGCAGACGCCCTGAGCAGAAAGAAATACTCGAGCTGCGGTGTAAAGATGTTAGCCATGACTATCCATTCACACCTATCTGCACAATTCAAAGGAGCAAAGGAAGAAGCCTTAAAACTAGAGAATGTGGCAGGTGAAGCATTGAGAGGAATGGAAAAAAAATCTTGCAGTCAAGGATGACGGAGTTCGTTGTGTCATGAAACGGATCTGGACACCAAAATTTGGTGGATTCAGGGACGTTGTCATGAACGAAGCTCTTAAAACTCGTTACTCAGTGCATCCCAGCTCAGACAAGATGTATTTAGACCTTAAGAAGAAGTATTGGTGTCCGAACATGAATGCCGAAATAGCTACCTTTGTGGGCAAGTGCCTGAGTTGTGCCAAGGTTAAGGTAGAATATCAGAAGTCCTCGGGACTACTTCAACAGCCATAGATACCCGAGTGGAAGTGGGAGCGGATTACGATGGATTTCATTACCAAGTTACCTAAGACAATGGGTGGACTTGACACCATTTGGGTAATCGTCGACAAATTAACCAAATCTGCACACTTCCCACCAATAAAAGAGACATACAAAATGGAGAAGCTAACAAGGATCTATATTAAATAAGTGGTGAGACTTCACGGGGTACCGATATCCAATATCTCCGATAGAGATAGTCAGTTCACGTCACGGTTAGGAGTCCCTACAGAAAGCTTTGGGAACTAGGTTGTACATGAGTACAACCTACCACCCACAGATCGACGGGCAGAGTGAAAGGACCATTCAGACATTAGAGGCCATGCTAAGAGCTCGTGTGATAGACTTTGGTAAAGCTTAGGATTCTTATTTACCCCTTATCGAGTTCTCATACAATAATAGTTATCACACTAGCATCAAAGTCGCTCCGTTCGAAGTCCTCTATGGTCGTAAGTACAGATCACCCCTGTGCTGGGCTGAGGTGGGCGATATACAACTAGCAAAAGGACAAGTTCCTAATAGCACACTCACTGGCCCGAAGATCATAAGGGAAAAAACCAAGAAGATCGTCCAAATTCGAGAAAGAATGAAGGCTTCGCAAGACCGACAAAAGAGCTACGCGGATAAGAGACGTAAACCTTTGGAGTTCCAAGATGAGGATCGAGTACTTCTGAAAGTATCACCTTAGAAGCGATTAATACATTTTGGAAAACATGGACAGCTAAATCTAAGGTATATCGGACCATTCGAAATCCTCTCCAGGATTGACCCGGTGGCATACAAGCTACGATTACCCTAGGAACTCAATCACGTTCCTCCTACCTTTCATGTGTCAACCCTAAAGAAATGTTTTTCCGATGAGACTCTCGTCATCCCTCTGGACGAAATTGAAATCAACAAAAGTCTCCACTACGTAGAAGAGCCTATAGAAATCATGGATCGGGAAATGAAAAGAACAAAACAAAGTCGCATACGCATTGTGAAGGTCTGTTGGAATGCCAAGCGAAGATCTGAATATACCTAGGAGCGCGAAGACCAAATGAAACAAAATACCTGCATCTCTTTCCTAGTCCATAAATACTTAATGTAGAATTAGTTTCGGGATGAAATTCCCTCTAACGGGGGGATGATGTAACACCCGATATTCCAAGTCAATGTAATGTTCAAAAAGTCAAATATTATAATCTATTTTGGAATCAATAAAAATAAAGTAAAAAATGAAATGTTCAAAAAGTCTCAATTGGGATACATAAAATGTTAGATATCGTGGCAAGGTTTTCAGAAATATAAAGAACACTCAAATTCGAGTTATAACGAAGTAGTTATGACCGATCAAAAATTCGCGACTAAACCGGTAAAAGACTGTTGAACGTAAAAAGTAAAATTTCAATAAAAGAATTATTAGCCTTAAGTATCTAACTGATAGTCATAGATAATAACAAACCATGAGCATACATAAAATGAACGTCCAAATCTAACTTCGTATCAGGAAGTTATGATTTTTATAAGTTTCAGAACAGTAGTAAACGGCTAAAAACTCGCAATAAAGATCAAACAATTTTTAGCCAACGCAACCTAAACGAGAATTAAAGATCTCAACAATAGTAGTACAACGCTAAAAAGACAGACGAAAACGGACATCAGATGAAGAAGTTATGAATTTTCAACGGATTTATCCTGTCCCAGCTAGTTAAACATATGTTATTAAAAATAAATTCAAAATTAGCTGGTGGAGTCTAAACGAAAGTTGTAGAGTATATTCTCACCTATGCGTGGATATAAAGAACGTCAAAAATGGAGCTCGTATACGAATGTTACAAAATTTTGAAGTTTTTGGCAAACACTTCGAGGCTTATCCGAAGGAGTACGCCCAATGTACTTTGGAGTACACCCAACGTACCGAATGAAGGGTCTCGGATCGGCCACATCGCCCCTACACCCACTATGGAATTCCCATCCAAAGACCGGAGACCGGAGACGTCATCGCTGACGTACACCCGACGTACGAGGGTACACCCAACGTACGAGGTACGCCCCACATACTTCGGTGTACGCGCAGCGTACGAAGCCTGGAAGCCCTCCTATAAATAGCATGCAAGACTTCCGATTTTTACTTGATCATTTACCAACTTCTCTCCCTATTTTCACACTCCTACTATCCCGAGATTGCCCCGACACCCCGATTTCATATCCAAGCCTCAATGAAGGTCCGAAGTTCTGAGATTCCCAAAAAACTCACCACTTCCCAGTCAAAGTGTGCCCAAGGAAAAATCCCGTCTTCGTCAAATCACCACACTTTCCAGGTGAGTTCATACCCTTACATTTTTCTTGTTTTTTTTTTTTTGTTTTTAGAGGGGGGGGGGGGGGGGAATACAAGTTCAAACACCAAAATATATTTGAAAGTTATCTTGAATGCGTACAACAGCAAAGTAGTGCGCTGTTTACAGGCTATTTTACCAAACTTAAACTTGATATTTTTACAAAACTATCGAGTACATGTCTAAGAGTTATCCACACCTTGTAACATGCTGAGCAAGGTGTGCACGGTTTACGCTCCTTATTTCAAATATCATTTTATGGAAATACAATGAATTGTATAACAAGGTTTCTTTCAAACACTCACAACACTCTTGATAAAGTATAATAGGTATACTTTGAACACTTCGTTTGACAAATAAATAGTAACTCAATCAACTTGCAAAACAAATATTTCATTAAACACTACGTGAACTTGATAATATATAAACTTGCGAGACATTCTCCTTCAGTGTACTCCTAAGTACAACAGAAAAGTCCTGTAGTTATAATTAGAATCTCCTGGAGGGAGAACGTGATAGTTGTGTATAGATCTATACTGGGTCTGACAAACCCGCACCTAAGCTGCTTGCAACAGCAAGACTGGCAGGTCTGGGGTGACAAGTGTCATAACATTTTGACGCCTGAAGAACAACGCATACGAGGTCTTCTATTCTTTATTATTGTTATAACATCTCACATGGGGTGTTAACAAAACATAAAGTTCACGGTGTAACATCCATAAATTTTTTAGCCAAATTAAAATGTTTCAAGAATAAATAAAACCAAATAGTAACAGTTTATAAAACATTTTCTATCAATATCCATCAGAGTGTCCCAAAACAAGATCATAAGGATGAGGAATGGTACAGTCATGCCTTTTCCTTGCCATGACCTCCTCCTGACGTGCCTGAAAAAATAAACTACAAACTGTAAGCCCAAGGGCTTAGTGAATTACCCCCAAAATACCAATACCACACTGAAAATACCATATTAGTGATAATCAATCAATTAACATGCATACTGGGCCATCGGCCTGACTAGACCGCCTTACCGGTCCTACAGTCTGTCTGAATCTATCTCGAGCCTTCGGCGTGACTGGTTCGCCACGTGGGCCTACAGTCTCCCCGGACCGCTCATAGAGTATATTGGCCTTCAGCACAAAGAAGGACCGCCTCAACCCAACCACAAGCAAATAACCATGTGTGCATACTATCATATACATGCATATACAAACATCAAAAATATCTGTCTCACTGATAATCAATCATAGAGTTCTCTTGTAACTAAAGTACCAACCTAGTAGGTTACTAGCATACCAATCCATGCGGATCATAAAAGCATAGCATACTGTCTACCCTGATTTCGATCTAAATAATCATCACCACATGTAGCATACCATAACAATAACAATTAAAGGGTCGGCCTTGGTGTAGTAGACCCTATCGATTCAATGAGGATAACTCACCTCGTAGATGTCGACATGAAAGGAAAACTCCAACTCTCGGATCACTTGACACAGGCTCCACCACCTATTATTATAGTACATCATATTCATAAGTCCTTAACTTGATAAGGTACTCTAGAACCCACTAGTCAACCCCTGGTCATAGTCAATAGTCCATGTTGACCTTAACTCGCCGAGTACCCTTGGCTACTCGCCGAGTTCCCTGAAGTACATTCCAACTTGCCGAGTCATCGGAGTGACTCGTCGAGTTCCTTTGATTCTTGATCAAACTTTAAGGCCACCCTTCGAGTTCCCTCCTTGCAACTCAACAAATACACACTCATATATATCCAAGAGAAAACTCATCCGACTCGCCGAGTTGTTCTTCAAGTCATCGAGTCTTATGACGATCTTCATCGGACTCGCCGAGTTGTTCATCAACTCGTCGAGTTCACGGCCATCTTCATGTGAATCGCCGAGTCCATTCAGTCCTTTTTCCATACAGACTTGTTTTGAGCCATGCAACGGCTCCAACTCATAGATCAAAGCTTCTAGGGCATGCTTATCACGTAAAGTTGCAAACTTTACGTGCATGCATGGCTATAAAGGCTCTAAATGCCTATTTTAAGTTCTTAATGGAACTTCATGCTCAAGTGGGACCTTAATCACTACCAAAACTGTGACTTTATACTTCTAGAATCCAAGGAGGGTCCAGATCTGATGTTACAACTTCAGATCTAGCCCATAGCTTATCATACCAACTTGAAAATCCATAAAAGCCCTAGAAACTCAACAAAAGGGAGAAAGGAAAGTAAGGATGGCACTTTGATACCTCCAAAGGATGCTAGCTAAGGAAAATCCTGCTTCCCACTCTTTTCTTTCTTCAAACTCCTTTGCACTCTTAGCTTCTTCCTCTAAGATTCTCTTTTCCAAGCTTCAAACACCACACCAAGGCACACACACATGAATTAGGGTTTTAAGGGGCTCTCAATGACTGCAAAAAGGCCAAAGGAGAATAAGGCTCCTTTAAATAGAGGTGCAAACCCCTAGATTTAGGTTTTCATCTGCCAGCTCCTACTCGCTGAGTCCCAATATGGACTCATCGACTAGGTCACTTAAAACGCAATCTCATCCAACTACTACTCGAGGATTAGCTCAACCAACTCATCGAGTAGAGCTTAACCCAATAAATCTTATTTAAGGAATACCTGAGAACCGTGACGTTACAACTCTCCCCCACTTTAACTAGACTTCGCCCTTAAAGTCCGTTGGAATAAATAATGTCGGGTACTGCTCGCGCATCTCTGCCTCCGACTCCCTTGTCCACTCGGATCCCTTCCGATGTTCCCACTGTACCTTTACTAAAGGTATTTACTTGTTCAGCAGAATCTTCTTGTTCCTTTCCAAAATAGCCACAGGCCTCTCCACATAGTTCAGGCGCTCATCGACCTGAATGTCATCCAACGATACCACTGCCTCCTGGTCCATAATGGATTTTTGCAATTGCGAAACATGAAATGTGCTGTGGATCCGGCTAAGCTCCTCCGGAAGCTCTAGCCTATAAGCCACCATGCCAACCCTGACAATAATCCTAAACGACCCAATGTAACGGGGACCCAATTTCCCCCTCTTCCTGAAGCGGATCACACCGTTCCAGGGTGAGACCTTTAGAAGAACCATGTCACCCACCTGAAATTCCAGCTCAGATCGGCGTTGGTCGGCATAACTGTTCTACCGGCTTTGAGCGGTCTGCAGGCACTGCCTAATCTGCTGTATCATCTCGGTAGTTTGCAGAACTACCTTAGTCCGACCCATCACCCTGTGCGCAACCTCACCCCAGCAGACTGGGGTCCTGCACTTCCACCCATACAACAGCTCGAAAGGCGGGGCGCCGATACTTGAATGATAGATGTTGTTTTAGGCGAATTCTGCAAGCGGTTGGTGGGAATCCCAACTCCCACCAAAATCAATGACGCACGCCCTCAACATATCCTCGAGGGTCTGAATGGTCCGCTCACTCTGACCAGCAGTCTGCGGATGGAACGATGTGCTAAAATGCAGTCTCATACCTAGTTCCTCATGGAACTTCTGCCAAAAACTGGAAGTAAACTCTCCTGCATGGCTAGAAAATGGGAAACAATAGAAACTGGAACCCCATGGCGAGAGACAACCTCTCTGACGTACAGGTCAGCCAACTTCTCTGCCGACAAACTCTCCTGTATGGCTAGAAATTTGGGCACTCTTGGTCAATCGATCAGCGATGACCCATATAGGATCGAACCCCTTTGCTGTTTTCGGCAACTTCGTGATGAAATCCATCGCGATCCCTTCCCATTTCCACATGGGAATCTCCAGAGGATGTAGCTTACCATGCAGTCTCTGATGGTCGGCCTTGACCATCCTACAGGTCAAGCACCTCTCAACAAACCAAACGATATCTTGCGTTATGCCAGGCTACCAATCACTCGAACTCAAATCACGGTACATCTTGGTGGCTACTGGGTGAATCAAAAAATGAGACTTATGAGCCTCTTCCATCACTATCTGCCAGACCCCTCCGGACATCGGGACCCAAACCCGACCGTAACGGGTCAACAACCCACGGCTATCCTGAACAAACTGGGTGCTTTCGCCCTTAATCCTCTCCAACTTCCAGTTCTTCGATCTCATACTCTCAATCTGAGCATCCCTGACCAACCCCACCAGTGGGGAATCCACCGCTATCCTCATACTCCTGGCTGGGGTCGAGGACCCAGCTGACTTGCGGCTCAGAGCATCTGCAACCACGTTTGCTTTACCAGGATGGTAAAGGATCTCACAATCATAGTCCTTGACCATATCCAGCCACCTGTGCTGCCTCATGTTCAGGTTCGGCTGATCCGTTATATGCCTCAAACTCTTGTGATCCGTGTGTATAGTACAACGGACCCCGTACAGATAGTGCCTCCAAATCTTGAGAGCGAAAACCACTGCTCCGAACTCAAGATCGTGCATAGGGTATCTCATCTCATGCGGCTTCAACTACCGCGATGCATAGGCTATCACTCGTCCCCTCTGCATGAGGATTGCCCCCAAGCCTGTGACAGACGCATCACAAAATACCACAAAATCCTCAACTCCCTCGGGGAGTGTCAGCACCGGTGCCTCGCATAAACATCACCGAAGGGTCTCAAATGCCCTCTGCTGCTCAGGGCCCCATCGGAAATCCACCCCCTTCCTCGTTAGATGAGTGAGGGGCACGGCAATCTTGGAGAAATCACAAATGAATCTCCGATAATACCCTGCTAAACCCAAGAAACTACTGATGTCCGAAGGAGATTTCGGAGTCTACCACTACATAACCGCCTCCACCTTAGCCGGATCGACCAAGATCCCCTCCTGGTTAACGAGATGTCCGAGAAAATGGGCCTCTCGTAACCAAAACTTGCATTTCAAGAACTTGGCATACAACCGCTCTCGCCTCAGAACCTCCAGCAGCTCTTTGAGATGCTCCTCGTGCTGCTCTCGGGTCTTAGAATACACCAATATATCGTCTATGAATACAATGACCGAGCGATCGAGCATCGATCTGCAAACTCGGTTCATCAAATTCATGAACACTGCAGGCGCATTGGTGATCCCAAACGACACCACCACGAAATCGTAATGATCATAACAAGTTCAAAACACGGTCTTCTCCACATCTTCCTCCCTCACCCTGACCTGATGATATCCTGACCTCAAATCAATCTTGGAAAACCACGATGCGCCCTACAGCTGATCAAAAAGATCATCTATCCTCGGGAGTGGGCAACGGTTCTTCACTGTTAACTTGTTTAGCTCCCTATAGTCAATGCACATCCTGTGTGAACCGTCCTTCTTTCTGACGAAAAGGATCAATGCTCCCCATGGTGAACTACTCGGACGAATAAACTTCTTACGCAGCAGCTCCTGCAACTGAGATGATAGCTCCTGCATCTCAGGAGGTGCCAGACGGTATAGCGCCCTAGCGATAGGGGCCGCACCCGACACTAGATCAATCCTGAACTCAACCTGTCTCTCCGGAGTAACTCTGGGTAACTCCTCTTGAAACACATCTGCAAACTCTCTAACTACAGGGACCTCCAAAACTAAGGGTTGATCCCTAACCTGCGTATCCACCACGTACGCTTAATAACCAGCACACCCATGTTGTTTATACTGTCGAGCCCTGGCCTCCGAACAAAACCCTGATCCCATCTTGGTGCCCTCGCCGTATACCACCAGTTCTCCCCCACTTGGGGTTTGAACTACCACTCACTGCCCCTCATAATCGATCATGGCGCCAAATCGACTGAGCCAATCCATCCATACGATCACGCACACTTCCCCCATGGGAATCGTAATCAAATCTATCGGGAAGGGCACCCCGAAAATCTCCAACTCGCATCCCCGGTAGACCGATGAAGCAGAAACCCCGTGCTCATTGGCGATCAAAACTCGCAGCGGGCACTCAAGCTCATCTATCGACACACTAAACCCTCTACCTAAAGTTTGAGATATGAACGACCGACTCTCCCCCGAGTCAAATAAAACCAGAGCAGGCAAAGAATTCACTAAAAACGTATCTAATCATAGGTACAACCAATAAGCATATCACAAATACAATAACTGAGACAGAGAACAGAAACGTACCGGCAACCACATCCGGTGTTGCCTTGGCCTCCTTGGCCGTGAGCTGGAAGGCGCGACCCTAAGCCTTCGGAGGCTCCACCTTCACTGGCCTCACATCTCTAATCATCATTGTAGTTGGTGCGGGACCCTGCACCGGATTAACGGCGAGCTACAGATAGTTGGTCTTCACATGACCAACCTGATGACAATGGTAACAAATCCTCATATTTACTGGAGGGGTGGACTGACAATAGTCCCTGGCCTAATTCCCCTCTTTGCTACATTTGTGACACCCACTTCGTGCTCAACAAACCCCCGAATGACCCTTGCCACACTTTCCACACGTGCGGCTCTGCTAACTCCTAGCCCGAGTATCAGCGGTCTTAAACCGCTTAGGCGCCGGTTGAGACTGTGCCGGTGCCTGACGCTGCTCCTTCAGCTGCAGCTCTAACTCCAAATCACGCTGCCTCGTGGCTTTTTGAAGATCTAAGAGGGTATCACAACGTTGTGTAGACACGAACTGCCGAATATCAGTCTTGAGCATACTCAAATAATGGGTCATCTGAGACTGCTATGAAGCGAACTCCAGAAAAAAAACATCACCCTCTCCGTGAACATACGGGTAATCTCCATCACAGACTCCCCATCCTACCTCAAAGTCAAGAATTCATGAGCAAGCCGCTCCCGCTCCACACGTGGAACGTAGCGGGTGCAGAACATCTCCCGGAACTGCTCCCAAGTAACAGCAGCTCGCTGATCATCAGTATACAACCCTGTCGTCGATCTCCACCAGTCCTTTGCCCCAAGCCTCAACAGGTTCACGACACACCTGACCTTCTAGCCAGTAGGACATGAACACGTGAAGAAACATCCCTCCATGTCAGATAACCACCTCATATCCCTGATCGCATCCTGTGTACCATCAAATGTCGGGAGCTTCGTATTATTGAAGTCCCGGTACTGGAAAGCCCTACTGGCTCCTCCTCCAACCCCTGCCGTAGTTACAACTGGAGTGGCTGTAGTGGCAGCCGTCTCTACTAGAGCTACATATTGTTCATCAAAGTACTTAACTATCGCGGTCTTAATCGACCCAAACATCTCTGGCAGCTGCGATCGGAACGCAACAACAATTTCGTCGTGCATAATCTCCCAGATCCTGGCATCCAACTCCTTGGTCCCTATCTGTACCACGGGCTCAGGTGCTACCGGCACCTCCAACCCTCCGTCTCCCGACCCCGATTTTGATATGGATCCAGAAGCAACACGTCTCGTCATCACCATACTGAAATATATACAAGTCATCAAATAAATAACATAATATCGGGAGACCAAAACCCACACACTAGGGGTTGTGACTTCCTTGCTACGCGTATGGGTCCTGTGCTTTCAGTAGTACGGGCCTATACTACCTTCCACACCTACCCATAGTTGTCTCAAGTATCACCGCAATACCCTAACAATATTATCAACATAGAAATGCACTCAACCCTCACTTCTAGAGGAATATCAACTATCTCACATCTAGTCTCACCACTTCTCATGACTCACACGTCCATGAAACTTTCATCATCCCCTACAGTGCTAGTGTATGCTAGCTGCACATAACGTTGGACCCAATAGACTTTCGAATATCCAATCCAACCCGAAGGCTGAATCAATATTCTAAGGCTATAAGGTCTTTATTATGCACAGCCGTGATGCATACACTAAACATCTGTAGTTATGATGTCAATTCCATATACAAGAAACCCTAGGCAAATAGGCATCATATAATCAGGCAAATCTACCATGCGATTCCTGAAGATCCCTAGCTTAGCACTAGCATGTTGTTCTAACATATCAAAATATCAAATAACTGTATGGTATTTTAGGGTTCACTTACAGGCTCTGGCTGATCGTACCCTCTGCATCCTCCATCCTTTATGTTGAAAACCATTTTGGAATTTATTTTGAAAATTTCCTTGATTTGAGATTGGGTTCACACGTGTGTTTCCCCCAATTTGCTCAAACCAAGGCTCTGATACCAACTTGTGACATCCATAAATTTTTACGCCAAATTAAAACTTTTCAAGCATAAATAAAACCAAATAGTAACAATTTATAAAACATTTTCTATCAATATCCATCAGAGTGTCCCAAAACAAGATCATAAGGATGAGGAGTGGTACGGTCATGCCTTTACCTTGCCATGATCTCCTCCTGAAGTACCTAAAACAATAAACTACAAACTATAAGCCCGAGGGCTTAGTGAATTACCCCCAAAATACCAATACCACACTAAAAATACCATATCAGTGATAATCAATCAATCAACATGCATACTAGGCCATTGGCCTAACTGGGCCGCTCTACCGGGCCTACAGTCTGTCTGAATCTATCCCGAGCCTTCGGCGTGACTGGTCCGCCACGTGGGCCTATAGTCTCCCGAGACCGCTCATAGAGTATACTGGCCTTCTGCACAAAGAAGGACCGCCTCAACCCAACCACAAGCAAGTAACCATGTGTGCATACTATCATATACATGCATATACAAACATCAAAAATATCTGTCTCACTGATCATCAATCATAGAGTTCTCTTGTAACTAAAGTACCAACCTAGCAGGTTACTAGCATACCAATCCGTGCGGATCATAAAAGCATAACATACTATCTACCTTGATTCTGATCTAAATAATCATCACTACATGTAGCATACCATAACAATAACAATTAAAGGGCCGGCCTTGGTGCAGTAGGCCCTATCGATACAGTGAGGATAACTCACCTCGCAGATGTCGACATGAAAGGTAAACTCTAACTCTCTGATCACTTGACATAGGCTCCAACACCTATTATCATAGTACATCATACTCATAAGTCCTTAACCTGATAAGGTACTCCAGAACCCACTAGTCAACCCCTGGTCAAAGTCAAAGTCCTCAGTCAAGGTCAACAGTCTATGTTGACCTTAACTCGCCGAGTTCCCTAAAGTACATTCCAACTCGTCGAGTCATCGGAGTGACTCTTCGAGTTCCTTTGATTCTCGATCAAACTTTAAGGCCACCCGTCGAGTTCCCTCCTTGTAACTCAACAGATACATAGTCATACATATCCAAGAAAAAAATCACCCGACTCGCCGAGTTGTTCTTCAACTCGTCGAGTCTTATGACGATCTTCATCGGATTCGCCGAGTTATTCATCAAATCGTCGAGTTCATGGCCATCTTCATGTGACTCGCCGAGTCACTCTGCAACTTGCCGAGTCCATTCAGTCCTTTTTCCAAACAGACTTGTTTTGAGCAATGCAACAACTCCAATTCATAGATCCAAGCTTCTAGGGCATGCTTATCACGTAAAGTTGCAAACTTTACGTGCATGCATGGATATAAAGGCTCTAAATGACTATTTTAAGTTCTTAATGGAACTTGAAGCTCAAGAGGGACCTTAATCACAACCAAGACTGTGACTTTATGCTTCTAGAATCCAAGGAGGGTCCGTAAATGAAGTTACAACGTCAGATCTAGCCCATAGCTCATCATGCCAACTTGAAAATCGATCAAAGCACTAGAAACTCAACAAAAGGGAGAAAGGAAAGTAAGGATGGCACTTTGATACCTCCAAAGGATGCTAGCTAAGGTAAATCCTACTTCCCACTTCTTCCTTGCTTTAATTTCCTTTGCACTCTTAGCTTCTTCCTCCAAGATTCACTTTTCCAAGCTTCAAACACCACACCAAGGCACACACACATGAATTAGGGTTTTAAGGGGCTCTCAAAGACTGCAAAGAGGCCAAAGGAGGCTAAGGCTCCTTTTAAAAAGAGGTGCAAACCCCGGGATTTATGGTTTCATCTGCCATCTCCTACTTTCCGAGTCCCAATATGGACTCGTCGAGTGGGTCACTTAAAACGTGATCTCATCCAGCTGCTACTCGACGAGTAGGTCAACCAACTCGTCAAGTAGAGCTTAACCCAATAAATCTTATTTAAGCAATACCTGAGAATCGGGGCGTTACACACAGAAATTCTAAGATTTGGCACAAAAGAGTTTTATTTAAAAATATAACCACACATAAGTATAACGATTTATTTACATATACTAAGTCTCGATTCAGTTGAGACTACAGCAAACCTTTTTGAAAATATTGGATTTTCTAGTAACAAAGTTGTAACAAACTTAAAGGAACTACATTCATTCTTCACTTGTAAATTGCTTATGAACTCACCAGCTTTATGTTGATACTCTCTTTTCAAAACAACTTGTATTCTCAGGTAATCAGTAATTCAGGTAACCACAAGATTTCTGAATTCAAGATGCTAAGGCGTAGATTCTTTTGCTATATTTTGAACATATGTAATTTATTTGGAAACATGTATTTTGGAAACAATGTAACCTTTTAAATTATATTTATGATGGTTGTGTTTGCTTTCTTCACTATGGTTATGATATTGAGCATGACGTCCTGCGCCCCCGAACGTTTCCGCCGTTCCGGTTTGGGGGTGCGACATAACGCCTCCTTGGGATCCTCTTCTTGATCCTCATCCAGGTCCTCCTCATGAATCACCTCGTCTGATTCCTCCTAAATCCAACCTGTAGCTTCTAATGCAGGGTAATAGAGGTCTCTGTGGTGAAATCCTGTTATGTCTGGGAAGGAAAAGGTGCACATAAGTGTGTGCACTATATGATTCCTAATATAGTAACTAATAATACTAATTTGTTAGTGTCACTTGGCAGGTTTATTAAGTGTTGTTATGTAGATTATTCGAGTTTTTATGTTGTTGTCCTATAACATCCCAAGTTCATAAGCAAGAAGTTGAAGGGTGCTATATGAAAATAAAGGAAGGGACTCGGCGAGTACGTCTCTTGACTCGCTGAGTCGAAGCGAGTGCCAGGCATGTGATTAAGTGGCCTGACTCACTGAGACGACGGCTGGACTCAACGAGTTAGTGCTGGATGAGGAAAAGCCCTAATCTTCGGGTGTATACCCTATTTAAAGGACTTAATGTCCTCCCTTTAGCCCCCTTATCCCCCTTTGAGATCCAGAAACCCTAATTTCGTTTGTGAGAAGGCTTGGAAGCAAATTGGTGTGATTTGTGAAGGGATCTTGAAGATCAAGAAGCTTGGATCAAGGAAACTTGAAGAGATCCGAATTACACTTCAGTGGGAGGTCATTTTGGAGGTAAGGAATCGTTATCCTTGGCCTTCTCCTTTCTAGTTCCATTTTCATGGAGTTTTATGGTATGGTTAGAGAAATATTGATGAGATCTTGGTACATGATTTAGATCTGGAGTTGAAACTCCAGATCTGAGTTCTATGTGGATCATTGATGCCGAAAGCCTTTCTAGTTGTTATGCAAAAGCCATTCCCCATGAGTTAAGTTCCTTTCTAGCTGGCTTTTTGGAGTAATGGGGCATGAAGAACATAAAGGTAGCAACTTTATGTTGCTAATGGACTCTAGAGACCCAGATCTGTTGTTTGGAGCAAAGGAGTAGCTCTGAATCTCTCGATTTTGGACATGCACGTATGAACTTGGTGAGTTGGGCCAGGGTTTTAGGCTTGAGTCGCGTAGTAACTTGGCAAGTAACATAGGTGATTTGGCGAGTCGTATGATGATGAGCTTGGACTCGGCAAGTTGAAGAACAACTCGACGAGTCTGATGAAGATTGTTGTGGACTCGTCGAGTCTATTCTTGGACTCGGCGAGTCACAAGCAGAACCTTCAACCTTTTCTAGTTAAGACTCAGAGTAGTGAGTTGGGTGGTGATTCAGCGAGTTGGTCAGGATGAGACTCGGAGATTGTTGAACTCGATGAGTCATGGGGTGACTCGACGAGTAGAGTCAATCCGAAGGTTGACTTTGACTGAGGACTTTAACTTTGACCTTCATGGGTATTATGGTAATTTGGATATTTATGTCAATATTATTGATGGATATAGGTGTTGGAATTTGAGGCAGTGCTTTGGGATTTTTCTCTCGTGATTCGGTTTGGTAGTTGCAAGGTGAGTTATCCTCACTATATCGACAGGGTCTATGACATCAAGGCCGACCCTTTATTGGATGGAAATCTGGGTATTGTATGTTATGTTATTGCTTTGCTAGATCCGCATCCTGGTATTTAGGATGGTGTTATATTAGTGACCTGGTTAAGGTCGGTACCCGGTATATAGGGTAATGTTATGCTAGTGACCGATTAGGTCGGACTCTTGGTTAGGATGTTGATATGCTATGTGATCTGTTAGAATGTTTCTCTGGTAAAAGATTTGTTATGTGATTAATTGGTTTATGTGCACATGGATGTTTGACAGGGGTTAGGTTGAGGCGGGTCATGCTTTGTGTTGTAGGCCAACATACTCAGGGTGGACCAGATATTCCGAAGGCCCAGCGAGCGGTCCGGATAAGGTGAAGGCCCTAAGAGGGCCGACCAGACGTGCCAACGCTCGGAGAGTGGACCAGGCCGACTGAAGGCCCAGTGTCAGCATATCAATCATACTGTAGACTCAGAGAGCGGACTAGGTGGATTGAAGACCCGGTGCAGGCGGACCAATCACACTGTAGACTCAATGTATATGGCTAGACTCGGAGGGTGGACCAGGTGGACTGAAGGCCCGGTGCAGGCGGACCAGTCACATAGTAGACCCGATGTGCATGGCTGTTCTATCTATGATATGTTATGAGTATGTTGATGTATGGTTGGTATTTTGGGGGTAACTCACTAAGATTTTGGGCTTACAGTTGAGTGTTTTCTTTCAGGTACTTCAGGAGATCGTGGCAAGGCAAAGGCATGATCGTAATGCTCCTCATGTTTTATGATGTATGTGATATGGTTCTGGGGGATACTCTGATGTTTAAACTATTTTGAAAACAAGATGTATGAACTTAATGGTTTTTGAATGAATTAAAATGTTTTAATTTGCCTTAAAATTTATGGGTGTTACATGTCCACTTTGCCCACACTTAGTTACGTGTCAGTCAAACCTTAGTCAGGTGTAGTTGATCAGGCTACGTCTTCCCATGATTCGATAACATGTTATACTAAGTCTATTTATAGTGTCCAACCTAAACTTCGATGTTCTCAGTTTTTTATTGTGACACTGCCTTTGGTTGTATATGTATAATTTTATATAATATTTTTATTATATTATAAAGTATAATTGTAAGTTAGAATTTTTAGTCAGAAGTATGAGTTCACATATCTATATTTGTATTTCTTATATGCAAGAATAGACTTAGTTCGCTATAGACAGTTGCTCTGATATCAATCTGTCACACCCCAAACCAGACGGTGGAAACGTTCGAGGGTGGAACGAGAACACAGTATCACAATAATTGAATACATTGAAACACAAGTACATAATCAACCATCATATCATATGATTTGGTAAGTTACATGATCTGAATGTTAAGTATTATCAAAACACATTACAAGTTTTTCATGTTATCGAATGAAGTAGTTTCCTGCAAAATTTAAATGATGATATTTGATTCCTTGACTTCAAAAGTAGCTCCATTGATCCGAGCTTAATTGTTTCCTGAGATTACATGTTCTTTTAAAAGTCAACATAAAGTTTGTGAGTTCATAAGAGTTTAGTTGTAGAAAAATCCAATGTTTTTCCTAGTGTGAAAATTGTATCTCGGCCTTGTAAAAAGTTTTGTATTTGGACACCTTCAACGCAAAATATAAATGTATGTGTGTAGTACGTTACCAAAAGAATTTATATAACAAAAGTTCCAATAACTTTTAAACTTTTAAAAATTTTGTCTTGTCATGTGGTTTTATTATCCAAAAATCAAGTGTATAAGTAGATAAACATACTTATAAATCTAGTGTATAAGTAAATAACCATGCTTATAAATGTAGTGTGTAACTAAATAACCATACTTATAAATGTAGTGTACTAATAAATAACCATACTTTTAGTTGTGTCTTGCACTAGAATTTCACTATTCGATGTTATTGTGAGCACTTATATCGAGTTATCGACTGTAATGCAGCCCGCCACAACGCTTCTTAGGGAATCGTGAAAATGTAAAGACCATTTTTACCCTTGAACCACCGGTCGTGGTTGTAGTTAGCAACCATAGGTGGGGGTTGTCAATCCCAGATAGATCTATATAATACTCTCCCGCTCATTTAAGATTTAATGATTATAAGGCCGAGACTGAGCGTAACGGTTGAAGAAATGTCTCACATAACCCATCGAAAGTATGTTAGTATAGGTTGTAAATGAAATCAAAGTTTTTCCATGTTTAGTGTATTGTTCCAAATATGTGTTGGTTACCTAGTGTGTAATAATATTACCCAATGTATAATGATATTATCCAAGGGGTAATGGTTTTATCTAATTTGCAAACACAAAGTATTAATCTTTCAAATCTAGATTTTTTGTAAAAATGTCGGTTTGTGGTTATCCACTGTGTTGTAGTATTATCCATCATGTAATAGGTCTAGACATAGAAACTTATGCATATGAAGGAACGAAACTTGTGTACTTCCTTTGAAAATACAAATATATGTATATAGTTTCATAACTAGGACATAAACATGTATGATGTAGTATTACCCAAAGGTTAAAATTTTTATCGAACATACATTAGATCTAGACTTAGAAATCTTATCTAACATGAATATAAGAGAGTAAACCTTGTATACTTCATTTGAAAAATACTAATATATATATATATATATATATATATATATATATATATATATATATATACTCTCATAACTAGGATATAATCCTGTATAAAGTCATTGTCCCAAATGTTAAAAGTTTTATCCACCATATATTAGATCTAGGACCTCTGTTGTAACGCCTGTGTTTCTGGGCCTATCATTAATGATGTATAATAGTCTAGGTTAACCTTTGTAACCCCTTTTGAAATAATAGAAGTGTATTATTTGAGTATTACGTGTTTTGTGCTTAATTGCTTAATTATGTGGTTTGATTAATTAAGAATAAAAATAAGCGTCAAAATTTAAGTATAAAATAAACTTGATATCTTTAGATAATGTTGTAGTAGTTGAAGCAAGGTTTCCGAGGATATAAAGAATGCCGAAATCCGAGTTATAACAAAGAAGTTATGACCTGTCGAAGTTTCGCGACAGAACCGGCAACGCTGAATGACGTAAAAAGTCCAATTTACGTTAGAGCGATATTTAGCCTAAGTGATCTAAATGAGATTCGAAGATCTCGTTGTTAGTATCAAATCGATAAAAAGTTAGGCGAGTACGGACGTCAAACGAAGAAGTTATGAATTTATAACGAAATTTTCTGTCCCGGCCTATTAAAAATAAATTCAAAATTAGCCGACGGAGCCTAAACAAAAGTTGTAGAGCATAGTCTCACCTTCGCGTGGATATAAAGAACGTCGAAAACGGAGTTCATATAAGGAAGATATGAATTTTCGAAGTTTGTTAAATAATTAAAAATTAAATTTAATTATTAAACTCGGTATTATTCGGAGGCAAGTCACCGGACTCATCCGGAGTACGCCCCACATACAGCGAAGGATGTCGACACTCGCACTCGAGTTCTTCGGATGACGCATGTGCTTACGAACCAAGGTGTACGCGCCGCGTACTGCTGTACGCCCCGCGTAATTGAGGCTTCCAGCCTCCTATAAATAGGATGCGAGGGCAGCCGGCTCTTTTGCTATTTTCCTCTCTTCTCTCTCCCTTTTTGCATCGTTTTGCGTGCCAGAAGTACCCGAAGCCCCGGTAATATTCCCAAGTCTCAAAGCAAGTCCCGAGATCCCGAAGATCCCGAGAAGTGCGGTTTCCGAGCCAAAGCTCTGCCCGCGAGAAGTTCGATTTTTGTAGAGATCTTCTAGATCTGCTATGGATTACTACTTCTACAAGCCGTAGTGCTATCCGATCATCTTCTGATCAAGTGAGTGTGTAGTTAATTTCTTCTAACTCATAATTATGAAGTATTTTATACGAAATAAGTATTATGTGTATAATTTTGTTGATATGTGCGTGCATGTATATTCACTCTCTTCAATCTCATAGATCTGATTTGTTTTCTATGAAATACGTGTTATGTGGGTATGCCTCATCTGTTATGTGAAATATGTATTGGATGAAAATGCTATACAAGTTTTAAACTATGTATAAAAATATATATTTTTATCTACTAATATGTTGGGTAGAACATGGGTAGATAGTTGGTGTGTAATAAACAGATGAGAGGCGTCGATTTTTGTTGTTGTTGACCTAGTTATTCAGCGGAGTATGGATAACAACCACAGACTCCTTCTAGACAGTCTCGTGGAACGCTAGCAGGTTCATAACCTGTAGGTGTTGTGAACGATGTGTTCACTGGTGTACTCTACCCCCGTCATGGTTGCCTTTAGGATATCTATTGTTGAGGAAACCCCTTAGTAGTAATGTCCGTCCTGGTAAAAATCCTAGATTAGGTCCCTTTAGATAGATGTTGTTTTAGGGACGTAAAGTGAGGATAACGGGAATGGGTAATCGGGATAGTGATTGGTGGGTGAAATTAAATATAATTTGTTTATTGTGGGTTGAAAACCCTATATGCTCACCAGGCTCCCAAGCCTGACCCACTCAGTTTTATTTGTATTACAGGAAGTGGCGCAAGGGCGTAAGATGGATGAACCATCAAGTTGTTTTGTTTACAAGTCTGCATATGTATATATTTGTTGAATGACTTGTAATGTTATCGTTTATGCTTATTGGTCTGTATCGGAACATGAAACCCCGAGTTTTGATTATATAATGAAAATACATTTCTTTTATGAAATGCTTTGGTAAACATTGTTTTATCATGTTTTGTTTTTGGGAAAAAATTCCGCAACTCTTTCAAATCAAAAGGATTTACTCTGAAATTATTTTAAAAGCATAAATGAAAATCGGCCTTTTCTGGCCGAGATTTTGGGGATGTCACAGTTGGTATCAGAGCAATAGTTTAAGCGAACTAGGAATTTGTAGGATTTCTAAACTTAAACTTAGAATGCTAAGTGGAGATTGCGAGGTGTGTGTCTGTTAAATTTTAGACACAAGCACTAGTTTATTTTAGGAAAGTTGCCTAAAATGCTTTTATGTGCTAAATGTTATATGTTTCCATATATGATATTATTTGTTCGGATCTACGGTTTTTTGCCAATCGGAACTGAAGGTTTATGTGTTTAGGATTCTAAGCGTATATATACGATATTAGAACTAGCATGTAATCGTTTCGGAGTGATAAGGATGATTTGAAATCCATCATGAACGAAGATCTAAATTTCACCTTATTCGGTGTGTAGATCAAAAGAAAAATGGTGAGAACAAGGAGCGGCGTTGGAAACGCAGATGAAAACAGGAATCAACCGCCAGGGATTGAGCAAATACCTGTTGTAGCAGGAGCACTAGAACCGATAACGATGGTTGGAGTGCAAGCCATGATTCGGGCTATGTTAGCCGAACAAAGGGAGGAGATGCGACAAATGTTGCATAATAATAGGGACGAACCTATCATAGCTATTGAGGAACCTGAATTGATTCCCGAGCAATCGGAGGAAGGGAACAATAGTCGCATTATCAGTGAAGTTGGGACTCAAGAAGAACGAGGGAACAATCCGGAAAGGAGAAACAACAACAATGGGCGAATGTACAAGAATTTCTTGGGCGCCAAACCGCCAAGTCTTTCTAGGAGCCCAAAGCCTGTTGAAATAATGGATTGGATCTTCGAAATGGAGATGGTATTTGAAAGTTGCGACTGTAGCAACAAACAGAAGACTATCTTTGCAGTCAGACAACTGAAGACTGGAGTATTAAGTTGGTGGAAGTTGTTGGCAGATACTATGCCACGAGGAGAAGCTTTGAAAATGTCATGGGAGGAGTTCTTGGAACAGTTAAGGGTGCAATATTGTTCAGAGATAGATCTGATTGATCTGAACAATGAGTTCGAAAACTTGAAGAAGGGGAGGATGAGAGTAGACGACTATGCTATGGCATTCACTGAGAAAATCAAATTATTTCCGTACCTAGTGCCAACGGAACTCTCCAAGATTGAGAGGTTTGCTAATGGACTGCCTTCCAACTTTGGTCCGACAGTCAAGATGGCAACTACTCTGAAAACGGTTGTTCGTGCAGCTAAGAATGTGGAGGCCCAACAGAAGGAACAGGGTCTGGAAAGGATAGAAGTTGGTGAAAAGAGGAAGTTCGATGGAACTTCAGGGTCCAATAAGAAAAACAAGTTCTCGAAGTTTGGTTCGAGGGGATGTGGAGGCGAAGCGAAATGGTGCGACAAATGTAAGAAGAAACATCATGGAAAATGTGAGGTAGTGGCAACATGCTACAATTGTGGAAATCCAGGTCACTATGCCAATGAATGTACCCTCACTAAGAAAGTTTGTTATGGTTGTGGTGAGGAGGGACACATGTCGAGGGACTACCCGAAAAAGAAGGAGGCAGCTAGACCCAACATTCCGCCAAAGCCAAAGGCGAGAGCATTCCAGATGACACTGGAAGCTGCTAAAGATGAAGCTGATGTCGCTTCAGGTACCTTTCTCGTTAACAATTTTCCTGCTCACATTTTATTTGATTCTGGAGCCAACTACTCCTTTATATCGCATGAATTTGGTAGAAAACTAGCCTTGCCTGTTGATAGACTAGATAATGCTTTATTAGTCGAAGTTGCTAGTGGCAAGTTTGTACCAGTTAGCCATCGTATGAAAAACATCTTAATCGACCTTAATGGGAATAAGTTTCACGAAGAATTATTACCTATCGAACTTAATGGTTTCGACATCGTGCTGGGAATGGATTGGCTTAGTGCCAATGATGCCGAGATATTGTGCAAGAAGAAGATAGTTAAAGTGAACCAGCCTGGGAAGGAATCGTTTATGGTGTATGGGGACAAATGTCGAGTAAATTCTGGAATCATTTCCCTAATGAAAGCCAGAAAGTGTTTGACCAAGGGATGTACATCATATTTAGCATTCGTGATTGATGCTAAGAAGGAAAAGAATGTGATGCAGAGTACTCCTGTGGTGTGTGATTATCTAGAAGTATTTCCCGAAGATCTTCCTGGATTACCGCCCGATCGACAAGTGGAATTCCGTATTGACTTGTTACGAGGAACAACGCCAATTGCAAAAGCACATTATCGATTAGCACCAATAGAGATGAAGGAGTTGATGATGCAACTTCAGGAGTTATTGGACAAAGGTTTCATTAGACCTAGTTCATCACCCTAGGGAGCTCCGGTGTTATTCGTGAAGAAGAAAGATGGAAGCATGAGGATGTGCATCGATTACCTAGAGCTGAATAAGGCAACAATAAAGAATAGATATCCGTTGCCGAGGATTGATGACCTATTCGATGAACTACAAGGTTCGAACTATTTCTCGAAGATCGACCTAAGGTCAGGATATCATCAGCTGAAAGTAAGTGAGCGGGATATAGAGAAGACTGCGTTGAGAACTAGATATGGACACTACGAGTTCTTGGTTATGTCGTTTGGACTAACCAATGCTCCGGCAGCATTCATGGATTTAATGAATAGGGTTTGTAATCCGTTCCTTGATAAATCTGTGATAGTGTTCATAGATGACATTCTGATTTATTCGAAAAGCCAAGAGGAGCATGGCCGATACTTGCGAGAAGTGTTAGAAGTCTTGAAGAAGGAGAAGTTGTATGCTAAGTTCTCCAAATGTGATTTTCGGATTCGTGAAGTCCAATTCTTGGGTCACGTGGTCAACCAAGAAGGAATAATGGTTGATCCAGCGAAGATCGAATTTGTGATGAAGTAGGAACAACCGAAAAGTCCCACGGAGATCCGAAGCTTTTTGGGATTAGCCGGATATTACCGAAGGTTTATCCAAGGCTTTTCTTCGATCGCTAATCCGTTGACAGCTTTGACCCACAAAGGAGCTACTTATGCTTGGAGTGAGAAGCATAAAAAAGCATTCGAGAAGCTAAAGAAGAAACTATGCGAGGCACCAATACTTTCTCTACCCGATGGAGTTGAAGACTTCGCTGTTTATAGCAATGCGTCTGGGGTTGGATTGGGTTGTGTTTTGACCCAAAGAGAAAAGGTGATAGCATATGCATCTCGACAGCTGAAAGAGCATGAAAAGAACTACCCGACTCATGATTTGCAGTTGGCAGCGGTGGTTTTCGCTCTAAAGATATGGAGTCATTACCTCTATGGCACGAAGTGCAAACTTTTCACTAATCATAAGAGTCTCCAATATCTCTTTAATCAGAAAGAGTTAAATATGAGGCAACAACGCTGGCTAGAATTACTCAAGGACTACGACTGTGAGATACTTTACCATCTCGGTAAAGCTAATGTTGTTGCTGGTGCTCTCAGTCGGAAAGTCGATGTTGAGAGAAAAAGGCCAAGAGCATTGAGAATTGAAGTTGTCTCGACTATTTTGGAAAGTATAAAGAAAGTTCAAAGTGAAGCTTCTGAGAAGAATGACCGAAAGGAGGAACATTTGGCCAAAACGTTGGTGTTCGGTGTAAACAGTCATGGACTGAAGGTGTTCCAGGATCGGATTTGGATACCTAAGACCGGAGGAGTCAGAGATCTTCTGATGGAAGAAGCTCACAAAACCATGTACTCGATTCATCCCGGTAGCACTAAAATGTATAGGGACCTAAAACCCTACTACTGGTGGCCGACGATGAAGCTTGATGTTGCAAAGTATGTGGCTGAGTGTGTGACTTGTGCGAGAGTCAAGACACAACATCAGAAACCGTACGGGGGTTTAGAACCATTGCCTGTGCTTATGGGTAAGTGGGAAGGAATTGCTATGGATTTTGTCACTAAACTGCCCAGAACAAAGAATGGTCACGACATGATTTGGGTGGTCGTTGATCGATTCACTAAGAGTGCGCATTTCATAGCAGCTGGGGAGAAATGGTCTATTGAGAAGCTTGCAAATTCTTATGTGAAGGAGATTGTGAGGCTTCACGGTGTTCTGTTAACGATTGTATCGGATCGTGATAGCCGTTTCACCTCAAGGTTTTGGAAAAGTCTACAAGAGGAAATGGGTACCAAGTTATGTTTAAGTACAGCTTACCATCCGCAGAATGATAGTCAGAGTGAAAGAACGATACAAACACTTGAAGATATGCTAAGAGCATGTACCTTGGAATTCCTAGTTAACTGGGATGAACATTTACCGTTGGTAGAATTTTCCTACAATAATAGTTTTCACTCGAGCATTAAGATGGCACCTTACCAAGCTTTGTATGGACAAAAGTGTCGTACGCCGTCTTGTTGGCTTGAGGCTGGGGAAAAGCAGTTTATGGGACCGGAGATGGTTCATCAAACTGATGAAAAGTTGAAAATAATTAGGGAAAGAATGTTAGCGGCTCAGGATCGTCAAAAGAGCTATGCTGACAAAAAGCGAAGACCGATGACTTTTGAAATTGGGGATTCGGCTTTGCTTAAAGTCTCACCGTGGAAGGGACTTATAAGATTTGGTAAAAGGGGAAAGTTGAGTCCAAGGTTTATTGGACCGTTTAAAGTTCTTCAGAGGATTGGGAACCAAGCTTACAAGCTCAAACTCCCAGAAGAACTGAATGGAATTCATAACACTTTTCATGTATGTTATTTACGGAAGTTCATGGGGGAAGTTCCCGACATGATTCCACTTTCGGAGTTAATAATCGATGAGAACAAAAGTTTGATTGAAGAACCAGAGGAAATTGTTGACCGAAAGACTAAGAAGTTGCGATCCAAGATGGTCGAGTTAGTGCTTGTCCGATGGAAACACACAAATGGGCCGAATCTCACCTGGGAGACGGAGAGTGACATGATGGGTCGCTATCCGCATTTGTTGTTTGATGTGTGATTCCGGGGACGGAATCATTCTAAGGTGGAGAAAATTGTAACGACTGTGTTTCTGGGCCTGTTATTAATGATGATATAATAGTCTAGGTTAACCTTTGTAACCCCTTTTGAAATAATAGAAGTGTATTATTTGAGTATTATGTGTTTTGTGCTTAATTGGTTAATTATGTGGTTTGATTAATTAAGAATAAAAATAAGCATCAAAATTTAAGTATAAAATAAACTTGATATCTTTATATAATGTTGTAGTAGTTGAAGCTAGGTTTCCGAGAATATATAAAGAATGCCGAAATCCGAGTTATAACAAAGACGTTATGACATGTCGAAGTTTCGCGACAGAATCGGCAACGCTGAATGACGTAAAAAGTGTAATTTTCGTTAGAGCGATATTTAGCCTTAGTGATCTAAATAAGATTCGAAGATCTCGTTGTTAGTATCAAAGCGATAAAAAGTTAGGCGAGAACGGACGTCAAACGAAGAAGTTATGAATTTATAACGAAATTTTCTGTCCCGGCCTATTAAAAATAAGTAATAAAAATAAATCAAAATTAGCCAACGGAGCCTAAACGAAAATTGTAGAGCGTAGTCTCACCTTCGTGTGGATATAAAGAACGTCAAAAACGGAGTTCGTATGAGGAAGATATGAATTTTCGAAGTTTGTTAAATAATTAATTATTAAATTTAATTATTAAACCTCGGTATTATCCGGAGGCGAGTCACCGGACTCATCCGGAGTACGCCCCACGTACTCGTGTACGCCCCGCGTATAGCGAAGGATGTCGACACTGGCAATCGAGTTCTTCGGATGATGCATGTGCTTACGAACCAAGGCGTACGCGCCTTTACTGTTGTACGCCCCGCGTAATTGAGGCTTCCAGCCTCCTATAAATAGGATGCGAGGGCAGCCGGCTCATTTGCTATTTTTCTCTCTTCTCTCTCTCGTTTTGCATCGTTTTGCATGCCAGAAGTACCCCAAAGCCTCGGTAATATTCCCGAGTCCCGAAGTAAGTCCTGAGATCCCGAAGATCCCGAAAAGTGCGGTTTCCGAGCCGGAGCTCTGCCCGCGAGAAGTTCGATTTTTTATAGAGATCTTCCAGATCTGCTGAGGATTACTACTTCTACAACCCGTAGTGTTGTCCGATCATTTTCTGATCAAGTGAGTGTGTAGTTAATTTATTTTAACGCATAATTATGAAGTATTTTATACGAAATACGTATTATGTGTATAATTTTGTTGATATGTGCGTGAATGTATATTCACTCTCTTCAATCTCATAGATCTGATTTGTTTTCTATGAAATATGTGTTATGTGGGTATGGCTCATCTGTTAGTTGAAATATGTATTGGATGAAAACGCTATACAAGTTTTAAACTATGTATAAAAATATATATTTTTATCTACTAATATGTTGGGTAGAACATGGGTAGATAATTGGTGTGTAATAAACAGATGAGAGGCCTCGATGTTGTTGTTGTTGACCTAGTTATTCAACGGAGTATGGATAACAACCACAGACTCCTTCTAGACAGTCTCGTGGAACGCTAGCAGGTTCATAATGTTGGATAAGTTGTCTAAGTCCATAACTATTTCTGGTATGTACTTGACCCAACCCGGCATGGTCCATTTGGGTTGCATGGCACCATGCAATTGGATAGACTAAATGAGAGAAATAACACTTGGAGATTATTAATATATTATAAGTTCTAATATATTAATAATATTATCAGATTAGTTTGATCAAGAATTAATTTAGAATTAATTAAGTGATCAATAGATAACTAATTAAATATATGGGTTGATTATGTAAATCATCCATATCTTGTATAGTGGGCTAAGAGGCTCCATGGACTATCAAGTTGGGTTCCACCCATAGGATGCTCCATGGATGCTCCATGGGAGTTACAAACCCATGGGTCATGGAAATGAAGAGTCATGACACATTAGGGTTTACATGGTGTAACCCTAGAGGTGTCAACACTATATAAGAATCATATTCTGCACCAAAATCGGCTACACTAAGGAAACAAGAGGGCTTGGCCGATTTCAAGAAGTGTGCATTCTCTCAATAGTCTTTCCAAGAGCATTTGGTGTTGTGTGAATCATTTGAGGCATCACACTTGGGGTGTTAGGCTCATAAGGTTTCAAGGAACACAAGCAACTACAAGGTAAGTTATTCTATCTATCATTCAAGTTAAAATTGTTCCCCATGTATGCTAGATAGGAATATAGCCTTGGAATTCAACTTTGCATGATAATTAGACAAACATAGATCCAAGGCCATTATGGTTGCATGTACACTTAAGAAATGTTAGAATGCTCAAAATCCATCAGTGGTATCAGAGCCTGGTTTTGTTTGCTTTTTATTTGTGCTTAAAAGTTGAAAAAAGTCGAAAATCTTGCTGTCTACGAATGGACTCGTCGAGTCCATGGATGGACTCATCGAGTTCACGTGTATCTTCAACCTACTCGGCGAGTAAGTTCATGCACTCGGCGAGTAGGGTCGACAGATTGCAGAATTTCGACTTTAGTTGCTGGAAATGGACTAGAAACATTACCCTAAACTGTTTTGGTACTTGAAAACTTGTTTTGATGGTGTAATGTTCTTTCTAATTCACTTACAACAACTAGTTATCAAAATTACAAAGTTTTAAGTGTAATTTTTATTTATGAATGTGTTCATATTCATGTTCTTGTTCTTATGATGTTTTAGATGATCATAGGAATTATTTGTAACCTACGTGGTAGATTAATTCTTGATCATAATGTGTTTTAATGGAGTCCATAACATGTCCTCAAGTTATGGAAAACCAAGAGTGACACTTGAATTAAAACCATTAAAAAGAACACAAGAGTTAGAAAAATGAAGAGTCTTCATTTTATTACTCTATTAAACTCATAAGTTACAAGAAATGAAAAGTTTTGAAAGTTACAAAACTTGCCCTCAAGTTTTGGAACAAGTAAAGTTAAGTTAAAAAACTTTAGTTCCAACCCTTAGAATTTTAAAAGTTAAAATTCAACCCTTATACTTATATTATGATGATTTAATATATATATATATATATATATATATAAGAACAAAGTCGTCTTACCGCTAGTACGCCTCATTCACGAAGCCGGTCTATAAGGTGGGTATAAGGTTGTTGCTTATAAAATGGTGACTTAATGGGTGTCTACTCTCACGCACCGCTTGCTTGACTGGTGGAGGGTCGTTAGCCGAACGGGTAAGACAAGGACTTATAATTTCTCATTCAAAGTATGATGAATATTATAAAGTAACTAAATGTTTTATTAAATTCCCAATCTTAGTTACTTTAGGAAAAATGTGAATAAGGTGCTAATCCATGAAATTACTCTTTACACTTTGTCTAAGTCGTTGGTGGAGCGTGTGTGGTTAACCGGCACACTAACTTGGACTTAACAAGGTAGGTAAAGGGTGACTTAAGGTTTATTATAGTATTGGTGGAGCGTGTGTGGTTTACCGGCACATCGATTGAGTGATAAACTTTAAGGGTACCAAGTGATTTGGATGGTTACTTCACACCTCGTTTTGTGATCCTCGGTATCCCAGTCACAAAACTTGGAGGGCACACTCGAGATTGAAATATGCCTTTGAAAAGTTCATTGAATCTCAAAGAATATAGGAATTTCTAAGAACCAATCATAAAACCTAATATCTAATATTTTGGTTTTCGTGGTGGAAATTGGTGAATCGTCATTCACCTACCTTTCAAATATGTTATAGCTTGGATTACAGCATACCTCTTCTAAGTTATAATATATTGTGATTGGATCTGAGCCTTAATATTACATTTGGGTGTTTTATTAAGGACTCTCTTAATATCTAAACTAATCTTGTCCTCTTCCTTCAGATGTCTTCAAAGAATGCTGCTTCTGGCTCGAATCATAATGGCTCCTTTACTCTTATAAGCTTGTGTGGGAAAGTCACTTTTGATGGATCCAACTTCAATGAGTGGATTAGAAACATCAGGATGATTACCCGCTACGAGGACAAAGAATATGTCCTCGACAAGGAGCTTAAGAAGATTGATGAGACCACTGCAACTCCTCAGGAGATCGCTGACTTTCAGGCACATGAAAGGGATGCTATGAAAGTAGCATGCATCATGATGGCCACAATGACAGCAGAACTCCAAAAGTCCTATGAGGATTTCTACCCTTATGAAATGCACCAAGATTTGATGGAAAGATACCATCAAAGTGCACGACAAGAGAGGTATGAAATCATCTGCTCCATGATAACAACCATGATGAAGGACGGGGATTCCGTCACGAGCCACATGCAGAAAATGCAAAGGTATGTGGATCGATTGCTGAAGCTTAATGTGAACTTCCCTGAGGAGCTTGCAATAGATATAATTTTGCTCTCCTTACCATCGTGCTATGATCAATTCCGCATGACATGTCACATGAATAAGGAAGAGGTCACACTCAGCAAACTTCAGGGACTTCTCAAGACCGCAGAATCAGGTCTTAAGGGGAAGTCGGTTGTTAACACTCCTACTCCAAACTCCACTCCGGTCTTGGCAATCGGGAAAAGTCGAGGAAAGAAGAGAAAGAGTTCTTCGAAGGGTACCAAGGTTAGGACCCTTGATGGCTCTTCTTCAAGTGGAACCAAGAAAGGTTTTGTCACTCCTTTTTCTGACCCAAAAGAGGCTGAATGCTTTTATTGCCATGAAAAATCACATTGGAAGCGGAACTACCCAAAATACCAGCAAGATGTGAAGGATGGGAAAGTTAAACCCAACCATGCAGGTATTTACACTATCATTTCTAATAACTCACCCCATTCGAAATCTTGGGTCCTTGATACCGGTTGTGGTATTCACATTTGTTGTGACTTGCAGGGACTAGGAAGAAGTGAGAATGTGGAGCAAGGAAGAATAAACTTAATCATGGGGAATAGGAAAGTTACACCTGTCACCAAGATTAGAGTTTATACTTTATCGCTAAGTAGTGGGTTAAATTTAGATTTGAATAAATGTTGTTATTCGCTAGAAATGGAAAGAAATATTATTTCCTTTCATGCATTGTATAAACAAGGTTTCACCTTTTCATTTGATAATGAAGTTGGTTCGATTAATGCTTTCTTTAATAATGTTCTTTATTTTAAAGCATTACCTTGTGATGGTGTGTATGAAGTTGTATCTGTTGTAGATCACTTAGGAAATAATGTTTTGTGTATTGATTCTTCTAATAATAATAACTTGGATAAAGCATCATTATGGCATTGTCGTCTTGGACATATAAGCAAGAAACGCATAGGCCAACTCCAAAAGGATGGAGTCTTGGAGTCGTTTGACCTAAAGTCAGATGATAGTTGCGGATCATGCTTACTTGGAAAAATGACAAAGTCACCCTTCACAGGCTCATGTGAAAGGGGTGAAGCTTTGTTGGACTTTATACACACGGATGTGTGTGGACCATTCAAACATGCCACAAGGGATGCTAATCGTTATTATTTGACTTTTACTGATGATTACAGTAGATATGGATATGTCTACTTAATCAAGCATAAGTCAGAGACTTTCGAGAAGTTTAAGGAATTTAAACAGGAAGTCGAGAATCAATTGGGCATGAACATTAAGATGCTTCGATCCGATCGAGGTGGTGAGTATCTTAGTTCAGAATTCCTCGACTATCTAAGGGAATGTGGGATTGTCTCACAATTGACACCTCCCAGGACACCGCAGTTGAATGGTGTGGCTGAAAGGCGTAATCGAACCTTGTTAGACATGGTTCGTTCCATGATGAGTCGAGTTTCGCTACCAATCTCATTCTGGGAGTATGCCTTAGAGACTGCCACCCATATTCTTAATCTAGTCCCTACAAAGAAAGTTGCCAAAACTCCTCATGAGATGTGGACTGGTAAAGTACCTAAACTAGACCACATCAAGATTTGGGGTTGCGAGGCTTTCGGGAGACGTGAGACTCATGATAAGCTCGAACCTCGAAGCGAGAGGTGTATTTTCATCGGTTACCCACAGCAATCCTTTGGTTACCTCTTCTACAGACCTAGTGACAATGTGGTCTTTGTCGCAAGAAGAGGAGTCTTTCGAGAAAGAGAGCTTATAAGCCAAGGAGACAGTGGGAGGCAAATTGATCTTGAAGAAATTCAAGAGTCAAGTGGTGAAGGAACTTCAAACTCTAGCCCTCAACTTGAGGAGGAAACTCCTGTTGAGCCAATTGACGAATCTGTACCTCTGAGACGTTCCACGAGAGTTAGGAGTGCACCTGAGCATTACTATGGATTCCATATTACTGTAGAAGGTGAGACACTTATTGGTGATGGGACACTAGTAAGTCAAGATGACCCTAACAGCTACGAGGAAGCCATGGCAGGCCCCGAATCTGCTAAATGGAAAGAGGCTATGGATAGCAAGATACAATCCATGTATGACAATCAAGTTTGGAACTTGGTTGAAAATGTATCAGGTCGTAAGACGGTGGGGTGCAAATGGATCTTCAAGAAGAAGACCGACATGGATGGTAATGTACACACTTATAAGGCTAGACTGGTTGCAAAGGGATTCTCACAAATTCCTGGAGTGGATTATGATGAGACCTTTTCTCCGGTAGCCAAGATTAAGTCTATTAGGGTTATGTTAGCCATAGCCGCATTTCATGACTATGAAATTTGGCAAATGGATGTCAAAACCGCTTTCCTTAATGGAAAGTTGGTTGAAGATGTTTACATGAGTCAGCCAGAGGGTTTTTTCAGCAACGAGTACCATAATAGAGTGTGTAAGCTTGAGAAATCCATCTATGGATTAAAGCAAGCACCTCGCAGATGGAATCTTTGCTTTGATGAAAAGGTCAAGGAATTTGGCTTTTCTAGGAGTGAAGATGAATCTTGTGTGTATGTCAAGGCTAGTGGGAGTATAGTTAGCTTTTTGGTATTGTATGTGGATGACATACTACTCATAGGAAACGACATTCCAACCCTGCAGGAAGTAAAGTCCTGGCTTGGGAAGTGTTTCGCTATGAAGGACCTTGGTGAAGCTGCCTATATTTTAGGGATAAGGATCTTGAGAGATCGGAGTAAAAGACTAATTGGACTTAGTCAGAGTACCTACTTGGATAAGGTGCTGAAAAGATTCAGCATGCAGGACTCCAAGAAAGGAGAGTTACCCATCCAGAGTAACGCCAAATTGAGTAAGACACAAAGCCCTAGCACTGAGGCTGAGATAGCAGAAATGAGTCGAATACCTTATGCTTCGGCTGTAGGATCGATCATGTATGCTATGACGTGTACTCGACCTGATGCAGCTTTTGCCCTGAGCATGGTTAGCAGGTTTCAGTGGAACCCTGGCAAGGCACACTGGACTGCGGTAAAGAATATTCTCAAGTACCTATGAAGGACTAAGGACTGGGTCCTTACCCTCGGTGGGAGTGATGACTTGAGAGTTGTAGGGTATAGTGATGCTAGCTTCCAGACTGATAGGGATAATTTCCGCTCTCAGTCAGGTTGGGTCTTTACCCTAAATGGAGGAGCAATTTCTTGGAAGAGTTCCAAGCAAGAGACAGTGGCAGATTCTACTTGTGAGTCAGAGTATATTGCAGCGAGCGAGGCGCAAAGGAGGCTATATGGCTAAAGAACTTCATCGGAGACCTTGGAGTTGTACCAGCTATTAAAGAGCCAATGGAAATTTTCTGTGATAGTGAAAGCGTTGTTGCCTTAGCCAAGGAACCAAGGGATCACGGGAGATCCAGACACATTGACAGAAAATACCATTTTATTAGACATCGAATAGAAGAAGAACTCCTCGTGGCAAAGAGGGTATCATCGGATGAGAACCCAGCAGATCCCCTCACGAAGGAACTGACTCGGGTTAAGCATCTCCAGCATGCTCGGAGCATAGGGCTGAAGGATGATATTAGATTTAGTAGTTAGATAACCTCGAAATTTCTAAAGTGTAATTGACATTAGATGATGAATAAAAGGTGTTTTATTTATGAGTAAAGTGTTGCTATCTCTTGTCAATCGTTTACTATATTTCTTTTGCATGTTTTGACTTCCAGAATAATTTTGTTTGGTATAACATATTATTCAAACCTCCACAGTCGGTTATATGTCGGAAGTAGGTATGAATCAAGACTGTCATGATTGGTTGAAGAGGTCTAAGGTGTTAGACAAGGCTACAACAATCATGAGTGCTCATAAGTTCTGAGCATTGGACTCAACCCACGCTCACTGGAATCACTTCATGGAATTCTATCTCGAGTGATTGTGAGACGGTAATATCAAATAAGTCTTCAAACCTAGAGATATGATTTGTTACTTACAAGTTGGTTATGCATTGATTGTACGAAAACACATTGGTAACTCGATGTTATAAATCGTGCTCTTGTGTGTAATTCAATGAGTGGTAGAACAAACATATGAGTCGAAGTTTATCTGTTCCTTCTTGGATTAAAAGCTGATATCTGGGCCCCTCGATGATTTTGTTTTGACCCATGTACTGGACCCGGTCAGAACTAAATTGATGTGTTCAATTAAGTTCTTTGTCAAACAAATCGGAAATCGGGAAACAAACTGTTGGACAATAAGTAAGACATTGTTCCATGTATTTGTCCGACTGATATCTAGAACAGAGGATTATATGATCACTTATCTTAAATGGCGTACCATCATCTTCTCAGTTCCGAGAAACCTTGAAAAGAGCTACGATTTCCGATCGGTTCCTGAAGTCATACTTGCAGCAATAGTTATTAGACTTATCCAAGTGGGAGACTGTTGGATAAGGTGTCTAAGTCCATAACTATTTCTGGTATGTACTTGACCCGACCCGACATGGTCCATTTGGGTTGCATGGCACCATGCAATTGGATAGACTAAATGAGAGAAATAACACTTGGAGATTATTAATATATTATAAGTTCTAATATATTAATAATATTATTTGATTAGTTTGATCAACAATTAATTTAGAATTAATTAAGTGATCAAAAGATAACTAATTAAATATATGGTTTGATTATGTAAATCATCCATATCTTGTATAGTGGGCTAAGAGGCTCCATGGACTATCAAGTTGGGTTCTACCCATAGGATGCTCCATGGATGCTCCACGGGAGTTACAAACCCATGGGTCATGGAAATGAAGAGTCATGACACATTAGGGTTTACATGGTGTAACCCTAGATGTGTCAACACTATATAAGAATCATATTCTCCACCAAAATCGGCTACACTAAGGAAACAAGATGGCTTGGCCGATTTCAAGAAGTGTGCATTCTCTCAATAGTCTTTCCAAGAGCATTTGGTGTTGTGTGAAGCATTTGAGGCATCACACTTGGGGTGCTAGGCTCATAAGGTTTCAAGGAACACAAGCAACTACAAGGTAAGTTATTCTATCTATCATTCAAGTTAAAATTGTTCCCCATGTATGCTAGATAGGAATATAGCCTTGGAATTAAACTTTGCATGATAATTAGACAAACATAGATCCAAGGTTATTAGGGTTGCATGTACACTTAGGAAGTGTTAGAATGCTCAAAACCCATCACATAACCTATAGGTGTTGTGAACGATGTGTTCACCGGTGTACTCTATCCCCCTCATGGTTGCCTTTAGGATAATCTATTGTTGAGGAAATCCCTTAGCAGTAATGTCCGTCCCGATGAAAATCCTAAATTAGGTCCGTTGAGATAGATGTTGTTTTAGGGACGTAAAGTGAGGATAACGGGAATGGGTAATCGGGATAATGATTGGTTGGTGAAATTAAATATAATTTATTTATTGTGGGTTGAAAACGCTATATGCTTACCAGACTCCCAAGCCTGACCCACTCAGTTTTATTTGTATTACAGGAAGTGGCGCAAGGGCATAAGATGGATGAACCATCAAGTTGTTTTGTTTACAAGTCTTCATATGTATATATTTGTTGAATGACTTGTAATGTTATCGTTTATGCTTATTGGTCTGTATCGGAACATGACACCACGAGTTTTGATTATATAATGAAAATACATTTCTTTTATGAAATGCTTTGGTAAACATTGTTTTATCATGTTTTGTTTTTTGGGAACAAATTCCGCAACTCTTTCAAATCAAAAGGATTTACTCTGAAATTATTTTAAAAGCATAAATGAAAATCGGTCTTTTCTGGCCGAGATTTTGGGGATGTCACATTTGTGTAAATTCATTGTCCAAAAATGTAGTTTTTTAGCATGGCATGTAACCTCCCCCGAAAGTGTAAAATGAGTGAAAACTAATAGATAAGGGGGTATGAACTCACTTGTTGTGTTATTATCCAAAAGTTAAACGAACTTGAAGATGGTGGTCATTGGCAAGGATCTTGGTGTTCTTGACCTTTCCTTCCATGATCTTGAGTTGTGAGTGTTGTGTGAACAAGAGGTTGAGCTTGAGATGAAGAAATTAGAGAGTGATGATGGTGGTGGCGCAATTCTCAGCCAAGAAGAAGAAGAGAAAAATGATAGAGATTTCTTTGATAGCCTTGAGTTATGAAGTGAATGAGTGAAATGAGGGGGTATTTATAGGGTAAAAGTGTCCTAGGTTGTATAGGGAATAGGGGGGGTGTTAGGGCATGGGAGGATTGATTCTTTTGATTTTTTTTTCATTTTAAATGTGTAAGTAAACACCATTATGTTGTCTTGTAATGCTTTTGCATTTTTTTAATGAGTTGAGTTTTCTTTTATATGAAAATAAGGGTGGTTAGTGATATATATATATATACATATATATATATATATATATATATATATATATATATATATAGGTACATGCATGTTGTTTTTATTACCATGTTAAATTTTATAATAATACACTAACTCTTATTCTTAAAGAAAGTGTCATAAAAGTTGGTTGCCCTAATCATTTTCATATGATTATTAGTGGGGGGTGATATGGAAGCGTGACATCTTAGAACTTTGGTCTAAAATTGTAAATACCCAGTTCACCACAAACCACACCGTAGTAGGACCTACACTATAGAACCTCGATGATTTTAAGTGGCTTTGGGATACCTCAAAACGCACTAAAAGTTGACCATCATCATAAAACAGAAAACAGTTCAAAAATCAATGAGATTTGATGCCCTAAAAATCAATTTTTTCAAATGACCTGCATGGGGGCCATGAATGATAAATTTGATAGAACATGTTCTCTGGATTCCGTGGATAAAAAGAACGTCCAGAACCGAGATCACATCAGAAAGTTATGCATGTTTTAAGTTTTTAAACACGTATCTGGTATCGAATACAACATTGCTTAGTTTAAGGTGGGTACACATATCGTAAATTAATTCTGAGCACATTTCTGAACTCAGGTTTCAGTCTAGTATTTGATTTTACTATTCCAATATTTTTAGCCCAAGCCAATATTAGATTCGCGAACACAGACGAATCGGAACCCGTTTGAAGCACAACTTTGAATGTCATTTCACAGAAATCCGTACATTGGATTAAAATCCGTTTGCGTTTTTGGAATCACCATAACCGAGCGATTCACCATATATTTTTGATATTTTTACAAATCCAAGATTTATTACCATGCAAATCGAGGTGACCTTGGGATGAGACAACCTAAATGAGTGAAGAAGAGAATAGGTGCATGCATACGCTTGTCACCCAGTTCATGTTTCTATGCAAACCCATGTGACCCACTGGACAACCGGTCATTGGTTGATCGAACAAAGAATTTTCCAAGAATATCCATGAGTCCAGCCTCTTCCCTCCATCCCCTCATTTTGTATTTCACTGCCTACGCGGAAGAGAGCACAACACCGCGAGGAACAATCAGAGTCACTGACTGCCATTGCCCACCTCAATCTCCTTCTGGCCACCTTGGTCCACCATAAACGACCAACACCTTTCACCGGCCACTACTTACACTTCCCATTGTTTGTTTTCTTCTTTCCTTTCCTCCTGCATACAAAAATGAATCAAGAAGATGAAATGAGTTACTGTTAAAACTATGTTTCCAAATAATTAAACTTGACCCTGGGTATCTTTGCTTTACGACTTTGGCCCCTCATGTGAGATACTTCATCATTCAAGTCAAACTGCCATTTCAATAACCAAGAACAACCCCTCCTTTCAAAAAATTTAACCAAATCAGTCCGAAACTATAACTTAGGCTAAGTATGTGCACTTTCAGCCCTGTATTGAAAATAAGTTACAAGGTCAGTCTCTTGAGGACGATTTTAACAAAAATCAAACCCTATAAATTATTTGTGTAAACGAAACCACCCTATACTTAATAATTAATACGAAAACTATCCCTTTGATTTATTAGGTAATATAAATATACTTGGTGGTTCGTTTTACGAACAAGAAACGTCACGCAACGACTTTCACGACAAGTTTCACACCACGAGCCTCGTTCATGCTACGAAAGTAAGTGTTACGACTCCTTTTTAATGTTTTTATTATTTTGGGGGAGAATACATCTTATATGCCACACCCCAAACCGAGATGACAAAAACATTCGGGGGCGGAGGACGTCATGTATAGTATCATAACAATACACAATAGTAAAACAAGCAACAACATCCATTGCATTAATAATATAGTTAATACAAGTTTGTTCTGTGAATAATTGTATGGCACCAAAAATGTATATATAACAAAATAAAAGACGAGTCTTGAACATGTTTCATCTTCTCAAAACATGGTCCGGTGTACCTGTCTACTGGTGACCTGAGAATACAAGTTATTTTGAAAGAGAGTATGACAATTTAAGTTGGTGAGTTCATAAGTATTTTAGTGTCAAAAGTTTTCATTTGTTTCATGAAATTTTTTGTAATTCTTTGATGAAAATGTTTGTATACTTCCTAGAAAATCCTATATTTTCTACTAAAATGAAAAGTAGTCTTCTACCAAGACTCAACTGTTTGTACGTTCTGTTCTCTTTGAAAATGGTGTAAAATGTATGTTTATACTTGAAATAGTATAAATGCGTGTTTTCCATATTTGTAAAACTATCTTTATTCGAAAAATAGTATGCATTTCTTATGTGAGAATACCACTTGTATGAATGTAATGGAAAAATGATGATGTACAGTAGTGTTTGTATAAAATACTCTACTGAAGCACTAAATACCTTAAAAGCAAACTATTAATTAAGATAAAAATGTGATTAAGTTATAACCATGCTTGATTGACTAGTATAAAACACGACGTTCTTCAAACGTCGAAAATGGTATGACATTTGTCACCTGTAGACCTGCAGGTCCCACTGTAGCTAGCAGCAAGGTGTAGGATGGTCAATCCTATATAGATCTATACACAAACTGATGCTCTCCCTCTAGGAGACTATAGTTACAAAACGTGTCACATCAAGAATATTGTTATGCCATGAAATAGTATCTCACACTTTAGTTATCTTGTCCTTGTTATATTATGTATGTTCCTTTATGTTCTTGTTATAGTATGTATGTCCCTTTCTGGTCTTGTTATACCGTGTATGTTCCTTTCTTGTTCTTGTAGATGTATATTAAACTTTGTAGTGAATAGTAATAGTATGTATGTACTGACTCGTGTACGTTTCAATGTTCTAGTAATAGCATGTAAGTACTAACTAATGTATGTTTCTTTGTTACAGTAATAGTATGTAGTTATCCTCTAAACTATACCTATTATAGTTTACTAATATGTTTGTTTGAACTGTTACTGATTTGTAGAAAAGACTCAATTGTTCTACGGAAGCAACTAAGTTAAGTATGATCCTTAAAAAAAATGGGGTTTCATATTCATATATGTATTTAATGAGTATAACTATGATTTAGCTGATAGTCGAACTAGTGATCCTACCCTAAGCCCACAACCAAACAAGGAACATGAGTCAAGGTATTTAGCAATAGTCCTAAGTCCGTTAAAGCATACTTATACATAAATAAATAAACGAATATGATTTTGATGTAAAAGAAGTTTAACATACTTTAATAGAGTTTTAACAAGTTTTTGAGTATAAGAAATCCTTTTGTTTGATGTTTTCACATGTAAATGATGAACACAAATATATTGTGTTGTACTTGTAATTTCCCCTAAAAGCATTTAAAATGCATTTAAAACTGTAATTTGTAGGGGTATGAACTCACCTTTTGGGAGTGATTTGCTAACTGGTTCGATATAGGATGATTGATTTCACAAACTAGTTCCCGGGACAAAAGACGTCCTAAATAGAAATTTATGCAACATAATGGCATCAAATTAGTGAGTATAACCTCAAAGGTAATAGGAAAACAACCTAGGATGTAAGGAACACTTATAGAAGAACTGTTAGAACCAAAGTCAAGAAGCTGCTTGATGTTCACGGCCAGACCTCGGTGTTCACGGTGTAAAGGGTTCACGACTCTTCAAGATTTGAAAGGTTCGGGGCTGAAAACTCAAAAATGAAGAACACTTGACTGCTGAAAGGATGAACTTTGATGATTCTCAACAAAATTCGAATGTGGATTAAGGATCCTCGGATGATAGATGAGAGAAAAGAAGGTTTACGGTTGATGATCTTTGGGAGAGAATGGGTGTGTTTGCGGTTAGAAGTGTAGAAGTGAGTCAAAAATCGGTCAACTCTAATATATATAGGGATGAGTTCACGACCGCAAACCGAAGGTTTACGGTCCGAAGCCTGATTACGACACGAAAGTGTTCACGGCCGAGAACGAAGGAGTTCACGGCTGTGTGGGCTCGTTTGCGATTCGAGAGTTCACGGCCCATGCGAGGGTCCTTAGTCCAAAATGATTTCCTCCAAAACACACAACACTTAAGAACGCTAGGTTTATACACCTATAATTTCATTACCCTAACTATAATAAGATAATAAAAAGAAATAAGTTTGACCTTTGATTGACATGTTTGACCTTAGTTGACCAAGTTTGACTTTTACACGAAAGAAATTACGGGTTGTCACATTATATAAAATATGAAAATACATGGTAAATTTATAATCTAGTTATGATTGGCATTTTGGACAAAATAATGTCTATCGTACACAGGTTTTTATCATAACATACATATGTTTTAATGATTTAAAACATGTTACAACTAGAAAATGTATCTTATCATTTAACCATATAATACTATGATTTTACGTGACAAATTTGCATGTCATAAATTATGTCATAAGATTTTTATGATTTCATGTGATGTATACATGACATAAAACGTGTACAACAAATGTTTATCAATTTTGTATCATTGTATCTATATCCTGTATGTATTTATACATATGTATGGATACATTATAACACTCAAATCTTGGTATTTATAAATGCACTTGAGAAACATACAATCAATTTAAGCGAGTAAAAGATGTTTCTACGGATACATCAAAGTTACTCGGTTTTTATAGGAAACTTTATCGTATACCATAGTCAATGATCTCTATAGTGAGATAGTATTCATTACCTAAGTTTAAGTAGTTAGGAGCGGGTAGCGCATGCTATCTCTTATTTGCTTCCCAAAAGTCATAAAAATGTTAAACCTTTTTATTATAAATATAGTGCATCAACTAGATGCGAAATAAATTAATTAGCCCATTAAATACTAATTGAATAATTAGGCGCAAGGCCCATTTGCCATTTTCCTTTTCCTTTACTGATATTATGTATGTAAATATATTATTTACAATATAATCAAATCCCTTAATATATAATAATTTTATATATATATATATATATATATATATATATATATATATATATATATATATATATATATATATATATATATATATATACACACGTACTATAAAATTTTATTAAATTTCACACCTCATTTTTATATCTAAGGAAACAATCAAACAAGCAACCAAAAAATTGAAATAAATAAATAAATAAAATATTAATCTTATTCGGGTGAACCAAACCAAACTCGCTTAACCCAAAAACCGTTTAACCCAATGTTAATATGGTTCGGTTTGTTGGCCATACCAAACTGGAAAACATCGTTTTTTCCTTTGGTTAACTTTTAAACGTAAGGTTTGTTACGTATAATGAAATCAAAATTAAAAAAACACACACAATCCTCTCTTCTAATAAAACAATACCCAAAATGCACATGACATTCCCTTAGCACCTCCGACTCTCTTTTTCCCGCTTAAAACATGAAACTGAATTTCCGAGTTTGCCCTTCCATTCGAATGCATTTACTGTCATCCATTTTTTTTTTCTGGAAATTTCAATTTTCAGTTTTCAAATTGTCCATATATATCTGCAAAAAATATGAAAAAAAAATACGTTATACACATATGCGAATACGATTATGATTTTACTTAATCCCCAAAAAACAGGCGAATCAATTTGAATTCCATTTAATAACAATAAAATAATTAAATATGATTTGTTCCTGATTTAAGCATTTATACATTCCTAAATTACCGATAGTTTCTATCTCATATATATATATATATATATATATATATATATATATATATATATATATATATATATATATATATATATATATATATTACTATGTTATAAAAGAAATCTCATTATTTCTATAAAAAGAATCAATATAATAATAATATTTTTTAAATTGTACTATTGATAAAACACTATATACAATTCCAGAATGCATAATCTAACTTAATACTATCTCAGCTTACGTCATACGAATTGAATTAGTCTAACGTTAATTCCTGATGCCTAGGCAAAATCAACCGATTCTGGTCTACCTTCCCCGACTACACATCTGCATATAAAATTCAAAACTTTTCAAAGACGCTCTTATACCAAAAAACCCATTTCAAATTCTGCTCTCTCATTGTCCTCATAAAACCAGCGTTGCCGCTATAATTACCCCAACATTATTCCTGTATCTCCTTCCTTCTGTGATCGCTTTCAACAACTCACATGTAATATTTTTCCCTTTGATTTTTTTCTCTCCATGTCTCTCTAAACCCTTTCCTATTTTAACCCATTGATTTTTTCCCTTAAGGGTTTTCTAATTTGGGATGAAGATGAACATGAACTTGAACGAAACTCGAAGGAAGTTCCCTAAATGAAAATTAGAGGAAAGCTACGCGACATACCCTTTGAACACCGACACCATCGTCCGTGCTTCTAAATTCACGTTGATTTTTGTATTTTGAATTTGCATGTAAGACAGTCTGTACATATTTGCAATAAATAATAATTCTTGGGTATGCTTATGTTTTATTCCTACATAAAGCTTATCTCTTTGATTTGCAACGATATTTATTTACAAAGAATATACACCAAGTGAAGAGCTTATTGAATCTAAATTAGTGTTTATTTGCTTCGGATGATTTTATTATGCTTTTTTTTGTGATACTGTGTAGCAGTTACATGATATAGGAACTTAAGATGGTGATATTTGATTATGAGTTTTTTGGTGGGAACTATCATGACGTCTCCTCCTGTAGGTAAAATATCCTTAATCCATCTTCACCAAGTTAGATGTTAGTCCCATGATGCTTTAGTATTTATATGTCAATTTAAGTTTCCTACACTACTTCTGTTTTTGAGTTTATTAGTGCTCCATTTGATTTGGTGAACCTTGGATTGGCTACTCTTCAAACATTGTTTGCTTCTATCTTTTCTAATGTTTCAAAAATTGTGCTCGGATCTGGATGAAGATAAAGAAGGTCGGGATATAGGTTTTCCAACTTGCAACACGTAAGAAATAATTACTTTTTCCATCTTTGGGTCTTTTTTGTTTATCTTTTTTAGTTCTTGAGCTTTCATGTGAAAAAGGTTAAAAAAGAACCAGAGATGAATCAATAGAGGTTTGAAGCGTTAGAATGGAGGTTGTTTCTTTGTCTTTTTCTATCTTCGGTACACACCCTAAGACCACTAATGCATAGGTACCCTGGTAAAGCTTTTGACTCATCCCAATTTAATCCTAGGGTCGAGTCAATGTTGAATCATGAGATCTAGCAAATATTTGTCGATTATGGCAAGCCTTCCTCTATACCTGGTATCTTTTTGCTAATTAATTGTTTTCACACATACTCTACGTCGAGTGTAATTACATTTAGTGTGTATGAAAAAGTTTTATAAGAGAATGAATATAGTTTGTTTTATATTAAGGAGTTGTTGAGTGATATGGTTTTATTTATTTTCAAGTGCAAGAGGAAATGATAATTCAGTGATGGTCACTACAGGGTCAATGAAAAGGGAGGTATCAAGGACAACAAAGTGATCTGCATACCTAAAAACTATATAATCTTACCACCAACTAATTCTTATCACATAATAGTCTTAAAAACACAAACACACAAACTTCCTAACTTGAACAGTTTATTTAATATAAACCAGTTCGATTATACATCAACTTACATCAGAAAATCTCACTACAATCACACTCACTCTCAGATGAAAACTAAGAACAAAATCTAAAGAGACTATGAACTTCTATTAGAGAAACCCTAACAGATATCGAGAGAGAAAAGAAGACGATAAAAATATCTAGACATAGCCAAGAACAAGCTTCTTCTCTTAAATACTTTGGATACTCGATCAACCCGTAAACATTTAAGATCCGCGCATTAACCCGAATTATATCACCTGCATAAAATTTATACACTCTACCCACAAATAACAATATTGTACAAAACATACCCTTCAACATTTAACGTTCAGTTTGTAAAATACTAAAGGTATTTTCAACACCCCCCCACAAACTGAACATTAACACAACTTATGATTTATTATATTTAAAAACATTTATTAAACCTAGTCTATTAGAAATATATTCATGTTGAGAAGATCCAAGAGCTTTAGTTAAAACATTTGCATTTTGATTTAAAGAATCAATCTTATTAACTTTTATAATATCATTTTCAACTTTTTCTCTAACAAAATGAAGATCTACTTCAAAATGTTTAGATCTCTCATGAAATACAGGATTTAGTACAAGTTTGATTGCTGATTCATTGTCACAAAAAATATTGACTGGAGTTAAACCAGTTATTCCCAAATCATATAGTAATTTTAGAACCAAATTACCTCACAAGTTACAGACCCTAATGCCCTGTATTCAGATTCAGTGGAAGAATGAGAAACAATGCTTTGTTTCTTGCTTTTCCAGGATACAAGTGAACCAGCAAAATAAACAAGATATCCTGTAACAGACCTTCTACTAAACAAACATTTTGCCTAATCAGCATCAACAAAACCAATGAGACTAAGAGAATCAGTTTTTGTTATATGAATTCCTTTCCCTGGACAATCTTTTAAGTATCTTAACAATCTTAAAGCTATATTCACATGAGATTTATAAGGTTTATGCATGTACTGACTTAAAATTTGCACAGCATATGAAATATCAGGTCTTGTCATAGTTAAATAGATCAGTTTACCAATTAATTTTTGAAATTCTGTAATATTTACCACATAATCAGAAGGATCTAGATCACATTCTTTCTTAATAACAAGATTAGGTTCCAAAGGTGTTTTAACAGGTTTACAAGCAAGCATACCAAACTCTTGTAGCAATTCCAAACAATATTTCCTTTGATTTAGACAAATACCCTGATCTGTTCTAACTACTTCAATTCCAAGAAAATATTTCAACTCTCCTAAATCTTTTATCAAAAATTGAGATTTTAAAAAACATTTAACATTTTCTAATTCATCTTTACAATTTCCAGTGATAATAATATCATCCACATAAACCAACAAAATGATTATAACATGTTTTATTCTTTTAACAAATAATGAATAATCATTAATACTTTGTTCAAAACCAAATGAAGAAAGGGAAGAACTTAACTTCTCATTCCATTTCCTAGGTGCTTGTTTAAGTCCATAAAGTGACTTAATTAACCTACAAACTCTATTATCCTTTTTTGAATGATACCCTTCAGGAAGTTGCATATAAACATTTTCAGACAAATCACCATATAAAAAAGCATTATTTATATCCAATTGATATAAAGGCCATGCATGATGAATAGCTAAAGTTAAACAAATTCTGACAGTAACAATTTTAGCAACAGGAGAGAAAGTTTCCTCATAATCTATACCTTCTCTTTGACTGTACCCTTTAGCAACTAACCTAGCTTTATATCTTTCAATTTCTCCATTTGACTTATATTTAATTTTATAAATCCAACGACAACCAATAGCTTTTCTTCCCTTAGGAAGATCTACGATTTCCCAAGTATTATTCCTATATAGAGCTTCCATTTCTTCATTCATTGCTTTTATCCATTTAGGATCTAAAACTGCTTCACTGTAAGTTTTAGGTTCTACTGTTTTATTAAGATTAGTAACAAAGCAATAATTTTCAGAATTTAAGGCTGAGTAATTGACAGATCTTTCTATACCATATTTATGTTTTCCTTCCACAACATAATCACTGAATCTATGAGGCATATGAATACTACGTCTGGACCTTGTGACCCTAGAGGACTGTTCTTCAGAAGGACTAGTATTAATTAAAACATTTTCCTCAGTCAATAAAGAAGAATTTGGAACCACCTCATCAGATGAGGGCACATCTGCCTCACCAGACTGGTTGCTGACATCAAAAGAAACAGTCTCATCCAAGTTATGGTCTGCATCAACACCACTCAACTGATGGGCACCTCTCAGTTCATCTAAATTAGTATTGTCTAGTAAAAAACTAGAAGATATTGACTCATCATAGGAAAAAGGATCATTCACAACAACATTAGATTTATCTGTTAAAGATGAATGCTTTAGCTTGAAAGGAAAAACAGACTCATAGAATTTTATATCCCTGGAAACAAAAATAAGATTTGTATCAAGACTTAATACTTTATAACCTTTTTTATCAAAAGCATAACCAAGAAATATACACTTATCAGCTCTTTCAGAAAATTTATCAGAATTATTTAACTTTGTTGCAAAACATAAACAACCAAAAACCCTAAGTTTATCAAAAACAGGAGCAGTTTTATAAACCAACTCATAAGGAGAAGAACCATGTAAAACAGATGTAGGAGTTCTATTAATTAAGAAAACAGCAGTTAGGATTGCCTCTCCCCAAAATTTTAAGGGTAACCCAGATTGAAACATCAAAGACCTAGCAACATTAAGAATATGTCTATGTTTCCTTTCAACCACTCCATTTTGTTGTGGAGTGTGAACACATGAAGTTTGATGCAAAACACCTTTAGATTCAAACAATTGTCTCATTTTAAAATTCAAAAACTCAGTTCCATTGTCTAACCTGACTGTTTTAATTTTAACTCCAAATTGATTAAACAAAATATTAAAGAAAACAAGAACACAACCATAAACTTCATCTTTTGATTTCAACAAATAAACCCATGTAGCTCTAGAATAATCATCAACTATGGTTAAAAATACCTAAATCCTTCTGAGGTTGTCACTCTATAAGGTCCCCAAACATCCAAATGTATTAACTCACCCAGTTTAGTAGTAACATGTTGACTAACAGGAAATGACTCCCGAGTTTGCTTAGCCTTATGACATACATCATAGGGTGGCAGTAGTTCATTACCAAATGTTAATTGAGTTCTTAGAGATCCTAGGGCTTGATCAGAAGGATGACCAAGTCTATTATGCCAAGTTAATTTTGATACACAACACATAGAAACAGAATGACTATTACTACACGAATTACCTGAAGGTTCACTATTGATGTAATAGAGACCCTCAGATTCTCTACCATTCCCCACCATCTCCTTTGACTGTAAACCCTGAATTTTACAGCTATGTTCATTAAAAACAACCTCACAATTACTGTCTTTACAAACCTTATGAACAGACAACAAGTTAACATTAAAATCAGGAACAGCAAAAACATCAAAAAGAGTCAAAGAATTAGACAAATTCAAATTTCCAATTTTTTCAATTTTAGCTGAAGTACCATTAGGATGGCTAACCAGAAGATCTAATTTAGACACATCCACAGTGTCATGAAGAAGAGACTCAGAAGCAATCATATGTTGATTAGCTCCAGAATCAACAATCCACTTTAGAGGACTAACAGATGAATTAAAGGCTTGAAACAAACAAGTACCTGCCATATTAACACTGGCAGAAGTTTCCTCATTAAGCTGTCTATCACCAATAAGTTGTAAAAATTTGAGGTATTGTTCCTTTGTGAGCTGATGAAATTTTGAATCCCTACTAGAATCAGGAGTACTAGAAGGAATAGAATTACCAGAAGTAGTAGTAGAGGAATTGGCAGAAACATTTTTATTAAAGTTATTCTGATTACTGGACTCATTTCTTGACTTAAAATCCTTGGGATAACCAATTAGCTTATAACATTTATCAATTGTATGACCTTTAATTCCACAATTTTTACACTGAACAGATTGAGTCTTATTTTTATTAGTGTTGTTAAACCCAGATTTGTTATTAAACCTGCTATTAAAAGCAGCAGGTTGAGACTTGGAAAAGGATTGTGAAGGCTGAAGAGAAGACAAGGATCCATTTCTTTGAATAGATTCCTCTCTTGAAAGAATAGAAAATGCAGTTTTAACATTAGGTAAAGGTTCCATTAACAAAATATGACTTTTTACTTGACCATAGGACTCATCAAGCCCAGACAAAAACTGCATAAGTTTCATGAGATTATAATGATCTTTCATTTTGATAGCAGCTTCACAAGTACACTCAGTCAAGCTAGTAAGACCATCAAATTCCTTCCACAAGGAATCAAGTTTATTAAAATAGTCAGACAAGGAAATTCCATTTTGTTTAAGTGTATTAATTTGTTGATGTATATTAAACACCACAGATCCATCTGACTTATTATAAGTTTCAAACAAATTATTCAAAATATCCTCAGCTACCTCAGAGTAAGCTTGACTCTGATATATAGAATCAGAGATAGAAGATAAAAGCCAGGAACATACAACAGCATTAGCCCTATCCCACTTAGATTTTTTTTGACTCATCAACACTAGTTTTCTTAAGAGTACCATCAATAAATCCAAGTTTATTCCTAGCTTTGAGAGCTCTAGAAATAGAACTCTTCCATAATCGAAAATTTTCATTTCCAGTTAATTTTGTAGTAACTATTGAAGTAATAGCATTATCAGATGGATGAATGTAGAGAGGATCATCAAAGTTAATTGACTCATCCTTTCCACTTCCACTAGGTATAGAACCAGAATCACCACTCGAAGTAGTATCTCCGGCCATTTAAAAAAGGAGTAACGAACAACAAATAATACCACAAACAGAAGACAACAGTACTGATCTAACGTCCAGATGGTCACCAGGTATGTTAGGGCCCAAGACAATCAGTACAGTGTCAAAGAACAAACAAGAAAGAACATATAATGCAAGAACTAGACAATGGTGTGCACAATACAGTCACAGATTCCCAACCAGAACAATATTACCAATCAATAGAGAGAAAAAGGAACAAAACAGTCCTCACAGTGAGTTGGAAGCGACCAAAGGAATCGATTCTCTAAGTCCGTTCTCTACTAAGGTTTATCGGTGATCAAATCCGACCCCTAGAGAGTTATTTCAGAGTAGAGATTAATCGATTATGATATCTTTGAAGATCAACAGAAGCGAAGCGCTAATATCACAAGCGTTTATTTCAACTTTACTTGTTACCTGCAAGAATCAAAACATTCTCGCAGTACCAGGATCTTGAACAAGAAACATACAAAAAAAATCTATAAAGAACAGAAATGATCTTCTCAAGACGAAATCAGAAACATACCGTCCTTAGATTGACGATCCGATGATGAGAATCACGATCGACCGTCTTACAACAAAAAATCGGAGCCTGAAAGCTCTGATACCATCTTAAAAACACAAACACACAAACTTCCCAACTTGAACAGTTTATTTAATATAAACCAGTTCGATTATACATCAACTTACATCAGAAAATCTCACTACAATCACACTCACTCTCAGATGAAAACTAAGAACAAAATCTAAAGAGACTATGAACTTCTATTAGAGAAACCCTAACAGATATCGAGAGAGAAAAGAAGACGATAAAAATATCTAGACATAGCCAAGAACAAGCTTCTTCTCTTAAATACTTTGGATACTCGATCAACCCGTAAACATTTAAGATCCGCGCATTAACCCGAATTATATCACCTGCATAAAATTTATACACTCTACCCACAAATAACAATATTGTACAAAACATACCCTTCAACATTTAACGTTCAGTTTGTAAAATACTAAAGGTATTTTCAACAAATAGTAATATTAATTTTTCTTTTATTTTCTTTTTATTTGTTTAAATTTGATTTAGAAATAATGAGTGACAAAATGTGTGAATTATTGTGGAAAATAGATTTTTCATTATCGCACAAGAAGACGAAAACCATTGTAATTGATTTTATCAATGTGTTACTATTTTGGTATGCTTACATTGATCTATTTACCGATGCATAGTGAAAACAGACTATGTTGGTACTACTCATATTGGAAGGTTTATCGTGTTTTGACCATTAGTGGCTTGCACATGTCTTTTTTCTTCAAGCATCAACCTATGCATACTTTATTTTTCTCTTAACAGGTTCTCCAAAATTCTTTCAAAGTTCACATTATTTGGACAATGAGTGAATTGTTGCCATGCTCAAACTTGTAAACATTTGGATTAAAACTCCAATGTAGATGGTCGTGAAACTTAAGGTAAATATTTTGAAATTATTATGTTCTCATGACATGACTGTGGCATCGTGGAATTCTGTGGATTTGAAGTTCCTTGAATCTGCTGATATGTTAATTGGTTTCCATGTTGGGATTTGCGACTCAAAGCCTATTAAAGTGTACAAGTAGGTGTTGTTTGTTTTTTTAAAACAAGTACTTCAGCCCACTTATTGCTGCGCCGCGCAGCACACGCGCAACACTTGGTCATTCACAACTGTTTGTTTTTCAGAAAACTTCTGACTTAAAAACTGTTGCGCGTGTGCTGCGTGGCGCAACACTAAACCAACTGCTTCAAATCTCTTCACGCCTTAGTTTATGTTACTGCAGCAGTCTGCAGACGTTAAAAAAACAAACATACTTTTTATTAAATGTTGCACCTGTTTGTTCCACCTCTTCTGCTACAGATGATTGCAGAGGTGGTCCGCAGACTTCAATCATTTTTCTCTTTAAAAAACAAACAACACCTTAGTCTGTTTCCGGTGGATCATCACATATTTTCTTGGTTGTCAATTTTTCCCCGAATAGGCTACTTTCCTGCTGGTGGTTGTTGAATATTGCTCTTCAAGGACAGTGAAGACTTTTTAGCTATGGTTTCTCCTTGGTTGTCCTTCATTATGATGTTTAGTTCATGTTTTTGCCTAGACGTTATATTGACATTCCTGATTAGTTGGTGATCTTCAAACATGTTTGTTAAATTTCATTAAATAAGCATTAAATATTACAGATGTCACCAATTTATTGGGTAGGGGATATGTAGAAACAAAAAGTAGAAGGATATTTAATTTCTCTTTTTTTAATTGGGTGTTTTTTTTGGTGATGTCTATAATTGTATTCAACTACTTAGGATTAGATAGGCGGTTATAATAAATAGTAAATGCTTTAAGAAAAAATTAGATGAACATTCAGGTAAATTTTTACTACTTATTTGTTTTCTACATCGATTTTTTCAATTATTGAAAATAAAATATAAATAAAAAACAATAGATCGAAATTATTATTTTTAATCTTTAAAAAATGTCACGAATCAAATTTATAAGTGGAAACAATAATCAAATTTTATCAGGAAAGGACCAAAATAATTTTAAAATAAACTTCCAAATATGGATTAAATTTGTGAAAATAATATTTTAGATATGTGTGGTATGTTGTGATATTTTTTTATATGGTTAATAAAAATACGAAAAAGAGAAGGATGGTATTAAGAAAATCAATTACATTTTTTATCTATCATATTTACAAGTATACATTAAGATTATTATAAAGGTATCATTAATACTTATGCATGGATATGATTATTGTTTATAAAAATATACCAATAAAGTTATAAATTTATTTTAATAATCTACAAAATTAAAAGTTATGTAAATGTGTATGAAATAAAGGATAATAATACAAAATAATAAATCCTAGGGAAAACCTACAAGTAAAACCCAAAAGCCAAAATACTAAATAAACTCACCATCCACACAAAAAAAAAAAAAAAAAAAACAAAAAAAAAAAAAAAACAAAACAAAACACAAAACAAAACAAAAAAAGGTCGTTAAACAAAAACCATAAATTCTTAGTTCATTTTTTAATTTTCAACAACCTAAACCACAAATCTCGAAGCCTTAAGCCTAAACCCGAAACCCACCTTGTTAGCCCTAAATCTTAAAGGAAACTATATGTCGAAAGAAGAAACAATTTACTGACCGTCGAAAGTAATGTATGTTGAAAAGAATGGTGACACATTCCATGACTTATGGAGAGGGAGTGGTGGAATGCATACATCATCAATTGCATGTAACTTTGGGCTTAAAATGAGGTACATGATATTGTAATGTTTTTAATATTTTTAGGCTTAAAATGGAATGTTTTATATCAATAACCCAATTTGTAGTAAATACGTTATTGGAAACAAGGTTGCCGAAGAGAAGTCAATGAGGGTACTAATGGTTTCCCTTGGTAGTCAAATATTTCATTGTCTTTTTTTTTTATATATATAACTTGTAAAGGTTGGCTGGTTAGTCTTTGTTTGTTCTATTTACAATATGTTAAGTAAGTTTTGTAATATGTTTATGCTCTCAAATGTCATAAAGTTTTTCCATATTTCGTATTTTTTTACCTTCAAATAATATAAATATGTTGGTTAGTATTTGTTGTGGATGTTCATGTCAAATAATGTCAATACCTAGGCATTCTAAATCTTGTGATGCTTATTATATGAGCAAATTACAGGAAAATGACAATGTACGTTTTTTTTCGTATAAACGATGTACATCATTTTTACACATAATAGCAAGATAATTACATGTAAATAGTTGATATACTACCTATTTACATTCTTTAATGATAATATGATTATGTAATCAATAATAGCAATGTTACAAATTCTTGTCCACAGTCTTTTACTATTGAATTGGTGTGGCTCTAGTGCAAATATACCAACAATTCAATCTATTATAAAATACATTGTTGTAATGGAAAGTAATAAAAATATGATGCTCTAATGAAATCCCATTACGGATCACACCTCTAACAACTATACCACTAATTTTGGTTAAACTCTTAGCCTAAAACCGAAAATCGAACACCCAGAACCTATAAGGAAACTATTTTCCAAAATAACATACAATATGTGCTCTTTGTAATATGTCATGTTTCCGAAAGTGAAACTAATTGTAGAAAAGAAATTATTCGCCGAATGAACTAATTGCCGAACCAATTTATTAGCCACCGCCGCTTTGCGCGGGCACACAGCTAGTGTGTGTGTGTCTATATATATATATATATATATATATATATATATATATATATATATATATATATATATATATAAACAGGGTTTAGACTTCCCATTTGTATATACATGTATACGTTTACATTCTTCCTCTTTTAGTTCGATATCAGAGATTTATCATCAGGTTTGTTATTCTACATCTGGCTTCTTCCTGTAATAGTAGACATATAAAAGTATGCATTCTCTTCTTCCTGTTACCTCTTCTTCATATGTTAATTTCTTATTCCTGTTTTCTTTATGTTTTCATTCTCTCTATATTTTAAGTTTCTTCATCGTTGCATCATATACAACAGAAAACAGAACACCAGGTTAATTTTCTTTGTATTTAGATTAATCATCCCCTATGTGTTTTATATGTTACCATGGATCCCATGTTTTATAAAGAAATGTAGACCTTTCCAAACACCTGCAAGAACAGAACTTAATACAAAACAAACAAAAACAAATAACTTTGTATATTCTAACCTACAAAATTTGATTGAGAAAACATGAGTTAGATTATAATGGTTGTTACCTGAGAAATGGTGAGATGAACTGACTTCCATTCCAGGTTTCCGTCTTCTACATTGCCATTGCCCAGTTCGCCTTCGGTGTGAGAGAAAATCCTATGTAACCCCAAATGAATTTATTCTTACCAAAGAAAACACCGTTGTTGATTCCGAATCGACAAAAAACGAACCTATATAGACAATTGTAAGAACCCTTATTAAAAAAAATCAAAAAATTGAATCAATTAACTTGTAATTTCATAAATTAGTGTCATGTCTTTGGGGATTCATCAACGACCGATGAAAGCAAAAGCTGAATTGCCTCCTTAGAAACGATAGGTAGAGAAACAGAAAAAAAAGCCACATCAATGACGACGGAAAAGGCAGACCAACGACATCAACTTTGTTGTAGAACCTATGTGAGAGTAGAAGAGATGTTGGATTTGTTTACTATGAACGACTTCTTGCTTCCTTTTGTCACACCTTCTCCCTCCTTTTCTTTTCTCTTCTTTTGTTGTGTTTTATCTTTTTAGAAGATATAACTGCAACATTAATTTCCTCGACTTTTATCTATATTCAAATTTTGATATATTTTTTAAGTGATTATTATAACTCAATCGAATATATGTCATTTTTAGGGTTAATTATCAATTTATTTTAGTAACGTCTTAACCACTTCTTTAAATCTAACTATTTTTATCATTAACAAAATCATAGTTATAAATACATTTACAACAAATACACAAACATTCTTCGTCTTTCATTTCCTTTTCTTATGTTTATCATTTTTATAATATAAAATTACAAAATGTTGTTTATCTTTGTTAGAATATAAAATTATAAAATATCCCCTAAACTATATTAGTACTTGCAATATCTTTTATTAATGATCATAATACGATTTACGATTTACAATTATTAATAGTATTTTTTAACCCGTGATTTCCACGGGTTTTAACCTAGTTATCTTATATCTTTTATTTTGGATTTGTTTTTGTGCTAGCCCTTACAAAAGTTTCTGGTTCTGCCACTGGCAGTTAGTATTCCCATTTAACTATAACCGTTAATACTCAGAGCGAGATACGTATGTATAGAACTATACGGGGTGACACCCTTCCCTGCGGTTGCTAGCCACAATCTCGACGGATCAATCGAAGCGGGTGATAATTATCTTTAGTTTAACCACGATGTCCAATGAAGCGTCGTAAAGGGGTTATATCTAGTCACATAGCTCGGTTATAGAACTCACTACAAGCATTAATCAGACATTTTATTTAGAAACCACCGATTCGGTTTCTTTGTTTATCAAGCATTTTGAGTAAGGATTTACTCATTACTTCTCTAGAAACCATGGTTTTGGTTTCTTTGTTTTTAAAACGTTTTGAGTATGGATTTACTCATGATTTCTCTGTTATCAAACGTTTTAAGTATGAATTTACTTATGGTTAATCTCTTTATCAAGCATTTTAAGTATGGATTTACTTATGATTTATCTCTTTATCAAACATTTTAAGTATGGATTTATTTATGGTTTATCTCTTTAACAAACATTTCAAGTATGGATATACTTATGATTTATCTCTTTATCAAACATGGTTTTAACTACAAAAGGAATATTCTTTAGACTTTTAATGTATCATTACTACGGTTAGCAGAAAACCTATAACTCCCACCAACCTTGTGTTGACTCTCGAATTACATGTATTCTCAGGAGATCATTGACCAGTTTTAGCAGAAGAAATGTTCATGGATTTCAGGCGACCTAATTTTATCTAGCTTTTGTTTTATCGGCCTATTTATTAAGCCAATCTATGAATTTAATATTATTATTGTATGAACCATGTATTTGAACCTTAAAGGGGGATATACCTACTGTGATGTTATGTTTGTAACTTATGATGTATATTCAATTTGCTTGTGATCTATGCAGCTATCACGGTCCAAAATCTTATAGCGGTCACTTGTCGTGATTTAAAATAGCAGTTCTCGCGGTGGGATTGCGGTTATATATATATATATATATATATATATATATATATATATATATATATATATATATATATATATATATATATAGAGAGAGAGAGAGAGAGAGAGAAAGAGAAAGAAAGAGCGAGAGAGAGAGAGAGATAGGTTCAGGTGTTCAAAGTAATTATTGTGTGATTGTATGCATAAATGTGGGTCAATCAAAATTAAATAATTAAATTAATAAATAAGGGTAATTTAGTAAATTGTTTAGTAACTTCCAAAAATAATCCCTATAATCATGGTTTTGACTTTTACCATAATTTATCTAGGCTTATATCTAGAGTCGTTCCCCTCTTTATCTAAAAACCAAATCTTTGCCGATCTGCAAAATTGGAATAGACTACAAAATCGATATTTAGTTCTACAAAAATTGATTGTCATCGCCATCAACAATTAGACATCGACTTCATCTGCCCGCCATGTTTACTCTATCACTCGTCGCTCCCTTCCGACGTCCACACCTCCGACCGATCCCATCAGGTGAAATTGAAGTTTATTCGAGTTTTACCGGTTGCCATCACCACCGGCGTATATATATAAACTTTTTTTGATTCCCTTTTCGAAATCGATCGACCATGAAGACTCAGTTGGATTCATGTTCCTTTTTCTTTGTGTTTCACTGCTGTGAAAAACCACCACCGAGGGGTGGTGGTGTTCCTACTGTTGTTCATCGAACACCAACAAGAACCACTTTTTCCTCACCATTCTTACCGATCAACAACAACTCAAACCACCTGCCATCTATAGCAATCTCCACAACTCCCTTTTCACTATTATTGGTAATTCTGGAGAGACCTCGATGCAGCAGTCACCTAGCATCGATTACATGTAAGCTTCATCTAGCATATCAAGAAATATGTTCAAGAATATTTTTATTATTTTATGGTTTAAGGATATTTTTATTTTTGAACATACTCAAACATATTCTATCAAAATGTCCGAATTAAAACCTTATAATTCGTAAAATCGGATTTTTAAAATTAATAGAATCTTTTATCCCTTAAAATATGCAAATTTCCTTTATTAAATATATATTAATTGACTAAAATACCCTTCTAGTTAAATTAGATGGTATTTTTCAATTATATTTAATTCAATAATATATATTAATCACTTTTTTAAAATAAGTAAAATGATTGGCCCACAAATATTCATACATTCACATAATAATTAGTTAGAATACAATAACCTAAGCATATATATATATATATATATATATATATATATATATATATATATATATATATATATATATATATATATATGTTATAAAATATTAGTTTGTGAATGATCGTTTGATTCTCCATTTCTCCCATAACTCCCCATCATTATTTAGCATTAGTAACAACCATTTCAATGTGTTTTATGAATGTAATAATACACTATCATAATGTGCATTCATATTATAGCTCATCTTTCATCTTACTTGGATAGTATAAATAGTGGAAAAAATTATTTATCATGGATCCTTGATGTTGAAATCCACCTTGATGCTATGGGTCTTGGAAACATCATAAAGGATGTAAATCCTTTAAATGAAGCATCAAGCCAAGAAAAGGCTAAGACGATGATTTTCCTTCACCACCATCTCGATGAAGGATTAAAAGCTGAATACCTCACTGTCAAAGATCCAACTGATCTTTGGAATAATCTGAAAGAGAGGTATGATGATCAAAAAACGGTGATACTTCCTAGAGCTCGCTTTGACTGGTTACACCTTGGCTACAAGATTTTAAATTTGTGAGTGAGTATAATTTGGACATGTTCAAAATTACTTCCTAACTAAAACTATGTGGTGAGACTATAACTGATGAAGACATGCTAGAAAAAACCTTCTCTACTTTTCATGCCACTAACATGCTCCTGCAGCAGCAATATCGTGAGAAAGGTTTTAAAAAATATTGTGAATTAATCTCATGTCTTCTTGTGGCTGAACAAAATAATAAGCTCTTAATGAAAAATCACCAATCACGTCCGACCGGTTCTAGTCCATTCCCTGAAGTGAATGCGACGTCATCTAATTATAACGGTCGTGGGTCTACCCGTGGCCGTGGCCGTGGTCGAGGTCGTGGACGTGGTGGAGGCTGTCATAATAATCGTCCCAACAATAATAATAATATAAGTAACCACCAGAAGTGGGAAAATAACAAAAACCCAGATCCTAATGATAAAAATGGTCATGGCAAAAAGAAAGTTGAAAATGTTTGTCACCGATGTGGAATGACCGGTCATTGGTCGCGTACATGTCGCACTCCAAAGCATTTTGTTGATCTTTATCAAGATTCTCTAAAATATAAAGAAGGAAAAAATGTGGAAACAAATTTCGTTCAAAATTATTTTTCCGAAGATCAACTAGAAATGAGACATTTGGATGTCGCCGATAATCTTGCCAACACAGAAGAGACAAACGGTGTTATGGATGGTGATGGAAGTACTCAATTTTTCCGATAAAAAGAGATGGATATGGCATATCATGAAATTGTTGGTTTTCTAGTATCATTTTATTTTTCCATTATGTTTGTTTAGAGTCATTGTCATGGTCAAGAATAATATGTAGTTTTGTTTAATGTCTTTTATGATTTTTATGTCATAATCGTTTCATCAGAAGAGATCTCGATGATTCTGCTCAAAATAATAATATATGACTTTATTTATCTAAGTTGAATATTTCTTATTTATTATTATTTTATTATATATTTTTATTTTGAAGAGAAATATGGATATTCGCAAAAGAAATGAGGAAGATATATGTCTTGCAGACAGTGCAACAACGCATAGCATTTTTAATAATGAAAAATATTTTGCTTACTTATCAATTGGAGAAACAAATGTTAATACAATAACGGGTAGTGCAAAAATGATTGAAGGCTCCGGAAGAGCGAATATCATATTACCACAAGGGACAATAATTACAATTGGAGATGTATTATTTTCATCAAAATCACCAAGAAATTTATTAAGTTTTAAGGATATTCGGTCCAACGGATATCATGTTGAAACAACCAATGATGGTGATAAAGAGTATCTCAATATTACAAAAATGATATCGGGTAAGAAAAGTCTTTTGGAAAAATTACCCGTATTGTCCTCCGGATTGTATTATACAAATATTAGAATGACTGAATCTCATACTATTGAAAATAAAAGGTATGATAACATCTACAAAGTTTGGCATGACCGGTTGGGCCTTCCCGGATCATTTATGATGCGCAAAATAATTGAAAGTTCAAGTGGACATTCCTTAAAAAACCAGAAGATTTTTCAAGCTAACGAATTGTCTTGTGTTGCATGTTCTTAAGGAAAATTAATTTCCCGTCCATCATTGAATAAAGTTGAGTATGAAAGTCCTAGTTTTTTAGAAAGAATTCAAGGGGATATATGTGGACCAATTCATCCACCATGTGGACCATTTAGATATTTTATGGTCTTAATTGACGCGTCAACTAGATGGTCACACGTGTGCTTGTTATCTAGCCGTAATCTCGCTTTCGCAAGATTACTAGCACAAATAATCCGCCTAAGGGCACATTTTCCCGATTATCCAATTAAGAAAATTCGACTTGACAATGCTGAAGAATTTACATCACAAGCTTTTAATGACTATTGCATGTCGATTGGGATAACTATTGAACATCCTGTTGCATATGTTCATACACAAAATGGTTTAGCTGAGTCGTTAATCAAACGCCTTCAATTAATTGCAAGACCATTACTAATGCATTCTAAACTTCCTACATCGACATGGGGACATGCAATTTTACATGCGGCATCACTTATACGCATCAGACCAACTAGTTATCATAAGTTCTCCCCTATTCAACTGGTTTGCGGCCATGTACCAAATATTTCCCATCTAAGGACGTTCGGATGTGCAATTTATGTACCCATTTCTCCACCTCACACAAAAATGGGTCCTCAAAGAAGAATGGGAATTTATGTTGGATACGAATATCCATCTATAGTAAAATATTTAGAACCATCAACTGGAGATTTATTTACAGCTAGATTTGACGATTGTCATTTTGATGAATCAGTTTTTCCAACATTAGGGGGGGAAATAAAGAAGCTGGAGAATAAAATATCTTGGAATGAATTATCACTTTCAGTGTTAGATCCTCGTTCAAGTCAATGTGAACTTGAAGTGAAAAAGATAATTCATTTACAAAATATAGCAAATCAATTGTCAGATGCATTTACTGACCATAAGAGAGTAACAAAGTCTCATTTACTAGCTGTAAATGCTCCAGTTAGAAATGATATCCTAGAAGGAAAAAATAAAACTACAAATGAATCAAAGGCACGCCTGAAGCATGGAAGACCAACCGGTTCCAAAGATAAAAATCCTCGAAAACGAAAGGGTGCAAATATAATTGATGGTCCAAAAGAGAAAACAAAATCTTTTGAAAAGATTAATGAAGCTCCAGAAGAGCCCAATGACATAACAAAAGAAACTGAGGTACCTGAAAATTATGAAAATGAAGAGATCTTAATAAATTATGTCATGACAGGAATAAGATGGAACCGAAATAAGATAGACGTCGATGATAATTTTTCATATCATGTTGCGTGCGAGATTATGGAAGAAAATGAGGATGTTGAACCTAAATCTATAGATGAATTTAGAAATAGAAAAGATTTGCCAAAATGGAAATATGCAATAAATAAAGCGCTTAATTCTCTTACTCAACGAAAAGTTTTTGGACCTGTAATCCATACACCAAACGGAGTAAGACCAGTGGGACACAAATGGGTATTTGTGCACAAAAGAAACAAGAAGAATGAAGTTGTGATATATAAAGCAAAACTTGTTGCACAAGGTTTTACCCAAAGGCCCAGAATTGATTATGAAGAAACATACTCTCCTATGGTTGACACAATTACATTCCGTTATCTAATAAGTCTGGCAACACATGAAAAATTGGAGATGCGTCTAATGGATGTAGTTACCGCCTATTTATATGGTTCACTTGAGAATTATATTTATATGAAAATCCCAAAAGGGTTTAAGGTGCCAGAAGCATAAACTCCTAATTCTCGTGAAGTATATTCGGTAAAATTAAATAAATCTTTGTATGGATTGAAACAATCTGGCCGTATGTGGTTCAATTGTTTAAGTACATTTCTTTTAAAAGAGGGCTATAACAATGATCCATTAAGCCCATGTGTATTCATAAAAAGATCCGGATAAGAATTTGTGATAATTGTTGTTTACGTAGATGATTTGAACATAATTGGAACTCCTGGAGAATTTGAAAATGCCACTTCTTGTTTGAAAGAAAATTTTGAAATGAAAGATCTTGGTAAAACGAAATTTTGTTTGGGTCTTCAAATTGAGCACACCAAAAATGTAGTTTTTGTACATCAATCTAGTTATCTAGAAAAGGTGCTTAAAAAGTTTTATATGGATAGCTCACATCCATTGAGTACACCGATGGTAGTAAGGCATTTAGATGCCAAAAAGGACCAGTTTCGGCCTTGTGAAAACATGAAAAACTTCTTGGTCCCGAAGTACCATATCTTAGTGCTATTGGTGCACTGATGTATCTTGCTAATAATACGAGACCTGATATATCTTTTGCTGTAAACTTATTAGCAAGATATAGTTCTTGCCCAACAAGAAGACATTGGAATGGAGTTAAACACATTCTTCGATATCTTCGAGATACAATGGATATGGGCTTATATTATTCAAATTCATCAAATGCATAGTTAATTGGTTATGCAGATGCTGGATATTTGTTTGAACCACACAAAGCTCGATCCCAAATAGGTTATTTATTCACTTGTGGAGGTACCGCAATCTCTTGACGTTCTGTTAAACAAACTTTAGTTGCAGAGATTATAGCAATTCATGAGGCAAGACGTGAATGTATTTGGTTAAGAAATTTAACTCATCACATTCGTGAGAGTTGTGGTCTAACTTCTAACAAGGACGCTCCAACCATACTATATGAAGATAATGCGGCTTGTATAGCCCAATTCAAGGAAGGGTTTATCAAAGGAGACAGAACCAAACATATATCACCAAAGTTTTTTTTTACTCATGATCTTCAAAAAGAGCGTGGCATCAACATCCAGAAAATTCAATCAAGTAACAACTTGGTAGATTTGTTCACTAAAGCGCTCCCTACATCCAAATTTGAAAACATGGTACAAAATATTGGAATGCGACGCTTTAAGGAAATCAAGTGATGTGATGATCAGGGGGATTTGGAAACATATTGTACTCTTTTCCTTAGCTATGTTTTTCCACTAGGTTTTCTTAGCAAGGTTTTTAACGAGACAATTGTTCCAAATATCTATTATTAATCATGTACTCTTTTTCCTTAATAAATGGTTTTTCCCATGAGGTTTTACCTATTAAGGTTTTAACGAGGCATGATACAATCGTCATTCAAGGGGGAGTGTTATGAAATATTAGTTTGTGAATGACCATTGGATTCTCCATTTCTCCCATAACTCCCCATCATTATTTAGCATTAGTAACAACCATTTCAATGTGTTTTATGAATGTAATAATACACCATCATAATGTGCATTGATATTATAGCTCATCTTTCATCTTATTTGGATAGTATAAATAGTGAGCCATATGTATTAGGCACTTGATGATTTCATCACAAGTATTGGAATAAAAGTTCTCTCTACTCTTATTTCTTTCTTTACTTTATAATTTATATTGTTATTTGACCATATTTTATAACAATATATATATAATCACAAAAAGTAACATGTTTACAAGTTAAAACTATAACTAGTTGCACAAAAAGAGTTACAAATCAAATGCATAACCGATGTTTGATTAAAATTAGAAAATAGATGCATTAACCGAGGTTTAATTTCAAATTAACTGAGTTTTTATATTTGTGTCTGTTCCAACTTATTTCCATTTGGTTTATTCCGAGTTCTAATTACGTCACAACGTTAAGAAAGGAGATTAGGATTATAATATTACAAGTGGTGGTCTAATCCATATCAAAGTACTTATTTTTCTTTATAAATCTGTATAAAAAGCCCAAAAAATCAAATAGCAGGAAAAAACTGGGATACCGGTATTGAAATATCGGTGAAATAGTGGCTGATATCGATGATAATCTCGGCTCCGATATTTCAGAATGCTATCTGTAACTAGGATTTTGCAAACACTCGCAAAACGCTATCTTATCGAGATCTTGGCGCTATTAACTGCATAGCTTGTGATTCATGAACTAAGTCGCACAACACCAACATATTACGCTGCCTCAGGCGGGGGTGTAACAGGAAGTTAGTATAGTTCATTTATACTTATTACAACCTTACACACTAAAGTTCATACAAGTATGTTGTATTTCCATACACCTTGTATGACGTTATGTTGTTATAACTCGATAATCATTTATCGATCATCTATTTTGTTACATACGTATTGTAGTGATAAATGTACCGATGTACATACAGTTCAAAGTTTGAAAGGGGAATGTACTTTCATTGAAGATTTTTCTAATATATCATAATAAGGGTTTATGTCATTTTTGGTCACTTAACTTTTGGTTTTTTGTTCATTTGGTCACTTAACTCTCTTTAAGTTTTAAAGGTCATCAAACTTTTGGCTTTGTGCTCATTAATCACTTAACTTTTTAGTCACCTAACTTTTAAAATTGTGTTCATCTAGTTACTAAACTTTTAATTTTTTTTAAAAGTTTAGTGACTAAATGAACACAATTTTAAAATTTACGTGACTAAATGAGCACAAACTTAAAGTTAGGTGAGTAAATGCGACTAAACCAAAAGTTAAGTGACTAAATGAGCACAAAGTCAAAAGTTTGATAACCTTTTAAAACTTACAAATAGTTAAGTGACCAAATGAGCACAAAACCAAACGTTAAGTGACTGAAAACGACCTAAACCCGTCATAATAATTGTGTGCGATATATTATTTGTACCTTAACTATGGTTGACTTTCGCAAAATTGACGGGTGTCACACTTGGTAAGTAGAGGTTGTGGTGAGTGGTGACTAGGGTTTTGTGAAATGGTGGGTTGTGAAAAAAATGCCGGTGAGGTGTCGGGTGTAAGAACGTACATAGCCCGCGTCATGAAGGGGATCAAGTTTTGAATTTATCGCAAATCCGTCGCTAATCTGTCACTTATCCGTTAGTAATCCGTTGCAATTGTTTCAAAAATCCATCGCTATTCGTTGTTAATCTGTCGATATACATCGATATCATTCGATAATCCGAAATCTTAGGGGTCCATTTTTTTACTATTCGCACATAACATTCAAAGTCAACGAACCATAATGACATGTTTACTCAAGAAAGTGTGGGAGGAGTGAGTGTGGTAATACGAAAGAGCAAAATATTGCTCACTAAAACCTCCTATGAAGGTAGTATTTATAGTGTTAATTGGTGTATGATGTATTTTTTTACATGTTTTCTCTGATGAGCTCCTCTATATAATGGGCAAGCACAATTATTTATTTGGACAGAAAAAGTTGATTCTTTAGTCGTTTCGAGCCCAAAATACGATACTAACTGAGTGTGGATCCGATCCGTTGGTGAGAGTCTCACTACATAAATTCTCACATATACTTTTTGGTTTCTACTGATTTTATGTCAACGGAATCATCCTAATTAAAAGAGCCGAATCTCATATTATTCATCAGTCATCATACTCCGGGATAAATATCTAAAATGTCGACAAACAAATTGTTGACAGTTCATTACAGTTTCAAATGCATATAATAGTATAATCTTCCAAACAAAAAAAAGGGTGTTTTGGTATATAGACAACTCAAAGTTGGTATCGATGTATTGACGTGAAACGGATTATATGAATCTTTTATGCCGTAATGGAAGATCCCACACCAAACTTTATTCCTAGACACATGAAAAGGTAACTTCGAATACCGTTACTACACCGATTGTATTTTAGTTTTATAACTATACATCAATCATATATCTAAAATGCATGTAAAACCCTTGTATCAACCCTTATATCATTCGATCACCCATACTCTAATATATATCACAAAATGACAATATTACTCAAAGAAATCTTGCGAACTTACGATATTACTTTTTCAATGGTCCCAGGCTCTTAAGACTAATATCCTTTTTGTGTCTTTTTTTTTTTTATTAATAATTTTACCTTCAGAAAAATTTACATTCACAACGAATGTTTTTTTTAATGGTTTTTCAATTTCCTTTTGGTTGTAATAGTAATATTTTCAATCAAGTGTTTAAGATAATATCACCTACATATATAATAAAATCTTTACAAAAATATGTTTGGCTCTTTATGTTCAAAAAAAAAAAAAAAAAAAAAAAAAAAAAAAAAAAAAAAAAAAAACTCGCTTCCTCCAACATAAGACTTATTTGTGATGTACTTAGTTTGGCTTACATTTCAGAGGAAATGTACAATTAACAGACTTCACGGTTTTAATATTCCGGAAAACAACATTATTTTTCTAGAAAAAAAGTAAACTGGCCAATTTACCCAGCCTTTTTTCTTTGAGTAAAGTGTTATTTTTTTGATATTCTATAAAGGGGTTTCGAATGAAGGGCTTCTTATACTTTATAGAATATATATATTTTATTCTAGTGATAGTAAAACTAAAATTAAAGAATTAAGCTGCAAAGGAATGGACTGAATGGGTCAAGCGCCAAACTGTATTTAGACGTATACAAATTTGTAAAATCATTTTGTTCCAACAAGAATATGTGACCATTGTAGTGATGTAGCTTTAATAATCAAATTTTAATTTGTTAATTATTTATAAAATTCAAACATCAATAGAAATTGCTTACGAGACAGTGAGTCAGGGACACATGACACAAACTATTAATTATACATTTGTCCTACTACATAATGCCGCCTTTACTATAAATGATTATTAACTAGTGACGAATTTTTTTTGAAAAGTGTTGTATGCTTTTGACGAGTATCATATAAATTGATAAATATGGAAATTTGGTCATATAAATATCATTATTGAAATTACCCATGCAATTGTCCTCATAATCCCGTAAGATGATTTAGATTTAGGCCTAAATATAATATAAAATTTTCTTTGATGACATTATTATTTACCTTATATATGTTGGTGACCATTTTTTAAAATTTTGGTATACTCCGATCTTGTCCTATAAGGTTATAAGTTTAGTCAGACATTTTTCTTATATGGTCAATTATAGCAAGATCTACAAGTATCAAAACAAGATTGTACACAAATGTTACTTAGTGACACGATGGCCATGATGGGATACTCTTTTGGTGAATACAACATTTTTAGTTTTTTTACTGTACTGATAAATGGTGTTAATTTGGGGTACCTAAATTCCACATGGGACATCCTTTCGTGTCCGGAAGGGAATAACATGCTGTAAGATTCTATAATTTTCAATAAATTTTAAAATTTTAAAATAACATAAATCATTAATTTAATATATTTTATTAAAAAAACGAAATATCAAACATAGGATGATTTCAGTTTCCAAACATTATTAGTTATCATTCTAATTTTATGTAAACATAACTAATTCAATATCAATTTAAAAAACCCACCTCGAGCCAGTGTATACGGTCACACCTTGCCATCATGTGTACATGAAACAATATTTTTAAAGGGATAAAAGGTAAGTACAAAGCTTAGTGAATTTCACAAACACACAATATCGTATCATACAATCCTTACCTTTAGACACACACAGATACAAACGGTTCAACACACAACCACGTATGCATGTCAAATAACGAATTAGTAACATACATACGTCTACCGGGACATATTGGCTAGGCCAGATCCCTATGCTCAGTACATCGAGCCTTTGGGACACATTGGCTAAGTCCAATCCCTCGTACCTAAACCCATTAGGACACACTGGCCAAGCTCGATCCCCCTTGGTCAGTTCGTCGAGCCCTTGGGGCACATTGGCTACGCCCGATCCCCATTCGGATGCGCTGAGTCATACCATGCATAGTCCTCAATACGTGAGGGAAACTATAGTATCACTAGAATCTAACACCGCCTAGTGCTACCCACATAAACAACACTTAGCACACACAAGCTAACGTAAAGAAAATACAATACTACACCGTGTAATGAGAAAACTCACCTCCAAAAGCAATGCAATCTCCAAAGCAACCCAGAACTCACTTGTTTATTCTTGTCCTTCACATTTCCTAATGATAATGATTTAAGTTAAATTTAGTTACATATTTTCCCTAATTATGAAAATAGACTAAGGGGTTAAATTTCAGCTTTCTACATAAAATTGGGTTCTGTTCGGGACCTATTTTTCCTACCATAAAATCGATATTTTTTAAAACTATATCACATGCAAATAGATTAAGTTCTTAGCTTTAAAATTAGTATCCGCACACCTCCATATGATTTCTTTCTACCATTTATGGACAATTTTTACAAATCTGCTTTGCATAGCAGTTCATTCCGGATAAGTTTGGGTAAATGGTCGATATTACCCTAATTAGAGGCATATCTGGTTTCTCGTCAAAACTTATGAAATAAAGTAGACTCAATATTAGAACATTGTGCACTGGTGTCGATCACAACCAACTTCCCTTGTATCAGTTATGATTTTTACAAAAATAGGACAGAACAGTGAACTTTGCAAAAAAAAAAAAAGGGGTTTTCATGTGTTCTCAAGTACTAGAAGTGGGAGGAAGATGATTACATACCAAGAACTTGAACCTTGATCCTCCATAATTACTTTCTCCTTCTTACATCCATCGATCAACCCCTTTTCTCTTCCTTCTTCTTGATCACGACGACTCACACCCATACACAACAATGAGGCAACTAGGCCATAGGGTATGAACCCTCAAATTGTCTGCCAATTTTTGTGGGCTTCAAGGCCCCCTTGACCCTATTATGCAACTTAAAGATATTCCACTTTATCCCCTTTAACTACTAGCACAAAATTCAATTAACCCTCAGTGCTAGATTTTGACATTTATTTGTTTCTTTTTCTATTATTTGACTTTAAACCCCACAACTTCTCTTTATGTTATTCAATATGATTTTCTTAACATCATATTATTATTTATTTGAACCCAAATTTATATTTCTAAACTCCATAAATCATTTTCTCTAATATTTATTGATTTTAAACCTAAAACAGAAAACGAGGCGTTACAACTCTCCCCCGCTTGAATATGGCTTCGTACTCAAAGTCTCCTTTAGCAAACAAAGTTGGATAATGTGCTTGTATCTCTGCTTTCGACTCCAAGGTCCACTCAGAACCCTTCCGATGCTGACACTTAACCTTTACTTGCAAAATCTATTTGTTTCGTAGATCCTTTGTTTTTCTCTCAAGGATGACAATTAGCTTCCCAATTTGGAAGTCCTCCAATGGAACCACTGTTGTCTCATCCACCCAACACTTCTGAAGCTCAAACACCTGGGAATTTTTGTGTACCAATCTCCAACTCATTTGACAATTAGAGTAATATGTTATTTTCCCTACTCGAGAAATTACCTTTGTACAAACCAATGTATCAAGGCCCTAACTTTTCCCTCTTAGAAACCCACATCACCCCTTTCCAAGGTGAGACACTCAATGAAACATTATCTCTTAGCGTAAATTCCAAATTGGATCACCTCTTGTCGGCGTAGCTCTTCTACTAAATTTGTGTGGTAACCAACAACACTTGCACCATATGAATCAACTCATTCATTTTTAAGAAAAATATATGTACTCCTTATTACTCGCTGGCCGTTCTCTCCTCAACAATTAGGTATTTCACACTCCCTACCATACAACAGTTCAAATAGATGCATGCCAATGCTAGGGTGGAAATTGTTTTTGTAGGAAAACTCTGCTAGTGGAAGATACCAATCCAATTACACCTAAGTTCAATTGCATAATTAGCTCAAAGCATATCGTAGACAATCAGAATTGTACACTTCCTCTAACTGTCTATCTGCGGTTGGAAAGTTGTATCCCACCAACTATGTGTTGGATAAGTTGTCTAAGTCCATAACTATTTCTGGTATGTACTTGACTAAGTTTGGCATGGTCCATTTGGGTTGCATGGCATCATGCATTTGGATAAACTAAAATGAGAGAAATAACACTTATGGTTTATTAATATATTATAAGTTCTAATATATTTATAATATTATTTAATTAGTATTGATCAAGAATTAATTTAGAAATAGTTAAGTGATCAAAAGGTGACTAATTAAATATATGAGTTGTTTGTGTAAATCACTTATACTTGTATAGTGGGCTAATGCTCCATGGATTATCAAGTTGGGCTAAAACCCAAAGGATGCTCCATGGTGGTTATAGAACCCATTGGTCATGGAAATGAAAGGTCATGACAATTAGGGTTTACATGGTGTAACCCTAATTGTAACACACTATATAAAGACCCTTATGTTCACCAAAACCGGGACTTAAGCAAGAAATAAGAGGGCTAGCAGATTTCAAGAAGTGTGAAATTTCTCCCAAAGTTTATTCCAAGTGTATTTGGTGTTGTGTGAGACATTTGAAGCATCACACTTGGGGTGCTAGGCTCTCAAGGTTTTCAAGGAATCCAAACTACTACAAGGTATTTCTCTAGCTAACTTTTATATTGAAAAGTTCCCCATGTATGCTAGATAGGATTATGAACCTTGGAAATCAATTTTGCATGTATCTTAGTCAAACATGGATCTAAGGTTTCTAGGGTTGCATGAACACCGTAGGAGTGTTAGAATGCTCAAAACCCTACAGTGGTATCAGAGCCTGGTTTTTTTATGATACTTGATGCAAAATAGCTGAAAAAGTCGAATTTCTTGCTGTCTGCACAAGAGACTCGCCGAGTCCATGGGGGGACTTGACGAGTCCAAACGCATCTGCAACCAACTCGACGAGTCTGTTTATGCACTCGACGAGTTGGCCAGGAAGAATGCAGATTTTCAATTTTTGCTGCTGGAAATGGACTAGAAACATTACCCTAAACTATTTTGGAGTTATAAAAACTTGTTATAGATGGTGTAATGCTTGTTCTAATCCATTTACAATGTCTAATATCAAAATTCCATGTTTATATGTGTTGATATGTTCTTGAAATTTTGATATGAATATTCATGTTCTTATGAGTTCTTGCAAGATCATAGAAATTATGTGCTATTGATTGGTAGTTAATTCATGATCATGATGTGTTTTAATGGAGTCCATAACTTGTCCTCAAGTTATGGATAACCAAAAGTCACTTTGTAATAAATCCATTAAAAGAACACATAAGTTACAAGAAAATGAATAGTCTTCATTTTTGATAAAAAAAATAAGTCATAAGTTATGAATTGAAAAGTTTTGTAAAGTTACAAAACTTGCCCTCAAGTTTTGGAATATGTAAAGTCATCTAGTAAACTTTAGTTCCAACCCCTAGAATTTTAAAAGTTAAAATTCAACCCTTATACTTTATAATATTATAAGTTAATAATATATATATATATATATATATATATATATATATATATATAAGATCAAGTCGTTTTACCGTTAGTAGACCTCATTCACGAAGCCGGTCTATAAGAGGGGGGGGGGGGTATACGGTTCTTTCCTATAAATTGCCAGCTTAATGGGTGTCCACTCTCACCCACTGCTTCGTTGATCGGTGGATGGTCATTTGCCGAACGGGTAGGAAAATGACTTAAAAAATTCTCATTAAAAGTATAATGATTATTATAAAGTAACTAAATGCTTTTATAATTTCCCAATCTTAGTTACTTTAGGAAAATTTGAACAAGCTGCTAACCCATGAAATTACACTTTTCACTTTGATTAAGTCGTTAGTGGAGCGTGTTTGGTTAAACAGCACATTAACTTGGACTTAACAAGGTAGGCAAAGGGTGACTTAAGGTTTTTCATAGGTCGATGGAGTGCATGTGGTTAACCGGCGTATCGGTTGAGTGAAAAACATTATGGGTATCAAGTACTTTGCATGGTTACTTCATACCTTGTCATGTGATCCTTGGCATACCAGTCAGAAAACATGAAGGGCACACTCGAGATTGAAACATGTCATTGAAAAGTTCAATGAATCTCAAAAGAATTTAGGAGTTTCTAAAATAAACCAATTAAAACCTAATAATTTATATTAATTTTTTCATGGTGGAAATTAGTGAACCGTCGTTCACCTACCTTTCAAATATGTTATAGCTTAGATTGCGACATCACTCTTCTAAGTTATGATATATTGTGATTGGATCCTAGCCTTAATATTACTTTTTGGTGTTTTATTAAGGACTATCCTTTTATCTAAACTAAACTTGTTTTCTTCTTTTCAGATGTCAACCAACAATGCTGCTTCTGGATCAAACCCTATCGGCTCCTTCTCTCTCATTAACCTTTGTGGGAGAGTCATCTTTGATGGATCCAACTTTATGGATTGAATCAGGAACATCAGGATGGTCACTCGGTATGAGAACAAGGAATATATCCTTGACAAGGAGCTTAAGGTACCCGGGTCGTCTGCCTCTCCTGAGGAGGTCGTTGTATATGAGGCACATGAAAGTGATGCTACCAAAGTGACATGCATCATGTTGGCCACTATGATAGTCGAGCTCCAAAAAGTCCTATGAGGACTACTATCCTTTTGAGATGCACCAGGAATTGATGGACCACTACCATTAAAGTGCTCGTCAAGATCGATATGAAATAATCTCCTCCATGATAATAAAAAAAACCGAATGAAGGATAGTGAACCCATCACGGGCCACATGCAGAAAATGAAAAGGTATGTGGACTGTTTGCAAAAGCTAAATGTGAACTTCCCCGTGGAGTTAGCAATAGATATCATTTTACACTCCTTAACATCATGTTATGATCAATTCTGCATGATATACAACATGAACAAGGAGGAAGTTATCCTTAGCAAGCTTCAAGGACTCCTTAAGACCATTGAACCAGGTCTTAAAGGTAAGTCGATTGTTACCACTTCTACTCCTACTCTAAACTCCGTTCTTGTACTGGCAGTCGGGAAAGGTAGAGAGAAAAAGAGGAAGAGCCCTTCGAAGGGTACCAAGGATAAGACCCTTGATGGCTCCTCTTCAAGTGGAACCAAGAAAGGTTTTGTCACTCCTTCTTTTGATCCAAATGAGGTTGAATTCTTCTATTTCCATGAAAAGTTGCATTGGAAGCATAACTACCTAAAGTACCAACAAGATATAAAGGATGGGAAAGTGAAACCCACCCATGCAGGTATTTACACAATATTGTCTAATAACTCACCCTATTCTAACTCTTGGGTCCTTGATACAGGATGTGGAATTCACATATGTTCTGATTTGCAAGGACTAAGAAGAAGTGAGAATGTGGAGCATGGAAAGATAAACTTGATCATGGGGAATAGGAAAGCTTCACTGGTCACCAAGATTGGAGTTTATTCTTTGTTGCTAAGTAGTGAGTTTACATTAGATTTGAATAAATGTTGTTACTCGCCTGAAATGGCAAGAAATATTATTTCCTTTCATGTTTTGTACAAACAAGGGTTTACCTTTTCTTTTGATAATGAAATTGGTGGAATAAATGCTTTCTTTAATAATGTTCTTTATTTTAAAGCACTACCTTGTCATGGTGTGTATGAAGCTGTGTCTGTTGTAGATAACCTAGGAAATAATGTGTTGTGTGTTGATTCTTCTAATAATAATAACTTGGATAAAGCATCATCATGGCATTGTCGTCTTGGACATGAAAGCAAGAAATGCATAGGGCAACTCCAAAAGGATGGAGTCTTGGTGTCATTTGACCTAAAGTCAGATGATAGTTGTCAATCATGCTTACTTGGAAAAATGACAAAGTCACCCTTTACAGGTTCTTGTGCAAGGGGTGAAGGTTTGTTGGATGTAGTCCGCATAGATGTGTATGGACCCTTCGAAACTGCCACAAGGGATGCTAATCGTTATTATGTGACTTTTACAAATGATTATAGTAGATATGGTTATGTCTACTTAATCAAGCATAAGTCAGAGACTTTTGAAAGGTTTAAAGAGTTTAAACAAGAAGTCGAGAATCAATTGGGCAGGAACATTAAGATGCTTCGATCCGATCGTGGTGGTGAGTATCTTAGTATAGAGTTCCTCAACTATCTTAAGGAATGTGGGATGGTCTCATAATTGACACCTCCCAAGACACCACAGTTGAATGGTGTGGATGAGAGGCGTAATCGAAACTTGTTGGATATGTTTTGTTCCAAGTGGGAGACTGTTGGATAAGGTGTCTAAGTCCATAACTATTTCTGGTATGTACTTGACCCGGTTTGGCATGGTCCATTTGGGTTGCATGGCATCATGCATTTGCATAAACTAAAATGAGAGAAATAACACTTATGTTTTATTAATATATTATAAGTTCTAATATATTAATAATATTATTTAATTAGTATTGATCGAAAATTAATTTAGAATTAATTAACTGATCATAAGGTGACTAATTAAATATATGGGTTGATTGTGTAAATCACTTATACTTGTATAGTGGGCTAATGCTCAATGGATTATCAAGTTGGGCTAAAACCCATAGGATGCTCCATGGTGGTTATAGAACCCATGGGTCATGGAAATGAAACGTCATGACAATTAGGGTTTACATGGTGTAACCCTAATTGTAACACACTATATAAAGACCCTTGTGTTCACCAAAATCGGGACTTAAGCAAGAAAAAAGAGGGCTAGCTGATTTCAAGAAGTGTGATATTTCTCTCAAAGTTTATTCCAAGTGTATTTGGTGTTGTGTGAGACATTTGAGGCATCACACTTGGGGTGCTAGGCTCTCAAGGTTTTCAAGGAATCCAAACTACTACAAGGTATTTCTCTAGCTAACTTTTATATTGAAAAGTTCCCCATGTATGCTAGATAGGATTATGAACCTTGGAAATCAATTTTGCATGTATCTTAGTTAAACATAAATCCAAGGTTTCTAGGGTTGCATGAACACATTAGGAGTGTTAGAATGCTCAAAACCCTACAATATGTAGCCACCTCCTCCTAAAACCTTTCACAAAACTGGGATGTGAATTGAGTGTCCCAATCTGAGACACATTAGCTCTCTAGAGATATCAACCAACAATAAATCAACTTGATAACATGCTAGTTTTGTATATTATGGTACTAATAGAAAAATCTTAGAGTAAACTATACAACACATAGAGTTTCTTAAGTTGATTAATTATACTCTTGAAGTCATAAAATATATCTAGGTTATCCCTGATTAGAAGGACTCAACCTAGTTTTCAATAAATTCATTTATCCAATCATATTTGATTACAACATCTAAAGCAGTGTTCAAAATATTTAAAGGTTGTAAACTTATTCTTTTTCCTTGTGGATATGTTTTAATCTTTCTAAACCTTACAAAATGCTCTTTGGTGGGCTAAAATGGTTTTAGTTTCTTTCTTTTTTTGAAATTATAAAATTCTTCTGTTGTTAATTACATCTGTCGCACCCCCGTCCACCGGCAGAAACACTGAGGTGTACGACTTAAACCAGTGATCACAATTACTGAACATACATTGACCAATACAAATATACTATTTTATTATTACCAAAATATAAATTACAATGACAATAAATATTGCTAAATCAAGACACACAACTAACAATCTGGGGTTTACAAATGTATATTAAAAATATCGAAGTGTAACACCCAGAATCCAGAAGACTTAGAAAGGAAAAAAAAAACCCTAAGTCAAAGGGGTCGACTCGTCAATTCTAAGGAGGAACTTGACAAGACAGAGTGGGTTCCGTGTCGCGGATTAAGTGATCAACTCAGTGAGTTGGCAAGTGGACTCGACGAGTCTGGTCTGGGTTTGGAAACCGTAATTCCGGGACTTGGTGCCCTATTTAAGTATCCTAATCTCCACCCTAGGGTTTCATTTGTGGCCTCTCTTGTCCAAAACTCGATACCCTATCCACCCAACTCCATTGTTGAGCTAGTTCTTGCCTTGAGAGTGAATTGAAGCTTGGAGAAGGAAGAAGCACCTTGGTGGTGCAAGAAGTTATAGATTCAAGGTTGGGGTAGCATTACAGATCATTTGAAGGTATAAAGCTTATACCTTGGTTGTTAATCATCTAGATTCCCTTTCTAGCTTGTATTTTCCCACTTTTGGGCCATTTCCAAGGCCAATCTAAGTATTGAGCCTTTGAGGATAAAAAGGACTTTAGATCTGGGCATTTCTGAGCTTGAGGAGCTCTGAGTGGGTAGCTTTATCTAGCTATGGCTCCATTTCATGTCCTAGACCTTCATTTTAGCTTGGATTAGGAGTTTTAGCTCCATAGCACCTTGCATGCACATAAAGTTAGCAACTTTACATGCAATGCTAGTTGAATATGGATAGGGTCCCATATCTCGATATTAGCAGAGTAGGGGCAAGGCCCATGATAGGAAGGATGTGAGTGTGGGCGAGGGCCCATATCTCACTACTAGTAGGAATGTGGATGGGGCTCCACTACTTTAGTAGCAGACCAGGGGTGGGGCCCTAGTTAGGCGAGACCTTAGAGTAGGGTATGGTTAGGAAATGTTTATGTATGTCTCAGTATGGTACTTAATCGTATGTATGTGTATGGCGGGCGAGGCCCGGAGTCAGGCGGGGCCTAAAGGGAACATATCTATATATACTAGGTGGGGCTCGATGCCAGGTGGGATCTGATTCCAGGCGGGGTCTGATGACGGACGAGGTCCGATGGCGGGCGAGGCCCAATGCAGCGGGCGGGGACCTAGTATGTGGTTGTGTGCTCAGAATTATGTGTGACACGTATGACTCAGTAGATATGTATGGTATGTGGTAGGTTGGGGAACTCACTAAGCTTCGTGTTTACGGTTTTCAGTTTTGGTTTAAGGTATTTCCGATAGCGGGATGAAGAGCTCGGAATGATCGCATAACACACACCAAGAAGTTTAGCCTAGAATGTTTACTCTGATAAAATGAATAAGTGTTTTGGAAAAGATACTGTGATTTGTCATATTACCCCCTTTTTGTATGTTTGAATGACTTAACGCTATGGATTAGTACTATTCTTAAAAGAAATTTTTGGTCATGATGTTTGGGAAGTTAAAAGTTGGTATCAGAGCCTTGGTTTGAGGGATTCGGGCACACTCTCGGGTGTGACTGAACTCAAACTGAGGGCTGGGTAAGGAAATTTCTTTTACAGGAAAATCGTTTTTGTAAAAAGAACTTTGAAAAGGAAAAAAAGATTTCACAAAGGATGTAAGAACTTTGAAAATAGAAAATGGTGTGGTGCATGCAATCAGCCAAGCTCAAGTATGTTCTCCCAAATTATCCATAGAAATTTATGTTATGTTATGATTATGTGACCATCATGCTATATTTAGGGCTAAGGATCTAGGAGGATGCCTTATGTGCCTGTTATATGTGTTTATTGAGCTATATGCTAGTATTGGTTAGACAATGGTAGGATAACCTGTTTAGGTTATGCCTGATTACATGAGCTTATATCGCATGCTAGTGCGGATTCTTGTTATGTGGATAGACTTGATTGATTATGTTCTGGTTAGATTTCCCTTTTGTCTGAATGCTACTTGCTTTGTGCTTTGTGGGACTCTGAGTGATGGGAGTTAGCCATTAGGTGAATGTATTAAGTCACATGTGACCAGGGTTGAATAATCTCAGAGTGCTGCATTTGGCTCTATTGCATAGCTCTTGTCTGAGTCCAACCATTGTAGGGACGAGTCCTTTACTCAAAGGATTATCTGAGCCTCGTCAAATGTGATGGTGTTCAGGTAGTGGCTAAATATCATTGTGAAGATGCCATCAGTAGATGAGGACGGAGTGAGTTGGAGGATACCCTATGGCAAGCCTAGGACGAGCTTAGTTCTAGGAGTAGTAGTAGTAGTAAGGGACTTGGTGGAGTCGAGGCAAATCTTGAGAAAAGTACAGATAAATGTGGAAGGTAGTATGGGCCCATACTACTGAAAGCAGAGGATCCGTAGTTGATTCAAGAAGGGATGAGATGAGACCAGGAAACTTGTAGAGTGTGTGTGATCCCTCGGCAGTGAGTTGTATTTTGATGATTACTATGGAATGTTTTCAGTATAGCGACATTGCAAGATGGACTAGTGGATGGGTCAGGTGTTAGAGAGGGGTCAGGCTCGGGTTTAGGGACCGAGCAGCTCGAGGCGCACATGAGGGAGTTTGTATCAGCGGAGGTTACCTGCAGTATATTAGACCAGACTCCTGTGATCTTTGGTACGGTCAAGGAGGTAATCCTGGATATGTTGGATGAGAGGCTTCGAGCCTTCTGCACAAAGATGATGGCCTTGTTAGGAGTGCGTACATTGACATTCCGGGAGTTCAGAGCTTGTGGAGCTCCAGATTATCATGGGGCTAGGGACCCCATTGCTTGTGGCAGATTGTTGGCTGATGTCGCCAACGCTTTTCGTTCCAACCGGTGTCCCGAGGGGGACAAGGTTCGAATCGCCTCTTGTCTTCTGAAGGACAGAGCACAGGATTGGTGGGAGGAGGTTGGTCATGCTATCGGGGATGATGTCGCGTTAGATGCGATGACATGGAGTGACTTATCGGCCAGGTTCAAGGCCGAGTTTGCACCGGTGATTGAGGTGCAGAAGTTAGCCCGAGAGTTTTAGGATCTGAGATAGACTACAGAGACAGTGGCAGAGATCACCACCAAGTTCAGGGATAGATACCTTCTGGTTCCTCAATATGTCGCAGACGAGGAGATAAAGAAGGCTCGATACCATGAGATGTTGAGAGCTGACATCAGGGAGTTTGTGAGCAGGTGCAGCTGCAAGACACTGGAGGACATGATTGCTCAGGCCAAGGAGAGAGAGATTGATCTGGAGCAGATCAGGAACAGGAAGTCGGATGATATTCAGGTAGCCACAGGTTCGGGTAAAAGGCCCAAGGGGTCAGATTCGAGATCGAGGGATTATCAGAGTCGCAGCCAGTGCGAGAAGTGTGGCAAAAAGCACGAGGGTGCGTGTAGCAGCGGCAGTGGTGGTGATTTTGGCTGATTCCAGTACGGCCAGAATGGTCATTTCAACAGAGATTGTACTACTACCACCACTCATGGATCGGACCTGATATGTTTCCATTGTAGTCATAGGGGCCACAAGAAGGCCCATTGTCCGAGTTTGCATTCAACAGGACATGTGATAGCACCTAACCCTATAACCTTGAGGATCACGGACGGTCGTCAGGGCTGGGCGGAGGCACCTGCAGTAAGGAGCAGTGCGTATCAGTTAGTTTCAGATGAGGTGTAAGCAGCCCGATGCATCAGGTACATATCTTCTTTCATTTTCCCTATCAGCTTATGTTATGATCTTATTGTTATGGTTCTGCATCGGGTGGTCTTGGTTCATTCGGAAGGCGGATGGGAGTCGATAGGACTTTAGGCAGGGATGATGATAAGGTGTTTGGTGCAGAAGGCAGTAAGCTGATCGGGTAATGCTAAGTTACTCACTACGGAAACTAGGTAGTCTCGGAGGATGGTCAGAATTCACACGCTGGTTGGAGTTTATAGTATTAGTGCATCAGATGAGGGGATATTTCCTGAGTGTTGGTATGATGGTCGGTGCTGAGAGTGGCCAGGATTGCAGTTTCAGCAGACGATTTATTCTTGATGAAGATCGGAAAGATCGTTGCTTATAGGAAGTTGCCTTGGAAAGGCCGGTGGCAGTGCGACGAAAAGGGGGGGAACCCCTTGTGTATCAATGTAAGTGCACTGGGAGTACCGGAAAGGTTATCGGTTGGGTAAAGGGGTGTACTCAAAGGTAGTAATGATAAAATTATCCTGAGGATGATGTATCCAGGAATGGACCAATTAGGTGAGGTGCGTAAAGTTGTAAGCAGATTGTAAGGTAGTTGACCGTGGCGGACTTTAAGGATGAAGTACAGTTTAAGTGGAGGAGAGTTGTAACACCCATAATCCAGAAGACCCAGAAAGGAAAGAAAACCGTAAGACAAAGGGTCGACTCATCTATTCTAAGGAGGAACTCGACGAGTCAGAGCGGGTTCCATGTCGCGGATTAAATGACCAACTCGACGAGTCGGCAAGTGGACTCAGCAAGTCTGGTCTGAGTTTGGAAACCCTAATTTCAGGAATTGGTTCCCTATTTAAGCATCCTACTCTCCTCCCTAGGGTTTCATTTGCAGCCTCTCTAATCTAGAACTCGAAACCCTAGCCACCCAACTCCATTGTTGAGCTAGTTCTTTCCTTGAGAATGAATTGAAGCTTGGAGAAGAATAAGGACCTTGGTGGTGCAAGAAGAAGCTATAGATCCAAAGTTGGGGTAGCATTGTAGATCATTTGAAGGAATAAAGCTTATACCGTGGCTGTTAATCATCTAGATTCCCTTTCTAACTTGTATTTTCCCACTTTTGGGCAATTTCCAAGGCCAATTTGAGTATTGAGCCTTTGAGGACGAAAAGGACTTTAGATCTGGGCATTTCTGAGCTTGAGGAGCTCTGAGTGGGTAGCTTTATCCAACTATGGCTCTATTTCATGTCCTAGACCTTCATTTTAGCTTGGATTAGGAGTTTTACATCCATAGCACCTTGCATGCACGTAAAGTTAGCAACTTTACGTGCAATGCTAGCATTAGAAGTCCAGATCTATGGGTTGAAGGTGTTGGAATGGACTGTAATCGATAGAATAGAGATGTCACAAGGTGGAATCGGCGAGTTAGTTCAGGGACTTGGTGAGTCGGGTCGCAAACCCAAACCCTTATGTTTGTGATTCGTATCAGTGAGTAGAGTTAGTAAAGGATTCAACCAGTCTGGGTCCGTTATGGACATGAAGATTATATTACTCGACGAGTTCGAAGAGGAAATCAATGAGTCCAAGGCAATCTTCTTAGCTATGAAGATGAACTCGACGAGTTCAAGCACGAACTCAGTGAGTCGGTTGAAGATAGTCCCGAAGTGTTAGATGAAGAGGAACTCATCGAGTTCTCGCTAGACTCGACGAGTGGAGTTAGGGTTGTTTAGGACCTGAGGAGCATGGACTCAGTGAGTTGGCAGAACAACTAGATGATTCGAGTCAACCGGAAGGTTGACTTTGACCAAGACTTTGACAAAAGCTGACTTAGTTGGCTTTTAAGGACAGTTAGGCTTAGTGTTGCTATTTTTTGGTATTGGTAGCTCGGGGAGCTAGAGGATCAGCCGTTCGGAGATTTGTTGGATAGCAACCAAAGGGTTATCAGTAGTTTCAACAGTTTCAGCAGTTTAAGGTGAGTCTCCTCGGGGGTTAGCCCTAGGCACTTATGGATATATGTTCCGAGTTATGACCTGATGTCGAGCGAGGCCCAAGGAATGTTAGGATGCTAGAGGTCTTTGTGATTATTGCATCTGTCGGTATGGTAGGATCCAGACCAAGGGTCCGATGTCGGGGTAAGCCCAAAGTACGTTTGATAATAGTATGCTTCCGGGTCGAGGGTCCGATGACAGGGTATTTCCAAGGAAGATTCTTATGTAGTTTGTTAGATTATTATTGTTGCCTTCATGATACTTTTATGTGCCTGGTAAGGAGGTGAATGTGGGCGAGGTCCCGTATCTCATCACTAGCTGAGTATGGATGGGGTTCCATATCTTGATATTAGCATAGCAGGGGTGAGGCCCATGATAGGAAGGATGTGAGTGTGGGCGAAGGCCTGTATCTCACTACTAGGAGGAATATGGATGGGGCTCCACTACTTCAGTAGCAGACCAAGGGCAGGGCCCAAGTTAGGCGAGACCTTATAGCAAGGTATGGTTAGGAAATGTTTATGTATGTCTCAGTATGTTTCTTCATTGTATGTATGTGTATGGCGGGCGAGGCCCAGTGTAGGCGGGGCCTAAAGGAAACATATATGTATACTGAGCGGGGCTCAATGCTAGGTGGGATCTGATGCCAGGCGGGGCCTGATGACTGACGAGGTCCGATGGCGAGCGAGGCCCAATGCAGCGGGCGTGGGCCCAGTATGTGGTTATGTGCTCAGAATTATGTATGGCATATATGACTCAGTAGATATGTATGGTATGTGGTAGGTTGGGGAACTCACTAAGCTTTGTGCTTACAGTTTTCAGTTTTAGTTTAAGGTATTTCCAATAGCGGAATGAAGAGCTCGAAATGATCGCATGGCACACACCAAGAAGTTTAGCCTGGGATGTTTACTCTAATAAAATAAATAAGTTTTTTGGATAAGATACTCTGATTTGTCTTATAACCCCCTTTTTGTATGTTTTAATGACTTAACGCTATGGATTAGTAATGTTTTTAAAAGAAATTTTTGGTCATGATTTTTGGGATGTTAAACAGAGACTCTTATAACCATACTTAAAACAATATTTGTAAAGAGTCCTTGAATAACCATTGAAAACCAAAAGTTGTCTTTGCATAAGTAAATCCATATTTAAAACAGTATTTGTAAAGAGTCTTTGTATAAGGTTTGTAAACCAAAATACATCTTTGCATAAGTAAATCAATACTTATAAATACCATTTCTAAAGATTCTTTTGTATAAGCTTTGAAAACCAAAATGTATCTTTGCATAAGTAAATTCATACTTAAAAATAGTTTTGAAAGCAACCAAGCCTATTGTTTATAGTAAGAGAGAAAGTTTCTAGGTAATATTTATAGTGACTCCTATAACCGAGCTATGTGACTGAATGTAACCCCTACAATGCTTCATTGTGCATTGTAGAAACGATATTAGACACTTATCACCTACTTTGATTGATTGGTCGAGGTTATATCTAGCAACCGTAGGTGGGGATGTCAACTCCATATAGATCTATACACATGTATCTCGTTCTGAAGATTACCGGTCATAGTAGTGTAGGTAGGTTAAGTGTTTAGACTTAGGTAATGAATATAGTCTTACTAAAAATCCCTTAACTAAGTAAAGTGAATAGCTCTCAGCCCTAACTTATAATTAAATAAGTTATGAGGCATAATGAATTATATAGAGTTTCTAAAAGCTGAGTATATCTAGTATGTATGTATAATGTAAGGTACTTACTTATATAAAGAGGTATGTCTCAAAGTATGTACATGTATAAAATTTATATGTTTAAACATAAAAATATGAATGCACAGAAATAGTTTGACTCCTTGAAATACTACAAAGTTTTATGAAATGTATTTTCACATAAATCATAGAGTTTGTAGTAAAATGGAATAGGATATTCCTTTGTCAATGTTTCATTTTTAAAACAACATAGCATTTGTGTATCAAATGTATGGCTATTTTATGTGTACATAGTGTGTATTTGTCAAAATAACATTTCATAAACTAGTAAAAATTTGTACATATCATTCACATATAAGGTAACATTTGTTCATATTTTGCAATCAATCAATGTATATATACACAGGTATTCTCCTCCAAAGTTTATAAAACAAAAAAGGGGGGTCATAACACTCACATTTGATGCGGAATCTCGATCTAGGTTCGTTTTGGTGAAGCTTGACACGAGAAACCATAGTTTGCACTTTCTTGCATTTAAAACAAACATTTGGAACTATTTTTTTTTAAATATATTTAAACTAAAGGAGGTTATTTTGTGATATATAATATTTAAAAGGGATTGTTGCTCCATTCTTAGAAATCATAGGGACTGATTTTGTAACACCCCGATTTCCTGGATGCGGAACTTGAGAATTTTATTAACAATATAGGACCTACTCGACGAGTTGGTTGGTCCCAAATCGTCGTGTAGGAGTTGAGAGGGTCGTGTGATTTTTAGAGTCTACTCGATGAGTTGGAGGAACCCAACTCTACGAGTAGAAGCTGAGTGTGAAAACCCTAATTTCTAGGGTTTGTGTCCTATTTAAAGGACCTTAAGCCTTCATTTCCACCTCCCTTATCACTTTAACACCCTGAGAGAAACCCAAAACGAGCTAGTATCATTTGAGAGAGAGAGAGAGATAGAGAGAGAGATAGAGAGAGAGAGAGAGAGAGAGAGAGAGACTACAAGTGTGGGATTTGGTGCATTCTTGGAAGGAGATAGAAGAGCATAAGGCATGAAACGAGAAGAAGACTTTGGATCCAGTGTTCTTTCAATGCTAGCTACTTTTTGGATGTAAAAAGCTATCACCTTGATCATGTTGGATTTAGTGTCTAAGCCCATAATTATAATTGGTACATACTTGACCCGAGAGTAGCATGGTCCATTTGGCTTGCATGGCACCGAAACAATTTCTAAGGATGGACTTATGAGGAGAGGATATTTATGATTTATTAGTATATTATAAGTTCTAATATATTAATATGAAATCATATTATTTAGTTAGTATTGATCAATAGTTAATTTAGAATTAATTTTGTGATCAATAGAGACTAATTAAATATATGGGGATTGATTGTGTAAATCATTCATTCTTATAAAGTGGGCTTATGATCAATAGTTCTTTATATTGGGCTAAACCCATGTGGTGACCCATGAATACTCCATGGAGGTTAAAACCCATGGACCCTAAGGAATGTGGAAATTCATTCACATTAGGGTTTACATGGTGTAACCCTAATTGTGTCACACTATATAAGTAACCTCATTGTCACACCATGCTAAAGCGGAAACACGAGGCGTGGCAGGATAAAGGGTTTCATAGCAAAAGTTAAAAGACAACACCAACCATAGTATTAAAAATCATTACCAATATACAATGGGTTCGAACAAATTTTAAAAGAAGTTACAATGTAAATTGAAATACAACGCATGTGAATGCTCCTAACAGTGATGTGTCCCTAAGTGCCACTTACTCGATGATTCCTGAAAAAGCATGTAAAACGAGCGTCAACTATAAAAATAGTTGGTGAGTACTCATAGATAAACAAAATAATATTGGTTCCATGAATTGAAATCAAAGTTTTGAGAAACTTTTCCAATAATAAAAGTATATTGTTAAAATGAGTAAATAAGTTTGTAAAAAAACAACGTTCTTTGTCATCATGAGAGATGAAGTATGTTGCCCAAATGAGATGCAACGTTCATATTCTCATGGGAAATAATGTTTGTTACTAAAACGAGATACAAGGTTCGTATGTGCATAATGATTATACCATGAGTTTACAACCCAAGCCTAATGACTGAGGGTGCCCTCTTCTATGTCTATCGTTAACATAGGGAAATATGGTAAAATGCACTCAAGCGAATTGTGTGAGTAAGGAGTTATCTACCTCCTAATAGCACTATTTATAATAACCATAGGCTCAAATGAGTTAATGAGTTGTGTGTCTACCTACTTGGTATAACAACCAAGTTTGATACAAGTCAAATTAAATACAATGAACATAAATAGTTTAGGACATGCTTTTCCTCACCAAAACATAAAAATCGAAAATAGGGGGAGTCATGAATACTCACAATAAATTAAGATGATGCAAATGATGCCGTGATCTAAGTTCCACTTGTACCACTACCAATTCTTACAATAATGGTATTCGCTAGTGAGTCTCTAATCGAAATCTAACACTAGTATACATACTACTACAATAGAATTATGCTAATATTGTGTCAAACTTTAATATTGATAAATTACAAATATTTTTCTGTGGAAATTACATTTCAAAGAATCAATTGTTATATAACAATTTAAGTGGAAAATTTCCATTATTGAAATGTTAATATTTAACATTTTAATAGGTGTTCCAATAATTAAATATTCAAAAACTAAATCAATTTAGCTCTAAACTTTCCTAAACTTTTCATTTTAGTTTTAATTGAAGTCAAAGACCTTCAGATAAATTTACTTGAATTTTTTACTTATCTAACTATTTTAACCATTTAATTCCTTGAATAGTCATAAAATCATGGAAAAATAGTAAATTATCATGAACAATTCTTATAATTTTTGTGTAATTGTTTTACAATGTAGATAATCTAGGAAAATATTAATATGTGTTTTCAAAAAGTTTAATACATTTTTTTTGATTTTTTGTATTTATTCTATAAAAATAGAAATAAATAGATAACAGTTTCAAAAATTTACTAAACTTCTTTTACAAGTGTTATTACACATACGGAAGTTAGGAAAAATATAAAAATGGATTTCTAAACTATTTAACCTAATTTTATGATTTTTGTGCTTTTAAGTGTATTAAATATTAGGAAAATAGAAGAATAATAGCATACAGAAGAGAAAAATCATCAAAGTTTTTATGTAGCATCCTAATATATTATAAGAGTTTCTGGTATATTGTCAAGAATTTTGGATGAGGAAAACTATTTTTCCGGTTTCTAATCCCTTATTAACATAAAAATCATGGACAAATAGATACACATTTTGAAAAATTCTCAAAATATTTTTCTGACTCTTAAACATAAGTTAGAAGCTACGGAAAATAAGAAATAATATTTTCACATTCTCTAAACTGGTTTTATGATTTATTGGAGCTAAATAAAAAGAATTAAAAACCATAGTAAACAGTAACAAAAATCGATAAAACTTCATGGGAGATGTTTATTAACTTAAAGAGTCATCCACACATCTTTCTAGAATTTATTTAGAACTGTAAGTATTTTATATGCTTTAACACTCTATTCTCTTATTATTTTCATGTAAAAATAAAGAAAATATATATTGAGCTGATAATTTCCAGAATGCAACTTCATACAATTTAATATCAATTAAAAATTGTTTTCTTATTTTTGATGTCGAAAAACATGCCTAAATGCTCAATAAATTATAGAGAAAACTTGATACTTGTGATTTTAGTAAAGATTATTGATGTTACTTTGAGAATTTTTGCAACATGTTCGAAAGACTTTTCAATCAAGATCTTTTTGTACCTCTTAATACATGATGTTAAGTGCTCAAATGTATTTTTACTAGATTTTTAGTGAAGAATAAGACCTTTGAACATGCAATACAAAACTAGTATTCACAAAAAGGTGCTGTTTGAGCAACATTTTTGTAAAAATTGCTAAATATCGAAATATTAGAATTTTCCAGTGAGGTCAGATGGGTTTGAATTCTAACTCACAATATTATATTTCAGAAAAAGAATCTCAAATTTTACTTAAGAAATGAGTGAGATATGGCAGTTTAAATTTTGGTAAAGAAATCTGGGAGATTGCATGCATGATGATTGGTTAGAAAATTGAGTTTTCATCATTTCTTTGAGTAAATCTTTTGCAATATTTTAAAGATACCGTGATAAAATTATATTATATTCATGTTTCCAGAGATCAAAAAATTAAAACTTATCAAAATGTATATATGCATTTATGAACAAAATTTGGTTTCTCAAAAACTCTTAACTTGAGTTTGATGTTTTAATCCTTAAAATCGATTTTTGCACTAAGATCATGAACATGCAACCTTGTTTATCATACATGCATGCTGTTAAAACACATCCATGATGTTATAAAAACCATTTTAACAAAAAGAAAACAATTTTGAAGAAGATAAAGAAGGAGAAGAAGGAGAAAAAGGAGAAATTATAAGAAAATAGCAATACTTGAAGGAAAACTGAAGTAGAAAATGTGATGGTGATGAATAGTGAGAGAGAATGAGGAGGTGAAGTGTGGAGAGGTGAGATATGATTCAAATTTTGGGGAAGGGGGATAATGGGAGAGAGAGGATGGATTTTAGGGGGGAAGAGACTCCTTATCTCTTTTTTCTTTTATAAAAATTCAAATCTTTTATAAAAATATCCAACTTTTTATAAAATGTGCACCTTAACCTAGTTTTTATACATAAAACTCTTGATTTTTCACTTATAAATCAATGGTAAATGTTAATAACTAAATCTTTAATTTTCATTTATTGTATTTCATAATAATTATTATGATAAGATAATATTATAAGGTTCATAATTATTTTTATAGGATTTTTAAGGTTAAAGTTTATAAATATGAGTTTGTAGGGCTTTTAGGGTTTTTAGGGTTTTTCGGATTCTACTAAACTTTAGATATGAAGGTAAATTGAATCTTGGAGACATCAAATTATGTTTGTGTTCCTAACTCTTATTCAAGTTAGAAATAATGTTTCTAATTTATTTTTATTGGTTTATTGGCATTCTATGTAATGATTCCGAGATCCAAACGAAATTGAGTAATTAAGTATACTAGTCCCAGTCTTCAACTTTGCCTTAAGTTTCTATGAGACTTTTACCTGATTTCTACTACTAGGTCAAGTGAATGATGTGTGTATATGATTCAAGGAAAGGTGTTAGAGTCAAAGATCGACCCGAATATGGATAGTCATGACAATTAAGTAGTTGTAGAATTCTCATATCAATGTGAAATCTAAATACACTATACATTGTTTCTAATTGTTTCCATGTTTCTATTAGGTTATAACTTAGCTTCTAGTTACTAAGTCTAGTATGTGGCGTGCCTATATGTAAAACTAAGTTTAAAAATTCTAGAACCGACTTGAATTTTGACGGTTGTCACACTCATGGCTACGAAAATTGGCATCTAAGTGAGCTTAGAAGAGTGCTAGCCGATTTTTGTGAAGCAAGGAACACTCTCTCAAGTCCTCCATTGTTGGTGGTGTTGTGTGATGCATTTGAGGCATCACACTTGGGGTGCTAGGCTCTTAAAGGCCTAAGGAATCAAGCTACAAGAAAAGGTATGTCATTCAACTAGATTTTTGTATTTTATATACTCCATAATATGCTAGTTAGGATGATGCCTCGGAAAATTGAAAGTTTGCACGTATAATAGAAAAAACGTAGATCCAAGGTATCTAGGGTTGCATGTACACCATAGGAGTGTTAGATTGCTCAAAACCCTTTAGATCATTGTTTTCTTAGATCTCTTCTTTATGGAGTTTGTGGCCATTTCCATCTTCCGTTTTGAGCTTTTGAGTTGTTTGAGCATGCCATGAAGTTGAAACTTTAGATCTTGGCAGTATGAGGTCCCTTGGACCTAAGGATTCAAGCTTTATTAAGATATTGGAAAATTTTTATGCATTAAGCCCTCCATAGAGCTTTGTTTTGGCACTTTGAGCCCAAGGTTCCATGCATGGACGTAAAGCTTGCAGCTTTATGTGGTAGTTCATCCTTGGGAGGCTAGATCTAGAGTTTGGGGGTTTAGTTCTGCTAAAAATCATCTGAAATAGAAATGAACTTAAGGGACTTGACTAGTGGATAAGCCAACTCGATGAGATGGTTCTGGTTTTCCCCTGTAGTCTGGACACGTGCAAACTCGATGGTTGATGAAATGACTCGACGAGTTGCGTTTGAGTTTTCCCGATTTTATGAGAACAGGAGGAACTCGGCGAGTCGCATAGGTGCACTCGACGAGTTGGTTCAACATGGATTGTTGACTTGAGTGTTGACTTTTGTTGACTTTTAGGGTTTGGTCAAGCGATAGATATGGAGACCATGGAGGGGTAAAACGGTCTTTCACACTTTCCGGGTCTTAGAAAAGGGATTAGCCTAACATCTTTAGTGTGATTATTATAAAGTGTTAATTAGAGATAATTCTGATGTGTAGGCAGAGTGTAGACCGATTGTTGAGTGCAAACATATTTACTTTGCTTATGAGGTGAATCTTCTCACTATACTTTCATCAGTTGTAATATTGTGTGACCGGAGGGTCTTATATGCTTATACCGAGTTATGTGATATGATGCATCTGTCTTAGTGATTTATGTTGTATATTATTCTATGCTTTATTAGTTAGGACCAGATGGTCCAACCCAAGTTATGAGACCGTAGGTTTCTCACTTAGACACATGGACCGGAGGGTCCTTATCGAGACATAGTCATGAGAGGCTAATTATTTGTGTGTGGTATTTTGGGGAACTCAGTAAGTTTCGTGCTTACCGTGTTGTGTGATATGTGTTTCAGGGATTTCTCAGGATCGCATGAAGGCGCCGACTTAGTTGTACACACACTGGTTAGAGATCATGATTTTGAGTATTCTTGGATTTTATCAAACATTTTTGACTTGTGTTTTGAAAAATTATACATTTTGTGGTTTTGGGAAACTTAATATTGTGTTTATGTGATTTTAAAAATGAAAATTTTATTTGAAAATTTTACAGTGTTACAAGTTGGTATCAAAGCCTTGGTTTGAGGGATTCGGATGTACCCTCGGCTATGTCTGGACTCAAACTGAGGATTTGAGAAAATTTTATAAAAAGAAATGATTTTTCTAAAACGGGCAAGAGTTTAAAGCAAAAACGAGATAGATTAGTGTGTACGATCAGCTAGAGCCCGAGCGGTGGTTTCCCAAAACACCATTACTTTTTTAAATTATGAGATATTAGAGCTGCATGTTAGAGAATAGGCTAGGTATTTCAGGAATTTAGAGCTAGAGTTGCTTGATTCATGATGTCTAATCCTAGGGGATGCTATTGATTGATATTATCTGCTATTTGCTCTATGTATGTGCTGAGTAGGAGTACCTAGTAGGAATCTTTTAGAGAGAGCTTTGAGTAGAAGAGTAATCTAGGAGAGATACCTAGATGTGCATTTGAGGAATCTATTGAGAGAGGAGTTAGATGCTCATGAGAGGTGGGATTGCTTGAGTTCGGTAATGGCTTTTGAGTTATGGATAGAGCAAGTGGAGTTGTATACTAGAGTGGTTTTATGTGTTGGTGAGGTTATTCAATGCCGAATGCTTCTTGCTTTGTGCTTTGTGGAACTAATGAATGATGGGAGTCAAATACTAAGTGAATATGATGATATTTAGGAGGTAGATAGTTGGCATCATGAGGAGTTCTTCAGCAGATGATGGCAGAGAAGCATGAGAACCTAGGAGAGCCTAGGGAGTGATTTTTAGCTGTTGAGTGTGCTATTTAGAGGTGAGCATTTGCTGGGGAGCGAGCATGGGTAATGGGGTTGGTTGATCGAGAAGGTTGAGTAGCTACTTAGGAAATATGGGACAATTTGTAGGGAAAGTATGGGTAGATGTGGAAGGTAGTATGCGCCCGTACTACTAAAAGTTGAGGACCCATACTCGAAATAGGGAGAATTCGATAAGTTCTGAGTAGCATATTGAGGGGGAGATAACATGATTTGGGTACCATGATACGTATAAGAGAGTGCTTCCATCTTTAACAGTTATCCCGTTGAGGTTGTTTAGACCGAGAGTGGATATGATAGTTTGTGGGGCAAGAGGGCCATGTCGGTCAAGCTTCAAAAGAGTGTAACTTGTGAGGAAAATTGAGTTTAGATCCTGAAGGGTCTAACTGGTGAGCTGCCAGTTGGAGTCTCAGGACTCAAGGAGAAGTGAAGATAATGCCTTGTGGAGGATTGTGGTATGGGTTGAGTGATCAGATGATGGTTGAAATGTCACTTTTGTGACGAGAATTACACTATTTCCGCTTTCCGTGTGGAGCAAAGGAGATAACAAGCTTCTGGTTTCAGAGTTTGGAGGTAAACCCCGTAGGGTAGCATATAGTTGTGATATTTTCAGGAGAGTATTTGTGGTATGTCTGTTGTGAGGTAATTCTTATACCGTGAGAAAGAATCATCAAATGGGACTGAAATGGATGAGGCAAGGATATGCCTTAGTTGAGTAAAGTAAGTCATATATTAGCAGACGTTCTAGGTAATCAAGAGGAGTATATCGGGGAGAAGACCATCATTGTCTATGTTGTATAACGACTGTGAGAGTGAGGTCACTTGCTTCAGTGGTAATTCATGCGGTGGAAGGTTGGTAGCGGAATCAGAGATGAGGTGGGTATGATAGTTCATTATTTTCAGGATGAGAGTCGTAATTAATTCGGTACATTCTTGATGTCCGGTGGTGTGTCGGTATGAGATTTTGGGTGACTTAGAGGCAGTCGCATTGGGAAGATTCCAAGGTTTTCACCTAAGATACAGGATACTTGGAGTTATTTAGCCATTATCTGGGAGGACATCAAGTGTTGTGTATACAGTCCATGAATCGGGAACGGTACATCTGGTGAGCCAATCTGATGTGTGGTCTGTTGGTATGAAAATGGATGATGGTTCGAACCCTAAGTGGGGAGAACTGGGTAATCTGGGGGGGGGGGGATCCTCAATCTGACGTGGTACCTAAGTTTGGGTTATGGGGAATCAATTGTCCAAATATATGAGGCTAGGGTCATGTGGTAGTCAAGGCAACACACAAAGTGAGATGATGCATGTTACATATGCTCAGGAGAGAATGATTGTCTTCACGACAGGTGGCCGTTGTACAAGAATCCGATTATGGTCCATGTTTCTTCAGGTGTGACAATATTTGAGTTTCGAGACGGTTGGATCGCTAAGATCAAGATTTGATTGCTGAGAGATTGATAGTTTAACGTATAGATTGTTATCAGTACCCTGGGAAGGGCATCAGTTGATTTGTCAATCAACATCAGAGTTGGTATGAGTAGTTCTGCATGGGGCTTTGGATTGTTGTCAACGTGTTCTTAGTCATCCACGATTCCTCTGTGCTTTAAATTGTGAGTTGGAGTACTTCAAAGTTTCGAGTTGTGTGAGTAGAAGATCAGTGGTCGTGGCAAGACATCATGAGATTCTTTGATGGTGTATCAAGGCATCCGGGTATGATGCCCTAAATTTTTAGATTACTACATCACTTGGGTTTTCAAACAGCAAGTGGAACGTCAAGAGAATATATTTCCAGATGTGAGACATCAGTTAATTGTAGCCAGACAGGGATTGTCCAAGGGTGTAAACTGTACTAAGGGAAAGTGCCTAGTCTACAAGAATTTTCATTAAGATTAGTGGTGCACAATTTAGGTAGGTGTGTGCACCCATCTATGTTGGACCATAGAGCATGGGTTAGTGAACTCAATGTGGTGAGGATTGGATGAGGAGCTTGTGGAGTGATAAGATAGTGAGTGGATCTGGGTGGTAGTAATCACTTAGGGCGGTCAGGGAAAAACCGTGGGACGAGCCCATGGCGAGTGAGAAAGTGTTATTAGACTACGGAGAGCCGTAGCATACACAAGACAGTGAGAAAGAGTATCATATGACTGCACCGATCCGTAGCATACACAAGTTAGTAAGATATTATTGTAAGACTACGGAGAACCGTAGCATACACGAGTCAGTAAGAGAGTATTATAAGACTACGGAGAGCCGTAACATACACGAGTTAGTGAGGGGAGAGTATCGTATGACTGCGGGGAGCTGTAGCATACATCAGGCAGTAAGAGAGAGTATCATATGACTGTGGGGAGCCGCAGCAAACACGAGTCGGTAAGAGAGAGTATCGTAATACTGCGGGGAGCCGTAGCATTTATGAGTTAGTGAGGGAGAGTATCGTATGAATGCGGGGAGCCATAGCATACACGAGGCAGTAAGAGAGAGTATCATATGATTGTGGGGAGCCGTAACATTCGTGAGTCCGTGAGAGAGAGCATCATAATACTGCAGGGAGCCGTAGCATTCACGAGTCAGTGAGAGGGTATCGTAAGACAATGGAGAGCCGTATCATTTATGAGTCGGTAATAGAGAGAGTATTGTGGGACTACGGGGGGTCGTAGCACTCAGTAGTCAGTGAGAGAGTTTCATAAGATTGCAGGGAGCCGTAGCACTCATCAGTCAATGAGAGAGTGTTGTTAGACTACGGGGAGCCATAGCATTTACTAGCTAGAGTGTGATGCAAAGGGGTTCTTAGGCCTAGGGAGCCTTGCTAATTGAGTTTGTGGGAACCTGTTGGCCGGACCATGGGCAAGAATGGGGTCCCAACGATGGTTGGGAACCATTATATTTTGAGTTAGGGAGGGGTTGTCGCAAATCTGAAGGATAAAGGGGTAATGCATGCGTAGATTCATGGAACATGGGTCATAAGTTGAGTATCAAATTGGATACAAATGGTTCTAATTCTGCATTGGACCAAACGATGGTTTTTGAGTTTGGCTCTATCTGTGTGGAGGACAAGCAGGTTGGGATTGAAATTTTTTAGATGGATTTCATTCTGAGTGGGAATGTGTCCCATCTGATGTTTTTGGACTTGGTTGAATCAGTTCGTTGGTTTGAGGAGGACCACGACATGCATGAATTAGCAAGTAGTAAATTATCGCGGTCGGAGGTGAGGTGTGACTTCAAATTGGTTGTAATAATCGCTTGTGGTAAAGCGAACTTCATGATTTTGTAGTTCAAGTGTTATTGATTGATATAACTCGGTTTGATAGAAAGAGTGTGAAGTCGTATGGCCAGATGTGCTAGGGTAGCCTTGAATGTTCAACTTTTATATCGGGAGCTGACGTGGTACTCAGAGAGGGAATGAACATTTGAAAGGAAGCTGAGGCTTGTGGTTACGGATATCATAGGATATTTATGACAGGGCATGATCATTCTTCTATTGTCTGATGGCAGAGTATTGAGATTCATTCTTCAGATTTGTTCTAATTACAGTGATGGTGGTTGGTCCTTGATGAGATGTGACTCTTCCGTTCCTTTTGAGGTACGGTATAGATTGATTGGTCTATCTGACATGAGTGATTAGCAGCCAATTATGGTCAGGTACTTGTCCCCATAAGTCGCAATGAAGATAATCATAGTTGGAAGTGTTTTATCGGTCCGTGATTCAATGAGCAAATGACATGGTGATATTCTGCATGGCGGTCTGTCGGGGAGACAAAACACTACAATTTCCAAGTTTGGGAGGCTCAAAGCTGATACTACCACGAAAAAAGGGGTCCTTCCTTTTTCGGGATGAGGGTACCTGTTTAGTTTTAGATGTCATGGGAGAGGGGATCATTGTTTGATACGAGACTTTCTGGTTGTGCTTCTCGGATTGTTGTTCCAACCTACATGTCGATAAAGAGTGATTTCGAGGGCGAAATCTAATTTAAGTGGGGGAGAATTATAACACTCCGATTTCCTAGATGCGGAACTTGAGAATTTTATTCACAATATAGGACCTACTTGATGAGTTGGTGTGTCCCAACTCGTCGTGTAGGAGTTGAGAGGGTCGCGTGATTTTTAGAGTCTACTCGACGAGTAGGAGCTGAGTGCAAAAACCCTAATTTCCAGGGTTTGTGTCCTATTTAAAGGACCTTAAGGCTTCATTTTCGCCTACATTATCACTTTAACACCCTAAGAGAAACCCTAAACGAGCTAGTATCATCTGAGAGAGAGAGAGAGAGAGAGAGAGAGAGAGACTAAAAGTGTGGGATTTGCTTCATTCTTGGAAGGAGATAGAAGATCATAAGGCTGGGAATAAGAAGATGACTCTGGATTCGCTTTTCTTTCAGTGCTAACTGCTTTTGGAGGTAAAAAGCTATCACCTTGATCATTTTCTGGTTAGATCTCTTCTTTAGGGAGTTTGTGGACATTTCTATCTTCATTTTTGAGCTTTTTAGTTGTTTTAGCATGCCATGAAGTTCAAACTTCATATCTGGGCAGTATGAACTCCCTTGGGCGTAAAGATTCAAGCTAGTGGCCATGTTTTATGCATTAAGCCCTCTATAGAGCTTTTTGTTTTTGGCACTTTAAACCCTAGGTGTCATGCATGGACGTAATGCTTGCACCTTTACGTGGTAGTTCAACCTTGGGATGCTAGATCTAAAGTTTAGAGCTTTTGTTCTACTTAAAATCGTCTGAATGAGAAATAGACTTAAGGGACTCGACGAGTCGGTTAGGAATTTCCCTTGTAGTCTGGACGCAAGCAAACTCGACGAGTTGATGAGACGACTTGGGGAGTTGAGTTGGAGTTTTCCCGATTTTCTGAGAATAAGAGGAACTCTACGAGTTGCATAGGTGCACTCGACGAGTTGGGTCAACATGGAATGTTGACTTTTTTTTTTTTTACTTTTAGGTTTGGTCAAGTGATAGATATCGAGACCATGGAGAGGTAAAAATGGTCTTTTACCCTTTAAGGGAGTTAGAAAACGGATTATCCTAACATATTTAGTGTGATTATTATAAAGTGTTAATTAGATATGATTGTGATGTGTAGGCGGAGTCTAGACCGATCGTTGAGTGTGAGACACCTTTGCTTTTATAACAAGGTGAGTCTTCTCACTATACTTGCCTGAGTGGTAATAATGTGTGACCGAAGGGTATTATATGATTATACTGAGTTATGTGATATCATGTGTTTTTCTTAGTAATTTAATGTATATATTATTTTGTGCTTTATTGGTTAGGGCTGGAGGTTCCAACCCGAGTTGTGAGACCGGAGGATCCTCACTGAGACACATGGACTGGAGGGTCCTTCTTGAGACATAGCCATGAGAAGCTAATTATTTGTGTGTGTTATTTTGGGGAACTCACTAAGTTTCATGCTTACCATGTTCTGTGATATGTGTTTCAGGTACTTCTCAGGATTTGCGGAAGGCGTCGGCTTGATTGTACACACACCAGTTAGAGATCATGATTTTGTGGATTCTGGGATTTTATCAAACATTGTTGAGTTGTGTTTTGACAAATTATACATTTTTTGGTTTTGGGAAATGTGATATTGAGTTTATGTGATTTTAAAAATGAAAAATTTACGATGTTACAGATTTGGTCAACAATACAAACTATGGGTTAATTTCTGACAACCTTATCAAAGGAGAGATTGTTGTGATCCTCTAAAAAAATGAGGGACTCATCTGGACAAAGTGATAGAAATAGTGCGAGTCCTCGTATTCATCAGATCAGAGGAAAAGTAAAATGAATAGAGCAGCAAATTGGGTGGCACTGGTGGTGGAGTGGAATTTTGTGATGGTTACGTAATCACGAGGAAAGGAGGTAGAGGCGAGGCAGTCGCTGGCGACAATGGAAGTGAAGGGAAAGGTCTTCAATCCTCGTCTGATTAAAAAAGGAGAATAAAGAATAAGAGATGACAACAGGTGGGGGATTTCATGGAATTTCTCAATAGATCGCAAAGAGGGATGCCGACAGAAGGCTTTTGTCGGTGTTCTTCTTTCTTTTTTTGTTCTGATCGAAAGCAATACGAGAGGGAAGGGAACGGTGAAAAAGATCAGAGCACACAACAAGTAGAGGGTGTTTGGTTGTTATTTATGTTTGATGGACAAATGCAAGGGAGAAGGGGTTGTGAACGTTGATAGGAGGAGGTGGCGGGGTGTAACACCCCGATTTTTGGCATGTATGATTTTTCCCCTTCATTTATCAAGTTTTGCATTTTGGCCCTTTAAGCTGGTACGAGGGGAGTACCACTTGTTACGCTCAACATACTAGGTAGTGTGGATCGTGACAAATGGGTGCATATGTTGGGCATATGATATGGTACGACGTGCGTACACGTAGCTTTTAGAAACCCTTATGTAGGGTGTTGCACCCTATATATTCATCCTTAACCTTTTATGGTTGGCCTCATCTTTTGTCCGTCAACCTCCAGAAAATCATTATCGTTCCTTTAGCATCCATTTGGCATCTTTGAGCTTTTGAAGTGAAATTTGTGTGTTTTGGGTCCAAGTTTGAAGAACCAAGAAGAGAGTGAAGTTCATAGCTTGGTGGAAGATTTGAGATCCAAAACTCTCCATCACATTGCAAGCTTCTCAAGGTATAAAGTTCAAACCTTGACTTGTCAATGTCAAGTTTCCTTTATGGGTTGATTTGGTACACTTTTCCCCCTTTCTTTCATGGATTTATGGTCTGGGTCCACTGTTTGATTAGCTGTCTAAGCCTATAACTATAATCGATATGCACTTGACCCGAGAGTAGCATGCTCCATTTGGGATGCATTCACTAGAATAATCTGATAGGATGGACATTTAATAAAGAGGTTATTTATTATTTATTAATATATTATAAGTATAATATATTAATTAAGAAATGATATTATTTAATTATTATTGATCAAGAATTAATTTGAAATCGATTTAGTGATCAAAACAGACTAATAAAATTAACGGGGACTAATTATGTAAATTAGTGCTACATATGGTTTGGGCTATTGATACATGATGGGCTAAGTTTATGTGAGAGTCCATGAAGAGTTAGTCTACATGAGTTATGGATCATAAGCCTAAGTGTAAGAATTAGGGTTACATATGACTCTTGGAATTCTAACACTATATATGTAACCCCTTAGACCCCAAAATCGGATACACTAGCTATATAGCAAGAGTATACTTGAGTTTAGGGTGCTCCTAACCTCTCTCTCAAGTCCTCCAATTGTTGGTGGTGTTTTGTGAAGCATTTGATGCATCACACTTGAGGTGCTAAGCTCTTTAAGGCCATATTCAACAAGCTACAACAAGAGGTAATCTTCTAACTAGTTTTTATGATTCATATATCAAGTTGTATGCTAGATACGCTTCATGCTTTGGAAAAATGTAATTTTCATGTATAACTAGAGAAAACTTAGATCCAAAGCATTAGGGTTGTATGTGCACCATAGGGATGTTATAGTGCTCAAAACCCATCAGCGGTATCAAAGCCTAGGGTAGTTTTTTGTTATATTGATGTATGGTTGTTTTTCAAAGCTGAAAATGTCACATTTTTGGTCTCTAACTGATGAACTTGACGAGTCTAATGATCTGACTCGACGAGTTTACTCACAAACTGGCAACTCGACGAGTCCAGTTCATGCACTCGACAAGTAGAACCTTTTGCTTGTAGATTTTCGAGCCTTTTGGCCAAAATTGGATTAGGATCATTACCACAAACTGTTTTGTATCATAAAATTCGTTTTCTTTATATGGTAGTGATTATCCTCATCCAATTAAAGGAAAGTTATCAAATCTTAATATAATAAGTTGATTATTTGTATTATTTTATTTGAATTGCCTTACTTTGTGAGTGACATTATATCAACTTGTTAAATTATAAATTATATGATAATTGAATAAGTTATAATTGATCTAAATGGTTCTAGAAGTGAGTTTCATAACTTGTCCTCAACTTTTGAATTATGAAAAGTCTCATTCATGAACATTAAACTCATAAGTTATGGAAACCAAAAGTTTTGAAGAGTTACAAAACTTTCCCTCAAGTTTTGGAATTTGTAAAGTCTCACTTATGAAACATTTAATTCCAAACCTTAGAACTTTAAAAGTTTAAAATTTGACCCTTATACTATTATAATATTAAAAGTTAATACCTATATAGATGTATAAGACAAGTCAGTCTTACCGTTAGTAGGCCTCATTCACGAAGCCGGTCTATAAAGGGGGGTATAAGGAAATTTCCTATAAAATGGCAATTGAATTGGTGTCCACTCTCACCCACCACTTCCTTGACTAGTGGAGGGTCATTGGCTGAACAGGTAGGATAGGACATTAATTCTCATCAAAAGTATAATTATAAATATAAAGTAACTAAATGTTTTTTTATAAAATTCCCAATCTTAGTTACTTGAGGAAAAATGTGAAAATGATGTTATTCCATGAAATTGCACTTTGCACCTTGCCAAGTCGTTAGTGGAGCATGTGTGGTTAACCAACACACTAACTTGGACTAAAAAGGGTAGTTTGATGTTTGGCATAGATCAATGGAGCATGCGTGGTTAACCAGCACATTGATTAGGTGATAAATGACATCGAGAGTACCACGCATATTTGCATGGTTATTCACACCTTGTTTATGATAATCGGTATCCCGGTCATAAACTTGAAGGGCATAATCAAGATTTAAACATGACACTGAAAATTTCAATGAATCTCAAAAGAATCTAGGAATTTCAGTTCATTTAAAACTTAACAATAAATTTTGTTTTTCATGGTGGTAATTGGTAAATCGTCATTTACCTACCTTCAAATATTTTGCAATTGGATTACAACATCCGTCTTCCGAATTGTAAAATATTGTGTTGGGTCCTAGCCTTAATATTTCATTTTCATGTTATGTTGAGGATTCTGATCTAATCTAAACTTTGTCTTTCTTTTTCAGATGTCTTCAAACATCGCTTCTAGCTTAAACCCTTCTAGCTCTTTCTCCCTCATGAATTTGTGTGGGAGGGTGAGGGTCATCTTCGATGGTTCGAATTTCAATGATTGGATTCGGAACATTAGGATGGTCACATGATACAAGGGAAAAGAATATTTACTCGATAAAGAGAATAAGGAGATTGATGAAGCAACTGTTACTCTTGAAGAAGTAGCTGAATATAGGACTCATGAGAAGGACGCCACCAAGCTGTCATATATCATGTTAAGCACTATGACAACTGAACTTCAAAAGTCCTATAAGGACTATTACCCTTTCGAGATGCACCAAGACTTGATGGAAAGATACCATTAAAGTGCTAGACATGAGAGGTATGAAATCATTGCCTCATGGCTTACAACAAAAATGAAGGATGGAGAGTCCATCACGACCCACTTGCAAAAGATGCAAAGGTTTGTGGACCGCTTGCTGAAATTGAATGTTAACTTCGATGAAGTGTTGGCCATTGATATTATCCTACACTTTTTACCACCTTGTTATGATCAGTTTCGTATGAATTATCATATGAACAAGGAGAAAGTCACTCTAAGAAAGCTTCAAGGCCTTCTAAGAACTGTTGAAAGTAGTTTAAAAGGAAAATCTGGTGTATATACTCCTACTGCTACTGCCCCTGTTTTGGCAATGGACAAGGGAAAGGGAAGAAGAGGAAGGGTCCTGCTCAGAACCACAAGGGAAAGTCCCATGATGAATCCTTTTCTAGTGGAACCAAAGGTGGTTCTGCTACTCCCTCTACCAACCAAAAGGCAGTAGAGTATTTCCACTATCATGAAAAAGGGCACTGGAAGTGAAGTTGCCCCAAATACTTGCAAGACATCAAGGATGGGAATATAAAGCCCACCCATGAAGATATTTACACTATTATGTCTAATAACTCATCACATGATAATTTTTGGGTCCTTGATACAGGTTGTGGTTCTCACATTTGTTTTGATTTTTAGGGACTAAAAAGAAGTATGGATGTGGAGCACAGGAAGATAAACTTAATCATAGGGACTAGGAAAGTGTCGCATGTCATCAAGATTGGAGTTTATTCTTTATTGCTTAGTAGTGGGTTAGAATTAGATTTGAATAATTTTTGCTACTCGTCCGATATGGTGAGAAACATTATTTCCTTTCATGGTTTGTATAAATAAGGTTTTAGATTTTCATTTGATAATGAAATTGGTTCTATTAATGCTTTTTTATAATGGTATATTTTATTTTAAAGCATTGCCTTGTAAAGGTGTATACAAAACTGTGATGATTGCAAACAACTTACGAAATAATGAATTGCACATCGATTCATCTAAAGGTTTGGACAAGGCATGCTTATGGCATTGTCGTCTTGGACATGTCAACAAGAAGTGCATTCGACTTAAAGTCGGATGACACTTACGAATCTTGTTTACTGAGAAAGATGACCAAGTCACCCTTCACTAGTACTTGTGAAAGGGGTGAGGACCTGTTGGATCTAATACACACCAATGTGTGTGGACCCTTCAAATCCGTCACAAGGGATGCTAACCACTTCTATTTGACTTTTACTGATGATTACATTAGATATGGCTATATCTAATTAATCAAGCATAAGTCAGAAACCTTTCAAAAGTTCAAGGATTTTAAACAAGAAGTGGAGAATCAGATGGGCAGGAAGATAAAGATGCTCCAATCCGATCGAGGTGGTGAGTATCTTAGTATCGAGTTCCACGACTATCTTAAGGAATATGGAACTATTTAAAAATTGACGCCACCTAGGACACCACAACTTAATGGTGTGGCTGAGAGGCATAATCGAACCTTGTTGGACATCGTTCATTCCTTGATGAGTTGAGCTTCATTACCTATCTAATTCTGGGGTATGCCTCAGAGACTTCCACCCATATCCTTAATCTAGTCCCAACTAAGAAGGTAGCCAAAAAACCTCATGAGATGTGGATAGGAAGGTTCCCTTGTTAGCACATATCAAGGTTTAGGGTCTCGAGGCTTTTGTAAGAGGAGAGACTCACGACAAGCTCGAACCTCGTAGTGAGCGATGTATTTTCATCAGCTACCCACAGAAGTCCTTTGGATATCTCTTCTATAGACCGAGTGAAAATGTTGTCTTCGTTGCGAGGAAAGCGGTTTTCTACAAAAGAAAACTCATGCCATGAGGATAGTGGGAGATAAATTTACCTTGAAGAGCTTCAAGAGTTAAGTGATGAGGAACCTCAAACACTAGCAGTCAACCCGAGGAGGAAACTCCTATTGAACCAATTGACAAGTTCGTACCTCTGATACGTTCCAGTAGAGTTAGTGTTCCACCTGTATTATATGGTTTTCATATAACAACTAAAGGTGATACGTGTATCGGTGATAGTACATTGATAAATTTAGATGAACCTAAGAACTACAAGGAACCCATGGCAGGCCCTGAGTCTACAACATGGAAATAGGCTATGGACAACGAGACTCAGTCCATGTATGAAAATCAAGTTTGGAACTTGGTTAACAATGTACCAGGTCGTAAGACAGTCGGGTGAAAATGGATCTTCAAGAAGATGACCGACATGGATGGGAAAGTACATAGATATAAGGCGCAACTGGTTGTGAAGGGATTCACTCAAACTCATGGAGTTAAGTATGATGAGACCTTCTCACCTGTAACACCGAAATTTTTCAAACCAAAATTTCATTTAAAATCACATAATTCTCATAACATATTTCACAAAAATCTTATTTATTAAATTTACAATTAGTAACTCCATAATTGTTTGGTTAAAATCCAGGATCCTCAATAACATAACTCTGTCACTAGTGTGTAAAATCAAGCTAGTTCCTTCTCGTGATCCTGAAAAAACCTAAAACACATAACACAAAACACAGTAAGCACGAAGCTTAGTGAGTTTCCCAAAATACCATACACATAGCTCATTAGCTACTCGAGGCTATATCACTGTAAGACCCTCTGGTCCATGTGTCTTAGTGGGACCCTCCAGTCCCATGGTTTGTTGGACCCACTAGTCCGGTGTGTAAAGCTCCGCATAACACAAATCACAAAGATATAATACACAACATGGTTCACAAAACATAAGGCAGGATAACATGATACTCAACGTAAGCACATAAGACCCTCTGGTCACACATAAGAACCAGTCTAGGTAAAGTATAGTGAGAAGACTCACCTTGCAAGCCGCAAGCAATTATCCTCGAACTCGAATCTCGAACTAGCCATTGCCTAACACATAGGGTAAATATCTCTTATTAATACTCAGTTCTCAACTCTAAGTAACCAAATGTTACTCTACTCTCTCCAACTCTTGAATTGGGTAAAATACTATATTAACCCTCCATGGTCTCCAATACTCATATTAACCAAACCCTAAAGTCATTAGAAATCAAACTCGAGTCAACAGTCCATGTTTGACTCAACTTGGTGAGTGCACTCTTACGAGTCGTTGAGTTCCCTTATTTCCTCAGAAGTATCAAGAAAATCGAGCTCAACTCGTCGAGTTGACCCCCAACTAGCAAAGTTATCACACAATCAAACCCATCAGGACAAACCCTCACCGAACTGTCGACTTAGGTCATGGACTCGGCGGGTCCCTTCGATCACATTCCTCATTCAGAAGATTTAAGGCATATCTATCACTCCAAACACTAGGTATACCATCCTAAGGCTCGATTGTCACGTAAAGATGCAAGTTTTACATTCGAACATGGCATATAAGGCTCATAATGCCAATACATGCTCCAACAAGGCACCAAAACACAATAACTCTTTAAGTGACTGAATAAAGCTTGAGCCTTTAGACCCTATTGACCTCACAAGGTCCATATCTGAGGTCTAGACCTAGAAAGGGACTTCATGTACTCATATCTCATTCAAAAAGGTGATAGAAAGCCCTATTCATCAAAACATGAGATCTAATCACCACAAGGAGAAAAGCGGGAGCTTTTTACCTTCTCTAGAAGCTCTTGGATGAAATAACACTGATCCATTGGCCCCCTTCTTGTTCCTTGATGACTCCTTCTCTCCTCTTCAAAAGAAATGTAGCAAAAGACCCTAAAATTAGCTCCTTTCACACTCACTTGCTCAAAAGGGCATTAGGGTTTACTCTTAGTGAAGGTGAGTCGCAAATGAGGATATAAATTCCTTTATATAGGCCCCAACCCCCGGGATATTAGGGTTTCTCTACCCAACACCTACTTGGCGAGTCAGCTCTCTGACTTGTTGAATCTACTCATTAAATCCACACTGGCAACTTGTCCCTACTTGGCGAGTCGGACTCACGACACATCGAGTCACTCTATAAGTCTCAAGGTTAAACACACATTAAGGTATCCAGAAGTCCGAATGTTACAATTCTCCCCCACTCGAATTAGATTTCACCCTCAAAATCACTTCTCAACGTCATATAGATCGAACCCAACAAACCAAAAAGTACCACAGAAAGGATCTCATACCACACAATTAACTTCCTCCATAGACATCTGGAACCCAGTAGGAACTCTGAAACCCAGAAGAGGAAGAGGACATACCCTTCTGCTACTACGATACCCATTCTGACTCACCAGAATCTGAAAACTCTTGTGACCTGTCTCACTACCCGGCCAACCTCTCAAGCTATCATCATGTTATTCGCTCCTCGAATAACGAACCCTGAAAACTCATTGTCCCTATGATTCAATTGTAGTGACTGATAGAAACAAGTCAAAGCCCAAATACTTGCCACCGATAACTCGTAACAAACGTACTAAGTGCTCCATATCATACTCCAAGGAGGGAAAGGGTCACATTACATCAGTGACCCATCCACTATACTACAATCGAAATCCCATCTGAATAAAGAACTCTCAACACCCTGCCCTCAAACAATAGAAAATGATCATCCTTGCACAGAGGCTTCCTCTAACATCTAACAATCATAAGCCTCAACCCCCCTCCTAGATATCCCTTTCAACACTAAGCACCCGGTCAAATATCGAACCCACAGTTGAACCTCCAAAGGTTACCCATAACATGCCCCAAAATCTCTCACTAACTTCCTTCTCACAAAAACTATCTCGGTCCATTGTGACACACAAGTCACGAAGTTCTCTTTACCCCAAGCGAATACTAGAATCCCAACTGAAATCGTCTCACCCCCGAGCTTTGTCGTCTACTACTCATTAGTTTCATGCATCCCACGGTCTTTCCCATACAAACGAACTAACCCACTCAAGTCTAACACATCATATGACACACAATACCCTCAAAATGAAACCCATCTCTGAATCCGAAATCTCATTCTCATACTCAATACACGACCAAAGCAAAATTCAAACTCGAGAGTCTAGTCCGACACCAAATTGTAACCACTCGTCCTAATGAAGCACTCAAATCATGACCTGTGACCCGCAACCCATGCATACATCACTTCTCCAATTCCTTTTGATTGTGATTACCATAACTTAACTTAGAATATAACGATTCCCGATACATATGGAGACCCCAGTCTCACCCCTGGTCCGACCACCAGGTTCCCGAAACTCAAAGAATAAGGCTACCCAAGCCTAAAAACTCTTCTGCGTCATGCTCTAACTAGCAAATAATATGCTCACCGTAGGCCTATGATACTCTCACACTGACTCATGAATAATATGGTTCCCCGCAGTATCAGAACACTTCCTTGTAGACTGGTGAACACTATGGCTCCCCACAGTATCACAACACTCTCTTGCAGACTGGTGAACACTACGGCTCCCCGCAGTATCACAACACTTCCTCGCAGACTGATGAACACTATTGCTCCCTTCCGTATCACTACACTTCCTCGCAGACTGGTGAACACTACGGCTCCCCATAGTATCACAACACTCTCTCTCACTTACTCACCATGGGCTCACTCCATGGTTTTCCTCTGATAATCCGAAGTGATTACTCCCATGCAGATCCACTATCCCTCTAATCCCCTATAATCTCCTCCTCGAGTCATCGCCCCACTGAGTTCACTATTTAATACTCAATGGCTCAACATAGATAGGTACACACACTCACCCATGTTAAGGATCACCACTCCTGATGGCAACCGTCATGACCAACACTTTTTATCATTGCAATTCACATTCTTGGATAATTCAATTTGATGATAGTTAATTGAAGGGATCCCGTTGGAACCATAGTCACTTGATACTTCACTTGCCATCTCATAACTCAAGTCTCAAAATAATCCGAAATTCAGGGCATTCTACTCGGATACCTCAGTACACCATCACAGAACCTCACGATGGCTTGCCTCAACCACTGATCTCCTACTTACGACATCATAATCAGATACAACAATGCATCCTTTCAGAATCTCATAACTGATCTTCCTCTCACACAACTCGTAATGTCAAAATATTGCAACTCTCAAATGAAACACGGAGGAATCGTTAATGACTCAGAACACGTTGACGACCATCCGAAACTCCCTCGTTTATTGCTTAAACCCATGCACGAATACACATATCGACCTTGAAGTTGGTTGCCCAATCAACTTCTACCTTCCTAGAGTGCATATAACAACCCATACATTAAATTTATCCTTACGAGCCACCCACATTGAATTTATCATTACAACGTCAAAGAATTCCTAACCACCACAAGGTCTTCGACCAACGGTCACCTGCCGTGGAGACACTCATCCTTTCCTGAACACGTACATCATGCATTATGTCCTTCTGCACGTTGCCTCGACCATCAATAACCTTGGTCTCATGCACTCATATCGTAGGTCACTATATTCATCCCTCTAACCGCTCTTGAACAAATATTTGATACTCTCAATAAAATACCCTGTTATCCCCCACTCAGGGCTCGAACCATCACCATTTGACACACCAACAATCTATTCCATGAGACTGTTCCACCAGGTACATAACACTTACTCTTGGAAAGTATGACATAACACTCGATGATCTTCCCGATAGAGACCAAGAAACTCCAAACATCCCGAATCTCAGATCAAATCCTCGAAAAACTTCACAACGTGCCATCTAAAATCTCACATTGATACACTACCACACATCTCAACTATCCATAGTAGCCATGACTCACAGTCTGAAAATAATGAACTAGCACACTCCTCAACTTCGACTCCCTAACCAACATCCCATCATGAGAATTATCATGAGAGCAGAGACCTCACCCCCACACTCAATATCCATTATAGAAAATGAGAGCCACCGCCCAAAAATACTCCTCTTGATCACCAGACACTACTGCCAACATATGCCCTACTATACTCAAATAGGGTATATCCTTGTCCTTGACCATCTCAGTCCCCAATGATCACCCTCTCATGCTATAATATAACCTTGCAGAAGACATACTGCCCAGATACTCTGGTGAAAGATCGCAACCAATGCTACCCCATAGGGTTTACCTCCAACCTTGGAAACTGGAAGCTCAATATCTCTTCTGCTTCTCATAGAAAATAGAAATAGCACAACTCTGGCCACAGAAAGTGACATCTCTACTATCGGTTGATTGCTCAACTCTGACTGTAGTCCTCCATAAAGCACTAAATCTACTCATACCTGAGTCTTACGACTACAACTGGCATCTCACCAAGAATCTCTCATAAACTAACTCGATTTCCCTCTCAAGGTATGCTCTATTGAAACTTGTTTAATATGGTCCTTTGGCCCACACTCTATCACATATGATCTCAGTCTAATCAATCACAACGAGATAACTGGTAAAACCGGAAGCACTAACCGCCACGAGTCATGGTACTCGAACCATGTTATCTCCTCTCAATCTGCTATAAATCATGGTACCCGAACCATGTAAACACCTCTCGATCTGCTATGAATCATGGTACCCGAACCATGTTATCTCCTCTCAATCTGCTATATATCATGGTACCCGACATGTTATCTCCTGTCAATCTGCTACTTAGAACCTCTGGAATTCTCCCTGTTTCAAGTATGGGTCCTCTACTTTCAGTAGTACGGGCACATACTACCTGCCACATCTACCCATACTTTCCACATGGATCGTCCCAGATTTCCTAAGTAGCTGCTCAACTTTCTCGATCACCAATCTCGCTATACGCGCTTGCCTCCAATGCATACACTTCCCCAAACAACGTACCCATAAGACTCAAATTACTCACTAGGCTCCCCTAGGTCCTCACACTTCTCTACCATCAACTGCTGAAGAACTCCTTATAATGCCAGCCATCTACCTCCTAAATATCGTCATATTCACTCGGTAGCTGACTCCCATCATCAAGAGTTCAAAAAAGCACAAAGAAAACATCATTCATGCATCGAATAACCTCCACCGATACTAACACATCACTCGAACATACAACTCCACTTGCTCTACTTACGACTCAAAGGCATCACTAAACTCAGGCTGTCTCACCTCTCATGGTATCTAATTACTCTTCTCAGTAGGCTCCTCAAATGCTCATCTAGGTATCTCTCCCAGATTATCTCTCGACTCAGAACTCCCTCACAAAATAACTCTTGCTAGATACTCTTACTCAACACATACGCAAGGCACAAAAAAGATAGCAATAATCCCTAGGCTTAGGCATCACAAATCAGGCATTTCTAGCCCTAAGCATGAATTACCTAGCCTATCCTCTAGCATGCATAATGATATCTCATAACATCTCATCAATATTTCTTAAAGTAAACAATTTTTGGTACTTTAGGAAATCACCGTTTGAGCTCTGGCTGATTGTACAAACTGCTCCTTTTCTTTTTTCTCTTAGATACTCTTACTCATTTTAGACAAAATCTTTTCTTTTGAAATTTTTTCTCAAATCCTCAGTTTGAGTCTATACATACCCGAAGGTGTATCCGAATCCCTCAACCCAAGGCTCTGATACCAACTTGTCACACCGAAAATTTTCAAAACAAAATTTTCATTTAAAATCACATAATTCTCATTACATATTTCAAAAAAAAATCTTATTTATTAAATTTACAATTCACAACTCCATAATTTTTTGGTTAAAATCCAGGATCCTCAAAAACATAACTCTTTCACTGGTGTGTACAATCAAGCCGGTGCCTTCCCGCGATCCTAAGAAAACCTTAAACACATAACACGGTAAGCACGAAGCTTAGTGAGTTCCCCAAAATACCACACACACAGCTCATTGCCACTCGAGGCTATATCACTGTAAGACCCTCTGGTCAATGTGTCTCAGTGGGACCCTCCAGTGCCACGGTTTGTTGGACCCATTGGTCCATCTGTAAAGGTCTGCATAGCATAAATCATAAAGATATAATACACATCATGATTCACAAAACATAAGGCAGAATAACATGAGATTCAATGTAAGCACATAAGACCCTCCGGTTACACATAAGAACCACTCTAGATAAAATATAGTGAGAAGACTCACCTTGCAAGCAGCAAGCAATCTTGAACTAGCCATTGCTTAACACATAGGGTAAATATCTCTTATTAATACTCAATTATCGACTCTAAGTAACCAAATGTTACGCTACTCTCTCCAACTCTCGAATTGGGTAAAAGACTATTTACCCCTCCATGGTCTCCAATACTCATGTTGACCAAACCCTAAAGTCAACAGAAATCAAACTCGAGTCAACAGTCCATGTTTGACCCGACTCATCGAGTGCACTCTTGCAACTCGTCGAGTCCCCTCGTTTCCTTAGAAATCTTAAGAAAGTCAAGCTCAACTCGTCGAGTTGACCCCCAACTCGCTGAGTTATCACACAATCAAACTTATTGGGACAAACCCTCACCGAATCATCGAGTTAGGCCATGGATTTGGCGATCCCTTTCGATCAGATTCCTCATTTAGAAGATTTAAGGTAGATCTATCACCCCAAACACTAGATCTACCATCCTAAGGGTTGATTCGTCATTCGCTTAAAGATGCAAGCTTTATGTTCGAATATGGCATATAAGGCTCATAATGCCAATACATGCTCCAACAAGGCACAAAAACATAATAACTCTTTAAGTGACTGAATAAAGCTTGAGCCTTTGGACCCTCTGGACCTCACAAGGTCCAGATCTGAAGTCTAGCCCTAGAAAGGGACTACATGTACTCATATCTCAACCAAAAAGGTGATAGAAAGCCCTATTCATCAAAACATGAGATCTTATCACCACAAGGAGAAAAGTAGGAACTTTTTACCTTCTCCATAAGCTCTTGGACGAAATAACATTGATCCATTGGCCCCTTTCTTGTTCCTCGATGACTCCTTCTCTCCTATTCAAAAGAAATGTACCAAAAGACCCTAAAATTAGCTCCTTTCACACTCTCTAGCTCAAAAGGACGTTAGGGTTTACTCTTAGTGAAGGTGAGCTACAAATGAGGCTATAAGTTCCCTTATATAGGCCCTAATCCCCAGGATATTAGGGTTTCTCTGCCCAGCACCTACTTGGCGAGTTAGCTCTCTAACTCGTCGAATCCACTCTTTAAATCCACACTGACAACTTGTCCCTACTCTGCGAGTCAGACTCACGACTCTTCGATTCACTCTATAAGTCTTAAGGTTAAATACACATTAAGGTATCCGAAAGTCCGGATGTTACATCACCAGTAGTGAAGATTAAACCGCTTTCCTTAATGGGATGTTGGCTGAAGATGTTTACATGAATCAGCCAGAGGGTTTTGTCAATGCAAAGTACCCTAATAGAGTGTGCAAGGTTGAGAAATCCATTTATGGGTTGAAACAAGCATCTCATAGAAAGAATCTTTATTTGATGAGAAACTCAAAGATTTTGGATTTTTGAGAAGCAAGGATGAGTCATGTGTATATGTTAAAGCTAGTGGGAGTATATTTACCTTTCTGGTGTTGTATGTGGATGACATACTTCTCATAGGAAATGAAATCCCAACCTTGTAGGAGGTTAAGTCCTGTCTTGGGAAGTGTTTCGCTATGAAGGATCTCGGGGAAGCAGCTTATATTCTAGGGATAAGGATATTGAGAAACAGGAGTAAAAGACTAATAGGACTTAGTCAAAGTACCTAATTGGAAAAGTTCTTGAAGTGTTTTAACATGGAGAATTCCAAGAAAGGTGACTTACCTATTCAAAGCAATACCAAGCAGAGTAGTACTCGGAGTCCGAGTATATAGGCTGAGATAGTAGAGATGAGTCAAGTACCATATGCTTCTGCAGTTGGCTCGATTATGTATGATGTGACTTGTACTCACCCTGATGTGGCCTTTGCTTGGAGTATAGTCAACAAATATCAAAGGAATCCTGGTAAAGCTCACTGGACTACGGTAAAGAACATTCTTAAGTACTTGTGTAGGACTAAGGATTGGGTCCTTACCCTCGGTGGGAGTGATGACTTAAGAGTGACAGTGTAATGCCATGTTCCTCGGGTATGGTTTAAATAAGATTTCTTGGGTTAAGGCCTACTCGATGAGTTGGTTGCCTTACTCGTCGAGTAGTAACAGGGTCGGATCGCGTGACAAGTGACCTACTCAACGAGTCCATATTGGAACTCGACGAGTAGGTGCTGGCAGATGAAACCCTAATTCTCGGGGTTTTACAACCTATTTAAAGGAGCCTTAGCTCCCTTTGGGCGTCTTTACAGTTCTATAGAGCCCTTGTGAGACCCTAATCCATGTGTGTGTGCCCTTGTGTGTTGAAGCTTGAAAAGAGGATATTTGGAGGGAGAAGGCTTAGAGGAGAAGGAGATTGGAGCAAGTAAAGTGTGGGAATCAATACTTATCTCAGTTATCATCTTCTAGAGGTACCCAAATCGCCATTTCCTTGTAGATCTCTTCTATTGGCTGAGTTCTAGGGTTTCTTTTATGGAATGTTAAATTGATAAGATGAGCTATGGGCTAGATCTGATGTTGTAACTTCAAATCTGGACCGTCCTTGGATTCTAGAAGCATAAAGTTGCAGTCTTGGTCATGATTGAAGTCCCTCTTGAGCATGAAGCCCCATGAAGAACTTAAATTATGCATTTAAGGCCTTTATATCCATGCATGCACGTAAAGTTTGCAACTTTACGTGAAAAGCATGCCCTAGAAGCTTCGATCTGTGATTTGGAGCCGCTACATGGCTCAAAACAAGTCTGTATGGAAAAAGAACTGAATGGACTCGGCGATTCACAAGGTTGACTCGGCGAGTCATATGAAGATAGTCGTGGACTCGACGAGTAGGATGAGCAACTCGGTGAGTCCGATGAAGATTTCCATAGACTCGACGGGTTGTATGAACAACTCGGCGAGTCGGATGAGTTTTCCCCAAGTTATGAATATGTGTGTATGCGTCATGTGGTTAGAAGGAAACCCGGTGAGTAGTATTAAGGGTTCGATCGAAAATCGTAAGAACTCGCCGAGTCACCCCGGTGACTCGGCATTTGGGAAGGAGTTTTAAGGAACTCGGCGAGTAGCCTCGGGTACTCGATGAGTTAAGGTCAACATGGACTGTTGACATGGATTAGGGACTTTGACTTTGATCAGGGGTAAAATGGTCATTATACCCTCAGTTCAGTTATCGGTATCTGATTTAGTGTTTATGGAAATTGTAGTCAGGGAATTCCGGAGCAGCAATCATCCAGCTACGGATTTAGCACCTCAGCAGCTAGAGTTATAAGGTGAGTTTCCTTCCAGTAGGAATGGGTCTACGGCCACAATGTCATCCCGTTTATTTAGCAGTAGTTCTGTACTTCGGTCTGATGCAGTAGTATGTATGCTTGATGTCTTCGTGATTCATGCATGTTTTGTTATGTGTAGTATGTCGGGCAAGCCCGATATAGAATGTGACTACGCTATATGTTCATGATATGTTATATCCAGTTTATTCTGGACTTCGGTCTGATGCAGAGCCGGGCCCGATGAAGTGGTCGGGGCCCGATGCAGTGGGCGTGGCCCAAGTATTCCAGACTTTGGTCCGATGGGGCCCAAGTTATTCCGGACTTCGGTCCGATGCTGGGCGGGGCCCGATGCAGTTGGGGGAGCTCACTAAGCTTCGTACTTACAGTTTCAGTTTTGGTTTCAGGTACTTCCGCTAGTAAGGGGAGGAGCTCGGGATGATAGCATCGCACACACCGAAACATCAGTTTTTCCTTATCCTGGGAGTTTTCATCAGAAACTATGATATATGTTTTGATACAGTTGTTATGTTACATTTATTATGACCTTTTGGGATACTTGATCCACAATTTTTGTTGGTATGTTATTGATGATGTGATTTTAGTATTATTAAAACAAAAAAAAAAAAAAAAAAAAAAAAAGTTGGGCTGGGTATTTACCCTGAATGGAGGAGCAATAGCTTGGAAAAGTTCCAAACAGGAGTCTGTAGCTGATTCAACGTGCGAATCAGAGTGCATAGCAGCAAGCGAAGCGTGGAAGGAGGCGATATGATTGAAGAACTTCATCGGAGACCTTGGAGTTCTACCAGCTGTAAAGGAGCATATGGAGATTTTCTGTGACAGCGTGAGTGCGGTCGCCTTAACCAAGGAATCAAGGGATCATGGCAAATCCAGGCACATCGATACAAAATATCACTTCATAAGACATCGGATAGAAAAAGGACTCATCGTAGTAAAGAGGGTATCGTCAGAGGATAACCCAACAGATCCCTTACGAAGGGACTGAGTAGTGTTAAGCACTTGCAGCATGTGAGGAGCATTGGGCTGAAGGACGATATCAAATTTTAATGATTAGATAGCTGTTTATAAACTTGTAATAGATAAAATGTAATTGACATTTGATGATTAAATAAAAGGAGTTTTATTTATGAGTAAAGTTACTATCTCGTGTCAATTGTGTACTATTGTTTCATTTTGCATGTTTTGACTTCTAGAATAATAAGATTATTCAAACTATCCACAATCGATCATACTTTAAAAGTAGTTATTGAGGCAAGACTATCATGAATTTGGCTTGTAGATTGTCTAAAGTGTTTAAACATAGAAAAAGTTTGCTACAACATTCATGAGTACTCCTGAAATAAGATTTGACTATTCGACAAAATCCACGCTCACATGAATCACTTCATGGAATTTATCACGAGTGATTGTGAGACGATAATATCATATGGTCTTCACACCAAGATGTATGAGTTGTTGAATATGAGTTGGTTGTACATTGATAGTGCGAAAACGCATCAGTAGCATGATGTTATAAAACGTGCTATTGTGTATGATTTAATGAGTAATTAGTACATGCATATAAGTTGAGGTTTATCTGTTCCTTTTAATCCATAGAGGATTAAAATCGATATCTTGGGCCCCTCGATTATTTTGTTTTGACTTATGTGCTGGGCCCGATCAGGACTAAATTGATGTGTTCAATTAAGTTCTATGTCAAACAAATCGAAAATCGGGAAACAAACTACTGGACAATAAGTATGGCTATGTTCCATGTGTTTGTCCACATTATATCTTGAAGAACAGAGGATTAAATGATCCCTTATCTAAATGGAGTGGTAGAGTTCAACAACGGCTTTTAAGAGTTATGATTGCTAGTCAGTTTTAAGTCGTACTTGCAGTTATAGTTATTAGACTTATCCACGTGGGAGACTATTGGATTAGGTGTCTAAGCTCATAACTATAATTGGTATGTACTTAACCCGAGAGTAGCATGGTCCATTTCGGTTCCATTCACCAGAACAATCCGATAGGATGGACATTTGAGAAATAGGTTATTTATGATTTATTAATATATTATAAGTATAATATATTAATTTAGAAATCATATTATTTAATTAGTATTGATCAAGAATAAATTTGGAATTGATTTAGTGATCAAAAGAGGCTAATTAAATTAACGGGACCGATTATGTAAATTAGTTATACCAATGTTTTGGGCTATTGATCAATGATGGGTTAAGCTTATGTGAGTGTCCATGAAGAGTTAGTCCACATGAGTTATGGATCATAAGCCTAAGTGTAATAATTAGGGTTACATATGACTCTTGGAATTCTAACACACTATATGTAACCCCTTAGACCCCAAAATCAGATACACTAGCCATATAACAAGAGTATAGCCGATTTTAGAGTGCTCCTAACCTCTCTCTCAAGTCCTCCAATCGTTGGTGGTGTTTTGTGAAGCATTTGAGATATCACACTTAAGGTGCTAAGCTCTTAAAGGCTAAGTTCAACAAGCTACAACAAGAGGTAATCTTTTAACTCGTTTTTATGATTCATATATCAAGTTGTATACTAGATAGGCTTCATGCTTTGGAAAAATGTAATTTGCATGTATAACTAGAGAAAATTTAGATACAAAGCATTAGGGTTGTATGTGTACCATAGGGATGTTATACTGCTGAAAACCCATCATCGACTTGATGGGATCATTTCTCTAGATTTGACCTTGTTAGAGGTTTCCTTGGCATAAAGGTGCCAACTTTATGGGGTTTTGGTCATCTTTCATGCATTAAGCCATTCATTAAGTCATTACTAAGCTAAATAGCTTCATGTAGCTATGCATGAACGTAAAGTTAGCAACTTTACATGTCATTTTAGCTCATGGAAGTCAGATCTACGTTTTGGGACCTTTTCTTAAGATATTAAGTGCTTAATGGGACTTTTGGCTTAACGGAGGAGTATGTTGGGCATACAAGCCAGTACACGCAACGCATAAGCCCCAATGTATGTACGCTTAGCGTACATCTGAGCACGCCCCGCGTACTTTGTCTGTGGTCTTTGCGGTTTTGGTCCTAGATGCTTGGGCCCTCTTTTGGCCATCTGAGTGTTGATGTTTTGGGTTAAGTGAATGAGTGGACCTTGGGGAAAAGCCCAAGATCGAGTTGGGCCCAATTTAGAAAATTGGGACAATAATGGGCTTTGGATGGTTATTTTATGGTTGGGCCTTTTGGGTCAAGATTTGGACCTGGGTATTAGCCCAAGATCGAGTTGGGCACACTTCACTTTAGGCTTTGGGAAGTGGTCATCATCAACCCACCGGAAAAATGGTGTTACCTCTGCGCCACATCACCTTCACCACCAACCCACTAGACTTAAGAAATGGTTACCTTTCCACAATTATTATTATTATTTTTTAAATTTATGATTAAATTTGATATAAACATAATTTAAAATGTAATAAAATATTTTATATTAATTCAAACCACATTACATAATTTAAAACATAGAAAATTAAACCTAGATTACTAAAAAATTATAAAGACACATAGAAATGAAAACTAAAATACTAAAAATAACTTAAAAAATTAAACCTAAATTATTAAAAAAAACATTGAATAAAATCTAGTTGCGATATTGGTCGAAAACTTCTTATTGAATTTTCAAAAACACCCTTAAATTTTCCGGGTCAAGATTCAGTTGCGGCATCGTGTTTATAATTTGAAGATTGGTGAGTGCCAATTGTCGCCGACGTTGTTCCTCCCTTGAATCAATTTTTTTTCTAAAAAATGTAGAGATTTTTCAATTTTCTCCGCTAGTACGTTCTCGTTAGTTGATTTTCCGCTAAAAGACGCCCTCTTTCTTGTTGTATCCCTTCCTGGTGGTCGACGAAGTTGGACGTCCGTTGGATCCTCCCCCTCGGTGGCGTCGAACTCATCATTGCGGTCGAGGTTCACACCAATGTTCGATTCAGATGTTCTCGGCCTTTTGTTGAAACCGGTGGTAGATCCCAAATGCGTCGTTTCCGGATAAAGGACTCATTTTGGACCATTGCGACAAACTTCTCATGCTTTTTGGTTGAGAAACGGTTTACCATTATTGGGAATTTTGTATTGGTACAACACGGTTGATAAAATGTTGAAATTGTTACTACCACTTCGATGCATATTCTTAAGATTGTTAAATACGCTGTTAAATTTAGTGCAAGCCGCTCGAAGGTCACACCATTTTGCATTGACCGAGTCCTATGTCCGGCTCATTTGCCTTCCTAATAACGCGTGGAAGTGGTCACGATTCCAAAAATCTTTGACCCGTTTGCGCGTTGCCGACATCCCCGTCTTGTGATATGAAAATCCAAGCTTTAGCTAATGTTGCCTCCTCCTCGGTCCATTGTGTATTTTTCTCTTTTGTTGGATCTTTTGATTTTTTTTTTTGCCTTATACGACTTGGTTGTGTTTCTTGAATCCTTTCGTCATCGTCGTCATTATCGAGGTTTACGGGTTAAGATTGAGATAATGGAACTTGAGATGGTTGTGAAGTTTGTTGACGTGGGGAAGTTTGGGTTTGAAATTACGGAGAATGTTGTTGTTGAAAAGCTTGAAATCCTGGTTGAACGAATTGTGGTGGTTGTTGTTGTTGGTAGTAGTGTCGGTGATATGAAAGATTGGTGAATAGAGGTTGTTGTTGAACGGGAGATGATAACAATTGCATGTAGCCAATATTCGCTAATGGATCATTTGGAGTGTTTTGGGTGAGTGGGTTATTTTGCTTTGGATCCATGAGGAAAGATTTTTTTTTGGTGAAGTGTTTGTGTTGAAAGATTGTTTGTGTGTTTGAAATGATAAAAAAGGTTGATATATATATATAGAGAAAGTGTGTATGGTAATTAATTGAATAATTAATTTTTTTACAAACAGATACATCAACAACGGTAAAAATAGAATAACCATTCAACTCGTTCGTCTTCTTCCGTCTCCAGCCCCACGTCACCACCAACTTACCGGAGCCGGGGGTGGTGTTCATGCGTGAAGAGAGGCTCCACATAAGCAACTCACGCGTGGAGCTCCCCCCACTCCGGGCAACCTTATTAGCACTTTCGTTTATGAATAATGTAGACCTTTTGTATTCATCAGGCATTTGTGTTGAGTCTCAACTATGGATTATGTATTTATAAAAACATGATCCAACCGTATAATCCATAAAACTTATATTGGATTAACACCGAACCATAATATCATAAACCATTGACAAAAAAGAACTCCTTACGAATAAATGAATTAATCAAAGTATAGCATTTTACTTGATTACATATTCAAATTACAATTCAGGGCCTAATTCATATTGCATAGTGTGTGACAACTGCCAATTCAGGTCATTCTTGGACTCATGCATCTTTATAATAACCATTCATGCACAACATGCCATGACCTAGTAGTATAAATTAGGTCAAAAATCTTGCATAAACTAGGATCCAACTAAGGTCTAGGACTAATATACTTGATACTTACAATTCTAGTAAGTTGCTTAGGTACAATAGGAAATGCCAATACTATAATTAGAATAAAGCTTCAAGCTTTGTTATAATTGAAATAGGGTATAAAACTCTAAAAATAAATTAAAACATTCTAATTATACTTCAACATGTTGTTGAATATCAAACAATATTCCAAAAACCCTAAAGAGCCAAAAATCCAAAGTTATAAATTATAAAGCTTAAAAACTTTATAAAATTTGGCTATAAACTTCCTAATATCAAATTTTATTAATCAAATTATGGATTATACCAATGAACTAGAAATATAAATTACAAGTATTAATCATAAATTATTTGTTGAAAACAAGATTTTTAAATAAATCAAATTGCTTAATAAACATTTTATAAAAATGAATGTTTTTATATAAAATATAGAAGGGAAGTTTATAAAGTTTAAAATTTAGGAGAGAGGAGGCCAAAATGCATGCAAAAACCGGCCATCACCTCTCCCCATGCCCTCTCTCTTCCCCAAAACACAATCATTAAGCTTAAACCCTTACTCCACCTCTTCCCTCTTCACTCTCTCACTTCACTCTCTTCACACACTTCACTCTCTTCTTCCCTCTCTCTAAACTCACGAAAATCCTCTCATTTCTCTGCAAAATTTCGAGATTGTGAAGCCCTTGAAGTGTTCTTACTTCTCTCAAGGTCAAAACCAAGGTAAACAACAACATCTTCTTCCATAGTTTCATGGTTAAACCTCTTTTTCTTCTTAGTCTTCTCTACTTTTCGCATTCTATGCCTTTCCATGGCTAGAAATCTTTATTCTCCCCTTGTGGTTTGTAGATTCTCACCATAACACAATGCATGTGTTAGAGATGGTGAAAATCCGGGATCAAACCCATGCAAGGAGTGGAAAAGATGCACATATGATCATGTGACATCAAAACCTAATATTTCATGTTCTTCTCCATTTCTTTTGTGTTCATGCATGAACAAAAGCATTTAAACCATTTATAGTACATCTTGGATGCTCATTCATTCCATGCATGTGTTAGAAATCGGGCCTTACCAAAGACATGCATGATGTTCTTGTTGAAATACCCTAATAATGCACACAAGCAAACATGCAATCTGCCAGATTACTTTGTTCGACTTTGAACAGTCATAAATCAGTCATTTTGTAACCAAATCATGATATTCTTTTTGTATTGGTTAGTTCCACGAGTTAAATTTCAAACCCAACTGGTCTCACTGTAAAATATTAAATATCCGATTTTTAGCAGATTTTACAAAAAGGTTGCGCATACAGCTCTTTTTCTGTGATCACTATTTTTATCTTGCTTAAACAATGGCCTTAAACCCAACCATAAATCTGAGGAAAAATACCTTAGAAACTTAACATATCTAGTGAATTATGGTTGAAATTTCGTGGCTTAAAACCTCACTGAATGGGCTACACAAATTCATGAACTTCAGCCACATTTACACTTCATGCATTATTGCATGCAACTTTTCTTAAATTGTTTGAAATCATTACCCTCATTTCTCTTCTAAATACATTTTTTTTACATTTTTCCTTTTGAAAGCCCTTGCATGCATGAGATAATCTGGAAAATTTCAAGTGCTTTTGTTATTTCTTTGATTTATTAGAATTATTGCTAAAACCAAGGGCATAAATCATATAAAATACTTCTAGAGGTCAATAAATCCTAAATAAATTCATGGATGATTCTTATGGGGAATAATGACCCCTCACCAAATTTCAGCAATTTTTGTTACTGTTTCATATGATTTCTAATTTTCTTTTATTTAGGACATGATAAATTACAAAACCACTTTATAGGATGTGAAAATTGTATCTAACAATTTTCGCATACCTTACCTGTGATGGGTGACTCTAGAAAATAATTTCAAGATTTTCCATCATGTTTTACTATTTTTCCCAATTTTTGGTAATTATAATGGTCTAAAAATGGGGGAAATAGTTCTGATTATCCAAAATTCATGAAAATTTACCAGGATATAATATTATAGAGTAGGAGGTTACATAAAAATTTTGAGTATTTTTCTCTACTGGTAACTATTTTTCTCTTATTTTCTAAAGTTAATTGCACTAAAATACACTTAAATATACATAAATACCAAAAACCAGTTTATACATTATGAAAACCACTTTTGATATTTTTCCCAGGATATTTATACTGTAAATGATGTTACAAAAATTTATGGTGATTTATTTTAACTGTTTAATATTATTTCTTTAATTAATGACTATTTAAAGGAATAAAGCAAGGAAAAATAGAAATACCTACTGAAAAATATATTTTATATTTTTCCCAGCCTATTTATGTATAATAACAATTAAATAAAAAGTTTGGGTAATTTTGGAAACTGTTTTCTATTTATTTCAATTTTTATTGAAATAAATGCTCAAAAATCATAAAATATAATTAAACAGCTTGGAAATCCATTTTTATAATTTTCCCAGCTTAGTATTGTGTAATAACAGTTAAATAAAAAGTTTGATAATTTTTATCCCTCGAATGCTATTTTCGTGAATTTATGTTGTAATAAGGACTTAAAAATTTGGAAAGTTTATATTCCAAAGTTGTAATTAATCGCCCGATATATAGAATTTCATTACTTCAGAAAACTAATTGATATAAAATCCAATACTAAAACATAAATTGGCATTTCCCTATATGTAGAGTTTAGTATATTAGCATTAGATATCGAGATGGAAACTCACTAGTGCGTGTGTTTGATGTCGTAGGATCCCGGTAGTAAGACATTGGTGCATCCCGAAGTACCGCTTGTGTCTACACAAAACATCGTGAGTATTCACGCACTCCCCTATTTTTGGTTTTTATGTTTTGGGGTGGAAAAACATGTCCTAAACTACTTATGTTCGTTATATTTAATTGACTCGTATAAACTTGATTACTATATTTTGCATATTGTGAGTATTCACGCACTCCCCTATTTTCGGTTTTTATGTTTTGGGGTGGAAAAGCATGTCCAGAAAAACTACTGTTTGCATGTTGTATTTAAATTGAATTGTATCAAACATGATTGTTATTGTATTGCTATGTTTCTTTATGTATGTCTATGCAACACGGAACATGAGAACTTATCGTACTAAGGCCCTTCCCTTATCTCTAACCATTAACTCTTTGAGCCAATGGTCGTTATGGATAGCGCTATTAGGAATTGACAACTCCTCACTCGCCCGAATCGCTGGAGTGCATGATACCATATTCATCTATGGAACGATAAGCATAGATCTCGATAGGGCTTCAGTCATAGGTTTGGTTGAGACTCATTGTTTGCTCATACACATACAAACTCGTTTCTCATTATAGCAATAAACTTGTATTCATTAATAGCAATCAACTTGTTTATCATTGAAGCAATGTACTTGTATTTACGAAAAGCCTTATTGTACGCTCGATTTTTATAAACTTGTGATACTCACCAACTATTTTCATAGTTGACGCTCGTTTTACATGCTTTTTCAGGAAGTAATTAGTAAGTGGATGTAAAGATTCATCATCATAGAGCATGCTGCATCGTGTTGAAGCTATTATGAAGCTATATTTTGAACAATGTTATTTTGAAAAACTTGTATTCTGTTTCTTTTGAAGCTATGGGTTGTAAACTTTTAAATACTGCTATGGTGATGTATCTTTATCTTTTGCATTGAAACCGTTATCGCTGTCATACCTTGCGTTTCTGCTTTAGCGGGGTGTGACATAGTGTATCCAATTTTAATGCATGAATTAAAAAAAAAAATATCATCTAAAATGAATTATGTGATAAGTTTTATAATTTATAAAATGAAAACGTGAATACGGAAATTTACACTTAACACTTAAGGGCACATGAAACCTATAAATGATCTATGTCTTCACAAATAATAGCAACATACTATGAATATCAAGAAATCTAAAGAAACCCTATTGAATCGAAAATTCAAGAGTAGGGTTTACATACCTTTGATTTATTATAGCAAGTAAATCTTTTGATCCTTTTCATTTGTTCCTTGGAAAGTTAGCACCAAAATCTTAGTGCCTATAATGGCTTGTGCCCAAACCCTAGCAACATGAAGGCAAGATGAGAGATGATGAGAGGAGAGAAATTCTGACAATCCTTTTGGTAGAAGTGCTCGACCAAAATAGGCTATCCAAGGGGTCCTATTTATAGTTGATTGGAAAACCCTAGAAACCATCATTGAAATACAATAATAATATCAAAATTCAAGCGACTATCCAATATCCTCATCTTCAGGAGGCTTCCAAAAACCCTAATTAGGGACACCCAAAAACATTCCCCTATGGAAGGTTCTAGAACCCTTCATGTGTTCAACTATTAAACAATTACAACTTAAGTCATTGCACCTTTAATTAATTCTAATTAACCCATAATTAAATCTAAATTAACTTTGATGTTTTGTATTAGGTTTTGAACATAAATCAAGAGTTTGTGTTCAAATGGATGGTTTTGATTGAGCATAGAGTATGATTATCACTTCGAGTACATGCCTTGCAATAGTTGAATGTTTACAATGGGAATACAATTTCCTAGGTAAAATGCTAGTTGTGAAAAAAGAGCAAATTATTTATCAAAGATTGACCTAAGATCCGGATACCGTCAGTTGCGAGTCCGGGAGGAAGATATTCCTAAGACCGCTTTCAGAACTCGCTACGGTCACTATGAATTCGTAGTAATTCCCTTCGGATTTAACAAATGAACCCGCGGTGTTCATGGACCTGATGAACCGTGTGTGTCGACCTTACTTAGACAAATTAGTAATAGTTTTCATTGAACACATTCTAGTCTGCTACCAAAATAAGAAAGAGCACAACCAACACTTACGAAAAGTCTTAGAAACATTAAGGGCGAAGAAGTTGTATGCGAAGTTCTCGAAATGCAAATTATGGATTCGAAAGGTGGAATTCTTAGGTCACGTGGTTAGAATGGAAGGGATTCATGTGGACCCCTCCAAAATCAAGGGAATCGATAACTGGGCAACGCCAAGAACGCCAACCAAAATTCATCAATTCTTTGGTCTCGCCGACTACTATAGGAGGTTCATTCAAAACTTCTCAAGAATTGTGAAGCCACTCACCACCTTAACCAAGAAGTGTGTAACCTTCAACTGGGAAGAGAAGCAAGAGACTGCTTTCCAGACACTAAAGCGATCCCTATGTAGCTCCCTGATCTTATCCCTCCTAGAAGGGACAAAAGATTTTTTAGTCTACTGCGATGCGTCCAAGCAAGGGCTAGGATGCATACTTATGCAACGAGGAAAGGTCATATCATATGCCTCGAGACAACTAAATAATCATGAAATGAATTATACCACGCACGACCTGGAACCGGGAGCAGTAGTATTTGCTTTAAAGATCTGGAGGCACTACCTATATGGTACAAAGTGCACAATCTTCACGGATCATAAAAGCCTCTAACACATATTCGATCAAAAATAACTTAACATAAGGCAACGACGATGGGTAGAACTACTAAATGATTATGAATGCGAAATTCGCTATCATCCAGGAAAAGTCAATGTAGTAGTAGATTCCCTTAGTCGGAAGGAATACTCGGGCTGCCAAGTAAAGTCATTAACTATGACCATCCATTCACACATGTCCACGTAGATCAAAGAGGCTCAGCTGGAAGCCTTGAAACCCGAGAATATGGCAGGTGAAGCCTTAAGAGTAATGGGTAAAAAACTTGAAGTCAAGGATGATGGAACACGCTATCTCATGAATCGAATTTGGATACCGAGATTTGGCGGATTCAAAGACATTGTCATGAACGAAGCACACAAAGCTAAGTACTCTGTCCATCCCGGTTTGGAAAAAATGTATCTAGACCTCAAGAAATTTATTGGTGGCCAAACATGAAAGCGGAAATTGCTACCTATGTGGGCAAGTGCCTGACTTGTACCAAGGTCAAGGTATAATACCAGAAGCCTTCTGGTTTATTACAAAAAAAAGATATACGTAAATGAAAGTAGGAGCAGATAACTATGGATTTCATAACGAAGTTGCCCAAGACAACAGGTGGTCATGACACCATTTGGGTAATCGTTGACAGATTAACCAAATCCGCACATTTCCTGCCAATAAAAGAAACCGAGAAGATGGAGAAGTTAACCAGGATGTACATTAAAGAGATAATACGATTGCATGGTGTCCCAATATCCATTATTTCCGATAGATATAGTAGATTTACCTTGTGGTTTTGGTAATCATTACAAAAATCCTTGGGAACTAAACTCGATATGAGTACAAAGTGCCATCCCCAGACTGATGGACAAAGCGAAAGAACCATTCAGATGTTGGAATACATTTTGAGGGATTGTGTGACAAATTTTGGTAAAGCTTGGGATACCCATTTACCGCTCGTCGAATTCTCATACAATAACAGCTATCACACTAGCATTAGTGTTGCTCCATTTGAAGCCCTCTATGGCCACAAGTGCAGATCCCCTCTGTGTTGAGCTAAAGTGGTTGATACGCAAATAGCAATGAAACAAGTTCCCGAAAACACTCTCATCGGTCTCGAGATCATACGAGAAACTACAAAGAAGATCATCCAAATTCAGGAACGACCAAAACCATCCAGGACCAACAAAAGAGTTATGTGGACAAACGATGAAAACCCTTGGAGTTTCAGGTTGGTGACTGCGTCCTGTTAAAGGTCTCGCCTTGGAAAGGAATGATACGTTTTGGGAAATGTGGAAAACTAAATCCAAGGTATATCGGGGCATTTGAGATTCTTGCTAGAACCGTCCCAGTGGCTTACAAACTCAAACTACCGCAGGAACTCAGCAACATACATCCCACTTTTCACGTATCCAAATTAAAGAAGTTTCTGTCCGATGAAAGTCTTGTAATCCCACTCGATGAAATCGAGATAAACGAGAGCCTACACTTCGTTGAGGAACCTGTGGAAATCTTGGACAGGGAAATCAAGAAAACGATACCAATAATGAATGTTCGCTAGAATACCAAGCGGGGACCTGATTTCACTTGGGAACGGGAATATCATGAAACAAAAGTACCCACATCTTTTACCTAGTTTATGAGTACCACTTTAGAAATAATTCCAGGACGAAATTCCCTATAACGAGGGGATACTGTAACAACCAGTTTTTCCAGGTCAATAAAAGTCAAAAAAGTCAAACCAGAGTCAAAGCATGTCAACTATGTCAAACATAAGTCAAAATATTCAAAAGTTAATAAATTAATTCAATAAACAATGAATTTGTACCCTACTATAGGAGTCTTCGGTTTTTGGAATAAAATACCACTTGGATCGAAATCCAAGTCTTGGCCGAAATCCTTCCCCACTGAATACATTCCTCGACCGAGAACTACTTTGACTGAAGACCTTTAGACTGAGAGCCCTTGGTTCTCGGTTGAAACTTAATACCAAAATCATGGTTCTCGGTTGAAAGGATAAGACAAGAACCCAACTTTTAAACAGTGGCACACTAATCTAGATGATAAATTACACAATTCAAGGTCTATGTCACATCCTATATTATCCCATATCTATGTGTAGCTGAAAATGCTCCCTAATCCCCTTATTTTTATGTTCCAAATCCACCTCAAATTCTCTCAAAGTTCTTGAAGATCTTCAAATCTTCAACTTTCCCTCAAGAACAGTTCACATCTTCATAATTTCCTAGAACATCATCAACAACTTCCCTAGAAGAAAAAACATCAAAATTAATTCTTAGGAATTTGATGAGATATTAACTCTCTTTGATCGATTAGATCTTTGTAACATGTATATAAAGAAAGAAAAGCAATGAAACAATACTCAAGAATGGATTTGAATGTATTGAATGATTAGAACTTTCAATCCTCAGCAGAGCTCGATAAAGAACTTCCGCTGTAGAGGATTCTAGGGTTACAAAAGAGATCTTCTAAAATTACACGTAAAAACCCCAATCTATCAGTTACTAAAAAGATGCATGCAAACATCTATTAATACACAAACCCTAGAAAGTAAGATACGGATGGACAGGCCCATACCGTATAAAAGATGGGCTAGGAAGCGAGCCCAATACGCAACACCAAGAACCCAACAATCTCCCCCTTTGCGTCAATTGGGGTGAGACCTCACTCCAGCTTGCTTACCCCCGCAACACTGGCTTTCTTGACGGTCTTGAACAGGCAGGGGATGATAGCAAAAAGTGTTTGTCGGAAGTGAATGTACCAGTTTATCATATCATTGAAGTACTTTTTATCACTATCTGAGTTCTGCTTGCAACGATTGATTATACCCAGAACATGCTCCAGACAGGTAGTAGTGTAGAGATGTTTGTCAGCCCAAAGCAAACAGGCATTTCTGACCTTCTGCTCTGGTGAACATGACTGAGTTCTATTTCAGATCAATCTTTCCCATCTTCATTCGGTTTATATCGCTTGCAGAACCGACTGGAGTGATGATGGGCTTCTTCCTCAGAACATTAGCAACCTCTTGATCAAGCTTAGCCACCTCCAAAATATAGCAAACTAACATTCTCTTGAAATGGTCTATGATCGGACCATATTCAGCTTCATTGACAAGAAGAATGTTGTGCAAGACAATCCAATCGTGAGGGTTGAGGTTGGGAAGATCGGCCAGAGAGATGGAATGCTCAGATTTTTCAGATCCCCTCAAGACCTTGAATCTAACATTAACGAAATTACCTTCACGAACAGGCTTGAGTACCCGAACGTTGGTTATCTTCTGTGCACTCCAAGTCTAGTACTGAGGTTGAGCAGTCCTCAGGTAATAGTTTATAAGATCCCTATCCACCTTCGGGTGAGGATGGGGAACTTCAGCTATATGAGCGAACGCATGGAAGATGAAGGCCTTTCGGGTCAGGGGCATGTCGAACTGGGAATCGACCGAATTGACACGGTCTAAGGAGATGACTGGTTCTAGCCACATAGTGCAAGGGGACTCAATGGCTTCTTTGATAAGCACTTCGAGAGTCCAAGGAGGAAACAAAGTTTTCCTACTTTCAAGGAGATCATGAGCCTCCTTTATCTTCCTCTCCTTGGCCTCGGCTTCCCTGACGATGCGAGCATTTTCATCCAGCCCTCTCTCTCTCTGGTCTGCTTCCTGACTAAGCTGACAATCAGTTCTTGATCATCACTTTCATCACTGTCGTCGGCAATTTGTTTAGCTTTGGTTTGAGCACTCAAACCTGATGAAGGACCAGATGTTGGTTTGGGTGCTTTCGGAGGGACAAGTGATGAAAATAGAATAGTTTGAGCTTTGGAACTTGGAGGGGGTTTCTGTTGAGTTGTGGACTTCTTTTCTCCCCCTTGTTTCGGATGGTCCTCCTGCTCAGGAATGCCTTCAATACGGCTAAGCAGGGCAAGAGCAGGAGCGAGATTCTCTGCAAGACTACGCCTCACCGAATAGTTGAGAATCGGATCATGGGCTTCAATGATGTTAGATAGAGCTCCGTGGACATCTGAAACACAACTCTTGACCACAACTTTCTCAGACCGAAGAGAATCGATCTCCTTCTCGGCTTCGAAGAGCTGATGAGTTGCCAAGGAAAGCTCGGAAGACTTTCGGGCAAGCTCTTCCTTTGTGGTAGATTCAGTGGCAAGAGTGGCTTGGAAGGAAAGAAGACGATCCACAACCGAAGACTGAAATGATTGGTTGTCTTCTTTGAGTTTTTGGCGAAAGCTAGCAAATTGGCCTTTTTTAGTTTCGAAGGAATGGACCAGCTTCTCCACAATGGTGCAGATCTTCTTAGTGTTTGTCTCTGATGCCGCCTGTAAAGACTCCAGCCAGATCTGGGTCTCTTGAAATAGTTTTTCAACTTTTTCGGTCGCAACAGCACTAGCCTTCGTGGGTTTATCAATGGCAGCAGCAGCTGAGCTGATAGAGGCTTCATGTGCTTTGGAGAGTGACTCCACCATACCCTGAACAGCAGCCTCCGAAAAGTGAGATGTTGAGGAAGAGGAAGAAGCCACAAGATTGTCAATCTTCTCGTGGAGTTCCTTGATGTGCTTTTTAGTGATCGGAGCATCATCATCATCATCACTCTGAATTTGATAGGGGCTGTAGTAGATGGAGTCAAAAACGGTATCCTCCCCTCCCAAAAAGGTTTCGGTTTCAGAAGATGGAGTGGGAGATAAGGGTGCGGTTGGTGGTTTGGTAGTGATAGTGGGTTCGGGAGCAGAAGTAGGTGGGGTTGTGAAGTAGAAACCCCCGTATCAGATACGTTGGTTGGAACCTCACGGGTGGTAGTTGTGGTGACTTCTGTGAAAAGTGGTGGGGGAAGGGTGGTTGTTGTGGTTGGAAGAGAAGTAGAGGAAGTTATGGGGGGAATAGAAATAGGGTTAGATATGGAGGGAATGGAAATGGAGGAGGTTATGATGGGAATGGAAGAGGTGGGTAAATGAGAAGGGGAAGGAGGTTTTGATGAAACATGTACCTCATGACCAGGCGAGTGAGGTGGAGTTTTGCCTCTAGCTGACTCATCTGAGTCAGAATGGTTCTCTTCCGAATCGCTGGAGGAAGAAGAGAGAATAAGTTTTCGCTTGGGCTGTACTTTCTTCTTCTTCGCTGGTGGGGAAAGATCTGGTTTTGAGGGTTTTCGCTTCTTAGGAGAAGGACCCTTTGCCCCCTTTGCTGCTTTCTTTATCTTCCCTTGCTCGGGTTTCTTCCCTCTAGCAGCAGGTTTATCTGCATCATTAATGGACTGAACCATTTCAGTAGAAAGTTCCCTTGGTCCTGAAGGACGAAAGTCCTTGTAGGCTTTCATTATGATGCTCTCCTTGGACACCCCAGCGGACATAGAGTCTGGAATGGATCCGACGAAAGAAAATTTTGTCGGATTGGTGACAATTATTTTGGTGGTGTGGAAGACGCTGATGGTGGAGAGAATGGAACTTGCAATAGTAGGAACATGAAGTTTATCCATGGCCCATTTGGTGATGAGCATCCAGAACCTGGCGTAGGATACCTCAGTGTGTCGAGAGGAGGAGGCTAGGCTCTGAATGAGTTGTTGCCATAGAACCGAGCCATAGTCGAGGTTAAGGCCGTGATATAGACCATAGAGAATGGTCATAAACAATTTGCTGGCCCCATCAGAACCAGAACTACGCTCAGAGAACCCTTTGAACAGAATGGTGAAGAAACCATTCCATGGAGGAGCGAGACATGATTTCTTGAACTTGGTGACCGTCGTGATAATCTCCGTGTAACCCATGTTGTAGAACATCGAAAATAATTACCCGACGGTGATGGAATCGGGATTAACCCTAGATTCATCGGCTTCAAAACCTAGGAGCCAACAGAATCGTTGCTTGGAGATGGAGGTCTTGTGAGAAAGAAGATCAAAGTAGATGCGATCCACTGATCTATCATAATGGGCTATGGAGAAGACCTGGGAAAGGCATTCCATCGGCACAACCTCGACCTTGGAAAGAACGAGCACCAATGGAGAGTATTTGAGGCACTCCACCATGGGATACATTCTCGTAAGCTTTAGGGTTGACATCAATCACCAGGCTTTGTTGAGCGCGGATAGGAAGAATATTTTTGCGGGAGGAGGTTTCCTGAACTGATGAAGAATCTGCCATTGTTGAAGGTAGAAGATGATGAACAGTAGATGAGAAATTGCCTGATTTTGCTCGTTTGAGTTTTGATTATGATAATTTTGGAATGAAGCAGATGTGTTCCTTTTATACCGTGGGTAGAGGAGAGAGAAAGATCATGACCCAAATCTTCTTGATACACGAAACGGTTTCGGATTTGACTGAAGCACGACGGTTGGCACCCCTGATGATTACGCATGAGAGAGAAGAACTGTTCCGTTTTGCACGCGTGCCCGTCAACTCACTATTGAGGCCGTTACTCTGTCGGCTGAGTCAGCATCTTATCTGTTTAATAGCTGTCATCCAAACATAAGATTATAAGGTAACCGAACGAGAATTTTGGAAAATCAAAGATTTTCGTGCATAGAGTGTGAAAGATAAGGAAATAAAGCGAGATATATGTGGGAAGTAGTGATGTCAATATAGACACAAAACAGTTGATCCCGGGCACGAATCACTTTCTTCAAGGTCAAGAGAGACCTTAAAGTGTTTGTATGGATTCCCGTTGAATTACGATTAATCACTTTCTAAGAAGTGTTGAAAGGCATCTTTTTGTAAGGCTTAAAAGTGTGGCTTTCGCTTCAGTTTAGAATCCCGGACCTTGACATAAGACCGAGACTAAATGAAGTACTTGTGAGACCGATGTGGTCTGTTGAACAAGTAGGCTGGATAATAGATATAGTGACTTGGAGAAGATATATGATGGTGAAATCTCAAAAAAAAATTAAACTGGATTCTAAGGGAAGAAATGTTATGGTAAATAACAAATTCATAAGAATCGCACAACCCAAAAGAGATTTCATGTTGACCGTCAATTCATGTTAGGTATTGAATTTTGGGTTTCACTGAGCACGCAGTGACACGTGGCTTAGATCATAAACACAGAGATTTTGGAACCATAAACCTCAGTGGTTAATTCTGAGAGTGTCAAGGGTTACGATATGGGACCGAAATATGATGGAGAAGAGTAAGGTGGTGAAGAGAAGCGATAGTACCTCTGCTGAAAATAGTGACCAAGCAGTAAACTCTCAACCCATATGAGAAAAGAGTAAGGTAGCTCAAGATTAGAATAAATGGATCAGCCTTATTGGGAAGACAAGGTTTGTATATACCTAGTCATTAAGGCTTTTATTCAAAATCATTTGAGGCTTTGGACAACATGCAGCAGCATGCTTCTAGGGATGCTTAACTAGTTAATATAAAGTGTGAGAACCAAACCTATCCCAACTATATTTAAACAAGAATGAAAGAAAAAAATATTTTTGGAGATTTTAAGATTTTGAAAAGAAAAAAACCAAACAAAATAAGTAATAAAAAAAAAAATTGAACCGAACGCTCGGTTCATTTCGGTTCCTAAAAAAAAAATTTTTTTTTTGGATTTTTGGAAAACAGCTTTACAAAAGTGTACAACCATAGACAATACCTTTTTGATATTGAGCAAAAATATGTGCTATGGGACCAGACCCGAAATAGACCGAACGTTCGGTTCATTTCGGTTCCCATGTGAACCGAACCCGAAATAGACCGAACGTTCGGTTCATTTCGGTTCATTTCGCTCCTAACTTTTAACTTTGAGATGATGTCTTTGGTACCGATTCTGATTCCATCATTCCTAGACCATGAAGGATTTTATTGAAACTGGCTTCAGGTAGGGCTTTGGTGAAGATATCGGCCAGTTGATCGGTGGTTCTAACAAAGTGAATTTCGACATTTCCATCCTCCACATGATCCTTAATGAAGTGATACCTCAGTGCTATATGCTTGGTCTTAGAGTGTTGCACTGGGTTATGACAGATCCTAATTGCACTTTCTGAATCGCAATATAGTGGGATCTTTTTCATGTTAAGTCCATAATCTCTGAGCTGGCTTTGGATCCATATGACTTGAGATGTGCAGGAGGCGGCTGCGATGTACTCTGCTTCGGCTATAGAAAGGGAAACGCAGGTTTGCGTCTTTGACTGCCAGCTAACCAATTTCCCATCAAGGAATTGGCAACCCCTTGTGGTGCTTTTCCTGTCTAAACCACATTCTCCAAGGTCTGCATCAGAGAAGGCTTGAACGAAGAAGCCTGAGTTGGATGGATACCATAGACCGAGAGAGGTAGTTCGCTTCAGATACCTGAGTATATTTTTCACTGCAAGCATATGTGGTTCTCGTGGGTTCGCCGGAAACCTAGCACAATAACATACGGAAAACATGATGTCAGGCCTGCTAGCAGTAAGATACATTAAGGACCTAATCATTTGGTGGTATAGCGTAATGTCAACTGCTGGTTTCTCCAGTGAAGGGGTGAGTTTGGTGCCGAATGCCATTGGAACATTAACCTTTGAATCTCCCATCATACCAAATTTGGCAACAAGAGTTTTGGTGTATGCTTCCTGGTTGATAAAGATGCCTTCGGGTCCCTGTCTAATATTTAATCCAAGGAAAAAGTTAATCGGACCCATGGAGCTCATTTCAAATTTAGTCTCCATCAGCTTTCTGAATTCAGCTGTTAAGCTGGGATCCGTTGAGCCAAAGATGATATCATCGACGTAAATTTGTACAATCATAAGGTGGTTACCTTCCTTCTTACGAAAGAAGGTTGGGTCAACCGAACCTTATTTGAATTTAGACATCTTTAAAAACTTTGTTAGCGTTTCATACCAGGCCCTAGGAGCTTGTTTCAGACCGTAAACCGCCTTGTCCAGAATATAGCAGTGATTTGGGAACTTCTCATTGACAAAGCCAGGAGGTTGCTCCACGTAGACTGTTTCTTCAAGTTCTCCATTCAGAAAAGCGCATTTGACATCCATTTGGTAGACCTCGAAGTTTTTTTGTGCTACATAGGCAAGAAAAATGCGAACAGATTCCAACCTTGCAACTGGAGCGAAAGTCTCTTCATAGTCAATTCCTTCCTCCTGACAGTATCCTTTCACTACCAGACGTGCTTTGTTTCGAATCACATTCCCTTCCTTGTCCATTTTGTTCCTGAATATCCATTTTAGACCAACAACTGATGCATTTTGAGGAGTTGGAATGAGGCGCCAAACTTTGTTCCTTTCGAATTCGTTCAGTTCGTCTTGCATAGCTTGAACCTAATCGGAGTGGTCAAGAGCAGTGCTAACTGTCTTTGGTTCAACTTTTGAAACAAAGGAATTAAACATACAGAATTCTACTTTGGAAAATAAGGAAGTTTGTTTTGCCTTAAGTTGTGATCGGGTTAGAACCTTTTCAGAAACATCACCTACAACTTGAGAGACAGGATGATTTCTGGTCTATTTGATGAGAGGAGGGTAATTTGGATCATAGGAAGGATCCAATTCAGCGTTTACCATCTCTTCTGGTTCGGATTGACTTTCATCGTCATAAAGCATATTGGCATTCTCCCCCTCGAATGATGAGATTTCTGGAACACTCGGACTTTCGGGTATAGTGAAGAGTTCGGGTGCTCCTGTGCCTTCAGATGCTGTGGAGTGTTCAGGTGCTACAGTACCTTCGGGTGCTACAGTACCTTTTGGTGCTGTGGGACGTTCAGGTGCTACAGTACCTTCGGTTGCTACAGTGCCTTCTGGTGCTGCGGAACGTTCGGGTGCTACAGTACCTTCGGGTGCTGTAGTGCCTTCTGGTGCTGCGGAGCGTTCGGGTGCTACAGTACCTTCGGGTGCTACAGTACTTTTGGGTGCTGCAGTACCAGTGTGCTCCCCCTCGACCGAAGCGCTGGAACTAGATACTCCTTCATTCATTCGCCTAGTAGCATCTTCTACTAGTTGCTTCAGATGATCCACCTTGTTGTCTGTTGCGCTGGCTTCCGAGTTAATGGCCTTCTCTGGTTCATCAAATAACTCGACAAACTTCTCAAAGAGATTTTCAATTGATATTGTGACTTGACCTGTTTGAGAAAATATTTCACCAGTTGTGTCTACATTGGCTTTTGACTTTTTGACATAGCTATCATCAAAGGTCACGTAATACGTCTCTTCTATTTTCCTCGAACGTTTGTTTAATACCCTGTACGCTTTAGAAGTGAGAGAATAGCCCAGAAAAATCCCTTCATCGACTTTGACATCAAATTTGTTGCGATGTTCTTTAGAATTGAAGATGAAGCACCGGGAACCGAACACATGGAAGAATTTAACGTTCGGCTTCCTGTTGTTGATGATCTCATAAGGAGTGAGCGTGAATCGCTTATTGAGATATGACCTGTTCTGTGTAAAACAAGCTGTAGATATAGTATCAGCCCAAAAATATAAAGGTAAAGAAGCAAAACTTAGCATGGTTCAAGCTGCTTCACACAAAGATCAGTTTCGTCTCTCGACTATTCCGTTTTGTTGAGGTGTGTAGGGAGCTGAGAAGTTGTGACTAGTTCCTCTTTCCACCAAGAATTCTTCGAATTATTTATTTTTGAACTCCAGCCCATTGTCGCTTCTGATGTTCCAAACGACTTTCTTCAGCTGTACTTCAACCTGCTTGATGAACATCTTTAGCTTGTGAGTCGCTTCAGATTTAAGCTTTAGAAAGAACACCCATGTAAAATGCAAAAAGTCATCAACAATAACAAGAATGTACTTGCTACCGCCGATGCTTTCGATTGAAGATGGACCGCACAAGTCAATGTGAAGTAGCTCTAGTGGTTCAACAACTTTTGTGTTTATGATTGATGGATGACTTTGACGACTCTGCTTCCCCACTTCACATGCTGCACACAGATGTTCTCTATCGTATTTGATCAATGGAAGACCACGAACATGACCTCCAGTGACAAGTTTGTTGATATCCTTAAAGTTGAGATGAGAAAGCCTTCGGTGCCACAGCCAGCTTTCGTCAGATTGTGCTTTTGATAACAAGCAGATTGCTGGATTCCCTTTTATGGGTTTGAGATTTAGGGGAAACATTTCACCTTTGCGCTCTGATTTGAGAATAACTTTGTTCGTTTGCTTCTCAATAATTTCCGAACCCTCATCATCGAATGAGACCTTGAGACCAGTACCTCCAACAAGCTGAGATACACTGATGAGATTATGATGTAGTCCTTCTACGTATGCAACCTTCCTGATCGTGAAATCACCGTTTGTAATCATTCCATAGCCTTTTATGGTTCCAAAGGAGTTCTTCCCGGACTTGACATTTCCACCGTTTGAAAGAGACCTGAATTCCCTTAGCTCTTCCTTCCTTCCTGTCATGTGACGTGAGCAGCCACTGTCGATATACCATTCTTCGTCAAACTGCTCGTCACTGATAACCTGCAGAAATTAAACAGATTTAGGAACCCAAAGTTTCTTGGGTCCACGTGAGCCTTTCACAGGAACAGGAGTAGCAAGAGAGATGTCAACAAAATATGTTCTTTTTATTAACATTGTTTCATCTTTCTTTTTGATGGTGAAAACTTTAATTTTAGTGGGATTTGATGCTTTTGGTTTGGACTCGGATTTAACTGACGAAACCTTTGATTTCCCTTTTAGGTCATTTGAAGATTTAAGTTTTTGAGTTCGAGCAGAATTGGATTTAGAATGGGGTTGAGAAGAAGAATGATTGGAAGAATTAGAAGAGTTAGAATGAGAGAATTTAGACTGAGATGATTTCTTGACTTGATATTCTAGGTGACTCTTTCGGTTTTGATTATCAGTGGGACCGAACCTAGAATTTTGGTCTCTTTTGCTCTCTGAACCGAACCTCTGCTTTCGGTTGATACTATTCTCTGAACCGAACTTCTGCTTTCGGTTGATATTGTTCTCTGAACCAAACTTCTGCTTTCGGTTGTTATTTCTCTCTTGAGATCCAATAGTATTTTTCTCTGACTTTAAATTTCTGTCACGATATGAGAAATAGGCATTTTGAGACTGCCAAAACTGTTTTCTTTCAGAAAGATTCTTCTTGTATCTCTGATTCCTTTGTTGTTTTTGATTTCTCATCTGTTTCGGCTGATGATGGATGTTCGCCTTTTGTTTTTTATTTGTGTCAACAGGTCCACTTTGAACTGATGATGATTCACTCGAATCTGCTTTTTCTTTAGGAACATCTTTTGCACCACTAGTACTTGGTACGTCAAAGTTATCAGGCTTGTTCAGTGGCTACGGAATATATCTTCCTTTTGTTTTCCAGGATGTTTGCTCTGATAGACCAAATGTTTCATCAGCAATGTCGATAGGGGCAGACCAGAAGAACTCATCACAACCATCGGCATTATCTTCGTTTACAATGGCTGTGAGTTCGGCTGTCTGATGTTCAGTTACACCTGTGACCTTATACACCTAATTTGGTGTTGTCCTTACCTTTTGGTAAACAACAGCCTTTTCTTCAAGTTTCGGGGACTTTTTTTGGGCCAAGCGAGCAAACTCCACAGAATTTTCTGAGATGAGATTTTTGTGGTTTTCGGGTTCACTCTTGACAAACTCAGAGCAGTCAACTTCATCCTCTACAGAAATTTCACTCATGTCATTATCCTCATTAAGCTCAGATGCATTTTCAACATCGATTGTATTTTCTGAGCTCAAATTGGCATTCAATGAGTCAAATTTTTGTATGGTTTCAGTCCTTAGATTTAGTTTGTCATTATCATCCAAAAGATTTTTCAGCATGTCCTTATGGTCCTTGGACTTAATGAAAGATTCAATTTTGTCTAGACCATACATATACGTCGGATTAACATCCTCAGATGAAACCACACTTTCACAATTGTATGCTTCAGCATCGATTTCATCCTCCTTAAACTCAAGGAAGGGCAAAATCATACGATGAATTTTCTGCCCCATTTCACAATTTAAATGAAGTTGAGTAATATTATTGTAAAGACGCTTAGCAATCAAACAAAAAACATTTCGCTATTTCAAAAGTTTTAAATTGTCTCTTTGCAAATAAATGTTTTCGTCCTTGGTTTTGATTAACTCCGACTCCTTCAGTTCGATCCACATCCTCCGTTCCTCACTCTTCGAAGACACCCTGCTTATTTGGTCAGTTAGGTTAGAATTGCACGCTGAGCGGTTTTGCTGTAAAGCACATGTCCTGTTGCTCCTTCGTGTCTTTATTCCCACCATCTGTGTTGTATCCACTCATCTGAGATACATCAGACACCATCAAGCATTTTCCACTGCTATCCTTCTCTTTCGCCACATAAGCTTTTCCATGAGAAGGCCTCCTTACTTCATCATCCTCGGAGTTGGTTGACCAGACTTCCACTCCTCCGAATTCATCATTTGCTATCGAACCCTGCACAATTAAAGCATTCATAGAAGGGTTAGTAGTAGATTTCTTCTTCCTGTTCTCATTCAACTTTTTCGGCAACAAAGCTTCTTCATCTTTTTCCTCATCCTTTTCTGCCATTTTCTTGAGGACACAATCTTTAGCATAGTGATTCTTTCCTCCACAGTAATAGCAGCTCACTCCCGAATCTCCTTCAGCTTTCGGTTCCTTCTTTGATTCTTCTGCTTTTGGTTCGTCTTTGACCTTTTCAGAGCTATAACTTCCCTGCCAATTTCGGTTCTTATTGGTGGGAAATCTTTTCTTGATGAACCTCTTGGGGTTTGATACCATCATAGCATAGTCTTCAGAAGTAAGATCATAGTCTTCTATGTTGAGGTCTTCATCTTCCATCACCGCTTTACTTTTGGATAGTAGGGCCAATGAACCCAGGCTTGAAACTACATTTTTCTCCTGTAGTACGATCTTTTCTTGAGATTTCAGAATACCCACCAGTTTCGCTAGAGAATAAGATTTGAATTGCTCATGCGCTTTAACTGTGGACACTATAGCTCTCCACTCAGATCTGAGGCCATTCAAAAACGTAACCTTCTGCTCAATTAGCTTCCTTTCAATATCATGTTTAATCATCTTGCTAAGAAGATGATTGAAGCGATCGAACGTTTGAGTCACGGTTTCTTCGGCTCCCTGCTTGAATTCACCAAACTCGGATAAGAGTAAGGTTTGAATGGAGTGTTCAAGATCTTCGTCCGTAGAATACAACTCTCGAAGCCTGTCCCATATTTCTTTGGTAGTAGTACATGAACTCACCAGCCTGAAAGTGTCAGATTGAAGAGCGAATCTGATTAATCTCAATGCTTTAATATTGCACTGAAATTTATCTTTTTCGTCTTGGGCAACATCTTTAACATCTTTCAAAAGATCATTATACTCCTTTTGAGTTTTAATAATCCTTGAAGTTGCAGAATGAGCGAAGGGTCCCGATACGATTGCTTCCCAGATGAGGTATCCATTGTCCTCAGATCCTATAACATAATCTTCAAAGTGATGTGCCCAGACTTCATAATCTTGGGTGTAAAGGATGGGAATCTTCGTTGTTGATCCAATGTTGTTCGAAATATTAATGGGATTAGATGGCGACTCGTCCATGCTTGATCGAATAACTTCTTTGAAAGATCAAACTTGTAATATATAATATTAGGGCAAAACGAACAAGTAATGAGATACGTCAATTATGGAGTGACGGCTCAATAAATATTAGTTAATGCGAAATAAACCCTAATAGCTTCTTTCACAGAAGAGATGTGTATGAATTACACAGCCTCCAGCTCTGATACCAATTGATGAGATATTAACTCCCTTTGATCGATTAGATCTTTGAAACAGGTATATAAAGAAAGAAAAGCAATGAAACAATACTCAAGAATGGATTTAAATGTGTTTAAAGATTAGAACTTTTAATCCTCAGCAGAGCTCGATAAAGAACTTCCGCTGTAGAGGATTCTAGGGTTTCAAAAGAGATCTTCTAAAATTACACGTAAAAACCCCGATCTATCAGTTACTAAAAAGATGCATGCAAACATCTATTAATACACAAACCCTAGAAAGTAAGATACGGATGGACAGGCCCATACCGTATAAAAGATGGGCTAGGAAGCGAGCCCAAGACGCAACACCAAGAACCCAACAGAATTAATTTGGTAAGCCTACTTATATCACTTAATGTTTATATAACACTTTATTAATAGTTTATGTAATTTATACACATTATTATGTGTTAGAACAAATTAGGATACGACTATATTCATGTGGTCTAATGTGAAGAACATCGCCACTCGCACCATTATCCAGCCAAGAACACACTCAAGGTGAGTCCATACCCCTAAGTTCTCACGATTTTTATATGTCACTACTAGAAAAATAGCCTTTTACGATGCGCAATTAATGACACACACTGATAGTGGACGCGCATTTGTACGTGCCCTAAATATTACTATCAGTTTTCAAAAATTTGAAGGATAGAGGACACGCATTTTTGCGGGCCCTAAAATTGGTGTCCAACAAAAAAAACGGAGGGCGCTTAGTTAAAAATGGGTGTGGTGTAGAGATGTCGCTTTATATTTTTAATGAAACGCGTGTTCCCTTCGTTTGCAATTGGGGGGAAAGGAAAATCCAAAAAGTTTGAAAGGCCGCCATGTTACCCTCTACCTTATTACTCGCGTTCTTTTCTATATCTCTATCTCCGACACTCTAATACCCAAAAAAACCCTAATATCATCGCTAATCCTCTTTTCTCCTACAATAAAATCACAATATCACCAAATCTCCGATCTTCCACAAGAAAATTTCTCTGGCCGATGTCTTTACCCACTCTCTTCCCTCACACTACTTCTCTTAGTTAAATATGAAAAAACCCTTAATTGGAGAACGACGACCATTTCTACTTTTTCCTGCACTAGTCGGCATAAATTGAGGATTCTCGCGCCTAACAGTCGATATTCATGCCTAGCAGTCGATATTCACACCTAGCAAAGGATTCTCCTTTCTCCCACATGGTAAAATTGTTCAATTTAGGAAACTGTTATGTGGCTTATCTTTGGTTTTGCTTTCTATCACCATTTTCACTAAGTGACCACCGTGGAATAATCAGCAACCATCTCTTCTCTCTTCATCACTTTCAGTTATTCTACATATTGTCATTGTTTCACGTTTGAACATGTTCTTAATTTTTTTTAATTTTAACAAAGGAGGATGGCGGTGGTTCCTACACTGAGACAAGGTAACATTTCTTGTGAAGCTATTTTTCGTTATCTTATTTTTGTTCTTTCTTTCCGGGACTTTGACTGGTTTACAACCATACATGGAATTTTTTATTGCAAGATTTTCGTTTTGTTATTGCACAGAATGTGTTCGACAAAATGCCATATTGAAGATATAGAGCTAAGCTGATTCTTCTACAGCAGTCTATTGCCCTCAATTAGGTAACTTTTTTTTTTGACTCACAAGAAATCTATCTCTAATCAAATTGAAAAGTTGGATAATCATGCTGGAATCTTTATGAAAATTTATGGGTTGTGATTAGTGAAATGCAGTGGAAAGGGCCAAGCAGGTTGTTACCAAAATCATCATCATCTGTAGGGCATCTTTTGGTCAAAGAGCATGTGGTTTGGTCGAGTCTCTTAACATTCCTGCTGCAGAAATGGTTGCGACTGTTGTGTCAGGAGGAATCACAAATGCACGCAGTGGGAAACCAAACAAAGTAATCAATAAAGCCATGCTGCTAAGGTCTGAAAAGTGTAGAAGGATTGCTTTTCGAACAGAATGAAATAGCTCCTTACTTTGAATACCAATGAAATCTTATTGAATCCAATGATTATGTGATTTTCAGGTTTTAGATGAGGTTAAATATTTAAGAAAGGGTGTTGATTCTTCCACAATTTCTTTTTATTCATCCACATAATTTTATGGTTAATTGACAACTATGCCCTTCACTTAAAAAAAGCATATTTTAATACTTTCAGGAAATTGGATCATTTCCATTTTTATCCCATGGAGTTGGCTAAAATTCACAGTATAGACAATTTATATCTACTTTTTTTTTACTTTTTTCATTCATACGGTGGAGTTTTAAGCTTCAGTCCATAAATCCATTATTAAGATGAATTGTCTCTTCAAAATTAAGTTTATTCATCATGAAAATTTTCATGGTTACCTAGGTGTTGAATTTCTCTATTGCTCCAGTCTGTGTCTGATTTCTTCCTGGGGGTTGGCTGCATATGGGAATTATTAGCAATAGAGATCTCTGGTTTTTATTATTTCATGTCCCATTGGGCTAGGATTGACTCAATTCTTTTCGTGTGTGTATGTGTTACCACTAATTTTATACAGATGACTTTCATGGTATGGAATAAATTTGGAGTTCGTTGTTTGTATTCCTTGTGTGTGCAAGTGGTACAAGGCCATAAACAAATCATTAGGTTTCTCTTTCTTCAAAATCTCTTAATTTTTAATTCAGGGGCATAATTGTCAGTTAACTTTAAAATTATGTGGATAAATAAAAAACAACTGTGGAAGAATCATCAGCCTTTAAGAAATAGTCGTGTTGAGCAAACAAGTCACTACTGTAAGCTTGAAGCTTTATCTTGGCTATTCCTGCTGCCTTGTTTGCATGTGATTATGATTGCCATTTTCCAAATTCTGCTATTGACAAGTCATACATGTTATTGTAGCACTGTTTTCACATGATAAACAGACTTAAGTAATGCAAATCTATTTAACATTTTTAAAATTAGGGCAATATTTTAATGTTGGTGTAGCATTGTTCTCACACAAAAGCCAAACTTGTAATAGGAAAATGGGATACACATACTTCATACTCTGATAGATGAAAGAGGTCCATGGTAAGCAAATCCATTCCCTAAAAAAAAAATTACACATTGGAAGCACCTGTGAAATATCCAAGTCAACAAAATAAACACACATTCACATAGAGATATGCACAATGGGGTATGTCAACAACAAGCCCAACAAAATAAACACACATTTAATAAATAGTTGTATTAATGAATCTTTTTTGAGCAGGTTCCTGAATTTCATAACACAAACAAAAGGAATATATGTATGCCAACAACAAGCCCAACAAGTGTGATAAAAGCATATCGTGAGCAATTTCACAAAGATTTCCTCATTTTTCTGAATTGTCGTGCAAAGGAGATGGTGAGTGGTGGTCGTATGGGTTTGATGATACTAGGGAGAAGAAGTTCTAACCCTCGTAGCAAAGAATGTTGTTACATTTGAGAGCTCTCAGCGATGGCCCTAAACGACATGGTTTTAGAGGTATAACTTGGCATTTACTCTTATGGCTATGATTTGATAAGTAGTTATTAGTAAATGGGAAAAATCATATTCTTAAATTAAGATTAGTTAATTTTAGTTATTAAAATCTCAACTTAATTGGCAAACTAAAATTATAAATGGACGTGAACATATAAAAACAAAATCTAGCAATCACAAACCAAATTAGAAACAAACAATTTAATACTGAAACATCGAAGCAATTAAATATAGCTTTATATAAGTGTATATTCTATAGTAAGTTTAAATCATAATTCTTGAAATAAGAAATGAATATTCAAGTTTCTTTGAGAAAAAGATATAATTCTATGATATCTTTTTTTAATTCTTTAAGAAAAAAATCTTGTTGAGAGTCCTTCCACGCCAGTAGTTAAGACAAAATTATCATTTTAATGAAAAGCTTTGTCATCCTCCTTCAACTATTCCTACCAATGGGACTATTCCTTCTCTACCCGAAACAAAATCAGGGTTTGTAGCTCACATTACACAACAAATGAAACAATTTTTTCTTAAAGGAATTCAAAGGATTACAGATGGAAGTTTTTTGGAATCTGTAGAACTTGATGCTGAAATCAGTGAGCACAAGGCTTCCAACGGTAAGGATTTACCGGAGAGATAGAACCCAAAGGCTCCAAAAGAGGAAGTGAATAGAGGGATTTCCATGAGAGGAAAGATCATTCTTCTACTACTAGCTCAATTGAGTTAGAGGTATGTCTCCTTATATGAAAAGTTGTTAAATAAATAAATAACCAGAAGAGAGATTAGTGAGAACCCAATTTATTTTCTCAACCGCAACCGATGGCAACATAAAGGCATGGATATATGATAATATTGGTTCAAGAGTGGACTATGAGATTCCATTCCATTGTGTGTATAAATTTTGATTCCATCATATTTTTTCAAACATACAATGGATTACAATTCCTTTAAATTCCAATTCCTTAATTTATTAATAATACAATGGCTCATAACTTTTATCTGCAGGCTTCTCCTTTTATACGATTTAACAAGGAAGGAATTCTATTGGTTGTTTCAACCAGTGAGAATGGAATCAAACTTCTAGCAAATCAAGATGGTGTTAGGTTACTATGAACAGTGGATAATCGTGCTTTTGATGACTCCATAGTCGCATCTGCATCTACCATGAAGGTAAAAAGATTATACTCTTTTCCTTTTTTTTCCCTTGGTTTTATAAATAATAACATATATACTAAACACTCTTATAGGGACTGACTGCAATGATGCCAACATTTGGTGCTGCTACCAGTCCTTGAAAAATGTAAGCATCTTTCACCATTTTAGTTTTCCATATCTCAAAGGATTAAATCATTAAATGCACTTTTATGAAAAATTCTCCCATTTCATGAAACAAACAGGTTTTTAGATGAAGTATGCAACCACACTTTATTCTAGAATTAAAATATCCAACATGATAAACAAGACCATTACTATAATTTTTTTTCTTAGTATTTAGGTTTTTGTTTAGTTATTTCCAACAAAAATGTTTCCATGATGAATCTTTTGGTAGAGACAATGTATAAGAATTACTTCATTGAGCTAATTATGATGTGATCCTTTGTTTATTTGTTTTCAATGGTCAATTATTGCTATTACCCAATTAAAATTTCGTTCACCAATGGTGTAATTAAGGTATCAATATCATCACTCTTACTTATTTGTGTATATCATTTTCATGAAAATGTTTATGTTGCGTATTATATATTCATATGTCCAGTTGTGCTTTCTATATGGAAAATGTTAACCTTGGTCTTTGCATTTTTTTTGTTCATAGATTACAAACACCAATTTCTTTCAAACAACAGCAGATCTAGAGTTTAATTGGGTGATTGAAGGTGATGGATGTAAAAACTTGATTTTGGAACTCTCAGTCTACCAACATTAGAGTTTAATTGGGTGATTGAAGGTGATTTTGGTTCTTGAAACGAGACTCAAGATACAATATTTTGGCATGGCTAGAAGCTTTGGAGGAAACGAGACTCAAGCAAAAGTAAACACACAGAGAGTTGTTGGCACATAGTAAGCTAGATGATGCAATTGTATATAAATGAGTTCATTTTTTTATAACATTTACTCACTTTTGGAATAATTATTTGTATTTAACATATTAGTGAAATGAATTATCTTTGTTATTTATGATATTTTATTTTGTATTATGAGATTTTTAATGTATTATTTAATTTGAAAATTAGTAAATCTTTAAATAATATTTTTTTTAAACATTTAAAATTATGATACGCAAAAATGTGTGTCATCTTCATTTATGACATAGCCTTTCGTGACAGGGGCTTTCTTGATACGCATTGCGTGTCATTAACACGCGCATTGTAAGGTTATGACACGTGAATGTGTGACGTCTTCCTTTATGACAGGGCCTTCCTTGATAAGCATTGCGCGTCGTAAATGAGCGTCGTAAATGCGCGTCGTCTCTCTTTATGACAGGGCCTTCCTTGATGCGCATTTGCGCGTCGTCTGAGCCTTTTACGACGCGCAATGAGCGTCGTAAAAGGCTGTTTTTCTAGTTGTGTGTTTTAAGGGGGGTGGGGGGGGGGGAATACAAGTAAAACACAAGATAAATTGTGTTAATATACAAATCATTATATTTATATTTTTATATAAATTTACATACGGATATACGTTTGATTTCGGTAAAACTTTAACCATTTTGTAAGAGGTTGAGCAAAATGGTATAATTATATAAACGAAAATATATAATTATTTCATTTCATTTTATTATCATGGAAAATTTGATAATAGTATACAAATGGTTAACTATTTCATCGAAACCATTTATATAAACTATATTAGGTATAGTTTATGGAACATATACAATATTGTACCCGGTTGGGGACATAGAAAATAATTATTTAAAAGAATAATTATTTTTCACACTATACAAATACTACGATGAGATAATACATACAAACATTACAAGAAAAATGGATTTCACTATACTATACGTAAACCATGAATATAGCTTTATGAGACACTATCTTCAAGTACTTACCTAAGTACCAACAAAAGTCTTGTTTTTCTAACTAGAATCTACTGGAGGGAGACCGTGACAATTGTGTGTAGATCTATACGGGACTGAAAATCCCGCACCTAAACTATTAACTACAGTTAGACCGGCACGTCTGGGCTGATAAAGGTCATATCATTTCGACAACTGAGGAACGTCGTAACAGGCCAACAATCGTTAAGTATGGTTATAACAATTCACAATTTGGTATTAACAATACGTTTGGTTTATGTACATATATTTAGATAGTTTTATTCATATAAAACTATGATACACTATTTTCCAATACAATAAAGGATACCATGTAAATAAAACAATACGACTTACATATTTGGATAACATATATTCGAATAGTTTTATAAGGATATAAGATTATATCAAACTATATCCCAAATATAATGGTATTCATACATTTTTGATCTTAAGATATAAAGACTACATTTTATACTAAAGAAAATATTGGATTTTCTGGTAGAACATACTATCATTTTCAAGAAACAAAGACTTCAGTACATATTAAAGAAAACATTGGATTTTCTGGAACAAAACTCTATAATGGACAAGGAACAAAAACATAAATTTCTCATACAAAATACTTATGAACCCACTAACTTAGTTTTTAACACTCTTTTCAAAACCATTTGTATTCTTAGAAAATTAGTAGACAGGTACCCAGTCACATTTTGATGAAGACGGAGCTTAGTATTTATTACGTCTTATATTTTGTTGTATGATTTTGGAGTCAAACAATGATTCACATATAATGTAAATATTAAATTATCAATACAATGGTTGTGTTTGCTTTGATCTCTATTATACAATTGTTGTGTACTGTACATGACGTCATCCGCCCTCAGATGTTTCCACCGTTTCATTCGTCCGGGGGTGTGACATGTAAAGATGGATATATGAGAGATGATATGGTTAAGGAGAGATGAAAGATGATATAGATAGGTGAAAGATGATGAGAATCCTTGACTTTAAAGTCGATCCAGTCATCTAGCAGATGTACTCTAAAAATCCTATCAGTTGTGCCTAATGGATAATATTGGCAGCGATGCACTATAAAAATCTTGGCAGCTGTGCCTAAAGGATAACATTGGCAGTTGTCCCTAATAGATAACATTGGAAGATGTGCCTCATAGATAACATCGACAGTTATGGACTTAGTGCCTATTAGATAAACCTTATAGTGATGGACTTCGTGCCTATTCCATAGGACAATCCTTAGGAATAAATAAATGAAGAGTAGATGATTCTTAGGGTCGAAGCTTAAGGATAAAGAAGATAATGGGGATGAGAAATTGGGTTAATTTTTTGATGATTAAACATAATAATTATATTATTTTGGGTTGAAAACCCTATGTGCTCACCAGGTTTCCCAACCTGACATACTAGTTTATTGTATCACAGGCAGCGATGTTAAAGATATAGTCTGCTGAGGGATTCAAGGATTTTTAAGCCACTAGTTTAATTACTATAAGGCTTGTAATATCTTGTTATGCTTATTTTTTTGTATTGATGATGACATCCCAATATTTTAATATAAATAAGATACATTTCTTTAGAAATGTTTTGACAATATCATTATCATGTTTTTTGGGAAAAAATTCCGCAATGTTCCCCTAAAAATGATACACAGATTTTTAAATAAGCATAAACAAAATCTGTCTTTTCTATCCGTGAAAATTAGGATGCATATCTTTTGTCTATTACCTAAAGACAAAGTTTATATTTTATAAACTTAGAGTTTATAACATTTAAAGAACCTTTATTTCCTTTAGAGGTATGGCCGAAAATGGTGTCAGAGGTATGGAGGCTGCTTTTGAGCTTCCATGCCTTGTCTCCCATGCTCCTTATACAAGCCATTACTTTAGAGTATTTTAATGGTGAAATCTTACTTTGCATCGAGTATTTAAAGAAGTTTCTTACATGAGTTTTGAGCTAGTTTTTTTGTTTATTTTCTTCCTTTTTTCTTTCTAAAACCATAAGTATGGAGAAGCTTCATCTTTTTGAAGTGTGGTGCTTTACTTTGGTGTCTAGAAGCTTTATTGATTTGCCTCCTTTAGTGCTTATTTGAGTTAACCAATTAAAGGCTTACGACACTCAATAATATAAGAAGGAACTAACATTCCTAGTGCCTTACTCTTGATGGTGGATACACATAGAGAAATTATATTCTTTAACACTTGTTATCTTCATCAACACCACAAAACCAAGTGGGTTCAAATGTTGTCATTCTAAACACTCTTTGGTTGTGTTTTTTTATTTCATTCTAGCCTCTACAAATGGATCCTTTATGGTTTGGTTTTGTTATAAACTAAAAATAAACTTGTCATTTTAATGCTTCTGTTGACGGGTTTTATGAAAAACTAACTCATATTTTGTATCAAAACCCATCATAGTGGATGAAGGTAGTCAGTTTAGTAGAAGAGCACGAGTGGTGGTTGGCAGAGGCTATCAGATTTTGTGGTTAGGTTTTCAATGGAAAAATTTTGGGTGGGAGACCAATTTTATGTTCTCTCTGTGGTTAAGGAGGCGAGATTCCACATATCGGTGCGGAGATTGGGTAGTGGAGTTCTTAAGGCGAGTCTTATGTTTGACCGATTCAATAGGTCTTTATAACGTGTACATGTTATTAGTCCGATTCGGTTGGATATGAGGAATAATTTGTGAAACTTTAACTATTGTGCGGATGTGTAGACAATAGTATTCTATGAGAATTACTAAGAGAAGAGATTGTTTAGTAATGTGATTACGTTTAACCTGACACAAATATCATCATTTTCATACATTGTCACTAATTGTTATTTATTTTTGTTTTCACACATCGTTTTCACTCATTTTCATTCATATAGAATACGACTTAATAAACATTTTGACAACGTTCTGACAGAATTATAATAATAATAATAAGTATATAAGAACCTTATAGACGATTTAATTAGTGGGAATATATGATAATGACAATAGTTATGTAAGGTTAAACGTATTCATATTATCAAACAACATATTTTCTTTTCTAATTCTTACATAATAACATTATCCACACGTCTGCACAATATATGTCAATCCACATTTCAAATGAGAGCCTAAAAAGGTTAAAAACTCTAAGAATCATTTTTTTTAAATGTTTGTTATTAAGTCTATTGTGGACAAATCCAACATTTATGTTGTATTAAACAAAAATTTTCATTCGGTAGTTTAAAACTACTTGCCACTTGACAGTGGATCACCATCGCACTATCGTCGGACAGATCAACACCAAATTCAATGATATTTTTTTTGGTCAAATTTACAGCTTAATAGAACAAATGTTATAGTTCCCACTTCTTGGGAAATACTTTTAGCACATACCATTTTATTTTTCCAACCAAATATAAAATGTTTAATAATAGAAAATAGAATTATACCTTGAAAAAATTAATTTTCTTTGTTTTAAATTATAGGTTTCTTTAAAAAAAATGTATTGTTTGTAAAACGTGTTCATAGTTTATAATACCATATGTATAGTTTAATAGACATGTTAAACCAATAATATGCAGTTTAATATTTTTATGCATATATTCATTCGTAGTTTAAAACAAAATTTATATAATTTATATAACTTAATATAGTCAATTTTTAGTTTAATATATAAAATTTACAATATAATACAATCATTTATATAGTAAGTCACACATTCAAATAAGTCAAATCCAAACTCTACAACCATCACTAACTACCACACATCCACCACCAACTATATGTGCCACTTTCGTAACCATCATTTTTTCTAAATTAGATCTTTATGCAAAATGATAGATTTATAGCTTAAATATTTTATTCTCGGTTTACTAAGCCAAGTAGTCTACTAATTAAGAGTTTAATACAAAATCATTATAAAAACTAATGTATTCTTTTATATTTATAGAACACAAAAAATAAATATATTCACAAAAAGTTAATACAAACATTCATAGATAAATTTGTCATATTTTAACACAAAATTCATGAAAAGTTCACAGTTTAATACATTTAATTCAAAACATAATACATTCAATTCACGGTTTACTTTTACAACAAAAAATTGATAGGTTAATATAATAAATTCATAGTTTAATGCACAAAAGTTATACGTTGACAACCATATTCTTAAACTGAATCTTACATTTATACCTTCATATCTATAGGATTGTGCTTCTTTTGAAGTTTATTTACAAAAATATTCACAATTTAAATTTTACATACTTTATTTAAAATTATATAAAAACTTAATAAATATGAATATACAGCTTAAAGCTTATGCTTTTCAATCAAGTAATAAGATATATTTTAAAAAATCCATTAACAACTGAAAACTTATAAAAACTCATGCATTCACAATTTAAAGTTTATGTATTTTATTAAAACAATGAAATATGTATAAAAACCATGTATTCGCAACTTCAACTTATTCAAACATATGTATTCGGAGCTTTAAACTAAAAAAAATAATAATATGTTCACAATTAAACATATATTTTCTTACTAATAACCATGAAAACTAACATTAACATAACTAGACAATAAATGAGACATTAAAATATTAGAGCTCATAAGTTTAAAACCCTAAATTAATATTATTATGAATATACTAGGAAAATAAAGTAGTACATCCGTCCCAAATTAGTTGTCCACATTTCACTTTTCAAGTCTTTGTTTTTCAATTTTGTCTTTAAATATATTTTTTTTCTTTTTAATAAATAATACTTGATGCAATATATATATATATATATATATATATATATATATATATATATATATATATATATATATATATATATATATATATATTATTTTAAATGTCTTTCATTGTTATAAGTTTTATCAAATAATATATAACACAAATAAAAATATTTAATGTGAAAGTTGAAGAAAAAAGACTTCAAAAGTTAGAAGTGAGTAATTAATTTGGCACTTAGAGAGTACAAAAATGAAAAAAATAAAAAAAATCATGTATTCATAATATTTACAGTTTAAAATTTATGTTTTTCATTAAAATGGTTAGATACGTATAAAAAATCATGTATTCACAAATTAAAACTTACAAAAACCATGCATTTAAAGCTTAAAACTTATATCTTTCATTGAAACAACCATATTTGTAAAAAAAAAAAAAAAACTCATGCATTCATATCTTAAAACTTATAAAACATCATGTATTTATAGTTTAAAACCTATAAAAATCATGCATTCACATCAGTTGACAAATAAAAACTTATGTATTCAGAACTTAAAACTTATATTTCTTATTAATAAAAGTTAAAATTAACATTAACATAACTGAACAATAACTAAAACATTAAAACATAAAAATCACAACTTAAAAGATCTAAATTATTATTATTATTATTATTATTATTATTATTATTATTATTATTATTATTTTTTAAGAAAGCACTAACGTAACAGCACACATTCTAAATTAAATTCATATTATAAAACCATAAAGCGTAAGATATGAATACGAATTTTAGTTAAATATTAAAACAAATAAAAAAAAATAAACATCAATTTACAACTTAGTAACAACGGGTTTAGAACTTAATATTTTTGCAAATATTATAACTAATAAAAAAAGCTTGGATTCATAACTTAACAGCAGTGAATTCACAACTTCATAATGATGAATTCACAACTTAATATCAGTTAAACAAATAATAACAATAATAAACAACAAAAGAGAAATTAAAACAGTAAATTCACATTTTAACACAAGAAAAATAATAAAATAAAAATCATCATATTGTAGATATGGTGGTGTTTTAGTGAAAATCATAAAGAAAGAGATAGATGTGAGTTAGTGGTGCGTTATCGGAGCGAAAAGGCAACAGTGGTGGTGGTGGTTAACGACGATCTCATATCTGATCTGTCAATTTTGTCGGAGATTATAAATCTGTAGGCATAAATCATATATCTAGAGGTGAAAATCACAGATATGTCATCGGAGATCATAGATCTGTCGCCGGAAAACTTAGATTTGAACTGAACGACTTCAGATCTTATGAAAACGAAGGATTTTGAAGGTTAACGACATGCAACAGTGTAGTGAACCAGATTTCACCAGATCTGAAGATCTGGTGGTGTTTCATAGAAATCAAGAAAAAAATGGAGATGTGTCACCGGAGCAAGATTTTGTTGGTAAATTCCTAAGCATGTAGAGCTGGAGGAGTAATTAATATATTTATATCCAAAATTTGTAGACCTATCGTCGTGCATCATAGATCTACTGCCGAAGATCATAGATCTGGACTAAAGCACTATAGATCCAATGAAAACAAAAGATTTGGAGGTCGAAGACAAGCTTTGACGGTTAGCGGAGAAGGACTTGGACAAAATCTGTTTAGATCCGATGGTGTTTCATGGAGATTCAAATAAAAAAATTAAGACGAGATGAAGATGTATGACCAAAGCAAGGTCGTAAGAGTGGTAGTGTTGCGGTGGTAGAGGTTGTTTCCACCGGAGGTAAGGGGCGGCATCGGTGGTCGGTGTTTGGTGGCGACAGAAAGTCGCCAGAGATATGATGGAGAATGAATAGATGTTTGGTGAGAGAGTCGGAGAATGAAGTTTTGTAATCCTAATTTTTTAATTTGATGTTTTTATGATTCAAGTGTAACAATTTGTTTGTAAAAATGAGATTAAAATTCTTTTTATTTACAACCATGTCATTATCATTTAATAATAGATGGACAAAATGCTCTTTACAAGATTTATAAATATCTAATTGAGAAACCATAAATATAATCTTAATTATAAACTAAAATTAAAGGTTCTTAAGGTTTTTAATATATATATTTTTTGTTCTTACTTGATATATATATATATATATATATATATATATATATATATATATATATATATATATATATATATATATATATATATATATATATATATATATATATATAATTAGAGATATTTATTATGTTCATGCTGGAATATTCAATTCAAATACTTTCTAACAAGGAAGATGACAAAAAGTTTTAAACCTTAATTGTTTATGTGGATTAAAACAATTCATTTCTTGTATTCATCAATCACCATCCAACTTTGTTCTATATCTTTTGTTTTTTCACCATAAAGTAAACAAAGAGGAGAAGGTTCTTATGTTATATTTCCATGTTATTTACATCAAAATTCTCTTCAATTACATTTCATTTTGGACATGAAGATGATCTCCATGAAATATCTTTGTGTTCTTGTTCTATGTATTTTTGGTTTACTATCTTTGGTTACTTCCATTGGGAATAGTTCCGGAGGGACTGCCGATGGTTCTGAAACATGGGGATATGTTGATGTGCGCCATGGTACGTGTTTAGATTTACATGGATTCATTACTAGCAAAAGTTCATGTTTTAATTTTTGTTGCTTTTGTTATAGGTGCACATATGTTTTGGTGGTTGTATAAGAGTCCTAATAAACCCAAACATTCAACCAAACCATGGCCTACAATTCTGTGGCTCCAAGGAGGCCCTGTAAGTACTATTCATACATCACCTTGATAAACATGACCCACATTCACACAAACTAGTTCAAATGACTTGCAACAATGCCGCATATGCTCTTTCAAATTATGAACGACCACTTGCACTAGCAAGTGTATTCTTGGGTCCAGATTTAAATAAAAGAAGGCGTTAACATTTATTCTTTACTTATTGTATATATTTAGTAGTTAATTTATTATATTAATCTAATACTGTATTAATCTCTAATTTAGATCTTATTAACATTTGTTTAACTAACTTCTACATTATAAATAAATCAAAAGATTTGGAATATTAATTTTGATCACATGTCTTTGCGAATTTCTTTTTGTGACATCCCTAGCTGTTCCTTTTCTGTATTGTGGTTTTGCTATAGCTAGCATTTAGTTTAAAAAAAAAAAAAATAGTTGTTGATATTTCCAGAAAAAACCACTTTTTGTGACATTTTGCCAAATATCATTTTCTTATAATTTAGGTTTTCTTTTTACATAATCTAGAAAAATTACACATTGAATTTTTTAAATAAGTTTTATAAGAGTTGAAAATATTGATTCCTAATTTATGGGGATTAATTTTGGGGAATTGATTTGAAGGAATGATTTGGGCAATTTTAAATGAATATAAATTCAAATTAGTTAATTAATATCATAGCAAAAGGACGTAATTTCCTTTTTTGTTTTTTTTCATATATATCATATATGGGCATTAAAATTTTACTATTTATCCTTTTGACAATTCAGGTTTTTAAATAAGTGAGTTTGCACAAAGGATCTATTGAATTGTTCATTGTAGTATTTTACATTCATTTCTTTCAATAGGTATCTTTATTAGTATATAGAATTATAGATTGAAATACTTACATATTCATCATTTAAGTTGTATTTAATTCGAAATTTTATCTTAAATGATTAATATTTAAACCTTAATCAAAACCCGTATAATACACGAATCTTACACCTAGTTACGCTAATATAAGAGTGATGATAAAGTATTGATGGCACATGATTTTAGATTAACTGTAGAAGCTGATATGTCATAACTAATATCTCCACCGCAAAACACTGTTTAAGTGGATAATATCGCCAAAAGAATCTAGTAGTTAGTCAACTAATTTAACTTCCACCACACTTTTTCTAAATTTAATGGATAGATGACTTAATCTCTAAGATATATGTAGCTCTTTTACTCGATGAAAAAACGACTTAATAAGTAAGGTTATGAAGTTTTCACTGAATAACTATTAGTTTTTACTTTTTACAAATTACTTCTTTTCATTTTTTCACTTTCATTTCCCATGTGTGTTGTCAATCCTTTTTTCAAATCTTTTTTAAACATCTATTCAGACGAAATTTAATGGAAAAAAAAAAAAAGGAAACACTGCCTTGTCATGCGCTATGAAGGACCAAATTAATACTTTGATAGCTACAAGTTCTAGTTGTTAATGGTGCTTATTCATACCAGGGTGGTTCCGGTGTTGGTTTTGGAAATTTTGGAGAACTCGGACCCTTAGATGTTGATTTGAAGCCAAGAAAATCAACATGGCTTCAGAAAGCAGATCTCTTGTTTGTGGTATGTTTCGAGTATCCTATTTAACACTATGATCACGATGTGCCTAAAAACCGAAAAGCTTATAAGATTAAGTCATGTCCTTTCTGATTCTCAGGATAGCCCAGTTGGGACTGGGTATAGTTATGTGGATAACGATAACTTGTTTGTCACAACCGATGTTGAAGCAGCAATAGATGCGACAACATTGTTGAAAGCGATCCACAATGGAAACCAGACCACTATAATGTCTCCACTTTATATTTTCGCTGAATCTTATGGAGGTAAATTCGCAGTGACCCTTGCACTTGCTGCTCTACAAGCTATCGAAAAGGGGGAACTTAAGCTTCAACTTGGAGGTACTTCATTTTTGCAAAATATATAATTCCGGAGCTTTTCCTTTTGAAGTATATATATGGTATTTGCTCACTACAAGAAAATTATTACATATTCCATAACTAGATAGCAGAATATATAGTTATCTATATCCTTCGAGTTTTTTGCAATAAACTATTCATATTCTTTGTAAAAGTAACATGTGGGGAATTATAAATGCTTAAAACATCATATGGAGAAATGTTTTTGGTCAAAAAATTGTGTGTTATAGCATTTCAGTCTTTCATTTTTTGTTTTTATTTTATGAAACAGTGATTTGGTTGAAACAAAAAATCGTGTATAATGACTTGAAAAGTTAACTGAAAGAAACTTGTGGTTGTTGTATGATGATATAGGTGTTGCGTTGGGCGATAGTTGGATTTCTCCCGAAGATTTCGTGGTAAGTGCCCTCATTTGGTTACAAATATAATGTGTGTTTTTTTTTTTAACTATCTGCAATAACAATTTAACAAACCATTTTTTGTAGTTTTCATGGGGTCCGTTACTTAAAGACGTGTCAAGGATTGATGATGTTGGTTTGAATCAATCGAATAGGTTAGACCAAAAACTTACATATGTTGGAAACAAGAACCTGTAAAAGTGTCGCGAAAAGTATCTGATATATACGTTGTTTGTGCAGTTTAGCTTTAAAGATTCAGCAGCAGATAGCAGACAAACAGTTTGCAAAGGCAACAGACACATGGAGGGATCTCGAGGATGTCATCCTTGATAGCAGCAATGGTGTGGTACGATAGACATTGTTTAGTTATTTTTCTTGACACATGTAATTTAACGTCAAAATGTTGGAATTTTAGGACTTCTACAACTTTATGTTGGATGGGGAAAATGATCCAACTTCCCTGACAACAAAAATATCAAGAGGATTTGGAAAGAAGCCTTATGCTATGGTCTCGGAAGCCAATGCAAATGATCTGGATTCCGTCATGAATGGTCCAATTAGACAGAAGCTCAAAATCATTCCCACTAACGTGGAGTAAGACTTAAAAATTAAAACCATTATAAATAGTTTTTGTATGATTTGATTATTTATATTTATCATTGTAATGATAATCTATGGCTTGTAGATGGGGAGGACAAAGTGATGGTGTGTTTCTAGCCATGGAAGGAGACTTCATGAGACCAAGAATCGCGGAGGTAAAGTTTCCAACTATTCGACTTTTATGACACACTTTGTGTTGCATATATGGTGTTGAAATATTTAATTACCACATCAGAAAATACCAAAAGATTCAGCCTCGGTTTCACTTTTAACAGGTTGATGAGCTTTTGTCAAAGGGTGTAAATGTGACTGTATACAACGGACAGGTGTGAAAATATTGCCAAGTTATTGGAATTATCTTGTTGAGATGCAAAGACTCATATTTTTAGTAACTTATGTGACAGATTGATCTAATATGTGCAACTAAGGGGACAGAAGCATGGATCAATAAACTCAAGTAATTAATTATACACCACTTTTCGTAACTACTCAACTAATGGTTGCTAAAATGCTGGTTTGTGTTATGGGTCAGGTGGGATGGTTTATCGACATACTTGAATCTTAATCGGACTCCATTATACTGTGGTGAAGATAAGAGCACCACAAAAGGATTCTTTAAGTCATATGAGAACTTTGCCTTCTACTGGATTCTTGGAGCTGGCCATTTTGTAAGTCTTTTTCTTCGGCTATTCTTAACTTTTAATGTTTAATCGTCTAGACCAATGAATGACTGATGGTTTGATCATCTAGACCACTAGTAGTCTGGATTCTAATCCGGTTTGTTTCCAAAAGTAAGCATTATTGTAAAACATTATTAATATACAAACATTGTAATTCGTAAATTGTGATTAGTAAAATCTAAACAAAAAATTGCAAGAATAAAAATAATACAGAAAATCGAATATTACATTATTTACATGTAAACGTTATACATGACAAAAGGTGCATCATCTAAATTTATTATTATAACTTTACAAACAAACACATTATGCATATCTTTTATAGATGAAAAAAATAACAGAAATGGATAAAACCTTACTGTTGGAGAAAAAATCATTATATATATATATATATATATATATATATATATATATATATATATATATATATATATATATATGAAACATTTTTTCTTTCACCATATTCATTTGAAACTTATTTGTTTATTTCATTTTATCAAATTCATTTGAAACTACCATGACTTTTCAATTTTTTCTAATAATAGTTATAAATTGGTTAATAAGGTTAAATAAATATCAAATCCAAAGTATAATCACATATAAATTAAATTTTAATATTAAAATAATATACTTACTTTTACTTATTAAGTGATTTTTTTGAACTTTAACATATTATACTTAATTTATTAGTTTTAATATATTATTGGATGTAAACCATTATCATTTTAAATATACAATTTTGGAACAATTTGTATAAAATACTTTAATTATTAATTTGTATATAACATTACAGGGTCAACTAAAATATAAATTTTAGTTTAACTTAATCAACCCAAACAATATTTTGTAAATAGTTAAAAGTGATTAATTATAGTGTTTTTTTAATAATGGTTATAAATTGGTTAATAAGGTTAAATAAATATGAAACCTAAAGTGTAAATATAAATATACTCAATTTTAAAATAATATCTTCACTTATACTTATAAAGTTATGTATTTAATTTTAAACATATTATACTTAATTTATTAGAATTAATATATTGTTGTATGTAAACCATAATCAGTTTAAAGCTACAACTTTTGAACAGTTTGAACAAAATACTTAAATTGTTATTTTAAATATAACATTACAATTTCAACTTAAATATAAATTTCAGTTCCACTTAAAAGACCAAAGAATATTTTGTAAATAATTAAAAATGATAAATTTTTGTGATAAATGCAAAAACTAAATTAAAATCTCAAATTAGCTAAAATATTATTTTCTAGGGATTTTCTAATATGTGCCCTAAGGGCACACATAAAAAGTATTAATTATGAAAAATATTACCATAATTAAATTTGAAATACATTTATTATGGAAATTATTAATGCACTTCACATTTAGTTATGGTAATATTTCTTATTATTAATGTATTTTATAATTAATTATAGTAATATATAACATCAATTAATGCTTCTTATATATGCCCTTAGGGCACATATTAGAAAATTCCTATTTTCTAAAGATATTGTTATAATCGTTAAAACTTTTCAAATAAGTAGCTTAAAATAACTTACAATAACAATTGTAAAAAGTAACTCTATAAAAATGATTATATTATTACCTTTAAAATCAAAAAAACAATGTTTGATGTTTTAAATAATTATAATAATAAAAATTAAAACATCAAGCAAAATAAATTTTAAAAAAATAATTGAGAATAACAACTATAAATAAAATTAAACCATATATTATATTTAAATTTATTCATCTATAACTCATAGATAGAAGTTATTCAAACGAATGAGATTATGCAGTTATAATAAATGTATATATTATCATATAATTCCAAATAATCAATACATTATATCAATTTAGTATACGAATTATTATATCAAATTTAACAACAACATTATTGTTATATTAAAAAAAACATATATTTGTAAAAACTTCAACTATATAGGTGTTTCTGTGCAACGTGCGGACATTCGACTAGTTTATGTTATATAAATGCTTGAATAAAACCTTACAGTTCCTACCCTTCAAAAAAAAAAGTCCATTAGTTTCACGTGAGACTAGAAACTTGTCACAAGTTGTATTATTTTCGACAATATTATGTGACTAATATATATATGTTTATGGAATCCAGGTTCCGGTTGATCAGCCATGTGTGTCTCTAGAGATGGTGGGTAGTGTCGTGAATACACCTAGCGTCTAACCATCAGTCATCTATGTACTGTGGGAAGATTGCAGTTTTGGATTCAGGAAGTAATTTAAAGTACGTTGTATTTGTTTATATTGTTACGAAAGAAAAAAAAACGAATAAGGTTGTTCGTAAATGTGTAGTAACAATAGTGTGTCAAATGATTTACTTTAGTACTTGTATTGCTCATCTAATCTTTTTGGACACAAACGTAGATCGTTGATTGCAATAAAAGAGCTTGGAAACGATCAAATGCTTTAGCCATTTGAGATAGGGCAAACGTCATATTAGCCAATCAAACTTATCGTGTTTGTTTTAAAAGGTCACTTCACTTTTTCTTTTTTTTTTGTACATTAGGGGAATGAACTCTCGTTTTCCTGTTTTAAAACATCCTTATGTGACTTGATACCGGGTAATCCTGTAAAATGCATGCCTTGACCACTGTTTGACCAATCAGAATGATCCTTCTACATCTCGTACACGTTCAATTGATGACTACCCAAAGTAAATGGGCATATACCCGAATTGATAACCTCCACAAGTTGAATCCGACATCGTCAATGGCAACGATGCAAACTCTTCTGCGTTGAGCTTAAAGCAAGATAGCTCAAAAGTGTTGGGAACCCAATTCGGATGCACCATCTCTACTGGCGAAGCAACCCTACCGGTACCGAAAATCAAATCCGATTCTACTTGTTTTTTTCTTGGCTTTTCCGATTCTTCTTCGCTAACATAAACAACAAACCAATTTCTGGTCAACGTCTTCATTTCGGTCACTAGAGGGTTGTTGAGTAGAAATAAATTCATCTAAAATCTTCCATTTCCATATCTCAGAAGAATAGATTTGAATATGAAATTGGTCCTCCTTAGGCTTAACAAAATTAACACAAACAAATTTAAAGTGGACACAATCTGTTCGATGAAATGTCAGACCTATCAAAACGGATATTTTTACCAACATCCTTGCCTCCAAGAACCGATGGGATGATTACAAACTGTCTGGTGGTGGGTCACTCAAAACATGGGTAACGGGAATTCGGAGAAGGTGTTCACCATTTTTTTTTTTTTTTTGGATATGGTGTTCTGGGTTTTTTTTTTTTTTTTTTTTTTGATATGGTGTTCACCATTTATGGAGTGAAGTTGAAGAAGAGATGTATTTAAAGGGTACTAGTTCCGATTGATTGAAAGATTTTGGTATAAGAAACCGAAATGAGGCTACAATGAGATTAAAACCTATTATAGTGGGTTAAGTGACCTTTTTAACATATTAAACGAGATTTCATTCCCTTAATGTACAAAAAAAAATCGTAACCTTTTAAAACAAACATGATAAGTTTGATGGGCTAATATGACATTTTCCCTTTGAGATATTAATAGTTAAATAATCAGTTTGTTAAATACTGAAATAAGATGATCAAAACGAACATCTTGTGTGTGTGTGTGTGTGTGTGTGTGTGTGTGTATATATATATATATATATATATATATATATATATATATATATATATATAGGGGTGAGATCAGTTGACAACTCATATTTCATGAAAACCCGAGAACTAAAAGTGGAGCGTTAGATAAAAACTAATTCATTAAATGCACGATCGTAATCTTCCCAACCTTATTTAACGTTTAATTTTTTGTGTTACTGAAAATATTAATAGAAACGTCTTAAAAGTTACATAAAAAATCAAATTTTACGATTTAAAAAAATAGTATTTTTCAAATTTTACTAAAAAAGTACCGATTTGTAGTTTTTTTTTATAATAGAAAACATGAATTTTTGATGAAAAAAAAACTGAAAAAATATATATATATATTTTTTTAAAAACTGCAATTTTTTTAAAAGTATTTAAAAACCAATAAAAAATTTTAAAAAACTAGAATATTTAAAAAAATACTACAACTTTTTAACCAAAAAAAATCAACATTTTTTTACAAATATATATATATATATATATATATATATATATATATATATATATATATATATATATATATATATATATATATATATATATATATACTATAATATTTGTAAGGAAATCAAAAAGAAACTTATTTTATTTACTAATCTTTAAACACAATATAATAAGTATTGTATTCGATACAAAATTAAATATAAAAATAAAAAATGCAACAAAATTTCAAAGCTTTTCATATCTTCGTGTTAATATTTTCATATTTTCTTCATTTTATCCTTTTTTACCACTTCAATATTCACTACAATTTCTTCCAAATCTACAAGAAAATTAAAAAAATAAAAATGATTGATGCAAAAATACTCACAAAAATACATATGTGATTAAATGTGAATCATGTGTAATTCATATGTGAATTATATGTGAATCACATGTAATTCATATGTGAATTACATCTTAATCATATATAATTTACATGTAAATCACATGTAATTCATATGTGAATTATATATGAATCACATATAATTTATATGTGATTTACCTATGAATCACATGTAATTCATATGTGAATTACATGTGATTTACATGTGAATCACATGTAATTCATATGTGAATTACACGTGATTCCTATGTAAATTAAATGTGATTTACATGTGAATCACATGTAATTCATATGTGATTCACTTGTGATCGTTCAATAAAATTAACTTTTTTCAACATATAAAAATTAAAAAAAAAATGTATCACTAGAATTGTAAAATAATAGAGTAAGGAAAAAAGAAAAAAAATACACAATTACTTGTATAAGGCCTGATTTCATTCACATTCTTGTGCATTCACTCTTCATTCCACCATTACAACATAATAAGCTTTATAAAAGTTGATTTTTTTCCTTTCGTCCACCCCACAATCTTTTCTACACTTCGGTTCTCATGGAGCTGCTCGTGAAAATCCAATCAACAGTTACATCAATAACAATTTTAGTATAATAGTACTATAATGTAACAAAATAAGATTGAAGCTATAATTTAAAGCAAATAACACAAATTAGCGAGCAAGACGATGAATCCCGATTTTAATAAGAATGAGTTTGAATTTAGAATATTTATCCTTCCTGTTCCTTTCTAAGTGCTTTTTAATTGCAACTGGCTTCTTGATCAGGCGGTATAAATCCTAAAAGATTCCTGGAGAAAGCCCTGTAAAACTAGTAAACAAAACAGATTAATACAAATGAAAGAATAAAATTAAGATAGCAATAAGATTATAAGAATGATGATGCTTACCATATGCTTTGAGAATCTTGAGAATCTTGCTCCCCGTTATGCTATTCACCTGAGCAATACCATGGGAATCACGAAGAATAACACCGATATGGGATACGGTGAGTCCTTTTTTTGCAAACTTACAGATGTTTTCCTGGACATGAAAGAGTATTAAGAGAACGCACAAACAATTTCAGTTAAAAGAGAAAAAAGAAACCGAAAAAAAAACTATGAATTGAAGATAACAGATAATGTACCTGTCGATAGTCACAGACGAATCAATTCATGGTCAAATCATCTTCAATGGAGTTTGTTATGTTGGATAAGATAATGGAAACTCGGGAATAGATTAGATATATTGAAATTGAAGAACCATCGCTGCCTTGGAACTCCTCAATGAACAGTATCGGTTGATTGAAACTTATATGGATCCTATCATCGAAGTATTTTTGCAAACGATTCCTTTACATCAGGGGATGGATCAGCCATTCTATCCCCGTGAACTGTCAAAATCGATGAAACTAAGAGAATGTGCTTACAGATTCTAGTATTCTATACACTGAGAGAAGATAGACGAGACTCATTCCAACAACCTTCTTGCCAAATCCAATATACCCATCGCCATCGTTTTCTGTATGTTCTCCAAATCCTTGAACTTCGTCTTCTTTGTTTCCAATTCTCTGCAAGTCTTCAGACTAAAAAAGGTATGCCAATTGCAATCTCTTTCTCTGACCTAAATCCTGGATATCCTCCTCGTGGACACTCATCGGATGATATCCAAACCTTAAATCGATCTTGAAAAACCAAGATGCCCCCTGAAGTTGGTCGAACAAATCGTCGATCCTCGGAAGTGGATAACGGTTCTTGACAGCCAGCTTGTTCAACTCCCGGTAATCAATGCACATCCGGTGTGAACCATCAGTTTTCTTGACAAAAAGGTCGGCACTGCCAACGGCGAGCTACTCAGTCTGATAAATCCGTTCCTTAAAAGCTCCTGGATTTGTGAGTATAACTCCTGCATCTCTTTTGGTGCAAGGCGATTAGGTGCCTTCGTTATGAGCGCCACTCCCAAAACCAAATCAATATAGAACACCCGGTAACTCCTTGGGAAAAACATCCAGAAACTCACTCACTATCGGAACCTCGGTGATAAAACTTGGTTTCACGGTAGCAACCCACATATCTGCTACATACACTAAAAAGCCCATATAACCCTACTGTAAACTCTGCCTCACCCTGGTAGCAGAGAGAAGGCTGGCCCAGATCTGGTACCCTCGCCATACACTGTAAGCAATCCCCACTGGGGTCTCGTATAGTCACCAACTGATGCTAGCAGTCGATCACTGCTCCAAAACGGCTCAACTAATCTATGCCCACGATGACACAAACATCACCCATCATAATCGGTACCAGATCAATCGGAATCTCGACACCAAAAATCTCCAGCACACATCCTCGAAATACACTAGTGGAAAAAACCACATGCTCGTCAGCTATAGAAACCCTCAGAGGTCGACTCAATGCCTCACGTTGAATACTGATGTGACGACTAAAAGCTAAAGATACAAAGGATCGACTCACACCCAAGTCAAATAACACCAAAGCAGGTACAAAACTCACAAGAAATGTACCTAAATACAACATAAAATAAGCACAGTAAATCTCAACATAACTATATAAGGAAATATGTACTATCCACGACATCAGGTGTTGCACGGACCTTCTCTGTTGTCAGCTGAAAAGATCTCCCACGAGCCCTTGGAACCTCGGCCTTCACCGGCCGAACATCAGTAGCACGCCAAGTAGCAGGAGTGGAACCCTGGGCTGATCCCCGAATGAGCTGAGGGCACTCGGGCTTCGATGGTCGGTCTGATTACAGTAAAAACAAACTGCAAATCCTTAAGGCAATCCTTCGCCATATGCCCCTCCTTGCCACATTTGTAGCAAATCCTTGACCGACAAGATCCCTCATGACTCTTTCCACACTTGCCACAAGTGCGACCCTTCTGGCCTCCTGATCTCGAATCGGTAGGCTTAGCTCGCTTCGATGCCGGTTGCGACTAGATCGGCCTCCAATCTCTCTCTTGAGACACTGCCTCCTCCTTGGCCTGAGTCTCCAACTCGATCTCCTTCCTCCTGGCATTTTCCTGAAGCTCGACAAATGTCCGATAAGACGAGTTCACCATGAAATCTCGAATATCCCTCCTCAGAATGCTCAAATACCGGCTCATGCGTGTCTGCTCAGTAAGCACGTGATCAGGGCAGAACAACGCCCTCTCGTGAAACATCCGCGTAATCTCAGTCACCGACTTTGTCTTCTGCTTGAGAGATAGAAATCCTGGTCTAACCGTTCCCTCTCCACCAAGGGAACATACTCATCTCAGAACATCGATGTAAACCTCGCCCAAGTCATTGTAGTGTGCTTTGCAGGAGTAAACTGGTTGTCACAAACTTCCACCAGCCCTTCGCTCCCAAGCGAAGCTGGTTCAGTGTGAATCGTACCCTCAAATGCTCTTGGCAAGAATAGGTATAGAAACACCCCTCGATATCAGTGATCCACCTCATCGCGGAAATCGGATCCTAAGTCTCATCAAACTCTGGTGGCTTCTTGTTGCTGAATTCTCGACACAGCAATGAGTCACCACCCTGTGGCTTGGCAGTAGCGACAGCTACAGTGGCTGCAGCAGCAGCCGCCTCAGAAACTGCAGCATATCACTAGTCAAACGTCTCGATCAAAGTAGTCTTAATATACCCATACATATCTAGAATAAAACATCTCTTGTATGGTTGCGGCCACCTCATTACGAATCATCCTGCGAATCTCATCATTGCCAACTCCATTGCTCTCGGGGTTGTGGCGCGTACCCATCATGATGTCTCTGAAACACAACACAAAATCATCAGATAATCGCTCGAGTATACTCACACTCGATCACTCTCCCATAATTGCTCCTTAGAATCCTAATGATTCTTACTTGGACTACCTACAAATGCGGTGATTTCAGTAGTACGGGCCCAATACTACATTCCACACCAACATGTATTCACCCCAAGTCCTCCTCCTAGAATACCAATTCACAAGTACTCTGTATCTCACAAATGACAGACTACTATCTCAGTAGACTACTCGCATGCTCATCTAAGTATCTCTCCTAGATTAACTCTCAACTCAGAACACAACACATACTCACGGCAAATAACAAACAACACTGATCAATGGCATCTCCTAGGCTAAGGCATCACAAATCAGGCAACTCTAGCCCTAGAATATGAAATATCTAACCTATTCTCTAACATGCATTTCTAATATCTCATAAATATTTCATAAAACAATTAAGTAAGGGTATTTTGGGAAATCACCGCTTAGGCTCAGGCTGATTGTACACACCACTCCAACACGTTTTCTCTTAAAGCTCTTTCTCGTTTTAGAAAAATCATTTCTTTTGAAATGCTTTCTTAAATCCTCAGTTTGAGTCCAAACACACCTAGAGGTGCATCTGAATCCCCCAAACCAAGGCCCTGATACCAACATGTAACGATGTAAATTTTTCAAACCAAAATTTTCATTTTCAAACACAAATAAACACATGTCACATTTCTCAAAAATCTCAAGTATCAAACATAAACACATTTTTCAAAAATTATTTATCACAAATCAAGGATCCTCCAAAATCATATCTCCAATGCGAGTGTGTGTACAATCAAGTCGGGGCCTTCCCGCAATCCTTGGAAGTACCTGAAACACATAACACATAACATGGTAAGCACAAACATAGTGAGTTCCCCAGAATACCACACACATCACATTAGCCACTCGAGGCTAACTCAATACAACCCTTCGGTCAGTGCATCTTAGTGGAGACCCTCCTGTCCCATAACTAGGGTGGACCCTCCGATCCTAACTCGACAAGCTCATAATAATAATGCTCAGCATAAATCACAAAGTCATACTGCATGATATATCAAAATACCCAATATAAAACATAAGACCTTCTAGTCACACATAGATACCACTCATGGTAAGTATGGTGACAAGAGTCACCTCATAAGCAAGCAAGTAAAGGTCTCGTACTTAGAAATCTTGAACTAGCCTCCGCCTAATACACATGATAATTATCTCTAATTAATACTCTACTCATACTCAAAATACACCAAGGGTTGTTCTTTCTCTCTCTCTCTCTCTAACTCTTGGTATAGGCAGAAGACCATTTTACCCCTTCATGGTCTCCACTATCCATATTTGACAAAACTCTAAAGTCAACAGAAAGCAAACTCGAGTCAGTAGTCCATGTTTGACTCGATGCCGAGTGTACCCATGTGACTCATCGAGTCCACTCGTTATCCTCAGAAGTCTTGTGAAGCTTCAACTCAGATCATTGAGTTGACCTCCAACTCTCTGAGTTATCGCATGATGATGCTCATCATGACAAACCCAAACCGACTCGTCGAGTCGGTCATGGACTCTACGACTTCATTTAAACTCTTTCTCATTCAGATCGTTTCAAGGCAGAAAACCTTCCCAAACTCTAGATCTAAACTCCTAGGGCTCATTTATCACGTAAAGCCATGAGCTTTACGTCCATGCATGGCACTTAGGGCTTGAAATTCCAAGAACATGCTTTATTATGGGTTTTTCACTCAAGATCTCTATTATGGCTAAATAAAGTAGGAATCTTTGGACTCTAAGGATCTTACATGGTCCAGATCTGAAGTCCAAACCTCTATATAAACTCAAATCACTCAAAGTCCTAATGTTAGATGGAAAAAGACCTAAACTCCAAAAATCATGAGATCTACACAATAAAATGAGAAAGGTGCAAACTTTTTACCTTTCACAGAAGCTCTAGGATGAAATAACCACGGATCTAACAACCCCTTCTTGTCCCTTGGCTTAGATTCGTTCCCTTATCTTCAAAAGATGCACCAAACACTCAAAGTTAGCTTAAATACTCCCTCTTAGCTCAATGGCCGAATAGGGTTTTTCTCTCAATGAAGATGGGGAACTGGTGATCCGCAAATGAAGCTATAAGTTTCCTTAAATAGGCCCTAAACTGGAGGATTTTGGTCATTAATCCCATGTGGCCAAACACAACTCTACTCGACGAGTTGTAGCACCAACTCGTAGAGTTGCACAATAGGTTTCAAAATGAATAAATAAATAATATACCTAGGGGTCCGGATGTTAAATATAGTATGTCGCTATTATAGATGAAAATTAATGTTGTTATTATGGATATTAAAAATAAATTGCTATTATGAGTAGTAAGTACTTATATTATGTAACATCCGAAAAATACAACCAATTTAAATTTTTCAAAACAACCTGATTTTCATTAAAATGTTTACAAAAAGGTTTTCAATACAAGTCATTAGAGTATTCCCAGAATCATATTGCTACAAAATCATGAGGAGCGGTACGATCGCGCCTTCGCCTTGCCACAGTCTCCTGAAGAACCTGAAAAACATTAAACCACAACTGTAAGCACGAAAGCTTAGTGAGATACCCCCAAAATACCAACCACGTATACGCCCTTCCAGGCTACGACCTTCCGGTCCAAAACATATAAAACATACATAACATAACAGAACATAGAACAGCCATGCATATCGGGTCTACCGTGTGACTGGTCCGCCGTATCGGGCCTTTAGTCCAACGGATCCATCCTCCGGGTCTAGTTATGTCCTTCGAGTCTACAGTGGGGTTGGTCCGCCCGCATCAGGCCTTCAACGCACCTGGTCCACTCTCCGAGTCTACAGTGTGACTGGTCCGCCCGCATCGGGCCTTCCGTCGGCCTAGTCCACTCTCCGAGCCTCGGCACGTTTGGTCCGCCCTCGTGGGGCCTACAGCCTATCCGAACTGCTCGCTGGGCCTTCGGAACAACCGGTCCGCCCTGGGTATCTTGGCCTACAGCACAAAGCAGGACCCGCCTCAACCCATCTCCAGTTCAAACAACCATGTGCACAAAACATACATTCATATAACAGTCATAGTCAACAAACCGAACAAGCAGATCACATAGCATATCATTACCCTAACCGGGTTACCGACCTAACCGGTCACTAGCATAACATCACTCTGTATATCGGAAAAACTGACCTTAACAAGGCCTCCTAGCATGTACCATCCTAGCAACCAGGATGCAGACACATCAAACAATAACATAATAACCATAACCGAATCTCAATACAATAAAGGGCCGGCCTTGGTGCCTTGGACCCTGTTGATATAGTGAGGATAACTTACCTCGAAACTGTCGGCTGACAAGATAAGATCCCGCTGCTCCGAACTCTGGCACGAACTCCTCCACTAAACATCAAAACATACAACTCAATAAATACCCTTAATTACCAAAATACCCCTGGGAGACAACTGGTCAACCTTGGACGAGTCAAAGTCAACCCCTGACTGACTCTACTCGCCGAGTCATCCCGATGACTCGCCGAGTCCTTATGCCCAGAAGTTCCCTCAATTAGCGACCCAACTCGCCGAGTCACCCCAAGACTCGTCGAGTCCAACAACTCTGAGTCCACTCGCACCCAACTCACTGAGTCATCCCTTGACTCACCGATTCATCGACTCAACCAGAAATATTGGAACTTCCTCGACAAGACTCGCCGAGTCCAAATGGACTCGTCGAGTCCAAGGCCATCTTCAACCTACTCGCCGAGTTGTTCTTCCAACTCGTCGAGTCCCAGGCCATCTTCAAGCAACTCGTCGAGTCCACCCATGTGACTCGTCGAGTACCACCATTCTGAATCCATACAGAAGCATCTCAGGCCATGCAATTAATCCAAAACATAGATCCAACCTCCTACAATCCATCCATCACGTAAAGTGGCAAACTTTACGTGAATCTAACGAGATCTAAGCCATAATCACCTTAAAACCAAGGTTTGGGACATGGTGGCTTCACTAAGCACTCAAACACAGGAACTTTAATGCACTCTAGGCCTTCAATATTCCAGATCTGAGGTAGCAACCTCAGATCTATCCTCCAAACTCCAAAACATTCCAAGACATACTCCCCACAAACCCCAAAATGATGAAACTAGGAATGCACAGCCTAAGGACGAAGATATTACCTCCAAAAGATGCCTCAATAGCAGCCAAACTCGAATCCAAGCAAAGCCCTTTGATCCAAGCCACTTCTCCTTCAAGATCTCTTCAAACAACACCTCTCCAAGCTCTAATTTGCTCCACAAATGATCTCTCCACGAATTCAGGGTTTCTGGAACTCAAGGGGGGAATAAGGGCGGCTGTGGAGGGGTATAATGCTCTTTATATAGGGCTCAACCCCGAAAATTAGGGTTTTCTCCATACAGCACCTACTCGCCGAGTCCATCCTAGGGACTCGCCGAGTAGGCCACTTGACACGCGACCATGACCGCGACCTGACTCGCCGAGTCAGCCATGGACTCGCCGAGTCATCCTCTAAAACTTACACTTTTAGCCCTTCAACTCTACTCTTGCGATTCCGGGATGTTACATATTAAATTAAAAGTAAAGTACGTTGTTATCATGGTTTAAAGTTGAATTACATTTACTAAATGCACATGTTTGTTTTGCCATTTTTAGGTAAATGAGTTGTGACAACAAGTGTCAAACATGCAACAACCCATGCATCAAAGGCAAAGTCAAATGGATTTGCAAATGCAAAAAGTGAAAATTGAAATGGAATTGAAAGTGCTAAAAAAATTGGCGGCCTTTATGAAACGAATCAACTCGTCTGGTAATCTGCAAAGTAGTTCTTAGTTGTTGTTTTAAAACACTTAATGAATGTTATGTTATTGACTAGTTCTTAGCTTTTGTCATGGTATTGTAATGGTATTTTGAGTATTTGAATGTGTGAATGGTATGTTATTGCCTATTTTAATGTTAATGAATGTAATGGTACTTGACTATTATTTTAATTATTTTTTGGTTTTTTTCAGCAGAAAATTTGGATATTTTTTAAATTATAAACTTAATATAGCAATAGACCGAACCAAGTCCCTCAAGGTACAACCATAGAACTAGAAGCTCATTTTCTCCTTCCATATGGTGTCCCCACCACCTACTCAAACCGGGCACCAACTGTACCCTCCGATAACCACACTCAACAACCGAGAATTACCCATGATGCTTTACTGCTCCAACTCTCATCTTTCACTTGACTCATATGGCTATAAAGCCACGGACCATCGGATTCCCGATCCGAATTCCACTCTATCCATCCCATGACGACCGAAAGACCCATTCTTCCATTTCGGAGCAACTCCCCCGAGTTCTCCTCTCGCAATCATACACACACATGCTGGTCTAGATATAGCACCCTCAGGTGTGGATACCTTGATATACTGATGATATCTTCAAACATCCTTCCAGGATGAACCACTGATACATACCCAGAACCCTGATCAGAATCTCACTGAGAGTCCAAGACTCTTTCTCCGTATCCCTTCCGAATCCCACTCCCTGGCTCTACACCGCGGTATTCCCTCTGCGCCCAGAGCAACATATCAAGTCGAATGAGCTATTATTCCACCGCCGCAACACACTACCCAAAGACCATCGACGGACCACTCCAATCATAACTCTACACTGCCGCTTTCACTTCCGTGAATTCGCACTCCCTTTTTGGAATTCCATTCCTCCCTCTTTCCTTATCAAGGAAACCACTCGTCCGCCCAGTCACCATGACAGGCACCATGGTGCTCATCCCACGCTACATTACCTCCTTAAAGCGTGCCCAACATCCACGCATCACCACTACTCTGACTCTCATCACAGGGACTCTCAAGCCCATGCACTACCTTCACTGCTCAAGATTGCTACCCGGGGCCAGACCTCCCAATGTAATCACACTGCAACATACGCAACCCATAACCTCAATCCGATCCAACAATACTCGCAGAGTCTTCAGCATGACTGGACCGCCTCCCCAGGCCTTCAGCCAATCTGGACCACTCTCAGAACCTTCAGCCAATCTGACTGGACCGTCCTCCGAGCCTTCGGTCTGACTGGTACGCTTACCGGCTTACAGTCTATCCGGACCGCTCAACTAGAATTCATCACTCCGAACCATCCCTTCGGGAAATCCTCCCGTGCATACCGTTCTAGCCCTCTAGGGGTTCCGAACTCTATCTCCATCATACATGCTCGATCCCGGCCTGCTCCCATGCCTTCCTTAATCAACTGCTCTAGGTCTGTATTCCGCCCCGCACGCCTGTTACTCACTCATACGAGCCTGCTCTCGACTGATAGAAATACCGCTGAATTCCCCAAGCAGCTAAACAACCTCTCAGGCCCAACGATCATCCGGAGAATTTCCAATTCTCCCCCACTTAAGACACTGACAGTTAGTCACCGGTCGCCATCACCGATCTCCCCAAGCAACCTTGCAGGAATCAACACATGCACTCAAAAATGTTTTTCACCAGCACCAACAACTTTCATACAATCATGTTCCCATGCTGCACAACCTGCTCGAAAGGAACCCAATCTTCAACTATCAATTCCTCAGACTACAGAATCTAACTGGCCTTCAAACCAACGCCGCATCCGTCACCAATCCTCACAAAGATAATCAACGATAGCTCGAAGTACAAATCCATAACCATAACGATCCTTCAGGGAACAAAAGATACTAAAACGAAATCTTGATCACAACTCGCCAAACCCTCAAGGAACAACGGATACCACACGAAAACCCGAAACGCAATTCAACGAAACCAACAGATAACAATACTCCACAACAATCATAAATAATCAAAACATCAGAAAGAAACATACCCGCAGCAGCAAGCTGAAAAACATGACCCTAAGCCCTTGGGGGCTCCGCTCCACCCTGATCTCCACCTGTGATCCTCAACGTAGCCGGTGCTGGAGCTTGCACCGGTCCTGCAGCAAGCCGTGGACAGTTGACCTTCAAATGTCCAACCTGATGATAATGATAGCATATCCTCAAATCCCGAACCGGCACCGACTGCTGACAATCCCTCGCATAGTGTCCCTCCTTTCCGCACTTGCGGCATGCTCCACCAGACCGACAAACCCCGGCATGACCCCTTCCACACTTTCCACAGACGTGGCCACCCTGATCTCCCATCCTGGAATCAACGGTCTAAGACCGTTTCGTCGCCGGCTGCGACTGAACCGGAGCTTGCCTCAGCTCATGCATTTGTAACTCAATCTCTAACTCACGCCGCCTGGCGGCCTCCTGCAACTCCAGAAAAGTCTCGCACCTCTGCGTAGACACAAACTGTCTGATGTCTCTCTTTAGCATACTCAGATATCGGGACATCTGAGCCTGCTCCGAAGCGAACTCAGGGCAAAACATCGCCCTCTCAGTAAACATCCTGGTGATTTCCGTCACCGATTCCGAATCCTGTTTCAGCTCCAAGAACTCCTGAGCCAACCTCTCCCTCTCGACCTGCGGAACATAACGAGTGCTAAACATCTCTCTGAACCGATCCCATGAAATCGCGGCCCTCTGTGCATCCGAGTACGACCCCGTGGTCAATCTCCACCAATCCTTTGCTCCGAGCCTCAACAGGTTCAAAGCACACCTCACCCACTGATCAGCAGGGCATGAACACGTGAAGAAACATCCCTCCACATCTGATAACCATCTCATAGCAACGATCGGATCCTGAACTCCATCAAAAGTGGGAGGCTTCGTATTATCGAAGTCCCGATACTGAAAACCTCTACTAGCTCCTCCCCCTGCCGCTGCTACAGCTGCTGTAGCCTCCGCGGCAGCCGTCTCCGTGAGAGCTGAATAACGCTCATCAAAATACTCCACCATGGCGGTCTGGATCGACCCAAACAACTCTGGCAGCTCAGCCCGAAACAATGCAGCAACCTCATCATGCAAGATCTCACGAATCCTCGCATCCAACTCATGCGTACTCATCTGGCTGACAACCTCGGGTTGTACAGACCCACCCGTAACTCCCTCTCCTGCTCCTGATCCTGACCCGGATCCACTCCCAGCGTGCCCTGAAATCTCCATACTGAAAATAAAACACCAAATCTCAGACATATTCCACTATCCCGGGAACCAGCTCTCATCCTAACCCTAGAGGTCATGGTTTCCCTGATACGCGTATGAGTCCGTGCTTTCAGTAGTACGGGCCCATACTACCTTCCACACCAACCCATATTTGTATGAAGTACTCCCACAACACCCTAGCAACACACATAACAACGCGCTATCCTCACAACTAGAGGAACACTAGAAATCTCGCACAAGGAACCCTAGGCTAGCAGGCATCATAAATCAGGCAACTCATCAATAAATCCTGAAGATCCCTAGCCTAACTCTAGCATGCTGTTCTATCAAAGCTCAATAAAACAATTGTCATGTATGGTATTTTGGGGTTACTTACTGGCTCCGGCTGATCGTACCTCCGTGTCCTTCTTTACTTATTTTGAAAACCATTTTAAATTCTCTTTTTGAAAGCTCTCCTCGATTTGAGACTGGAGTCACACAAATGTTCCTCCAATTCACTCAAACCAAGGCTCTGATACCAACTTGTAACATCCGAAAAATACAACCAATTTAAATTTTTCAAAACAACCTGATTTTCATTAAAATGTTTACAAAAAGGTTTTCAATACAAGTCATTAGAGTATTCCCAGAATCATATTGCTACAAAATCATGAGGAGCGGTACGATCGCGCCTTCTCCTTGCCACAGTCTCCTGAAGAACCTGAAAAACATTAAACCACAACTGTAAGCCCGAAAGCTTAGTGAGATACCCCCAAAATACCAACCACGTATACGCCCTTCCAGGCTACGACCTTCCGGTCCAAAACATATAAAACATACATAACATAACAGAACATAGAACAGCCATGCATATCGGGTCTACCGTGTGACTGGTCCGCCGTATCGGGCCTTCAGTCCAACGGATCCATCCTCCGGGTCTAGTCATGTCCTTCGAGTCTACAGTGGGGTTGGTCCGCCCGCATCGGGCCTTCAACTCACCTGGTCCACTCTCCGAGTCTACGGTGTGACTGGTCCGCCCGCATCGGGCCTTCCGTCGGCCTGGTCCACTCTCCGAGCCTCGGCACGTCTGGTCCGCCCTCGTGGGGCCTACAGCCTATCCGGACCGCTCACTGGGCCTTCGGAACAACCGGTCCGCCCTGGGTATCCTGGCCTACAGCACAAAGCAGGACCCGCCTCAACCCATCTCCAGTCCAAACAACCATGTGCACAAAACATACATTCATATAACAGTCATAGTCAACAAACTGAACAAGCAGATCACATAGCATATCATTACCCTAACCGGGTTACCGACCTAACCGGTCACTAGCATAACATCACTCTGTATATCGGAAAAACTGACCTTAACAAGGCCTCCTAGCATGTACCATCCTAGCTACCAGGATGCAGACACATCAAACAATAACATAATAACCATAACCGAATCTCAATACAATAAAGGGCCGGCCTTGGTGCCTTGGACCCTGTTGATATAGTGAGGATAACTCACCTCGAAACTGCCGGCTGACAAGATAAGATCCCGCTGCTCCGAACTCTGGCACGAACTCCTCCACTAAACATCAAAACATACAACTCAATAAATACCCTTAATTACCAAAATACCCCTGGGAGACAACTGGTCAACCTTGGACGAGTCAAAGTCAACCCCTGACTGACTCTACTCGCCGAGTCATCCCGATGACTCGCCGAGTCCTTATGCCCAGAACTTCCCTCAATTAGCGACCCAACTCGCCGAGTCACCCCAAGACTCGTCGAGTCCAACAACTCTGAGTCCACTCGCACCCAACTCACTGAGTCATCCCTTGACTCACCGATTCATCGACTCAACCAGAAATATTGGGACTTCCTCGACAAGACTCGCCGAGTCCAAATGGACTCGTCGAGTCCAAGGCCATCTTCAACCTACTCGCCGAGTTGTTCTTCCAACTCGTTGAGTCCCAGGCCATCTTCAAGAAACTCGTCGAGTCCACCCATGTGACTCGTCGAGTACCACCGTTCTGAATCCATACAGAAGCATCTCAGGCCATGCAATTAATCCAAAACATAGATCCAACCTCCTACAATCCATCCATCACGTAAAGTGGCAAACTTTACGTGAATCTAACGAGATCTAAGCCATAATCACCTTAAAACCAAGGTTTGGGACATGGTGGCTTCACTAAGCACTCAAACACAGGAACTTTAATGCACTCTAGGCCTTCAATATTCCAGATCTGAGGTAGCAACCTCAGATCTATCCTCCAAACTCCAAAACACTCCAAGACATACTCCCCACAAACCCCAAAATGATGAAACTAGGAATGCACAGCCTAAGGACGAAGATATTACCTCCAAAAGATGCCTCAATAGCAGCCAAACTCGAATCCAAGCAAAGCCCTTTGATCCAAGCCACTTCTCCTTCAAGATCTCTTCAAACAACACCTCTCCAAGCTCTAATTTGCTCCACAAATGATCTCTCCACGAATTCAGGGTTTCTGGAACTCAAGGGGGGAATAAGGGAGGCTGTGGAGGGGTATAATGCTCTTTATATAGGGCTCAACCCCGAAAATTAGGGTTTTCTCCATACAGCACCTACTCGCCGAGTCCATCCTAGGGACTCGCCGAGTAGGCCACTTGGCACGCGACCATGACCGCGACCTGACTCGCCGAGTCATCCTCTAAAACTTACACTTTTAGCCCTTCAACTCTACTCTTGCGATTTCGGGATGTTACATATTAAATTAAAAGTAAAGTACGTTGTTATCATGGTTTAAAGTTGAATTACATTTACTAAATGCACATGTTTGTTTTGCCATTTTTAGGTAAATGAGTTGTGACAACAAGTGTCAAACATGCAACAACCCATGCATCAAAGGCAAAGTCAAATGGATTTGCAAATGCAAAAAGTGAAAATTGAAATGGAATTGAAAGTGCTAAAAAAATTGGCGGCCTTTATGAAACGAATCAACTCGTCTGGTAATCTGCAAAGTAGTTCTTAGTTGTTGTTTTAAAACACTTAATGAATGTTATGTTATTGACTAGTTCTTAGCTTTTGTCATGGCATTGTAATGGTATTTTGAGTATTTGAATGTGTGAATGGTATGTTATTGCCTATTTTAATGTTAATGAATGTAATGGTACTTGACTATTATTTTAATTATTTTTTGGTTTTTTTCAGCAGAAAATTTGGATATTTTTTAAATTATAAACTTAATATAGCAATAGATTTTGACTGAATTGTATTTAATAAAATTGGAAAAAAAAAATCATAAAAAATTTGTAGGAAATAAATATTTCATAGGTATTTTATAGGAAATAAAATCCAATAAAGTCTATGGGTATTCTGTAGGAAAAGAAGTTTGTCGGTATTTTGTAGGAAAACAAATTGGTAGGTATTCTGAAGGAAATACAGTTGGTAGACATTCTGTAGGAAAAGCAGTTTGTAGGTATTTTGTAGGAAAATAATCAGTATGTACTTTGTAGGTGTTTCGTAGGTAAAAAAACTCGTAGGTACTACGTAGTAAACATGTTTTGTAGGTATTTTGTAGGTAAAATTGTAACATAATATTCCGTAGAAAATTAATAGGAAGATTTATAGGTAATTTGTAGGAAAAAATTACACACGGTGGTTTTTCCTACAACCCGTTTTTTGTAGGAAATCTGTATTTAAGCCTTGCTTGTACCGATTTCCTATGAATACGACCATAGGTAATTACTTAGGTATCTAGTAGTGATAAGTGCATATTCTTTCAAATGAATTATAATAAAAAAAAATGATTATTATAACAACCATTGTATAAGACAAAATTGCAAAAATTGTCCCTATAGTTGTGAAAATTATGTGGTTTTGGTCCAAAAAGGTTTGATGGTGCACCAATTGTCCAATTTTGGATACCTTGTGCGGATTTCGTCCCTATATCATTACTTTAATAGTTTGATTGTTAACTTTTATAAAATGACTATTTTACCATCAACGATTATTTCTACAATTGAGTATTTTTACCAAACCACAAGGACTATTTCTGCATATCTTCTTTTTAACTTTATTGAAGTATTATATATTAGTTTTTTTTTTTAATTTCTTTTTATTGGATTATTATTGTATATTAATAAATATTATTTTTAATATATATTATTTAATATATTAATAATATTATTTTATTGGACTTTTGATTTCTTTTAATTAATTGTTTTTAATTTCTTTTTTAGTGGATTAATTCTTTTTTATTGGATTATTATATATTAATAAATATTATTTTTAATATCAACTAAAAAAGATTTCCCGTATTGTGGGGGTTAGAAGGTATTTGTTCTGTATCTGGATGTGCTCCATCTGATGGCTTATGTAGGTCTTTGGTGACTCTTAGATAGACTAAAAAAATGAGTTACTAAGAGCTCCAGCTCTGAAAGAGCTGAAACTAAAATATGAAGCAAGTTAGTGTTATTTATCCAAAAAGCAGAGAAATAAGAAAAGTAAATTAGTATAATATTATAAGAGCAATATACTTTCTAGACATGTCCTATGAAACCAATGACTTGAAATGCAATATGTATCATTCATAACTATGGATATTGATTTGCAGAATTATCCTGATCGATAGCAATAAATCCTATTTGTTTAGTGACGAAAAGGGTCAAATCACTTTAAGAAATGGTACAGTTTTATTAAGAAATGAAACAACTTTATTCTATAAACTTTACATCTTCATCTATAAGAAGCTAATAATTGATCTTCATATATCCTTGTTTTGCATCTTGATCTTCAAATCCATAAACTTTAAATCTCTATCTATAAGAAGCCTTCATATCTTCGCTAACCATATTAACTGTGAAGTCGAAAAAAGAGTTTGATGCCTGCTATGAGAGACAAAATTTCAACATAAAGCATCAGAACTGGTTTTATCAATATCTTAAAAAATGTAGAAATATAATAATAGTTTAACAAAATAAAATCAAACCAATCCTCTATTTTTGTAAAGAACCAGGCAAAAGCAACATTTACCTGGATTTTGAAGCTACCATATATACCAAAACTATACAAAACCCCATTATCGAACTTTGTGATTTTTATATACAAATGTTAATTTTGCTTGTGCTTGTGTGCTGTTCTAGTTGCCTATCCTTAGTTCCATTCCACGACAGGAAAAAAAATAACAAACAAACAAACCAAGAAACCCCTACCTAAGGAATCAAACTTAACAAAATAGACTGTGACATCCCTAAAATCTCGGCCAGAAAAGACCGATTTCATTTATGCTTTTTAAAATAATTTTCAGAGTAAATCCTTTTAATTTTTTTAAAAGAGATGCGGAATTTGTTCCCAAAAACAAAACATGATAAAATAGATATTTATCAAAACATTTCATAAAGAAATATAATTTCATTTCATAATCAAAAGTCGGGATGTCATGTTCCGATACAGATCATAAAGTATAAACGATAGCATTACAAGTCTTTCAACAAATATATACATATACAGACTTGTAAACAAAACAACTTGATGTTCGCCCATCTTAAGCTCTTGCGCCACTTCCTGTAAAATAAATCAACTGAGTGGGTCAGGCTTGGGAGCCTGGTGAGCATATAGGGTTTTCAACCCACAATAAATAATTAAATTAATTTTTATCAACCAACAATAACCCAGTTACCCATTCCCGTTATTCTCACTTTATGTCCCTAAAATAACTAACACAAGGGACCTAGTCTAAGAATATTTCATCGGGGCGACTACACATGCTTCGGGGATTCCTCAGCAATATAAGTCAAATAAGGCAACCATGGGGGGGATGGAATACAGCGAATGAACACCCAAGTTCATTAACACCTACAGGTTATGAGCCTGCTAGCGTTCCACATGACTATCTAGAAAAGTCCGTGGTCGTCATCTAAATTCCGCTAGATGACTGGATCAAACAACAACGAGGCCTCTCATCTGTTTATTACACACCAACTATCTACCCATATTCTACCCAACATATTAGTAGATAAAATATACATTTTTATACGTAGTTTCAAAACCTGTATAACATGCTCAATCAAAACATTTTTCACATAACAGATGAGGCATACACACATAACATGTATTTCATAGAGAATACTTCAGATCTATAAGATAGAAGAGAGTGAATATACACTCACACGTATAACAACCAAATATATACACATAACACGTATTTTATAGGAAATACTTCATAATATTGTGTTGGAATGAAAGTAACTACACACTCACCTGATCAGAAGATGATCGGGCAGCACTACGGCTTGCAGAAGTAGTAATCCTCTGCAGATCTGGAAGATCTCTACGAAAATCGAACTTCTCGCGGGCAGAGCTTCGGCTCGGAAACCGCACTTCTCGGGATCTTCGGGATCTCGGGACTCGCTTCAGGACTCGGGAATATTACCAGGGCTTCGGGATGGAATCGGCACGCAAATCGAGGCAAAAGATGAGAGAAAATGAAGAATTTGCAAAAGAAAACTCGGCTGCTTCGGACCTCCTTTTATAGTTGCTGAACCTCGGGATTACGCGGGGCGTAACTTCGGGGTACGCGGGGCGTACTGCCTCAGAGACGTAAGCGCTTGCGTCATCCGAAGCCACTTGCTGCGATGTCGACATTTTCGGAGTATGCGGGGCGTACTCACTTACGCGGCGCGTAAGTCGGATAAGATCTGTGACTCGCCTTCGGATAATGCTTCCGAAAAATAATTATAAATTAATTAATAAACTTCGGAAATTCATATCTTCTTCATACGAACTCCGTTTTCGACGTTCCTTATATCCACGGAAAGGTGAGACTACGATCTACAACTTTCGTTTAGACTCCGTCGGCTAATTTTGAATATATTTTTATTATTTATTTTTAGAAGGCTCGGACAGGAAAACTTCGTTATTAAATCATAACTTCTTCGTCCGACGTCCGTTCTCGCCTAACTTTTTATCGCTTTGATGCTAACAACGAGATCTTCGATTCTCGTTTAGATCACTACGGCTAAATATCGCTCTAACGTAAATTCATATTTTACGTCACTCGGCGTCGTGTCGGTTCTGTCTCGAAACTTCGACAGGTCATAACTTCTTCGTTATAACTCGGATTTTGGCATTCCTTATATCTCCGAAATCCTTGTTTCGACCACTACAACTTTATGCAAAGATATCGGGTGTATCTCACACTTTAATTTTGACGCTTATTTCATTCTTAATTCATTAAATTATAAAAATCAAGAAAATAAACACATAAATCACATAATTCACATAATTCACAAATAATACATTCTTATTATTTCAAGTTGAGTTACAAAGGTTAACCTAGACTATTATATTGCTAAAAATGGCAAGCCCAGAAACACAGGCGTTACAATTCTCTCCACCTTAGAATGATTCCGTCCCCGGAATCACACATCAACAAACAAATGCGGATAGCGACTCCTCATGTCACTCTCTGTCTCCCAGGTGAGGTTTGGCCCATTCGTGTGTTTCCATCGGACAAGCACTAACTCCACCATCTTACGTCGCAATTTCTTAGTCTTTCGGTCAACAATTGCCTCTGGTTCCTCAATCAACCTTTTGTTCTCATCGATTCTCAACTCCGAAAGTGGAATCATGTCGGGAACTTCCCCCGTGAACTTTCTCAAATAACACACATGGAAAGTGTTATGAATCCCATTTAGTTCTTCTGGTAGTTCGAGCTTGTAAGCTTGGTTCCCAATCCTCTGAAGAACTTTAAACGGTCCAATAAACCTTGGACTCAACTTTCCCCTTTTACCAAATCTTATAAGTCCCTTCCACGGCGAGACTTTAAGCAAAACCGAATCTCCAACTTCAAAAGTCATCGGTCTTCGCTTTTTGTCAGCATAACTCTTTTGACGATCTTGAGCTGCTAACATTCTTTCCCTAATTATTTTCAACTTTTCAGCAGTTTGATGAACCATCTCCGGTCCCATAAACTGCTTTTCCCCAGCCTCAAGCCAACAAGACGGTGTACGACACTTTTGTCCATACAAAGCTTGGTAAGGTGCCATCTTAATGCTCGAGTGAAAACTATTGTTATAGGAAAATTCTACCAATGGTAAATGTTCATCCCAATTACCTAGGAATTCCAAGGTACATGCTCTCAGCATATCTTCAAGTGTTTGTATCGTTCGTTCGCTCTGACCATCGGTCTGCGGATGGTAAGCTGTACTTAAACACAACTTGGTACCCAATTCTTCTTGTAGACTTTTCCAAAATCGTGAGGTGAAACGACTATCACGATCCGACACAATTGTTAACGGAACACCGTGAAGTCTCACAATTTCCTTCACATAAGAATTCGCAAGCTTTTCCATAGACCATTTCTCCCTGGCTGCTATGAAATGCGCACTCTTAGTGAATCGATCAACGACCACCCAAATCATGTCGTGACCATTCTTTGTTCTGGGTAATTTAGTGACAAAATCCATGGCAATGTCTTCCCACTTACCCATAGGCACAGGTAAAGGTTCTAAACTCCCGTACGGTTTCTGATGTTGTGTCTTGACTCTCGCACAAGTCACACACTCGGCCACATACTTTGCAACATCAAGCTTCATCGTCGGCCACCAGTAGTAGGGTTTCAGGTCCCTATACATTTTAGTGCTACCGGGATGAATCGAATACATGGTCTTGTGAGCTTCTTCCATCAGAAGATCTCTAACTCCTCCTAACTTAGGTACCCAAATACGATCTTGGAATACCTTCAGTCCATGACCGTTTGTACCAAACACCAACGTTTTACCCAAACGTTCCTCCTTTCGGTCATTTTTCTCAGAAGCTTCCTCTTGAGCTTTCTTTATACTTTCCACAATGGTCGAGACAACTTCAATTCTCAACGATCTTGGCCTTTTCCTTTCAAGATTGACTTTCCGACTGAGAGCATCAGCAACAATATTAGCCTTACCGGGGTGGTAAAGTATCTCGCAGTCGTAGTCCTTGAGTAATTCCAGCCAGCGTCGTTGCCTCATATTCAATTCCTTCTGATTAAAGAGATATTGGAGACTCTTATGATCAGTGAAAAGTTTGCACTTAGTGCCATAGACGTAATGCCTCCATATCTTCAGAGCGAAAACTAACGCTGCCAACTCCAAATCATGAGTCGGGTAGTTCTTTTCATGCTCTTTCAGTTGTCGAGACGCATATGCTATCACCTTTTCTCTTTGGGTTAAAACACAACCCAATCCAACCCCAGACGCATCGCTATAAACAGCGAAGTCTTCAACTCCTTCGGGTAGAGAAAGTATCGGTGCCTCGCATAGTTTCTTCTTTAGCTTCTCGAATGCTTCTTTATGCTTCTCACTCCAAGTATAAGCAGCTCCTTTGTGGGTCAAAGCTGTCAATGGAGTAGCAATCGAAGAAAAGCCTTGGATAAACCTTCGGTAATATCCGGCTAATCCTAAAAAGCTTCGAATCTCCGTGGGACTTTTCGGTTGTTCCCACTTCATTACAGCTTCAATCTTTGCTAGATCAACCATTATCCCTTCTTGGTTGACCACGTGACCCAAGAATTGGACTTCACGAATCCAAAAATCACATTTTGAGAACTTAGCATACAGCTTCTCCTTCTTCAAAACTTCTAACACTTCTCGCAAGTGTCTGCCATGCTCCTCCTGGCTTTTTGAGTAAATCAGAATGTCGTCGATGAACACTATCACGGATTTATCAAGGAACGGATTACAAACCCTATTCATTAAATCCATGAATGCTGCCGGAGCATTGGTTAGTCCAAACGACATAACCAAGAACTCGTAGTGTCCATATCTAGTTCTGAACGCAGTCTTCTCTATATCCTGCTCTCTTACTTTCAGCTGATGATATCCTGACCTAAGATCGATCTTCGAGAAATAGCTCGAACCTTGCAATTGATCAAATAGGTCATCAATCCTTGGCAACGGATATCTATTCTTTATTGTTGCCTTGTTCAGCTCTCTGTAATCAATGCACATTCTCATACTTCCATCTTTCTTCTTCACGAATAACACCGGAGCTCCCCAGGGTGATGAACTAGGTCTAATGAAACCTTTGTCCAACAACTCTTGAAGTTGCATCATCAGCTCCTTCATCTCCGTTGGTGCTAATCGATAAGGTGCTTTTGCTATTGGCGTGGTTCCTGGTAACAAGTCAATACGGAATTCCACTTGTCGATCAGGTGGTAATCCAGGAAGATCTTCGGGAAATACTTCCGGATAATCACACACCACAGGAATACTCTGCATCACCTTCTTCTCCTTCTTAGCATCAATCACGAATGCTAAATATGATGTACATCCCTTGGTCAAACACTTTCTGGCTTTCATTAGGGAAATGATTCCAGAATTCACTCGGCGTTTGTCCCCATACACCATAAATGATTCCTATTTTCATCAGCATTTCCAGCTCCACTTCTTGTTCTCACCATTTTTGATCTACACACCGAATAAGGTGAAATTAGATCCTTATTCACGATAGATATTCAATTCATCCTTATCACTCCGAAACGTTTACATGCTAGTTCTAATATCGTAGACGTACGCTTAGAATCCTACACACATAAGGTTTCTAGATCCGGTCGGCAACAGACCATAGATCCGAACAAATAATATCATATATGGCAAAATATAACATTTAGCACATAAAGCATTTTAGGCAACTTTCCTAAAATAAACTAGTGCTTGTGTCTTAAAACATAACAGACACATCTCAAAATTCCACTTAGCATTCTAAGTTTAAGTCTAGAAATCCTAAAAATTCCTAGTTCGCTTAAACTAATGCTCTGATACCAACTGTGACATCCCCAAAATCTCGGCCAGAAAAGACCGATTTCATTTATGCTTTTTAAAATAATTTTCAGAGTAAATCCTTTTAATTTTTTTAAAAGAGATGCGGAATTTGTTCCCAAAAACAAAACATGATAAAATAGATATTTATCAAAACATTTCATAAAGAAATATAATTTCATTTCATAATCAAAAGTCGGGATGTCATGTTCCGATACAGATCATAAAGCATAAACGATAGCATTACAAGTCTTTCAACAAATATATACATATACAGACTTGTAAACAAAACAACTTGATGTTCGCCCATCTTAAGCTCTTGCGCCACTTCCTGTAAAATAAATCAACTGAGTGGGTCAGGCTTGGGAGCCTGGTGAGCATATAGGGTTTTCAACCCACAATAAATAATTAAATTAATTTTTATCAACCAACAATAACCCAGTTACCCATTCCCGTTATTCTCACTTTATGTCCCTAAAATAACTAACACAAGGGACCTAGTCTAAGAATATTTCATCGGGGCGACTACACATGCTTCGGGGATTCCTCAGCAATATAAGTCAAATAAGGCAACCATGGGGGGATGGAATACAGCGAATGAACACCCAAGTTCATTAACACCTACAGGTTATGAGCCTGCTAGCGTTCCACATGACTATCTAGAAAAGTCCGTGGTCGTCATCTAAATTCCGCTAGATGACTGGATCAAACAACAACGAGGCCTCTCATCTGTTTATTACACACCAACTATCTACCCATATTCTACCCAACATATTAGTAGATAAAATATACATTTTTATACGTAGTTTCAAAACCTGTATAACATGCTCAATCAAAACATTTTTCACATAACAGATGAGGCATACACACATAACACGTATTTCATAGAGAATACTTCAGATCTATAAGATAGAAGAGAGTGAATATACACTCACACGTATAACAACCAAATATATACACATAACACGTATTTTATAGGAAATACTTCATAATATTGTGTTGGAATGAAAGTAACTACACACTCACCTGATCAGAAGATGATCGGGCAGCACTACGGCTTGCAGAAGTAGTAATCCTCTGCAGATCTGGAAGATCTCTACGAAAATCGAACTTCTCGCGGGCAGAGCTTCGGCTCGGAAACCGCACTTCTTGGGATCTTCGGGATCTCGGGACTCGCTTCGGGACTCGGGAATATTACCAGGGCTTCGGGATGGAATCGGCACGCAAATCGAGGCAAAAGATGAGAGAAAATGAAGAATTTGTAAAAGAAAACTCGGCTGCTTCGGACCTCCTTTTATAGTTGCTGAACCTCGGGATTACGCGGGGCGTAACTTCGGGGTACGCGGGGCGTACTGCCTCAGAGACGTAAGCGCTTGCGTCATCCGAAGCCACTTGCTGCGATGTCGACATTTTTGGAGTACGCGGGGCGTACTCACTTACGCGACGCGTAAGTCGGATAAGATCTGTGACTCGCCTTCGGATAATGCTTCCGAAAAATAATTATAAATTAATTAATAAACTTCGGAAATTCATATCTTCTTCATACGAACTCCGTTTTCGACGTTCCTTATATCCACGGAAAGGTGAGACTACGATCTACAACTTTCGTTTAGACTCCGTCGGCTAATTTTGAATTTATTTTTATTATTTATTTTTAGAAGGCTCGGACAGGAAAACTTCGTTATTAAATCATAACTTCTTCGTCCGACGTCCGTTCTCGCCTAACTTTTTATCGCTTTGATGCTAACAATGAGATCTTCGATTCTCGTTTAGATCACTACGGATAAATATCGCTCTAACGTAAATTCATATTTTACGTCACTGGGCGTCGTGTCGGTTCTGTCTCGAAACTTCGACAGGTCATAACTTCTTCGTTATAACTCGGATTTTGGCATTCCTTATATCTCCGAAATCCTTGTTTCGACCACTACAACTTTATGCAAAGATATCGGGTGTATCTCACACTTTAATTTTGACGCTTATTTCATTCTTAATTCATTAAATTATAAAAATCAAGAAAATAAACACATAAATCACATAATTCACAAATAATACATTCTTATTATTTCAAGTTGAGTTACAAAGGTTAACCTAGACTATTATATTGCTAAAAATGGCAAGCCCAGAAACATAGGCGTTACATAGACGGAATCATACTCCATTACATTCCATCAGGCAAAACAAACATCATATTTCCATTCCAATAGAAGTTAATCATTCCAATTCCGTTGCACCAAAAGCTACCTAAACTTCAAGTTTGCAAGCATTTTGGGGGAACCATCTGTAACACCGTAAATTTCAAAACAAATTTTTCAAATTTTATAAAACATAATTCACTTAATATTTATAAAGCAACCATGTTTGAAATTCAATCCAAGTAATACAAAAATCCCAGGATCTCATAATCATAAAATCCCATGCGTGTGTACTGATCAAGCCGGCGCCTTCCCACGGTCGTCACTACTACCTGAAACAAATAACACCAAACACTGTAAGCACAAAGCTTAGTGAGTTCCCAAAAATACCACATATAACACATATTAGCCACTCAAGGCTATAACTATGTGGGTCCGTGCACCCAAACTCTGTGAACCCTCAGGTTCTAACTCTGTAAACATGCACAACATAAATCACAAAGAATAATGCAGCACAACACATAACACAAATATAGCATACAAGCACTGTATCGTATAACTCTAGTTACCTACTCAAGGTAAAGTATAGTGAGAAGACTCACCTCGTGTATCTCGATAGCTCACAAATCCCTGAACCCACTCATAATCGATCCCCCAAGCTATAATCCTCCTATAATACAATACATCTTTAACATTTTCACAACTAAGGTTGACTAACCCCACTAAGTCAACACAGGTCAACTCTGGTCAACGGTCAACGGTCAACTTTGACCGGACTCGGCGAGTACATTAGAGCGACTCGGCGAGTCTACACGTGTTCGCTAACTCCCTCGGATTCTCTCTTGGCACATCGAGTACTCCCCTGACTCGATGAGTTCCACCTGGCATGAATCGCGGGGCCACCGCGAATCAACTCGCCGACTCTCAAAACAACTCGGCGAGTTCCAGTTTGACTCAGTCCCCTGTCAACCCTCTCTGACTCTCTCTGACTCACTGAGTCAGCCCCTTAACTCGGCAAGACCACTCGCAGAGTGGTTATGGACAATCTTCATGCTACTCGTCGAGTCTGTTCTTCGGACTCGGCGAGTCTATGCCATGCATGAACTCAAACTCACTCCTGAGGTCGGATCCGTTCCAATCACTCCTAGATCCATTCCTTCCACGCACATTCATCACATAAAGTCACAATCTTGGTGCTCATGCAAAGGTCCAAAGGCCTTATTTGATGATATGATCTCTAGAATGCTATTCTAAGCTTATGGCCTCCATTAACACTCATAAACCTTGAGGGAAAAAGGTCTCTGGACCTCTTTGGGTCCAGATATAAAGTACTAACACAAGAAGAGGCCAATTACTCCATGGATCTCTTCCACAAAGAAACCCTAACTCTAAGATTCAAAACAAGGACTGAGAAAGGAACGAATGGATACCTCAAATGAAGTCCCTGAGCTCAAAAATCACTGGATTAGCACCTTCTTTGGTCTCCTCTTGCCACAAATAGTCAAGGATCTTCCTCTTCTCTCTCACAAAGTGCTCATAGGCTCTTTAGTGTTCTCTCTGGGGTTGGTGGCCGCAAATGACGACCATAAACCCCCTTAAATAGGTCTCATACCCCGGAAATTAGGGTTTCATTAAACAGCGTGGTCTCGATGAGTCCACTCCTTGGACTTGCGAGTCCAGACGCGAACCCGCGTCCAAATTGCGATCCTACTCGGCAAGTTTGAGCTCTAACTCATCGAGTCCACTCACAATTCTCCAAAAATACAAATAATAATAAATACCTGGAAATCCGGGCTGTTACAATTCTCCCCCACTAGAACTAGACTTCTCCCTCGAAGTCTCGATCTGCAAATAACTCCGGATGGTGCTCGCCCATCTCACGCTCTGGTTCCCAAGTCATCTCGGACCCCTTCCGATGCTGCCACTAAACCAAAACCAAAGGTACCTCCTTGTTCCTCAAAACTTTGATTTTCTGATCTCTGATTGCCACTGGTCTCTCAGCATAATTCAGGCTCGCATCCACTTGAATATCCTTTAATGGAACCACTACCGACTCATCAGCTATACACTTCCGCAATTGCGATACATGGAAAGTGTCGTGAATCTGCCCCAACTCTGCTGGCAAATCCAAACGATAGGCTACCCTGCCTACCCTCGTGACCACCCGAAATGGACCAATATATCGGGGCCCCAACTTGCCCCTCTTCCTGAATCGAATCACTCCTTTCCAAGGAGAGACCTTCAGGAGCACAAAGTCACCGACTTGAAACTCAAGTTCGGACCGACGTCTGTCCGCTTAACTCTTCTGTCGACTCTGAGAGGTCAATAACCTCTGTCTGACCTATTGAATCTGCTCTATCGTGTGAAGTACGATCTTAGTGTTGCCCATAACATGCTGTCCGACTTCTCCCCAGCAAATAGGGGTCCAACACCTCCTCCCATACAACAGCTCAAAGGGTGGCATACCAATGCTCGAATGATCGTTGTTGTTGTAAGAAAACTCTACCAAGGGCAACTACGTATCCCAACTCCCCCCAAAATCCATTACACATGCCCGGAGCATGTCCTCAAGCGTCTGAATCGTCCGTTCAATCTGTCCATCTGTTTGGGGGTGATATGCGGTACTAAAATGCAGCCTAGTACCCAGCTCCTGATGAAACTTCTTCCAGAATCTGGAAGTGAAACGTACATCCCGATCTGAGACAATCGAGATCGGCACCCCATACCGGCATACCACTTCCCTCACATACATCTCTGCTAACTTCTCTGCGAAAGAACTCTCGCTGATAGCAAGGAAGTGAGCGCTCTTCATCAACCTGTCCACAATCACCCAAATTGCATCTACTCCCCTAGCAGTCCTTGGAAATTTGGTGATGAAATCCATGGTGATATGTTCCCACTTCCATTCAGGAACCTCCAACGGCTGCAACTTACCATGCGGTCTCTAGTGTTCGGCCTTAACCCTACGACAGGTTAGGCACCTCTCAACAAACCACGCAACATCCCTCTTCATACAGGGCCATCAATACTCCTTCTTCAAATCCAAATACATCTTAGTGGCCTCAGGATGGATCGAGAAATTTGACCGATGAGCCTCTTCCATCAAAATGGTACGCGTTCCTCCCACAAACGGTACCCAAATACGCCCCTGAAAATTCATAAGCCCCCGACCATCGGTAACGAACTCCGATACGAACCTAACAACTCACTCTCTCTTCTGGTTCTCCGACCTCATTGCCTCAGTCTGTGCTCCCCGAATGGTATCCAGCACCGGAGCCATCACAGTCAATCGCAAACATACATCTCGCAATGGGGTGCTCTCCACCCTACGACTCAGGGCGTCGGCTACCACATTAGCCTTGCCCGGATGGTACATGATCTCACAATCATAATCCTTAACCACATCCAACCACCTTCTCTGCCGCATATTTAGGTTGGGCTGATCCATCAAATACTTCAAACTCTTATGGTCCGTGTATATCGTACAAGGAACCCCATACAGGTAGTGACGCCAAATCTTGAGAGCAAACACCACTGCCCCCAACTCTAGATCATGGGTGGGATATCTCGTCTCATGAGGCTTCAATTGCCTCGATGCATATGCTATCACATGCCCTCTTTGCATCAGCACCGCTCCCAACCCCAAGATCGATGCATCATAGTATACAACAAAGTCCTCCATTCCCTCCGGGAGGGATAACACTGGGGCCTCGCATAACCTTTGGCGAAGCATCTCAAAGGAGGTCTGCTGCTCGGGGCCCCATGAAAAAGCGACACCCTTCCGGGTCAACCTAGTGAGTGGCACTGCGATCTTAGAGAAATCCCTGATAAATCTCCGATAATAACCGGCCAACCCTAGAAAACTCCTGATCTCGGAGGGTGACCTCGGCACCTCCCAACTCATCACCGCCTCAACTTTGGCCGGGTCGACCAATATCCCTTCCTGGTTAACAAGATGTCCTAGGAACTGGACTTCTCGCAACCAGAAATCACACTTGCAGAATTTTCCATAAAGCCTCTTCGATCTCAGAACTCCGAGGATCTCCCTCAAATGCTCCTTATGCTGCTCTCTAGATCTCGAATATACCAAAATGTCATCAATGAATACAATCACCGACCAATCCAACATCAGCCTGCACACCCGGTTCATGAGATCCATGAACACTGTCGGGGCATTGGTGAGTCCGAAAGGCATCACCACAAACTCATAATGCCCATAACGCGTCCTAAACGCTGTCTTCTGGATGTCCTCATCTCGCACCCTCAACTGATGGTAGCCAGACCTCAAATCAATCTTGGAGAACCAAGATGCTCCCTGTAACTGGTCGAACAAATCGTTGATCCTCAGCAACGGGTAACGGTTCTTGACCGTCAGCTTGTTCAACTCCCGGTAATCAATGCACATCCGGTGTGAACCATCCTTCTTCTTGACAAATAGAATAGGCGCTCCCCACGGTGAGCTGCTCGGCCGAATAAACCCCTTCCCCAGCAGCTCCTGAAGCTGCGAGGATAACTCTTGCATCTCTAGAGGTGCAAGACGATAAGACACCTTGGCGATAGGCGCGGCCCCCGAGACCAAATCGATACCGAACTCCACTTGCCTCACGGGAGGCACACCCGGCAACTCCTCTAGATAGACATCTGGGAACTCACGCACTATAGGAACCTCCTCCACCGACCTCGGCCTCTCGGAATCAACTCGTGTATCCGACACGTACGCTACAAAACCCTTACAGTCGTGCTGTAGACACTGCCTCACCCTAGCGGCCGAACAAAACGCTGATCCAGAACGGGTACCCTCGCCCTACACTGTAAGAACTCCCCCACTAGGGTCTCGTATGGTCACCAGTTGTTGCTCGCAGTCGATAACCGCACCGAACCTGCTCAACCAGTCCATGCCTACAATGACACAGACATCCCCCATGGCAATAGGAACCAAATCAATCGGGAACTCAACACCGAAAATCTCGAGTACGCACCCACGGATCACCTCCATGGCATATATCACCTTCTCGTCAGCTAGGGAAACTCTCAGAGGCCGACTTAGCACCTCGCGACTAACACTGATGTGCTGACTAAAAGCCAAAGATACAAAAGACCGACTCGCACCCGAGTCAAATAATACCAAGGCATGTACGGAATTCATAAGAAAAGTACCTACGTATAACATAATATAAGCATAATATCTCAACATTAAAATAAATACACGAAAGAATACATACCATCCACGACATCGAGCACTGCGCGGACCTCCTCCGTGGTCAACTGAAAGGCTCTCCCTTGTGCCCTCGGCGCCTCGGCCTTCACTGGCCGACTCTCGGTAGCTCTGATGGAGGCAGGGGCAGATCCCTAAGCTGATCCCCGCAACTGTGGACATTCCGCCTTCCGGTGTCCGGTCTGGTTGCAGTGAAAACATACTGCAAACCCCTTGGGGCAGTCCTTGGCCATATGCCCCTCCTTGCCACATTTGTAGCAAGATCCAGCTCTACATACTCCATCATGACCCTTTCCGCACTTTCCACAAGTGCGGCCCTTCTGGGTCCTTGATTTGGGATCAGCGGGCTTGGCCCGCTTGGCTGTCGGCTGGAATTATGCCGGTTGCCGATCCCTCCCCTGAGACTCAGCCTCCTCTCTAGCTTGAGTCTCCAGCTCGATCTCCCTCTTCCGGGAATTTGCCTGAAGCTCAGCAAATGTCCGGTACGAGGAGTTCACCATGAACTCCCGAATGTGTCGCCTCAAGATACTCAAATACCGGCTCATAGGTGCCTGCTCAGTGGACACGTGCTCAGGGCAGAACATCGCCCTCTCGTGGAACATCCTGGTAATCACCGTAACAGACTCAGTGCCCTGCTTGAGGGTTAGAAACTCCTGGGCCAAACGCTCCCTCTCCACCTGGGGAACATACTCATCTCGGAACACAGGAGTGAACCTCTCCCAGGTCACCGCCGCAAGCTCAACAGGCGAAAAGTGTGTTGTTACAAACTTCCACCAGTTCTTCGCTACCAAGCGAAGCTGGTTCATCGCGAACCGTACTCTCAAATGCTCAGGAGATGAGCAAGTGAAGAAACACCCCTCTATGTCAGAAATCCATCTCATAGTCACCACCGGGTCCTAGGTCCCATCAAACTCTAGTGGTTTTGTCTTGCTGAACTCGGAACAGCAACGCATCACCACCCTGCGGCCTCGCAGCAACAACAGCAGCCTCAGAAAGAGCAGCATAATGCTCGTTGAAAGTCTCAATCAGCGTGGTCTTAATAGACCCGAACATCTCTGGTATCTCTGCCCTGATGGCCGCAGCCACCTCCTCGTGGATGATCTAACGGATCTCCTCATCACTATCCCGAACGCCCTCTGGCATATGACGTGTCCTCACCATGATCAACCTCTGAAATACAACATACGATAAATTAGAATCCATTCGAGCATACTCACACTCGACAACTCATCCCTCCTTGATCCTTGGCATTCCGAAGATTCTTACTCGAACCGTACACCGCCCCGGTGCTTTCAGTAGTACGGGCCCAATACTACTGTCCACACCATTTCAGTATACACCCCAAATCCTCCTCTTCGAATCCCAATTTCCAAGTACTCTATCACTTTCTAACGGATCTCTCATAAGCTCCTCGTTGCTACCTATTCACTCTCAAGCATCTCATATCAGCTCACTTCTCCCTAGGCTAAGGTATCACAAATCAGGGCACTCTAGTCCTAATAGGAATACCTAGCCTACTCTAGCAAGAGAATACATCATAACAATCTCATAAACATATAATATAAGGGTATTTTGGGAAATCACCGTTCGGGTGCTGACTGATCGTACACACGTTTCTTCTCTGAATTTCTCTAAAAATCTTTTACTTTTAGAAAATTTGGTTCTCTTTTGAAAATATTTTCCAAATCCTCAGTTTGAGTTCAAATACTCCCGAAGGTGTACTCGAATCCCTCAAACCAAGGCTTTGATACCAACTTGTAACACCGTAAATTTCAAAACAAAATTTTTAGATTTTATAAAACATAATTCAGTTAATATTCATAAAGCAACCATGTTTGAAATTCAATCCAAGTAATACAAAAATCCTAAGATCTCATAATCGTAAAATCCCATGCATGTGTACTGATCAAGCCGGTGCCTTCCCACGGTCGTCACTAGTACCTGAAACAAATAACACCAAACACTGTAAGCACAAAGCTTGGTGAGTTCCCCAAAATACCACATATAACACATATTAGCCACTCGAGGCTATAACTCTGTGGGTCCGTGCACCCAAACTCTCTGAACCCTCAGGTTCTAACTCTTTAAACATGCACAACATAAATCACAAAGAATAATGCAGCACAACACATAACACAAATATAGCATACAAGCACTGTATCACATAACTCTAGTTACCTACTCAAGGTAAAGTATAGTGAGAAGACTCACCTCGTGTATCTCGATAGCTCGCAAATCCCTGAACCCACTCGTACTCGATCCCCCGAGCTATAATCCTCCTATAATACAATACATCTTTAACATTTTCACAACTAAGGTTGACTAACCCCACTAAGTCAACATAGGTCAACTCTGGTCAACAGTCAACGGTCAACTTTGACCGGACTCGGCGAGTACATTAGAGCAACTCGGCAAGTCTACACATGTTCGCGAACTCCCTCGGATTCTCTCTTGGCACGTTGAGTACTCCCCTGACTCGACGAGTTCCACCTAGCATGAATCGCGGGGCCAATGCGACTCAACTCGCCGAGTCTCAAAACAACTCGACGAGTTCTAGTTTGACTCAGTCCCCTGTCAACCCTCTCTGACTCTCTCTGACTCACTGAGTTAGCCCCTTAACTCGGCAAGACCACTCGCTGAGTGGTTATGGACAATCTTCATGCTACTCGCTGAGTCTGTTCTTCGGACTCGGTGAGTCTATGCCATGCATGAACTCAAACTCACTCCTGAGGTCAGATCCGTTCCAATAACTCCTAGATCCATTCCTTCCACGCACATTCATCACGTAAAGTCACAATCTTGGTGCTTATGCAAAGGTCCAAAGGCCTTATTTGATGATATGATCTCTAGAATGCTATTCTAAGCTTATGGCCTCCATTAACACTCATAAAGCTTGAGGGAAAAGGGTCTCTAGACCTCTTTGGGTCCAAATCTAAAGTACTAACACAAGAAGAGGCCAATTACTCCATGGATCTCTTCCACAAAGAAACCCTAACTCTAAGATTCACAACAAGGACTGAGAAAGGAACGAATGGATACCTCAAATGATGTCCCTGAGCTCAGAAATCATTGGATTAGCACCTTCTTTGGTCTCCTCTTTCCTTGATCCTCTTCTATATGCAAAAATACCCACAAATAGTCAAGGATCTTCCTCTTCTCTCTCACAAAGTGCTCACAGGGTCTTTAGGGTTCTCTCTAGGGTTGGTGGCCGCAAATGACGGCCATAAACCCCCTTAAATAGGTCGCATTACCCGAAAATTAGGGTTTCATTAAACAGCGTGGACTCGCCGAGTCCACTCCTTGGACTCGCCGAGTCCAGACGCAAACCCGCGTCCAAATCGCAATCCTACTCGGTGAGTTTGAGCTCCAACTCGCCGAGTCCACTCACAATTCTCCAAAAATACAAATATTAATAAATACCTGGAAATTCGGGCTGTTACACCATCGTACCCTGTACCTAATGTTGTCACACCACTATCTGTAGTCCTACCACCAACAACATTGGTAATTCCTAAATTACCCTTGGACTTTTTATTTGGATCCATGTTGAACGGTATGTCAACAGCGAAGTTATTATTAAAGCACAAACAAATACATCAAAACAAACCCATAAAAATTAGACAATCTTGGAAACAATTACCATTTTAGCAGACCTAGGAAAACCCTGATTGGATTTTATTTACTTTAAAACACATATAGTCATGAATACCTAAAAAAATCGTCAAAAGCTCACCTGAATCCCTGAATCAAATTATTCAATCCATTAGTAGGAAGCTGCAAAAATAAAAAAGAAAAATGCATAAAAATGAAGAGATTATTACATTAAAAACTCAGTAACAATGAATAATGATGAAAATAAGTGTGTGTTTGTGTGTTTATTCTTGAGAAGTAAACATCATCAAAAGAGTTTTGCCAGTAATTAGATATCAAAGTCATATAAAAGTTAATCTAACTTGCGTTTCATGACATTAGAGCTTGGATTGAACATCATACCTTCACTAATTTTTCCTTCATAGACTTTGATGAACTATTTCCCCCACATATCAGCTTCATATAAAGCAAAATAACTTCAACAGCAACTGTTCTTCTCTCTTCGTCCTTTTAATCTGCAATATATCAAACTAAATATACAAAACATTAGATTTTGATCATCACAAAAAGAAAAAATTGCACCAGGTATCTTCCTTTTCAAATCATTCGTGTAATCCCTTCTGCAAATAGGTACCATACAACTCCCCTTCTTCCTTCTGCTACATTTATTTACATGTTTGACCTTGGTTGCAAGTGGAAAACTATAAATAGCATCTACTGCGTAAAAGAAAAACAGGAAATCATGAGTGAAGAAATTAGGATCTTTACCTACACATAAATTACCTACATATGTTATGTGTAAGTAAATATCTACACATATTTTACATATGTGTGGGTAATTAAACATATAATTTTTCATATCGGAAGACACTTAATATGTGTAGAGAATCACCAATATTAACGTTTAATTTGGGGGGAAACATTTCCCTCCAACATTTGTAATTTACGAAATGTGAAATTACCCACACATATTAAAAATTACCCTTATGTGTAGGTAATATGCCTACACATATATATAGATTAAATCGATGTGTAGGTGATTCATTTGATATTACCAACACATAATTTTATTTCACACATATGCAGATAAATAAATTAACTAATAATAATATATAATATTTAAATAAATGACGTGGCAAAGTAAATATCAACACATAACATCAATTTATTTATGTGTAGGTAAATTTATTAGACAACTGTTATTATTTTTATTTCATAAATGACATCACTACTAGAAAATAACTTTTACGACGCTCATTGCGCGTCGTAAAAGGCTCAGACGACGCGCAAATCCGTGTCAATGAAGGTCCTGTCATAAAGAGAGACGACGCGCTTTTGCGCGTCATCTATAGACGACGCGCATTTACGACGCTCATTTACGACGCGCAATTACGATGCGCGTTTACGACATGCAATGCGTATCAAGGAACGCCCTGTCATAAAGGAAGGCGACACGCATTCGCGTGTCGTAACCTTACGACGCGCGTGTTAATGACACGCGATGCGTATCAAGAAAGCCTCTGTCAAGAAAGGCCATGTCATAAATGAAGATGACACATATTTTTGCGTATCATAATTTTAAATGTTTAAAAAAAAATTATTTTTCAGATTTACTAATTTTCAAATTAAATTTGTATATAATGTCTCATAATAGAAATAAATATCATATACAAAAAATACAATCCATTGCATAAAATTTAATATCATTCAAATAAAATACCATAAATAACAAAGATAATTCATTTCACTAATATGTCTATTCCAATAGTAAATGTTATAAAAAATGAACTCAAGAGAAGCAGAATTTATATACAATTGCATTATCTAGCTTACTATCTGCCAACAACTCTCCGTGCGTTTGATTTTTGCTTGTGTCTCGTTTCCTCCAAAACTTCTAGATACGTTGTGAGCATGCTATAAAAATTGATTAACATGCAGGTTGTGAGCATTAAAGAAGCTTTTGAGAAAAGTATGAGACAATACAATTGTGAGTTTGCTTTTGTCCTCAACCGTGCTTCCAATCTTCATCTTGTTGAGGTTTGTTTCAGGGAGGGCAAAATATATATTTTTATATTTACATAAAGGAAAAAAGTTTGGATTAGAAAATGACATGTTTACCCTTGTAATAAAAAGTTGTGTTTCAATTTTGGTTCTTATTTTTGAGGTTCTTGTAAAGGTTTTGGTCCTTGAGTATAGCTGATTTTTTCCACTTTGGACCCAAAAATAGTCATTTTCGTTGGAGAAGAGGCCAAATATGCAAAAAGGAAATTGTAGGGACGAAAAGAAAAAAGAAAGCTATATTCAGGGACTAACAATTGTAGTTGGTTCAACTGAAGACTTTGATCCTTCAAAAGGCAAGACTTTAGTTGACCTTATAGTCCTTGTTGTTTCACTTTGTTGTGATTTTGGTCCCTCTTACTCGCACCGTTAGTAAAATGACTATTTTACCCCTAGCCCGTTTCTTATAAACCAACAAAAAGCAAACCATAACTTACTTGTGTAAAAATGCAAGACCCCATATAGCTCTTGATTCAGTTCCCATCAATTCAACTAATCCTTCCCATTCCATACATACATACATACATACATACATACATACATAAGTGAAGAGATTTTTCACTTAAAAGCATATAACCAATTCAGACATTGAAGGTCTAGATGATGGTGGTTGAGTGCACATCAAAGCTATCTTGATGATCTCCACAACATGTTCTACTGCATATTCACTAGGATCTAGTTTCTCATCCATTAAATTCAGATGCGTTCCACTCTCATGTAGATCGCATGCCTATCATACACAAAACAACAGAAAGGCTAGTAAGAACTTCTCACCTAAGCTTAAGGTCTCACTGAATACAAAATAAATCATTGAGTGTTTGAGATACCTTCATCATTAAAACCATAAATGAAAAGAACGGGTTGAATGAACCAACCCTTAATTTTGAGATACTTACATGATCAAGGAGATTTTGAGTGACTAATTGGTAGTCAACATCCTTGTATCTCTTTCCACTAATGATCTCTAGGACCACCACACCAAAGTTGTATGTATCAACTTTCTCAAATAATTGCCCATAAATTGCATATTCAGGTGCTACATAACCACTATTCCTGCAAAGATTTAACATTGGTTATTGAAAATTTACTTTAATCAAATTGAGTTAGTAGTTAAGTTATATGTACTTTTAAACATACAAAGACCCTGAGAATTTTGTGCTAAGATGAGTCTTATCTTCTGGTAGCAGTCTTATAAGCCCAAAATTTGCTATTTTTTGCTTCAATTCTCTATCAAGTAGAATGTTGCTAGTTCTTATATCTGTATGGATAATTGGAACATGGTACTGTTCATGTTGATATGAAAGACCCCTTGCGTCCTGTAAGATAATCTTTCTGGTACCCATATATAAAAGAGCTTGGTCGTCAATGTGGAAAGGGACAGCTAGCTGTTGAATCACCACTCTTTTGGTCTGAATCTGAGCTCAATTATCTACGGGTAGTCCAATAAAGGTATCTATCTGTTCCTATCCTAAGTTTTAAATTTAATAATAGATTCCCCTGTGTTGTTGAATATAACAAACACATTACACATACATCCCTCCCTATCAGGCTGAAGTTGTTGAAAGAGCAGAAGGCATTAGAAAAGAGTATAATGAGCTTGACACTGTCTGGTTCATGGCTGGATCCCTATTTCAGGTTGTTTAGCTTTTTCCTTGGTTCATTTTAGTTATTACTAATGTCTCACCCTATAATCACATCCAAATTCATAATAAAAAATAAATAACTAGAATAAAGAACGTAAAAGAAAAAATTTTATATTATTTATAATCAGCTTCACCATGGCATTAAAATGCATGCTGGGATCTTCTTCCAAACATAATTATTTGGCTTAAATAATGCATACCGACTTTGCTAGAATATATATGGCCAGGAAGGAATGACATAAACTGTTCATAGTCATCACTCAAAGCTTTCATTTCTAAAGCAAACCACACAGAACCTGCAGATGAAGTTAAAAGTTTATAAGACAAAACAAACAGTCTTCCACATAAATTTGAAAAAGTAATTAAAGACTTTGTAGAATTAAAGAAAAACCACAAAAAATTATGTTTGAATTTTAAAAACATCTGGATCAAAAGAACAACACAATTAATTTTAGAATTAGCTTGGGTCCAAATTTGAACATAATAAGTCCTCCATATCTGAAAATAGTAATAATGATATGAGATTTGTAATTATGTATCTTAAAAAGGAAAAGCTATAATCCGAAAAAACAATCACCTTTAATTACTCTTGTACCCATGGCATACGAGTCTAAGAAAGAACCTAGCCTATCAGAATCAGGTACTTGAACAAATCTAGCTTGAATAAAAGTAAAAAAAATAATAATAATAAAAAATAATAAAAAATAACTAGATGAAATAAAAAGTTGAGTGGGAAAAGGGGAACGAGGAGTGATAGAAGTGGGTTTTATTTTTGATTTGCGGGTGTGTTGTGATGACTAATTTAGGGTGCTAAGTATGGTGTTTTTATTTCATACAACAAAATATGAGCATAAATAAGAGCCATAAATGGAAACAAACCAGGAAAGACAAAAATCCAATCAAGGAGCATGCTTTTGTAGACCTATCAGCAAAAGAACAACACAAAAAGTTCTTCATCATGATAGAAATACAAAATACTAATAATGTTAAAAAGGAAAAATGATCATAAGATGTGAAGGAAGATCAAGAAAACAGTCATCGAGATGATGCTTGGACCATTGTATTTGGCACCCAACAAACCTACATAGTCAAAAACACATTAAGGAAGAATTCAAGGCATGATACTATTCAAACTTAAATTATCATATGTAACTGATATGATGCTAAATATCAGTCTAATTGGTTCAACACAAAGACCACATATACTAATCATAGATATCAAAAGTACAAAGTGGAAACATAGGTGCGCTTTTAGAACTGAATTTTTTTTACGTTTGTGGTGTCATTGAGTCGTGTTGTGCGTTTAATCAAACGCAAACATCCTTGTCTAGTTAAAAGATCTGATTACGTAATTGGTATGGGGTCGTCAATACGATGATAGGTAAACTAATTTTTTTGGGAAGAAAGAGAGATGATCATACAAAGGATTAAGATTTAAAAGAGACAATATATTACTAAAGGAGCTGCAAGCAAATGGTTCTTTCTGCAAAGATGGATCAAAATAACACAGCTCCTTTCATCTTTTACCACAACAAGGATTCACAGAAAAGCCAAGGGTGGGAATACATCAGGAATGGCTGGAATTGGATCTGCTCTTATGTTTTCTTAGACCAATCAGAAAGATAGTAAGATAAAAAATGCTTATCATGATGAAAAGACAACAAAGTGGTAATGTCTAAAATGAGAATCTGATCATAATATATAATCAAAGAAAAAGTAAAAGAGTCACCAAGATGTTCATGTATTATATATATATATATATATATATATATATATATATATATATATATAGTATTTGGCACCTAGCAAAGACATAGACGAAACTACAACCCACTTCTGGAACATGAAATCAAAGTTGGTCATCATGTAAACAAAGAAAAAGAAAAAAGAATTTAAAGACATGAAAAGATACTAATACTCTGCAAGTGTCAACCATGCATTGTTCTTTCTGAAAAAAGTGCCATGAAAAAATCTGTACAATTATCAAGTCATCCAAACTAGATTATTGAAGAAATTAAAAAAAAAAAAAAAAAAAAAAAAAAAAAAAAAAAAAAAAAAAAAACTAAAAATCCTATGGACCCAATAAATCTCCTTCTATCAAAAGGTCTCATGTGAAAGAGAAAGTGGTACGAGGCTTCTACTTACCTTTTACCACACAATAAAATAAAAAGTTTACTAAACAGTTCATGGAAAATTCAGAAACAACAACAAACTAGGAAGGACAAAGATCAATCCATGCAAGAGCATTCTTAGAATGTAAAGCACAAACCTTCAATCAAATCAAGCCTTGTGAGCAAAAAAAGAAAGAAGAATAAAAAACCAAGTTGAGCTTATGTGGCCCTGAAGTTATGTGCTCCTTCAAAAACCATTTGTCAAACCACCTCCTATAATAAATAAAAATACGACATGTTTAATTCCAGTAACAGTAGACATGGTCTACTAACAAAACCTGCAAATAAAAAAAATCAAACCTAGTATAGATTGCAGATCAGTGCAAAAGAAGAGTTGAGGTGTCAAGTTGATATAGGAGAAGAAGACGTCGACTTAGTCAAACCATTTATAGTGTTTCCTATTCATGCCCTAACCTAATTCACCCTAAATTTCAAAGAGATTGATCAAATTCTAGCATAACTATTAACCCAATCGGGCACATGAACTGGTGGATAAAGGAGAAACCGAAGATTGAGAATTCTAAATCTCAAACTAAGATCAAAATCATATGGAAAAAATCTAAAATCATAAAATCATATGGGAAGAAATATATGAAAAGGAATTCTGAAGAAAGAGAAACCAAATATAAACATTACCATAATCAAAAGAGAAACCAGAGGAAGCGACAAATTCTCTCAATCCCTCCTCCGATTTCTTAAACCCGTGCTTCATTGTATCGCCACTGGAGATAGAGACATAGAGGTAAAAGAGGCGTTGCTTTCTTCCTACCAATTTATTCCAACTCATAAGTAGCCTGCGCCGACCATGAATGTGATGTTGCAGTTGTCTGTTAGAGATAGACAGAAAGGAGGGACATGGATGGCGGAAAAGGGTGGCCTGGTGGTTCTAGGGTTTTTATACCAATGGCGGTGTTAGTAACCAACGATGTTGGTGCGAAATAGGGGTGGTGATCTTGTGGTATGTTTTGTCGGTGGTATATTGGGGCTTTATTGAAGACGTTGGTGAACAAGAGAGAAGACGAAGGGTGGTGAGTGGTTGTCGAGCAGGAGAGAGAGAGAGAGAGAGAGAGAGAGAGAGAGAGAGCGAGAGTAAATCAGGAGAAGTTAAGCTTAAAATAAATAAAACCCTAGCACGTCCTAGATAGAAGGAAGATGGCGATGGCTTAGAGTTACACAGTGAATAGAGGGAGAGAATGGAAGGAGATCAAGAGGATAGAGTGGAGAAGCGGGCACTTTAAACTTTTAGAAATTTAGAGATTTCATTTCCCCCCCCTTAAAACGCACGTCTAATAAAAAAATTATAAAGCGACATTTCTAGATGATACACATTTAACATAAGCGCCCTCCGTGTTTGTAGATTTTTTTTGTTGGACATTAATTTTAGGGCACGCCAAAATGCGTGTCTTCTATCCTTCAAATTTTGCAAATCTAACATTATTTTTTAGGGCACGTACAAATGCGCGTCCTCTATCAGCGCATGTCATTGTTTGCGCGTCATTAAAGGGTTGTCTTCTAGTGGTGCATGGTAAATCAAATAGCTACACATATTTTATGTGTAGGTAAATACATTAGACAATTGTTATTATTATTTCATAAATGACATGACAAATCAAATACATACACATATTTTATGTGTAGGTAAATATATTAGACAATTGTTATTATTATTATGTCATAAATAACTAGCAAATAAAATACCTTCACATATTTTATGTGTACCTAAATATATTAGACAAATCAAATACCTACATATATTTTCTATATGTGTTGATATTTCTTAATATTTTTTTATAGAAAAAAACAATTGACATGTGTAGGTAAAATTTTTTAGCAAGAAATTTTTATTTTTTTGAGGGAAATTTCACTTCAAAATTGTTGTGTACGGATCAGCTGCCCATATATTGGACAAAACCACAATTTTTGGACCGAATTATAGTGGCGTGTTGTCCAAAATATGCTATCGTCCGGAACGTCCATTCTAGACGAAGTGGTTATTTTGCTGAAAAATTGGTTATTTTCTTTAAATACACATTAAAATGTTGTTAGATTACGTAATTTCCCGTTTATTAATGTTAATAAAATAAAGAAATATTAAAAAAAATACTTATAAATATCAGTAGTCCGATAAAATAATCTTCATTAATATATTAATATTATATATTCAAAATAGTATTTGTTCATATATAACAACTCAAAAAGAAGAATTAATATAATAAAAAAAATTGAAAAAAGAACTTAACTAAAAAAATTAAGCCAATAAAATTTCAAGAATAATGCCCAAAAAACCAAATAACCTAATTTATTTTAAACTAGGGAAGAACCCCGCTTTGCGGGATTGGATACACCCAAAAACATCAAAGAAGACTGAAATAAATATGGAAACATTGGTTAATTTTAGCTATCGTTGCAATAAATCCAGACAAAGGTTACAATGGTTATATATTGTTATTTAAATAGAATTGAAAACATGAGTAAGTTTAACAGCTTGAATATCTACCAAAAGCTGTGATCGATCCTGCAATTGCGTTTTTCTATATTCATATTGAATCCCTTGTTTTTGACAAAAGTTTCAAAGTAATCCATCAATGCAACCTATTTTACCATAAATCAAGAACTTCATATAAGCAAGGTGAAAATGGTATGTATTGAGGAAGAACTCTAAAAGCCATTATAGACATTTCAACCATAAATGAATAAAATTTTACTTGTTTAAGAAGCCAGGTCTGTTTTCTTAATGCATAACGTACAACTTATACTAACAGGTGTAATGAGGCTTGAAACTTTGGAGGCACTTTAAGTGGTATAAAGACCATCCACAAAGATCTATTGAGAAATCAATACATAAGAAAAATGGAAATAAATGGTTCAAAATAACCTTAATATAGTGACTAAAACAAGTCTGCATAAATTAGGAAAAATATGAAACTTTGTTGCATAAATGAGAAGATCATCACATGTTGCCTTCAGACATGAAAGAGAACAGCCTGGACAGGAAAATCATTTTTTCCAAATACAAAATTTCAGAAGAACGGAATTAAATTTCATTTCATTTTTTACAAGGAAAATCATAACATATCTACCTTACCTTTTCATATTTTGATTTTCATTTGTTTGGTAAATATCATTACTCCCGTCATATTTTCCTATGCCAATTGTTGGTCTACCTTTTGTTGTGATAAAATAAATGAGATATTAATTCTCAAACATTCTGGAATTAAAGAAGCAAAATTGAAAGTAAAGTAAAAGAATTAGTTGAAATTAACCACAACAATAAGACACAATATCATCTTTGTTTAAATGGAACTCTCTTATCATTCATAATCTCAACTACAATACTGGTACTCTTAGTATCAAGCTCTAAGTGGTAAATGATAAATCTATGAGAATATCCAAAGAAGAAAAAAAAATTATTTGTTTTTAATATATGTTAAATCAACTAATAAACTAAAAAAGTAACAAAAAGATTTTTTTAACCCACTAAAAGGAAAGGAACATAAACTGAACCTGGGTTTTCTTTTGTTCCATCTTGTTGAGCTTGGATTAAAACCTTCTTCTTTGGGCAATTCTTGGCTTTCTCCAAAATTATCTTAGTTCTTCCCTTAAAAATACCAGTTACTACATGTCATCTACAATAAATATTGTTGGATTAGTGTCTAAGGCTGTAACCATATTTGGTAAGTACTTGACCCGGTTGTGCATGGTCCTTTTGGGTTGCCTTCACCAAAGCAACTTGACTGAAGAAATAGTTGAAGAGAGAGGTTATTGTGATTTATTAATATGTTATAAGAATAATATATTAAAGGAGAAATCATATTTGTTTAATTAATATTGGTCAATAATTAATTAGGAATTAATTTTATGATCAAGTGTAATTAATTAAACTAGAGGGACTGAATTGTAATTATATGATAGTTACAAATTAGGGCAATGATTATCCTTATTATAGGTTGGACGAAATCAAGGATAAGATATCCTTGAAATCATCCAAGGGATAGAGGATATGGGCTTTTCAAGGCTTATCTTGTGATTGCTTGGTGGGCAAGCAATTGGATAAGGATAAGGACTGAAACCCTAATCACAACCCTATATAAAGACCCTTTGGCCTTTAGAAATCGTCCCACCCATTCTCTAGAGATACCAAGCCCAATTTCTATTCCTCCTCTCTCTCTCTCTCTCTATATATATATATATATATATATATATATATATATATATATATATATATATATATATATATATATAGTTTCTCCAATTGCTTGTGGTGTTTGTGAGCCATTAGAGGCATTACATTTGTTGTGCTTGCTTTCAAGACAAAGATTTTGGAGATTTGAGTTGTTATTACAATATAACAACAAGAGGTATGTGATCTAACCTTATATGTGAATTTCGAAAATAGCATTGTACATTAGGGTTTTATTCTTGTGTTCATAATGTTGTATATCTAATAGTGAAGACATAGATCCAAAGCTAGGGTTGCATGTACACATAGGATTGTTTGTATAAAACCCATCAGTGGTATCAGAGCCGTTGGTTTACTTGTTTTCAATTAGTATATTCAAATGTATGAACTTGACAAATTAGGGTTTATAGCCAATAAACCCTAGGAGGCTATAGATTTCAAGATTAGGGTTTCCTAACCCTAATTTGCGAAAATATCATGAAAGGTTTTGTGAATCTTTTCCTTTGATCCAAGATTTTGAAATCTAGGGTTTGCAAACCCTTAGATTTCGAGATTAGCCTCCTTCCCCAAGATAAGATCCTAAATTTTAGGGATTTGGATAATCCCATATCTTGTAATTATCCTTTAATTGTTAAATATGGTAATTGAAGATCTTGCATTATCCTATCCCTATTTTCGAGATTTAGAGAGGGATTCAAGGGATTAGGATATTTTAAATGTATAAATGGTAATTATCCTCATGATTTAATAAATCCCTTGTGATTTAATAATTCAAATTAACTGCTTAATTAATGGTAATTATTAAATCAAGAGTGTTTTAATATTTAAAATTTTAATTTAAATTGTATTAAATTTCGAAAATTTTAAATTGAAGATTAAAACCCTAGTATTTTGAAATGTTTAAAATACACCCTATACTATTATAATATTACAAGTTTAATAAATGTATATATGTATAATTAAAAATGCTATTCTTACCGTTAGTAAGCCTCATTCACGAATCCGGTATATAAGGTGGGTATAAGGTTGCTGCCTATAAAATGGCGCTTAATGGGTGTACACTCACACCCACCACTTGCTTGACTGGTGGAGGGTCGTTAGCCAAACGGGTAGGACAGGGAAACTCTATCTCCTCATTAAAAGTATAATGTTAAAATACAAAGTAACTACATGTTTTTCAAATTCCCAATCCTAGTTACTTTAGGAAAAGTGAATTGATGCAATTCCATGAAATTACACTTTGCACCCTTGCTAAGAAGTTAGTGGAGCGTGTGTGGTTAACCGGCACACTAATTGGTTCTAAGCGAAGGCGGCAAAGGGTGATTCACTGTTTATCATAGTTCGGTGGAGCGTGTGTGGTTTACCGGCACATCGGATAGGTGATCGTAATAATGAAGGCACCGTGTAGATTTGCATGGTTATTCATACCCACTTTGTGATCCTCGGGATCCCAGTCACAAATGAGAGGGGCATATCGAGATTTAAACATGCCATTGAAAGGTTCAATGAATCTCCAAGAAAAATCTAGGAATTCTCAATACATTTAAAACCTAAGCCTATGTTTTTCATGATGAAGAATTAGTGAATCGTCATTCACTTACCTCCAAATTATTTACGTGTTGGATTACGGCATCCCTTTTCTAATATGTGAATAATGTTGTTGGGTCCTAGCCCTAATTTTTCATTTTGGATGTTTAATTAGGGATTCAATTCTAATCAACTTTGTCCTTTCTATTTGTAGATGTCGAACGCAAACAACGCTGCTGCTAACTCATTCACGTTAATGAGTCCGAGAAGATAAATCCAGAAGTCACCATTGCGCGCTACAAGGACAAAGAATATGTCCTCGATGAAAAGCCCGAGAAGATAAATCCAGAAGTCACCACTCCTGCTGAAATGGCTGTCTTTGAGACCCACGAACGTGATGCAACGAAACTACATTGCATCATGATAGCCACCATGAACCAAGAATTCCAAAAGTCCTATGAGGACATGTATCCGTATGAAATGCATCAAGACTTAATGGAGAGGTATCATCAAAGCACGAGGCAAGAGCACTATGAGATCATGACGAATATGATCACCGCTAAGATGGGAAGTGGAGAATCTTTTACCGTTCACTTGCAAAAGATGCAGAGATATGTCAATCGTCTTCGCAAGTTAAATGTTAACTTTGGGGAGGATTTGGCTATTGACATTGTTCCTCACTCCTTGCCTTCATGCTACAACCAATTTAGGATGACCTACCACATGAACAAGGAAGAGGTCACCCTAAGAAAACTCCAAGGACTGCTGAGAGCAGCCTAAGGGACAAGTCTGTTGCACCAACTCCCAATCCATCCACTGCTCCTGTTTTGGCTATAGTGCAGGGAAGAGGCAATAATAGGAAGGCTCCATCAAAGAGCCACCGCAAGGGAAAGTCCCAAGATGGTTCTTCTTCTAGTGGGACCAAGGTTGATCCTACTAAGCCTAATCCTAACCCGAAGGAGGCAGGGTGTCATCATTGCCACAAAATAGGGCATTGGAAGAGAAGCTTCCCGGAATACCTACAAGCCATCAAGGCTGGAAATATCAAGCCATCTTATGCAAGTATATACACAATTAAATCTAATGATTCATCACATGCTATTTCTTGGGTTCTTGATACAGGATGTGGTTACCACATTTGTTCTGATTTGCAGGGACTAGGAAGAAATAGGGATCTGGAGCATGGAAGAATAAATCTAATCATGGGGAACAGAAGAACGTCGGCTGTCACCAAGATTGGAGTGTATTCTTTAGTGCTTAGTAATGGATTAGATTTAGATTTGAGTAATTGTTGCTACTCGCCAGATATGGCAACAAACATCATTTCATTTCATGGTTTATTTAGACAGGGATTTAGATATTTGTTTAGTAATGAGAATGGTTCTATTTATGCTTATCTAAATGGTGTCTTATACTTTGAAGCAATACCTTGCAATGGAATTTATGAAACTATTATGGTTGTAGATAACCTAGGAAATGATGTGTTGTGTATAAATTCTTCCAATAGTATGGATAAAGCATCTCTGTGTCATTGTCGTCTTGGTCATGTCAACAAGAAGCGCATAGCCCAAATCCAAAAGGCTGGAGTGTTGGAGTCATTCGACCTTAAGGAAGATGATACATGCGAATCTTGTTTGCTTGGAAAGATGACCAACTCACCCTTCACTGGCACTTGTGCGAGGGGTGAGGGTTTATTGGATCTCATACATACCGATGTATGTGGGCCGTTTAGATCCACCACAAAGGATGGAAACCGCTTCTATGTGACTTTTACCGATGATTATAGTAGATATGGGTATATTTACTTAATCAAGAACAAGTCAGAAACGTTTGAAAAGTTCAAAGAATTCAAGCATGAAGTGGAGAATCAATTGGACAAGAAAATCAAGATGCTTCGATCCGATCGAGGAGGAGAGTACCTAAGTCTTGAATTCCACAACTATCTCAAGGAATGCGGAATAATTTTGCAATTGACGCCACCTAGGACACCACAGTTAAATGGTGTGGCAGAAAGGCGTAATCGAAACTTGTTAGACATGGTCCATTCTATGATGAGTCATGCATCACTACCTATCTCATTCTGGGGGTATGCCTTAGAGACTACCGCCCATATCCTTAACCTGGTTTCTACAAAGAAGGTTGCCAAAACACCTCACGAGATGTGGATAGGAAAGGCTCCCTCGTTTGCACATATCAAGGTTTGGGGCTGTGAGGTTTTCGTAAGATGAGAAACTCATGACAAGCTCGAGCCTCGTAGTGAGTGATGTATTTTCATCAGCTACCCGCAGAGATCCTTTGGATATCTCTTCTATAGACCAAATGACAATGTTGTCTTCGTTGCGAGGAGAGGGGTTTTCCGAGAGCAAGAACTCATAAGCCAAGGAGATAATGGGAGGCAAATCGATCTTGAAGAGATTCAAGAATCGAGTGATGAAGGAACCTCTACCGCTGGTGCTCAACCCGCAGAGGAAACTCCGATTGAACCAATTGACGAGTCCTTACCTCTTAGACGTTCCGAAAGAGTTAGAGTTCAGCCCCAATTTTATGGTTTCATATTACTACTGAAGGGGACACATATAATAGTGATGGTACACTAATGAATTTAGATGAACCTAATAGCTATAAGGAAGCCATGGCAGGCCCAGAGTCTGAGAAATGGAAAGAGGCAATGGAAAGTGAGATTCAGTCCATGTATGATAACCAAGTTTGGAATTTGGTTGACAATGTACCCGGACGTAAGACGGTTGAGTGCAAATGGATCATCAAGAAGTAGACCGGCGTGGATGGGAATATACACACGTATAAGGCGTGATTGGTGACGAAGGGCTTTACTCAAACTCTCGGAGTTAACTATGATGAGACCTTCTCACCAGTTGCGAAAATAAAGTCTATCAGGAATTTGCTAGCCATTGCTGCATTTTATGACTATGAGATATGGAAAATGGATGTCAAGACTGCTTTCCTTAATGGGAAGTTGGCTGAGGATGTTTACATGGCTCAGCTAGAGGGTTTTGTCGATACGAAGCATCCCGATAGAGTGTGCAAGCTTGAGAAGTCCATTTATGGGCTTAAGCAACCATCTCGCAAATGGAATCTTTGCTTTGATGAGAAAGTCAAAGCGTTTGGATTTGTACGAAGCGAAGATGAATCATGTGTATATGTGAAGGCCAGTGGGAGTATAGTTAGCTCCCTCGTTTTGTATGTCGATGACATACTTCTCATAGGAAACGACATCCCGACTCTGCAGGAGGTTAAGTCCTGGCTCGGGAAGTTCTTCGCTATGAAGGACCTCAGAGAGGCTTCCTATATTTTGGGAATAAGGATAATGAGAGAACGAAGTAAGAGACCAATAGGACTTAGTCAGAATACTTACTTGGAAAAGGTACTAAAACGTTTTAGTATGGAAAACTCGAAGAAGGGAGAACTACTGATACAGAGTAATGCCAAGTTGAGTAAGGCTCAAAGTCTGAGTACCGAAGCTGAAATAGCGGAGATGAGCCGAGTACCTTACGCTTCCGTAGTTGGCTTAATCATGTATGCTATGACTTGTACTCGACCTGATGTGGCCTTTGCTTTGAGCATGGTCAGTAGATATCAAGGGAATCCAGAAAAATCTCATTGGATTGTTGTCAAGAATATACTTAAGTACCTTCGAAAGACGAAGGAATGGTTCTTAGTCCTCGGAGGGAGTGATAACTTAAAGGTGCGAGGGTATAGTGACGCCAGCTTCCAAACTGATAGAGACAACTACCGTTCGCAGTCGGGCTGGGTCTTTACTCTAAATGGTGGAGCAGTGACTTTGAAAAGTTTAAAGCAGGAAACTGTAGCTTATTCAACGTGCGAATCAGAGTACATTGCAGCGAACGAAGCGTCAAAGGAGGCGATATGGTTAAAGAACTTCATTGGTGACCTTGGAGTTGTGCCTGCCATAAAGGAGCCTATGGAATTTTTCTGTGATAATGAAGGAGCGGTTGCCTTGACCAAGGAACCAAGGGATCATGGTAGATCTCGACATATCGACAGAAAATATCATTTTATTAGACTTTGAGTAGAAGAAGGACACCTCGTGGTTAAGAGGATATCATTGGAAGATAACCCAGCAGATCCGCTTACGAAGGGACTGAGTCGGGTTAAGCATTCGCAGCATGCTAGGAGCATTGGACTGAAGGATGATATTAGTTTAGATTAGATAGTTTGAAATGTGTAATAGATAAATGTAATTGGCATTTGATGATTAAATAAAGGGGTATTATTTATAAGTAAAGTTACTGTCTTATGTTAATTGTTTAACTATTGTTTCAGTTTGCATGTTTTGACTTCCAGAATAATTGAGTTTATTAAGAATAATTGAATTATTCAAACAGTCCACAATCGTTCATATGTTGGAAGTAGGTATGAATGAAGATTGTCATGAATTGGTGTGTAGATTGTCTAAATGTTATTAGACATGGAAAATGTTTGCTACAACGTTCATGAGTGCTTATGAAAAGGTTTTGAGCATTGGAACAAACCCGCACTTGCTGGAATCACTTTATGGAATATGACAAAAAGTGATTGCAAGATGATAATATCATATGGTCTTAAAACCTAGATATATGGTTTATTATTTGCTTATTGGCTGTGCATTGATAATGCAAAACAACATCAGTAAATTGATGTCATAAAATGCATTGTTGTGTATAATTGATTGGTGAATAAGTAAATGCATATAAGTCGAAGTTTATCTGTTACTTCTATCCTAAGAGGATAAAAGCGATATCACGGCCGCTCGATGATTTGATTTAACTTATGTTCCGGGCTCGGTCAAGACTCAATTGATGTGTTCAATTAAGTTCTATGTCGAATAAATCTGAGATCGAGAAACCAACTACTGGATAATTAGTTCCATAAAATTGTCAGCACAATATCAAAACAGAGGACTGTACGATCCCTTATCTAAAGGACAAGTTACTGACAAGATCAGAGTTCAACAGCGTCTTTGAGAGCTACGATTGCTAATCGAGGTATACGTTACATTTGTGGTTATTAGACTTATCCAAGTGGGAGACTGTTGGATTACTTTCTAAGGCTATAACCATATTTGGTAAGTACTTGACCCGGTGGTGCATGGTCCTTTTGGTTTGCCTTCACCAAAGCAACTTGACTGGAGAAATAGTTGAAGAGAGAGGTTATTATGATTTATTAATATGTTATAATAATAATATATTAAAGGAGAAATCATATTTGTTTAATTAATATTGGTCAATAATTAATTAGGAATTAATTTTGTGATCAAGTGTAATTAATTAAACTAGAGGGACTGAATTGTAATTATGTGACAGTTACAAATTAGGGCAATGATTATCCTTATTATAGGTTGGACGAAATCAAGGATAAGATATAAGGGATAGAGGATATGGGCTTTTCAAGGCTTATCTTGTGATTGCTTGGTGGGCAAACAATTGGATAAGGATAAGGACTGAAACCCTAATCACAACCCTATATAAAGACCCCTTGGCCTTCAGAAATCGTCCCACCCATTCTCTAGAGATACCAAGGCTGATTTCTATTCCTCCTCCTCCTCTCTCTCTCTCTCTCTCCAATTTCTTGTGGTGTTTGTGAGCCATTAGAGGCATTACACTTGTGGTGCTTGCTTTCAAGACAAAGAGTTTGGAGATTTGAGTTGTTATTACAATATAACAACAAGAGGTATGTGATCTAATCTTATATGTGAATTTCAAAAATAGAATTGTACATTAGGGTTTTATTCTTGTGTTCATAATGTTGTATATCTAATAGCGAAGACATAGATCCAAAGCTAGGGTTACATGTACACATAAGATTGTTTGTATGAAACCCATCAAATATATCGACAAATAATAAGGTGTTTTTCAAAATCATATATGAATATAATAAAAAAGTATTAACTTGCCTCTAGCTCAAATGTCATTCCAATCTGAATAGCAACCTGATCGACCCCACATTTGGACGACTCCTTAAATGGATTGTTGGTGTTCCTTATCCAACCATAGATAAAGATGATGAAACTTTTAAATTCAAATAGCGATTGAGGATATACTAAAGATTAGATATTTTTGGCATGAGCAACTAAATCAATCATATTAGCGTTATATTTAATTATTTTCTGGTTTTATCTATGTCTGTGAGGCTTTCAACTGTTGTAGTTTTTTATTGGATTGTGTGCAGGTTGAAATGGCCATGGTAGTGATTTATGTACGTATCAAGGATATAAAGTTGACATTGAAGAAGTGTGAAAGATAGTCATCGGATCATATAATATATTGTCAAACAGATCAATGTAGAAACCTTCAATTCCAACAGCAAAAGCAACCATTCTATACCTCTTAACTTTCCAATTCTATTGCAATCTATTATCAGGTAAATTTTTAGGGTTCTATCATAAAGAAAATGAAAGAGAGCTGAAACTGACCTTATTAGTGTAATACCCAGAATTAGAAAGACGAAGAAAGGAAAGGAAAACCCTAAGTCAAAGGGGTCAACTCATCGAATCCATGAAGGAACTCGACGAGTCGGAGCGGGATCTGGGTCCTAGATTAAGTGACCGAGTCGGCGAGTCTGGTCTGAAGAGAAAAACCCTAAATTCGGGACTTTGTGCCCTATTTAAACACCTCATTCTCTTCCCTAGGGTTCCTTTATAGCCCCTCTCACCCAGAACCCCAAACCCTAGCCACTATATCCGTTTTTGGAGCAAGATCTAGCCTTGGAGAAGTAATTTGCAAGCTTTGAAGAAGAAGAAGACGAAGAAGGAGAAGGAGTTGGGAGGTCCAAGGAGAAGCTTGTTGGTCCAGGATTAGCTTCTCAACCTCATCATTTTCTGGTAATAAAGCTCTCACCTTGGCTATTGTACTTCTAGATCTAGTTTGCCCCTAAATGGATGGTTTTGAGCTCAAAAACCATAAATTCGTAATGATGAAGCAGTTGTATCGGTTCATATAATAGATCTAGACATCCTTGAGCTCCAGGAGCTCAAGAAGGAGATCTTTTGGTAGCGATGACCTTGTTCTAGCCCAATTAGCCTCTTTAATAGTTAATTTGTAGTGTTTTGGCTTTATTGCATCATAAACACACGTAAAATTAGCAACTTTACGTGTTCAGATAGTCTTAGAAAACGAGATCTATTGTTTGAAGCAAAGGAGAAGTTCTATGAGTCGAAATTATGGGAATGCATGTATGGACTCTGGGAGTCGGGCTAGATATAAAACTTGAGTCGCGTAGTAACTCGGTGAGTCACATGGGTAAACTCGACGAGTTGTCTGAAGATGGGCAGGAACTTGACGAGTTGGAAGAACAACTCAACGAGTCTGTTAAAGATTGCCTTAGACTCGGCGAGTCTGTTCTTGGACTCGGCGAGTCAGGTCGTGAAACCCCAAACCCTTCTATTTAAGACTCGGATCATTGAGTTGAGTGGAGACTCAGTGAGTTGAGCAGGATGGGACTCAGAGATCGTTAGACTCGACGAGTCTTGGGGTGACTCGGTGAGTTGAGTCGCGTTCTAAGAATTTTTAGAGTGCAAGGACTCAACAAGTCAACGAGCTGACTCGGCGAGTAGAGTCAGTTTGGAGGGTTGACTTTGACTAGGACTTTGACTTTAACCAGAGTTTACTTAGGTTGACTATTGAAGGGCAGTTTCAGACTAAGTGTAATATTTGGTATTAGTAGATCGGGGAGTTTTTGGAGCAGCAGTTCGAGAGTTGTCTGATAGCATTCAAAAGGGTATTAGCAAGAACTTCAGTGGTGCAGGTGAGTTTCCTTCCAGTAGGAATGGGTCTAAGGCCACAATGTCGGCCCGCTTAGTTAGCAGTAGTTTCCGGACTTCGGTCCAATACAGTAGTTAGTATGTTTGATGCCTCGTGGATCAAACAGGATTTATGTGTTACGTGTTCCGGGCTACGGCCCAATGTAGTATGAACTATATGTGTTCATGCTAGTTGATATGTTATGCTATGCTATGTTTAGTCAGATCTGGACTTCGGTCTGATGCAGTTAGTCTTAACTTCGGTCCGATGCAGGGGACAAGGTCCCAGACAGTTCTGGACTTCGGTCTGATGCAGGGGCAAGGCCCCAGTTAGTTCGGACTTCGGTCCGATGCAGGGGACAAGGTCCCAGTCAGTTCCAGACTTCGGTCCGATGCAGAGGCAAGGCCCCAATTAGTCCGGACTTCAGTCCGATGCAGGGGACAAGGTCCCAGTCAGTTCCGGACTTCGGTTTGATGCAGGGGGCAAGGCCCCAGTTAGTCCGGACCTCGGTCTGATGCAGTGGGGAAGGCTCAGTATGTGCTTTATATGTTATTGTATGGTATGTGGTAGTTTGTGGGAGTTCACTAAGCTTCATGCTTAGGGTTTCAGTTTTTGGTTTCAGGTACTCGGTTTTCAAAAGAGGAGCTTAGAGAGATTGTAATGCACACACCATAGTCAGTTAGTCTGGGATTGTTTATTTTGATAAAAAGAATATGTTTTGAATTAATACTCTGAATTTATGTTATGACCTGTGATATGTTTATATAAATATGATTTTAGTAATGTTTTAAAAGAAAATTTTTAGTCGTGATTTTTGGGTCATTACAAGTTGGTATCAGAGCCTTGGTTTGAGGGATTTGGGCACGCTTTCGAGTGTGTCTGAACTTAAACTGAGGAAATGGTAAAAGATTTTCATGAGAGGAACGTTTTCGAAAAGAATTTTTGAAAAAGAACTTAGTAAGAAAAAGAGATTTCTTAAATAGAGAAAAGGGTGTGGTGCATGCGATCAACAGAGCTCAAGTAAGTACTACCAAATTACCCATACAGGTTTATGTTATGATTATCAGTTTCAGTTTCTTTAGAACAATATGCTAGAATAGGACTAAGGATCTAGGAGGATGCCTTATGTGCGTGCTATATATAAGTTTCAGTTTTATGAGAATTGCATGCTAGTATTGAGTAGACAGAAGTAGGATAGCCTGTTTAGGTTATGCATGATATTACTAGCTTAACGTTGTATGTTAGTACAATTTCTTATTATGAGGATAGAATTGCTTGAATAGTTTCATGTGTCTAAATGTTGCTTGCTTTGTGCTTTGTGGGACTCCGAGTGATGGGAGTTAAATGTTAGGTGAATACGTCAAGTCACATGTAATCAAGGTTAAATAATCTCAGAGTATTAGATTTAACCCTATTGCGTAGCTCTCATCTGAGTCTTAATCGTTGTAGGGATGAGTCCCTTACTCGAAGGATTATCCGGGCCTTGTTGCATGTGATGGTATTTAGGTGACGGATAATTGGCATTATGAGGAGACCTTCAGCAGCTGAGGACTAGTTGGGTAGAGTCAGAGGTTCCCTAGGGAAAGCCTAGGATGAGAGTTGAAAAGATTAGTAGTATAGGAAAGGGACTTGGTGGAGTGGAGGTAACTCTTGAGGAAAGTATGGATAGATGTGGAAGGTAGTATGGGCCCGTACTACTGAACGCAGAGGATCCGTACTCAATTCAAGAGGGGCCAAGACGAAACTAGGGAGTGGTGGAGTATGTGTGAGATCCCTCAGTAGCAATGAGTATATGAACAGTTATTGTGATATGTTTTCAGCATGGTGACGTTGCGCGAGATATCAGTTGGCAGTTCAGGTGTCGGGGAGGGATCTGGCTCAGGCTCTAGAGCCGGACAGTTTGATGATCATATGAGAGATGCCATTTCCGCAGATGTTATCCGCAACATCATTGATCAGACTCCTGTGATATTTGGTTCAGTTAGAGAGGCCATCATGGGGATTTTGGACAGTCGTCTTGAGGCCGTTAGGGCCGGGATAATTTTAGGGCAGTTTGGGGCTCGTCTAGAGCCCGATTCTTATGGATCCTAGGGATCCGTTAGGGAGGGGGTCCTATTTTTAGCTCTTGTCATCAGGCTTCGTGAGTGAGTGGGGGCACCTTGTCCCCAGGAGACTCCCCTGTATGATTTGGTCGTTGCAGAGGTTTCACGAGTCATTCGCAAGGAGCTACCTGACATCGTCAAGAGAGTCACTAATAGGTTCACCGAGAAGCTTCATGATCAGACAACGGTTGTTCAGACGATTGATGGGGACGATGGGGTAGCGCAGGAGAGAGAGATTTAGCAGGAGTCAGAAAGGAAGAGGAAAGAAGATGAGCTTCAGTGGCCCACAGTTTGGGTAAAAGAACCAAAGGGCCGAGTTCGAGATCAATAGACTTCCAGGGTTGTAGCCAATACGGGAAGTGTGATAGGACGCACATGGGTGCATGTAGGAGTAGTAGAGGTGGCAATCCCGGCTGTTTCAAGTGCGGCCAGACTGGTCATTTTAGCAGAGATTGTACTACTACCATCGCTCAGGGGCTTGATCTGATATATTTCCATTGTAGTCAGAGGGGCCACAAGAAGGCCCACTGTCCGAGTTTGTATACAGCAGGGCAGGTGCCAGTTCCTGCCCCTGGGACTTCGAGAGCCACCAGCAGACATCAGGGTCGGGCAAGGGCGCCTACGGCTCATGGCAGAGTATTCCGGTTGATTTCAATAAGGATTCGAGCAGCACTGGATGTTGGGGGTACGTATCTTTTACCTTCTTGTCAATTATTATTCATGATATTGTTGTTATATTGCTGCATTGATATCAATAAGCATATGTGTTGGGGTATTATATTACCTGCTTGTGACTGAGTTTTATGCCATCTGCATACCTTGGAATTAGAATGGTAAATTGGAGGTCGTCCCCTCTAGATCAGGTTACTTCAGATGCGGAGACTGTAGTATGTATGTGTAAGATTCAGAAGTGCCTCACTACTTTCGAAAGGTGTCATTCGGGTATTGATCAGTTATATCCTCAGTAGTGACGATTTAAAGCTTTTAGTGAAGTAGCTAGCGGAAAGTAGGGAAGTGAGTTGGAGATGTTTACCCTGAACGCAAGTTCTCGGGATGTAGTCACTAAAGCAAAATCAGTGAGGGATTGAAGAGTGATCGGTTAGTTAACAAGAATGGTTTGGATCCGGTAAGGGTTAATTGGAGCGCCAACAGAGGCAAACGTGGGCGGGCAGCGAATCGCCCCTTTTCATGGAAGGAAGGTTGGGGAATCCTTTCGACTAGTGAGCAGTAAGGAGTTAGCCGGATCCAAGTGGGGGAGAATCCTCCGAGTATACAAGGGTAAGAGCACGCATACCCATAATAAGTATGCGACCTCTAAGAAGAAAAGATAGTAGCACAGTGATTGATGGATTGAGGAGTTCAGGATTGGGAGTTTGAGGAACTTCCTAACAGTTAGTTCATGTAATCAAGATGGTTAGTAGCTGGTTAGGAATCCAGGGTTGGAGGACCGCCTGTAGGACTCTAGTGAGTCGGAATGAGGATCTTGATAACGGTTAGCAAGAGATACTTTTGTGTTAGTAGTCAATGGCAGAGACATCCTGGAGAGCATGGTAGAGTGGCGGGAAAGCCGCAACATTTTTCCAGCAACAACCAGTTAGTAAGGAAAGTGTTGTAAGTCTGTGGGGGTAGCCGTAGCATTCACTAGCAGTCAGATAGTAGTAGAGTGTTGTAAGTTTGTTGGGGTAGCCGTAGCATTCACTAGCAGATAGATAGTAGTAGAGTGTTGTAAGTCTATGGGGTTAGCCGTAGCATTCACCAGCAGTCAGATAGTAGTAGAAGTGTTGTAAGTATGCGGGGGTAGCCGTAGCATTCACTAGCAGCCAGATAGTAGTAGAGTGTTGTAAGTCTGCGGGGGTAGCCGTAGCATTCACTAGCAGCAAGATAGTATTAGAGTTGTAAGTCTGTGGGTTTAGCTGTAGCATTTATCAGGTTGGTAGGCAGCATGAGCGCGTTGTTCGGATGCGGGGGAAGCAGTAGTACCCACGAGTTCGGGTGCAGTAGTGAGGATATAGGAATTCACGGGTTAGATTTTGGATCTCCCAAATGGTTCAGTTATGGTTAAGCCGACGATTGGATCGTCTCCCAGTTACGAGATCAGGGAAGCAGTGGACCGCTTGGATTCATGTATGTTAAGGGCTACCGTTAGTCTGGGAGCCATCCCTTTTAGTCTTGGAATTGATGTTGTCAGGATTCGATGTATGCACCCGCTGGGTTGGATCGGGAGGTTGTTAGAGCTGCAGTGACAAGATAACTGGTGGCAACTAGTTCCAGTGGAGGATTTCGTTCGGAAATCGTGTGAACGACTAAGTAAGGAGTCCTTGGACTCCACAGTTGAGTTGGAAATCGGTGTTGTAGATAACCGATGAATGATTGGAGAACAGGAAGGTGTCCAAAGATATTTTGAGAAGTAGCCATCAGACAGTTCAGTGTTTCAAGTAGTTCAGTGCTTCAGGTTGTTCAGTGTTTCAGGAAGTTTAGTGCTTTAGGCAGTTTGGTGCTTTAGGCAGTTCAGTGTTTAGGCAGTTCGGTGTTTCGGGCAATTCAGTGTTCCAGGCAGTTCAATGTTTCGGATAGTTTTAGTGCTACGGTCAATAGTAGTTTTGCGATGGGGTGTAGTGACCGGTGCGAGTCCGGTAACCCAGATATTGGCAGGTTAGATTGGACTAGGGTAGTCTCAGTTCATTCAGTAGGCGGATGAGGGGAAACAGAATTTTCAGTCAGTGGTAGTAACGATAAGGGAAGTATGGTAAGAGGCGACAAGTTGACCAAGGGGGCTACGCCTTTCACAGTAAGGTTGGATAATCTCAGAGGGGAGGGTTTGACCTTGTTACGCAACTCGTGTATGAGTCTTAACCGTTACAAGGATGAACCTTTTACTCGAAGGATTATCTGATCCATCCGCTGGGACGAGTGCTCAGCACTAAGTTATGTAAGTAAGAAGCATTCGGTATACTATGTTATGGAAGTAAGAAGCATTCGGTATATACCGGCAGTAGTGACCAGCACTGAGAGTGGCTGGAGTGATGGAAATTCTGAAGGGTACATTCCTCATAGTGACAAAGGAGGTGGATAGCTACAGGAGGCAGTCTTGGGAAGGTTGGAGAACGTACGAGGAAAAGGGGGTAAACCCAAGAATGTTTAGCCTAAGTACTCGAGGAGTACCGGAAGGATTGCCAGTTGAGAAGAAGGTGTTCTCAGGAAGGTTGAGGATTATATTGTACTCGGGGATTTTATCTGCAAGGATTATGCCAACCAGGATGACCGGGAAGAAGGTCAATAGAGTTAGAGTCACCAGGCAGGGTGTTGGAGGCGGATGATAGGTCAGTTAGCCATAGTGAACTTCAAGGATGAAGTTTAGTTTAACTGGGGGAGAGGTGTAACACCCATAATTAGAAAGACCAAGAAAGGAAAGGAAAACGCTAAGTCAAAGGAGTCAACTCGTCGAGTCCATGAAGGAACTCGACGAGTCGGAGCGGGATCCGGGTCCTATATTAAGTGACCGACTCGGCGAGTCGGCAAGAGCACTTGACGAGTCATGTCTAAAGTGAAAAACCCTAAATCCGGGACTTTGTGCCCTATTTAAACGCCTAATTCTCTTCCCTAGGGTTCCTTTACAGCCCCTCTTACCCAGAACACCAAACCCTAGCCACTATATCTGTTTTTGGAGCAAGATCTAGCCTTGGAGAAGTAATTTTCCAACTTTGAAGAAGAAGAAGAAGAAGGAAAAGGAGTTGGGAGGTCCAAGGAGAAGCTTGTTGGTCCAGGATTAGCTTCTCAACCTTATCATTTCCTGGTAATAAAGCTCTCAACTTAGCTATTGTACTTTTAGATCTAGTTTGCCCCCAAATGGATGGTTTTGAGCTCAAAAACCATAAATTTGTAATGATGAAGCAGTTCTATCGGTTCTTATTGTAGATCTAGACATCCTTGAGCTCCAGGAGCTCAAGAAAGACATCTTTTGGTAGCCATGACCTTGTTCTAGCCCAATTAGCCTCCTTAATAGTTAATTTGTAGTGTTTTGGCTTCATTGCATCATAAACACATGTAAAGTTAGCAACTTTATGTGTTCAGATAGTCTTAGAAAACCAGATCTATTGTTTGGAGCAAAGGAGAAGCTCTATGACTCGAAATAATGGGAATGCATGTATGGACTCGACGAGTTTGGGAGATGACACGGCACCTCGGGCTAGATATCAGACTTGAGTCGCGTAGTAACTCGGCGAGTCACATGGGTAGACTCGGCGAGTTGTATGAAGATGGGCAGGAACTCGAAGAGGTGAAAGAACAACTCAGCGAGTCTGTTGAAGATTGCCTTAGACTCGGCGAGTCTGTTCTTGGACTCAGCGAGTCAGGTCGGGAAACCCCAAACCCTTCTAGTTAAGACTCGGATCAGTGAGTTGAGTGGAGACTCAGTGAGTTAAGCAGGATGGAACTCGGAGATCGTTAGACTCGACGAATCTTGGGGTGACTCGGCGAGTTGAGTCGCGTTCTAGGACTCGACGAGTCAACGAGCTGACTCGGCGAGTAGATTCAGTCTGGAGGGTTGACTTTGACCAGGACTTTGACTTTGACTAGAGTTGACTTAGTGTGACTATTGAAGGGTAGTTTGGGACTAAGTGTTATATTTGGTATTAGTAGATCGGGGAGTTTTTGGAGCAGCAGTTCGAGAGTTGTCTGATAGCAGTCAGAAGGGTATCAGCAAGAACTTCAACGGTGCAGGTGAGTTTCCTTCCAGTAGGAACGGTTCTAAGGCCACAATGCCGGCCCGCTTAGTTAGCAGTAGTTTCCGAACTTTGGTCCAATGCAGTAGTTAATATGTTTGATGTCTTCGTGGCTCAAACAGGATTTATGTGTTATGTGTTTCTAGTTACGACCCGATGTAATATGCAGTATATGTGTTAATGCTAGTTGATATGTTATGGTATGCTACGTTCAGTCAGATTCGGACTTCGGTCCGATGCAGTTAGTCTGGACTTCGGTCCGATGCAGGGGACAAGGTCCCAGACAGTTCCGGACTTTGGTCCGAAACAGGGGACAAGGTCCCATTCAGTTCCAAACTTCGGTCCAATGCAGGGGCAAGGCTCCAGTTAGTCCGGACTTCGGTCCGATGCAGGGGACAAGGTACCAGTCAGTTCCGGACTTCGGTCTGATGCAGGGGGCAAGGCCCTAGTTACTCCGGACCTCGGTGCGATGCAGTGCGCAAGGCCCAGTATGTGCTTTATTTGTCATTGTATGGTATGTGGTAGTTTGGGGAGCTCACTAAGCTTCATGCTTACGGTTTCATTTTTTGGTTTCATGTACTCAGTTTTCAAAAGAGGAGCTCGGAGAGATTGCAGTGCACACACCATAGTCAGTTAGTCTGGGGTTGTTTACTCTGATAAAAAGAATATGTTTTGAATTAATACTCTGAATTTATGTTATGACCGGTGATATGTTTTTATAAATATGATTTTAGTAATGTTTTAAAAGAAATTTTTTAGTCGTGATTTTTGGGTTGTTATAATTAGAGCTTCATAGAATATTTCTTCGTTTGCAACTTGTTTCTCCGTTGATTTGGCTGATTGTTTCAAGTATTTCCCAAGTTGCTGAAATGAAAAAGAGTCATCATTAAATCAAACATAACAGAAATAAACAAAAATAAAAGAAAGTTTTAGATTTTTTATTTTGTATTTGAGTAATACCTGAAAGCATTGGAGTTTTATTGCTGTAGAAACTGCAAGGTCAGATGAAAGTTCATTAGGTAATTGCTTTGGTCTGGTCATACCAACTAAGAAAAGGGGAAATAAGAAAAAGATGATTGATGTTGCTCTAATATATCCATTATTTGAAGTAAATATCACAAGCCATATGCTTTCTTCCTGCTTAATTTGGGAAAATGAATAGGGTTGGTGCAACTAATGCTTTCTTCCTTTTATAAATTAATGAGGCACTAAGCTAAAATTTGCAGTTATCTGGTCTCATTGTCAATGGAATGAGATACTTGAAGCAATAGCAAGTTTGAATGCCATACATAACCAAAGAAACATTTTATCAAACACTATATGATCATGAACAAATCGAACTTCACAACATATAAAACATTGTAAAAAAAAACCTCCGTATAAGCATCGATTGTGGCACCGAAGTTGTTCTTCATGAAACAGAGGTTACTTCATCTTTATTTGCCATCTATGTTTTCATGAATTCGTGTTATGCATGATTTCACATTAGTATTGGATTGAGGCCATCTAGTGTAGGAATTTGGAAAATTATAGAGATAGGAAGGTAAGATTAAACTAATATGCTTCTATAATAATTATATAACTATTATATTTTACATGCTCAAGATAGGATTAGAAGAGTCAAAGATAAGCCCTGAAATTGTTAATGTAATCTTTACGATTAGGTCAACACCCACCAACATGTTGCATGTAAACATCGAGTCAATACTATTATTTGAACAGCAAAAACAACAACTAACCAAAAGTGACCGATAACTACTTCCAAGAATGAAAAATAAAGCTTACACAGGTACAACACGAAGATGCAGAAGCAAAAATAAAAAAATATTAAATAAAAAGATGAAAAGAACTAAAGATATAGTAGCAGACGATGGATTTTGGTAGCCCTAACCTAAGCGGCGACAGCCGACAGTCAGCAAGTTGACCAATGATTATGGTGCTGCGTAAACATTGAACCTTTCGAGGACTTCTTACGTTGGACCGCCGAAAATAGTATTGAAGGCATCGTGATCGGGCGAGAGTCTAAGACTCTGTGAGAAGATAAAGCCCTAGAAAAGACATGTCAATGGAATGAAGCTGGAGACCATTGGTGGTGTTGCGTCATCTATGGCGGTGGGTTCAGCGGCATCAAGAAGAGAGAAGGGAAAGTAGAAGAAGGATATAAATTGGGAAAATGCAGGCTCAGTATGTAGGATACAAATTGATTTAGAAGGGGCACAAATCGATTTAAAGAAGATATGGTGGAGTAACTGGTGTATACTTCCAAAGTTCCAAGGAATGAAGTCGATGTTTGTTGAGAAGGTAACGCGTAATTGACAGCAATTTCATTTTTATTGGCTTGCACATTACATGTATCCATCAGTGAAAAGAGATAAATAAGAAAAAACAAAAGGGAAAATTAATATATATATATATATATATATATATATATATATATATATATATATATATATATATATATATATATATATATATATATATATCAGCAAATCATATGAAAGTCTTGTTCATCAGGCACTTGTGAATTAGTATGTATATATAATATATGAGAGACAACATATTTTTGACAACACCATCACTATCACTTGGTCCGAAAATGGTGTTTGTCCAAAATATGTTTCAAAACTCAGTACTACAAAAAAGAATTAATACAATAGAAATTAAAAAATATATATATATCTAAAAGACGTTAATAATCCCATAAAGTAATATTCATGAATATATATATATATATATATATATATATATATATATATATATATATAATATTAAAAATAATATTTATCAATATACAATAATCCAATAAAAAAGAAAATTAATTAAAAGAAATCAATACTCCAATAAAATAATATTATTAATATATTAAGTATTATATATTAAAAATAATATTTATTAATATATAATAACCCAATAAAAAGAATTAATCCAATAAGAAACTAAAAAATTAATTAAAAAAGTAATATATAATACTTCATTAAATTCAAAAATAAGATATACAGAAATAATCCTTATAATTTGGTAAAAAGACCCAATTGCAGAAATGATTGTTGAAGGTAAAATAATCATTTTAAAAAATTTAATAGTCAACGTGTTAAAGTTAATGATATAGAGACCAAATTCATATAAGGTATCCAAAATTAAACCACTCTGTACCCCCAAAATCTTCTTCGACAAAAACTACGTAATTTTGACAACTACGGGGACAATTTTTACAATTTTGTTATTGTATAATGTACAGATGAATATTTTTATTCCATTAATATTTAGAAAGAATAAAACTACAATGATGTATTATATCCTTTTATTTTGTCTCTAAATCCCGAATATTGCAAAAGTGGGACATCATCACCCATAAGAGACACGTCTTTTCTTCATTATATTCTACCAACCGGATAGTTTACACTTAATATCATTCATCAAAATATTTTATTTTCGTATTCTATAGCAGCATCACTTGCAAATACTAATAGTTTATGCAGAATTTTTTTTGTTTTGTTGTTGAAAGATTGAATAAATATACGTTCAAACAAGTAACGCGCGAAAAAGTCTCAAAACCTAGCTGTTTATGTTGATTGTAACACTTCATTTCTTGTCTTCATCATTATCCAGTTTTGTTTTATTTCTAATTTTTTTAGCCATAAACAACTAGGAGAACCTTCTTGTGTTGTATTTTCATGTTATCTATATAAAATTTCTTTTCAACTTTATTTTATTTTCAACTTCAAGATGATCTCCATAAAATACCTTTGTGTTCTTTTTGTATGTGGTTTAGGTTTCATTTCTTCGGTTACTTCAATCAGGAAGAGTTCTGGTGGAACTACTGATGGTTCTGAAACATGGGGATATGTTGAAGTTCGCCCACGTACGCATAATTTAGATTTACTTGGATTCATTACTAGCAAAAGTTCATGTTTTAATTTGAAATGTTGCTTTTGTTATAGGTGCACATATGTTTTGGTGGTTGTATAAGAGTCCTAATAAACCCAAACATCCAACCAATTCTTGGCCTACGATTCTATGGTTACAAGGAGGCCCGGTAAGTATCCATACATTAATTAAACTTGATACTGTTAATATTTCCAACAAAGAAATATAATGGTTAGTTTTACTATGGTCAATTAATTTAACTCCCATCTCACATAAGTAAATTAGATTTGTCGATCCAAAAGGAAATAATTTAACTACTAACATCTGGTTAATTTTATCTTTAAAAGAAATCTTAATCAAGAAATCAAGGAACATGAGGTTTTCTTTCATTAATTATGAGTTTTTACAATTTTTATCTTTTCTCTTTCCTTTCATTTCCCAAGTGTGCCACCATCGTATTTTTACCATTTTTTATCCGGACAGCAGTTAACGACAGTTAATAGTTAGTGGGACAAAAGGAAACATGCCCTTGTCACGGACTATTAGTGACCAAATAGTTTGTTCCCTACCACTTTTTGTCGCTAATGGACCCTTTTCATTCCAGGGTAGCTCCGGAGTTGGCTTTGGAAATTTCGGAGAACTTGGACCCTTAGATGTTGATCTAAAGCCACGAAACTCGACATGGCTTCAGAAGGCAGATCTTTTGTTTGTGGTATGTTTTGAGCTTCTTATTCATCACGAAATGTCTGAATATTGACACAACTTATCACATTAAGTCATGTCGTTGTTTAATTCCAGGATAGCCCTGTTGGGTCCGGGTATAGTTATGTGGAAGATAAGAGCTTGTTTGTCAAAACCGATGTAGAAGCAGCAATAGATGTTACGACATTGTTGAAGGTGATCTACAACACAAACAAGATCAAGGTTAAGAATCCACTTTACATTTTCGCGGAATCTTATGGAGGTAAATTTGCAGTCACCCTTGCACTTTCTGCCCTAAAAGCTATCGAAAAGGGGGAGCTCAAGATTAAACTTGGAGGTACTACATTTTCGAAAAATATTATATTCGCGTGATTCTCCTTTTTAACCATAATATATGGTGCTTCAAGAAAATTCTGAAAAGAGTATCAGACATAATTCATAGGTAGAAGCTTAAGTCATATGTACATAATGGTTTGAAAAGTCAATTCTAAAATTTTAATGCTGAAAACATCTAATCATGAAACAATTTGCTTTAAAATCGTTCATTATATCAATGTTTAATTAGTTTTTTTTTATCAAAATTGACTCTATTTGCAACTAAAAGTCATGTATAATTGTTTGAAAACTCAAACAAATGAAGCTAATTAGTGTTACTCGTGTGAGGATATAGGTGTTGCATTGGGCGATAGTTGGATTTCTCCAGAAGATTATGTGGTAAGTCGAGCACATTTTCGTCGTAAATATTGGTGTGTGACTTCTAGCTGTTCGTATAAACCGAACGACCAAATTTTGCAGCTTTCATGGGGTCCATTACTTAAGGATATGTCAAGAATTGGTGATGTTGCTTTCAACCAATCAACAAGGTTCAAAATCACCTGATCCATGTTGCTTTAAAAAGTGTCGCGAAAGCATCTGAACTTCATTTTTCTCGTGCAGTTTAGCTCTAAAGATTCAGCAGCAGATAGCAAACGGACAGTATGTTAATGCGACAGATTCATGGGCTGAGCTCGAGGAGGTCCTTATTGATAGCAGCAACGGTGTGGTAAGTTAGGGATCTAATACTGTTTGATTTTTCTTTAGCGACACATAATATTTAGTGCCAAATGTTATTTTTTAAGGATTTCTACAACTTCATGTTGGATATGAGGAACGATCCAAATATTCTGACAACAAAAAAATCGAAAAGATTTGAAAATAAGCCTTATGCCTTGGTTTCTGAAGCCGATGGAAATGACCTGGATTCCGTCATGAATGGTCCAATTAGAGAAAAACTAAAGATTATTCCCACTCACGTAGAGTAAGCTCTTAAAACTACTAAAAATGTGTTTTTTTTAATGATTTTTATACTTATAAATTATGAAAAGATATTACATATATAATTATGGAAAAAAAAAAAAAACACGGCTAAATTGTTATATAACCCTTACGAAGTTTATATTTGACATTGCCATATAAAATTAAAATAAATTAATTAACTCAAAAAATAATAAATATTTAAAATGTAAATATAGGTAGGAGTAGTAAAATGAAGGGATAATTTTATATATACCCTTTATTGAAATAATAAGTGTACGAAACATAAAAGATTAATCAAATAATAAATAGCAAATAAGAATGATCAAAAAGTTATTCTCCTATAAGCCTTTAAACATTCCCACTAGTATGTTCAAAGTATCACATTGATGATCATCGATCTCTTTTAGATGGGGAGGGCAAAGTAGCGATGTGTTTACGGCCATGGAAGGAGACTTCATGAAACCGAGAATCGAAGAGGTAAAGCTTTTAAGATATTCAAATACAGCGACACTATTTTTGCACAACCATATTTGCAATGCCCTAGCGTTGCAAATGATTCATCTTTTTGCAATAGTCATTAGCCTTATATGCTCAAAGTACTCATAGATATATGGTTTTACAGGTTGATGAGCTTTTGTCGAAGGGTGTAAATGTGACAATATACAACGGTCAGGTGAGAAAATCTTGCCAAATTTGAATTAACTTAGCCGATTCAATGAATTACATTTTTGTAACTTTTTTGTGACAGATTGATCTAATTTGTTCAACCAAGGGAACAGAAGCGTGGATCAAAAAACTCAAGTAATTATTTGTGTACCATGTTTCTGGTGTTTCAATTTAAATGGTATGTAAATATTCGACTAGTGGTTGCTAAGATGTTGGCTTGTTTTATTGTTAGATGGGATGGTTTGTCGACATACTTGAACATTCATAGGACTCCATTATACTGTGGTGAAGATAAAAGCACCACAAAAGGATTCTTTAAGTCATATGAGAACCTTGCCTTCTACTGGATTCTTGGAGCCGGTCATTTTGTAAGTCTTTTATTTTCTCTTAATTTTTCTATATACTATAGTTGCACATCGGACCTTTTCATTAAGACATCATTTTTACACAAACTTATCTTTACATATTATATCCAACAAGTTTCATTTTAAATGTTATAACTTATAAGCAATTGGTAAAGTCGAGCTTCAAACTTTAGAAGTTTTTAAGACGTGGCTTAAAGATATCAACTTAGTGCTTGAAAATCCTAATTTGATGATAAGGTGCAACAGATTAGTTACGTATCAATGAAATATTTTAAAACCCACAATCCGTCGAAATCCATTGGAAATTAACGGAGGGATTTATGTGGAATTCTGTTTTATTAATATCTACATACATCGGAAATGTTATTAACATTTTTGGAAAAAAATTGCATCGTCTAGGACTTAAAGCTTGTGTCACATACACAAATATGCAATGCTTACCAATCGGCTTAATTCCTCACTAAAGCGTCCACTAGTTAATCTGTCACTAAGCAGTCCGTCGTAAAGCTGTTGTACTTGTCACAATATTTATCTGATGGAAATAGGTCACAACAGTTTACCCGCACATTTTTTCAAGATTATAATACATACAAAAATTACATTTTTCATTTTTAAACAATATAACTTACAAACATTGCAAAAGAATGAGTAGTTTATAACATCATTTTAGGCCAGAAGCTTGTTACAACATGTAATTTTATTGGCATATTTTACATATATTGTCACTAATTTGTTGTGGTGGTTCAGGTTCCCGTGGATCAGCCTTGTGTTTCTCTAGAGATGGTCAGTAGTATCGTGAATACACCCAAGCCAAAGCATAATCATTGATGTCTATGCACAGCGGAGATATTGCATTCTTGGATTTGTTCATAGTTTTACATGTCCACATGACACATGCCAAACTATAAACACCTTTATTGAAAGTAATTTATGATCATTCTCCATCACATCTATATTGAAAACCAATTTTGTAATCAACGTAATATTGTCATTTCCCATCCCTGCCACCTCTATCGAGAGTTAAAATAATTGTAACATTGTGTATCATTTACCATCATATCGTTAAACCATTTTTCATATTAAAAATCATATAAAAATATGTATAATAAACAACATACTCGTTTATAAATATTATATGGTTAAATAAATATAAAAAAGACTATATATAATCTCGTAAATTTCAATGACAATTTGGTGATTTCAATTCTAATATTATGTTTTAGGGGGTGTTTGGATTAGCTTTTTAGCTTATTGCTTATAGCTTATTTGTGGTGGAAATAAGCAATAAGCAATAAGTATGGGGAGGGATGCTTATTAAAATTAGCTTATTTAGCTTAATAAGCTGGATTTTATCCAAACACTCAAATTAGCTTATTGTGGGAATAAGCAATAAGAACCTCTTTTTTTCCTATCCAAACACCCCTTAGTCTTGTCGAATGTTATATAGACAACTTGCTTCTCTTCAAAAAAAAAAAAAAAATGCTATATATACAACTAAAAAAAAGGTGCTATATATACAACTAGAAGAGAAGCTATGTCTCAAAAAAAAAAATCTAGTCTAATAAATAAAGATCGTTTTGCTATATATGTAGCATGTTACATTTTCATTCATTTTGCTACATATAATTTTATAGTTATTTTAAATTAATTTTTATTCCATATGTTAGTTTATTAAATTTTACATAGTATTTAAATATAATAATCAATACATATCAAGTATGCGGACCACCTCCGTAATCCTCTGTATCAAAAGAGGTGGAACAAACGGCTGCAGCCTATAATAAGAAGTATGTTTGTTTTTTAACATCTGCACACTGTTGCAGTAAACTGAAATTTAAATCAACTAAATATAGTTCTCAACACTGAAATATAAAAGAAGCTAATAGTTTTATTTTAGAAAAAAACTAATTGTAAAAAACATAAAAAGTAATAATAATAATAATAATAATAATAATAAATTAAGAAAGTATTTCCAATGATGTCTAAAAAATTCGTAAAAAATTACACACGTTAAAAAAGATGCAATTAAAATTGAAAATATTATTAATAGAAACTAGAAAAAAAAATTAATAAAATCAAAGTTTTTTTTAAATCAAGTTCAAAACATTTATGGAAACTATAAAAAAAAAATTGTATCAAATCTGTAAATAAAATTTATGATAACTCAAAAAAAGTATACATATATATAATTTTACTATGTTATTAAAATAATATGATGAGTGATTAATTATGAATAATTGAGTTTAATTAATAATAATAATGAGGTTTAATCATAAAACTCATCACCTTAAATAGAAGAAATAAATTCGAGCATTTGAAGGGTTTATAATGTCCAAGGCCTTAGGCATTATAAAGAGCTTGAGAAATCGAGCAGAAACCCCATTGAAATTGAAAGAATCGACTGAGATTCGAATGAAAAATCGAAGGTAGAAGGTTGTAAAAATTTTGGGAGTTCTCTAAAAATTAAGGTACGTTTGTTCGATTAAAGTTTGATATAATTGTTTAGATGAATTCATATACATGCAAAACATATTTTGGTTCAATCTCTTGTTTCAATTCGACCTAAGCACTAGTAATCTGATATTGATTTTTAGGGAAAATTTTCCAATAATAGTTTGAATCCATATTGTTTGGAGGATGATTTTGATACTTGTTTTCGGCCGGCATGTATATTTTATTTGTTATACCTAAAAAGAATTTATATTTTTACAAGGGTAAATTACACCGTTGGTCCCTCGTGCACATGCCAGAAAGCATGTTTAGTCCCTATTTCCAAAATTTAACTCGTGCAGTCCCTCGTTGTTATTTATCTTGCATGGTTAGTCCCTATGCACGTTAACTGTTAACTCCTTCCGTTTAAGCCACCCACGTGCCTTGCACGCAGGGGCATTTTCGTCTTTTGCTTGAATTCGAAAACCCTTACTTTCCCTGAATCGGGAGAAGATAATCATTCACAGAAATGGTATTTTGATTACTTAGAATATTTTCGATTCGGGTCTACAAGTTCTCGAAGAACGCGCAGGTTAGCAGAGGCAAATTCCCCTTCTCCTTCTCCGGCTCCGTCTCCGACTCCGTCAGCTGCACCAGCTGAAGCTCCGACAATCCGGAGACCTCCAACTCCTCCATTTTTTCCGGCGGAGCCTCTTGACCCTAGTTCCGGTACAACTGGACAAGCGCCGCCGGTGAATTCTTTTGGAAACACAGAGTCGAATAATGGGAAGAATGACGATACACATAAAAAGATTATTATTGCGGTGGTTGTTACTGCTACGACGACGTTTTTTCTCGCCGGATTAATGTTTTGTTGTTATACAAGAGGTTGGGGTAAACGCCGACAAAACGATGAAAGGCCTCTTCTGAGTTTGAGTTTGAGCGATTATTCTATTAATGGTGTTAATCTTTCAGATGGGTCGTATAAACCCTCGTACAATTTGAATTCATCTGTTCATAATATTGGAAATTCCGGCGATGAATTAGTGTATGGAAATTCAAATGTGAAAATGGATTCCAGTATTCCGGTCGGTATTCCGTTACGACCTCCGCCTGGTAGGGTGGAGTCGTCGTTACAACCGCCGCCTGGAAGGGTTGAGTCTTCTAAACGGTTGTCTGCGAATGCAGCTCCGGCACCTCCACCTCCAATGCCTCCTGCTGCTACACCTCCACCGCCTCCTCCTCCATCTAAAGGAGCAGGACCACCGCCGCCTCCACTTAAAGGACCAGGACCACCGCCGCCGCCACCTAAGCCTCCTGCTCCACGTCCTCCTCCTCCTCCGAGTGGGGGTCCACCTCCGCCACGACCGCCTGTTTCAATACAAACCCTGAAAAGACGAAAATGCCCCTACGTGCAAGGCACGTGGGTGGCTTAAACGGAAGGAGTTAACAGTTAACGTGCATAGGGACTAACCATGCAAGATAAATAACAACGAGGGACTGCACGAGTTAAATTTTGGAAATAGGGACTAAACATGCTTTCTGGCATGTGCACGAGGGACCAACGGTGTAATTTACCCTTTTTACAAAGATTAATTTAGTTGGTCAACTTAGAAAAAATGGATGGTGAAAGTAGGAGACCCACTATAACACTTTTGCCTCCAACGTTATTTATTATTTTCATTTTTTCGAAAGTATAGTTTTAGTCCTTGAATTTTCAGTATTATTCATATTCAAGGAAAATAAAATATTTCAATTTTAGCCTTTGAACTTTAATAATTTGGTATTTTTCAAAAAGTTCTAGAAAATATTAAATTTTACTTTAAACCTACATTTTTATATTTGTCGTGTAAACATGTTTTCTTGGAAATTTTATATAACGCTTTAAAATATATTTACTTTAGAGTATTATTTTTTAAGAAGAAATATTATTTTCAAAAACGTTGTTATAAACATTGTAATTAACGTAAATTTATATTTATTCGTCGAATGAGACATATGGATGGTTTAACCGAAATAAACACATGTAATAATTTTCTAGGATGGTTGCCTTAGAAAAAAAAAATTGTTGGTGGAATATAGGGTATGTGTAGCACAACAAGATTCGGTTAAATCCTAACAATAGCAAGGTAAGGGTTTTTTTTTTTTCGTGTTTTGTGGTTGCTCGCAAATAAATGTTTACAATGTAGTTTATATGCGTTTTTTTCATTATTTATTAAGAGTATGTTTTATGATAAGTATGGTTATGTGCAAATTTTATTTTAAGTTGTTCATCTATTGTGCGTTTTTTTGGGTGACATGTTTAGTGGGAACGGGTGGGTGTTTAATCGCCATGAGTATGACGGATATGTGTGATCGGCGAGGATGAGAATTGAGAATCATACTTATTTCCTTGGATATTTAAAATATTTTAGTACAATGGATGGTGAGTTGTCTCAAGGAGAAGGGAAATGAACATTCCGTTCTTTCTATGGATAATTAATCATTTCTCTAAATTATGTCGTCGAGTGATATGTTTTGTTATATGATTTATTGAACATATATGATAAAACTATTTTTTTCAAGTGATCGACATGTATGTGTAACACGAACTCACTAGGTCGTAGATTTACCCTTTTAGAAACTTTAAATGTATGCAACCCAAAAAACTATTTAGCACGTGTAAGTAGGAAGGCCAAGGAGAAGGATTTATCAACAAGACAACAAAGAAGTTCCGGAAAGACGTAACACCCGAAGTTGTTCAATTAAATATTTTATTTTATTTTATTTTGTCTTCGCTGCAGTTTAGTCTATAAGTAAGTTCAGAATTGATCTTGGGAGATTTTGGAACGATTATTTTCCATTTAATCGATATTTGAAAATTGGGGTGTTGCAAAAATTTAATGAAATTAAAGTTTTTTAAAAAAATAAAAGCTTAAAAAAAATAAGTTATACCAAAATACTAAAAAAAACACTTGGAAAAAATGAAAGTTGAAGAGGTTTGAAGAGGCAAGTCAAGTGTTGCGTCATGCATCACAAGCGCAAAGATTGTGTAGTCTGAAGCATTCCAAAAAAACAAACTGCTGTAAGAGGGAAAATGTTGGACGTGTGCTGCGTCACGCAGTAAAAAGTGGTTTGAGGAGGTTTTTTTTTAGAAAAAAAACAAATAGCACCTAAATTAAAGCTTCATTAGTTTCCTTTTTTTATATAAATTATTTTTTAAAATTTAAAAGAGAAGAAAAAATAATTTATCTTTTATAATTCGATATTTTTCTCATTTTTCTTATAAAATCAAACTTCTCAAATGTTTAGAATTTTGTATTTAATTTTTTTATTAAATAAACTCATGTAATACATAGATCTCACACCTATTATGTTATATAGACAAGTACAAAAGAAGATATGTCTATGTAAACACGGACTCGGAGATATTGATGTAAAAAATAGGTGGTTTAATTGCACTTATAATTTACTGGATAATTATTATAGTTTAGTGCTTGCAGACCTACTACAATATTTGCTCTAGTATATTGTATTCATTTTTACTATTTCTCAACCTATTGTCAAAGAAACAAATGCGATAATATATTTGGTGTAACCTTATTCGAATTAGGTTTTGCACTGGATGTAACATATGTTCAATAAATGTACAAAAACTAGCATATGTTCGACGTACTAGGCTAAACATATGTTTCAAGAAAATATATTCTATACCATAGCGTTTAACTTTAGTATTGTGGGTCCTCTTGAACTTGACTTGGTAGTTGAATATGGTTGACGTAGAGTTAACAATCTTTGTTAAGTTTCTTTAAACATGAAAAATGCATTATATTAATGATTCAGATAGCGACACTACAAATTATCTTCATAATCTTCATCAACATTGTCACACCCCCGAATCGGACGACGGAAACGTCCGAGGGCTCTTGTGACTCAAATTGAATACAATCACAATGAGTATATATGAATCGTAACATAATTCATCACCATGCATTGGAATATTACAACTGATATTGTTTACATTCAATACATTGTTTTAGACATTACAAATCCATAACATAAACAGTCTGACAGATAATTTAAGCAAAACACCATGACATTTCTTGATACTTATTCTTCGGCTTACCTGTTACCTGAGAATACAATTTATTTTGGAAAACGTCAACATATGAGATGTTGGTGAGTTCATAAGTAATGTTATGGTAAAATGATTTGGTGAAATTTGAAAAACCCAGAAAATCCGATATTTTCCAGGAAAAAAAATGTTTATTTATAAAAAGTGTGAAGATCCGTAAATATGCTTATTGATTTTCAAAGCATGTTTAATGGTTGAACTTTGTATACGTCACACAAGTGACAATGTTGAACTTCCCGGGAAAACCCGATGTTTTCCCCAATACGTAAATTACATGACTTGTTTATTGTTATACCGATACGACGAATGTTTTGATTACCTAGGCGACATTGGATTAATTAGGGTTTGTGAGTCGTTACAATCACGCATTTAAAGAAATGACTAGTTTATAATTACAGATTACGAACGATCCTTAAGACGTTGTCCGTACTACTCACTTAATCCAAGCACCTTGATTTCTCCTGATTAACGCCATGAATTTGTTTACTTGATTTCTCATAAGCCCAACAACTGAGGAAAAAGGAGGGTACGAAGCCCCCTTTATTTCTAGGAGTTATTCAAGGCTATCGGGAATGCGAAAGACAATTGGCCCAACTCGCATTTGACTTCTCGACCTCACTAGCAGTACTAATGGGCCATTAGGTCCCGATAACACATTAGAGCTATTGAAAGTCCTTTTACGTGGAATTGGGTCATAGAAGGCCCAATATCACGTAAGCAATAATCCCTTTGGGCCCAAAGATCATGTTGATGGGATAGCAAGGGCCAACAAGCATGATTTGAAACTTTCAAGCCCAAAGTTTGTATATTGACTCATTGTAATTATCGCGTGATTAACGAATTACTTTGGTTTAACGATTTTGTGTTGTTATTGATTCGAGACCGAATCAATTCGTTTTATAACGATATGTGTTATTGAGAGTGTATTTGTTTTCCATTTCGTCGGTAGTCGCGGATCTTGTATCTAGATTTGATTTGTTTGTAAGTAAAGTTTGACCCTTTTCATTACTCTTCCTTTTATAAAAATAACACTTTTGGTCCTTTTATATAAAAGAATTTCATTTTTAGTCCTTAAAACACTTTTCTTGACACTTTTGTATAATTTATTTGATGAGAACACGATTTTAATCCAAAGTTTATTTATTTGACAGCTTCAGCCCCTCTAGAATAGTGATTCTCGGTTAAGGATCCATTTTTCACAACTTTTACAGTTTTGGCACAAAATCTAAAAAGTTTGCATTTTTAGTCCTTTTTGATAATGAAAAGCATTTTTGAACCTTATAAACATTCTATTATGCTAATTACTCACTGTTTTATAGAAAATTTCATTTCCAGCCCTTCAACTTGTAAAATTTTCGCATTTTGAGGCTTATTGGGCCGAAAAGCCCAAAATTAGCCTATTAGGTTAAAAATTTACATTTTAAGTCCTTAGAAATTTCTAAAAATTATGAAAATATTTATGGAAACTGTTTTGGCCCCTTTTAACCTTCCAGAAACCATGACTTGTTGATTTTTACCCTAAGTATTTTAATATATTAAGGCCCAAAAATGGGTCTCATGTTCAAGTATGTTCATCCTAACCTTATAAACTATTTTTCTTGACTTGATTAGTGTATAATAGCTTAAGTTATGTTTATTTCCTTTTTCATGTCTTAGATCTAGGTTTTTACACGCGTTTTGATAACATATTCATCCCAAAACACATGATAACACACACATACATGCATCAAATCACACATAGCATACATTTACACATAGATCTACACATTTTCTTGTATTCTCCCCCATAAAGCTCATAAAAACCGAAAAGGAAGGGGTATGAAACTCACCTTGAGTTGTGATTTCGGTTTTAAAGAATGTTGGGAGGAGTTTGGTGTTACTTTCGGCCCTAGCAAGCCCTCCTTTGTTGATTTCAAACTTGGAGGGTTTCTAAGAGAGTGATCATGATTTTGCATCGTTTAGGAAGAGATTTTTGATAAAACAAAGAATCTAGATCATAGATCCAAGCATGATCTTACCTTAGATGAAGAATTTGTGGGATAATTTCCTTGAAAGCTCCCTAGATCTCGAAAATTTTGGAGAGGAATGGAGAGAGTTTCTTTGAGAGATTTTTTAGTGAAGTGTGTGTGTGTTGGTGTTGTTTCATTCGAGAGAAAGAGAGAGGAGAAGAGAGAGGTCTTGAGGTGATGTGTGCATGGAGACATGGGATAAGTTGCATGGAAGACCATTATGTAAAAATGAGGTGGCCATGAGAAGTCAACTCCTCTTTTCATTTGGGTTTGGGCTGAGATTTAGAGAGGGAAAAGGAAAGAATTGGGTCCTTAAATGCCTAAGTCCAAATCATAGATAATTTAGATAACTATTGGACCAAAATAAATCAAGAAATGATTTTTATGGCCCATTAGGGCTAATTAGGTTAGTTATGGCCCAATGAGGTCCATTAAGGTATTTTATTTCATTCTAGGCCCAAAATGTTAAAATAAATGAAAGTGGGTCAAATTAGAGCTCATTCAAGAGTTCTAAGCCCAAGATAGTCCAATTGGAAGCTTATTGGTCCATTGGGCCCAATAAGGAAATCCTAGTCCAAAAATGGACTCAAACAAGGATTTTTTTTTTTTGAGTTTCCTATTGTTTGTTGGCTATTTGCAGTGCATGTATGATGTGTTTGATTGAGATTTTTTTGTTAATGAATAAGCATCTTACATGCTTTCCCATTGTTGGTTTACATTTGTTATCTTTGTTCAATGCTTACAAGGCTTGAAATTCCTAGTTGTGACAAACATAATTGTATGAATCATCATTTTCTTCTTTTGAATAAAACATATGGAAGTAAAAGAGTGTTTCTCCATTCACTAAAAGCTTTGAGCCATTTTGAGGAGACCAGGTGGTTTTTCGACCAAGAAACTATTTCATTCAGAATTTTTAATGATATAATGTTGCAATTAACCATGCTAGTATGTGCCAGACCATTTTATAACCAAAGATACAATCCAAGATGGTCATTATGTAGTTGTCATTCAATGTGTTACTATCAGACAAATCATAAATAAAGGAAATCAGCTAATAGTAGGCGCATGGTTGTGGTTAATAATGGGTTATGAGCATAACTACATCCTATGTGATCATGCAACCCTAATTGCTTTGGATCTAAATATTTCACTAGTTGAATATGCAATTGAATACAAAAGCAATAAAACCTAGATCTGGCATACAATTTTAAAAATTATATATCAAAAAGGGTTTTAATGATTACCTTTCTAGTTATGTAGTAATAACTGGAATTCCTTGTAGATCCTTGACTCTTGAAAGCTTAGTGCCTTAAATGTTACAAACACCACTAGCAAGAAAATGAGAAGGAGAAATGAGGAAGCTATTAGAATTTCGGATAGGGTTTCTTCTTAGCAAGCATTGGCCGAAAATCCTAAGCCTTGGGGTTCTTTATATAGCTGAGGGCTGCTAGGGTTTCTAGAGGAAACCCTAATTTCCTACTTAAGGCTCAAGCAGCCCATAGACCTCCTACTAAGAAGCCTTGGACGAAATCTATAAGGTCTCCCTATAGATTTTCATCTACTCCTAATTAAGGAGTCCATCAGTCCAGTTTCATAACTATCAATGAATCGCAAAACAACCCCTGTTCTTTTAATCAATTCCTTTAATCCTAAAATCAATTCCAAATTTATATCTGATTAAATACTAATTAAATAATATGATTTATAATTAATATATTATATTCATAATAAATTAATAAATCAATTTATTATTCCAAATAATACATTCAATCTCTCTCTCCAAAAGTCATCCTGTCAAGTTGCTATGATGAAGGCAACCCAAAAGGACCATGCTACTATCAAATTAAGTACATACTAATTATAGTTATGGGCTTAGACACCTAATCCAATAGTCTCCCACTTGAATAAATTTAATAACTATAATTGGAAGTATGACTTCAAAATTTGACCACCAGTCGTAGCTTTCAAAAGCTGTTGTCGAACTCTGATCCAGTTGTAGCTTTCAAAATTTGAGTCTACTTTGTCCCTAATTTTTTTCCCTTTTCCTGATATGAGACTTAAATAAGGTAAAGATTATTGTTTTTACTGACTGATCCGAAAATGGATTGCAATGATATGCAGTTTTGCAAAAATCATAGTAAATTCTCTAAAGATCGTATGAATGTGTGCGAGTAGTCCATGAAAATGTATCGATCTGAACTACTTTTAAACAGAACAGTTTTGCAAACCATATGGTTTAAGATAGGAAAAACAACTCTTAAACACACCATATTTTTTAACTTAAATTGATAACATTTTGTAGTATGTTTTCAATAGTGTTTTTGCATAAATGAAATATGTGTGCACATATACCCCCCCCCCCCCCCAAGATATGTAAAAATAAGGATCGTAAATACTTGCCTTTTGAAGCGTGAACTCAGTTTAGATAAGATTATGGTTTGTTTAACGGGAAGCACCACGAGAAACACGAACTAGCAATGATCCAACATCGGGGCTGCTTTGAACTTGAAATAAACTCCACAAAACAATACGAACTAGCCTAGTTCATGGAAACAAAACAAAAGTAGAAGCAAAGCAAAGTGGCATAATGGTGGTGTTGGTTGGTCGTCGAAAATGGGAGGAACAAGGGAAGAGGGTGGCTGGTGGCGGTTTTACGGTGGTGATGTGGTGCTCTAGTGAGGGGTTTTCTAGCCAAGAAAAGAAGGAAATAAAGAGGGGAAGGTGAGGGAGGAGTGAAGGATGGTGAGTTGTGAAGAAATAAGGATCAAAGACCCTCTATTTATAGTGTGATCTTACCTCTCATGTCCATTTTAGAACTATTCCTTGAAAACTAGTCAAACACCTAACATACTATACTTGTACTATGAGAAGGAGTGCACACAAAGGAAGAAAGAGGGTGATAGGGGTAGGGAGTCATGTGGGCAAGGAGTTTAAGAGAGGTAAGAGTTGATTTCTTTAATGTATGTAATCCTTGTAGGGCCATGGTGATGTCACACTTTTTTAAAAAGTCTCAAAAACCATTCTAGTTTTGTCTATCGAAATCCCGACATCTATTTTTATCGAAAGTGTTGTATGATAGAGTAGAGTTCAAGGATTCCAACCCAAACGGATTAATTTTTTGAGTTGTAGAACTCTAGAAAATCGGGTTTAAACTTTCACGTCCAAATGACCCGAAACATCCGATTTTTCGACTTTGCAAATATTTTTGCTAAAAAATATTTCGAGTATGAAAATAAATATTAGACCATAGTCTGAGTGCCAAAACGCTCTCGAAATTCTCATATGAGGTGTGCAAGTGTCTCAACGAATCGATTCGGTTTTAGCAATTTTACTTGTTTGCTTTCTTATAACGGTCATACTTTTTGCATACGAACTTCATTTTGGACGTTCTTTATATATTTGGGAACAGGGGAACATGTATCATGAGACTAGGATGTTTGCTTCGCTGGCAACTTTATATAGTTGTAATGCCACTATATCTTACTCCCAATTTCAGTTTTTTCAGATTTATTAACTAAGGTTGCAGTTTGAACTGTTTGATTTCTTTGAGATTTCCCATAATTGGGAGTAAGATACCATCTGGTATCGTATAATAGTTGTAATGCCACTATATATTTTTCAAAATATGCATTAAAGCTAAATAGATCAAATTAAGAAGAGGTTCGTAGTGAACAAACTGTCTACAATTTTATATATAAATTTCGGGATGTCACAATTTTCTATAGCAATCCCACTGTCATCTATAATATTCATATATTCTTATAAAAATAAATACATTTGTTTAATTTGTTAAAAACATCTTCAATAATAATAGTTAATTATAAAGTTGTTTAAATAGCCTTTCATATCTTGCATAGATGATCAAGGTCAACATATTTTCAAAATGGACTTGGTTCCCAAGATCATCTAATCCCATACTCTGCGCTAGAGCAGCTACAGAGAAATATCATTAGATTTTGGTATGTTGATAGTGGCTGTTCCAAGCACACGATATGTGACATCTCTCATCTGTACAACATTGAAAATTTTAGTTAAGGGTATGTGTCCTTTGTGCGAAAGGAAGAAAGAAAGGATCATCAATGGGGATTGTATTTAATGACGTGTTGAATATGTTAACTTTGTTCTGGAATTGAAACACAACTGAGTCTAAATGTGTTTTGAGCTGACTTTCAAGATTTGGTTGAATTGGTAAGTAAATAGCTCATTTTCATGTGTATACACAAGCAATGAAGATTAAAACAAATACACTTCTGAAAAAAAAAAAGTGATCTAAAAATGACAAATCCTAATTCATATATATACATAAATTAAAAACAAACCACCCTAACCTATAATTTATTATGAGCCTATCCTATATAAACATAAGATTAAAACAACAATGACAAAAAAACAATGACCAACAAACAAAACAATGGACTGATTGTAGAAATGCTTATATCAAATTTTCAGAACTTCAAAAAATATCAGAAAAAAAAAACATAAAAACGCAGACTTATATCAATAAATCATATATCAGAATTTCGGAAAAGGGCATTGCATCAGTCCTTGAAAAATAGAAATATCAAAATAACTTTCAGTCATGTGATTTTTAATGTTGTTTAGAAGAAAGGAATTAGAAAAACCTCAACCTTGCCTCTTTGTATGAAAGGAAGAATTAGAAATCAACATGTTTTTGTAGAAGAAAATAATCAGTCATGGACTCTTTGATTCTAAAAGATAGAGCTAGAAATACTTAAATACCTCAGTCTCTCCGACTCCTCGTAGCTCTCACAGTCTCTTCATCTTCGACATGATTTTTTCACAAATTGAGAATTGCCGCCCATTTCATTCACATTTCAACATCCCTTCGGTCGTTCCCTTACCTTGCCCATACAAGTTGGACATGATTTGATGCCCCTTGCTATATTGGTGCCCTGGGTGACGGCCCAACTCGCCTTGGGCCTTGCCTGCTGTCATCCATGCCTCTTATCCCCATCTTCTCCAACGGAGCACCTATTTCGATTTGTGATATCGTAATAGAAGCGATAAATATACTTCGTTCGTTCTATACATGAGACATCAAAAATGAGTTCTCCAAATGTTGATTGGTTTTTGGATTGATTCAATCATCTCGTCTTCTTTATCTAGTCTTGAAATCCTTCATCTATGTTCGATAGTAAGGGAAAGATTCGAAATGTTTTTAAGGATGATTTCGATCCTCTCATATAAGGATGATTTGATGTTGCATGCCTACCAACAATCTAATTTTCCAAATTGAAGGTTTAATTTGAAGATAACATTGGTATAGTATTTAGGTCTAAACAGATGTTTCAAGTTTGATTTTAAATTAACATGGATAGAGAACACATGCTTTGGAAATCTTTTAAATAGGTTAATAGGGGTTTGATTTTAAATTAACATGGATAGAGAACACATGCTTTGGAAATCTTTTAAATAGGTTAATAGGGGTGTGAACAATCTTATAATTCCAATAAAGACCAAGCACGTAATAAAAATATAATTAAAAAAAATTATGAACAAAACACACACACTACCCAAGTTATAGAAGCTATTCGAATAATTTACTCTAAAGATTATCATTATGAACTACGTCTTAAATAAAAAAAAATTGAGTTAAAAATATTATATTGGTTTGTAATAATTTTAAAAATGTACTTCATCACCAAGGAACCTTCAAAATAAATAATTAGAGCCGAATAGTCGGATACTGATCTCCGAGTTAACTCGCTGTCCATATCTCGCCACGTGGAGAACATAGTCTAACTCAGCACGTTTCAACACATCACTCATTATTAACCGTCAACTGCACACAAAACATGTACTCCGACGACGGTGTGCGGTGGCCACCAACACCGTTTCATCCATGGCGACTCGACTCCATAAGGGGATAACCATCGCATCTTCTTCTTCACCACTCTCTATTTCCAAACATATACTAAACGAAGCCTCTCTGATTGCCATCCTTTGTCCTACCTTCTCCAAGGTCAGGTGCGCTTCGTCTTCGTCAGATGGCACGTCCGCGACAGCCGGAAAGCCCAAGAAGAAGACGCAGGACCGTCTCTCCGGCGTAATAGACGCTGTTAATGACCGGAAACTCCCTCCTGAACTCCGTGGCCAACGCAACAATATTAGGTATCACCGTATCATCATCCCCTCTCTTCTGAAATCGTGAATTATCCTCTTCTTCTCAACTTTTCAGACCCAATTACTCGAAATCCGATTAACGTTCAATCAGTAAATCATTCAATTAGGGAATCCTTGTTTCAAACTAGGGTTTCAATTTCAAATCCCTAAATTTCCTCTCTGATTATCAGGTCAGAAACCGATATTATCAATGTCGTCGAGCAAAGGATTTGGCATTCAATGGAGGAGGGCCAGTTCGAGAACTTACCAGGGAAGGGTAAACCGTTAAACCTGAATAGCAATCCTCACGCCGATCCAGCTGATGACACATTGTATAGGATACTATCGAGGAACAAATGTGCACCGGAGTGGGTTGAACTCAACAAAGAAATCAGAATCGGAGTTGCTGAATGGCGATTAAGCTTGAAGAAAGCATGGGTTCGTAAGGAAAGTGGAGATAATTCCAAATGGGATGAAAATTCAGATTCTTTGAAACTTCAGCTTCGCAGCATCAATGATAAGGTCAGTGATGATTGATCGATGAACCCTTGTTTGCTTAATTTTCTGATTTGTAAGCCGATTTTGCAGACTTTAGGCCGATTTTTAAACCATTTAACCTATGTAACCCATTATTAGGCGTTATCTATAATATATAGGGCTAAATTTAAGAAATAGCAACTTACTTATTTGTTTGTTATAGAGTAAATTACATGAATGGTCCCTATGGTTTGGGGTAATTCGCACGTTTGATCCCTAACTTATTTTTTTAACTCGGAAGGTCCCTACAATTTGTTTTTGTTGGACGTTTGGTCTCTGTCTTACCTAAAAAGACTATTTTGCCATTGATTTTTTAATTTATTTAAATAAACATACCCTCAACCGCCCTTCCACCTCATCTTACCTTACTTACCCCACTTTATTTAACCATACTTTAGTTAAATAAAGTAAAAAATCAAGGGCAAAACAGTCTTTTATGGTAAGACAGTAACCAAACGCTCAACAAAAACAAACTATAAGGACCTTCTGAGTTAAAAAAATAAGTTAGGGACCAACGTGCAAATTACCTCGAACCATACGGACCATTTGTTTAATTTACTCTCTATTATATAATCTTACATTCATTTCTTCCTATTATAGTAAAAATCTATTTATAATATAGCAATGTCATGTAAATAAAAAAAAAACTAATTTTTACCGCTGAAATTTGGTTGATTTTTCTTAGTAATTTCTCCTATTAAAAAAGGTTGAAAGTACAATACTATAATTGAGTTGATTTTTAGTAAGAAAAAATTGAATGTCCAAATGTTGTAATTAAATGGGAAGAAATGAAACTAAGATGTTATAATAATAAAAAAAAATAAGGAAAGTACATTATTTACTTTATGCTATAAAAAGAAATCAATGAAAGTACATTGCTATTTTTTGTCAGGTCTTCAGGTATAACCTAATTGTCCCGTTTGGACGCCAGATGTCCGGGTTTAAATGGGAGAAAGAAATCACTCGCCTCAATGAAGTAGAACAACCAAGTTCATGAACAAACAAGAATGCTTTTGTTGCCTTCATTTTTTACTTTCTAGAACTATTTGCATCACTTTTTTGTAATCATACATAGAAGTATACAACACATATTAATCATGGTTATGTATAAGTTAAATTATAGTGAGAATCATCATTTATTATTTATATTATTATAATTGGCATTTTATACAACTACATAAGGGAAGGTAGATGTCTGATTGCACCGATAATGACCCATCCCTCCTCAAGGCCATTGTGAGGGTACTTATACTTGTAACATAAAAAGACTAAATTACCCTCCAAATTGTGACTTTACTTCAATGACAGGAGAAAAGAGCTGGTTCAAAGCTGAAGAGTCGTATTTTATTTTTATTATTTCTATTTCATTAATTCAATTATTAAAAAGTGTAAATCGTCCTTGGAAGAGATCGATGACACTAAGAAAGGTAGAAATGGAAGTAGACAAGGTGTTGACATGAATTCAATTCGATTCCTCTGTATATTTCTGTTTTGTTTGTAAATCTTTTCAAAGAATTTAGAATGTAAACAATGACAAGTGACATTTAATTTCTTGCTCACCATAACTTTAATTAAATACTTGTAAATTATTTTTTATCCCTTTTTTAGAAATTGTTTTTAGGTAAAAAAAGTAGTGTATACGTATCAGCAACCTAAATTTATACACTCATGACATCAAGTTTTGAATCAAGTACTAAATTTCAAAATTCTATACTAAAAGGGTTGAATGCAAGAAATATCAACATGTTCCTTTTATCTTATTATCTTATTACAGGCATTGTATGTTAAAAAATCTATCTAATTATAGATTGTCATCCAATTACAGATTAACTTCCATTGCTCTAGTTAGGTAAAATTTCTGAAGTGAAATGCCATGCAACGTCTCAACGTAATTTAGAACTTTTTATAAAAATTTAATATATTATTGTAAAATATAATGTCTTATATGTTCCTTTATGTATAATTTACATAATAGATTAATAAGTTGTAAAGTTTATTAATACGTTTTGTTCGTGTTACAGAGGGTTCTATGAATGATACATGTATTAAGAATATATGGTGAAATTTATTTATTTGTTAAAGTATGTACTATGTAGAATAGATATTTTCTGAAAGAACAAAATCATTACAAATACGATAGCGTCGGCACAAACTAAAAGAATAGTAAGAGAGAAATAAGAGACACTGGGTAGGGGTGAGCACAGTGCGGTTTTTAGACCAAACCGAACCGCAAACCGCAAGTTGCAGTATTTTGGTGTGGTTTTGCATGCGGTTTTTCAGTTATTTTGGTGTGGTTTCGGTTTTTAACCGAAAAATAAGTTGGTACAATTATACGGTTAAAATTGTATGGTTTGTCGGTTTTGTTATCTGGTTTTTGAAAATTAATAAAACTTACTCAAAACAAGTTCTATAACAAACTAAGTCAGCAATTTAAAATGAACCGGACATAAAATAAACTAAACTATTTTTGGCCAAGAAGCCAATCTAGCTCAGCACCAAAAAAGGAAGTAAGCTCTAACCTACCACAAAAACAAGACGTTGCGAACTCTTTGTCTTTGGTTCAACCGCCTCACAACTTGCTTTTTATAGAGGAGAGAGGCCTCTAATATATGGTGAAATTTATTTATTTGTTAAAGTATGTACTATGTAGAATAGATATTTTCTGAAAGAACAAAATCATTACAAATACGATTAACATCGGAACAAACTAAAAGAACAGTAAGAGAGAAATAAGAGACATAGGTCCATTAACTTGTTTCATATATCCATCTGGGTAGGCATGAGCACAGTATGATTTTTGGATCAAACCGAACCACAAACCGCAAGTTGCGGTATTTTATAGGGAAAAACCTATAGGTGCAGTTTTAATTCGGTGTGGTTTTGCATGCGGTTTTTCAGTTATTTTGGTGTGGTTTCGGTTTTTAACCGAAAAATAAGTTGGTACAATTATACGGTTAAAATTGTATGGTTTGTCGGTTTTGTTATCTGGTTTTTGAAAATTAATAAAACTTACTCAAAACAAGTTCTATAACAAACTAAGTCAGCAATTTAAAATGAACCGGACATAAAATAAACTAAACTATTTTTGGCCAAGAAGCCAATCTAGCTCAGCACCAAAAAAGGAAGTAAGCTCTAACCTACCACAAAAACAAGACGTTGCGAACTCTTTGTCTTTGGTTCAACCGCCTCACAACTTGCTTTTTATAGAGGAGAGAGGCCTCTAATATATGGTGAAATTTATTTATTTGTTAAAGTATGTACTATGTAGAATAGATATTTTCTGAAAGAACAAAATCATTACAAATACGATTAACATCGGAACAAACTAAAAGAACAGTAAGAGAGAAATAAGAGACATAGGTCCATTAACTTGTTTCATATATCCATCTGGGTAGGCATGAGCACAGTATGATTTTTGGATCAAACCGAACCACAAACCGCAAGTTGCGGTATTTTATAGGGAAAAACCTATAGGTGCAGTTTTAATTCGGTGTGGTTTTGCATGCGGTTTTTCAGTTATTTTGGTGTGGTTTCGTTTTTTAACTGAAAAATAAGTTGGTACAGTAATACGGTTAAAATTGTATGGTTTGTCGGTTTTGTTATCTGGCTTTTGAAAATTAATAAAACTTACTCGAAACAAGTTCCATATCAAACTAAGTCAGCAATTTAAAATGAACCGGACATTAAATAAACTAAACTATTTTTGGCCAAGAAGCAAATCTAGCTCAGCACCGAAAAATCAGGCACCAAAAAAGGAAGTAACCTCTAACCTACCACAAATACAAGGCGTTGCGAACTCTTTGTCTTTGGTTCAACCGCCTCAACTGCTTTTTATAGAGGAGAGATGCCTCTAATATATGGTGAAATTTATTTATTTGTTAAAGTATGTACTATGTAGAATAGATATTTTCTGAAAGAACAAAATCATTACAAATACGTTAACATCGGAACAAACTAAAAGAACAGTACGAGAGAAATAAGAGTTACCGGTCCATTAACTGGTTTCATATATCCATCTGGGTAGGCGTGAGCACGGTACGATTTTTGGATCAAACCGAACCACAACCGTAAGTTGCAGTATTTTATAGGGAAAAACCTATAGGTGCGGTTTTAATTCGGTGTGGTTTTGCATGCGTTTTTTCAGTTATTTTGGTGTGGTTTCGTTTTTTAACCGAAAAATAAGTTGGTACAGTAATACGGTTAAAATTGTATGGTTTGTCGGTTTTGTTATCTGGCTTTTGAAAATCAATAAAACTTACTCAAAACAAGTTCCATATCAAACTAAGTCAGCAATTTAAAATGAACCGGGCATAAAATAAACAAAACTATTTTTGGCCAAGAAGCCAATCTAGCTCAGCACCAAAAAAATCAAGCACCAAAAAAGGAAGTAAGCTCTAACCTACCACAAATACAAGGCGTTGCGAACTCTTTGTCTTTGTTTCAACCGCCTCACAACTTCTTTTTATAGAGGAGAGATGCCTCCAATTTTCTTCCCAACACCGATGTGGGATGAGTTATTGTAACGTCCGTGTTTCTAGGCTAGACATTAATATTGATGTAATAATCTAGGTTAACCTTTGTATCATGTTTTGAAATAATAATAAATGTATTATTTGAGTTTTATATGTTTTATGCTTAATTGTTGTGACTTAATTGAACTAAGGATAAAATAAGAGTTAAAAATAAAATATTAGAGAAGCCCAATATCTATATATAAAGACGTAGTGGTAATGATGAGGATTCCGAATATATAAAGAATGCCGAAATCCGAGTTATAACAAAGAAGTTATGACTTGTCGAAGTTTCGCAACACAACCGGTATGACACTGCATGACGTAAATAGTGAAATTACAATAGAACGATATTTAGCCCTAGTGATCTAAACGAAAGTCGTAGAATACGTTAAACCGAGAGCGTGCATAAAAATAACGTCTACATCTGACTTCGTATGAGGAAGTTATGAATTTTTGAAGTTTCGGCTTAGCAGTATGCAACCAAAAGTTCGAATATGAGATCGAGTGATTTCTAGCCAAAACAATCTAAACGAGAATCAAAGATCTCGTCGATAGTAGTTTAACGATAAAAAGACAGACGAAAACGGACATCGGATGAAGAAGTTATGAATTTCTAACGGAGTTTTCCTGTCTCGGCCTACTAAAAATAATATAATCAAAATAAAAGTCAAAATTAGCCGACAAAGTCAAATTGAGAGTTGTAGATCATAATCTCACATACGCATGGATATAAAGAACGTCGAAAACGGATATTGTATGCAAAAGTTACGAATTTCTGAAGCTCAAGGCACGCAAACCGAGGCATATCAGAAGGGAACTCCCAACGTTCGGAAAGGGAACGCCCTGCGTTCGTATTGCTTGGCCTCAGATGGGCCACCTCTCTACTAACTCAAGCTATCATCAGATAAGAACCTCACCCCCGCTCCTACGCGCAACGTTCGGAGGAACGCCCAGCGTTTAGGGAACGCGCTGCGTACCGAGGGACAAACTCCTCCTATAAATAGGATGCGAATGCAGCCGAATTTGGTTGCTCAATTTCTTCTCTACTCCCTTATACTTTCCTATTTTTTGCAAGAAATACCTCTAAAGTCTCGGTATCAATCCCGACCCCCGAAGCAAGTCCCGAAGTCCCGAAGATCCCGAGAAATAGAGTTATCGAGCCGAAACTCTGCCCACGAGAGCCCGGTTTTTGTGAAGGTCTCTCGGTTTCACCGAAGAATACTACTTTAAGAACCGTAGTACTATTCAATAATAATCTTATCACATTAGTGTATATTCCCTTTCTTCTAACACATAGATATGAAGTATCTCCTATAGAATACGTGCTATGTGTATATTTATATGTAATATCTGTTTATTTGGAATGAGCATTGAATGAATATCTTATCAAGTTTTTAAGTTGTATATGAATGTATGTTTGTATATTTTTATCTACAATAATGTTGGGTTGGGAAATGGGTAGATAGTTGACGTATGATAAAATGATGAGAGGCCTCGATGTTGTTATTGATTCAGTCATCTAGCGGAGTTTAGATGATGATCACAGACTTTTTCTAGACGGTCTAGTGAAACGCTGGCAGGCTCGCCACCTGTAGGTGTTAATGAACTTGGGTGTTCATTTGTTGTACTCTATCCCCCTCAGGGTTGCCTTATTTGACATATATTGCTGGGAAATTCCGAAGCAAGTGTTGTCGCCCGGATGAAAATCCTTAGGCTAGGTCCCTTGTGTTAGATGTTTTAGGGACGTAAAGTGAGGATAACGGGAATGGGTAATTGGGTTATTGTTGGTTGATGAAAATTCATATGATTATTTATTGTGGGTTGAAAACCCTATATGCTCACCAGGCTCCCAAGCCTGACCCACTCAATTTTTCTTTGTATTACAGGTAGTGGTACCATAGCATAAGTTGGATGACTTGTTAGGATATTTTGGATTATAGACATGTTGTTGTAAATAACTGTTGTAAGGTCTGTATTGTAATGTTTATGCTTTTGGTCTGTATCGGAACATGACATTCCGAGATTTTGTTATATAATGAAAAATACATTTCTTTAAGAAATGATTTGATAAATTCTTATCATATTCTATTTTGGTAATAAATTCCACAACTCTTTTAATCAAAGGATTACTTTAATTTTATTTTAAAAACATAAATTAAATCGGTATTTTCTGGCCGTGAAATTGGGGATGTCACAATTGGTATCAGAGCATTAGTTTAAGCGAACTAGGAATTTGTAAGATTTCTAGACTTAAACTTAGAATGCTAAGTGAAGATTGCGAGATGAGTTTCTGTTATATTTTAGACACAAGCACTAAAATATTTTAGGAAAATGCCTAAAATGATTTTATGTGCTAAATGTTGTATGTTTTCCATGTATAATATTATTTGTTTGGATCTATGGTCTGTTGGCGACCAGATCCGGAAACCTTATGTGTTTAGGATTCTAAGCGTTTGACTATAATATTAGAACTAGCATGAAAACGTTTCGGAGTGATATGGAAGATTTTAATATCTGTCGTGAATGAGGATGTAAATTCACCTTATTCGGTGTATAGATAAAAATGGCAAGAACAAGAAGCTGAGTTGGAAACGCAAATGAAAAAAGGAATCAACCACCTGTGATTGAGCAAGTAGCTGTTGCAACAGGAGCACCTGAGCCATTGACAATGGCTGAGGTAAAAGCGATGATTCAAATGATGTTGGATAATCAAATGGAAGAAACTAGACGTATGCTTTAACAGAATTGTGAAGAACTCACAATACCGATTGAATAGCCCGAAGTAAATGAAGGGCAGTCAGAAGGGGGAAATTTCAGTGGGATTGTTGGTCAAGCCAACCCACCGATAGTTAGACAAAATAACCAAGATGGAGGAAATTATGGAATTGGATGCAAGTACAAAGATTTTTTGACTTGCAAACCATCGACCTTCACTGGAAAGGAAGATCTGGTCGGAGTTATGGATTGGATCTCAGAAATGGAGTTGGCTTTCATGACATGTGGTTACAAGGGAAAACTACAAACCACATATGCAGTACATCAGTTCAGAGGTGGCGATGTTTGTTGGTGGAACACTCTGGGGAAGATCCTAAGCCCTAATGAGCCACTGTAACTGACCTGAGCAGAGTTCTTGGTACAATTCAAGCACAAGTTCTGCTCGGCCCAAAATCTGCTAGAGTCGGAGAACAAATTTCTAACATTGAAGAAAGATAACATGTCAGTTGATGAATACACTAATGCCTTCACAGACAAGATGGAGTTTGCTTTGCGCATTGTCCTAGACGAGCTGACAAAAGTTGACTGGTACGTAAAGGGACTCCCATGGGAGTACACGGTTCCAGTACGTCAAGCACCTACTCTAGAAGCAGCTATTTAGGCCGCCAAGTCTGTTGAGGATATAATCAAGGGGAGAACCGCCAGCAAGGTTGAAGTTGGTGATAAGAGAAGGTTTGAAGGAACTTCAGGTTCCAACAAGAAAAGTAAAATTTTGAAGTCTGATTCGAAGAAGTTTGGAGGAAGAGGAGGCGAAGCGAAATGGTGTGAAAAGTGCAAGAAAAAGCACTTTGGGAAATGTAATGAGGATGTGACTTGCTACAAATGTGGAAAAACAGGGCATTATGCCAATGAGTGTCCATCCAACAAGAGGATGTGCTTTGGATGTAATTGTTGGATAAGGAGTCTAAGTCCATAACTATTTCTGGTATGTACTTGACCCGACCCGACATGGTCCATTTGGGTTGCATGGCACCATGCAATTGGATAGACTAAATGAGAGAAATAACACTTGTGGTTTATTAATATATTATAAGTACTAATATAGTAATAATATTATTTAATTAGTGGGCTGGTATTTGTGCCATTGACCCTTGTAATGCATATCAACAAGTGTCATAAACACAACTATTATCCTACAAATATAATCTAGTGGGCTGGTATTTGTGCCTTTAACCCATAAGTACAGTGAAGAGACTCACCTCTCAGTTGATACTTAACTGCTATAGCTCTTACTGCCAAGAACACCGACGCTATGCACCAGCTATACAGTTATACCAAGTAATCCCTTAGCTCTTCTTCCAAAACTAGGAGTTTGTCTAAAGGTCAACTCAAGGCAAAAGTCAATAGTCAAAGGTCAATGTCAATAGTCAAAATTTTCCCTTCATCGAATCGCCACTCTGTAGCCATCTTTGGCCATGTCATGGCACCGAAACAAGACAACGGTCGATCCACCCCAATGCCATGTCGTGGGAACTGGGTTCCAAACAGCTTAATGTATTCAATTTTTCCCTTCAACTCCAAGAGCTTCAAAGCTCATATTTTGTCTCAAAAATGGTCTAGAAGGATAAAGTTTCCAACTTTATCCATTAAGACCACCCAAAAAGGTCAAATCTCAAACCCTAGGTTTAAAAAGGCTAAACAAGACATGGATTCATCCCTTAAACATTTATTCCAAAAATTCCTTAGCCCATTAACTCCAGAAGTGTTTCTAACACCAAAACTAACATAAAAGTTTGTGATTTATAGACATGAATGTCTTGAAGCATTAATGATTCAAAATAAGGGTTTTTGATAAAAATATCATGCATGGCACAAAAGCTCAACTATACTTCAGATCCAAACCAACAATCACACCAAATGCCCAAGAGATCCATAAATTTTCAAGCTTTATGATATCTCACCATTCCAATTAACAAGAACAAGAAGTTTATGGATCAAATCCAAGATCTAGCAACCCACCACGATAAACATCGAATCTTGGACAATTACAAGGGTCAAAAACAGTGCTAGGGTAAAGAATGGAGACTTGCTTGGTGAATCTATGCTCACTTCCTCTTCCTTCTTCCTTCAAAAACTTCCAAGACCACCAAAAAGAGCTTCAACAATGAAGGAAAGTGGTTACCATTTTTTCAATGCTTGGGGAGGCTACAGATGAGCAAACCTCAGCCTCCTTATTCCTTTATATAGGGTGCAAATCCCCAAAAGTTGGGTTTTGTTAAATTCAGCTGTCATGCCATGGTATATGGCCACACCGTGGCGAGTCCTTATATGGCCATGCTGTGGTGAGGCTCCACCATGTCGTAGCCACCCAAAGGAAGACATAAAATATACATATTAGCTCATACCTGAAATGGGTGTTACAACTCTCATTCATTTTGTCACATATCATTTTGTGGTTTATTTAAATTCTTTTTTTTTTTAACATATCATTTTATAGTTTTTCCATTTCATTAAAATTCACATAATATTAAAATATAACAATTTCAATAAATGTAATAATAAATTAATATCAATTTCTTTAACGGACTTACTTGCTAATTTCAAAATTTCTAAATTAAAGCTCCATCAGTTTCGTTTGTTTATTCATAAGTTATATGTTTAAATTTAAAAGAGAATAAAACAATTTAGTTTTAATAATGTAATAAAATTTTTATTTTTCTTATAGATTTAAAATTCTCATATATATATATATATATATATATATATATATATATATATATATATATATATATAAATATATTGCATTTTTCTTGAAAAATTAAAAGGTACAATAAATATTACATCACCGTGTACAATATATTGTATGCATACAACTCGATATGCATACAATAAATATTACATCACCGTGTCCAATAAATATTAAGCACATAACCACTATTACATTACACGGTATTCCCTTACCCTAATCTCCTAACGACACAACAGTCGCCATCAAAAAAAATTCATCCGTCTCCACCAAAAAAGAATCTCATCCATCTCCACCAAAGATGAAATCGACGCCCTGGAATCCACCTTTTTCGTCACACACAAGTAGCCCTAAATCTATCCCGTCGCCACGATCAACGATTTGGAGGAGCAAGTAAATTTGATCCGGGTTTGGAGCTTTTAGTTCTTATTCTCGAAGATCTCTCCGGCCGGCCGTTAGTTCATCATCTGCAACTGGATTTCCAGCAATGGTAGGGGCCACGATGGGCCCCTCTGAAGCTTCGGTGGCAAGATCAAATTTTTCATGCGTGGTCAATTGTTAGGTTTTGGTGTTCAATTTTTTTGTTTGACTGCATTCGTCACTCAAAATTTGGCGATTTACAACCTCAAAGATGCATACAATACGTTTTTGTTGATACAGTACATTTCCATTTACTTCGCGCTGGTGAGTTTCCATTTACTTCGTTGATTGTTCATTTTATTCAGCAAGGACGCATTTTTCCGGGTTTTTCTCTAAATATTATGATTTTTCTAATATAAAATGGCAAATATAATGGTTACTAAGTAAATCACTGTTGGATTATTTTTCAATTCCCCACTTCTTTTGAGAATATATCACTTCTTTTCATCTAGGCAACAATTTTTTATGCTTTTATCTTCTTTCCAATATTTTTGATGCATAATTAAATTATTAAAAGTTGTGTTTTGTTTGATATGCGACTTATAATGAATAATCTTGAGGGGTTTATTTGTTCAGGATAATAAAATATATTCCAATCCAAGTGGTGTTATTATGGGGGATCATTTCGTCTTTTTGGTTGATCGATTGCTCACAGAATCAACATTAGAGGCTACAATCGAAAGCAGCAACCCTTCAAAGATTTTGGGGAAAAGATGACACAGTTATCGATTATTCTTCTTCTTCTGATGTTGACTTCACTCCAAAGAAATTGGTTGAATGCAGAATATGTCAAGATGAAGATTTTGATTCAAATATGGAGACACCGTGCTCTTTTTGACACAATACGTTTTTGTACTGTTCTGTCTCTAATCTTCTTTTTCTAGGGTTTCCATTTGAACCTAACTATCTTTTAGGGACATAACATGTGAGGTATGTCCAGTGTGTGCATGTAGACAATAGCTTGGATTAGCTGCATCCCATATCCATCTTAGATTATAACTTCTTGTGCTTTTTAATATACAAACTTGATGTTTTCAGGGTGTAACTTCAACAAATTCAAGTACTATTTGGGAAAGAATCTGTAAACATAAGCTACCGGTTGTGGAACCTAGACAATCTTCATTTTTTCCTCAAGCAATTGATGTAAGAGTAAATCATTTATTCACTTTCAGTTAAAAAAATTATTTTGTTAAATTCTTTTTAAAATTTGAACAGGACTACATGGCTAAGCTAAGAGACAACTCAACTATTGGTTCAGTGCTTTTTGTTGTATGTCGTGGAAAGATAATTTATAATTTTATATAGTATTTGACTATTCTCAAATATTTGTAATTTCACATTTGCAATTGGCTGCAGTTTGAAAGATATTTAGGCATCGGGTTTGAAACACTATGCTAAGCTTCGATCCCCAATGCTCTTTAGTTGTATCAATATTTGCAATTGGCTGCAGTTTTCTTTCCCTACTCAAATTTTGCTCTAAGGACTTAGATGGTTATGCCTCTTCTTTGGGTTTTTGGTTCTATGAAGCAGAGATGATGGTGCACACTTCAGGTATGCTCTCTTTCTCTAACCCTATACAAATCACCATCATTTTGTAGCCACCACCGCCGCCCCTCTCGACAGACGGACCACCGGTCATCATCAATGCACTGCCTCTTTACATATCTGGTTTTCCATAATACAAATACACCATATGTCTTCTGCCTCCATGCTTTCCTATCACTAAAAAGTTACAAGCACTCATCATCTCTCTACATATGTTGTCATATGTTGGGTGGAACCAAGTTACGATTTGGGTCTGAACCCTTATATGAAGGCTTGGTATGTATTTTGACATCTATACATGTCTTGAGGTACGTATTTTAGTGCTTATCTTCCAGACCATACAAATATCTTCTTGCATTGCATCTCCTGCCCCAAGCCCTAAATTACAAAACCAGAGGTTTTGAATGAATCGTACCCTATGGTCGAATCATCCAAAACTATGTTATGTCTTTAAAATTGTTCATAGTTGGAATTTTTCCATTAAAGTTCCACATACTCTGTTTACGTTTTCTTATTTTGTGAAATTTACTATGTTTTTTGTGTGTATTTAAATGTGTATGTGAAACCAGATGAAGAAGATGGTTTTCTGATTTTCATTTTTGTGATGAAATCAGATTATGATTACGGTTTTACCTAAAAAATGTGGTCTCCATTCTCATAAATTCCTCTCTGAACCTACTCATTAGGAGGTCACTGAATCTTTTGTATATCTTTTTTTTTCATATGTTTAGGATTTCTATTTTCTTAAAGGAAATGAAATTAATGATGTAATTACTTAACTCAGCTATCAAATTGGCTCCAACATTGTTAAGGAAACTAGAGAAGTTGTTTGAATAGAAGTATGATAGCTGATATAGTTGAAATAGGCGAGCCTTAAGCTGATCAGATGTTATATATTTTTTTAATCACAATCTTTTATTAATTTTTGTATATACTTACTATTTTAATGATAATCCATTTCGGGAAACAACGGATAAACTAGCAAATAGACTCTAAACATCAAGTGAAAGGTGCAACAAATTTTATGTACTCTTTGTGTATTTGTTTTCATGTATTTTTTATGAAGTCTTTTACTTGGGTTTGATTCCTTTTTTTTAGTATGGCATTGTACTTTTATGCTTTGGGTTAACCTGAAACTACAATGCTATTTTATGCATATACCAAGATGTTAACTCAAAATTTATGCACTTTACTGGTGGTTTCAACCTTCAGGTCTATCAATCAAAAGGAGCAACATCCCAAGAAGCCTATGTCTTATGACCGATGTTATTCAGGCATTCAGTAGTAACATGGCAGAGTTGCACTTCAAAAGCAGCTAAGACATATATTGGATTTTCCTTTAGATGATATGCAATGCTATAGGTTCAATCAAATATGAGTGGTTTAATTTCATTTTAAGATTTGGTAATTGGTACTGAATACTGATGCATACAAAGATGGAAGGCCAAGAAATCAGTGGTTAAAGAACACATTCAATCTAATGTGTTAGCAAGTATGATAGAATATAGGTTCACGCGGAGGTGATGTTGGGACACATCTAACTTATTGATCAAGTCTCTTCAAGCTATTTAAGTTAGAAAGAAGTAAACATGTAATTATTATTTATTTCAGTAGGAAATTTCACATTTTCCTTCTTTTTAGAGATAAGTATCAATAATTGGATTTTCTGTTCCCTATTATGAGTCTTCACATGTGTTGCTTGATTGTATTTAATTAGAGTATTTGTATTTTTTGTGTTTGTATGTTCAATCAAAGGTTGTTGTAATTATTAGTTAAGCAAAGGCTCTTTAGAGCATCTGATCACATGTATACGCTTTATTTTTTCTTTTGTATTTAGTAGAACCAAAGATATCAATCAACAAGTTATTAAATCAATAATGATTTATGAATATGATAATAAAAACATCAATAATATGATTTTTATATTAAGATTGGTTAATAACATAAAAGTTCGGTTTTACCCTTTTGCCTACTTCTGGTTCATTATAGTTGAAATTTTGCATTTTTTTTTTTCATTTTTACCGTTTTGTGTATTTATGGTTGATTAAAACCTTTAAGTATGGCATAAATGTTAATGTTTGCTTATTTTTTGTTCGTTAAAACACATAAGTTTGACATAAATGTTCCACTCACCATTAAATTCACCGACACCGTCACCAAAAAACTTATACAAAATCCGGTTCAACTGTACATGTGTCATTAGAGACAAAACAAAGTACCATTTTTGTAAGGAATATTATATTTTTCAAAAAAAAAAAAAACTAATCATCAAAACAAAATCTCTTATTGACAAAAAACAATTCACTGAAAAGAAATTCATTCGTTGTGGCCGCTTCATTGCATCACCGTTTCCTATAAAATAAACTAAATGCAACAAATAACCATTCCAGAAAAGAAATTAATCGCCAAAAGAATAATCTTCCACCAGTCCATTGTGAAATTAAAACAAAAGCAATATATGACACCAATTAGGAAACTATTCCACCCCACATTTACGTACATAGCTAGAAACTATTCGCCGTAAGGAACTATCTAGCACAAAACAATCCGCTAAAAGCCTGAAACGAACTATATAACACGAATCGCCGCATGAAAACTATTTACTGAAAGAACTATCCGATGCTGCCGCATCGCACGGGTTCCCTACTAGTATATATATATATATATATATATATATATATATATATATTGTAAATAAACCTATGTAATACATAGTCTCACAACTAGTTAATATAATAAGAATTAAGGTCGAGCATTTAGTCTGCATAATCAAACTTGTCACATTTTAATAACATATCATTGTTTTTTTTCCTTATTCATACTATCATTCGGTTATTTATTTATTTATTTTTCTTTCAATCTAAACATCAAATACAAAACTTCAAATTTTAAAGTAAAAGTCAAAGAAGAAATAATTGATATCAAGAAGATTAATACGAACTTGAAAAATTACAAACATTGAAATAACTTGAACACTAATCTGTTGAATCTTCAGATTACATCTAAAACACATATTCAACACACACATGACACGTGAATGCACATAATATACAAAATTGAATTTCATATCTTATTTTCCAGAATAGTGAAAGTATCAAAATACGCTATACACGAATGTCTAGAAACCTTGCACATGATCGCGTAGAGTAAAGCTTTCACTGATTGGATAGGTAAAACACTAAAACCAGATAGTATAAATATATAGATTGAGCGTTAATTACTAACCTTGTGTACTTCATCAAGCCTTTTATTAATCCTTTTCATGAAAACAAAATAAAATCGAGAAGGATGGAGGTATATATGAACCATCGAATTTAAATTTGAAATTGATCATGAAGACATAGTGATAGGGTTTATGGTGCGAGAAAGATGAGATTTACAGAAAATAAGGAATTCAAATACGCGTTGGAATGGTTGAAGGAAAAAATAGAGAATCCACTTCGTAAAATTAGAGGGGTTGAGGCGATAACACGTGACATAAAATGATTCTTTTGTTAGCTACGGTTACAACCAACCCACTAGAAAATTGATACCACCTATGCACCATGTCATTGCTACCACATGTTCACTACCAAACCACTAACCCTTGAAAATGATTACCACTCCACATAATTTGTCTATTTTTTCTTTGAAACTAGATTAAATAAAAATAAAATTTTAAACATTAATAAATTATTTACATTAATTAAAAACCCATTACATTACTTAAAAAGCATATAAATTTAAAACCTAAATTACAAAAAAAAAAAAAAAAAACATAGAAAAGTGATTAAGTGACCACCACTTGTTTATGTTTTTTTTTATATTTTTATTTTTTTATATTTAAATTTTAGGCATTCTGGTGACCACAGTGGACACCACCGGCGACCACAACCTCCACCATTAACCATTTGTTCTCCTTTGTCACTGCAGGTAAGAAAGTTACAATATTGTGGATCTTTTTTTTTCTTGAGATGTTGATTTGTGGTTTTCGATGACAACAACCACCACCAAAGACCACATCCTACTCCGGTGACCACCATAGTCGTTGTTGGTAAGAAATATTCCAACTTTTCATCTTTTATTTTTCTAATTTTGCTAATTTGAAAACAAAAGTGATTAAGTGAAAAGTGTTAAATTATGTATGTCTGTTAGTGTAGTTTTCAATGTTATCATTGGTTAGTGTAGTTATCATTTGTTATCAATTATGTATGAATATGAATATGTGATTAAGTAGTTATCATTTTTTTGTGTTAATTTTGTATTTATGTTAGTGATCAAGTGATAAAGTGTTAAATTGTATATGTATGTTAGGTGATAAAGTGTTAAATTGTATATGTATGTGAGTGTAGTTATCATTTGTTACCATTTGTTAGTGTAGTTATCCATTTGTGTATGAAGACAAATTTGTGATTAAGTTTTGTCCTTTGTTTGTCTTAATTGTGTATGTATGCTAGTGATTAAGCGATAAAGTCTTAAAGTGTCTGTATTTAATTTTATGATAAGTGTTTAGTAATTAAGTGATAAAGTGTTAAATTGATAAAGTGCTTAATTTGTTTCTATTTTCATGATAAATGCTTAATTTGTTTAAATGCTTAATTTGTTTTGTAGTTGAATTCTTAATGAATAGTTGGTATTGGTTTATATTGTAAAGTGTTTCATAGGTAAGTGCTTAATATGTTTTTATTTTCATGATATTATGGTTTGAAAGTTTATAATATTGTTAACGAATTAATTTTAATTATTATGACTTTAGTTTAATAGGTAAAATGATTGTTTAAAGTACAATATTATAATTGAAAAAAAAGTGAATTGTTATAATAGAAAAAAAAAACAAAATAATATTTAAAGCACAATGCTATAATTTAAAAACCAAAATAAAATGCTATAAATATGAAAAAGAAGTGAAAATAGAATGCTTTAATAAACTAACTAATAAAAGTGTGTTGCTATTAAATAAAACCTAACTACCAAGGTTATTAATAGCAACGCACTTTTATTAATTTGTTTATTAAAACATTCTAATTTCATTTCTTCAAGAAGTCATGTAACACCCTGTTTTGGGTCATTTCATATTTTGGGGTCGTGACCCAAAGAACAAGTATCATAAGGCTTCAGACTTAGGGGGAACAGAGGTTTACTCCCATTTGGATGTGAGTAATGTAGATATGTGATCCAATAGTTTGGTTTGCGCTTTGGAGTCAAAGGGTAAAATGGGAAATTAGTGTTACAAACTTCTTTTATGAATTATGGATTTTAGTTCGAAGTGTTTTATGTCAAAAGTAATTAGATAGGGTTTTAGAGATCCTCAATACATTTCCGTGGATATAAAGAACATCAAAATCAGACTTAGAACGAAAAAGTTATGACCGTTTGAAGTTTAGGTGGTTTTGACCAAGATGAGTACGTTGGGCATACAAGGAGGTGTATGTTGGGTGTACTAAGGGAACCCTAATTATGTTGGGAATACCAGGAGTATGCTCCACGTACGAAATCAGTTCCCAAACCCTATTTTCGTGGTTTGCACCCTATTTAAGCACCTTAACTCCCCGAAACCAACTCCATTCTCAACCTCCACCCCTTCCATGAAACTCTAACCATAGTTGAGCCTTGTGAGCTAAAAGAATGTGTTTTTGAGTACTTTGGAGTATGCATGGTGCACCTTAGAGAAGAAGAAACTTATTGGAGAAGTGTTGGTTGCATTGAAGCTTGTAGATTTGGATTTTGTTCACCTTGATCTTTCTTCTATAGGTATAAAGTTTGAATCTTGATGATGCATTTGTTAGATCTAGCTAGTTTTGGGTGTTATGAGCTTTTGGTCATATTAGTGCATAAATTTTAGATATTGAAAGTTTGTGACATTGTTATGGATAAATTTGGAAACTTTATCCATCTAAACATCATTGTAATCTAGATTTGAAGCTTGGAGACTTGGACTTAATGGATTAAGTTGAAAAAGATACAAATTTGGTCCGATTTGATGCTTAAAGGGTAGATCTTGGTGGTTTGGACTATTATAATGGATAAAGATGGAAACTTTACCCATTATGGAGCTTTTAGGTTCCATAAAAATGTGATCTTGATCCTTCTATACCTTCTATGAAAGTGTCAAGACGTCTTAATGGATTAATAAGTTAAAGTTTTGGCGTTTGGACCCTTTTCTAGACATGGAAAGTCATAAAGGAACTTAATGACTTAGAATGATGTTGTGGGACAACGTGACATCCCCAAAATCACGGCCAGAAAGGACCGATTTTATTATGCTTTTAAAATATATTCAGAGTAATCTTTGATTAAAACAGTTGCAAAATTTGTTCCCAAAACAAAACATGATAAAATAGAATTTATCAAAGCATTTCATCGAGAGATGCATTTTCATTATATAACAATATTAGGGATGTCACGTTCTGATAAACAGACCAAAAGCATAAACAACACAATATAGACCTTACAACAATTACATATAACAACAGTTCTAAAATCAAAACATCTTGATAAGTCATCTAACTTATGCTCTCGCGCCACTACCGGTAATATAAACAAAACTGAGTGGGTCAGCTTGGGAGCCTGGTGAGCATATAGGGTTTTCAAGCCACAATAAAAAAATTATATTTAATTCACCAACCAACAATAACCCAATTACCCATTCCTGTTATCCTAACTTTACGTCCCTAAAACAACATCTATTACAAGGGACCTCATCTAGGATTTTCACCGGGATGGACATTACTGCAAGGTGCTTCCTCAGCAATAAAAGTCCTAAAGGCAACCATGAGGGGGATAGAGTACACCGGTGAGCACATCGTTCACAAACACCCACAGGTTATGAGCCTGATAGCGTTCCATAGGACTGTCTAGAAAGAGTCCGTGGTCGTCATCCATACTCCACTGGATAACTAGATCAACAACAACAACATCGAGGCCTCTCATCATTTTATCACACATCAACTATCTACCCATGTGTTCCACCCAACATATTTGTAGATAAAATATACATTTTTATACATAGTTTAAAACCTGTATAACATGTTCATTCAAAACACATTCCAAATAACAGATGAGACACATACACATAACACGTATTTCATAGAGAATAAATTATATCTATGAGTTAGAAGAAAGTGAATATACATTCACACATAAAAACAACCATATATACACATAACACGTATTTCATATCAAATACTTCATAATTATGTGTTACAAGAAAGTAACTATACACTCACTTGATTAGAAGATGATCAGACAAAGCTACGACTTTTAAAGTAGCATTCTTCGGTAAATCTAGAAGAGCTTCACACACCGGGCTTCTCGCAAGCAGAGCTTCGGCTCAGAAACTCTTTTCTTCTCGGGATCTTCAGGTCTTCAGGACTTCCTTCGGGTCTTGGCATAATACCAGGGCTTCGGGGGTATTTCTTTGAACGTAAATCGATGTAATACGGGTGAGAGAGAAGAGATTTGGCAACCACAAACGACTGCCCCTTCAAATCTATTTATAGGGCTGTTTTCTCAATTTTCACGTCGTGAACAATGCTCCCACGTAGTAGGCATAAACGTCATTGCATGCGTCATGGTCCACTTGCTCTGTCAGCCTCCAGAAGGTGTTCGAAGCCAGTACACATCGTGAACACTGTTTTTACATCGTGGTCTCTGACAGTTTTGGGGTTTCGCACCCCGAACTTCATAAATTCATAACTTTCGCATACAAACTCCGTTTTCGACGTTCTTTATATTGACACGTAGGTAAAAACAAGATATACAACTTTCATTTAGACTTGACGTCCGTTTTCGTCTGTCTTTTCACCGTTGGACTACTATCGAGGAGATATTCAATTCCCATTTAGATTGTTTCGGCTAAATATTGCTCGATCTCATATTTGAACTTCAGGTTGTACACTGCTAAGCCGAAACTTCGAAAAATCATAACTTCTTCATACGAAGTCATATTTAGACATTCTTTTTATGCATGCTCTCAGTTTAACATATTTTATGAATTTCGTTTAGATCACTAAGGATGAATACCGTTCTAACGTAAATTCACATTTTACGTCATTCAACATCGTACCGGTTCTGTCGCGAAACTTCGACATGTCATAACTTCTTCGTTATAACTTGAATTTCGGCATTCTTTATATATTCGGAAAACTTGTTACGACCACTAACACATCCTTCATAGATATCGAGTTTATCTAACATTTCATTTTGATTCTTATTTTTATCCTTAATTCATTTAAGTCACACAATTAAGCACAAAACACATAATACTCAAATAATATATTCTTATTATTTCCAAATGAGTTACAAAGGCTAACCTAGACTATTACATCATCATAAATTCCTAGCCTGGAAACACAGGCGTTACAATTCTCTCCACCTTAGGATGATTCCGTCCCCAGAATCACACATCAACAAACAAATGCGGATAATGACTCATCATGTCACTCTCCGTCTCCCATGTGAGATTTGACCCATTCATATGTTTCCAACGGACAAGCACCAATTCGACCATCTTTCGTCATAATTTCTTAGCCTTTCAGTCAATGATTGCCTTAGGTTCTTCAATCAACCTCTTGTTCTCATCAAATCTTAACTCAGAAATCGGAATTATGTTAGGAACTTCTCCCGTGAACTTCCTTAGATAACACACATGAAAAGTGTTATGAATACCATTCAGTTCTTCGGGTAATTCAAGATTTTAAGCTTGGTTCCCAACCCTCTAAAGACCTTTAAACGGCCCAATAAACCTTGGACTTAACTTTCACCTTTTACCAAATCGTATAAGTCCCTTCCACGGTGAGACTTTGAGCAAAACCGAATCTCCAACTTCAAAAGTCATCGGTCTTTGCTTATTGTCAGCATAGCTCTTTTGACGATCCTGAGTTGCTAACATTCTCTCCCTAATTATTTTCAACTTTTCAGCAGTTTAATGGACTATCTCCGGTCCCATAAACTGCTTTTCCCTAGCCTCAAGCCTACAAGACGACGTACGACACTTTTGTCCGTTTAAAGCTTGACAAGGTGCCATCTTTATGCTCGAGTGGAAACTATTATTGTAGGAAAATTCTACCAAAGGTAAATGTTCATCCCAGTTACCTAGGAATCTAGAGTACATTCTCTCAGCATATCTTCAAGTGTTTGTAACGTTCGTTCACTCTGACCATCAGTCTGTGGATGGTAAGTTGTACTCAAACACAACTTGGTACTCAATTCCTCTTGTAGACTTCTATAAAATCGCAAGGTGAAACGTCTGTCACGATCTAACACAATCATTAACGGAACACCATGAAGCCTTACAATTTCTTTCATGTAAGAAATCGCAAGCTTATCCATAGAACATTTCTCATTGGCTACTATGAAGTGCGCACTCTTAGTGATGCGATCAACGAGTTCCCAAATCATGTCGTGAACATTCTTTGTTTTGGGCAGTTTAGTGACAAAATCCATAGCAATGTCTTCCCATTTACCCATAGGCACATGTAACAGTTCTAAACTCCCGTACGGTTTCTGATGTTGTGTCTTAACTCTTGCACAAGTCACACACTCTACCACATGCTTTGCAACATCAAGCTTCATCGTCGGCCACCACTAGTAGGATTTCAGGTCCCTATACATTTTAGTGCTACCGGGATGAATCGAGTACATCGTCTTGTGAGCTTCTTCCATCAGAAGATATCTGACTCCTCCTGTCTTAGGTATCCAAATCCGATCTTGGAACACCTTCAGTCCATGACAGTTTATACCCAACACTAATGTTTTGCCCAAACGTTCCTCCTTTCGGTCATACTTCTCAGAAGCTTCCTCTTGAGCTTTCTTTATACTCTCCACAGTTGTCGAGACAACTTCTATTCTCAACGCTCTTGGCCTTTTTCTTTCGTGATTGACTTTTCGACTGACGGCATCAGTAACAACATTAACTTTACCAGGGTGGTAAATTATCTCACAGTCGTAGTCCTTAAGTAACTCTAGCCAACGTCGTTGCCTCATATTCAATTCTTTCCGACTAAATAGATATTGGAGACTCTTATGATCAGTGAAAAGTTTGCACTTTGTGCCATACAGGTAATGCCTCCATATTTTTAGAGCGAAAACTACCGCCGCCAACTCTAAATCATGAGTGGGGTAGTTCTTCTCGTGCTCTTTCAGTTGTCGAGACGCATATGCTATCACCTTTTCTCTTTAGGTCAAAACACAGCCCAATCCAACACCAAACGCATTGCTATAAACAGCAAAGTCTTCAACTCCATCGGGTAGAGAAAGAATCGAGGCCTCACATAGCTTCTTCTTTAGCTTCTCGAATGCTTCTTTATGCTTATCACTCCAAGCATAAGTAGCTCCTTTGTGGGTCAAAGCTGTCAATGGAGTAACGATTGAAGAAAAGCCGTGGATATCAGAGCCTTGGTTTGAGGGATTCATGCATACTCTCGAGTGTGTTTGAACTCAAACTGAGGATTTCGTAAAATTTTCCATAAGAATTTGATTTTCTAAGAAAGTTTTTAAAAGAAAATGGGGTGCGATGCGTACAATCAATTGAGCTCAACTAAGTTTTTCCAAAATACACACGTGTGTTATATGATTGATGTTTGATGTGAGTATATGATGATTGCTTGCTAGAATAAGGCTAAGGATCCGCTCAGTGTTGCATGGTAGGATGCCTAATTAGGAGAGATTCCTTTTGTAATACCGTAAATTTTCAAACAAATTTTTTTCATTTTTAAAACCACATAATTATCATTATCACATTTCAAAAACCATAATCGCCTCATTGTCAAAAACACAAAACCATAATTTTTTAAATAAAAATCTAGGATCCTCAAACATAACTCCATCTCTAGTGTACAATCAAGCCGACACCCTTCCGTGATCCTGAGAAGTACCTGAAACACATATCACATAACACGGTAAGCATGAAGCTTAGTGAGTTCCCCAAAATACCACACACATCTCATTAGCCTCTCATGGCTATATCTCGAATAAGACCCTATGGTCAATGTGTCATAGTGGATACCCTCCGGTCCCACAACTCGGGTGGACCCTCCAGTCCTAACTCAGTAAAGCTCTGAATAATACACAACATAAATCATAGAGACATACTGCATGATATCACAATACTCAATATAAGCATACAAGACCCTCCGGTCACACAAAGTTACCACTCATGATAAGTATATTGAGAAGACTCACCTCGTAAGTAAGCAAAGAAACCGTGTACCCCCGGAATGGTCTAATCTTCGCCTACATGCCATAAGAATCTCTAATTAAAACTTAAATCACAACTCTTAATGAACTAAGCTATCCCCTCTCTCTAACTCTTGGGATGGGTAAAAGACCATTTTACCCCTCCATGGTCTCCATAATCCATGTCTTGACCAAACCCTTAAAGTCAACAAAAGTCAACACTCGAGTCAACAGTCCATGTTGTCCCAACTCATCGAGTGCATCTATGCGACTTGTTGAGTTCCTTTGTTTTCTCAGAGATATAATGAAAGTCTAACTCAACTCATCGAGTTGAATCATCAACTCGTCGAGTTACAACGTGTCCAGACTCATTGGGGAAAACCCTAACTGACTCATCGATTCCACTCACCGACTCGTCGAGTCCCTTCAGTCCATTTCCTTATTTAGACGATTTTAGGCAGAAGTGATGTCTCATACTTTGGATCTAACCTTCTAAAGCTCACTTATCACGTAAAGCTGCAAGCTTTACATTCATGCCTGACATCTAGGGCTCAAAATGCCAAAACAAGCTTTGTAAAGGGTCTCATGCATGGAAACTTTCCCAAACATGATAAAGCTTGGATCTTTTGGCTCATGGGACCTCAATATGTCCAAATCTAGAGTCTCAACTCCATGAAAAGCTCATAACACTCTAGAACTCCAATAAGGATGTGAAAAGGCTATAAACTCTCTAAAAACGAGATCTAACCAAACAATGAGCAAGATGGTGACTTTTTACCTTCAAACAGAAGCTAGGAATGAATGAACACCGGATCTAAAAGCTCTTTCTCATCCAAAGTCTTTTTCTCTTCAAATTTCCCATACGAATGCACTAAAACTCACAATATTAGCCTCTCTTTCTCACATACAAGGTTATAGATCGATTAGGGTTTCTCACAGTGTAGTAGGGTGATAACGGAGGCGGTGATGAGGGCTTAAGGTCCTTCAAATAGGACACAAACCGGGAAAATTAGGGTTTCCTCACTCAGCTCCTACTCATTGAATCGGGGTTGTATGACTCGTCGAGTATATTCTAAAATCCCACAGCCATAGTATTCCCCAATTGATGAGTTGGTGCTCCCCAACTAGTCGAGTTATCCTGTGAAAATGAGTAAAATAAATCAAATGTCATACCTGGGAGTTAGGATGTTACAATTCTCCCCCACTAGAATTAGACTTCGCCCTCGAGGTCATCCTTCGGAAACAACTCGGGGTACTGCTCTCACATCTCAAACTTTGGGTCCCAAGTCCACTCGGACCCCTTCTGATGCTGCCACTGAACCTGAACTAATGGCACCTCTTTATTCCTCAGGACCTTCACCTTCCGATCCAAGATCGCTATCGGCCTCTTAATATAGTTTAGGGGGTCATCAACTTGAATGTCCTCTAAAGGGACCACTGTCGTTCATTGGCTACACACTTCCTCACCTGGGACACATGGAAGGTGTTATGAATCTAGCTCAACTCTGTAGGCAGCTTTAACTAATAAGCTACCTTCCCCACTCGAGCGGTCACTCTGAAAGGACCTATCTATCTAGGACCCAAATTTCCCCAATTCCTGAATCGGATTATCCCTTTCCATGGGGATACCTTCAGGAGGACAAAATCTCCAACCTGGAACTCTAGCTCGGATCATCCCTGGTCTACGTAACTCTTCTGATGACTTTGGGCCGTCAATAACCTCTGTCTGACCTTCTGAATCTGCTTAGTTGTCTTGGGCACTATCTCAGTGCTCCCCATTACTCCCTGTCCTACCTCTCCCTAACAAATGGGTGTTCGACATCTACTCCCATATAAAAGTTCGAAGGGAGGGATACCGATACTATAATGACGACTGTTGTTGTATGAAAACTCATCCAAGGTGTGACATCCACATTTTCACGGCCAGAAAAGACCGATTTGTTTATGCTTTATTTTCAAACCAGAGTAAGTTTTTAAAGAAAAGTGTTGCGGAATTTGTCCCCAGAAAAACATGATAAATATGTTATCAAGGCATTTTCGAAGAAATGTATTTTATTCATTCTAAAAATTTGGGATGTTATGATCGATACAAAAACATAAGCATAAATAGAACTTACATTCATTTACACTAGTGATTTACATCTCCTTTAATCTCTCAGTGTAATGCGGCTTCGAATCGGCACCTGTAATAAAAATAAACTGAGTGGGTCAGGTTGGGAAAGCTGGTGACTACATAGGGTTTTCAACCCAAAATAATAAAGTTATTATATTTTATCATCAAAAAATTAAGCCAATTACCCATCATCATTAACTTCTTTATTTATGAAGTATATACCCTAAGAATTATTTACCACTCATTCCTAAGGAATAGGCACGAAGTACATCATCGTCAGGGTTTATACAACAAGTACTAAATCCATTGTTGTCAGGATTTATCCAATGGGTGCTAAGTCCAGAGCTCATTTATCGGCAGTATTATTTCTGGTAATCCACCCGAAATACATGTCAATGGGTTTTTAGAGTACATCGGGTGAACATATCATTCACAACACCTACAGGTTGCGAGTCTGCAAGTGTTCCACGAACCATCTAGAATAATCCATGGTTGTCATCCATATTCTGCTAGATGATGGTTCCAACGTTTGGGTAAAGGCTTTTCTCACTTTTCACCTCTCACCCTCATTTCATGATCTATATCAACGTTCATATCATATTCCAACTCATTTTTCATCACACACTAACTATTTCATCTATCCATGTTTTACCCAACATATCTGTAGATAAAAATACAGATATAGTTTAAAACATGCACAAAACATTCAATCAACACCCATCTCAAATAAACAAACAATCTATATATATATATACACACACACACACACACATAGCATATATTTTATATAAAATACTTCGTATCTATGTGTAAGATGAAAGTGACTACACACTCACCTGATAAGATTGTAATTGAACATCACTTCGTCCCTTAAAACAATCTTTTTCGTTGAAACCGAGATGCTTTCTAAAAAAACCGGGCTCTACGCAAGTAGAGTTTTGACTTGAAAAACTATTTTTCTCGGAGACTTCGGGCACTCCAGGGTTTTCTTCAGGTGCTAGGATGGTACCCTAGGCTTCTGGGGGTTTTAGTGTAGTTTAAGAGAGAGTATAGGGTGGAAAAGTATAACTTTTGTAACACATTTCGGGGCAGCCTCACACTTCTATATATAGGTGGATTTTTGGTCTCTCACATCATGAGAATTCATTGCTCACATCGTGATCCATGGCTGATCATCTCCTAGCTTCACCATCTACATTCTAGGCTTGCATGGTGTTCGTTTGACTCCTCACATCGTGAGAAATCCAATGCTTACGCCTTGAGCTTTTGACTTATCTCTCCATAGACTTTGAAATGTGGCGTTTTGGCTAATCACGTCGTGAATATTGATGCTTACATCGTGAGCTCAGTCAGATTTAGGGTTCCTAACACATGTCATGCTCTCAGACAGCTACTTCTTCGGAATGCCATAACTTTTGCATACGAGCTCTGTTTTTGACATTCTTTATATCCACGCGTAGGTGGAGATGTAGTCTACAACATTCTTTTAGATCACTAAGGCTCAAAAGTACTTTATCATAAACTTACTTTTTACGATTCCCGATGTCGTGTTGGTTTTGTTGTGAAACTTTGACAGGTCATAACTTCTTCGTTATAAATTGGATTTCAGCATTATTTAATACGAAACCTTGTGACATTTACTAAGACTTAGTTAAGATTTTTTTATTCTAAATAATCCTCTATCAAAAATTCATTTTTTTGACGCTTATTGTCTCTAAATTGACTAGCCCGAATTTGCAGGCGTTACAACTATATCCCCCTTAGGATGATTACGTCCCAGAATCATCAACGAAACAGGGCTTGTATAATGACTCCATACATTATCTTTTCATCCTAGATAAATTGTAACTTCTATGTTCCTTCGAATGAGTATCTAAGTGTTAGACTTCTTGATTGCAGGCTGTGCTAAATCTTGCACCCGCTCTTTATCTCGCGTTGGACTTTCAGTCGTAACCTTCGAGTTACATAATCCTTACTGAAGAATCCTTCTTCTTCTTAAAAGAATTAAGATAAATTCTTTCCTTCATTTATCGTAGCAGACTGATGGTTTATGTTCTAACGACTTCTCATTGTATGATGCAACGCTTAGACTGAAGTCTCTTAGAGTTAAATTCCATAATGGAATATATCTTCCTTCATGTTCTAATGTGATATAATCACGTTTTAGCATGTAGCATTTCTAGCTATATACTTCATACTTAAAGGATGGTCGCGATACTTCTATTGATCGCTTTGATTATCTTTCACTTCAATCTTCTGGCTTAATTCGGACGTTACATCGATCTTGGTTCTCTAAACCACGTAACATACTCGTCTTAGTCGGACTCGATTTGGTATGACCACTAGGGTCGGAAAAACAATCATCTTCTTAGTCATTACCAAAATGATGGTAACAATCGTCTTCTTAGTCATTACCGAAATGATGGTAACAACATATTTGAACAAAACAGAATCAACAACTAGCTTCTTGGTAACCTTGTGACTTGTCCTGATCTAAGTGCGAGTGCTGTGCTTCTGGTAGTATAGGCCTCTATTACCATTCACACCTACTCATACTCGTCCCAAGTATTGTCTCGCAGTCCCCAAGTCCTAAAATCATAGAACAATTTAACACCTACAAATGTGTCCACATAATCATAACAATTTCCTTGGACTCTACCAGGACTTCTTCCATGCGTATCTTCAATAATCAATTCTTATTCAACTCGGTTAGTGATCAACACTTTAGACGATGTGATAACTCTATGGATTATACCAAAATTTATTTCTTTCTGCCAATCGAAAGTGTACTTCTACCATACTAGATATATTATTTATTAGATACATTCTAAAGACAAGATACCTTTCTTACGATATCTTCCGATATGTATCATTTACTATCGTAAGCCTTCTCCTTTCCTCTGTTTTCTTAGTCTATCATGGTTCACATCATTTCCTGAACTTCTTCCACCGTGATAGGTTTGGGTGCAAGCGCAACGAACGATGCATGTCCCATCACATTCTTAGGCTCAGGTTGTCGTCTTCCTCGGATATTTTCTAGTCTGTCTTCAACATGATGTTTTGTACACCCAAGTAGACGTTTGGTATATCGAGGCAAGAATTTAAGTTAGGAAAGCTTTATTTACGATAGACATTTAAATATCCTTATTACTCCGAAAAGTTACACGCCAGTTCTAATATCATAATTAAATGTTTAGAAATCTGAAAACATTAAGTTTCCAGATCCGATCGGCAACAGACCATAGATCTAATCAAATAATAGCATATAAAGAATTTTAGCACATAATATCATTTTAGGCATCTTTCCTAAAATTAACTAGTGCTCGTGTCCTAAATATAGAAGACACTCATCTCACAATCTTCTCTTATCATTCTATGTTGAAGTCTAGAAATCCTAAGAATTCCTAGTTCACTTAAACTAATGCTCTGATACAACTGTGACAACCTAATTTTCACGACCAGAAAATACCGATTTGTTTATGCTTTATTTTCAAATCAGAGTAACTTTTTAAAGAAAAGTGTTGTGGAATTTATCCCTAGAAAAACACGATAAATATGTTATCAAGGCATTTCCGAAAAAATGTATTTTATTCATTTTAAAAATTTGGGATGTCATCGTGAATACAGAAACATAAGCATAAACAAAACTTACATTCATTTACACTAGTGATTACATATTCTTTAATCTCTCAGTGTAATGTGGATTCGTATCGATACCTGTGATACAAATAAACTGAGTGGGTCAGGTTGGGAAACCTGGTGAGTATATAGGATTTTCAACCCAAAATAATAAAGTTATTATGTTTTATCATCAAAAAATTAAGCCAATTACCAGTCACCACAATCTTCTTTATTTTTGAAGTATATACCATAAGAATTATTTACCACTCATTCCTAAGGAATAGGCACGAAGTACATCATCGTCAGGGTTTATACAACAAGTACTAAATCCATAGTTGTCAGGATTTATCCAACGGGTGCTAAGTCCATAGCTCATTTATTGACAGTATTATTTTTGGTAATCCACCCGAAATACATGTCAATGAGTTTTTAGAGTACACCGGGTGAACATATCATTCACAACACCTACAGGTTGGAAGCCTACTAGTGTTCCATGAACCATCTAGAATAATCCATGTTTGTCATCCATACTCTACTAGATGACGGGGCCAACGTTTGGGTAAAGGCTTTTCTCACTTTTCACCTCTCACCCTCATCTCATGATTTATATCACCTTTCATATCATATTCTAACTCATTTTTCATCACACAATCTAACTGTGTCTTACCCAACACATTTGTTGATAAAAATACATATATAGTTTCAGACCCGACCCAATACCTAGGCGAGATGGGCTAAAGCCCAGGGCAACATTTTATAAGGGGCATCATATTAATTTTATCCAGTACGTCGTAGTTATATTTATGTTTGGCCCAAATAATTTAGCCCAAGATTTCTGTGAAGACGACACTGACTGGACTCTGGAGCCTGGAGGCAAGCCACATGCGTGAATCGACGTTAGAGATGTCATCCGCATTTGGAATGCCTAGAACAATGAACTTTATAGAAATCGAGGAGTTCGACTGCTTCTTTAAATATGTTCGTTCTAAAATAATCTCTATATTTTGATTTCTCTTACTCTCCTGTTTATGATTTCCGTTTTTGGCGATTCCTAAGAGTTGAAGTTCGAACTAAATTGCCAATCTCGTATTTTTTATTCCTAATTCTGATTTCTCGTATATTTTAGGACGATTCTACTTCAGTTGGAGGTTGATTGTTCAAAGTTTTAGGTATTTATTTGTTCTATTATCATATTATCCTATTTCTGATTCCTGTTTTGTTCAAAATTTACATGTTTGATTTCACATTTATTCTCCCATTCTTCTGTTTCCAGATTTGTAGTTTGCTTCAGGAGTAATTGTATAGCCTATAGGAGTTTAATTTTGTGCTAAAATTTTGAGTTCGAAACCTGAAAGAAGTTCACTGTCACGATTTCAAATTTATGATGTGTACTTTTTTCAGTTTCATGAGTGTTGTAGTTTATGATTATAATTAGTGGTTATCTATTTCTTATTTAGATTGAAACTACCCAAACTTTGATTATCGATTCGATTTTAAATAGTTTTATTTTTTGAAAATTGTAAAATTGTTTGAATCCATGTGTAATGGGTATTTTGCTATTCTGTGAACCTTATAATTTTGAACCTGTTAGCCTAAGTACCGGTGTATTTATGAACCGGTTTGCCAAATACTCATGTAAATTGTGAATTTGTGAATTAGTTTGCCAAATGCTAGTCCATTATTTGTGATTTTTTTGTTAAGTACTCATGTTATTGTGAATTTTGATTATACACCAGACATAACAAAAAATTCCGAATTTCAATATGAATTTGGACATTCTCTTCCCAAATACTAGTCCGTCCAGCTTATAAAATATATGCTGATTTTGTTTGCCAAAATTCTGTTTATGTTCAAATAATTTGATTGACCGATACAAATTTTTATTAAGTATTGACTAATTCCATAAACAAATTTATTTATGTGATAATCTTGATTGTCAAATTCAAATTTCTGTTTAAATAAAGGTTGATTACACTTTGATTCTATAATACTTGTAACATATGTGCTGGAAAACCAATGAACCGACCCTGATCATATCTACATTTATAGGGGCATAAATTTTTTATCTCACTCTGGGTAGTAAAAAACAATGGACCGGCCCTGTATAGTTTAAAATATGTACAAAACATTCATTCAACACCCATCTCAAATAAAAAAACTATATATATATATACACACACACACACACACAACACGTATTTTATATAAAATACTTCGTATCTATGTGTAAGATGAAAGTGACTACACACTCACCTGATAAGATGGTAATTGGACAACACTTCGTCACTTAAAACAATATTTTTCGATGAAATCGGGACGTTTTCTCAAAAACCGGGCTCTACGCGGGCAGATTTTCGAATTGAAAAACTCTTTTTCTGGGAGACTTCGGGTTCTCTGGGGCTCTCTTCAGGTAAAACATTTCGGGATAGCCTCACATTTCTATTTATAGGTGGATTTTTGGTCTCTCACATCGTGAGTATTCATTGCTCATGTCGTGAGCCATTGCTGATCATCTCTTAGCTTCGCCATCTGCTTTCTAACCTGCATGGTGTCTGTTTGAATCCTCATGTTGTAAGAAATCCAATGCTCACGTCGTGAGCTTTTGACTTATCACTCCGTAGACTTGCCATGTGTATTCTAGCTTTGAAATGTGGCGTTTTAACTCCTCACATCGTGAATATTGATGCTCACGTCGTGAGCTCAGTCAGATTTAGGGTTTCTGACACGTGTCATGCTCTCAGACAGCTACATCTTTGGAATGCCATAACTTTTGCATACAAACTCTATTTTTGATGTTCTTTATATCCATGTGTAGGTGGAGACGTACTCTAGAAATTTATTTTAGATCAGTAAGGCTAAAAAGTACTTTATCATAAACTCACTTTTTACGCTTCCTAGTGTCGTGCCGGTTTTGTCATGAAACTTCGACAAATCATAACTTCTTCGTTATAAATCGGATTTCAACATTCTTTATATGTACGGAAACCTTGTAACATATACAAATACTTAGTTAAGATTTTTTATTCTAAATAATCCTCTATCAAAAATTCATTTATTTGACACTTATTGTCTCTAAATTGACTAGTCTGAATCTACAGGCGTTACACAAGGGAAAATAAGTATCCCAACTTCCACCGAAGTCCATAACACATGCACCTAGCAATTCCTCGAGCGTATGAATTGTCCACTCACTTTTCCCGTATGTCTGTGGGTTGTAGGCTGTACTGAAATGCCGTCGGGTACCCAACTCCTCATGAAATTTCTTTCAGAACCTGGAAGTAAATCACACATCTCAATATGACAATATTGATGTTGCCACCCCGTGGCGTACCACCACCCCTCGAACGTAGATCTTGACCAATTTGTCAGTAGAATAACTCTCACTTATAGCCAGAAAGTGAGCACTCTTCATCAACCGTCTACAATCACCCATATTGGGTCAATCCCACGCGCAGTCCTTGGTAACTTGGTGATAAAATCCATGGAGATCTGTTCCCACTTACACTGGGGAACCTCCAAAGGCTGCAGCTGGCCATGGGCATGCTGTTGCTCTACATTGACCCGACGACAGGTCAAGCATCTCTCGACTACCCACTCACATCTCTCTTCATACAAGGCCACCAATAATCCCTCTTCAGATCCAAATACATCTTGGTGGCCCCTGGATGGATCGAGAATCTCGATCTATGTGACAACCCGGAGTTTTTTAGATCAAGTAAGATCTAAACCCTAGCCAAGTACAGGTGATACCACATTTCAATCCTTGTTGCGTTCTATCATGTTTAGCCTTTAGAGCATGTTTATAAGCTAGTAACTAAGTATAAATTGAAACATAGTTGGCGTTAAGCAAGTATAAATGAACATAAGTTAAAAGGGTAAGGTTTAAACCATAAATAAACACCCCATAATAGAATTTTCGGCTCAGGGTTCTAGAAACCATGAGTTTTCAGTTTAAAGATTAAAAGATCTTCTAGTTTGTGGTCCTAAAAGTCTAAAGCAATTAGGTTTTTGGCCATTTGAATCACACAAATGGGTTTTCGGTTTTACTATGGCCGAAAACTCATTTTGAGGCCCATTAAGGACCGAAATTGAAAGATCATCGCTTTCATAATTTAAAAAATATTACTCCGAAACATGCTACATGCATATTCATAAAATAATATTTTACATTGATAATTACAAAAGACTTGATATAAACTGACAAGTTTTTAATATATTACATAACTACCCAGGATATTTTTTTTATACAAACATAAACCCAAGTGCGAAAGTAATAGCATAAACAATTCTAAATCTTCCGACAATATATAACTATACTGGTTGCGTATCTGCTGCAATTGTTAAGCATTAAGAGGGTAAGCAGTGACACTTTGTGAGTTCAATAATAGATACAATATAACGTTATGCCATATATAGTTCAATATGGCAGAAGCAAAGAGGAACAAGGAACAATAAAATTATATGTGAATCATGCAACAAGCTTTCCATATCAATCAATGAGACATAACAATTTCAACACTTCATATATATCAATAAAACTTCAGCCCAAATGGCACAGACAATACTGAGGAATATCATTTTGCTAGAATATCCAGGCTTTCAGCTTTATCTTAGCATATTGCCTATGCCAAAGTGATGCCTATGTCATACACTTAATAGTCAATGGTACATACAAATACCCAAGTGATGCTTATGTCATACACTTCGTGGTCAAAGGTATAGCCTTGCTGTCAAAATAGCAGAAATAATAACACGAGATGATAACACGGAGAAGTACATAACATATATAACACATAACATACCATTGTTCTTATATAATGAACTTACCTTGAAATAACCGTGGGTTAAAATATTAAGTTCGGCAGCACTTTGGCTCTAAATATGACTTTCTGTGACGAAATCGGGATTTTAGTTGAAAACCGGCCTTACACGGGCAGAGTTTTGACCTGAAAATATAATTTTCTCTGGAACTTCGGAGCGTCGGGACTTGCTTCGGGTGTCGGGAATGATACTGGGGCGGGGGGGGGGGGGGTTAAAAGTGGGTAAAAAGGGGTTTAGAGAGTGAGAGATATAAGAGAATGTAACATAAAACCGGCTGACTTCGCATCCCTTTTATAGGGTTCGAAGCTGCTGACTACGTTGGGTGTAGTCCTCGGTACGCTGGACGTACTGCAAGGTAGTCTACTACGCTGAGCATACCCCTTGTACGCGGGGCGTAGAGGCTTAGTGTCTTCGAATGTGTCAAATGTACGAGATACGTGGCATTCGAGCGAAGACTGGCGACGTGGCTGATCTTTGACCTTGAACACGTGTACGCTGGGCGTACTCTGAATTTCCAAACTTTAAAAATTCGCATTTTTTGCATACGAGCTCTGTTTTTGACGTTCTTTATATCCACACGTAGGTGGGATTATTCTCTATAACTTTCGTTTAGACTCCGTCGGGTAATTTTGAATTCATTTTTAATAATATGTTTTTAACAAGCCAAGACAGGTAAAGTTCGTTAAAAAATTATAACTTTTTCATCCGATGTCCGTTTTCGTCTGTGTTTTTACCGTTGTACTCCTATTGAAGAGACCTTCGTTTCCCGTTTAGGATGCACCGGCTAAAAATACTCGATCTTTATTTCAAGTTTTGAGCTATCTACTGCTATACCGAAAATTAGAAAAATCATAACTTACTCATACAAAGTCAGATTTGGATGTTGTTTTTTATGAAAATTCTCGGTTTAACGAATACTATGAATTTTATTTAGATCATATAGGCTAAAAATTAGTTTTTCAAAAACTCACATTTTTTACGTCATTCGGCATCGTGCCGGTTTTGTTGCGGATCTATGATTGGTCATAACTTCTTCATTATAACTGACATTTCGATGAGGTTTTCACTTAAATGTTTCTACCGAAATTATCTACAACTTTCAATAATAAAATTTGATGTATTTCAAATTTTATATTTTTGTTAAATTTCAATATTTTCTTTTTGATTGTAATCTATAAGACTTCCAAACTTTCCGAGTGATTCTAAATATAGTTTTACTTGAATTCTAGTAAAAACTATTATTGTTAGAACTCAATACTCATAAACATATAATATTTCATAATATTACTTACTTTTTAAAATTACAAAACATGATTTCAAAACGTGTATGTTACAGAAAATTCCTTTGATTTTCATGGAACTTGGCCGAAAACACCCTCTTAATATCTAGATATCTTTGCTAATTTAGCTTCCCAATGAGATAATTCTAATAACCAACATAAACATCAACTCAACTCTTATCTCATTTCTCATATATAATAAACGCATAAGAAGCCATTTATTCATTCACAGCAAAGTTTCTTCATCTTCTCTCTCAAATAGAAAACCACATTTCTTTCATTCTCAAGAATTAGAACAAACTTTTAGGGAGTTATGCTTCAAAGCTTCAACCTTCAATCTTCATCTTTAAGATATTTTGGTAAGTATTATTCATATTACTTAGTGTTTAAGAAACACTTGTGTTATTAAGATCATATTATTCATACACTATTGTGTGTTTAAAACCATTAGGATCACGACATCTTTCTCGTAATCCGGCCCGAAGGTCACCATTTATATCCCGCTATCAAAACTGTTATCACACATAAGGTGAGTTCATACCCTAACACTTTTCCAAACTTATCTATGTTTTAAGGGGGGGGGGGGGGGGGAATACAAGTAAAACACAAGAATTATTGTGTTTAAAAATATAAATCGTTTATTACGTTCTTTTATACTTTATAAACCCTTTACGTGAAAATGCTAAATAAACATTTTTTTTACCAAACTTACAAACTTTTAAAATTGTTAAAAGACCAAGGTTTTGTTACGCAATTTATACGCTTATAAACTATAATAGGTATTGTTTATGGAACTTTCAGACTATTTTACTAAGTAGGAAAACGATATGGAAACAAACATATAAATTATAATATGTATAAATTATGAGTCAGTTCAGAAAGCTTATCATCTTAAATATGTATAAACAAAAATTACATTTTATTTACTAAAACATTTTTCACTGTATTACTCGTGAACTCGTTGAAGTAATAAATTGTGAGACACGTCTTCGTGTACTTATCTAAGTACCAACAGAAGCCCCGACTTATTAACAAGAGTCTCCTGGAGGGAGAGCGTGAATTTGTGTATAAATCTATATGGTACTAAAAATCCCACACCGTGAGTGTTAGCTACATTTATTTAGTGGTGAAAAATGTCATTAACGGTACCGAAGTCCGAAGAATGTAGTATCAAGATATTATTCATATTAGTATGGTTATAAGAACTCACATGGAGAAAACAACGACACATTTACGTAGTAATATACTTTCAAATAGTCTTAAGGAGTAATAACTCTGTGATTACTTGGGATATACTTTAGGGTTATATATAATGAAAGACCGATAGAATGGGGAATGTGTGATTTCCGCCTTACATCCTTTTCCTTGTTTGGATGTGGACTTAAGGTAGAATCACACAATCAACCGTCCGTCCGATCTAGATTTTATATATATATATATATATATATATATATATATATATATATATATATATATCATGTTTGTACTAAGTAATCATAGGATGGTATTAACATCACATCTAGTTTACAGAGCAAACACATCTTCAGCTAGTTTTACTTGTGAATAAAACTACATATTATTAAATTAGGTATGGAAATTATACTTGTACTTTCTGGTCTTGGAACATTTAAGACTATAATTCAGTTTTATGGAAAATATAGGATTTTCTGGGATAAACATCATCATTTTAGAAACAAACCAGTATAACATAAAGGACCTCTTAATGGTCAGTTTTATGGTTCCTTAGTTTATACATCCGAGTTATATATAATGAAGAGCCGATAGATAGTGGAAGATTTGATTTCCGCCTTACTTCGTTTTCCTTGTTTGGATGTGGACTTAAGGTAGAATCACACAATCGACTGTCCGTCCGTTCTTGATTATATAATAACATGTATAAAATAATTGATCACAGAAGGAATTTAGGAACATATTTACAAAAGGTTCAATACTTAGTTACAAACTTGTACAACATAAACAACCCTTGATTGTTAATTCTAGGATTTCTTAGCTTATACATCAGGTTTATACATAATGAAAACCCAATTGACAGGGGCATGTGTGATTTCCGCCTTACTTCATTTTCCTTTTTTAGATGTGGACTTAAGGTAGAATGACACAATCGAATGTCCGTCCGGTCTTGATTATATATAACATCTATAAACTAAGTGATCATAGAAGGAATGATATGGTTATATTCTTATTAAGAAAATATAGGATTTTTTGGAGGAACACATAAACATATTCAAAGAACAAAAAATATTTCTTTTCAAACAAAAATGCTTATGAACTCACCAACATAAATGTTGACACTTTTTCAAACCACTTGTATTCTCAGGAAATTACTAGACAGGTACTCTCTCACAGGCGTTACGAAGATGGAGCATAGTAACATCACGTCTTGTATTTTGTTATAGTTTTAATGTTAAACAATAAATGTTTTGAACACAATGTAAATAATATGTTATAAATATAATAGATGTTGTTGCTTTGATTACTATTATACATTTGTTGTGGTACTGTACATGACGTCCTCCGCCCCCAAATGTTTTCGCAGTTCCGGTTTGGGGTGTGACAGATTGGTATCAGAGTATTGGTTATAGTGAACTCAGTATATCAACTCATAAAAGATATAAAACTATAAATACAATGGGTTAAAAACACTCTGACCAAGGGTTATACTTTTTGAATATATCAATATTTTTATAAAAGTATACATACATGCATATACATATACTAGAACACATATCACAAGAAGAACAAAACAAAAGTTTTTAGATGTTGGACACTATATTCAAACCTAAACAGTTATGTAATCATATCTAGAATAAATATAGCCTGATCAACTACATTTATTTAAGATATGACCAACTTGTGTTTGGGAGTGATGGTCTTGTTGCAACAAGTCTAAAACTTACCAACCCTACATGCAAAGGAAAATTAGAATCAAACATAAATCTAAAATACTATAAGAGTATTTTGAAGTGCTATAAATAAATTATGTGAAAATTAAAATACCCTTACTGGTAGGTCTATTATTACGGAGTGTATGCTCCCAATGTTATATATAATTAAGATCTTATAGACTTAGAATTTATAGTTTTGCTTTACTTCCTTTTCTTTGTTTGGATCTGGTTATACAGTAGGATCACTTATTCGAATGTCTATTAGATATGAGGTATATATAACTTATATACTATGTGATTATAGAAGGACCCGGTAAGGATCACACTATAAAAATTTCTGTAGGAATGTTTTATTTAATCTCATAGATTCTTTAGACACTCACATTCTCACACTAACAACATAGCTAGATGTAGCCACTCCAATATGATAGTCAACAGAGGAGTCTAGGAAGAACAAGAAGGGATTCATGAAGGGGACTCCGAGAAGGGATTAGACGAGGAGTAAGGAGCTAGAGAAATCATCAAGGACCCTTACCCTATCAGCAGAAGACATGAGAAGCTCACTAAAACATTGGGTTCAAACTCTCTATCATGAAGTATTAGAAAACATTGTCAAAACCCAAAGCATGACAGAGCGAAGATTCAACATATCTACAACGAACAAGAACACCATAGGAAGATAAGGAGACAACAAATCGTTACAACCGAAGGAAAGACAGAGAACATAGGAAACCACTTGCAAGACATGCGAGGTGGCAAAGCACTTTAAGTATCACTTTAATAATTAATAAACTGATATAACTTAGTGAGTAAGTGACTACACTACTTGCACTAGGTGTTAGGCTTATTCCCTCTTTCATCGCACGTAGTAACAGTAAATCAAATCACGAAATCTCATTTGATGGTGATTGCTACTAAAAATTTATAAGTTTATTATACATAGACATCTGTTATGAATTGCTCACACCACCTTTATGATAGTTGGAACATGAAACACACATATAACCTAGCTCAAATAACACTTGACTTGTATTCACTGCTAAAGACTTACCATCATTTCATCTTTTAAACTATATGGCATAAAAATGCCGCCTCGTAGATTTATCAGGTGTAACAACAACACCTCCACAGTTTGACTCTGCTATGTTCCAGGGAATAGTCATAGCCGCCATGGTAGAAGCCATGATGCACATCAACATAAGTGTTTCCACCGGGGTAGGTATTGCGGCTAACAACTTTAACCATAGAAATAACCACTAAAACCCTCGGGAGTGTACATATAAAGAATTCATGAACTGCAAACCCAAATCCTTTAGTGGAAATGCAGGATTCATTACTCTAATGCAATGATCTGAGAAAACATAATCAATTTTTGAGATATGCACGTGCCTAGAAGGGAGCAAAGTGAAGTTTGCTGCATGCACTTTCTCAGACCGGGCCTGTACATGGTGGAATGGCCATGTCAAGTCACTGAATCTTACGGTGGCTAATTCAATGGGATGGGAGAAGCTAAAAGAAATGATGATGGAAGAATACTGCCCGAGGGGCAAAGTAAAAAAGTTGGAGCAAGAGCTTTAAAGTCTCACCATGTCAGGCTCTGACATAGTGGCCTACACTAATAGATTCAGTGATCTAGCAGCACTATGCCCCAGAATGGTTACCCCAGAGAGCAAGAAAATAGAGAGATACATTTGGGGACTATATCCTTAGATTCAAGGAAATGTTTTAGCCTCCAACCCAACTACTTTTGATAGCGCCAAATGCTTCGCCCAAAGACTCATAGACCATGGAGTTCGCCAACGCGTGATGACACCTGTTCCTAAGCCAACAAAAGAGGACGACTATAAGCAAAAGTATGTGAACAAGAAGAAGAGACAGTCAACATAAGAGACTTCGAAAAGACAATAGATAGTTGCTATCCAAGCTACCATAACATCTTCCACTCCCGCACCTATTAGTCGATATGATGGAACCCTCCCAAAGTGTAACATATGTAACTTTCATAACACCGGAGTTTTCCAGAAGATACATTGCAAGGTATCCCCTTGGAAGGGGGTGATACGGTTCAGGAAGAGGGGCAAGTTGGGGCCCCGATACAATGGTCCTTTCAGGGTGACTGCGAGAGCAGGCAAGATAGCATACCGTTTGGAGCTACCTGAGTAGTTGAATCAGATCTATAACAACTTCCACATATCCCAGTTAAGGATGTGTGTGGCCGATGAGATGGAAATGGTACCACTAGATGATACTAAGGTGGATGCGGGCCTGAATTACATCGAAAGACCAGTCGCAATCTTGGATCGAAAGATTAAGGTTATGAGAATCAAGGAGGTGCCTCTAGTTTAGGTCCAGTGGCAACATCGGAGAGGGTTCGAGCTGACTTGGGATCCGGAGACGGAGATGTGGGAGCAGCATCCATAATTATTTGTGGAGTGAGACTTCGAGAGCGAAGTCTGATTCTAGTGGGGGAGAATTATATCATTCGTATTTACAGGTATGGCAATTTAAGTATTTATTTTTTATATATGAGGAGTGACTCAATGAGTTGACGCCTCAACTCGTTGAGTAGGGTCGCGACTGATGACTCGGATTAATGAATGTACTCGACGAGTCGGTGAGTCAACTCGACGAGTCAGTGCTGTGGACAGAAACCCTAAATCTTTGGGCCTGAGTCCTATTTAAGGATCCTTATGACCTTCCGTTGCGGCTACTTATCCAGAAGAGAGAACCCTAACGAGCTTTGAGCGTATAAAGTGAGAGAGAGAGAGAGAGAGCCATCTTGAGCATGTTGGTGGGATATTTGCAAGAAGGAGAAAGATTTCCAGCTAAAAGGACCATAGGGGGGATAGTGAATCTGAGTTATTCAAGCAAGGAGCTTCATTTTGAGGTTCTAATTCAATCCCCCTTTCTTCCATATTGTGTAGATTCCATTTATTGGGGATTAGGGCTTGAATTAGCTCCTATTTCGGGTTTTGAATGCCTCAAACCCCTCGTGCAAGTTTTTGTTATAGATCTGGACTGTTGTACGTCCAAAGATTCCGAAGGTATGAAGCTTTAGTGGAGTAAACCTTAGGGTTTGCAGCTATGAAGCATTAATGAGGTTCTATGTTATATAATGCAAGATACACCATGCATGGACACCAAGTTTAGACCTTTACATGACTTTTGGATGTTAGAAAGCCATATGTATAAGTTAGAGAAGCAGATCTGACCTCAGAAGGTCAAATGAGTAATGCCATGGTGGAAACTCGCCGAGTCCATGAGAGGACTCGATGAGTCGGATTGGGTTGCCCCGCAATTCATGACCAGTGGTAACCCGTGGAGTTGGTAGGTTAACTTGACGAGTCGAGTGATCCCTTAGAAGGATTCAAAGGATACACATGAACTCACCGAGTCACACGAGTGCACTCAGTGAGTCTGGTCAAAATTCGACCGTTGACTGGAGTTGACTTTAGTTGACCTTAGGGTTTGGTCAAACTGAATAAGAGGGGTTAGGGAGGGGTAGAATGGTCTTCTCCCCATTTCTAGAGATGAGGATATAAGGAGAGTATTGATTAGAGTTATTATCATTGTGCTAGGCAGATGCTAGATCGAGGATATCAAGCACGAGAGCTTACTGGACATCTTAAGAGGTGAGTCTTCTCACTATACATTACCTAGAGTGGTATTTTGTGCAGATCAGACGGTCTTATGTGTTATGTGCTTGCTTGAGATTATGTGCATTGTGATTTATGTATGCTATGTAATATTAGATCAGACCGGAGGGTCCAACGACTTACAAGGCCAGAGGGTCCTTAACCAAACCGAATCGGAGGGTCCAACGAGCTAGACCAGATCGGAGGCTCCAATGAGCTACGAGACTGGAGGGTCCCGCCGAGACACATTGATCGGAGGATCTTACCGGGTTATAGCCTCGAGTGGCTTATGTGTTGTATGTGGTATTTTGGAGAACTCACTAAGCATTTATGCTTACCGTGTTATGTGATATGTGTTTCAAGTACGACCGAGGATCGGGGGAAGGTGTTGACATGATTTGTACACACTGGAAGAAGATTATGTTTTTGAGATTCTAGGATAGGTTTTATTATGATGACATTTGATAAACATGAGATTTTGAGAATATTATATGAGTTTTATTGTGTTTTAAAAATGAAAAATTGTTTTTAAAAATTTACGTTGTTACATTACATGAGTCAGCCAAAGGGTTTTGTTGATGCAAAGGATCCTAATAGAGTTTGTAAGCTTGAGAAATCCATCAATTGGCTAAAACATGCATCTCGCAGATGGAGTCTTTGTTTCGATGAGAAAGTCAAATATTTTGGCTTTTCGAGGAGCGAAGATGAGTCCTGTGTGTATGTTAAGGCTAGTGGGAGTATAGTTAGCCTTTTGGTATTGTATGTGGATGACATACTACTCATAGGAAATGACATCCCAACCCTGCAGGAGGTTAAGTCTTGGCTTGGGATGTGTTTTGCTATGAAGGACCTTGGAGAAGCTGCCTATATCCTAGGGATAAGGATATTAAGAGATAGGAGTAAGAGACTAATTGTACTTAGTCAAAGTACCTACTTGGATAAGGTGTTGAATAGGTTCAACATGCAGGATTCCAAGAAAAAGGATTTACCGATCCAGAGTAATGCCAAACTGAGTAAGACTTAGAGCCCGTGTACAGATTTTGAGATAGGTGAAATGAGTCGAGTACTGTATGCTTCTGCTGAAGGCTCGATCATGTATGCTATGACTTGTACTCGTCCTGATGTAGCCTTTGCTTTGAGAATGGTCAATAGATATCAGGGGAACCCTAACAAGGCTCATTGGATTGCGGTAAAGAACATTCTCAAGTACCTACGAAGGACTAAGGATGGGGTCCTTACCCTCGGTGGGAGTGATGACTTTAGAGTAGTGGGGTATAGCGATGCTAGCTTTCAGACTGATAGGGATAATTTTCCGCTCTTATTCAGGCTGGGTGTTTACCCTAAATGGAGGAGCAATTACTTGCAAAAGCTCCAAGCAGGAGACAGTAGCTGATTCAACGTGCGAATCAGAGTACATAGCAACAAGCGAGGCGGAAAATGAGGCGATATCATTAAAGAACTTCATTAGAGACCTTGGAGTTGTACTAGCTATAAAGGAGCCTATGGAGATTTTCTGTGATAGCGAAAGTGCAGTTGCCTTAGCCAAGGAACCGAGGGATCACGGCAGATCCAGCCACATTAACAGAAAATTCCACTTCATTAGACATCGAATAGAAGAAGGACTCGTCGTGGCAAAGAGGGTATCATCAGATGAGAACCCAGTAGATCCCCTCACGAAGGGACTACGTAGGGTTAAGCATTTAAAGCATGCGAGGTGCATTGGGCTGAAGGATGATATTAGTTTTAGTAACTAGATAGATTTTGAATCCTGTAAAGTGTAATTGACATTTGATGATTAAATAAAATGTGTTATTTATTTATGAGTAATGCGTTACTATCTTATGTCAATCGTTTACTGTTGTTTCAACTTTGCATGTTTCGACTTCCAAAATATTTATGTTATGGTATATCATATTATTCAAACTATCCACAGTCGATCATACTTTGGAAGTAGGTAATGAGGCAAGACTATCATAAATGAGTCTGTAGTTTGTCTGGGACAAAGGGGCTGCAGTGTTCATGAGTACTCCTGGAAGGGGATTCGAGTATTAGATCCAACCCATGATCACTTGTATCACTTCATGGAATTTATCTCGAGTGATCGTGAGATGGTAATGTCATATAAGTCTTCAAAGCAAGAGATATAAGTTGTGGAGTATGACTTGGTCCTACATTGATAGTACGAAAATGCATCACTAACGTGATGTTATAAAACATGTTGTTGTGTTGAATTTGATGATTAGTTAGTACAAGCATATGAGTTGAAGTTTATCTATTCCTTTTAGTCATTGGAGGATTAAAAGTGATATCTTGGGCCCCTCCATGATTTTGTTTTGACTTATGTGTCGATTAAGTTCTATGTCAAACAAATCGGAAATCGGGAAACAACCTGTTTGTCAATAAGTACGACATTGTTCCATGTATTTGTCCGGCTGATGTCTTGAATAAAGGATTATATGATCACCTATCTTAAATGGCAGGTCATCTTAGTTCCGCGAGACTTTGAAAGAGCTACGATTGCTGATCGGATCCAGAAGTCATACTTGCATCTATAGTTATTAGACTTATCCAAGTGGGAGACTGTTGGATAAGGTGTCTAGTCCATAACTATATCTAGTATGTACTTGGCCCGGTTTGGCATGGTCCATTTGGGTTGCATGGCATCATAACAGTTGGATAGAAAAATGAGAATAAGGACACTTATGATTTGTTAATATATTATAAGTTGTAATATATTAATATGAAATCATATTATTTAATTAGTATTGATCAAGAATTAATTTGGAATTAATTTTGTGATCAAAAGAGACTAATTAAATATATGAGGATTGATTTTGTAAATCATTCATTCTTATATAGTGGGCTTATGATCCTTGGTTCATTGGATTAGGCTAAAACCCATAGGGTGCTCCATGGAGGTTAAAACCCATGGATCATGGAGGAAATGAAAAGCCATGCACATTATGGTTTGCACGGTGTAACCCTACATGTGACACACTATATAAGGAACCTCATTGCAAGCAAAATCGGCGACTAAGACAAGAAGGTGAGGGCTAGCTGAATTTGTGCACAAGTGTTCTTATCTCAAGTTATTCCAAGAGTTGTAGTGTCATGTGAAACATTTGAGGCATCACATTTGGGGTGCTAGGCTTACAAGCTCTTAAGGAATCCAAGCTACAAGAAAAGTATGTCATTCTACTAGTTATTTATAATACAAGTACCCCATGCCATGCTAGTTAGGATGAGAACCTTGGAAAAATCAAATTTGCATGTATATTAGAGAAAACATAGATCCAAGGTTTCTAGGGTTGCATCTACACCATAGGAGTGTTAGAATGCTCAAAACCCATCACATGCTACAATCGAGTCAAGTACATTCCAGTTATAGTTATGGGCTTGGACACCAAATCCAACAAATACATCAAGCTTATGGTACCAAATTGAACACAATCCATGGCTAATCAAGATCATGGGTGGATCCTCTATAGGGCCAGGGTGCAATGACCCCCATAACGTTTTGGATTATATACAAGTTATATACATAATAATTATTGGGTTTTATGTATTTCTGGATCCAAAGTGATTCACTCTTCTACAATGGTCTCTTTTTCCTTCTCCCGCCTTCAAGATCACCAAAATAGACACTCAAGGCTCAAAGATGCTCTAAAAATAGATTAGGGTTTGCAAGGGTCGAATATGAGACTGGAGTTCGATGAATGAAGGGAGCCTTGAGAGTTAAGGATGTATAAATAGTGCACAAACCCTAAATATTAGGGTTTTGGTCCAGGCTACGTACGTTTGGGTACACCCAACATACTCAAGCAACTCCAAAAATTTATAAAAAACGTCAAACATGACCAAATTTGCAAGTAATACTCATACCAAGGATCAAAATGTAAAATACCTGAAAATCAAGATGTTACAAACACCTATCCCGATGACAATTTCCACCTTCAGTGATGAAGCAATGCCGACGACTCTAACCCGATGAGATGTCATCGACAAATGGTCAAAAAGTGTTGTCGGTATATGATGTTATTCTTGTAACGGGATATCTATTATATTTTTAAATGTATGGTTATTCTTATTTTTAAAAAACGGTTAATCTTGCAATTTCACTAATGATATGTCATAAAATAGCTCAAATTTTATGTTGTTTTTTCAAAATGATACAAATTTCATAGGAAGCAACTAAATATGAGATGACAAATTTAAGCCAACATTTTAAGGATTTCGTCTATTTTATATAGAAAATACATTCTAAATCTCTCAACTAATTGGATATTAATTTCTTGTTGGAAATCAGGCCCTCACTCACTCTTTTGAACACTGATCAAAACAGCAAATCTATATATATATATATATATATATATATATATATATATATATATATATATATATATATTACTTTCACATAATTTGATTACCTCTGAATACATTTACTATTGCTACCTATTTATTACAAACAAAACACATTCTCTTAAACACCCCTTCTAAGTAGCAACAAAATCCACCGTTCACTTTGAAGTCCAACAAATTCGGTCAACTCTAGACAAAGTCATTAACATGCAGGATATTGATGACCCATGCAAACGATCAGTACCCAACTTGACCCGTATTTTATCCAATCCATCAAGATTAACCCAACATTCACCCCCTTAATCTAATAATCTTGATCTTGATCTTGGTACTTTTCTTCTTGTTTCTTGCTACCGGCGTTCTTTTCTTGCTACTTGATGTTTTGTTTCTAATCTACTAGCATATGACAAGGGTTTGCTACTTCCTTTTTCTTCTTCTGATAACCAAAAGTAACCAGACTTCTTTCTTCTTTCTTTCTTTCTTCATTCTTCATCCTTCTTATTTTTTTTCTTCATTCTTTCTTTCTTCTTTCTTTCCTTCTTTCTTTCTAGCAGCCTTCGCTGCTGTAGTAGCTAATCTTCAATTCTTCATGTGGTTAACATGAAATCACCCCAGCGTCTTCTTCTTTTGTTCTCAACTCTGCAGCCAAGGGATGCTCCTCCTCTCTCGCCACCGACTCACAAACCTGATTCTTCTAAACGAGCCCTAGGCTCTGATACCAAATGCTGGAAATCATGCCCTCACTCACTCTTTTGAACATCGATCAAAACAACAATTTTGTATATATATATATATATATATATATATATATATATATATATATATATATATATATATATATATATATATTTCACGAAATCTGATTATCTCCTGAATACATTTACTATTGCTATCTATTTAGAACAAACAAAACAATAAAAACACATTCTCATAAACACCCCACGTTTTCCTTATGAGTAACAACAAACTCCACCATTTACTTTGAAGTCCAAAAAATTCGGTTAACTCTAGACTAAGTCATTAACATGCAGGATATTGATGACCCATGCAAAGGAACCGTACCCGACTTGACCCGTATTTTATCCAAACCATGAAGATTAACCCAACATTTCTATCAAAAGAATTTAACAAAAAAAAAAAAAAGAATAAAAAAAATCAGATTTTGTAAATTAATGACCACTTTATATTTTTAATCAAAATCATATAGTAAATTATTTATTCCGTTTTATTTATTTATTTATTTTGTTTTTTTTTTCCTATAATTTTAATCTTAGCATCTGCATGTTAGTGTTAAAAACGCAAATTTCTACAAACACAATATATTACATCTACCCGAGAAATAATAAAAAATCAAATCTCATAATATAATTTAGACTTTTATATAAATTTATAAAATGTTCAAATAACACCTCAAGTTAAAACTACAATCGACTCATCACCCAAGCTTCAAAAATCTAATTCAACAAAGTTAATTATAATGTCGTCACAGACTCTAAAGTCTCTACTATTGTTCGGGTTACGCAACCATTAATATAAAGATATAATCAACATATCAATCTTCAACTAGAATCTTAAGAATGTGTAATAACTTGTATTGCACAACTCATCAAACGTGCCTCCAAAATGAAGAAAAAATGAAGGACTTGGATGTGTTATACCAATCACCGTGGAGTAAAATCACAAAGCACCATCAATATTTTGAGTATGACACGTTTTGAACCTTGAACATTTTTTATCGAATGCTGAAATTTCAACCCGTTAGGCTCCCACATACGTGACAACTTTTTCCCAGCTTGTTAGCATGCGGCATCAAACATATTAGATCTACAAAGTGGACAACTGAAGTTGTCCCCACTTATCCATCTCGCCATGCAACATGTATGGAATACATGACGACACCTGTTGATTTGACTCACTGTATCTGTGTCCCTAAACTTAGCTAGGCAAATAGTGCACGTGTCGTTAACAACTCTCATAGCGGCTCTATTGTCTGCGACAACTACGTTACGGAATCGAAGAGCTGAAAGAGTGTAGGTGTTTGAAACGATGTTCCAGAGGTCCTCATCACGATCATGATGATCATTTAGATTAAACATCAACATCATGGTCGATAAGATCGCAAAGAACATGTTCTTGGCTTGAACAAATGGAACCCAAATGCAAATGATGAACACAAGGGTCGTTGTGGAGGTTCCACAGCCGCATACAAAACCTATCATGTTTTTGGTTTTTGATTTTTGGTTTTCAAGTGTTTTGTTTTTGTATAGGAAAAGATCAAGTGCGTGTGAAGTCAATGGAATTTTTCATCATTTTCTTTGCTTTGAATTGAAGGAATACAATTAATTTAACGTAATTAATAAGACATGCATTACATTTTAAACTGTAGTTTAGTATTATTAAACAAAACTTATAAATGGTCCAGTGGTTTCTCAAATTTCTTAAAATCTAAGATATAGTTTCTCTTCATAAAAGATCCCTATGGTTTTAAAATTCTATCATCATTATTCCTCACCCATATAAAAAAAACTTTTTTACCCTTTTTAATTTCTTTTATATTTTTTTAATTAAAAATCATTTAAAAAAAAGAAAAAAGAAATAATTAACTCCTCCCTACCCTTTACATGTCCATCTTCAAGAGACCATTACCAACCTTCACTGCCGACACCACGAGACAAACACCACTTATTGCATCAAAATTCTGCATAAGAGCATCCATAATAGTGAGTTAAATGAGAGAGTTGAATGAGGTGACAAATTTTGTTGTAATTCAATGGATGAAACTTTACCATAGTGAGATGCTACATTGGCATTCAATGGATTTGGAGTTCAACGGTCGTTGAACTCTTTAATGGAAAAAAAGAAAGTTTTTTAATCTTAAATACATACTATAAATTAGCTTTTCTAACTTTCTATTGAACTTTGTACAGTTAAATGCATTGTAGGAAAAAATTAATTGAGTTGTATGGAATATATAAAAATGATGTAGTAATCCATTAAACTCTATGGAGTTCAATGTATTGTGGATGTCCTAAAATCAAGAAAAAAAGAGATCGATTACATGTATGGGTTCTTTTTCTACGTACTTATTCGTTTTTGTGTGTTCTTGCGAACCTTGTTAGGTATTTGTTAGACCAATTCATCACAAGAGTCTCTTTCTGATTACTTTTTAAACATAGAGACTACAAATCCAGTGAAGTCGCTTGTAACATGATCCACTTTCACGAACCGATTAAATAGAGATCGACTAGGAACACTAACCCTTCATCTGATTCTCTCTAAACTTTCTGCAAGGTTTTGGCGACGTTTGCGAGCGTACAATGGTTGCTCAAGGAAGTAGCTTTTGACTCCAATCATACCTTTTAGTGAACTAATAATGGTGGAATTAATGAATTTAAAAAGATCCGTGATTCCATTAGTCGCAACCCATAGATACCCATCTCCTGTCATGTCCATCTTCTTGGTTATCTGAAAGAGCCAAATCCAAGTTCCACATACGTATTAATCACAAAGACTTGACATTTTTGTTTCTTGATCACGTCAAGCTCTTCATCTAATAAAGTTGAACCGGATGTGAGTGGTAATACATGGGTTAGCTCGAAACTTGTTTGAAGAAATTCTTGAGTGACAAGAGAGATGATAAACAACTAAATCAAACTTCTTTAGTATATTTATTGCTAATATTTCCAAAAGAAAATGTGTGGTTTTCAAAGAATATTTCAATTTTCACTTGCAATAGCTGCTTGTCCAGGCTTGTTTCTTGAGTTTTGAAGGTATGATTGGTTTTGATGTTGAAATCATGAATCGTTGTCTCAATTGCAACTTCCGACTCTTTTCCTAGCCTAGAGGCTTAGTAAAAATGACAGTGATCGAGGTTCCATTAGTAGTGTTAGCTTGTAGAGAAAAAATGGGAACAAGATCTTCCACCTCTGTTGATACTTTCCACTGTTTCAGAATCTAACTATCGCAAAGCATTTTCAAAATCATTTGAATCGATTTCCAGTGTGAGGGAGAGGAGACGAGAGTTTTGGGAACAAGGATAAAAAATGTTACAAGAACCCAAAAAAACCAAAATTATAAGAGAAAACTTTAATAAGCTAAACTTAGGGACCAAAATTATAATTTACTCAATTGTAAATAATTCAGGACAAATTTTAATATTTCCTAAGTGTTCTATGAATTTAAGCTGTAAAAGAATTATTATTATTGTTACTATTACTATTTTTTTTGTTACTCCTATTATACCACTTTAATGGCAAAGGCTCATTAATAAATATGTTTGAATCATATAAAGTAAAAAATTATATTAAACTGAGTGTCACTTATACAATGAGACAATATAGGTTAGATAATATAGAAGTAAAAGATGTAATTCAAATTTATATCAAAATTGAGTGTCATTAATTTAAAGAATTTGAAAGGTTATTTTTGATGTCACTAAATATAGATTAAGATAACAATTTATTTTTAACCATATCATCTCAAACAACTTCTGTTATAGTATAAAACTAGGTGGATATCTACGCATTACACAAAATAAAATTATATTGTTAAAATTTTTAAAAAAATACATATTGAAAATGATTATGTTATTGACATGAACTATGAAATAATAATTTTTATCCTATGTTAATATATCAAATTGTAATTATTTTTAAAACAAGATTATAAATTTAACATCTACCAAAATCATATTATTTAATGACATCTACTCGATGTTTATCTTTAAATAAAAGTATATATGCTTATCCGATCAAGTGTTATGATTAATTAATATATAATTTTTTTTATCTAGATATTATTGAATTTTGATATTGATAACTATTTAAAATAACAATCATTGTTTTTAATGTAATTATAAGCAAGTATATTGTATTATTAGGGTTAATTCCATTGGAGCCGAAAAAACTATTGATTTTGATCTCATTTGATCATCAAACAATTTTTTTTTTTGGTATTCTAGGTTTCTAAAATTTAACTTGACCTATTAAAAAAGGGAATGAACTTCCTTATGTTAAAAAAGAAAGCATATTTGGAATTTTTATTATTATTCTTTAACTTACTAAAGGTTAAATTTTTTATATTTTAAATTTTTGTATATTTTTGTTAATATTGAAAATTAAACAATTGGAAATTCAATAATGTTAAAGAATTTGTGTTGTTGTACCTACTCGTAAAAGCTTTACATATGAGGAAAAAATTAAAACAAAACCCCATCAATTGTGCATTTTGGTGTCTATATCTTCATTTTGGAGGAAATTAAAATCGGGTATATCTAGAAACAATTCTGCATTTTCTTACTATATTTAAAGAAAAATGTAACACCCGTTTTCCATAAATATTTGCTAAAGACAGTTTGGGACCGAAGATAGGGTTTTTAAAGAAAATATTATGCGACGACATGACGCATGGATTCCCACGACATGGCATGAGTTTTATGAAACACGTTTTTTTTTTATGGTTCCTACGATGTTGCAAGAAGAGGGTCACACCATGGCAATCACTGCAACACAAACCCAAGATTTTTAGTGTTTCTCTCATATATAAACACATTAACTCATGGATTGGGTTACTCCTTCAGCCCCAATCTCTCTCTATTTAGAAACCTTAGCCTCTCATCCGTGGTTATGAGCTTGGTGGATTGATTTTGAAGTAATTCCTCTTGTCTTGTGAAGCTAGTAAAGAAAGTAACTCCTTCTTGGTGAAAGGAAGCATACATTAAGGCTAGATCCATCATCCCTTACAAGTTTCTATACCTTTAGAGGTAAAAAGCTTGCACCTTATTCTTTTGAGATTTGCATTCTTGACCTTGATGGTTCGGTTTTGGTCCTATTTTGGACATTCTTGGAGTTCGAGGAGCTACAGAGCTTGATATAGCCTCCTTATGGTCAGTGACTTCTGTTAAATGAGAGCAAGGTCTTAGTTTTACAATTCTTGTGACACCCCATAATTTTTAAAACCAATTAATTACCACTGTAATAAAAACATTTTGAGATAACAAAAGTTATTTCTTTATATTAAAAACTACAAGGATGTCATTGTTCATATCTAAACATACATTAAATCGTAAATATTAAATGGTCCTGAAATACTATAATTGGCACATCTGTTTATTTTTCTCAGCATGCTAACTAGACTTTGACAGCCTTACATCCGCTACCTGTGATGCACATAAAATGAATGGGTCAGGTTTGGCAAACCTAGTGAGATGCATACAGATTTCAAGCCCATGGCATATTAATGATAATGTATAATAACATTCCTTCAAACAAACAATATATGTATAATCTGATATAAGACCACCTATCCTGCCTAATCGACTCTTACAAGTCCTAATTCGACGATCATCTGGAAGAATCACCTTACCTAAAGGATTATCTAAGAAAGTATTTGACTACCCAGTTAGGGGAGTCCTTGGCTAGCGGATGTGATCTAAAGGCAACCAATGTACAAAGTATATAATAAATATGGTATCCTATTTTATCTATGTCTGTAGGTTATAAGAACACACTAGCAACGTAATTCACTATACAACCTAGAATAGTCAAGTGTTGTCATCTACTTTGGTTGATGACGCATGCATACTTGCCAATTATCTGATCTGGACCCACAATTTTTGGTTATCCAAGAAAAGGATGACTACTACAATCCGCTCTGATCTCACATTCTACCCTAAGAATGAGACCTAACCAATGTCTAACTTATTTAGAACTAAGTACCTTTTATAAGTTCATAGATAACCCAGATATATCTAAAGGCAATTCTGATTCAGACATGGTTCCTAGTAAGCAGCAATATTATAGTTATACAACTAGCACAGAGTATGATTAACATAAATTACCATTTATTAAATACTTTTATTAAACTATGCTGTTGAAAGTAACTACGCACTCACTTGAAAAAACAAGGTGACTCAAGGTTAGGGCAATGGAAGGGATGAAAATAATGAGCAGAAAACGATCTATATATAGATTTGGGAGGGTATGCATGTCATGCTTCTTGTCTGGGCATGCCACGCAGTTTGTTGGAGATGCTGATGTGGCATATTTTTGGCCTGACATGTTATGAAGTTTTGGAGGGGTAGCATGGTTTTGTCGATGCTTGCCGCACGAGCTGTTTGTGCACACGAAAACTTAATTTTCTTAGAAAAATCATATCTTCTTAATACATGCTCCATTTATCACATTCTTTATATCCATGCAAAAATATCAATGAGATCTACAACTTTCATTTAAACTTCGTTGGGTAATCGCCACTTTATTTTTTTGAACTTGTATTTTTAATAGGTTTAGACTGCTAAAGTCTATATAAAAATCATCACTTTCTCATACGATATTTGTCATCAATTGTCTTTCTATCGAAGGATAGGTATTGAAGAATGTAGTGACTAAGAACATGGTTTGGCATGCGGAATTTAAGTTTGCACAATTGAACATGGTGATTTGGGTGCTAAAAGATATATTCGATCATAGTAAATGAGTACAAAAATGGATCTAGACTAGAGCTTCATAAATATCTCACTCACTAATCACTATGACTACATCTCTTAAGCACACCTCTACAAGTGGACAAACCCACCTTATATAGAGGTGTTTACATGTCTCTCTCTCACTCTAAAATACAAATGGGTCTAAAGGCTAAAGCACCACATGCAAGTGGGTTTTACAAAAGTCAAACATTTACAAAGTCATTCATGAAGAACTTTGCACCCTAACACTTCGATTGTCATGAAAAAGGGCACTGGAAATGAAGCTGCCCCAAATACTTGCAGGACATAAAGGATGGGAAGATCAATCCCACATTCACAGGTATTTACACTATTCTATCTAATAACTCATCACATGCTAATTCTTGGGTCCTTGATAAAGGATGTGGTTTTCACATTTTTTGTGCTTTGCAGGGTCTAAAAAGAAGTAGGGATGTGGAGCACATGAAGATGAACTTAATTATGGGGAATAGGAAAGTGTCGCCTGTCACCAAGATTGGAGTTTATTCTTTATTGCTTAGTAGTGGGTTAAATTTAGAGTTAAATAATTGTTGCTACTCATCTGATATGGCGAGAAACATTATTTATTTTTATGGTTTGTATAAACAAGGTTTTACTTTTCATTTAATAATGAAATTGGTGGTATTAATGCTTATTATAATGCTAAATTTTATTTTGAAGCATTGCCTTGTAATGGTATATATGAAACTGTGATGGTTGTAGATAACTTAGGACATAATGTATTGCATAGCGATTCGTCTAACAGTTTGGATAAAGCGTGCTTATGGCATTTTTGTCTTGGACATGTCAAAAAGAAGCGCATAGCCTAACTCCAAAATGATGGAATTTTGGAGTCATTTCACTTAGAGTCAGATGACACATGCGAATCTTGTTTACTTTGAAAGATGACCAAGTCACCATTCACTGGTACTTTTGAAAGGGGTGAAGGTTTGTTTAATCTCATACACAACGATGTATTTGGACCCTTCAGATCCGTCACAAGGGATGCTAACCTCTTCTATGTAACCTTCACCAATGATTATAGTAGATATGGGTATATCTACTTAACCAAGCTCAAGTCGAAAACCTTTGAAAATTTCAAAGAGTTTAAACAAGAAGTGGAGAATCAGTTGGGAAGGAAGATAAAGATGCTCCGGTCTGATCGAGGTGGTGAGTATCTTAGTATTGAGTTCCACGACTATCTTAAGTAGTGTGGAATTGTTTCACAATTGACGCCACCCAGGACACCGCAGCTTAATGGTGTGGCTGAGAGGCATAATCGAACCTTGTCGGACATGGTTCGTTCCATGATGAGTCGAGCTTCGTTACCTATATCATTATGGGGATATGCCTTAAAGACTGCCGCCCATATCCTTAATCTAGTCCCAACTAAGAAGGTTGCCAAAACACCTCACGAGATGTGGATAGGGAAGGTTCCCACGTTGGCACATAAAAAGGTTTTGGTTTGCGAGGCTTTCGTAAGACGAGAGACTCATGGAAAGCTCAAACCTTGTAGTGAGCGATGTATTTTCATCGGCTATCTATAGAATTCCTTTGGATATCTCTTCTATAGATCGAGTGACAATGTTGTCTTCGTTTCAAGGAGAGGGGTTTTCCGTGAAAAAGAACTCATATGCCAAGAGGATAGTGGGAGGCAAATTGACCTTGACGTGATTGAAGAGTTAAGTGATGAAGGAACCTCAAATAGTAGCGCTCAACCTGAGGAGGAAACTCCAGTTGAACCAGTTGACGAGACCTTACCTCTGAGATGTTCCAGTAGAGTCAGAGTGGCACCTGAGTTATATGGTTTCCATATTACTATTGAAACTGATACAATTATCAGTGATAGTATACTGGTAAATTTGGATGAACTTAACAACTACAAGGAAGCCATGGTTGGCCCCGAGTCTGAAAAATGGAAAGGGGCTATGAATAGTGAGATTCAGTGCATGTATGACAATAAAGTTTTAAAATTGGTTGACAATGTAGCGGGTCGTAAGACAGTCGGGTACAAATGGATCTTCGAGAACAAGACTGACATGGATGGGAAAGTACACACATATAAGGCATGATTGGTTGTGAAGGGCTTTACTAAAACTCATGGACTTGACTATGATGAGACCTTCTCACTAGTGGTGAAGATCAAGTTTGAAAGGGTTATGCTAGTCATAGCTGCATTTGATGATTATGAAATATGGCAAACAGATGTCAAAACCACTTTCCTAAATGGGAAGTTGGCTGAAGATGTTTTCATGAATCAGCCAGAAGGTTTTATCAATGCAAAGTACCCTAATAGAGTGTGTAAGCTTGATAATTCCATTTATGGATTGAAACAAGCATCTTTCAGATAGAATCTTTGTTTCGATGAGAAAGTCAAAGAGTTTGGTTTTTCAAGAAGCAAGTATGAGTCCTGCATATATGTCAAAGCTAGTGGGAGTATAGTTAGCTTTCTGGTATTGTATGTGGATGGCATACTTCTCATAGGAAATGACATTCCAACATTAGAGGAGGTTTAGTCCTAGCTTGGGAAGTGTAACGCTATGAAGGACCTCAGAGAAGCTGCTTATATTCTAGGGATAAAGATATTGAGAAATAAGAGTAAAAGACTAATAGGACTTAGTTAAAGTACCTACATGGAAAAAGTGTTGAAACGTTTCAGCATGGAGACCTCCATGAAAAGAGAATTACCTATCCTAATCAATAACAAATTGAGTAAGACTTAGAGTCTGAGTACTGATGTTGAGATAGCAGAAATGAGTCGAATACCATATGCTTCTACAGTTGGCTCGATCATGTATGTCATGACATGTACTTGCCCTGATGTGGCCTTTACGTTGAGCATGGTCAGCAGATATCAAGGGAATCCTAGTAAATCTCATTGGACTATGGTAAAGAACATTCTCAAGTACCTTCGGAGGACTAAGGGTTAGGTCTTTATCCTCGGTGGGAGTGATGACTTGAGAGTGACAGGGTATAGTGATGCCAATTTTCATATTGACATAGATAATATCCGCTCTCAGTTGGGCTGGGTATTTATAGTAAATGGAGGAGAAATAACTTGGAAAAGTTCCAAATAAGAGACTGTATTTGATTCAATGTGCGAATCATAGTACATAGTAGCGAGCGAAGCAACAAAGGAGGTGATATGGATAAAGAACTTCATCGGAGACCTTGGAGTTGTACCAGCTGTAAAGGAGCCTATGGATATTTTCTGTGACAACGATGGTGTGGTCGACATAACCAAGGAACCAAGGGATCATGGCAAATCTAGGCACATCAAGAGAAAATATCACTTCATTAAAAATGAACTAGATGAGGGACTCCTCGTAGTGAAGGGGGTAACGTCAGAGGAGAACCCTTCATATCTCCTTAAAAAGAGACTGAGTAGGGTTAAGCACTTGCATCATGCTAGGAGTATCGGGCTGAAGGACGATATTAGTTTTAGTGATTAGATAGATATCTAGAAACTTGTAAGAGATAAAATGTAATTGACATTTGATGATTGAATTAAAATAGCTTTATTTATAAGTAAAGATACTATCTTGTGTAAATTATTTACTATTGTTTCACTTTTGCATGTTTTGACTTCAAGAATAATAAGATTATTCAAACTATCCACAGTCGATCATACTTTGGAAGTAGGTTATGAGACTAGACTGACATGGATGGGTTTTTAAGATTGTCTAAGGTGTTAGACATAGCAAAAGTTTGCTACAACATTCATGCGTGCTCTTGAAATAAGATTTGAGTATTGGACTAAACTCACACTCACATGAATCACTTCATGGAATATATCACGAGTGATTGTGAGACGATAATATCGTATAATTTTCAAACCAAGATATATGAGTTGTTGATTACGAATTGGTTGTACATTAATAATGCAAAAACACATCAGTAACTTGATGTTATAAAACGTATTATTATGTATGATTTGAGTAGTTAGTACAAGCATATAAGTCGAAGTTTATCTGTTCCTTTTATCCTAAGAGGAATAAAAGCGATATCTTGGGCCCCTTGATGAATATGCTTTGACTTATGTGTCTGGCCCGGTTAGTACTCAGCTGATGTGTTTAATTAACTTCTATGTCAAACAAATCAGAAATCAGGAAACAAACTGTTGAAAAATGAGTATGACTTTATTCCATGTCTTTGTACACACGATAATAGTTGTTAGACTTATCCAAGTAGGAGACTGTTGGATTAGGTGTCTAAGCCCATAACTATAATTGGTATGTACTTGACCCGATAGTAACGTGGTCCATTTTGGGTTGCCTTCATGAAAACAGTTTGATAGGATTGATATTTGAGTACGAGGTTATTTGTGATTTATTACTGTATTATAACAATAATATATTAATTAAGAAATCATATTATTTAATTGGTATTGATCAAGAATTAATTTAGTGATCAAAAGAGACTAGTTAAATTAACAGGAGCTGATTATGTAAATCATTAATACATGTAATTTGGGCTAATGATCCATGATTAACCAGGAATGGACAACGTTCATATAAGAGTCGATGAAGTGTTATTGGATTAAAATCCTAAGGGTATGAATTTAGGGTTAAGAAATGACTCTTGGAATTCTACAATATGAATGTGTTCCCTTAGCTATAAATTTGGCACTTATGTATTTAAAGAAGAAGCTAGCCGATTTTGGTGTCTCCTAAACCTCTCTCATTATTCTCTAATTGTTTTTCGTGTTTGTGACTTGTTTGAGGCATCACACTTGAGGTGCTAGGCTCTTAATAACCCAAGTTCTACAAGCTAGAAAAGAGGCAATCTTCTAACTAGTTTTTATGATTCAAATATCAAAGTTTCATGCTAGTTAGGCTTCATGCTTTGGAAAATGAATATTGCATGTATACAATTAGAGCAAACTTAGAATCCAAAGCATTGGGGTTGTATGTGCACCATACGGATGTTAGAGTACATAAAACCCACTAGAAACTCCCTGCTGAGAACTCAACATATCCGTAATCCACTATTTTCAATCCCTCAGGGCAGTAGGATCCTTATTCCCGAAGAATTATAGGGCTCCGCAAGCCTTGAACTCCCATAATGAGATATTGCGCACCACAAACTGACCAGCTACTATCTTTACAAGAAAATCCCCCAGGCATTCATTCAAGATCTACATGACTCCCTCCTTGATCCTACCGAAGATCACAAGAGTCTACTCCAAATACCATGAGCAATATTTGACGTGATAAACTCTCGCATCCTCTCATCCATCGACTCAATGCCAATTCATGAACCAGAACCAGTACCATCAGTAGAAGTGCCACCATGTCGAGTAGTTACCACCATACTAGAAAGTAAACTCAAAAGATCAGATCATACCCGAATAATCCATCATGCTACAAGCTTCATAGAATCCTTGTGACTTTCCTTGATTTGAGTAGTTACCACTATACTAAAAAGTAAACTCAAACGATCAGATCATGCCCGAATAATCCATCATGTTGCAAGCTTCATTGAATCCTTGTGACTTTCCTTGATTCGAGTATAGATCATGTGCTTCCAGTACTACGGTCCCAATACAACCTTCCACACCTACCCATACTTTCCTCAGGAATGATCCTGAATCCTCTAAGCCACCACACTACAGCTATTCTTATTAGACGTATCTTACTATAACACTTTCTAGGCTCTCTTAGGAATCATCATCTCACTTACTTCGGCATTACTAGGAACCTCTACCAACACCATTGGTTTCCTTATGCATGCAAGTTATATATAAATAAGATCGAATAGACTTTTGAATAAATGATTTTATCCTAAGCCCAAAACTAAGCAAGGAATACGAATTAAGGCTAAATCAACTATTCTAGGGCTATGCAATGCTAATCTTATACAACTTTTAAACATACACTTAGTAAATAAATTTGTCAATGTTGACTCCAAGTAGCACATAACATTCATTCCACTTAGGCTATAGAGCATCACGCAGATCAGACAATCCTATCATACAATTCCTGAAGATATCTTTGGCCCTATTCTATCATGCAACTTACATAACAACATACTACAGCCTAACATTCATGTATGGTATTTTAGGAAATAAATACTTGAGCTCGGTTGATTGCCCACATCACACCCTTTTTCTTAAAGACCTTTTTGTAAAACTCAATTTTCATTTAAATAAGATTTTATTAACTCCTCGGTTTGAGTTCAGGCATACCTGAGAGTGTCCTCGAATCCCTCAAACCAAGGCTCTGATACCAACTTGTAACGTCCCAAAAAAAATAAGAAAAATTTAGTTTTTAAAACACAAAAATCATTCATTCATTACTTTCAAGAGGTAATCAGAATATCGAAAAGGGTATCAAAATAACACCATAGTAATAACAAAATTATAAGTTCAGACTCTTTAGTCGATGCGATACAATCATGTTAGGCCCTTCTCCTTGAACTGGAATTACCTAAAACATTTGAAGCATAAACCATAAGCAAAAAGCTTAGTGAGTTCCCTAAAAAACCACATACTATACATACATTTCCCATGGGCTACTGAAAGACCTACACTTTCATATTTGATAATTGTTACTCCAAAACAGACTACATGCGTATTGACAAATAATATTTTACACTGATAACATGTTTAAAATGATTGGATACAAACTGAGTATTATATAGTGTTATATATTGCACAACTACCCAGGATACTATACTTTTATACATATATGATCCCTAAATACAAAAGTAATATTATAACTATTCTAAACCTTCCAACAGTACACGGCTATACTGGTTACTTATCTCCAACAATTTGTTAAACATTGAGAGGGGTAAGCGGTGATGCTTACTGAGTTCAATAGTAGATACAATATAATGTTATACCATATATATACATTAGTATGGCAGAAGCAAAAAGGAACAAAAAATACATATGTGAATCATGTGACAAGCTTTCCATATCAATCGATGATTTGATTCAAAGATATTCAACCAATGAGACATAACAATTTTATTGCTTGATATACATCAATAAAGATTCGGCCCAAACAGCACAGAAGACATACAATTTCTGATTAAACATTTTGGTAGATTTCAGTCTTTCATCCCTATCTACCTTTTTCCCAATGCCATAGAATAGAAGTCATTCTCTTACGAGACATGCTCTACATGGCCAGAGGGTACATACCAATACCACAGTAAATCTAAGTGCTTTCACTGATCACATGGTCAAAGGTATAACTTTGCTACCATAATAGCATGGAATAACAACGCGAGATAATAATACAGAAAAGCACATAGCACATATAACACATAACATACAATTATTCCTATATATTGAACTGACGGTGAATTAATCAGGGGTTAAAATAGTAATTTGTGCAGGACTTTGTTATAATAAATAACTTTCTTCACTGAAAACCGAGACTTGCAAGTTGAGCTTCAAACTGATAAGATAAATTTCTCGGGCTCCTCGGGCACTGCGGGGTGTGTTTCGGGTGTTGGGAATGATCATGGGGCTTCGGGGGAAGTTGAAATAGCTTAAAAGAGGGTTTAGGAGTGAAAAAATGAGGATTTTCCAAAATTACCCGAGAGGTTTCGCACCTCCCTTTATATAGGGAAGGCTTCAGACCGAGGGGGCACGTGGCTCGCATGCGAAGGGTGGATGTGGCTCGTTTCGCAGGCTGACACGGGGAAGGCAGGTGGCGTGCTTGGATTGGACCTGTTTCTTCCGATGTGAGGCTCGACGACACGTGTCGGATACACGTCAGCAGCTGCTTCGGATAACTCATCAGCAATGGACATAGGGAAGCCTCGCATGTGACGTGACGTGGCCAAATCCCAGCCATGCGAATTTTCTCGGATTTCGGGATTTTCTCGATTTTTGTGTCCCAAACTTCTAAAATCCATAACTTTCGCGTACCGGCTTCGTTTTTGACGTTCTTTATATGCACGCGTAGGCGGGAGTATAATCTACAACTTTCCTTCAGACTTTGTCGACTAGTTTTGACTTTATCCTTAATATTATTATTTTTAACAGACATGAACAAGAAAATCCATTAAAAATTCATATATTCTTCATTTGATGTCCGTTTTCATCTGTATTTTTACCGTTGTACTACTATTGACGAGACCTTCAATTCTCGTTTAGGTTGTGTCGGCTAAATATCACTCGATCTTTATTTCGAGTTTTTAGTTGTGTACCGCTATTCTGAAACTTAGAAAAATCATAACTTCCTCAGATTTGGATGTTTTTTTAATGAAAATTATCGGTTTAATTAGTACTACGAATTTCATTTAGATCACCAAGGCTTAAAAGTAGGTTATCAAAAACTCATTTTTTACGACATTCGGTGTCATGTTTTCTCGCAGGTCTTCAATTGGTCGTAAGTTCTTCATTATAACTCTGATTTCGATGAGCTTTTCACTTAAATATTTCTAACGAAATTATCTACAACTTTCAATAATAAAATTTTACTTATTTCAAATTTAATATTTTCGTTAAATTTTACTATTTAACATTTGATTGGAATCTCATAAAACTTCCAATTCCTTCTGAGTGATTCTAAACATGGTTTTACTTCAAATCTAGTAAAAACGATCTGTTAGGACTCAACACTCATAATTATATAATATTTCATAATATTATTTACTTTTAGAATTTAAAAAACACGATTTCAAAACGTGTATGTAACAAATACCTTCTCCATTTGAGGATTTCGTCCCTGAAATTGCAACGATTAAAACAAATGGATATTTTGATTTTATCTCATTCTTATTTTCCAAATTATAATTTGGGCCTCGATGGTGTTTCCACTTGACAAGCACCAACTCTACATCTTTATTACATAGCTCAGTCGTTCTTTCGTGTATGACTTCTTCAGGCTCTTCTACATATCTTAACTTATTATCCAATTTCACCTCAAATAATGAGACTGTTTCATCATAAAGGCTCAAACATTTACGCTGATAACTCACATGAAACACATCTTGAATACCTGCCAAATCTTCAGGCAATTCCAAGTGGTATGCTTGCTTACCAATTCTCTGTGTGATTTTGAAAGGAGCAACAAATCTGGGACTCAACTTTCCTTTCTTCCCCAATCGCATAAGGCCTTTCCATGGGGATACCTTTAGCATTACAAAATCACCCACTTGGAATTCTATCAGTCGTCTCCTCTTTTCTGCATAGGACTTCTGTCGATCTCGGGTCGCTTTCATTCTTTCCCGTACAATTTGAATCTTGTCGGTGGTGTCTTGAATCATTTCAGGGCCTCCAAGGATCTTCTGTCCTACATCATGCCTACATAATGGCGTACGGAATTTGCGACCATATAATGCTTCATACGGTGGAATTTTGATTGAAGCGTGGTAACTGTTATTATACAAAAATTCGACAAGAGGTAAGTATTTATCCCAGTTACCACCGAACTCCAAGACACATGCATGAAGCATATCTTCTACTATTTGGATTGTTCTCTCCATTTGACCATCTTTTTGGTGATGATAAGCTGTGTTGGAGCAACTCGAGATCCCAATTCACGTTGTATACTCACCTAAAAGTGAGAAGTGAAGCGAGTATCACGACCAGAAATGATCTTTAGTGGCACACCATTTCTCGCAACAATTTCATCCAAGTATACTTGTGTGTATTTCTCCATTGGAGCCGTTTCATGCATGGCGAGAAAATGTTCACTCTTAGTCAGGTGGTCGATGATTACCCAAATGCTATCATGCTATCTAGCAATTTTCGGCAATTTGTTAATAAAATCCATAGAAAACTCTTCCCATTTCCATACAGGAACACTAAGACTTTCTGGGGTTCCATAAGGCTTTTGGTGCTCTATTTTGACTTGTAAGCATACTAAGCATTCTTGTACATATCTTCTAATGTATCTCTCTAATCCAGGCCAGCAATAATCAGCTCTTACATCATAGTACATTTTCCTTCTACCAGGATTTATTGACAGTTTAGACTTATGGGCATCATCTAAAATCTTCTGTCTTAATCCACCAATCTTTGGAATCCATAACCGATTCTTAAATACCTTCAATCCTCATGGATTATCAAGTAAAACATCAGCATAATGTAACATCCCTTCTTTCTTCACATTTTATGGCTGTAGGGCCTCTACTTTCCATTTCTCTAATTCATCAAGAATAATGAACTTTACTAAAGTGTGATTAATAGTATAACACATACTATTACAATAAACCTTTCTGCTAAGTGCATCGGCAACTACATTGGCCTTTCCAGGATGGTACAGGATTTCACAGTCATAATCTTTGATCAGCTCCATGGCTCGTTGTTGTCTCATATTTAGAGTTTGATGACTGAATATATATTTGATACTTTTGTGGTCGGTAAACAATTGGCATTTTGTACCAAAAAGATAACACCTCCAATGTTTTAGGGAAAATACTATTGCAACGAGTTTGAGATCATGGGTGGGATAATTCCTTTCATAATCTTTCAGTTGTCTTGAGGCATAAGCTATAACTTTACCACGTTGCATCAACACACAACCGAGTCCCAACCTAGAAGCATCGTTATACATGGAGAAATCATTATCATCTTCTCGAAGTGATAAGATTGGAGCATGAGTAAAAAGATCTTTTAGAGTTGAGAAAGCTTTTTCTTGGGCTTCACTCCATTCGAAGTTGGTTTCCTTTCGTGTAAGGCTTGTAAGAGGTACAACTATATGAGAAAAGTCTTTAATGAATCCCCAGTAATATCCCGCAAGACCCAAGAAACTGCGAATTTCGGAAGCATTACGAGGCGCTTCCAAATTTTGAATGGCTTTGATTTTGGTAGGATCAACGAATACACCATCACCAGAAACCACATGGCCGAGAAACTGAACTTGGCAAAGCCAAAATTCACATTTCGAGAATTTAGCATATAGTTTCTTCTTTCGAAGAAGTTCTAATATCGCATGAATATCAATGGCATGATCAGCTTTAGATTTGGAAGAAATTAGAATATCGTCAATGAATACGATGATAGATCTATCGAGCATTGGGCGACATACGTGATTCATCATATCCATGAATATAGCAGGAGCATTTGTCAGATCGAACGACATGACAAGCAATTCAAAATGCCCATATCGAGTACGAAAAGCAGTCTTCGGTACATCCAACTCATGTACTTTCAATTGATGATAGCCAGATCTCAAATCAATCTTTGAGAAATAGCTAACCCCCTGAGTTAATCGAACAAATCATCAATATGAGGTAGTGGGTACTTGTTCTTGATAGTCACCTTCTTTAGCTTACGATAATCAATGCACATCTGCATCGATCCGTCCTTCTTCTTGACAAAACATACCGGAGCACCCCAAGGAGAGGTACTCTATCAAATAAAGCCTTTTTCAAGTAATTCTTGCAGTTGGATCAGCATTTCCTTCATTTCAGTTGGAGCAAGAAGATAAGGAGTCTTTGCAATCGGAGCAGCACCAAGTACAAGATCAATTTGGAATTCTTCTTTCCTATCCGGAGGAAGTCCAGGCAAATCATCGGGGAAAATATCAGGATATTCGTTAGCAACGGGAATATCCCTTACAATATTCTTCCCCTCTCTTGATATATCACTTATGTAGGACAGATAGATAGGGCACCCTTTCGATATAAATTTACGAGCTTTGAGGAAAAAGATTATTTTTAAGATTCTTTGTTCACCGTAGACATAAATAGGATCTTGCCCTTCAATAGGAATGAGTACCATCTTTTTGTAACACAAAAGTTCTGCATGGTTCTTTGACAACCAATCCATGCTGAGAATAATATCAAAGTTGGGCAAGGAGATAGGGATCAATTTAGCAAGAAAATTATAGCCTTTAAATCCTATGACACAATCCCTATAGAATTTATCAGCAAGTAATGATATACTTCCCGCAGTACCTACGTGAAATAGTTATGTGAGTGCATAGCAAGCAGTTTGAAAAGAATGTGCAAATTCATGAGACACAAAAGAATCTGAGGCACCAGAATCAATTAAGATGTGAGCAGGTCTGGAGTTGACAAGAAATGTACTTGTTACAACATTCAGGTCCTCACGTGCTTCCTCTATGGTAATATGAAATGCATGGCCCTTAGCCTTTGGCACCTCCTCCTTTTTAGTTGGAGTACTCTTTGGTTGTTGAACAGAAGCTTGACTTCCCACCACTTGGCTGGTAAGAGTAGGGCAGAGACACTTCTTGTGGCCATTAATACCACATTCATAGCAAGTAACATCCTTCCTTAGGCAAAATGGCTTTATGTGACCCATTTCTCCACATCCATAACAGACAACAGATTCCTTGTCTATTTAGCATTGGCTCCGATGATTCCTTCCACAAAGACGACATGAAGGAGATTGAATAGAAAAAGATTGTGATCTACCACAACCACAAAAAGCACTTTGAGATTGCACTTGTTTGCTAGGTTCAGATCCAACAGGTTGAGCTGGTAGAATAGAGTGAAAAGGAATAGTTCGATCAGTACATGGATGCTTCGGAACTGAAAAAGTGGCACCACATATCTCTAAGTCATGTTCGAGTCTTCAAGCATACTCAACCACTTTATCAAATGGCAGAACATTCCGATTAGCTACGAAATCGTGGATTTCATGTCGTAGTCCCTCCATGAATAACTGAATTTTCTCATCTTCAGTTGGAATATAATTTGCAGCAAACTGTGCTTTTTGATAGAACCGAGTTTCATACTCATTCACAGTCATTCCTCCATGTTAAAGCTCGAGGAATTATTTCTCCAATCTTCTCATCATGTCTAGAGGGAAATACTTCCCTTACAAATGATTTTGAACATCTCCCAAGATATATTCTCTCAGTCATACTCGTTGAGATCTTCATATGTTGCTTCCCACCAGACCAAGGCTTCGCCGACGAGCATTGCTGAAGCATAATTAGCCTTGTCTTCGTTATCCGCATGAGAGATACGAAATACCTTCTCTATGTTCTAAATCCAAGTTAGAACAACTATGGGATTAAGGACACCAGAAAACTCTATAGGACCACTACTCTTGAAAGTTTTGAATGATGGATGTCCCGCCATTATCCTCAAAGATTCTCTAGTGACTTTCTCTTTGCCTTTATCATTATTCTTTTTGTGTTCTTCGAGAGTCATCTGAATAACACCGGTAAGTTTATCCATAAGTTGCTCCTCACGAGGGGATACTGGAGTGTCTCCTTCATTAGGACAAGGATCTCCACCCAACTATCACAAAGTGTTATATATTACACAACTACCCAGGATACTATACTTTTATGCATACATGATCCCTAAACACAAAAGTAATATTATAACTATTCTAAACCTTCCAACGGTATACAACTATACTGGTTACTTATCTCCTGTAATTTGTTAAGCATTGAGAGGGGTAAGCGGTGACGTTTAGTGAGTTCAATAATAGATACAATATAATGTTATGTCATATATATATATATATATATATATATATATATATATATATATATATACACACACACACACACATCAGTATGGCAGAAGCAAAGAGGAACAACAAATACATATGTGAATCATGTGATAAGCTTTCCATATCAATCGATGATTTCCGGGGGTGGAGGACTTCATGTAGAGTATCACAACAATGAGTATAATAGTGCTCAAAGTAAATACAACCAACACAAATGTAATTGAAAATGTTACATCGAAGCACATGTTTACATGATCCACATCAGTTACATTATAATACGAAATGAACTGTTTGACGATTTATCGTCCCATCCTCAAAATGTTGTTGATTTCCTGTTTTCACTGAATTCCTGAGAATACAAGTAGTTTTGAAAAGTGTCAACACAAAGGTTGGTGAGTTCATAAGAGATTTCGTTAGAAAAGTAAATCGTTTTCCTCGAAAAAGCGTTAGAGTATGTATCCAGAAAATCCGATATTTTCTTTAAAACCTGTGTAATGTCGTCTTATGACTGAAGATCAAAATGTATAAGTAACCCTTCTTATTAGTAGAAAATGTTATGTATTTAAATGGACATGGACGCTTTTGAATTAAACGAAATTTCTGTACGTTCTCATGTTTGTTAATACATTATATATATGTAGTCCTAAATTAGAGGACCGAGTAATAACAAGTATTGACCATACTTAAAAGTATAAATGCGGTTTCAAATGATGTGTAGTCGTAACTACCAAAACCAAAAGTGTACAGTAATATCTATACTCATAGAGATAAAAATGTGATTTTAAATCGACATAAAACTCGTTTAGGTTTTAAAAATAAAATCCTGCAAACTTATGGATTGTTATATCCCTATGTGAGTCGCTATAATCATACTATGACTATGTGAACCTGCCACGACGTTCTCAGTGTCGCGAAAAATAAAATGACATTTGTCACCCGTAGACCTGCAGGTCCAACTGTAGCTAGCAGAAAGGTGTGGGGTGTCAAACCCAATATAGATCTATATACAAGTATCACGTTCTCCCTCAAGGAGATTCTGATTATAACTACCAGGAATTATATCCCGCACTCGGACGTACGGGGAGAGAGAGAGAGAGAGAGAGAGAGAGAGAGAAATAGAGAAACTCACAATATAGGATAACAAGTTTACGTGAAATGTGTGTGAATATAAATCTTTCTTGTATGAATGTACCCTTCTTGTACGAGCGCGTAGAGTGATGTATCATAAACTATACCTATTATAGTTTATCTAAAATGTATGTAATATGTATGAATTCTTTTATGCAAATGTATTAGTGTTGTGAATTTATCAAATTATACTTTTTATAGTTTAATAATACGTGTTCCAAAATGAATGAATAATATTTAATATGAATGTCTTAGTTTCAGTTCATAATGATAAACTAACAAGGAAACACATTCAAATATTAGAACTTATGGTTATACACTTTGCTCAACATAATACAAAGTGTTATAATGTTAACATGCTGTTGGCTAACTTTAGAAATTCTGCCCTGTTTTGTAAAAATCATAGAAAAATCATACGAAGTCGAAAACTAGATCCGTAAATTCTGAGAGTTCACAAAATGTGTCTAGTTTACTCATAATTTTTATCACAATTTATAATGACCTCTAACTTGGGTGAAAAAGTCCGTAATCACAGACTGGTCCGGATTGTTGTTTGAAATGATAGGCAGTTTTGTAAAAATCACCATAAATTGTAGAAAAATCGTATGGAGATGTGCAAGTAGTCATTTTAAAGCTAAAAACTTGAACTATTTTCACCTTGTACAGTTTTGAAAACAAAAATGTTTAAGATGCCCAAAACAGTCCGTGAATGGAGTTGAACTTTTCTGATGAAGGCTGTTAGAAAAATCTAGTTATGTTCTTAGTGTTTTAACTTGTATTCCCCCCCTGAAAACTTGAGAAAACATGAAAATGTAGGGGTATGAACTCACCTTGAGTGATTTCAGTAGATAAGTGTTGAAGAAGATAAGTGTTCAACCCAAGAACACTTGAAGAATCACTTGAAGATTCGAAGATCTAACACAATTATGAGAGAGTTTGTGTAAGATATCCATGATTTGAGTGGAAATATTTGAGATAATCATAAAGAGAATGGATTATGCTTACCAATGTGGAGGAAAAACTCAAGATTAGCCCTTGAATCTCGAATTTATAGAGAGAGAAAGTGAGAGAGGAAAGAGTTTGATCTTCTTGTGAAATGAGAGCAAATGAGAGAAGTGAGGAGAGAGGATCAATATTCAGCCCTCAAAAACGTGGGAAAGAGGGATAATTGAGTGGAAAGGACATTGATGTGACCTAGGTAAGGTGGAGAGGTGTGGTTAGTCAAAAAGTGGGTGTGGGGTGGTTGCTTGTGACATTGGATAAGGCAAAGTCAACACTCCACCTTTAATAATTCACCCATTTGATTTTTATTATTTAAATAATGATTTTCATCAAAATATGTTTAAATTATGAATATTTAGAGTTTATTATGTTAAAATATAATTTCTGGAGAAAATCCCGCTTTAAAATCACGAAAAACGGGCTTAAAATGTTAAAAATATCAAAAATGGGCTAAAAATGACAAATATGCGAATTTCTGGCCGAGGCTCGGCCTCCTGATGCTGAACCGAGAGAGAGAGGGAGGCAGAACCGAGAGGAGAGGAGAAGGAGGGAAGGAACCGAGAGGGGAGAAGGGAGAGGGTAGGAACCGAGAGGTGGGAGGGGACAGAGAGGCGCGCGAGACAGAGAGTGAGAAGAGAACAGAGAGTGAGAAGCGGAGCAGAGAGTGAGAAGCGGAGCAGAGAGTGAGACGCGAACAGAGAGTGAGAAGCGAACAGAGAGTGGGACGCGAACAGAGAGTGAGAAGCGAACAGAGACCGAGGCTCGGTCTCTGCTATAGTGATTCGGTTCTCTTGTTTCGGCCAACAGAGGCTCTGTTCGGTCCTAGGTCTCGGCCTTAAGGAGCTTCGGCTCCTTAAGAAGGGTTTCGGTTCCTAAGGTCCCGTTTTCTCGTTTTTACCCCGTTTTAAGCCGTTTTTGATCCGGTTAAGGGCCGGAATGACCCGAATGATTCTAAAAAGTTACGGGAACTATTTGAGAGAGATTTGGGAGAGATTTCTCACACTTGGAGAGATTTGGGAGAGATTTGACATTCTTGGAGAGATTTCTCATACAAAGAGATATTTGAGAGAGTTTTCACATACTTAGAGGGATTTGGGAGAGATTTGACATTCTTGGAGAGATTTCTAATACAGAGAGATATTTGAGAGAGATTTCACATACTTGGAGAGATTTGGGAGAGATTTGACATTCTTGGAGAGATTTCTAATACAGAGAGATATTTGAGAGAGATTTCACATACTTGGAGAGATTTGGGAGAGATTTGACATTCTTGGAGAGATTTCTCATACAAAGAGATATTTTGGGAGAGATTTCACATACGTGGAGAGATTTGGGAGAGATTTGACATTCTTGGAGAGATTTCTCATACAGAGAGATATTTGAGAGAGATTTCACATACTTGGAGAGATTTGGGAGAGATTTGACATTCTTGGAGAGATTTCTAATACAGAGAGATATTTGAGAGAGATTTCACATACTTGGAGAGATTTGGGAGAGATTTGACATTCTTGGAGATATTTCTCATACAAAGAGATATTTTGGGAGAGATTTCACATACGTGGAGAGATTTAGGAGAGATTTGACATTCTTGGAGAGATTTCTCATACAGAGAGATATTTGAGAGATATTTCACATGCCTAGAGGGATTTGGGAGAGATTTGACATTCTTGGAGAGATTTCTAATGTAGAGAGATATTAGAGAGAGATTTCACACACTTGGAGCGATTAGGGAGAGATTTGACATAGACAGAGATAGAGTGAAAACGATTGAGAGATGATCCATGTGTGACAATTGTGAGTGTCCGGCATCGCAATGCATGGTTCGTAAACCCTGTTAAGCCTTGTTTAAGGATCTTACACATTCCCGATGAGTATGCATCATTGTTTTAACAGTTTGGCTTGCCACGTACTACAATTTTTAGGTTAAAGAGATCTAGTTGTACGTACTTTTCGAATCATGTTTTCTTATTAGAATAGTGGGTTGTTTAGTAAATACTGAACGTAAGTCCAAGTACACAAGGGTTAGTTGAGCTGACCGGTTTGACTCGTTGACTTTATTTGACTTTGAATTGACCAGAATTTGACGGTTGTCACAATTTTTGTGTCCCAAACTTCTAAAATCCATAACTTTTGTATACAGGCTCCGTTTTTGATGTTCTTTATATGCACGCGTAGGCGGGAATATACTCTACAACTTTCGTTCAGACTTTGTCGGCTAACTTTGAATTTATTTTTAATATTATTATTTTTAATAGACCAGGACTGGAAAATCCGTTAAAAATATATAACTTCTTCATCCGATGTCCGTTTTCGTCTGTCTTTTTACCGTTGTACTACTGTTGAAGAGACCTTAGATTCTCATTTAGGTTGCGTCGGCTAAAAATCACTCGATCTTTATTTCGAGTTTTTAGCTGTCTACTTCTATTCCGAAACTTAGGAAGATTATAACTTCCTCATATGAAGTCAGATTTGGATGTTCTTTTTATGAAAATTCTCAGTCTAACTAGTACTACGACTTTCATTGACCAACAAGGATAAAAAGTAGTTTATCAAAAACTCATTTTTTACGTTATTCGGTGTCGTGCCGGTTTTTGTCGCGGGTCTTCGATTGGTCATAACTTCTTCGTTATAACTCGACTTTGAATGAGGTGTTCACCTGAATATTTCTAACGAAATTATCTACAACTTTCATTAATAAAATTCTACTTGTTTCAAATTTTATATTTTCGTTAAATTTGACTGTTTTACATTTAATGGGAAATTCATAAGACTTCCAATACATTTTGAGTGATTCTAAACTTGGTTTTACTTCAAATCTAGTAAAAACTATCCATTAGAACTCAATACTCATAATTATATATTATTTCATAATATTAATCACTTTTAAAATTTACAAAACATGATTTCAAAACGTGTATGTTACAGCTACTCCATGGTATTTCCCTAAAATGTCATGGGCTACCCCTACGATCTTACTTTTGGATTAGTGTCTAAGTCCATAACTATAATTGGTATGTACTTGACCCGATTGGCATGGTCCATTTGGGTTGCATGGCATCATGCATTTGGATAGACTAAAATGAGATAAATATCACTTAAGGTTTATTAATATATTATAAGTTCTAATATATTAATAATATTATTTAATTAGTATTGATCGAGAATTAATTAAGTGATCAAAAGGAGACTAATTAAATATATGGGTTGATTGTGTATAGTGGGCTAAGGCTCCAGGGTTTATCAAGTTGGGCTAAAACCTATAGGATACTCCATGGACGCTCCATGGTGTTTTTGAACCCATGGATCCAAGAAATGAAATGCCATGACAATCAGGGTGTACATGGTGTAACCCTAATTGTGACACACTATATAAGCATCATATTCTTCTCAAAATCGGAACCAAGCAAGAAGGTTGAGGGCTACTCGATTTCATGAAGTGGTTCATTTCTCGCTAAGTTATTCCAAGTGCATTTGATGTTGTGTCAACCATTGGAGGTGTCACACTTGAGGCACTAGGCTCTTAAGCTCCATGGAATCAAGCTACATAAAAAGATATGTCTTCTAACTTGCTTTATTACATATGAATCAACGTTTTGTATACTAGTTAGGATAATACCTTTGAATATTCATATTTGCATGTATAATAGAGAAAACATAGATCCAAGGTACATAGGGTTGCATGTACACTTAGGAGTGTTAGAATGCTCAAAAACCAACAGTTGTATCAGAGCCTAGGCTTGTTTTCTTGTTATACTTGCTTAAAATACTGAAAAATCAAAGTTTTTTGTTGTCTTGACAGCAGACTCGCCGAGTACATGCACAAATGCATCCAACTCGTCGAGTTGGTTCATGCACTCGATGAGTTGGACCCCCATACAACATATCTTCGACTGTTTTGGCTGAAATTGGACTAGAAACATTACCCTAAGCTGTTTTTGAACTTATAAACCTATTTTTGATGTGGTAATGTTCATGCCAATCCAATTTCAAAGATAATTGTAAATAGATTCATGTTTTGTATTAGTTTAAGGATTAGGCTAATTACATGAGAAAGTTTGATTTGAATTATCTTATTCTTATGAGTTGCTTAGATTAATAGAAACGTTATGTGATAATGCGTTTTCAATCGATATTAATCTAAGAGTTGATCATAAAATGTGTTTTTGTAACTTGTCCTCAAGTTATATGAAAAGTCACATTTAAGATTTATAAAACTCATAAAGATTTCCATAAGTTATGAATAAGGAAGAGTCACATTCTTTTAATAGTTTAAAGTCTTCCATAACTTGTCCTGAAGTTATATCACTTGAAGATTTTTTTAATTAAAACTAATTTAAACTCATAATTTGTGGAATTGAAAACTTTTTAAGAAGTTCAACACTTGCCCGCAAGTTTTGGAATTTGTAAAGTTTCCCTCATGAATACTTTAATTCCAAGTTAAGCCCTTAGAATTTTAAAAGTTAAAATTCAACCCTTATACTTTATAGTATTATAAGTTAATAATATATATGTATAAGAGCACGTCAATCTTATTGTTAGTAGGACTCATTCAGGAAGCCGGTCTATAAGGGGGTATAAGGTTACTGCCTATAAAATGACAGTTTAATGGGTGTCCACTCTCACCCACCGCTTCCTTGACTGGTGGAGGGTCGTTAGCCGAACGGGTAGGACACGAACTATAATTCTCCCTTCATTAAAAGTATTAATGATAAATACTAAGTAACTAAACTGTTATAAATTCCCAATCCTAGTTACTTAGGAAAATATGAATTTGGTGCTAATCCATGAAGTTACACTTTGCACTTAGCTTAAGTCGGTTAGTGGAGCACGTGTGGTTAACCGGCACACGAGCTTGATTTAACAAGGTAGGAAAAGTGTAACTTGATGTTTATCATAGTATCGTGGAGCGTGTGTGGTTAATCGGCACACCGATTGAGGAGTAAATATTAAGGGTACCAAGTATATTTCCATGGTTATTCAAACCTTGTTTTGTGATCCTCGGCTTCCCAGTCACAAAACTTGAGAGGGCACACTAAAGATTGAAACATGCCATTGAATAATTCAATGAATCTCAAAAGACATAGGAGTTTCCAACTAATTAAAACTTAATTCCTATTTCGTTTTTCATGGTGGAAGTTGGTGAATCATCATCGCCTACCTTCAAATGTTTTATAGCTTGGATTACAGCATCCCTCTTCCAAGTTATAAAAGTATTGTGTAGGGTCCTAGCCTTAATATTTCATATTGGGTGTTATCTTAAGGACTTAAAAATCAACTAACTTGAATATCTCCCATTGTAGATGTCTAGTTCATACAACTATGATCTTCCCAAATCTCTTGGAACTTTACTTCCTCCACCTCCTTGAATTGTTCTCCCTAACCCGCAAGTTCAAGGTCACTGAAGCCCTATTGGCAAGCAAGGTCTATGTATGATCACATCTTGGAGATGAAGTCACATATTGACAAGCCAGGAGAGTTGGGTGTCAAAGTCTTAGGAAAGTTGGATGTTCAATCACTTTCTAAGTCACATAGTGAGTTCCTTTAGGACTACTATGAAACTGACTATGACATGACCCTTAATGATCATATCTATTTGCTTGGTTATATTGAATCAGCAATGATTTTGAGGACTAGTAAAAAAAATTTGATTAGAAGATCAACTTCCCAAACTTCCATGGACATTGACACTGGTAACATTGGAAACCTAGAAAAGCTTTCTCTACCCAATGGAAAGGGATCGACCATAGTCAACTCGGTTGACCAAATGGTAAAGAGAAAGGCTAAGTCTGAGATAGTCCCATGTACCATTACCAAAAAGTCCATATGTTTCTAATGCCAAAGGAAGGACCATTGGTTGCGAAGCTGTCCTATTTACCCGGAAGATCATAAGGTTGATCAAGTCAAGAAGTTTGACTCTACTTCAGGTTAAGTCCTATATCTAACCCTGTTAAGTATCTATTCTGAAATTCTTATTACATGATGTGACTGGGTCACATGTTGATGTTTTTAGAATAAAATAAAAGTGAAGAAACTTAAAGGAAGTATATGATGATTCTGATCGCGGAGATGGATTTCAATCGCATGTTTCGGTGATCATAATTTTGAGTTGTTGCTTAGAGTTATGATATATTGCTTCGGAATAAATAACAACAAGTTTTTCATCTGCATTTGCACTGTAAGGATAAGTTTTTCTACAAAGTTTTAAAATAAAATGAAAACTTTTGATTTTATTTTATTTTATGTATCCTTACAATGACATTTGTGAAAAATGGTTGTTTATATGATTCCATTGATAGCAATAATGGAAATGTGAATTTTATTCTTTCTTTCGTGGTAGTGTCTAAATTTACCGAATAAGGAAAGATTCCCATCACCCAAGTTTTCAATTGGACCGAAACTTGGAATCATACAAGTTGTATAGTATGATGAATGAAAATCTTCATCTTTGGAAAATTAAGACTAATTCCTCGTTCACATGTATATTTGAGTCAAGTGAAGGACTATGGGATCGAGTAGACATTCTTGTGCACTAGTCAAGTCCACCACAAAGATCAATAAGAATATTCATCATTGTTTACTAAAGTTTAGTAAATATGGTTATACTTACAAGTTTCAATATAATTCTGAAATATTGAAAAAGTTTCTATGTATGGCAAAACGAATGAGAAGAATCAAATTTGGCAGAAGGATAAATGTTTTGTCAATTCTGAAAAGATGGGAGAGTACTTTAGTATCATGTTTGGTGATCATCTTAATGATTAAGAAAACATATCACAATTGGTCCTCTAAGGACATCTTAGTGCATTCCTATGGCTAAGAAGAGGAATCAAGAATTGTTGAAATTGTTAAATCAAGAAGATAAGTCATACTTCGTTTCAAAACAAGTCTTAGAGTCATACTCCAAGACTGTAATTTGAGTGATACATCTTAAAGAAGGTTTATTAACACTTGTCAAATGTAAGAGTAAAATGTTTTCTACTCTTGTACATTTGAAATTGGTAAGTTGTAATGTTTTGGATAAAACAAAGACCAACTTAGGCCAATTGTGTGAAGTGTTTGTCTTGATAAAGGATTCACACTATCTCTTGAATATTCGGCAAGATAGTGTTATATGTCAACAGGACAGTGGGAGTCTTACGGATCCTAAAGGAATTTCAAGATCTAATCAAGAATAAGAACCTGTAATTTATCACTAGCACACGACTTGTGGTTTATAACCTATCATGTTGACATTTCTTATTTCTGTGCCCATTCCAGTTAAAGTTGGTTTTGCATATGAGTTCGGAGAGTTCTCAATCGATTGCATAACAACTTGGAAGCAATGGCATGCCCTTGTTGTGACATCCCCATTTTTACGGCCAGAAAAGACCGATTTTGTTTATGCTTTATAAAAATCAGAGCACCTCTTTTAATAAAAATGTTACAGAATTTGTTCCCAGTAAAACATGATAAATATGTTATCAAAGCATTTCCAAAGAAAAGTATTTTTATTCATTTTAAAACATTTGGGATGTCATCGTCAATACAGAAACATAAACATAACAGAACTTACATTCATTATCACTAGTGATTTATATCTCCTTAATCTATAAGTGTAATGTGACTTCATATCAACACATGTAATATAAATAAACTAAGTGGGTTAGGTTGGGAATCTTGGTGAGTACATAGGGTTTTCAACCCACAATAAATAAGTTTATTAACTTTATCAAACCAAACAAACCCGATTACCCGTTCCCGTTATCCTCAATTTATATCCCTAAAACATCTAACACAAGGGACATAGTCTAAGGGACTTTCATCGGTGTGACAACACATGCTGCGGGGGTTCCTCGACAATTCATGTCAAATAAGGCAACCATGGGGGGATGGAGTACTACTGGTGAACACACAGTTCAAATAAACATGCAGTTCAAATAAACACCTACAGGTTACGAGTCTGCTAGCGTTCCACTAGACTGTCTAGAATAGTCTGTGGTCGTCATCTATACTCCACTAGATGACTGGATCATCAATAACACCTATAACAAGGTCTCTCATTATTTTATTTTGTCACACAACAACTATTACATCTACCCATGTTTTACCTAACATGTTTTGTAGATATAAAATACATATACAATTTAAATCATTTAAAACATGTATAAAATTGTTCATCCAGCATAGATAGCAAGTATACATATAATATGCACACATAGCACGTAATTTATATAAAATACTTCATATCTATGTGTAAGCTGAAAGTAACTATGCACTCACTTGAAAAGGTGGTGATTCCGAACTCAACCAGCGCTTCACTTCTTAAAAATAATTTCCTTCGACGAAACCTAGTATTATTACGACTAGAGTTTAGTATATTATTCGCCGAGACTAATTAATAGTCTAGCTATTATTACTATTATATAAATGTTAAACAATACCTATATGACCCAGAATAATAGCCCAAGTACTTAGTATAAGTTCCTAATAACATTACTATAATTAAATAAAAGCTATATTAAAAATAGCATAGACGTAGCTCACTTATAGCGGGTTTTATAGAAAACCATGCCTTGCTTGGAGCAGTGTTCTCGAGCTGAAATTTTCATCTTCTTGGAGTCGTCAAGCACTCCGGGGCTTCCGCCTCGTGCTAGGGAGGTTCCCTAGGCTTTTCGGGGGTTTCGGGGCTAGAGAGAGGTTCTAGAGATAGAGAGATAAAGAGAAGAAAGAATGGGAAAGGTGTGAAGAAAATGAGGGTGGGAGAGGTTCTATTTATAGGGTGAAAAATGGCTGAACTTAGTGCCACATGTCACCATTTAGTGGCAAGACTTGAAGAGAAAGCAATTGTCAAGATTGTGCCACATCACCCATTTTCGCACAGCACACTTCCGACTTCTAAAATCCTTAGGTTTCAAATACAACCTCCATTTTTTACGTTGTTTATATCCACGCATAGGTAAAAATAACATCCACAACTTTCATTTTGACTCTGTTGGCTAATTCTCGACCGATCTTAAATTTAATATTACAAGGAGACTATATTGTTAAATGTCCATGTAAAATTCATAACTTCTACATATGGACTTCGTTTTCATCTGTCTTTTTGTTGCTGAGTTCCTAATAATGAGATCTTCAACTTTCATTTAGGTTACGTCGGCCAAAAACCGCTCGAACTATAATTCAAGTTTCGGGTTGTGCACTGTTATGCCAAATGTTAGAAAATTCATAACTTCCTCATACGAATTCATATTTGGGTGTTCTTTTTATAGACGCTCTCAGTTTAACATATTCTACAACTTTTGTTTAGATTACTAAGGCTAAAAAATCCTCTATTGTAAATTCACTATTTACGTCTTCCGGCGTCGTGCCGGTTTTGTCGAAAAACTTCGACGGACCGTAATTCTTAATTATAACTCGGATTTCAAAGTTCGTTATATGTACGGAACCATTGAGATGTATTATACAACTTAGTTAAGATTATTTATTCTAAATAATCTTTTTTCAAAACGTCATTTACGACCCCTATTATCTCTAAATTGACTAGCCCGGATCTACGATGTTACACTTGTGCTCCCAGGTGGCAAGAATATAAGATTGCACAAGTTCAATCCATATGAGTTTGATTTGTCATTAAACTTGTCTTGTGATTATGGTTTTGACAAATCCACCTGGATAGGAACACATATACCATAAAATCTAAGTGTCTTAAGGTTTCTCGCTGACACATGAAAATGATGGTGAGGAAACGCTTTCACTAAGTAGATTTTAAATAGATAGCTATTGTGAATTTGCATTCTTAAAGTCGTTAGTGCAGCGTGTGTGGTTAACTGGCACACTAACATGGACTTGTGAGAAATGGAAAAGGTCTGAACAATTGAGACTATGATTACGGCATCCCTTTTCATAGCTCTAAAATTATTTAGATACATGTGTGTGTTATCTAAGGAAAAGTGTATGAATTTTGATAAAGTTTATCAAATCATCCCGTATCAGAAATCTGAACTTTGGTAAGAAAAGTCAATAAAGTATTGATTTCTAGAAGTCCATCTGATTTCTGGATACATGTCAAAGCTAGTGGGAGCATAAGTGTTATTGTAACACTTATCATGTGAGTGGGAGCGTGATAATTATGATAAGTGTTGCAAGTTAGCATGTTAATTATAGAAAAACAAAAGTTCAATTGGGAAAAGTTGTTTTGCAATAATTAAGGGAGAGGAAATTATGCTTCATTTCAATTCTAAAAGCTTAGATTGAGGTTTTAATCGTCTTTTGTCAAGGCTATATATATATATATATATATATATATATATATATATATATATATATATATATATATATATATATATATGAATTTTATGTTGGAGTGGCTCAACATAAGGAAATTCTATATATGGGTCCATTATCTGCGTTCTAAAATTCGATTATGATTACAACATCCCTTTTCATAATCTGAATTATGAGAATTTAGCAAATAGAAATAGAAATATTATAGCAAAAGACTGGTCTGGTATCATGTCTTTATGTGAGACATCATGAATCGTGTCCCATATGCTTCGGATATAGGATCGATTGCACGTGCTATACTATTCGTCCATTCTAAATTTTCCAAATGCTCAGGGCATTAAGAGGGAAAAGTCTAGAATTGGATATGACTAAAATGATTAAGCAATTGTCGAGGACAATCTAAGGTTTACAAAAGATTGGTTGCTCAGGGACAGTTGGAAGTAAAGTGTTAATTTTGGAAGGACCATATTGGCATATTCTGAAAAGAGGAAACTCTTGTTCAGAAGTGATAGTCAAAATGGGAATGTTTCATAGAAATTATTCAATCTATGTAAGATTAGAAAACTTAATGCAAGAAGGATGTTTCCATGGAGTTGATCTCCATTGGAATACTCTGTAATGTCTGTTGACAAGTCTTTGTGACTTTCTGCATAATCGTTACAAGAGGATCAGTCCATATAAGTTTAAACTCTAACAGGTTTCAGTAAATGGCAGGAATTCGGAATTCTTGCATTTGCGGTAAGGATTTGGGGTTGTGAAATGAGAATCATTGGAATTATGTTCAATCGATATATTTCACAAAGTAAAGATTAGAGGCAAACTTAGTGTGCATACTTGGTGTATTGCGTAACTAATGTTTGGAAAAACATAGTGTGCATACTTGGTGTATGGCATGACTAGTGTTTAGGAAAACCACAGTGTACATGCTTGGAGCATGGGACAACTATTGTTTTAATTCAGGTATAAAGTTGATAGCTGAAACAGTATGCAATATATAATGTGTAATCAATATGGTGATAAATAAAAATGTTTTATTTATATTCATAATTACTGAGACCATATTGGATTCGATTATTCTTGTGTTTCACTTTGCATGTTTTGACTTCCAGAATAACTAGGTAGTTCCTTCTAAATGACTAAGTTATTCAAACTATCCACAGTCGGTGATATGTTGGAAGTAGATATGAATCAAGACTTTCATGAAGCGGGATTGTAGATGTCCAAGGTATGGGACATAGCAAGAGTTGCTACAACATTCATGAGTGCTCATTAGTTCTGAGTATTGGATTCAACCCACGCTCATTTGATTCACTTCATGGATTTTATCACGAGTGATCATGAGACGATAATATCTTATATTCTTCAAACCTAGATATATGACTTGTTGCCTGTGAGTTGGTTATACATTGATTGCACGAAAACACATTTGTTAACTAGATGTTATAAAACATGCCTTTGTGTATGATTCAACAAGTAGTAGAACAAGCATATGAGTTGAAGTTTATCCATTCCTTTTACCCTTAAAGGGATAAAAGCGATATCTGTGGGCCACTCGATAATTTAGTGATGACACCCTGAAGTGCTTGGCCAAGCCTGGACTGATTTTATTTGTTCAATTAGTCAGTCGTCATAAATTGGAAATTGAAAAACAACAGATGGATAGAGAGAATGATTATAATCCATGTCTCAGTCCATATGATATCTAGAATAGAGGAATATATGATACCTTATCTAATGGACGCGTCATTGATTTGTTCAGAGTTTGACAACAACATCTATCAAGAGCTATGATTGCTAGTCAGGGTTTGAAGTCATACGCAATAATAGTTTTAGACTTATCCAAGTGGGAGACTGTTGGATTAGTGGCTAGGTCCATAACTATAATTGGTATGTACTTGACCCGATTGGCATGGTCCATTTGGGTTGCATGGAATTATGCATTTGGATAGATTAAAATAAGAGAAATATCACTTAAGGTTTATTAATATATTATAAGTTCTAATATATTAATAATATTATTTAATTAGTATTGATCAAGAACTAATTTGGAATTAATTAAGTGATCAAAAGGACTCTAATTAAATATATGGGTTGATTGTGTATAGTGGGCTAAGGTTCCATCATTTATCAAGTCGGGCTAAAACCCATAGGATACTCCATAGACGCTCCATGGTGTTTTTGAACCCATGGATTCAAGAAATGAAAAGCCATAACAATTAGGGTTTACATGGTGTAACCCTAATTGTGACACACTATATAAGCATAATATTCTTCCTAAAATTGGAACCAAGCAAGAAGGGTGAGGGCTAGTCGATTTCATGAAGTGGTTCATTTCTCTCTAAGTTATTTCAAGTGCATTTGATGTTGTGTGAACCATTTGAGGTATCACGCTTGAGGCACTAGGCTCTTAAGCTCCATGGAATCAAGCTACATAAAAAGGTATGTCTTCTAACTTACTTTATTACATATGAGTCAATGTTTTGTATGCTAGTTAGGATAATACCTTTGAATATTCATATTTGTATGTATAATACAGAAAACATAGATCCAAGGTATTTAGGGTTGTATGTACACTTAGGAGTTTTAGAATGATCAAAACCCAACACTTACATCTAAGTTCCATGGGCTAAACTTATGGTATTTCCATGAAATATCGAGGGCTAAATCCCAGTCTTGGATACGAGTATCATGGGCTACTCCTATGGTCTTTCATACAATTGTTGGATTAAGGAGTCTAAGCCAATAACTAAATTGGTAAACTCTTGAATTAGAAGTAAAGTCCTCTTTGGGTTGTCCTCAGATTTAACAACTGAGAAGGATTACATTTGGAAAGATATGACAATTTTTTAGTTTATTCTGTGAATAATAAATTAATTGGAAATTGAAATAAATGATTTATTAATATATTATATTATTAGTATATTAAATGGAAATTAGAATTATTAACGTAGACTTAACCAAAAATTAACTAGAATTAATTTTGAGATTAATTAGACTTAATTATTGTGTAAGGACATTAGCTGACAATTTTTAAAAGTCAGAAAAGGGAACGGTTCTAGAACCTTCCCTTGTCGATGGTTTTGAAATTCGCTTTTGGGGCATTCTGGAAGCCTCCCTAATATAAGGAAACCGGATAACTACGTGGTTTAATTATATTATTATTTTATTCTGGATTAGGGTTGCCACGGTTATCATATCAGCTACAAATAGGACCCCTTGGGTTCCAATTTTTGTCCATTCCTAGCTACATTCACAAGATCTAAATTTCTGCTCCCCTCTCTTTTCTCCTCTTGTTTTCTTATTGCTAGGGTTTGGGTACAAACCATTATAGGAATCATTTCTTTGGTGCTAAGCATTCCAAGTTCAATAACTACATGGATTAGTGTGATTTGTTTTCAATAACATATCAAAAGGTATGTAACCCAATAATTTGTGTTTTTCCAAAATCTACTAGGGTTATGTTACGTTTAGTTGTTAATTGTATGTTACTTGCAAGGTGTATGACATAGACCCATTATAGGATGTGTGTACCCAATTAATTGTTCATTGTTTTCCGCATTGTACATGTTTTGCTTTCTAACAGAGCTTTTACTTGTCAAGCATTGATTCCATATGAGATCAACTCAACAAAACCTTTTTTCACAAAAACTTGTTCTCACAACATGACGATGCTTCTGTTATGACATGAGAATCAATTTAACATATTTTCAGTTATTATCTGCCAAATTTGATTTGTGGTTTTATTTTTGGAAATTATCTTGTATTGATTCTTGTTGATTCTGAATTTTTAATGCCTTTTGTGATAATTAATAAAACCCTAAATATTAGGAGATATCCTTGTTTGAAAATTTTTATTTAGATAAATTAAATTGAATTATCCCTTATGAATTTAATAGTTAATTTAATTATAAAGTAATTAAAATATAATTATAAAATTCATTATAGGTTTAAAATGATTAATTAATTATATCATAATTTAGGTAATTAATGTTTTAATGTTGTATTTTGAAAAGATTTAAAATAGATTTTATACTATATATTATTAAATGTTTAATATACTATATGTATAAGACAAGTCAATCATATCAATAGTAGGCGTTATTCACAAAGTCATACAATAAGGGGGTATAAGGAAATGGCCTGTACAATGGTTGTTCAATGGGTATCCACTCTCACCCACCGCTCCTTTGTATGGTTTAGGGTCATTATCCATAAGGGTTTAATAGGACATAACCTCTAAAAGTAGAATATTATAAAGTAATAAAAGCTTTTATAAATCCTAACTCTAGTTACTTTAGGAAAAAAATGTGAAGTGTATGCTAATCCATGAAAATGCACATCACTTTTTATATGTCATTAGCGGAGTGTGCATGGTTAACCAACACACTAATTTGGGACTATAAAGTTAAGTGGTGGACAAATCAAAAATTATCATGATTGATGGAGCGTGTATGGTTTATCGGCAGATCAATTTGAGATGATAAATGACCTCGAGGTTGTTACGTGGGTTTACATGGTTATTAACATCTTATTTGTGATCCTTGGCATCCTAGTCAGAAATTGAAGAGCATAATCTGAGATTAAACATGCCATTGATAAGATTCAATGAATCTTAAATGATCTAGGAATTTCATGTTAAATTGAAATTGGTAAATTTGTATCACCTACCTTAATAATTTTGCAATTAGATTATGGCATCCTCTTCTTTGTTGTGAATTGTATTTTGGATCCTAGGAATATTTATTTTGGGTTAAAATATTAAGTATTTATATCACTAACAAAAACTATGTCTCTATATATAGATGTTTGGAACCAGTGATCTCGCTATTACTCAATCTGCCCGCTCCAACTCAAACTTCTCCCTACTCTTGATTTTGTCAAAAAAGAAGCTCACTTGTCCTAACTACATAGACTGGATGAGAAACTTGAAGACGAATCTTCGATGCGAGGCAAAAGAATATATCCTCAAAAAGCCTCTTGTGAAATCAATCATTGCACTGCTACTCCTAAGGGAATTTCTTCCTACTATAAACATTATGATGATGCCTATAAGGTTGCTTCCATCATGGTGACCATAATGGCACCAGAGCTGGCCAAGTTCTATGAGGATTATTGGCCATATCAGATGAGTCTCGATGTTGCAGGAAATTTCCATAATAAGGTGAGACAAGATTGTTATGAAGAGGTTAAGTCTCTTATGGCATGCAAGCTTCAGTAATGAGAATATGTTTGTGCTCACATACAAAAGATGCAAATGTATTTGGAGCAACTACAAAGTCTCAATGTGACGTTCGATGAGGAGTTGTCCATTGACATGGTCCTCAACTCTTTGCCTCCAAGTTATGATCAGTTTGTTCTATCATATCATTTGAAGAACATGGAGACGACTTTGACCCAGCTCCATAACTTGTTGCGAACCACTGATTCGAGAATGAAGAAGAATCATGCTCCTTCTGTAACAAGTGCTCCTGTCCTTGCCATTGGTTCTGGAAAAGCAAAAAAGAGGAAGGCTCCTTCCTTATCAAATAGGAAATGGAAGGCCCTTGTTGTAGGGTATAGCAGTGGGTCCAAGATGAATCCTAAGTTTGATGTCCCTTCAATTAGTGATAAAAAAGAGGCCACTTTCTTCCATTGTGGCGAAAAGGGTCATTGGAGAAGAAGTTGCGCAAAATACTTGGAGGACTTGAAAGATGGAAAGACCAAAGTGTCCTCATCATGTATTTCCATTATCCAATTCAATGACACACAACTTTCTCATTCTTCGGTCCTTGACATAGGATGTAGTTTCCACATATGTTCTAATTTGTAGGGTCTAAGCCGAACTGAGGTAGTGGAGCATGCGAAGCTCAATTTGATCATGGGAAATAGGCGATCTTCACATGTTACCAAGATTAGCAGATTTGGGCTTATGATTAGTAGTGATGTTTAGATTGATTTATTGAATTGTTGTTATTTGTTAGACATGACACGAAACATTACTTCATTTCATGCGATTTTTAGGTATTTCACATTGATTCGTCTAATGGTATAGGCAAGGTGTGCTTGTAGAATTTTCATCAATGGCGTATGAACAAGAAACGCAACACATCACCCAACTCCGATGGGATGGAATGTTGGAATCATTTGATCTTAGAATAGATGATGAATGTGAATCTTGTCTATTAGGCTAGATGACAAAATAACCTTTCACTAGAACATGTGAAAAAGGTGAAGGATTGCTAGACCTAATCCATACAAATGTATGTGGCCCATTCAGATCCACCACAAGTGATGTTAATCAGTACTAAGTGACATTTACGGGTGATTATAGTAGATATGGTTATATCTACTTGATCAAACACAAATCGAAAACATTTGAAAAGTTCAAAGAGTTTAAGCAAGAAGTCGAGAATCAGTTAGGCAGGAAGATAACAATGCTCAGATCTGAAGAAGGTGGTGAGTTTCTTAGAATCGAATTCTACAACTATCTTAAAGAATGAGGAATTGTTTCACAGTTGACTCCTCCAACATAATAATTCAATGTTGTGGATGAGATGCGTAATCGAACCTTCATAGATATGGTTTGTTCCATGATGAGTCAATCTTCTCTTCCTATTCATTTCTGGGGTATGCCTTAGAGACAGCCGCCCATCTCATGAATCTTGTTCCAATAAAGAAGGTTTCCAAAACACCTCATGAGATGTGGAACATGGTTGATCATATACCTGGTCAAAAGACAGTCGGGTGCAAATAGATCTTCAAGAAGAAGATCAACATGGATGGGAAAGTACACACTTTCAAACATAGGTTGGTTGCAAAGGGCTTTACTCAAACCCATGGGATTGATTATGATGAGACCTTTTCACAAGTACCTAAGATAAAATCTATCAGTATAATGGTTGCTAAAGCTACATTTCATCAATATGAAATATGGCAGATGAATGTTAAAACCGCTTTCCTTAATTAGAAGTTATCTGAGGATGTCTATATGAGTCAGACAGAGGCTTTTGTACATGCCAACTTTCTTGATAGAGTGTGCATGCATGAGAAATCAATTTATGGATTGATACAAGCATCTCACACACCTGAAATCTTTTCTTCCATGAGAAAGAAAAAGAGCTTGGGTTCTCTAGAAGTGAATATGAGTCATGTGTATATGTCAAAGCTAGTGGGAGTATAGTGACCTTCCTAGTCTTGTATGTTGATGACATACTCCTTATAGGAAAAAACATTCCAACTTTGCAAGAAGTTAAGTCTTGACTTGGAAAGTGTTTCGCTATGAAGGATCTTAGCGGAAGCAAGTTATATTGTAGGAATAAGAATTCATCGGGATAAAAATAATCATCTTATTGTTCTTAGCCACAGTACATGTTTGGATAAAATATTGAAACATTTCAGTATGGAAAATTCAAAGAAAGGAAAATTTCCCATTCATAGTACTGTTAAGTTAAGTAAGACTCAAATTCCAAGTGTTGATGAAGAGATAGCTTACGTGAGTCGAGTCCCATATGTTTCAGCTATAGTATCGATCATGTATGCAATGAAATGTACTCGCCCTGATGTGTTTTTTGCTTTGATCATGGTTAACCGGTTTTAGGGAATTCCTGGTAGAGCCCATTAGATTGCGGTGAAGAATATTTTTAACTATTTGTAAAGAATAAAAGACATGTTCCTAGTTCTTGTCCATAGCGATACGTTAAGAGTGAGTGGCTATAGTGACGCCAACTTTCAAATGGACAAAGACAACTTTTGTTCGTAGTCTGGTTGGGTATTCGTATTGAATGGGAGAGCGGTACTTGGAAAAGTTAGAAGCAAGACACAATAGCTGATTACACCTATGTGTCAGAATACATTGCAATGAGTGAAGCATCAAAGGAAGTAGCTTGGCTAAAGAACCTTTTTGGGGATCTCGGTGTCGTTCTATCTATTTAAGAACCTATGGAACTCTTCTGTGATAATGAAGGCACAATTTCTTTATCAAAAGAACCAAAGGATCACGGTACATCCAAGCATATCTACCAAAAGTACCATTATATTCGACATCAGGTATAAGAATGACATCTTCTGGTGAAGAGATTATCATTGGAAGAGAATGGTGCAAATCCTTTTATGAAGGATCTGAGTAGAGTCTAACACTACTAGCATGCTAGGAGCATCAACTTAAGAGACGATACTAGTTTTAGAAGTTAGGTGATACTTTGAAACTTGTAACAAAATAAATGTAATCGATTTAGTGAATGAATAATAAAGAATTATTTGAGTATTGTACTACCTTATTCAATTATTTATTCTTGTGCTTCTTTTTACATGTGTATACTTCCTAAATATATTGAATTATTCAAACTTCCACATTCGTTCATATTTTTGAAGTAGGTAGTGAATTAAGACCGTCATTAGTTGATTGTCAATTTTCGATTGAGGTTATGACACTGCAATTGGAATTGCTATGATATTCATGAGTACTTTGAAAATAGGGATTTTGAGTGTTGGATAAACCCACGCTTAGAAATTAATTCATGGATCTTGTCACGAGTAATTCTAAGACAATAATATATTCTATTCTTCAAATGGAGATACATAAGTTCTCATTTATGAATTGGTTATATATTTGTATTATGTAAATGCATTAGTAAGTTGATGTTATAAAACATAGTACCATAAATGATTTGGTGAGTAAACATTACAATTATGTAGTCAAAGTTTATTCGTTCCTTTTTCCCTAAAAGGAAAAGCGATATCATTGGGCCCCTTATAATTTGATGTTCACATTATATGTGTTGGGCCTAGCCATGGCTAATTGATTTGTTCAACCGAAATCAAGTAAAGTCTATACAAATTGGGAAATCAAGAAATAGAATCTTGGACAATGAGATTGATTCTGATCCATGTCTCGTAACCATATGATATCTTGAAGAACAAAGGGATTGTTGGTCACTTATCTTAGGGTTGACATCTTATTTGAATAAGAGTTTGGTAGTGGCTTTGGAAAGCACACTTTGTTGTTTACTTCAAGTTTTGTACTTGCAATTGTAGTTACAGACTTATCCAAGTGGGAGTGTGACGTCCCAAAACTCAAAACCAAAAATATTTGTTTTCATATAAAATAAAACATCAACCTAACATGTTCATCAAAACCAAATGGAAATCATAAGCTATTCATAATCATCCAAAACACATCATAGTTAAATAAGCGAAAAGACATGGTGTGCGTAACACGATCATCCCAAGCTCTTCCCCTTCAATCCGGAAGTACCTGAAACATAAACTGAAATCCATAAGCATGAAGCTTAGTGAGTTCCCCAAAATACCGCATACCGTACATATACGCCATCTCAAGGCCGTTCCGGGTCTATTTCACCCTCGGGTATTCACCCCTGAGTCTATTTCAACTTATGTGTCGACCCAAGCAATATCGGGTCTATTTCACCCCAAGTCTATTTCAACTCAAATGTCAACAAAAGGATGTATCGGGTCTATTTCACTCCATATACATATAAAACACAGCCACATAGGCATACAACATATATAACAGGAGTCACAAAGACTACAAGCACATAACATACCCTAGTGTCCTACACTACAGTGAGCAAACTCACCTGAGTCTACTATCACTCAAACAGATGATCGGGCTACTAAACCAGAGAATCCTCGTGCTAACCAATCAAATAAAACCCCAATTAATAATTGGGTTGTAAACCATAACCGGGAATCTAGTTTATTTTTCCAACACCTAGGGTAAAATACCGTTTTACCCTTCCCTCACTTGGCCGAATAAACAAGGCCCAAACTCAATTGCAATAAAAGCCCAATAGTTGCCCAATTTCTAAAGGGAAACCAAAACCTAATATAGGCCCAAATCCAAGAATTCGCAAAGCCTAACAATGGCCCAAAGTCAAAAAGGCTAGTGGCCCAACAATGCCCAAAACTCTTATAGTCCAAATACAGCCCAAACCAAAAACGCCCACGAACAGGCCTAGTATGATATGCGTACTAGAAGTACGCGCAATGTACACACCCATTAGGCACTTTTCCCATTAAGCACTTAATGCTTACAACCAGACATCAAAACTTCATATCCAATCCTTAGGGAACGTCTTAATCCTTAAAGTTACTAACTTGGAGCCTTTGCATGGCTCAAATGAACTCAAACGCTAGATTTGGCATCCTACTTTCACCAAATGGACATAAACACATACATGGTTGATCCTCAACCATCAAGATGCTAAATTTATAGACTAGGGACCTTAGAAACATCAAGAGAAGCAACTTTTAACTTCTGGAGTGGAAGAATCTCACTACATCCCATTCATGGGACTAAAAAGTGAACAAAACTCCATAGTAACTAGATCTAAGCATACACTGAGCAAGTTGCAAGCTTATACCTGAATGAAGCTAGAAATGATAAGTGTAATTTGGATCCACAATCCCTCCCTTGATCAAAACTCCTTCTTCAAGCTTCCTATACCTCAAGGTTCACCAACGCACACTAAAACACACACAAAGAGGTCACATCTTTTGTAGATGGGTTAGTGTTTCAAAATGTGGCTCAAAGGGTAATGGAGGCTGAGAAATGAGGGGATCATGGATCATAATAATGCTTAAATAGGGTCTAAACTCTAAAAATTAGGGTTTATCCTTGGACGACGTACACCCAGTGTACTAGAAGTCTGCCCAACGTACGCACGTCCCCCTCAACGTTACAATTTACACCCCTTGTGACTAAATTTGCAAATTAATTAAATATCAATGGTCAAAATGCGAAATAACTTGGAACCGGGTGTTACAAATCCTTCCCACTTCAATTAGAGTTCGTCCTCGAAGTCTGCTGCCACAAATAACTCTGGGTAATGCTCCCTCATCTCGTCCTCAGGCTCCCACATCCATTCAAAACCCTTTTGGTGTTGCCAGTTCACCTTCACCAGATCCAACAAGTTGTTTCATAGTGTCATCCTCCTCCTGCCAAGGATCACCATTGGTGTCTCTAAAAAATTCAAGTGATCATCCACCTGAATTTCCTCCCATGTAACCACTACAGAATCATCAACCTAGCATTTTCATAGCTTAAAGACATGAAAATTTCTATGAATCTCACTAAGCTCCTTCGGCAGATCCAAAAGATACGTCACCCTTCCCACCTGGTTAAAAACATGAAAGGACCAATATACCAAGGGCTTAGTTTACCCTGATTCTAGAATCGGATGACACTTTTCCAAGGAGACACCTTCAGGAGTACCATACTTCCAACCTGGAATTCCAAGTCTGACCGGCGTCTGATAGCATAGCTTGTCTATCGACTTTGTGTTATCTGAAGTCTATCGTAGACTTATTGAATAAATTTTGTCATATTGAGTACAATCTCGGTACTCCCTATGACCCGTTAACCGATCTCTTCCCAACATATTGGAGTACAACACTTCCTCCCGTAGAGCATCTCAAAAAGAGGTCGATGAATGTTGGTGTGATAACTGTTGTTATATGAAAATTTCCCTAAAGGAATATACATCTCCTTGCAACCGCTAAAATCAACAACACATGCCCGCATCATATCTTCCAAATTATGGATAGTCCACTGACTCTGACGATACGTTTGTAGGTGAAAAGTCATGCTAAAATACAGACGAGTACCCAACTCCTCACGGAATCTCTTTAAGAACCTGGAAGTAAACTGAACATCCCTATTAGAGGCCACATAAACTGGCACCCCATGCCATGCTACCACCTCTCAAATGTAGACATCGGCCAGCTTCTCTGCGAAATACTCTTCTGAATCGGAATGAAATATGTGCTCTTGGTTAATCGATCCATGATGACCCATAACAAATCCACTCTGAGCGTTGCCTGAAGCAACTTTCAGATGAAATCCAAAGTAATCTCTTCTCATTTCCAAATGGGAAATCCCAATGGCCCCATTTTCCTTGAGTTCATTGATGTTTGGCATTGAATTTCCTTCAAGTCAAGCAAATCTCTACATACCAGGCCACATCTCGCTTCATGCATGGCCACCAATAGTCAAGTCAAAGATCTTTATACATCCTTGTTTCTTCAAGATGAATAGCAAATCTTGACTTGCGCGCCTCCTCCATCAAAATCTGACGTACACCAGCCCAATATGGAACCCACACTCTCCAGTGAAGGGTGAATAACCCCTATCTATCATAATCAAATGAAGTCACCTGACTATTATGACATGATATTCAAGAGGTGGGATACTAGTTGATAGATCGAGATTTGAAGTTTTCCTAAGAACACAACACAGAAGAATCGTTAAAGGATGATCGAATGTTCTCCCGGGACGTCACTTCGATGATCAAGTTAGTTTTCTGAGAGGGATAAATTATGGTAAATTCAGCAAGGGAGAAGATGGATCCCTTTCTTGAGATGGAAAAAATATGTTTATACCTATTAGTAACAGATCTTGGGGACCTTGCCCAATGAGTGTGAGACGTGGCCTCCTCTAACTTGGAGAATTATGCCCACGCTAACTAACTGCCTGGTGATGTTAGTTCTGGGCATCACCTAAGATTTTTGTCACGTCCTGATTGGTCGTGAATAAATGAGAAGATCACGAGGAACATTTCTTCCTCGTGGAGGGAAATGAATAGTCATCCTGGTGCTAGATTTCTTAAGCTAAGATCAGGTCTTAGCCACGATTCTGGCATGATATCGTCGCGTTTATGGTTTTCGTTAAATTTAACATGGACGTTCATGGTACCATTAACAAGTCCATTAGACCAGTAGGCTTCTACGTTAATGACGTAGCATAGTTGTTCTGGTCTATTTACAGACACGTGGTAGGTTACTACTGATAGCTTAAGTAGTTGGCAAAGCGAAATCACCGTTCTTTGGGGGTTTCATCATGAAAACGGTTCGTTGCTCCTTTAGTGGAATTTAAACCTCTATCCCTCCTAGCATTTTCTCCTTACCGTCTACTTTTTTCTCATTGCCTTCTTGCCTGAAAGAAACCTTTTCGATCTTTTACTCATACTCTTCCATGGATAGGGATCTTACTACCAAAGAATGGGAATCTTTTCAGTTGCGATTTGGATTTGTTTCCGAACACAGAGTTTAACTTCCTCTTCCAGAAGCATCGCTTTACAGTCCTTCCGAAGGCAAGGTCGACATTCTGATCACCTTATTCGAAGCGTGTCCATGTTTGCCTACTACAGACTTCTTCAATCTGATTATCCATGAGTATGGGTTTTCCATGAGGGAGCTGACCCCGATCGCTATGAACAAGATAGTGGGTTTCAAACTCCTCTGTCGTGACCTATGCCACTTGCCAACTATTGTGGCATTCAAGTACTTCTTTAATGCTTCTACTCAGTTAGCGACTCGAACCCTTTCTCGTTGGTAGGGAGTCCCTATCCTTATCCATGATAAGTATTCTATAGCACCTGGTTCCTGGTATGTATTTTAATATAAATATTTTTGCATTTTTTTAACTGGAACTCAGCAAGTTGTAGGCCCGACTCGCCGAGTAGAGACGAGATATCGAGCACATTTAAGTTGGCGACTCGACGAGTCCATATCCTGGACTCGTCCAGGCCGCCAGTCTGGATGAAACCCTAATTTCAAAGGTTTGCACCCTATTTTAACATATTTTTGTGCCTCATAACGGTCCCATTACGTCCAGAACACCCCTAACAAAGCCCTAACCCCTCTATTAGTAATTTGAGTGCTTTTGGTGCAATTCCTTTAAGTTTTGGCGAAAAGAAAAAGGTAGATCAAGAGGAGAGGAAGAAGATCCAGAATCTTTGTGCCATTTCAGAGCTTCTAGAGGTATCAGACTCAAAACCCTCTATGTTCCTTCATTATTATCTCCTTAAGGGCTTAAGATAGTTATTTTAAGGCCTCTTCTAGTCTTGATCTTTGAGTAATGAGCTTATAGTCTTAAGGGACATCACATATAGGCATGATTAAGATCTAGGAGCTCGAATCTATTACCTTTATGAGCCTAACTTGTGTATAAGTCCTAGACCTACTCTTCTAGTCCTTGTTAAGCCTCTTATTTCCCTTTTGATGCATGAATACACGTAAAGTTGGAAAATTTACATGTAAAACCTACCCTAAGAACCCAGATCTATGTATGGAATGCATTGGATTCAAGCAGAATCAAGTATATAGTAATTGCATGCATGCGACTCGGCGAGTCATTATTCGGACTCGGCGAGGCGAGTCGCGAGTCCCCGATTTTCCCCTTTTGAGTTAGGCTGAGTGGGATCAGTGACCTATAAGTGGACTCAGTGAGTCGGAAGCCAGACTTAGTGATGGAGGGACTCGGCAAGTCAATTCCCTGACTCAAGGAGTCCAAGGCAATCTTCTTGCCTCAAGAACAAACTCAACGAGTTGTTCATACAACTCGACGAGTCACGGACCAGAGTGTTCATCGGATGAAGATGGACTCGACGAGTTGTTCATACAACTCCGCGAGTCGAATGAAGGACTATTGGATATCTGTGTAGAAGGAGAACTCATCGACTCAATGCCTAACTCGACAAGTAGGGACATGAGTGAGGACAATCGACTGGATAGGGACTCGATGAGTTAGCGAGCCAACTCGGCAAGTCGGTTCAATTGGAAGTTGACTTTGACTTTGACTTTTGACTTGGTCAGGGGTAAAATGGTCATTTTACCATAAGGACAGCTAGATGTGTTTGACTGAGTGTTTCGTGGGAATTACAGCCGGAGATTTCCGGAGCAGCAACAGCAGACAGACAGTTCCCGTGCAGATCAGTAGCTATTTCGAGGTGAGTTACCTTCCAGTAGCGGTGGGTCTACGGCCACAATCTTAGCCCAATAGTAGGCGTTGTGTATTAGATGATTGTCTTTGTGATATCATCTAGTTTTTCTGCTACCTGATATGTTATATGCTAGCTTGATGTGTTATAGTAGTAAAGTTCGGTTGTTAGGACCAAAGGGTAGTCAGACACCCCAGAGATGTCTGATAGTGTGTTATGCTATGATATGTGATAGTAGTAGTGGTAGGGGTGAAACAGTCCCCAAGGTTTGTTTGTTAGGACCGAAGGGTGGTCGACACCCCAGAATGGCCGCACGGGTAGGTCGGCATCCCAGAATGGTCGTACCGGGTAGGTCGGGCACCCCAGAAATGCCTGACAAGTATGGTATGTTATATGATTGTACTGTATGTTATATGATTGTATGGTATGTGGTATGTTGGGGGAACTCACTAAGCTCTGTGCTTACAGTTTTCAGTTTGGTTTCAGGTGCCTCTTCATCAAAGGGGAAGGAGCTGGCGGTAGCAATACATCATACATATACACTATTTTCCGCCTTACGAGATTGTTCTCGGATTTGTACTATGATATTCAGTTGATTTCGTATTTTGGTTTTTTTCAAACACGATATATGATTGTGGAATGATTTGATCAGACAATGTTTTATTTACAAATGCTTTCCATGTATTGATTTAAAAATGAAATTTTTGGACGTGAAAATTGGGTTGTTACATAGTCCAAGAAGAACTGGCAGGAGAAGTTTCTATGGGTGAACAGCAACCTCATGGTGCTCAGTTACCCAAGAGCTAAGGTGTATGCCGATCGTGCTCCAACACTCTTTGGTGCTGACAAAAAACTGACTGGTGTCGTAAAGAAAATCAGCATCAATGGTGAGGATTGGCTTGACTGCTTCTTGGCCGTTGGCGGGATGAGCGCCGCTTGGAGGGCTCGTGGAAAGATGCCCGAGTTTTTCGTCGAGAAAGAGGGAATTATTTTTCTCCTTCTTTTTTCCCTTGCCCCACTACCCCCCTTTTTATTTGGCAAAGCACGTTTAGATCGGCATTTTGATTAACCACCTTTGTCTTTGTTTTGATGCCAGGTGTGGAGGAGGTTATTTCCTTGGAGAGAGCTCTTCAAGGTTTGTTTGACAGCGATCTTGAGTGTCGCGATGCTGACCTTGAAGAGACTCTTCCGCCCCTCGTTTCTAGTCAAGAAATCAAGGCAACTCTTGGTTCAGAAGATAGGACTGGAGCCGGTGAGGATTCGGATCTATAGGACATTGTTGTCACTGGCGCTTTTCAGAGGGATCCTACCCTTCCGGGTCCCCGAGGAGTCTCTGCCGCATCAAGGACATTGTTGTCACTGGCGCTTTCTTGGAGGCCTCTTCCGGTGGTTGAACTAAGAAACGTAATCTAGGTTTCTTGCTAGGGGGTTCAAACATTTCCAACCATGCCCCTGATGAAAGTCCTCCGAAACTATTAGAGAGGGCACACAAAAGGGCAACTCGATAGCCTAGTCATATAGAGGAAGAAAGCACTGACAAGACGGCCCTTATCCTGGTGCTGGAGGAGCCAAGGCGAAGACTGGGTCATTGCATTTCCAAGGTCTCACATTGTCTATTTCTGGTAAATCAGGAATCATCCCCCTTTCTGTAGGGCCTCATCTGGGTACCTACAAGCCATCTTGGAGGCTAACTCCTCAAGACCTTATCTCTAACATTGATACTACTCTTGAGTGGTGTCGGTATGTTTTTCCTCCTGCTACAACTGAGGCTTTATCTATCCTGGCAGATGAGCACATGGCTAATTGGCTTCGCTATGTTGTCGCCAAAGTGTCATCTCACCTGGTTGCAGTTGCTGTACTCGGACAGGATGGGCATTGAATGTGAAGAGCTGAAAGCGCAGTTGGTAAAGTTAGAATCTGACAAGCGCAGCTGGGAGGCCAAGCATGAGGTGTCGTTGCTCGAGAAGGCAAGCTTACAAGAGCAAGTGGCAAAACTATAGGAAGAGGTGAGGTGCTTGAACGGTCGTGTGGGATCCCTGAGTTTGTAGAATGACGGTCTAAGTGAGTGGTTGTAATAGTGCTTGGAACATTTAACGACTTCCCCTTGTTCTTTCATAACACCCATTCTCCAACCTTGAAGTTCTTTAATCGGACTTGGCTGTTGTAATAGTTCTCAGTTCATGATTTGTATAGTGCTTGGCGCATCTGTATCGCCTCACGTTTTTCATCGAGCATGTCCATGTCCTGGCGTCGCCCTTCTTCATTGGTTTCTTCCTCGAAACTTTCCGTTCGCAGGGAGCCAGCAACGATTTAAAATGGGAGGAATGCTTCCGTCCTATAGGTTAAACTAAATGATGTTTCTACCATGCTTGACCTTGTTGTGGTACGATATGACCACAATACTTTCAAGAGCTCATCCACCTAGGCGGACTTTGATCTGAGTAGCCTCTTCTTGAAACCGTTGACTATGGTTATGTTTGATATCTCAGTTTGTCCGTTGGCCTGAGGGTGCGCCACTGACGTGAAACGTCAGTGTATTCTCTTGTCTTCGCACCACCCTTTAAAGGGGCTTCCTTCAAATTGTGTGCCATTATCACTTATGAGGATTTCGGGAGTGCCAAAGTGGGCCAAGATGTTCTTGGTCATGAACTTTACCATTTGCTTGCCAGTGACGGTTGTCAGCGGTTCTGCCTCTATCCATTTAGTGAAATAATCCACGACTACTAACAAAAATTTCACACCCCCTGGTGCTGGTGGGAAAGCTCCCACTATGTCGATTCCCCATTGATGGAAAGGCCAAGGGCTGGTAATGCTATTAAATGGCGTAGCCGGTTGATTTTGAAAAGGAGCAAATGCATGGCATTCCTTACATTTATTGGTTAGGGCTGTGACATCGTTGTATACATCTGACCAATATACTCATAGGTGGAGTATTTTGCCTATAAGAGTATGAGCACCTTCATGTGCCGTCACGTCCCTAGAATTACTTTCTTCTAGTAACGATTGCCCCTCTATTTTAGAGATGCATTTTAGCCATGGACTCAAATACCCTCTTCGGTACAGCTGCTTATCTCTGATTTCAAAATGTGATGCTCTGATCTTGACTTTTCTCGCTTCCTCTGGGTCATCTGGAAGTATGCCATCGCACAAGTAATCGACATAGGTTTTGGTCCATTCTGGGGCAGTCGATACTATATTATCCCTTTGCTTATCAATACTTCTTTTCTGGAGTACCTCAACTAGCACTTTCTTTGTTAAGTGATCATAAGAAGTAGAGGCTAGCTTGCTGAGTGCGTCCGCCCTTACGTTCTTTCCCCAGGAGATTTGTTTTATTGAAAAACTTTTGAATGTGTTGGTTAGGCTATGGACTGCATCTAGATATTTCTGCATCCTTGGGTCTTTAGCCTCGTATGTTCCATTTATCTTATTTGTTATAAGTAATGAATCACTGAGGGCTGTTAGTTGCTTTGCTCCAACTTCTTTAGACAGCCTCAGGCCTGCCAAGAGTGCTTCATACTCTGTCTTGTTGTTAGATACTTGGAAGTTAAATCGCAATGATCTCTTCGCCGTTCGGGATTTGGAGGATCAAGCATGCACCTGAACCTTCCTTACTTGTTGCACCATCGGTGTATAACTTCCAGAGTTATTTGCCGACTTCATGCTCTAGTAGGTCGATAGAGATTGTCATTGGTACTCCCTTAATGTTATATGGGATTTCAACCAGGAAGTGTGCAAGGACTTGGGCCTTGATGCTAGCTGGGGGTGGTAATGAATATCATGATCACCTAATTCTGGGACCCACTTGGCCAGGCGCCCTCACTTTTCTAGCCTTAGCAGCACTTGCTTTATCGGGTAACTATTCAGAACGTCCACCTTATGGGCTTGAAAATATCTCTGTAGCCTTCTCAAATCGTATACAGGGGCGAGGACCAGCTTCTCTAAAGCCGAGTAATTGACCTCTGGTCCTTGTAGGGCCCTGCTAAAAAACTGAATGGGAACCTACTTGCCTTCCCTCTCCACTACTATCATAGAGGAGATGGCTTCTTTGGAGGCTGGTAAACACATTTGTAGTGTCTCCATTGTATGTGGGCAGGCGAGAGTTGGTAGTTGGTGCAAGCCATCTTTCAGTTGTTGCGGTGTCTTATCCGCCTTTTTCTGTGCATTGGAACTAATTTTTGTCTAGGCATCCTTTGAATGTTTGGTACAGAGGTAGCGCCTTTTCTGTAGATTTGGAAATGAATCTTCCCAATGTCGTCAACCTACCTTTGATCTCCTGTGCACCTTTGAGTTTATGGGGAGTCTTTGACTAGATGAACTCCTAGATTTTGGTTAGGCTAGGCAGAATCCCTTCCTTGGATATCTGATACCCCAGGAAGTGCCTTTCCTGTACCCCAAAAGTACACTTAACTAGGCTTAACATCATTTGCGCTTTAGCTAGCGTTTAGAAGGTTTCTTCCATATCGTGGAGCAATGTTTCCTCATTAGGGCTCTTAACAATCATGTCATCGACGTAGACTTCGATATTCCTACCAATTTGATCAGAAAATACTTTTTCCATGAGCCTTTAATACGTTGAACCTGTGTTTTTTAGCCCTAACGGCAATTTTTGATAGCAGAAACTTCCCTTCTCAGTGTGGAAGGCAGTTTTCACCTCGTATTCTTGTTTTGTTTGTACGTGATGGTAGCCCTTTGTACGCTTCAAGGAAACATTTGAGCTAGAAACCTTCAAGCGATTGAACTTTTTGGTCAATCTCCGGGAGAGAAGTTGATCGTCCAAGAAGAATATTGTGTTCTGGTGGATACCGGAATACAGAGAAGTCGATTGTTCGTGTGATTCGGTCCCTCTCGTCGTGACTGGCCAACGTTAAGTGCAGCCGAACAGTGCCCAATGGCCACAAACTATGTCCGGTGAATCCTACCAATGGCCCACCGGTTGGAGGTCGTAGCCCCTCCTTCCACGTATCTGGAAGTTGCCGGAAACAATGCTCATAGAGTATATCGGAGGAGCTACCATTTTCAATGTATATCCGATGGATTTTTGTGTCATGGATAAATCCAAATATGAGGAGTGGATCTTGTGGATCCCAATTCAATGGTCTGGGATCGCTGCTCGAGAAGCTAATATTGAGTAGATTTCTTGAAAGTGCCTTAATCTCGTCATTCTCTTGGTGAGGTGTGCTTTTCTTACGAGAGGTACAGATAGTGAGTACCTCTGTGCCATATGGAGGCTCCTGAAACAAATCAGGATGCGATATCACCATCTAAGGCAGTGAACCATCCAATGACAGTTGCCAGAAACTGTTGTGTAGTACTGGTTCTGTAATCAATGAGATCTGAGCCATTAGCTCCTTGGTTGGGACCCGTGTTTTATACTCACAGCGATAGTTTTTGGTTACCGTTACCAGTGTCCGAAATAGGTTGTTTATTGCAGTCGTACATGCTATTGGTTTTAGATTGCCCGTTTGCAGAGAACCAACATCGTTTATTGGCTGTATCACTTTGGGGATACGTCCGGATGGCACCAAATGTTGTGACATGATCTTCAGGAGGTAGGATACTAGTTAATAGATCAAGCCTTGATGTTTTCCTGAGAACACAACACAGAAGAATCGTTAAATGATGAATGGGTGTTCTCCCAGGACATCACTCCGACGATCAAGTTAGTTTGCTTAGTGGGAGAAATTAGGGTAAATTCAGCAAGAGGGAAGATGGATCCCATCCTTGAGACAAAAAGTATATCTTTTTATACCTATTACTAACGGATCATAGGGACCTTTCCCAATGAGTGTGAGACGTGGCCTCCTTTAACTGGGGGAACTATGTCCACACTAACTAACTGCTTGGTGATGTCAGTTATGGGCATCACGTAAGCTTTTTTTCATGTCCTAATTAGTCGTGAGTTAATGAGAAGACCACGAGGAATATTTCTTCCATGTGGAGGGAAACAAACTAGCACCATGGTGATGGATTGCTTACGCCAAGACTGGGTCTTGGCCAAGGTTCTGGCATGATAACATCTAGTTTATGCTTTCCGTTAAATTCAACGTGGCCATTAATGGTAACGTTAACACTGACCTTCTATGCACTCACTCTTTCAGTGCTCTTCCTTCATAGCCTCATCTTGAGCCACTTGATTCTGATCCAAGAGTGGGCTAATCACCATCATCCTCAAATACACATCCCTAATCAGAGCAGCGACCGTCGTGCGGCTGAGAGCATCAGCCACCACGTCGGCCTTTCCCGATTGATAAAGAATTTCACAATCATAATTCTTTACCACATCCAATCATCTACGTTACCTCATATTCAGATTCAGTTGATCCATAAAATACCTCAGGATCTTGTGATCTGTCTAGATAGTACAGCGGACCTCATAGAGGTAATGTCGCCAAATATTAAGGGACTGACATAATCAATCTCTGATGAGAATTAGGGACTTATTTAGCTAGTCCCCAACTAATCCCTGAAACCTAGTCCTAGATAGTTGATTTTTTATGTATATGGGACTAAAAACGAGTCCCCAATACATCAAAGCATCAAAGACTGAAAATCAGTCTTTCATAATATCTCATTCAGTTTCTAATTTTTTTTTTCAAATCACTGATTTGATGTCATACCGGTTCCTAATACTATTAATTCCTTAAGCAACATTTGGATCATTGAAATATAAAATAATGAAAATACAATTAAGATAACAAATTTACAACACAATATAAATAGCTGAAATAAAAGTTAACTTTTCTGACATGAATATTCTCACTATCTAAAACAAATATTCCTTCAAAAAGTTTTATAAGTTAACAAAACGAGGGTGAAGATAGCAATAAATGCATTTTGTGTACAAGCCAATCCATCCTTTGGTTGTTCAACACTTTAAGTATAAGTAAAACATGATGCACATTGTCCTTTACAACCAACCTGTTTCCTACACATCAAAGCCTATAGAATCTAGTTTCCAGATGAAAATCGGGTCATGAAGTGAGAATATATGAAAATTAGAAATATCGGCTTTATACTAAACCCAAAACAGAGAAAACAAAAAATGCAAGTCCCAAAATAATATATATATATATATATATATATATATATATATATATATATATATATATATATATATATATATATATATCATACATACAAAGAAAGTCCTTTTATAGATTCATTAAAGAACTCTGAACTTTCCTGCATAAACACCCAGGGACACATGTCATTACACCAATTTCAATATCAAATTTGGTTTCTAGCCAAACAACCAGTAAAAGGCAATAAACATAAACAACATCGGTATCAAAAAAAGTTTTCAACTCATCATCCTTTCTTCTTTATCAGATGTGCACGAAGATTCTTATAAATAATTATTAATTTAAAATAAGCATAAAGGATAACTCACCGGAGTTTGAACTGTTGTTAGAAAAAAGGGATGAATAGATTGCTTGGATTCTCTGAAAGTCGTGATTCACTATCAAATTGAAGTATTTCGATTATACAGATCGAACACTCAATTGGATGAAATTCAGAGAATGAAATTTGAGAATGTATATGAAAATGTTCTTCAACATGTACCAGAATATTGACCAAAAAACGGATATATCAATCCTGTCTGAAAATTGTCAACAGACAGTTACAAACTGTCATAAAACTACCAAACTGTCATTAAACGGATCTCAGGGAATAAAGGGTCAACTTTCTAAAATTGGATTTTTGATGCAATTTTTAATATAGCTCGATCCCAGCCAGGGGCTCTGCCCTTTGGACCCCGCCAGGGGCTGCCGCCCCTGGGACCCCGCTCCCAGGGGCGCTGCCCCCAGACCCCCGTTCGTTTAGGGGCTTCGCTCCTAAATAGCAATGTACTTTAAATCTTGAAAAACTTGAACAAGTGTGCACTCCTACACCATCCTAACTTGTTCAATATTCAACAACATCACTTTTGGTCAACAAATTTAATCCTATTACACTTAAATAATATTTGATGAGATAAAATCACCAACAAACCTCCCCCATTTAAGTGTAATCCTGATTAAACTTAAAAACAAAACATAAACAATAACAAACTGATGCATAAATGAAATGTCGTGAGGATTGAATTTCATATTAGTATATTACTCAATTCAAATATTCGAATATCAGGGTGTCTCTAAGGATTGAACCCTTTCTATTCAAAGTGAATACATGAAGATAATACACACACCAGTTTACATTCTCATAATTTCTAAATTGACACTATATTTAACTAGCGTGTGTCCCATCCTTCAAAAAGCATATCAAAGCCAAGTCCCAACTTTTTTAAGCAGCTAAAATTCATGCTTATATAGGTAGTTCTTTTATTCTTGCACCTGCAAATGCAATTTTTCAAAGAACACATACCTTGGGATGATCATAAAAATGTGTTCCAATCTTCAAGTATTAAGCTTTCCACATTGAATTCAACATCTAATATTGCATTAGATGGGAATTGGGTATCTTAATATAAAAGATTTTAAGTGGACTTTAAACCCATCCCTATAGCCGCCTTGTGCACAAGATCTCTTGCTAACCCTTTTGTTAGATGGTCGGCTAAATTCAACTGAGTTCTTACAAACTCCATAGATATCACACAAGTCATGATGAGCTCACGAATCATACTATGTCTAACACCTAAATGTCTAGACTTTCCATTGTACACTTGACTATAAGCCTTAGTCAAGGTTGCGGCACTATCACATCTGATAGAAATGGTAGATATCAGTTTGGCCCATAATGGAACTTCATAAATCAAATTCCTTAACCACTCAGCTTCTTTACCAGCAGCAGACAATGCAACAAACTCAGACTCCATGGTTGAGTTAGTAATACAAGTTTGTTTCTTAGATGCCCAAGAAATGGCACCTCCTCCAAGAAGAAACACCCAACCACTTGTAGAGGAGTGATCCTCTAAGTTGTTAATCCAGCTGGCATCTGAATAACCTTCCAAAACAGAAGGATATCCACTATAAGTTAAACCATAATTAATGGTACCTTTCAAGTACTTGAATACTCTACTCACAACTTGCCAATGATGTGAACTAGGATTACTAGTATATCTACTAAGCCTTCCCACAACATATGCTATATCAGGCCTAATACTAATCATGGCATACATTAAACAACCAATAGCCCTAGAATATTCAAGTTGAGACACTGGAGATCCTTTATTTGGAAAAAGCTTGAGACTAGGATCTATAGGAGTGCTAACAGGAGAACAATTCTCAAAGTTAAACTTTTTCAATATCTTCTCAATGTAATGAGATTGAGAAATTGAAATCCCATTGTTTCCTTGTTTAATTCTTATACCAAGAATTACCTCAGCCTCCCCCAGGTCTTTCATTTCAAAACTGGATGATAAGAATTTCTTGGTTTTATTAACTTCTTCTAAATCAGTACCAAAAATTAACATATCATCCACATATAAACAAATCATGACTCCTTTTCCAGAAGTATCAAATTTGCTATATACACACTTGTCAGCTTGGTTTAATGCAAAACCATTAGACAAGACAACATCATCAAACTTTTGATGCCATTGTTTTGGTGCTTGTTTCAAACCATATAATGATTTCTTTAACTTGCACACTTTGTGTTCATTTCCAGGCATCACAAACCCTTCAGGTTGTTTCATGTATATTTCCTCATTCAAGTCACCATTCAAGAATGCAGTTTTCACATCCATTTGGTGAATCACAATATTATGTATAGCTGGAAGAGCTAATAATAATATAATAGTAGAAATTCTGGCAACAGGAGCATAAGTATCAAAGAAATCAATACCTTCCTTTTGTCTAAAGCCTTGGATAACTAATATGGCTTTATACTTATCAATTTGTGCCATCCACCTTCGTTTTTCTTTTGAGGATCCATTTACATCCTAATGCCTTGCAACCAGGAGGTAAATCAGCTAATACCCAAGTATTGTTATGCATAATAGAATCAATCTCATCATGAATTGCCTCTTTCAAGAAATGAACATCCCTAGAAGCCATAGCTTCATTGAAAGTCTTTGGATCCTCTTCAATATTAAAAAAATATTGATGTTGAGAAATAGTTTCATTCCTTGTTCCTTCAACTAAATATAGTTGAAAATCAGATCCAAAAGACTTAGCTTTTCTAGCTCTAGTGCTTTTCCTAGTTTCAGGTACAGAAGTTGCACCACCAGAAATATCTTCAGCTTGAGTAATACTCTTGTTGGAAGATTGATGAATCATGTCCCTTGGTCTAGTTATAGATGTAAATCTTTCTTCATCAAAGATAGCATCTCTTGACTCTATCACTGTGTTTATAGACACAGAGTCATTAGATTCTAAGACATAGAATCTATATGCTTTGGAATGCTCAGCATATCCAATAAAGATACAATCTATACCTCTCTCACCCAATGTTTTCCTTTCGGTTTTAGTGAGCCTTACAACTGCTCTACAACCCCAAATTTTGAGATAACTCAAATTTGGTATCTTTTTACACCAAAGTTCATAAGGAGTATCCTTACTCCTTTTATTTGGAGTTCTATTCAAGATGTAACATGTAGTTAACATTGCCTCACCCCAAAACCCTTCACTTAAACCAGAATATGACAACATGGAATTAACCATTTCTTTCAAAGTCCTATTCTTCCTTTCAGCTACACCATTTTGTTGTGGTGTATATGGAGCTGTGGTTTGATGTATTATTCCAGTTGATTTAAAATAAATTGGATCATAATACTCACCACCTCTATCAATACGCAATACTTTTATTAATTCATTTTTATGAAGCTCAACTTGTTGTTTATAAATTTTAAATTTATCAAGTGCTTCATCCTTAGAATGTAGCAAATAGATATAGCAATATCTAGATGCATCATCAATGAAAGTAATAACATACTTCTTGTTTCCAAGGGAAGGTGTTGCATGGAAATCACATAAATCACTATGTATAAGATCCAGCACCTTGCTTTCCCTAACAACATCTTTGAAAGGTTGTCTAGTGATTTTAGTTAGCATGCATGTTTTACATTTTTCATTATTTTTCATATCAAAAGCAGGAATCAAACTCATTTTAGACATGTCTTTTAATATCTTGTAATCAATGTGTCCTATTCTAGCATGCCATAAATTAGATTTATGAAAATTATTGCTAGTACTACTAGAAGCCATGAAAATAGAATTATCACTAGAAGGATAATTAATATTAAGCCTAATCATTCCATTACATATATATCCAAATCCCATAAAAGAACCATGTCTTGACAAGATATACTTGTCACTTTCTAACACTTGTTTGTAACTAGAATTATTTAATACAATTTTTTCAAACACGAGATTCTTACGAATCCCTGGAACATATAAAACATTGTTCAAACACAAACATTTCCCAGAAGTAAAAGTAAGTAAAACAGATCCTATGCCCTTGATTGGTTCAGTTGCAACATTTCCCATCTTAACAACAGATCCATCTTCAATTGGTTGAAAGTCCTTGAACCAATATAGATCTTTGCAAACATGAATTGTTGCTCCTGAATCAACCCACCATGCAACTTTATCATCCTGCACATAAAATGCTTCAAAAATCACAGAAATAAAATTCTGAATATATTTAGAATTCTGCAATGAAACAGATATCTGACCTTGTTGCTTTTCTGGATCCTTGGATCCACTTGGTCCAGCACTATCCTTATTCACTTTGCGAAGACGACAATCTTTCTTGAAGTGACCCGGTTTGTTACAATTCCAACAAACCAACTTAGCCTTCTTGTTGGAAGACTTGTCATCGTTTCCTTTAAACTTCCTTTTTCCATTAAACTTCTTGGGATTCTTTGAACTTTCTCCTTCCACCATGTTCACAGAAGAGGAACCAACTTGGTTCTTGCCTTTAGGATTGTTACCAAGTTCTTGAGTCCTTAAGGACTCTTCAATCCGTAAATGACTTCCAAGTTGAGTCAAAGTTAATTCCTCTTTGTTATGTTTTAGATTATGTTTAAAATCTTTCCAGGAAGGGGGCAGTTTGTCAATTATCATAGCCACAACAATGGCTTCATCCATTTTTAGATTGTGTTGAACAAACTGTCCTAGGATCCTTAACATTTCATGGAATTGTTCCATAACAAGCCTAGAGTCAATCATCTTGTAACCCATAAAATTACTGACAAGAAACTTCTTGCTAGAAGTATCTTCAGCCATGTATTTGGATTCAAGAGAATCCCAAAGTTCTTTTGCAGATTCGAAATTTTGATAGATATCAAAAAGAGAGTCAGACATACCATTGAGAATATGACCACGACATATGTAATCATCATTTTCCCACTTTGATCTCCTTCTTGTTGCCTCCAAAGGTTCATCTTCAATAGATTCTGGTAAGACTGACATGGGTGTACTAAGAACATACACCACGTTCAGAGTGGTAAGGAGAAAGTGCATCTTCTTCTGCCATCTACGAAAATCTTGCCCTTCAAACTTGTTCAATTTGTCAAACTTGCTTGTCATATCCTTCACAGAATCACCACTTGCCATGATTACAGAATACTTCAATTTTTGTTAGAAAAAAGGGATGAATAGATTGCTTGGATTCTCTGAAAGTCGTGATTCATTATCAAATTGAAGTATTTCGATGGTACAGATCGAACACTCAATTGGATGAAATTCAGATAATGAAATTTGAGAATGTATATGAAAATGTTCTTCAACATGTACCAGAATATTGACCAAAAAACGGATATATCAATCCTGTCTGAAAACTGTCAACAGACAGTTACAAACTGTCATAAAACTACCAAACTGTCATTAAACGGATCTCAGGGAATAAAGGGTCAACTTTCTAAAATTGTATTTTTGATGCAATTTTTAATATAGCTCGATCCCAGCCAGGGGCTCTGCCCCTTGGACCCCGCCAGGGGCTGCCGCCCCTGGGACCCCGGACCCCCGTTCGTTTAGGGGCTTTGCCCCTAAATAGCAATGTACTTTAAATCTTGAAAAACTTGAACAAGTGTGCACTCCTACACCATCCTAACTTGTTCAATATTCAACAAGATCACTTTTGGTCAACAAATTAAATCCTATTACACTTAAATAATATTTGATGATATAAAATCACCAACAACTGCTTCGATTAATGCATCTTCACAATTAATAATATGCACACTTTCCAGTTTAGTGAATTGCAATACTGATTTTTTCTGTTTCAAAATTAAAAATGAAAAGTTAGTCAAAAAAGAATCATGCAGTTATTGTATTATTACAAGAATTCAGATTCAGACAATTGAGATATGGACATCATAGATAAAAGGACTGAAAAAATAAAAACAATTAAAAAAAAGTAATAAATTGAAAGTAAAAAAGGAAGAAAAAAAAAGTTTAGTTAGAATGAAACATCATGGCTGGAGCAACTCCAAATGATTATTTTTTTTTTCTCAAACAAGCATGGTTTATAAACAACTTTTGATATATAAGAAGGAGCTTGCTATATGGTGATATTTTTGTCACTGTTTCATTCATGTTTTGTGTCTAAATCAAATATAATCTTCCCACAATCCATGAAAAGAGGCAACTAGGCTGTGGTCTGAATCACATATAGCCATCCCACAAATCGAATCTAAACCCCAAAAAATATACCAGACCATCAATTTAGTTCAACTCAAGCAACCTAAACCAACTCATCAACCAAATAAATGCCTTAATTCTTCCTTATACATTTACAATAGCACCCCAAAAAAATTAGTAACACATTTAAAAAAGTACGAATTAAACAAATGCCTATAAATTGTAATATACTGTCACACCCCAAAACCAAGTACGGCGGAAACGTTCTAGGGCGGAGGACGTCATGTTAAGTATCACAACACAGTAAATGTAAATAAGCAAACAACATCATCCATTGCATTAAATATATAATTTTAATACAAGCGTGTTCTGTACAGTATAGACACCAAAAATAACGTATATCAAAATAATAAGATGAGTCTTGAATGCGCTCCATTTTCTCAAAAGCTGGCCTCGGTACCTGTCTACTGATGACCTGAGAATACAAGTTATTTTGAAAGAGTTTATCAGCATTAAGTTGGTGAGTTCATAAGTATTTTAGTGTCGGTATTTGTCATCCAAAAATGTTTGAACATGTATCAAGTATAAGTTTGTAAAATGTATGTAAAGGTTTGCAATTGTTTGTAAAAGTTTGAATCTCTCAGAAAAACCTATATTTTCTATTAAAGTAGCCTTCTACCAAGGCTTAACTGTTTTGTATGCTTGTTTGATGTAAAAGTGTGTAATTTCCCAAGTGTAACTACCATTTAACAAAATATAGTTTGTACATTTACGTTTAAGTGAGGTTATCACTAAAAATATGTAATGGGTAAATCATTGTAGTACTGTAGCCTTGTATTATAAGAACTATTGTTGTACTAACTACCTTAAACCGGATTTATATTAAGGCATTATGTGATAAATTGCACCATACTATCGACTAGTAACAACGACATAATGAATGGTCGTAATAACGGAATGACGTTTGGCACCCGCAGACCTGCAGGTCCGGCTGTAGCTAGCAGCAAGGTGTAGGATTGTCAATCCAGTATAGATCTATACGCAAACTCACGCTCTCCCTCCAAGAGAATTCTGGCTACAACTCGAGCCATGACATTTAAGTCATGCTCCGATTTAAATCACAATAATTAAAGTATTCATGTATATGTAATGTTTCTCGTTCTAGTATAGTTGTATATGTATTGTTTATAGCATAGTTGTATATGTATTGTTTCTAGCATCATTGTATATGTATTGTTTCTAGTATCATTGTATATGTATTGTTTCTAGTATAGTTGTATATGTATTGTATTACCCCGATGATAACTAGCTATCAATGTACTGGTAAAATATGAATATGGAAGTACTTTTTATGTCTGTACATGTATATATGATATATAACTAATATGGAAACGACCCTCGGATGGTCACCCGAAATCCCACCAGACCACATCTCAGTGCGCGAAAAGGAAATAGGGCGGATGACCTTCCTAAGCCCTTTAAACATTACTTATATATATATATATATATATATATATATATATATATATATATATATATATATATACACATACATACATATATGGGCATGCAATTTATAATAAGTAAAACAAAGTTTAATAAAAGCATTTGATAAGTAACAAGAGTTTGTAAAACATTTTGAAGTGAAACAGTTTGATAAACAGTTGAACAGTGATAAAATCATTGGTTTTCTAGTTATTAATCACATGTGATTAATGCAATCACATGTGATTGATGTAATAACTATAAGTATTTGACTTGTATTCCCCCCCCCCCCCCATAAAGTATTTAAAACATTTAAAAGTATTTCAAAGGTTGATTAAAGGGGTATGAACTCACTTGTGGTGAGTAGATTGAATTGATGTATCGGGTACCGTGCTATGTGGCAAACGGAGACTTGTTTACACGTTCGAGCCTAGTTATCATATAATGAGCATATATATAACTAATTAGCCAAATAATAACTTAACAAAGTAAGTTAAGACACTTAGGAACATGTATACACTTTATATAAGTGTTATAGGTCCTAATGGTTGCATCTAAGTTGATACGGGACAAGGCAAAAGGGGTTTAAAGCATAATTGGCCTTGTATATGAGTTCACCACCCAACAAACCCCACCTTGGGAGTTTACGGTCATAAACTCCTTGAGTTTACGGCCGTGAACTCCACACATGGAGGTTTTGGGTGTTTTGAAGTGTTATCTTGATCCTAGGATAAGTCTAGCCTTGTTGGAATAATCCTTGAAGTAGTTTAAGGCCTTGTAATGCTCCTTTGGGGAGTTTACGGACAAAGGACCATATCCCCTAGAGTTTACGGCCGTAAACTCCTATGGGGTGTTGGTTTTAATTCATTTGATGCCCTTGCACATGTAGGATAGCTTCCATGTTTTTATCTAAGGCTAAAGGGGACAAGAGGCACACTTTTGTGTCATTACTTGGAGTTTACGGCCCAAGATATGTTCCTTGGCCGTAAACTCCTTTTAAGGAGTGATTTTGATGTCTTTTGATCCCCATTCAAGTCCCATGTGTTCAAGGTAAATTGTCTTAAGGCTTTTAGGGTGTTTAGGGCATCTTTAACACTTGAAAAGGGGTTTACGGCCCAAGATCCTTCCTTGGCCGTAAACTCCTAAAACCCTAAGATCTTGAAGTGTTTTGGTGTCCAAATTAAGCACAAGCATTAGTGGGTAAAGTCCTTAAGCTTTAGGGGGTGATTAGGGCACACTTTGTCCTTGGAAATGGGGTTTACGGTCCAAGAAACCCTTGGCCGTAAACTCCAAAAGTCTTATGATCTTGGATGATTTTGGACATGTAACAATGTTATAAAGCATTTAACAAACATTAAAACACATTTAGGAAAGGAGACTCACAATCTGGGATGAAAACCCGAAGATCCGTCAGAGAGAATTGGCTTTTCTCTAGTTGGAATTGTGAATAATGAATTAATTAAATTCGGAAAACTAGTTATAATCCGGAAATATTTTGACAGAAAATATTTTTATTCCGGAAGTCGGACTATAACATTATGAAACTTACAATGTTCAAGTTTCACAATTACAGGAGCATCCACTCTCCTGATATGTCCAGACTAATGTACACAAACTTGTTCGGACAAGTCTGAAAATTACTGAAACTGGACTAGCTTCTATTGAATAGATAATGTTCGTAAAAATGGAAATTTTGGGTTGTCACATATACATACATGCTAATTCCTAAGCATGTAAGATCTAACCTTGTGGATGCCTAACAAAACCACAGGAAATCCACACACACACACACACACACACACACACATATATATATATATATATATATATATATATATATATATATATATATATATATATATATATATATAATCCAAATTCAAAACACATTGTATACTCACGATAAGTGAAATCAAATCCAATCTAATATTAACAATTTTATGAAATCTTAGTTTACAAATGAACACTATTTAACTCTTTAATTTCAATAGGCAACAAAAAACACATTGACGTATTAAGTGTTTAGCAACAAATCATTATCGTTCCCATATCCGCTTTAATAAACATAAATGGGAAATTAGAGCATTTGATTTTGTGTGACCACAACAAAATCGGTTATATCGACCGCAATGCAAAACACACAAAACCCAAGGATGGAAAATACATACCTGGTGAATAGAAGGGTATTAGTGAATTCTGAAGAAAAAAATGTAAAAAAAGGTTTAAAGTCATCGAAAACCTTTGAAAGTGGGGTAAATCGTGAAAAAAAAAAAAAAAACATTTTTTTTGTACAGAAATTCGATTTTGACATCGTGTTTTTTTTTTTTGTCAATTTTGATACTGTGTTTTCCAGTGTCATATTTATACGGTTTCAAATAGAAAAATTGTCAATATTGAACAAAATTGGAAAAAATGATGTTTGATTTGGAACAAAAAAAACATAGTGGCAAGTTGAAAGAAAATATTAAACTTAGTGTCAAAATCGAAAAAAAATGAAAACTTAGTGTTTTTTGTGAGAAAACAATTCAATTCTGACACGTCAGCATATCTTGTCATCATGTCACATCATCAAAACTGACACGCATCATGTCACGTCAGCATGTAACCTGGTTAACCGGTCAAGTGATCAGAATTGTAACAAACTGAAAAACACAGTGTCAAAATTGACACAAAAAAAAACACGGTGTCAAAATCAAATTTCTATGTATAAAGAGTGTTTTTTGTGTCATTTACCCTTGAAAGTGCATGCCAACAAGTAACGATTTGCCCTAGTCGGCTATTCTTTTAGGTTTTTCAAGTAAAATTCATACAAAAGTAAGGGGTGTTTGGATTAGTTTATTAGCTTATTGCTTATTAGCTAATTTATGGTGGGAATAAACAATAAGAATGGGGAGAGATGCTTATTAAAATTAACTTATTTAGCTTAATAAGCTGATTTTTAAGGATTTTATCTAAACACTCAAAGTTAGCTTATTGTGGTGGGAATAAACAATAAGCAATAAGTACCATTTTTTTCCCTATCCAAACACCCCTAAGATATTATTCAGATTGTAGCATGAAACAAAATATCATACTACACAAAGAATGAAGGAGATAAATACAAACATTTAATGAGGAGGCATACGGGCATACAAACGAGCGAGAATGGAGCATCGGTCAATTTCACGGAGAACCATATACAATGGAGGAGGCGAACAAATTTCTTTGAATTTTTTAAAGATGTGGATTTTGGGAGGCGGTTTTTCTAATTTTTGTGAGTGATTTTCGTTTCCCGCTAATAGCTACAAAAGACGAGGGCGAAAGAGGGGTTAATTTTAGCTACAAATTTCATTAACGATAATATTGAGAATTAAGTTGGAAAATTACATAAATAAAATTTAAAAAAAAAATGCATAAACTTGTTATAATTTTTAGACAAAACTGCAAATATGGTCCCTGTGGTATATATTTTTGGGGGTTTTAGTCCAAACCTCGATTTTTTTGGTTTCATGGTTCTTTTGAGCTAGTTTTGTTGCGTTTTTAGTTCCTCTAAATAGTGAAATAACTGTAATACCCTTGGGGTATTTATTTTCCATTTTTCTTTCAATTTCTTAAATCTAATAGTTATTTTAATAACTAAAAAAAGAGGGGCCCACCTCTCTCTCTATGTGTGTGTGTGGCGAGGCTAGAGGGGGCAAGAGCACTAGTTCTTCCTTCCTATCCTATCGTGATACACCACCCATAATGTAACGTCCGTAGATCATGGTTAGTCAATTTAGAGACAATGAACATCAAAAAGGACTTTTTGATGGAATATTATTTAGAAGGAGTGATCTTAAGTAAGTTGTAGTATATGTCACAAGGTTTCCGTGCATATAAAATGCCGAAATCCGAGTTATAACGAAGAAGTTATGACCTGTCGAAGTTTCGCAACAGAACTGGCATGACACAACGTGACGTAAATAGTGAATTTACGATAGAGCTATATTTGGATTTACCGATCTAAACAAAAGTTGTAGAATACGTTAAACCGAGAGCGTGCATGAAAAGAACGTCCAAATCTGACTTCGTATGAGTAGGTTATGATTTTTTGAAGTTTTAGCATTAACAATATGCAGCCCGAACTTCAAATATGAGATTGAGTGATTTATAGCCGAAATAATCTAAATGATAATCGAAGATCTTGTCTATTGTAGTTCAATGGTAAAAAGATAGACAAAAATGGACGTCGGATGAAGAAGTTATGAGTTTATAACAGAGTGTTCCTGTCCCGACCTACTAAAAATAATATATTTTTAATATATTAAAAATAAGGTCAAGATTAGCCAACGGAGTCTAAACGAGAGTTGTAGAGCATAATCTCACCTACGCATGGATATAAAAAACATCGAAAATGGAGCTCGTATGCGAAAGTTATGAATTTCTAAAGTTCGGGGCATGAACCCCAAGGCTGTGTCAGAACTCACGAGGTGAACAAATGATGGACGTCTTCCAAGGCAAGTGGCCATGACGAACGCAATGACGTATCGAGCTTACGAGGTAAGCATATGTAGCTCACGAGGTGATTCTAGCTCACTAGGTGAATATTAGAGACTCACAAGGTGAAACCAGAAAATTCACCCTATAAATAGAAATCGAGGGTCAGCCGATTTTGGTTGCTCCTTCTCATCTCTCCCACTCCTGATAGTCTCTCTAAGCCTTATTTTAATCCCCTGAAGCCCCGGTATCATCCCGAGACCTGAAGCAAGTTCCAAAGCCCTGAAGATCCTGAGAAGTGCAATTCCCGAGCCGAAGCTCTGCCTGCGAGAAGCCAAGTTTTGTGAAGATCTTCCAGATCTACCGAAGAATACTATTTTTACAAGCCGTAGTGTTGTCCGATCATCTTCTGATCAAGTGAGTGTATAGTCCCTTTCATAAACACGAGTTTAATACAAGTATTGTTTTGGTGTGAGTGTGTAGTTACTTTCTTCTAACACATAGATATGAAGTATTTTCTATGAAATACGTGTTATGTGTTTATATATTGTTTGTTTATTTGAGATAGATGTTGGATGAATGTTTTATACAAGTTTGTATATGATTTAAACTATATATGTAGTTTATATCTACAAATATGTTGGGTAGAACATGGGTAGATGGAATAGTTGGTGTGTGATAAGAGATGGTATGAGTAAACCCTGGTGACTATGGAGTTAGCGCCTGTTAAAGTAAACCTTGGCGACTATGGAGTTAGCGCATGTTGAGTAAACCTTGGCGACAATGGAGTTAGCGCTTGTTAAATGAACCTTGGTGACTATGGAGTTAGCACCTGTTAAAGTAAACCTTGGCGACTATGGAGTTAGCGTTTGTTAAGTGAACCTTGGTGACTATGGAGTTAGCACCTGATAGCTATGGATTTAGTACCTGATAGATAAACTTTGGCAGCAATGGACTTCATGCCAATTCCTTAGGTAAATCCTTAGGAACGAATGAATAAAGGATAGTTGATTCTTAGGGTAAACCTTAAGAAATATAGAAGATAATGGGGATGGGTAATTAGGTTGATTGTTTGATGATTAAATATAATAATTATATTATTGTGGGTTGAAAACCTTATATGCTCACTAGGCTCCCAAGTCTGACCCACTCAGTTTTCTTTGCATTACAGGTAATGGAACAAAAGTATAAGTTGGTGGAGTTGACGAGAGATTTTGGATTATAGATCAGTAGTTATAAATAACTGTTGTAAGGTCTATTTTATATTGTTTATGCTTTTGGTCTGTATCGGAACATGACATCCTGAGATTTTGTTATTTAATGAAAATACATTTCTTTAAATAAATGCTTTAATAAATTCATATCATATTTTGTTTTGGGAACAAATTCCACAACTGTTTTCTTTAAAAGATTGCTCTAATTTTAAAACAAAGCATAAACAAATCGGTCTTTTATGGCCGTGAAATTGGGGATGTCACACATAAACACCCCATTGTTGTTGCTGCGAATTTTCTTCTGCATGTGCGCTACTGGATCAGCAGGAAGGAAACCAAGGGAAGCCGCTGGACCAGCCTCCCTCACCACCACAAACGACTACCACTACCTCTACCTCCCTTTCTCATTCACAGTTCGCCACCGAAACCTACCTTTTCTTCCTTCTTTTCAGTTGATTGGAGCTACCAAACACCCCTAAATGTCGAATGTTCTAGTTGTTTTGTTTCTCCCGGTTTATTGTTGCCAGCGACTAGGTGAGAGGACCAAGGAAAGCTTGATAGATATCGACTCTGTGACAACCCGGAATTTCCATTCTATACAAACTATATCACTTCAATAGAAGTTGTAGCAGTCACAGTTAATTTTCAGACTCTTAGCGTAAGTTTGAGAAATTCAGGGTTTACACTTCAGGAAATATCAGGAGAGTGGGAGCACTAGGGTTTTGTGCAACACTGTTATTCCAACACTCTATTTTATTAGGGATCATTTTAGGAACAAAAATATTTTCTGCCAAAATATCTCAGTGTCACACCCCCGAACCCGACGGCGGAAACGTCCGGGGGCTATTGTGACTCATTGAATACCATAACAGTGCATATACATGAAACATAATATTATACATCACCAACATTTGGAAATGATACAACTGGTAGCGTTTACATTCATTACATAGTTCAAAAATTACATTCAAAGAAAATAACTGTTTGATGCTACTTAAGCCACGGCAAAAACGTCAGAAAGTACAAATCATCTTCACTTTATCTGTTACCTGAGAATACAAGTATTTTGAAAAACGTCAACATATGAAATGTTGGTGAGTTCATAAGTAGAGTTTGAAATCCAATGTGTTGTTTGAAAACCTTTAGAAAATCCGATATTTTCTAGAAATAGAATGGTGTAATAAAAATAGGTAATGATCCATGAGTATGCTTGTTTGAATTCTATAGATGTAAGCGTAAGAGTTGTGAAATTCGACCGGAAATTCGTAATCGTTATTGAAATCCTAGGAAAACCCGACGTTTTCCTATCATTGTATCGTTGTATTCCGGAGGCATCGAGAATACAGAGAGTGGTGAAGTGTTGGGACATGCGTTAGTGAAAACGTCAAGTCAACAACCTTACAAGTGATCCTTTTAGGCGTCACTCGTAAATCTTCACGCGACTCGATCCTCCCGGACTTGTAAAGTCCCACGACCGGAGGGAAGAGAGAAGGTACGAAACCTTCGGGGTTTCCCCGCGTCGTCCGAGACCAAATGCAATTGCGAGGGGCCCGAAGCCCAACTCGCAATCGTGAGTTACAGACTTTACTAGCAGCACTGAAGGACCCTTGGGGACCAGCAACATGTTTGCCATTGAAAGTCCTTTTACGTTATGTAGGGTCGGTAAAACCCAACACTTCGTAAGAGAGAGAGACCTTCGGGCCTTAAGATCAGGTCGTTGGGCTAGCTAGGCTCAACAGACAAGATTTTACACTTTTGGGGCCCAAAGATGGTGCGTAGACATCTGTGCACACTCGCATGTAATCGTAATCGTTATGGTTATGAATCGAAATGTCGTAACTTCGTCGTGTTAGTGATTTTGGATTTTTATTGGTTCGAGACCGAACCAATTCGTTTGACAACGACTTTTGGTATTGTAGTATATTGTATTTCGTCGACAAGCGTGTTACCATCAAATGGTCAAATTGCATATCTTAACTAGCCTTGAATATTTTCTATTTTCAGCCCCTCCTTAATTGAAGAATTTACTCTTTTTACCCCTTTATTTAAAAACTTTCCGGTTTGGTCCTTAAATAAATTTTCTTGACATTTTTATACCAAAAATTATTGAAATGAGTATTTTCCAGCAAAATTATCATAGAAAACAGTTTAAGCCCTTGAAACTTCAGTTTTCTCGGTTATAGCCCCTATTTTTCGCAACTTTTACATTTTTGACCCGATTTGGAAAAACTTTACAATTTTGGTCCCTTTTAAATTTGGAAAGCATTTTAAACCTTTGAAAAGCATATGGAACACTTATAGTCCACTGTTTTACAGAAAAATGCAGTTTTGGCCCTCCAATTTAGGAAATTTCGCATATTGGGCCTTATTGGGCCGAAAATGTCATATTTAGCCCAATAAGCTTGGAATTTATGTTTTTAACCCTCTAAATAGCATATTTTCAGAAAAATACATTATGTAAACTGTTTTGGTTCATCTCACCCATCAGATTTCGAAATTTTTCATATTAGGCCCTTCAACTTTGCATTTTCAACAATTTGTGTCAAAAAAATGAGTTTTTAGCCCAAGTTAAGTGTTGTTAAGCTATTTAGCCATTTTCTTAGTATACTTTGCATGTGATAGTCTATTTTGTGCTATGATAAAATGTATGTCTCGGTTTTTAGCATATCAGCCTAGATCTATCAATAAAATCATACAAAACATACATGTAAACATAGAAATCAATCACAACATACACATAATGATGGATCTTCACATTTTCTTGTATTCTCCCCAATAAAAACTCATAAAAATCGAAAATAAGGGGATATGAAACTCACCTTGGGTGTTGGTTCGGTTTTTGAAGAAGGAATAGAAGAAAGTTTGGTGATTTTTGGCCTTAGCACCCTTGATGAAGTTTTCGAGTTTATGAAGCTTTCTAAGGTGCAAAATCACGGTTTTTGCATGGATTAGGAAGGGATTTGATAACAAAAAGAATATAAATCATAGATCCATGCATAATCTTACCTTAGATGATGTTAATCTTGCAAAAATCCCCTTGAAATCCTCTTAGAATTCTTGAAATTTTTGGAGAGGAAGGAGAGAGTTTCTTGAGAGAATTTTGAGAGAATTAGTGAGGTGTGTGTGTGTGTTGGTTATCCTCGGCCGAAACAAGAAGGGAGAGGGAGAGAGAGAAGGAAGAAAAGACCTTGAGGTGATGCTTGCATGGATGAATGAGATTTTGCATGGAGATCCTATGGGTAAAAATGAGGTGGCAACCCAAGGTCAACTCTCCCTTTTTCCTTGGGCTTGGGCCGAGAATGGGGAGAGAAGAAAGGATTTTTGGGCTTTTTGCCCCTAAGCCCAACATTAGAGGTAGTTTGGGGTGCTTATTGGCCTTATAAAATAAAATTGTGATTTTTATGCTTCATTAAGCTAGGTTAGGTTAAATTATGGATCAAAGCTTGTGATTTATTTCATTCTAGGTTCTACCTAGCCCAAAATATTGAAATAAATGAATGCGGGTCCAATTAGAGCCCAATTAGAGTTCTAAGTCCATGATAGTCTTATTGGAGGCTTATTGGTCCATTCGGATCCAATAAGAGAGTCCTAGTCCAAAGTGGACTTAAACAAGGACTTCTAGGGTTTCCAATTGTTTGGTGACTATTTGTAGTACTTGCAGGAAGTATTTGATTGAAGTTTTTGATTCACATTAGCCTGAATGTATAGACTACATGACACGAAATTTCCAGTTGTGACATCATCCCCCCGTTAGAGGGAATTTCGTCCCGAAATTCTGTTTGAAAGCTAGATTTGAGAATGCTAGAATAGGTGAGGGTACTTCTGCTTCATTTGGTCTTCGCGTTCCCATGTGAATTCTGGCCCACGCTTTGCGTTCCATCGTACCTTCACAATCGGGATGCGACTCTGCTTAGTACGCTTCACCTCCCTGTCCATGATTTCGATGGGTTCTTCGATGAACAGGAGATTCTCATTGATTTCGATTTCGTCGAGAGGAATGACAAGGGTTTCATCTGATAGGCACTTCTTCAGATTAGAGACATGAAACACGGGATGTACACCATTTAGCTCTGCGGGTAGTTGTAGTCTATATGCTACCGGACCAATTCGAGCGATGATTTCGAAAGGTCCAATGTATCGCGGATTCAGCTTTCCCCTTTTCCCGAAACGTATAACCCCCTTCCAGGGCGAGACTTTTAACAGTACTCGATCACCGACCTGGAATTCTAAGGGTTTTTGTCGTTTGTCAGCGTAGCTCTTTTGTCGGTCACGCGATGCTTGCAGTCGAGCCCTGATTTGAACGATCTTTTCCGTGGTTTCGCGAATGATCTCAGGTCCCGTTAGTGTTTTGTCCGACGCATGTATTTTCGCTAGCTGGGTGTCACCTACTTCAGCCCAACATAACGGTGATCTACATTTACGCCCGTAAAGTGCTTCGAAAGGAGCCACCTTGATGCTCGAATGGTAACTATTGTTGTATGAGAACTCGATTAATGGTAGGTGATTATCCCAAGACTTTCCGAAGTCTATCACGCATGCACGGAGCATATCTTCGAGTGTTTGGATAGTTCGCTCACTTTGACCATCCGTTTGAGGATGATAAGCGGTGCTCATATCAAGGGTTGTTCCCATCGCCTTATGAAGCGATTGCCAAAATCGGGACGTAAACCTACTGTCCCTATCCGAGATAATAGATTTTGGCACTCCATGCAGTCTCACGATTTCTCGTAGATACAACCGTGTCAGTCTCTCCATCTTGTAAGATTCCTTGATTGGCAGGAAATGGGCAGATTTCGTCAGTCGATCGATGATTACCCATATGGTATCCAATCCGTCCGACGTCTTGGGTAGCTTGGTGACGAAATCCATTGAAATCCCCTCCCATTTCCACTCGGGAATTTCCGGTTGCTGCAACAATCCTGATGGTTTCTGGTATTCCACCTTTACTTTGGCACATGTAAGGCACTTGCTGACGTAGGTCGCGATTTCCGCCTTCATGTTAGGCCACCAATAGTGTTGTTTAATATCCAAATACATCTTATCAGAACCAGGGTGAATGGAGTATCTCGTCTTGTGGGCTTCCTTCATGACAACATCTCTAAACCCTCCCAGTTTAGGGACCCAAATACGGTTCATGAAGTAGTATACCCCATTCTCCCTTGTTTCTAGGTTCTTTTCCATCCCGCGCAATGCCTCACTAGCTCTATTTTCCATCCTCATGGCCTCTGACTGTACCGACGCGATTTGGGTGGCTAGATGAGATTGAATGGTGATTGAGAGAGTTTTCGTACGACGGCTAGAGTACTCCTTCCGGCTTAATGCATCAGCTACTACGTTGGCCTTGCCTGGGTGGTACTTAATCTCGCACTCATAGTCGTTTAGCAACTCAACCCATCTTCGTTGCCTCATGTTTAACTCCTTTTGGTTTAAGATGTGTTGGAGACTCTTGTGATCTGTGAAGATGGTGCACTTTGTACCGTAAAGGTAATGCCTCCAAATTTTTAGGGCAAAGACTACAGCTCCCAACTCTAGATCATGGGTTGTGTAGTTCACTTCATGCGTCTTTAGCTGGCGGGATGCATAGGCTATGACTCTCCCACGTTGCATGAGAACGCAGCCTAAACCCTGATTTGATGCGTCGCAGTAGACTACAAAGTCTTCCGTTCCTTCAGGTAGGGATAGTACAGGTGCGCTACAGAGAGCTTGCTTCAAGGTTCGAAATGCGATTTCTTGTTTGTCTGTCCATTTGAATGGTACGCCCTTTTGTGTAAGCGAGGTAAGTGGCTTAGCGATCTTAGAGAAGTTTTGAATGAATCTCCTATAGTAGCCTGCTAATCCCAAGAATTGACGAATTTCCGTGGGCGTTGTCGGGATTGCCCAACCTTCTACCACTTTGACCTTAGAGGGATCCACATGGATTCCATCTCGGCTGACTACATGGCCTAGGAAATTCACGCTCCGCAGCCAGAACTCACACTTGGAGAGTTTGGCGTATAGCTTTTCTGATCGTAGAGTTTCTAAGACTTGTCGGAGATGTTGGCCATGCTCTTCCTTGTTTCGAGAATATACGAGGATGTCATCGATAAAAACAATGACAAAGTTGTCGAGAAATGGTCGGCAGATTCGATTCATTAGGTCCATAAATGCGGCGGGGGCATTCGTTAGACCGAAGGGCATTACGACAAATTCATAATGTCCGTAACGAGTTCGGAAAGCGGTTTTTGGAATATCCTCTTCCCGGACTCTGAGTTGGTGATACCCGGACCGTAAATCTATTTTAGAAAAATAACTAGCCCCTTGGAGCTGGTCAAATAGGTCATCGATTCGTGGGAGTGGGTAGCGGTTTTTGATTGTGAGTTTGTTTAATTCTCTGTAATCGATACACTTTCTAAAAGATCCGTCTTTCTTTTTGACAAAGAGCACCGGGGCTCCCCATGGCGAATAACTAGGTCGAATAAATCCCTTATCCAATAGTTCGCTGAGTTGGCTAGATAATTCCTGCATTTCGGCAGGAGCCAACCGATAGGGTGATTTAGCAAGAGGAGTTGCTCCTGGGATAAGGTCAATTCGAAATTCGACCTGTCTTTCTGGGGGCACTCCCGGAAGATCTTCAGGAAATACATCCGCAAATTCACATGCCACTGGAATGTCTCGAACGTTAATCTCCCCCTTGGTCTTGTCCACCACATGAGCCAGGAACGCCAGATTGTTCCGACGTAGATATTTTTGTGCCTTGACACACGAATTGAGGCGAAGGTTCATGCTAGATTTGTCTCCGTAGACCACTAGGGTTTCGTGATTTGGAAGACGAAGACGGACGGCCTTCTCGTGGCACATAATGTCGGCATGGTGGGGGCTTAACCAGTCCATACCGATAATCACGTCGAAGCTCCTAATTGATACTGGCATTAGGTCTATTTGGAAGACGTGTTGATTAAGAGTTAGGGTACATCCGATGTAGATTTCCCCAGTGGATTCGGTTTTCCCATTGGCCATTTCCACCGTATAGGCTTCATTTAGCTTTTGGGGAGGTTGTTTTAATAAGTGTTTAAACTTATTGCTTACGAAGCTTCGCTCCGCTCCGGAGTCAAATAAGATGCATGCATAAGCGTGGTTTAAGAGAAACGTACCGGTAACAACAGAGGGATCCTGAATAGCTTCCCCCTGACCCACGGTCATCATTCTTCCTGTTCCTCCATTTCTTGAATTGTTGTTGTTGGGACAGTCTCGGCGGACGTGTCCAGTCTTTCCGCATCCGTAGCAGGTGTAGCTAGGCCCTGCGCTGTTGCCGCTGACATGGGTGTTGTTGTTGTTGCGAGGGTTGTTGTTGTTGATTCCCTGATTTTGGTTATGGGGGGGTAAGCTTTGCAATACTTTGCAGTGTGACCCCTTCGGTTGCAGTTGGCACACTGAAAATCCTTGCATTCTCCATAATGATGGAAACCGCACTTGTTGCATTTAGGAAGATTACCGGAATAAGGTTTGGAAGTATTTGAAGTGGCTGAGGTTGGAGCATGTGGTGCGGCTGGAGCCGATGTAGTAACGGCATTTACCGCTACTGTCTGCTGTTTCTTGAAGGTGTCGGGGCCCTGACGCCCCTTCCTCTTGTTGTTCCTTCCCCTCTTGTCATCTCCTTCCTTCTTCTTCTCAGCCTCCATTGGTTTCTCTCCCTTTTTGATATTATGGTCGTACAACCTCTTCGCCAACCTCTTTGCACTGTCAAATGTTTCTGGGTTTGCAGCTATCACATTCCCTTGAATTGGTGATGTGAGTCCCCAAACGAATCGCTTGATCTTCTTTCCTTCCGAGGTGATCATACCCGGGCACAACAGAGATAGTTCGCTAAATCTCGATATGTAGGCATCGATATTCGCGTTCTGCACAGTGAGATTCCATAGCTCTTGTTCCATCTTCTGTATTTCGCCTCGTGGGCAGTACTCTGCCATCAACATTTCTTTCATTTCTGTCCAGGGGATAGAGTTGGCTACAGGGAGCGTCATGGATTCTACATGTCCATTCCACCAGGTGAGCGCCTGATCCACAAAAGTGCAAGCCGCGAACTTCACCTTCATGTGCTCGGGGCAGTCGCATATCTCGAATATCGATTCCACCTTCTCGATCCAGCGTTTCAGAGTGATCACTCCTCCGGTACCATTAAAAGTTCGCGGTTTGGCGTTGGTGAAGTCCTTGTAGGTACACGTCTTGGTGGATCCTTGATTCGTTCCATTGTTTGAACTTCCGGCTCCTTGCCCATTTACTCCTCCATTATTCCCTTGTTGAATTTGCGCAATCGCCGCAGTGACTGCTGCCGATACAGCTGCCTGAAAGGCGGCTGACTCAACTTCAGGTGGGGTTGGTCCTGGGTTTCCGCGAGTAGTTGGGCGAGGCATCTTTCTGTCATGAAACGGAAAGATGTTGAGTGTTCGTGGTTTCTGTGAGGTTGCGACCCTACTAACTAGGTGTACGATGCGAACCTAAACATTTCTACCATCGAGCATACAATCATAACGTCTCAACACATAACGATTTGCAATATTGTAATAAAACACATAGAAATTTACTAATATTATCCGCATTTGATACATGAAAATTTGCTCGTAAGAGCATACATAAGTAACACTAATCCGACAGCATAACGGCTCCGTGAGTAGTGTAGTCACTTAAACATAGAGCCGGAGTACATAACATAGTTCCTAATGATCTACTATGATGAGTCTATCCCTAACCGCGATGAGCTGCGTCCTACTATAATGGTGAAATCATATGCCGAAGTGCTGAGCTAGCAGCTGCGCCATCTCTGTCATGTCTACAATGACCTCATCCCTCTCAAGCTCTGCTCGCACGGCTCGCGCTTCCATGACGAACAGTTGTTGTCGTAAGTCGGCAATCACGGTTTCTGGGGAGCGATTCTCCCGCGAGGGATTCACTGGTGGGACGTGGGGATCCCGTTGGACTTCGCTAACAGGAGACGCGAAGTGACCCGTGTCCGGGGCCTGATCCTCCTTCATGTCATCGTCGGTTTCCTCGAACTCGTAGTCGGTGTCCATGTACTCGTCTGGTTCAATGCCGTAGGCTCCCTCTTGATTCCCTTCTGGTTCGCCTTCGAGTACCCCGTGTGCCTCAGGGGCTTGGAAGAACTGAATGCCCTGATGTTCTCCCTCCATGACGACTGAGAGAAAGTATGCGAATAAGCTATCACTTTCCTATGATTCTAACGCTATGGCACAAGCTAAACCGACATCCTATTCTTGGTGGTAGGGGTATAGTTTTAGGTTCCCTAGCTATCCCGACCTCATCGAGACGTGTATTAGTTTTACTTTAGAGAGAATGTAGTTGATCAGGCTACATTCACTCCTTGGTATTACTAAGAACAGTCCCAATTTAACCGAGACACCAGCATTATTGTGTTTGATTCGGCGTGGTGTTCTTATTCCTAATACAAGCAAGCGTATTTTATTTACTTGTTTTGTTCAGAGTTATGTTAGTCCCTCTTTTTGGTTTATAGTTGCATATCCGTATGCGGCGAGATATGCTAGTTCACTATAAACAAAGCTCTGATACCAACCTGTCACACCCCCGAACCAGACGGCGGAAACGTCCGGGGGCTATTGTGACTCATTGAATACCATAACAGTGCATATACATGAAACATAACATTATACATCACCAACATTTGGAAATGATACAACTGGTAGCGTTTACATTCATTACATAGTTTAAAAATTACATTCAAAGAAAATAACTGTTTGATGCTACTTAAGCCACGGCAAAAACGTCAGAAAGTACAAATCATCTTCACTTTATCTGTTACCTGAGAATACAAGTATTTTGAAAAACGTCAACATATGAAATGTTGGTGAGTTCATAAGTAGAGTTTGAAATCCAATGTGTTGTTTGAAAACCTTTAGAAAATCCGATATTTTATAGAAATAGAATGGTGTAATAAAAATAGGTAATGATCCATGAGTATGCTTGTTTGAATTCTATAGATGTAAGCGTAAGAGTTGTGAAATTCGACCGGAAATTCGTAATCGTTATTGAAATCCTAGGAAAACCCGACGTTTTCCTATCATTGTATCGTTGTATTCCGGAGGCATCGAGAATACAGAGAGTGGTGAAGTGTTGGGACATGCGTTAGTGAAAACGTCAAGTCAACAACCTTACAAGTGATCCTTTTAGGCGTCACTCGTAAATCTTCACGCGACTCGATCCTCCCGGACTTGTAAAGTCCCACGACCGGAGGGAAGAGAGAAGGTACGAAACCTTCGGGGTTTCCCCGCGTCGTCCGAGACCAAATGCAATTGCGAAGGGCCCGAAGCCCAACTCGCAATCGTGAGTTACAGACTTTACTAGCAGCACTGAAGGACCCTTGGGGACCAGCAGCATGTTTGCCATTGAAAGTCCTTTTACGTTATGTAGGGTTGGTAAAACCCAACACTTCGTAAGAGAGAGAGACCTTCGGGCCTTAAGATCAGGTCGTTGGGCTAGCTAGGCTCAACAGACAAGATTTTACACTTTTGGGGCCCAAAGATGGTGCGTAGACGTCTGTGCACACTCGCATGTAATCGTAATCGTTATGGTTATGAATCGAAATGTCGTAACTTCGTCGTGTTAGTGATTTTGGATTTTTATTGGTTCGAGACCGAACCAATTCGTTTGACAACGACTTTTGGTATTGTAGTATATTGTATTTCGTCGACAAGCGTGTTACCATCAAATGGTCAAATTGCATATCTTAACTAGCCTTGAATATTTTCTGTTTTCAGCCCCTCCTTAATTGAAGAATTTACTCTTTTTACCCCTTTATTTAAAAACTTTCCGGTTTGGTCCTTAAATAAATTTTCTTGACATTTTTATACCAAAAATTATTGAAATGAGTATTTTCCAGCAAAATTATCATAGAAAACAGTTTAAGCCCTTGAAACTTCAGTTTTCTCGGTTATAGCCCCTATTTTTCGCAACTTTTACATTTTTGACCCGATTTGGAAAAACTTTACAATTTTGGTCCCTTTTAAATTTGGAAAGCATTTTAAACCTTTGAAAAGCATATGGAACACTTATAGTCCACTGTTTTACAGAAAAATGCAGTTTTGGCCCTCCAATTTAGGAAATTTCGCATATTGGGCCTTATTGGGCCGAAAATGTCATATTTAGCCCAATAAGCTTGGAATTTATGTTTTTAACCCTCTAAATAGCATATTTTCAGAAAAATACATTATGTAAACTGTTTTGGTTCATCTCACCCATCAGATTTCGAAATTTTTCATATTAGGCCCTTCAACTTTGCATTTTCAACAATTTGTGTCAAAAAAATGAGTTTTTAGCCCAAGTTAAGTGTTGTTAAGCTATTTAGCCATTTTCTTAGTATACTTTGCATGTGATAGTCTATTTTGTGCTATGATAAAATGTATGTCTCGGTTTTTAGCATATCAGCCTAGATCTATCAATAAAATCATACAAAACATACATGTAAACATAGAAATCAACCACAACATACACATAATGATGGATCTTCACATTTTCTTGTATTCTCCCCCATAAAAACTCATAAAAATCGAAAATAAGGGGATATGAAACTCACCTTGGGTGTTGGTTCGGTTTTTGAAGAAGGAATAGAAGAAAGTTTGGTGATTTTTGGCCTTAGCACCCTTGATGAAGTTTTCGAGTTTATGAAGCTTTCTAAGGTGCAAAATCACGGTTTTTGCATGGATTAGGAAGGGATTTGATAACAAAAAGAATATAAATCATAGATCCATGCATAATCTTACCTTAGATGATGTTAATCTTGCAAAAATCCCCTTGAAATCCTCTTAGAATTCTTGAAATTTTTGGAGAGGAAGGAGAGAGTTTCTTGAGAGAATTTTGAGAGAATTTGTGAGGTGTGTGTGTGTGTTGGTTATCCTCGGCCGAAACAAGAAGGGAGAGGGAGAGAGACAAGGAAGAAAAGACCTTGAGGTGATGCTTGCATGGATGAATGAGATTTTGCATGGAGATCCTATGGGTAAAAATGAGGTGGCAACCCAAGGTCAACTCTCCCTTTTTCCTTGGGCTTAGGCCGAGAATGGGGAGAGAAGAAAGGATTTTTGGGCGTTTTGCCCCTAAGCCCAACATTAGAGGTAGTTTGGGGTGCTTATTGGCCTTATAAAATAAAATTGTGATTTTTATGCTTCATTAAGCTAGGTTAGGTTAAATTATGGATCAAAGCTTGTGATTTATTTCATTCTAGGTTCTACCTAGCCCAAAATATTGAAATAAATGAATGCGGGTCCAATTAGAGCCCAATTAGAGTTCTAAGTCCATGATAGTCTTATTGGAGGCTTATTGGTCCATTCGGATCCAATAAGAGAGTCCTAGTCCAAAGTGGACTTAAACAAGGACTTCTAGGGTTTCCAATTGTTTGGTGACTATTTGTAGTACTTGCAGGAAGTATTTGATTGAAGTTTTTGATTCACATTAGCCTGAATGTATAGACTACATGACACGAAATTTCCAGTTGTGACACTCAGGACTATAAATAGATTTCTAAACCAAAATCATTCATTATTCACATTTCCGACTAGAGAAAAGCCATTTTCTCTCTGACGGATCTTCGTGTTTTTATACGAAAACGTGAGTAACTCTTTATAGTAATGTTAGAAAGCTTTATATGTGTCTATAACATGATTTACAAGGCTAAAACATGAGATCTAGGAGTTTACACCCCAAGGTGTTCTTGAGCGGTAAACTCCCGAAACGAAGCCAAAACCGACACTTATGTTATGATAAGGCCTTAGATGTTTATGTATGCATGTTAGGGACAAGAAAGCAAGCCAAAATCCACACAAGATTGGGAGTTTACGGCTCAGAACTCTCTTAGGCCGTAAACTCCATTTTCTATCACTAAATGGTGTTTTGAGGACACTAGGACTTTAAGGCTTGTATCTAGGCTATTTTCCCAAGTAGCACAAGGTCTTAAACACATCAAATGACACAAACAAAAGTGACTTTACGGCCCAAGTGAAGCTTAGGCCGTAAACTCCATTTAAATGGACAAAAGTGTGTTTTCATGACACCTAAAGCCCTAGGCCTTTACAAGAAATTGTTACACACTTAATGGAAGGACCAAACCACATCAAAATCACTTAACCAAGTGAGTTTACGGCCAAGACATGGTTCTTGGGCCGTAAACTCCTAAAAAGGGCACTAAGGTGTGCCTAATGCTTTCCTATGCTAGGAATAAAAGTCTAGGACATATCCCACAAGTGCAAGGGGCTTGAAAACAACAAAAACCCACATTACTTAGAGTTTACGTCCGTAAAATCTAAGGGGAATGGCCTTGAGGCCGTAAACTCCTAATTGGAGTACTTCTAGACCTTAAACCCTTCCAAGGACTTAACCACTAAGTTAGAACAATTCTAGAAAGCATTTGGGACTTCAAAACACACCAAACACAGATGTTTGGGAGTTTACGACCGTAAACTCAAGAGTTTACAACCGTAAACTCCATGTGTGATGGTTTATAGAGAGTAAACTCTCATATAGGGTCCTTTGGAAACCCTAAACACAAATACCCTGTCCCACAATAGCTTAAATGCAATCCTTAAGGCTTAAAACACTTATATAAAGTGTTTATTATGTCTAGGATGTCTTAAACATTATCAATTAGTCATTTGAGTCTAATTGAGTGCACATATGTGTGATTATATGTTCATTAGGATCGTAGTGTGTTCACAAGTCCTCGCTTGACACCTAGCCATCTTATACCGTTCAGTTCATTCCAATCACCAACTACAGGTGAGTTCATACCCCTAATCAATGTTTTAAATGATTTTAAGTGGTTTAAAGGGGGGGGGATACAAGTAGAAACAAACATGTTATTAAATCATTGTTATGTATTTTATAACTGTGTTTGTCATTTAACAGATTTCACATACTACAAAATGTGATGCATGAAATGGTTTTAAATCTTAAAAACACATTGCTATCAATTGTTTTACCTTTGAAATGTATATTATAAATGACATCAAGTCATTGTTAATTATTGTTCAAAAACCCATAAGATGTCTTATAAAACCATTTTACAGTATTGAACTAAACTATGCATGTACACTTATATTCTTATATATGTATTGATGTTATAGTTTACAGTTTTCATTTAGTTTCTCACACCCTTGAGTAGTAAGAGTGTATAAACCTACTTGAACAACCAATTACCTTCCAGTAAATTATCATAGGGATAATTTGGAGATATCAAACATAATTCCTATTACAAGGAATCACATAAGAGTCAGTTCATTCATGAGTCTATACCAGTACATTACCTGATACATGAGTACCTTTACATCTTATTACATGATACATGAGTACGTTTACATATACTTACATGATACATGAATACGCGTACATGAACGCATTACATGAGTACCTTTACGTAGATACACTTAATTATGTACATTAACATGAATACTTGTATCTCGAATTGCGAGGCTAATTTATTAGTACCTTCTGTTTAAATCTTCCTGCATATCCCTAGTATCTCGGGATATCTAGATAGGACCCTATCCCCAGTACCTCGGGATACCTAGATGGGCCTCTATCCCACAGTACCTCGGGATATACGTACGGGACTAACCATTCCGAAACCCATCTGTTAGCAACAGTGGGTGATGAACATCTACGGATGCCTACGGTTATTACTTATATTAGGAGTCAGTTACAGAACTAACCATTCCCTCCATCTCCTGTTGCAACAGGGGATGAGATGAAAATCTTCGGATGATCATTAGGTTAACGCTGTTATGGGATTAACCCCCCCCCCTTCCACCCTGCTGCCGCTACAGAGGGTGAGTGGACAAATCTTCGGATGTTCATTAGGTTATGTAGGTCGTGTTAACCCTAGTACCTTGGGATAACAATGACATAAGATATGTTAGTCCTAGTACCTAGTGACAACACTTACAGTATTACATTTTCCTGTTTACTTTATTTTGTGATTCTTTCACATAAACGATGAGTTAGACTAAGTACTTTAGTACTAAACAATTAAAGGAAAATTATCATTTTACTTACAAAACATTCGGGTCTTGGTAGAAGACTACACTTCATACGTACAGAACATTCGGGTCTTGGTAGAAGACTACATTTCATACTTATAGAAAATAAGAGTTTTTCTAGGGTTTTCATACGTACATCAACATTTTCATTTAACGATTTACATGGTCTTTATAACAGATTTTCACAAACAAGGCAATGACACTTATATACTTATGAATTCACCAGCTTTAAAGCTGATACTCGCTTTCAAAATAACTTGTATTCTCAGGTTATCAGTAGACAGGTACGGAGGCCAGGTTTTGAGAAGACGGAGCAGACAAGTCTCGTCTTTTATTTTGATTGTATATTTTTGGTGTCTTACTACAATGAAAGAAACACACATGTATTAAAACTTTACTTATAATGCAATGGATGATGTTGTTGCTTGTTTATTATATTACACTGTTGTACTGTACATGACGTCCTCCACCCCTGAACGTTTCCGCCGTTCGTGGTTTTGGGGTGTGACAGATTGGTATCAGAGCATTGTTTATAGTGAATTAAGTATATCAACCCATAAAAGATATACTAACTATAAATACATGGGATTAAAACATTCTGTCTAAGAGTTATACTTGGAAAATAATAAAATATTTAACAAAGTATACGTGCCTGCATTCATACTAAAACCAGTGTCACAATGACAAGAACAAAAGTATTACGATTGTTGAACATCACAAGTGAGCCTGGGGATATATAGTCAGTCTTGGGAATAGCATAGCTTGATCTACTATGCTGGTCCGAGGAGTGATTATCATATGCCCAAGAATGGTTATGATGTGGCAACAAGTCTAAAAACTTACCAACACAACCATATAGAAATACCATATGGGTATTTGATCTTACTGTAATTATCTTAGTTAGTTCGTCTATTTAGACTATTTCTTATATCCCTTTTCTCGCGTAGATTAAGATGGTTGGATTTCACCATGGCGATCCGTACTTCCCAAACCACGGCAATGCTGGTTGGCTAGAGGCAGAACCAGAAGATGATCACCCAATTCCTTTGGATGATCACCATGCTGAGGGCTTTTCCGATAGTTCAGACTCGGAGCCAGAAGTCAACAACCTACCCCCAGCTGCTCAAAACCCAAACCTGAACCCTCGTCCTATGTTTCAAGGACCCATACCCTTGTGGGCCATTAACTTGACTGAATGGAGTCAGGAACAAGGTCAACCCATTCCCTACAATGGAGACCGAAGTTTCTACAACCTCACTGAAGGAGGTTTTGCTGATAGAGTCCTACCAATCATGGTGCGTAGGATTTCTCGAAACACGATCATGGCTCAAGCGACTATCAATCAAGTTTCGGAAGTTGACGCCAATTCTGGTGTTAACACTGTCCACATTCGCCAACTAGAGTCTGCTCATGAAAGGACTCTGGTCCGCAATGCAAATCTGCAGAGGGAACTTGCTGAAACCCGAGCAGAAGTTAGAGAACTTCGAGCTCAGCAAGCAAGGTCGGACAGGCATATAAGGGACATTGAACGTTTACTGTCGGGATCGAGGACTCATGCTAGCAGTTCCCGTCACCGATAGAATAAGCGTCATCTCATCTTTTGGATATAACCTAGTTTATGTAAAACTTTGGTCTAATTTCCTACCTGTATAAATCTTAGACCTGTTAGGTCATGGTCTAGTCTTAATCCTGTTAAAATTTTCCATCTTGGTTGATGTAAGGCCTACTTTTAGGCCATTTTTCCCGAACTTGTTACATCTGTAATTCTAGTATTATTGACAGATATCTAATCATATGGAAATTATTATCCAAATGTTGTCTCTTTCAGTTAGTTATTCTATTCATTATGTTGTTGGACTATGGGGAGTTAGTCCATGGGACACATTCATAAATCATTTATTCTTATCCATGTCGTCATCTTTTAAACGTATAGTTAAAGATGCCGCCACGCAGAAGTACAAGGCGTAATACAATTAACGAAACACCGATACCACCTCCTCCTCCATCACCACAACCGCAACCTCAAACTCCTCTACCACCTAACCCCTTTGATGCCAACAAGTTTCAGGCGGCTTTCACAACAGCAGTTGCAGCTGCTGTGTGAGCAATCAACACTCCTGTCCCTAGTGGATCGGGAACAGGTGCACCTCCCGCGAACCACGGCGAAAGCCATGGACACCCTCAGGAATGCACCTACAAGGACTTCACAAACGCCAAACCCCGTAGCTTCAATGGTACTGGTGGGGTTATGGTGTTAAGGCAGTGGATCGAAAAGATGGAATCTATCTTTGAAATCTGCGCTTGCCAAGAAAGCAACAAGGTCAAGTTCGCAGCTTGTACCTTCTCTGATAGAGTACTAACATGGTGGAGCGGCCATGTTAAGTACCTGACTCTGGTGGTGGCGTATTCCATCAACTGGGAACACTTGAAGGACATGCTGATGAGAGAGTACTGTCCTCGGGGAGAAATACAAAAACTCGAGCAGGAACTCTAGAGCCTGCAAATGGTGGGATCTGACATAGGAACCTACACGAATAGGTTCTGTGATCTGGCAAACTTGTGCCCTGACATGGTTGCTCCCCAGAGCAAAAATATAGAGAGATATATCTGGGGGTTGTCGCCCGAGATCCAGTCGAGTGTTATAGCTTCCAGGCCTATTACTTTTGATAGTGCCAAGGAACTAGCACAATCCCTCATCGATCACCGGAAACCTCAGAACATAACAATCCCTACTCCTGTACCACAAAAGTCCAACCCCGACTACCACAAGAAGGGGTGGAATAAAAGGAAATGAGGGGCCCCGTAAGGATCCTCCGATAAGCAACAACTTGTGGCGATCAATGCTGCCACAGTGACTCCTGTTGCCCCTGCGAACCCCTTACCAGCAAAAAATTATGTTGGAACCCTTCCAAAGTGCACCAAGTGCAACTTCCACCACCACGGACCTTGCAAGGAGATGTTCTGCTCTAACTGCAACAGGAAGGGGCACACCGCCCGTTACTGCAAGGCTCCAACAGCTCAAGTCGCCCAGGTTCCTAACGCCGGTATGGGCCAAACTTGCTACGGATGTGGCGAGGTGGGCCATTACAAGAGGAACTACCCTAAAGCAGGGACGACTGGCGGAGTGGGAAGATTTATGGCCCTAGGCCACGAGGAAGCAGTAGCTGATCCTACGATAGTTACTGGTACATTCCTCCTCGATAACTCATATGCTTGCATACTTTTCGATAGTGGAGCCGAGAAAAGTTTCATAAGTCACAAGTTTGCACACCTGCTTAAACAAAAACCATGTGCATTAGATAATTCATTCACGGTAGAAATGGCTAACGGGAAAACAGAGAGTACAAACTGCATATACGTAGGTTGTACCTTAGCTTTAGATGGACATACTTTCAAGATAGATCTCATGCCAGTCACAATTAAATGTTTCGACGTTATCATCGGTATAGATTGGTTGAGTCTTCTTCGCGCCGACATCTTGTGCTTTGAAAAAGCAATTCGTCTTAACCTTCCTAACAACGAAACCTTAATTATCTATGGCAACAAACCTAGTACGAGCCTTCGTATCATTTCGTGCATTCAAGCCCAGAAGTGTTTGCGAAAGGAATATCATGCATTCCTAGCACACGTCGTCGATACCAGTCAAGAACTGAAGGACATCCAGAAAATCCCAGAAGTACGCGACTTTCCCGACATATTCCCAAAAGAACTTCCCGGTTTACCACCGCAACGCCAAGTTGAGTTCAGAATCGACTTAGTGCCAGGAGCTACCCCAGTAGCCAAATCTCCTTATCGTTTGGCACCGGCCGAGATGCAGGAACTTTCCAGTCAACTTAACGAACTTCTCAAGAAGGGATTCATTCGACCAAGATTCTCACCATGGGGAGCACCGGTCTTGTTCATCAAGAAGAAAGATGGATTGTTTTGCATGTGCATCGACTATAGAGAGCTCAACAAACATACCATTAAAAATCGTTATCCCTTGCCTCACATTGACGATTTATTTGATCAACTTCAAGGAGCCAACTACTTCACGAAGATATATCTGCGATCCAGATATCACCAACTACGAGTGTTAGAGGAGGATGTTCCCAAAACAGCCTTCCGAACTCGTTATGGGCACTACGAGTTTGTAGTGATGCTATTCGGATTAACTAACGCACCCGCAGTATTCATGGATCTGATGAATAGTGTGTGTCGTCCTTACTTGGATCAGTTCGTCATAGTCTTCATTGATGACATACTCATCTACTCTCTAAGTACGGAGGAACATAGTCAACATCTCCGTAAAATCTTAGAAACATTGCGAGCGGAGAAGCTCTACACGAAGTTCTCGAAGTGCGAATTTTGGATTCGACGAGTCGAATTTTTGGGCCATGTGGTTAGCGAAGAAGGTATACACATGGACCCCTCCATGATCAAAGCCATTGAGAATTGGTCAGCACCAAAGACACCTACCGAAATTCGTCAATTTCTAGGTCTAGCTAGCTACTATCGCAGGTTCATTCAGAACTTCTCCAGCATAGCGAAACCTCTTACAACCCTGACCCAGAAAGGCGTGGTCTTTGACTGGGAAGAGAAACAGGAAAGAGCGTTCCAAACGCTCAAACGAGCCTTGTGCACCGCCCCGATACTATCCCTCCCTGAAGGGATAGAAGACTTCATTGTCTATTGCGATGCATCCAACCAAGGACTCGGATGTGTTCTGATGCAGCGAGGTAAAGTCATCGCCTATGCCTTGAGACAGCTGAAGACACATGAGGTTAACTACACAACCCACGATCTTGAACTAGGAGCAGTGGTGTTTGCTCTGAAGATCTGGCGACATTACCTATACGGTACTAAAAGCACGATCTTTACGAACCATAAGAGTCTATAACACATTTTCGACCAGAAAGAGCTCAACATGAGACAACGATGGTGGGTCGAGCTACTTAGCGATTACGAATGTGAAATTCGTTATCATCCGGGTAAAGCCAATGTAGTAACCGACGCCCTAAGTCTGAAAGAATATACTGGTCGTAGAGTCAAATCTTTGACTCTAACTATCCATTCACACTTGTCCATGCAAATTAAGGAGGCTCAACTCGACGCTTTGAAACCTGAAAACGTGGCTGGTGAATCCATTAGAGGGATGGATAAGAACTTGGAAGTCAAGGGTGGCGGAGCCTTATACCTCATGGATCGGATCTGGACACCGAAACACGGTGGCTTCAGAGACTTGGTCATGAACGAAGCTTACAACACTCGTTATTCCGTCCACCTGGGTTCAGATAACATGTATCTGGATCTTAGAAAGCTATACTGGTGGCCTAACATGAAAGCAGATATTGCTACCTTCGTGAGTAAATGCCTTACTTGCGCAAAGGTCAAGGTCGAATACCAGAAACCCTCCAGTCTTCTACAACAACCGGAGATACCAGAATGGAAGTGGGAGCAGATCACTATGGACTTCATAACCAAGTTGCCCAAGACGACGGGTGGACTTGATTCCATATGGGTCATCGTCGATAGACTGACCAAGTCTGCACACTTCCTACCGATCAAAGAAACAGACAAGATGGAGAAACTTACCCGAACTTACATTTGGGAGATTGTAAGGCTGCACGGTGTTCCTTTATCTATCATCTCGGACCAAGATAGTAGATTCACATCGAGGTTCTGGCAGTCATTACAAAATTCCCTAGGAACTAGGCTGGACATGAGTACAACCTACCATCCACAGACCGACGGGCAAAGTGAGAGGACTATCCAAACCTTAGAAGATATGTTGCGTGCCTGTGTGATTGACTTTGGAAAAGCTTGGGATACTCATTTACCCCTAGTCGAATTTTCCTACAACAACAGTGATCACACGAGCATAAAGGCAGCTCCATTCGAGGCCCTCTATGGCCGAAAGTGCAGGTCCCCTCTGTGTTGGGCTGAAGTGGGTGATACCCAGTTAGCTAAGGGACGAGTTCCCGAAAGCACTCTCACGGGTCCGGAAATCATTCGGGAAACGACAGAGAAGATCGTTCAAATTCATGAATGATTGAAAGCCTCTAGAGATCGACAGAAAAGCTACGCTGACAAGCGTAGGAAACCTTTGGAGTTCCAGATGGGCGACCGAGTCCTACTGAAGGTCTCACCCTGGAAGGGCTTGATACGCTTTGGAAAGCGTGGGAAGCTCAATCCAAGATACATAGGGACTTTTGAGATTCTTGCGAGAATTGGCCCTGTAGCTTACAAACTCAATCTACCGCAAGAACTCAGTAACGTACATCCTACCTTCCACGTCTCGAACTTGAAAAAGTGTCTATCCGACGAGACTCTTGTTATTCCACTCGACGAGATCGAGATCAACGAGAGCCTCAACTTCGTGGAGGAACCAGTAGAGATCATGGACCGAGAGGTCAAGCAAACAAAGTAGAGTCGTATCCCGATAGTGAAGGTGCGCTGGAACGCAAAGCGTGGACCGGAATTCACTTGGGAATGTGAGGATCAGATGAAACTGAAATACCCTCACCTTTTCGCTTAGTTATTTGTAATTTCTTATTTGCTTAAATTCTAATTTCGGGATGAAATTCCTTCTAACGGGGGGATGATGTGACAACCCGAAAGTTCCATTCTGTACAAACTATATCACTTCAATAGAAGTTGTAGCAGTCACAGATAATTTTCACACTCTTAGCGTAAGTTTGAGAAATTCGGGGTTTACACTTCAGGAAATATCAAAAGAGTGGGTGCACTAGGGTTTTGTGCAACACTGTTATTCCAACACTCTATTTTATTAGGGATCATTTCATGAATAAAAATATTTTCTGCCAAAATATCTCAGGACTATAAATAGATTTCTAAACCAAAATCATTCATTATTCACATTTCCGACTAGAGAAAAGCCATTTTCTCTCTGACGGATCTTCGGGTTTTTATACCAAAACGTGAGTAACTCTTTATAGTAATGTTAGAAAGCTTTATATGCGTCTATAACATGATTTAGAAGGCTAAAACATGATATCTAGGAGTTTACACCCCAAGGTGTTCTTGAGCGGTAAACTCCCGAAACGAAGCCAAAACCGACACTTATGTTATGATAAGGCCTTAGATGTTTATGTATGCATGTTAGGGACAAGAAAGCAAGCCAAAATCCACACAAGATTGGGAGTTTACGACCCAGAACTCTCTTAGGCCGTAAACTCCATTTTCTAACACTAAATGGTGTTTTGAGGACACTAGGACTTTAAGGCTTGTATCTAGGCTATTTTCCCAAGTAGCACAAGGTCTTAAACACATCAAATGACACAAACAAAAGTGAGTTTACGGACCAAGTGAAGCTTAGGCCGTAAACTCCATTTAAATGGACCAAAGTGTGTTTTCATGACACCTAAAGCCCTAGGCCTTTACAAGAAATTGTTACACACTTAATGGAAGGACCAAACCACATCAAAATCACTTAACCAAGTGAGTTTACGGCCAATACATGGTTCTTGGGCCGTAAACTCCTAAAAAGGGCACTAAGGTGTGCCTAATGCTTTCATATGCTAGGAATAAAAGTCTAGGACATATCCCACAAGTGCAAGGGGCTTGAAAACAACAAAAACCCACATTACTTAGAGTTTATGTCCATAAACTCTAAGGGGAATGGCCTTGAGGCCGTAAACTCCTAATTGGAGTACTTCTAGACCTTAAACCCTTCCAAGGACTTAACCACTAAGTTAGAACAATTCTAGAAAGCATTTGGGACTTCAAAACACACCGAACACAGATGTTTGGGAGTTTACGGCCGTAAACTCAAGAGTTTACAACCGTAAACTCCATGTGTGATGGTTTATAGAGAGTAAACTCTCATATAGGGTCCTTTGGAAACCCTAAACACAAATACCCTGTCCCACAATAGCTTAGATGCAATCCTTAAGGCTTAAAACACTTATATAAAGTGTTTATTATGTCTAGGATGTCTTAAACATTATCAATTAGTCATTTGAGTCTAATTGAGTGCACATATGTGTGATTATATGTTCATTAGGATCGTAGTGTGTTCACAAGTCCTCGCTTGACACCTAGCCATCTTATACCGTTCAGTTCATTCCAATCACCAACTACAGGTGAGTTCATACTCCTAATCAATGTTTTAAATGATTTTAAGTGCTTTTAAGGGGGGGGGGGGAATACAAGTAGAAACAAACATGTTATTAAATCATTGTTATGTATTTTATAACTGTGTTTGTCATTTAACAGATTTCACATACTACAAAATGTGATGCATGAAATGGTTTTAAATCTTAAAAACGCATTGCTATCAATTGTTTTACCTTTGAAATGACATCAAGTCATTGTTAATTATTGTTCAAAAACCCATAAGATGTCTTATAAAACCATTTTACAGTATTGAACTAAACTATGCATGTACACTTATATTCTTATATATGTATTGATGTTATAGTTTACAGTTTTCATTTAGTTTCTCACACCCTTGAGTAGTAAGAGTGTATAAACCTACTTGAACAACCAATTACCTTCTAGTAAATTATCATAGGAATAATTTGGAGATATCAAACATAATTCCTATTACAAGGAATCACACAAGAGTCAGTTCATTCATGAGTCTATACCAGTACATTACCTGATACATGAGTAACTTTACATCTATTTAGATGATACATGAGTACGTTTACATATACTTACATGATACATGAATACGCGTACATGAACGCATTACATGAGTACCTTTACGTAGATACACTTAATTATGTACATTAACATGAATACTTGTATCTCGAATTGCGAGGATGATTTATTAGTACCTTTTGTTTAAATCTTCCTGCATATCCCTAGTACCTCGGGATATCTAGACAGGACCCTATCCCCAGTACCTCGGGATACCTAGATGGGCCTCTATCCCACAGTACCTCGGGATATACGTACGGGACTAACCATTCTGGAACCCATCTGTTAGCAACAGTGGGTGATGAACATCTACGAATGCCTACAGTTATTACTTATATTAGGAATCAGTTACGGAACTAACCATTCCTCCATCTCCTGTTGCAACAGGGGATGAGATGAAAATCTTTGGATTATCATTAGGTTAACGCTGTTATGGGATTAACCCCCCCCCCCCTTCCACCCTGCTGCCGCTACAGAGGGTGAGTGGACAAATCTTCGGATGTTCATTAGGTTATATAGGTCGTGTTAACCCTAGTACCTTGGGATAACAATGACATAAGATGTGTTAGTCCTAGTACCTAGTGACAACACTTACAGTAGTACATTTTCCTGTTTACTTTATTTTGTGATTCTTTCACATAAATGATGAGTTAGACTAAGTACTTTAGTACTAAACAATTAAAGGAAAACTATCATTTTACTTACAAAACATTCGGGTCTTGGTAGAAGACTACACTTCATACGTACAAAACATTCGGGTCTTGGTAGAAGACTACATTTCATACTTATAGAAAATAAGGGTTTTTCTAGGGTTTTCATACATACATCAACATTTTCATTTAACGATTTACATGGTCTTTATAACAGATTTTCACAAACAAGGCAATGACACTTATATACTTATGAATTCACCAGCTTTAAAGCTGATACTCGCTTTCAAAATAACTTGTATTCTCAAGTCATCAGTAGACAGGTACGGAGGCCAGGTTTCGAGAAGACGGAGCAGACAAGTCTCGTCTTTTATTTTGATTGTATATTTTTGGTGTCTTACTACAATGAAAGAAACACACATGTATTAAAACTTTACTTATAATGCAATGGATGATGTTGTTGCTTGTTTATTATATTACACTGTTGTGATACTGTACATGACTTCCTCCACTCCTGAACGTTTCCGCCGTTCATGGTTTTGGGGTGTGACAGACTCCTTTCCCCTCCTCGGTATTTACCAGCCACACCAAAACTCTCATCGACTATAATTACTTCACCTTCTTCAATATGTGGCTGCGAACGATGAAATTAATAAGGCCAAGGAGGAATTGTCAGTCTCGACGGACTCCATCTCCCCTCACCACGATCTGTTTGACCCCCACTGGTGGCCTCGATTTTTTTGACTAGTTTCGTTCATGTCCATCCGCGATCAGATGAAGACAGAGACCTATTTCCCCATTGTATATAAAACTTTGATTAAATCAACCCCACCATATGTAGAGTAGGGTTTGGATCGTTGTTTTCGGTGGGGAGAAGGTGGTGGTAGTAGGGTAGTGTAGCTTCCTCTTGCTCGTTTTTCAACACAACAATGGAAGGTGGCGGAGCTGTGGGATTTACGGTGGCATTTAGTGGCTGCCGGGAGGCTAACAGGTGGTGTGATGGCTGCCTCTAGATCACCAGTGGTGGCAGTCTCCACTCTTTGGCTTCGTTTTTTCGGCAAGGCTAGGAACAGATGAGGGGTTGGTTTTTAAGAGAGAGAGAGAGAGAGAGAGAGAGAGAGAGAGAGAAAGTGGGCTCACTTTCATATTTAATAATAATAATAATTTAAAAAAATAAAAGAAAATTTAAAAATAAATTCATTGAGGGTATAATTGTCTTTTTAGTTTGAATAGGGACCAAAACTACAAACAAACTAGCTCAAAAGGACCATTAGCCCAAAAAAACTCGTGGTTTGGACCAAAACCCCGAAAAAATGCATACCACAGGGACCATTTTTGCAATTTTGTCTAATTTTTATAGTTATCCTTTTCCTAATATAGTACATTTTTTTGGTTAATATAGTTATTAAATAATAATGTTGAATAAGAATATAAATCATTTAATTTTCTTATTATAAGTTGAGTTAAAATAAAAAAAAGGAAAAAATATTTAAATAAAAGGAAAACAAATAACATAACAAAAAAAAGCATAACACATAATTATATATCTTCCTATTCAAAGTTGGAAAAAACATGTATTCGACATATTGCCATTCGCAGCAAATGTGATCTCGGGATGGTGTTTGTCGCCGACAATAGTGTCCAGGTAGGAAGGCAAACAACATTTCACTCTTTATACTGTGCAGTCTAATAGTTATGAAAACTAGAATCATTAGATATAAAATGGAAGGCAAACGATATTTCACTCTTTATACTGTGCAGTCTAATAGTTATAAAAACTAGAATCATTAGATATTAAATGGCAATATATCTAATAATTTTTATAGTGACATAGGAAAGTGTCATTAAAAGTATTTAGTAGTGGCCTAAATGTTTATGTCACTAAATGTCATTTTGTTTGTAATGATATGAGTAAATAATACGAGTTAAAGACTAAAATTGACTCCTTAATTATTTTTCTCCAAAGTCAAAATTGGCTAGTCTATCCAAAACTGAACTTCAGGCTCTGACATTTTTTTTTCAAAATAATATTTGTGATCGATTCATCGCTCTTCGATGTATGGCATCTATGACTAAATAGTCGGTCTTAGATACTAAAACTCAATCATTATAAGTGTTCATTCGAATATCAAATAATACATGTCAGTTTGGGATTGAAATTCAGTCTTAAAAAGTTTCTCATCCAAATGACAAATTTGTATAGTTGTATTAATGACTAAAATTTAGTACCTAAAAATTTACATACACAATTAAAACTAGAACGAGTCTATCAGGGACTGAAATTCATTCCCTCATAACTTTCCCTCCAAAGTTAAAGTGGGTGTTAGAATATCTGAGACTGAAATTCAGCCCCTAATGTATTTCCCACAACACCTAAACCGTCACATACATATTAGGGACTAAATTTTAGTCCCGAATAAGTTTGGTTAGTTTCTAATGGTTTTCACATTAAAATATGTCCTAGATAGCATCTGAGACTAATTCATCAATCCTATATACATGGTATCCAAGACTGATTAATCAGTCTCTAGTATTTTAGTCACAGAAACCCCTTTTTCTTGTAGTTGTCTTGATTTTTTCCCAATAATGGATTGGATAGAAACTCCTTTCCTGTCGAAGCCCTTTGTGTCTGTATTAATTTCTGACCGCAGGAAATCTCCATAGCCAATTTTCCATTTTTTTTATGAAATCAGAGAGTGTTGCCTTTGGTACTACTCTTATTTTACACGATGCAGGAACTTACATAACATTGGCGTGATTCGGTTTGAGCAATGAATCCTGACGTGATACAAGGAAAGGTAATACCCAACAAGCATGAGCTCCCCATGAATGAAAGGATTCAATCCAGCCGCACCCTCGATGTGGCTACCTTGTTACGACTCCACATTTGTCTATGAATCCCAGGGCACTCACCATCCCTTTCCACCGTAGAATTCCTCTACTTAGAAAAAAAAAACATATCCAAATTCCTTATAGATAGTTGGATTTTACGATATCGGATGTTTGAGAAATGATCGCTTTGGATCTGGGCTAAGTGCATCCCCAACGCTTCTTCCTTGAGTGAAACTCCCTTTTTATAAAATATACTCCAGATCGTGTGTAAGGTAATTCACTTCACGAGGCTCGAGCTGCCTCGAAGAATAAGCGATCACATGACCCTATTGCATCAGTACTGCACCTAAACCTATGATTGATGCATCATAGTACACCACAAAATCTTCAACGCCCTCCGACAAGGTCAGAATCGATGCCTCACACAATCTCAGTTTTAGAGTCTCAAAAGTTGCCTGCTGCTCAAGCGCCCAACAAAATGTGACAGTCTTCTTCATCAATTAGGTCAAAGGAATGACTATCTTGGATAAATCCTGAATGAATCTCTGATAGTGGCCCACTAATACAAGGAAACTCTGAATCTAAAACGGAGACCTTAGAACCTCCCACCTCATCATCGTGTCAACCTTGGTCGGGTCGACCAGAATATCATTCTGATTAACAAGGTGCCCCAAAAACTGCACATCATGCAACCATAAGTCACACTTGGAGAACTTCACATACAACGTCTCCCTTCTAAAAGTCTCCAATACCTCTATTAGATGTTCCTCATGCTACTTATGGGTCTTGGAATAAACCACGATGCCATCAATAAACACAATCACTGACCGATCCAACATCGGCCTGCATACACAATTCATGAAATCCATGAATGCGGCTGGAGAATTGGTGAGCCCGGAAGGCATCACCACAAACTCATAATGACCATAATGAGTTAGAAGATGAAGTGGAGCCAGAGGAGGAGTCGGATTCAAAGTCGGAGGTTATTAACCCTCCTTACATCGTCAGGGTTCCAGCACACCGACTATGCTACTAGAGGCCCACGCCCCGCTGGGCAGAAGACTTGGAGAGATGGAGCCGGCAACAATGCCAACGTTCTCCTTATGGGATGGAGCGAGGTTACTATAACCTCAACCACGGGGTTCCGATAGACAGGGCCCTTCCTGTCATGGTTCTGCGGATATCGCACCTCGGTAATCAGATTAGGGCATTGGTGAACCGGATCGTGGAGCTAGGAGCCGCTATTGAGGCAGTTGAAGCCCAAACCCGATGGATGGAGAAGAACTACCCCCATACATTCCATCTCATTGAAAGTATCTATGAGGACCTTACCACCGCTCGAGCAGAGGTGAGAGAGTACCCGGAGAGGCACTCAGCTCTTGAGGAGAGAGTGATCGCAGCTGAGCGACGATTAGCAGAGCTAGAGGGCGCCTCTACTTCATCTCAGGGTCTACAGGAGACTACCTGCCGTGAGTAGGGCGTATCCTACTCACATCTTTATGTTATTTACATGTAAGCTTTGGTGCAACTCTTTTATTTAGACGTTCTTAAAGGTCAATTTTCACAAAACTATGTACTAGCACTATATTATTAATGAAATGGATATGCGTTTTATTTCATTTAAATGTTGCTATTTGTTATGAAATTGTGTACTTGTTGTAGTAAAAATCATTATAAATTTCTTGAAAATTAAAATAACAACTAGAATTGATACATATACAAAATAAGACATTCCATTGCGGTAATTACTGATTCATAACTCTTCTCATAAACTTATCGTCGTTCCACTTTTAAACTTTGTGGCAGAAGTATGCCACCAAGGAAGTCAAATAGGTGCAAGAACAATACATCAGTGCCACCATCGCCACCTCCCCCATAAATGGATTATGTAACGCCCGCAGATCCGGGCTAGTCAATTTAGAGGCAATAGAGGTCGAAAATGACTTTTCGACAAAAGATTATTTAGAATAAATAATCTTAACCAAATTTTAGAATATGTCACAAGGTTTCCGTACATTTAAAAAACGCCGAAATCCGAGTTATAACGAAGAAATTATGGCCCGTCGAAGTTTTACGGCAAAACCGGCACGGCACCGGGAAGCGTAAATAGTGAATTTACGATAGAGCAAGATTTATCCTTAGCAATCTAAATAAAAGTCGTAGAATATGTTAAACTAAGAGCGTCGATAAAAAGAACACCCAAATTTGACTTCGTATGAGGAAGTTATGATTTTTCTAAGATTCGGCTTAGCAGTGCACAGCCCGAAACTCGAATTTTAGTTCGAGCGGTTTTTGGCTTACGTGACCTAAATGAGAGTTCAATATCTCATTAATAGGAACTCAACAGTAAAAAGACAGACGAAAACGGAGTCGGTATGAAGGAGTTACGAATTCTTCGCGGTCATTTAACAGTCTAAACGCCTCGTACTGTTAAATTTAAGATCTGTCGAGAATTAGCCGACGGAGTCAAAATGAAAGTTGTAGATATTATTTTTACCTACGCGTGGATATAAAGAACGTCAAAAACGGAGGTGGTATGTGAAAGTTACGGATTTTAGAAGTCGGAAGTGTGCTGTGCGAAAATGGGTGATGTGGCACAATCTTGGCCATCGCTTTCTCCCCAAGTCTTGCCACTAGATGGTGACATGTGGCACCAAGTTCAGCCTTTTTCACCCTATAAATACCACCTCTCCCACCCTCATTTTCTTCACACCTTTCCCATTCTTTCTTCTCTTTACTCTCTCTCTCTCTCTTTAGAACCTCTCTCTAGCCCCGAAATCCCCCGAAAAGCCTAGGGAACCTCCCTAGCACGAGGCGGAATCCCCGGAGTGCTCGACGGCTCCGAGAAAAAGAGTTTTTCGGCTCGGAAACGCTGCTCCAAGCAAAGCCTGGTTTTCTATGAAACCCGCTGTAAGTGAGCTACGCCTACGCTATTTTTAATATAGTTTTTATTTAATTATATTAACGTTATTAAGAACATATAATAAATACTTGGGCTATTATTATGGGTTATATAAGTATTTTTTAACGCTTATATAATAGTAATAATAGCTAGACTATTAATTAGTCTCGGCGAATAATAGACTAAAATCTATTGGTGATAATACTAGGTTTCGTCGAAGGAAATTATTTTAAAGTAAACGAAGCGTTGTTCGAGTACCAAGTCACCACTTTCTCAGGTGAGTGCATGGTACCTTTCATCTTACACATAGATATGAAGTATTTATTATATAATTTACGTGTTGTGAGTGCATGGTCTCTTTCATCTTACACATAGATATGAAGTATTTTAATATAAATTACGTGTTATGTGTGCATATTGTCTGAATACTTGTTGTCTATGCTGGTGAAAGATTTTTATACATGTTGTAAATGATGTAAACTGTATAAAGTATTTTATATCTACAAAATATGTTGGGTAAAACATGGGTAGATGAATGATGATGGATAAAAGCTGAAATAGAGGAACATTACTAGTATAGACCTAGTGCCCTATAGGTATACATTGGCAGCAGTGGACCTAGTACCCTATAGATGAGCACTGGCAGCTGCGCCACAACCCGTAGATGATTTAGATCTACGGTAAACATCCTAGCAGCTGCGCTCTAAGGATAGTATCGGCAGCTGCGCCTAATAGGGAGCCTTATGACCATGACAGCAGTGTTTAAAGGTCAATACCGGCAGAAGCGCCTCATAGAAAATTTCCTAATGCTGGCAGCTGAGCCTAAGTGACAATATTAGCAGCTGCGCTTGACCAATGTGTCATTGGCAACAATGGACTTCCTGTTGTTTCCTTAGGATGATCCTTAGGAATGAATGAATGAGAAATAGCTGATTCTTAGGGTAGATCCTTAAGAACAAAGAAGATAATGGGGATGGGTAATTGGGTTGATTGTTTGATTGTTTAAACATAATAATTATATTATTGTGGGTTGAAAACCCTATGTACTCACCAGGTTTCCCAACCTGACCCACTCAGTTTATTTATATCACAGGTGTTGATATGAAGTGACATTACACTAAGAGATTTAAAGAGATGTAGATCACTAGTGTAAATAATTGTAAGTTTTGTTTATGCTTATGTTTCTGTATTAACGATGACGTCCCAAACGTTTTAAAATGAAATAAATACATTTCTTCGAAAATGTTTTAATAACGTATTTACCATGTTTTTCTGGGAACAAATTCCGCAACATTTTTATAAAATGAAGTACTCTGATTTTTATAAAGCATAAACAAAATCGGTCTTTTCTGGCCGTGAAAATGGGGATGTCACTGTTGGTATCAGAGCATTAGTTTAAGCGAACGAGGAATATGGATTTATTTCTAGACTTAAACTTAGAATGCTAAGCAATGATTGTGAGGTGTGAGCACTAGATTATTTTAGGGATTGTGCCTAAAGTGCTTCTATGTGCTAAATGCTTGTGCTTGATATGCTGTTATCTATTCGGATCTATGGTCTATTGCCGACCGGATCTGGAAACCGTATGTGTTTAGGATTCTAAGCGTTTAACTACGATATTAGAACTAGCATATAAACGTTTCAGAGTGATAAGGATGATTTAACCGTCAATCCTAAGTAAAGGTCTAGATTCACCTTATTAGGTGAATAGATCAAGATGGCAAGAACCCGTAGCGGAAACGTGAATGCAAATGGGAACCGAAACCAGCCCCCCGTGATTGAGCAAATACCGGTTGTGGTAGCCGCTGCTGAGCCAATAACGATGGACGGAGTGCAAGCAATGATCCAGGTGATGTTGGATCGTCAAATGGAGGAAACCATACGTTTGCTCCAGCAAAATCGAGAGGAAGCGACTATTCAGATCGAACGGCCCGAGTTGAATGAAGGGCAGACTGAGGAGGAGAACTACAGTGGGACTGTTGGTCAAGTCAACCCACCAATAGTTCAACAAAACAACCACGACGACGAAGTCGAGAGGAATGGATGCAAGTACAAGGATTTTCTGACTTGCAAGCCATCAACTTTCACTGGAAAGGAGGATCCGATCGGGGTCATGGATTGGATCTCGGAGATGGAATTAGCTTTCATGACGTGCGGTTGCAAGGGAAAACCACAGACCACATTTGCAGTGCGTCAGTTTCGAGGAGGCGCTGTACGTTGGTGGAATACCTTGGGGAAGACTCTAAGCCCCAATGAGCCCCTGCAACTAACATGGGCAGAATTTCTGGTGCAATTCAAACGTAGGTACTGCTCAGCCCAAAATCTGCTCGAGCTAGAAAACCAATTCCTTACCTTGAAGAAAGGAAGCATGTCTGTTGATGAATACACCAACAACTTCACAGAGAAGATGGAGTTCGCATTACGTCTTGTTCCGGATGAGCTGACGAAAGTCGACAAGTATGCAAAAGGACTTCCATGGGAGTACGCGGTGCCAGTGTGTCAGGCACCTACTTTGGAGGCAGCTATCTGGGCTGCCAAGTCGGTTGAGGAGATGATCAAGGGAAGAGCCGCCAACGAGACCGAGGTTGGCGAAAAGAGAAAGTTTGAGGGCTCTGCGAAGCCCGATGAGAGAAGCAAGTCCAGTACAAGGAAGTTTAGAGGAGGAGGGAGTGAAGAAAGATGGTGCGAGAAGTGTAAAAAGAAACACTCTGGAAAATGCGGTGAGGAGGTGACTTGTTTCAAGTGTGGGAAGCATGGGTACTATGCCAACGAGTGTAAATTCAACAAAAGGGTGTGTTATGAATGTAACGAGGAAGGGCACTTCAAGAAAGATTGCCCAAAGAGAGAAGGGGCTACAAAGCCAAATGTGCCGCCAAAACCAAAGGCAAGAGCATTTCAAATGATCCTTGACGAAGCAGCTGACGATGCAAGGAATCAGGAGTAAGGATGTATATATAGAGATCGAGTCATGAAGAAGCTATATAGATAGTGTCACATGATGTAGCCTATTAGAGGCATAATCTAGGGTGAACTTGAACACCCATGTAATCGTTTCAAGTAATAAAATAAAACCTTCGTTTTGTTATCTAATGTGTTGAATGATTGTGTGATTTGCTGCATGGTGACTTGGGAAACTGCGGGACAATACTTGGGACGAGTATGAGTAGGTGTGAATGGTAGTAGAGGCCTATACTACCGGAAGCACAGGACTCACACTTGGATCAGGGAAAGTCACAAGGTTACCAAGAAGCCAGTAATTGATTTCGTTTTATTCAAGTATGTCGTTACCATTGTTTCGGTAATGACTAAGAAGATTGTTGTTATCCCAACCCTAGTGGTCATGTCACATTGAGTCCGACTACGATGAGTAGGTTACGTGGTTTAGAGAACCAAGTTTGATGTAGCGTCCGACTTTAACCAAACAACTGAAATCAAAGCAACCAATAGAAGTATCGGCTCGACACTAAAGAAGTTGGTAGCTAGAAATGCTACATGTTAAAGTGTGATTATATCACATTAGAACGTGAAGGAAGGAATAGTTTATTTCAGAATTTAACTCTAAAATACCTAAGTCTAAACGAGCATCACATGATGATACATCGTAATCTGGAGTCTAACCTGAAGAAGATAGCAGGTGCACAATTAAGTACTACTTACAGACAATAAGTCTAAAAGATAGACTCGAAGGAATAAAGAAGTTATAATTATTATCTAGGATGAAGAGATAACGTATGGAGTCATTATATGAGCCCTTTTTCATTGATGATTCCGGGACGTAATCATCCTAAGGGGGAGATAATTGTAACGCCCGCAGATCCGAGCTAGTCAATTTAGAGGCAATAGGGGTCGAAAATGACTTTTCGACAAAATATTATTTAGAATAAATAATCTTAACCAAATTTTAGAATATGTCACAAGGTTTCCGTATATATAAAGAACGCCAAAATCCGAGTTATAACGAAGAAATTATAGCCCGTCGAAGTTTTACGGCAAAACCGGCACGACACCGGGAAGCGTAAATAGTGAATTTACGATAGAGCGAAATTTACCCTTAGCAATATAAACAAAAGTCATAGAATATGTTAAACTAAGAGCGTCGATAAAAAGAATACCCAAATCTGACTTCGTATGAGGAAGTTATGATTTTTCTAAGATTCGGCTTAGCAGTGCACGACCCGAAACTCGAATTTTAGTTCGAGCGGTTTTTGGCTTACGTGACCTAAATAAGAGTTCAAGATCTCATTAATAGGAACTCAACGGTAAAAAGACAGACGAAAACGGAGTCGGTATGAAGGAGTTACGAATTCTTCGCGGTCATTTAACAGTCTAAACGCCTCGTACTGTTAAATTTAAGATCTGTCGAGAATTAGCCGACGGAGTCAAAATGAAAGTTGTAGATATTATTTTTACCTACGCGTGGATATAAAGAACGTCAAAAACGGAGGTGGTATGTGAAAGTTACGGATTTTAGAAGTCGGAAGTGTGCTGTGCGAAAATGGGTGATGTGGCACAATCTTGGCCATCGCTTTCTCCCCAAGTCTTGCCACTAGATGGTGACATGTGGCACCAAGTTCAGCCTTTTTCACCCTATAAATACCACCTCTCCCACCCTCATTTTCTTCACACCTTTCCCATTCTTTCTTCTCTTTACTCTCTCTCTCTCTCTTTAGAACCTCTCTCTAGCCCCGAAATCCCCCGAAAAGCCTAGGGAACCTCCCTAGCACGAGGCGGAATCCCCGGAGTGCTCGACGGCTCCGAGAAAAAGAGTTTTTCGGCTCGGAAACGCTGCTCCAAGCAAAGCCTGGTTTTCTATGAAACCCGCTGTAAGTGAGCTACGCCTACGCTATTTTTAATATAGTTTTTATTTAATTATATTAACGTTATTAAGAACATATAATAAATACTTGGGCTATTATTATGGGTTATATAAGTATTTTTTAACGCTTATATAATAGTAATAATAGCTAGACTATTAATTAGTCTCGGCGAATAATAGACTAAAATCTATTGGTGATAATACTAGGTTTCGTCGAAGGAAATTATTTTAAAGTAAACGAAGCGTTGTTCGAGTACCAAGTCACCACTTTCTCAGGTGAGTGCATGGTCCCTTTCATCTTACACATAGATATGAAGTATTTATTATATAATTTACGTGTTGTGAGTGCATGGTCTCTTTCATCTTACACATAGATATGAAGTATTTTAATATAAATTACGTGTTATGTGTGCATATTGTCTGAATACTTGTTGTCTATGCTGGTGAAAGATTTTTATACATGTTATAAATGATGTAAACTGTATAAAGTATTTTATATCTACAAAATATGTTGGGTAAAACATGGGTAGATGAATGATGATGGATAAAAGCTGAAATAGAGGAACATTACTAGTATAGACCTAGTGCCCTATAGGTATACATTGGCAGCAGTGGACCTAGTACCCTATAGATGAGCATTGGCAGCTGCGCCACAACCCGTAGATGATTTAGATCTACGGTAAACATCCTAGCAGCTGCGCTCTAAGGATAGTATCGGCAGCTGCGCCTAATAGGGAGCCTTATGACCATGACAGTAGTGTTTAAAGGTCAACACCGGCAGAAGCGCCTCATAGAAAATGTCCTAATTCTGGCAGCTGAGCCTAAGTGACAATATTAGTAGCTGCGCTTGACCAATGTGTCATTGGCAACAATGGACTTCATGTTGTTTCCTTAGGATGATCCTTAAGAATGAATGAATGAGAAATAGTTGATTCTTAGGGTAGATCCTTAAGAATAAAGAAGATAATGGGGATGGGTAATTGGGTTGATTGTTTGATTGTTTAAACATAATAATTATATTATTGTGGGTTGAAAACCCTATGTACTCACCAGGTTTCCCAACCTGACCCACTCAGTTTATTTATATCACAGGTGTTGATATGAAGTGACATTACACTGAGAGATTTAAAGAGATGTAGATCACTAGTGTAAATAATTGTAAGTTCTGTTTATGCTTATGTTTCTGTATTAACGATAACATCCCAAACGTTTTAAAATGAAATAAATACGTTTCTTCGAAAATGTTTTAATAACGTATTTACCATGTTTTTCTGGGAACAAATTCCGCAACATTTTTATAAAATGAAGTACTCTGATTTTTATAAAGCATAAACAAAATCGGTCTTTTCTGGCCGTGAAAATGGGGATGTCACAGATTATATAGTGTACATGCTACAGTAACTATTGTTGTGGCTACTGTCGTGGCTCAAATCATCATTAACAGCAACTGAAGCGAAAACGGAACCAAAAGTTCTAACCAAAGCGAAAATCAAGGGCACCGACAAATGTGCTCATACAAATAATTTATGAACTGCAAGCCCAAGACGTATCATGGAGACAGAGGGGTCATTGCATTAACAAGATGGTTAGAAAAGACCGAGTTCGTATTCGAAATCTGTGCATGCCTTGATGATTTCAAAGTCAAGTATGCTGCTTGTACATTCGTAGACTCAACTTTGTCGTGGTGGAACAACCACGTTAAAACTTTGGCTCTAGCTGTTGCCAACACTATGAAATGGGAGGATCTGAAGAAGATGATGTTTGAAGAATATTGTCCAAGAAGTAAGATGCAGACACTAGAACATGAACTATGGGAACACTCCATGAAGGGCTCCGACATTGCCACCGGCACTGCTCGACTTAACGAGCTGGCAACTCTATGCCCTGGAATGGTCACCCCGAAGGCCAAGAAAGTGGAGTGTTACATTTGGGGGCTATCCCCTTAGATCCAGGGAATGGTCATATCTGCCAACCCGAGCACCTTCGACAGTGCCAAGCGTCTGGCACGGACTCTTGTCGACCAGGAAATTCATCAAGGCATCATGACCCCCGCGCCTGAACAACCGAAGCGGGTGACAACAATATGAAGTTTTGGAACCAAAATAAAGGCAACCCACTCAAGACTCAGCCAAGAAGCAACAAACTACGGCTGTCTACGCCATCACCGCCCCTACTACCCCTGCACTAGCCAAGCAATATGGTGAGACTCTCCCGGAATGCGATAAGTGTACCTACCATCACCATGACACTTGCCGAGATAGACAATGTGATAATTGCAACAACAAGGGTCACACCAATCGTTACTTCGGGGCACCGACACAACAAACTGCCCAAGTCACTAATGCCAGGGTGAGTCATACATGCTATGGTTGCGGTGAGACCGGGCATTTCAAGAGGGACTACCCGAAGGCCCATAACAGAAATAGAAAAGGTGTGCAAAGGGTTCTGACAATGGTGCATGAGGAGGCCATGAGGGATCCCACCGTGGTTACTGGTATGTTTCTCCTAAACAACCCATACACATGTATACTTTTCGATAGTGGTGCGGAGAAAAGCTTTGTGCGTCATCAGTTTAAACACTTACTCAAGTAAAACCCCAAACACTAAATGAAAAAATCACCGTAGAAATGGCCAACTAAAAAACAGAACGCACTGATGATATATTCATAGGATGCACACTAACTCTGAACAATCATTCCTTCCAAATCTCCATGATGTCAATCACAATAAGTAGCTTTGATTTCATCATTGGCATGGATTGGTTATGTCCTCACCATGTTGAAATCCTGTGTTACGAAAAAGTCGTTCGGTTTAATCTACAAAGTAAAAAAAAACCTCGTTGTTTATGGCAACAAACTCGACAAGAACTTACAAATCATCTCTTGCATCAAGGATCAGAAGTATTTGCGCAAGGAATATCACGCCTTCTTAGCCCATGTCGTTGATAAGAAACAAGAAGTGAAAGACATCAAGGAATTTTCGAGGTCTGTAACTTTCCTGATTTATTCCTAGAAGACCTTCCGGGAATCCCACCGATATGCCAAGTCGAGTTCACAATCGACTTGATTCTTGGAGCCATCCCCGTCACCAAAACCCCTTACTGTGACAACCCGAAGTTCGTTCCGTCGTCGTAACCCAATACGTCATTAAAAAAAATTCGTCGTCTTAAATAGTTTCCGTTCGTTTCTAAATTAAGTCAATTATTTTAGGTTTATTATTTTGACTTAATGATTTTCCAAATACGTTAGAAATCCATGGAAACGCTGCAATTTATTAATTTGAAAAATAATTGTTTTATTCCGTCAAGTTATAAAAAAATAATTAAATCGGGTACGACCAAAAGCCTCACTTGACGACAGTATCGGATAGAATTCCACCGTATCCCAAACTTTCAGCATATATAAAGTTGAGAGAGCCTCATTTGAAGCTTTTTCCACTCACTCTCTACTTTCTCTCTCTACTCTCTCTCTCTAAAATCCGATTTTGAGCCAAAAAACGCCCAAATCAAGCTTCAAAACATCAAGGTAATTATCCTAGCTTCTACTTTAACATCTTTGGCCTTCAAATTCGAGATTTTTATGAGGATTAGGACCATTAGCATGAGTTTACGGTCCTAGAACATCCCTAGGCCGTGAAATCATGAAAATGGGGTTTTTGTGCCATAAAACCCCTCCAAAACACTTCTAGGGCTTAGATTCGACTTAGAAACTTGCATGCATGAACCAAGGACCCCAAAATCTTGACAATTGATGTATGAACATGATATTATGGGCCAAGAACCTTCTTGGACCGTAAACCCTCATGCATGAACCATAAACTCCTTTTAAGATGTTAAAAATGCCCTTAAACACCACCACAAGCTTCCAAACGTGTGTAGGACCCTTTACTCTATCATTTGAAGCACGAAATCATACAAGAAGGGACCAAACATGAGTTTACGGTCCAAGAACATGCTTGGACCGTAAACCCTCATTCTTAGACCTTAAACACCTTTTAGGATGCACCAAAACATTCATAAATGGGACAAATTAGAGTTTACGGCCCAAGAACATTCTTAGACCGTAAACTCATCTTCTTAGACCATAAACTCTTCAAATGGGTGTTTAAGTGCCCTTATCACCTTGAATGACTTGTAAGTTGGACTAGAATCACATGTGATTAACATACAAACACCAACACCCATGGATCATGGACAAACATAAGTTTACGGTTGTAAAATCATGTGTTTAAGGTAGGGGTGAGCAAAACCGAACCCGGAAACCGAAAAACCGACGAAACCGAAACCGTAAAACCGAAACCGAAGCATAAACCGACGGTTTGGGTTTGTATTATTTAGAAACCGAAAAATTTGTTTCGGTTTGGGTTTTAGGAATGTGTGAAACCGATAGAAACCGAACCGAACCGAACCGAACTTTATAAAAATATGAATTCTGCGATTTATATATGTATATATATGTTTTCCTTGACTTGTAAGCACAAACAGATGGCTGGTGTGTTGGCTAAGGAGGCGGACGTATAATGCAAAAGACCCGGGTTCGATCCTTTCTCTTGACATGTGGAGCTTTTTTTTGTTTACTACTATCAAATCCCTTTGTTTCTTTTATTTGTTACAGTGAAACTTTATCCCACATCGACAGAGGAACGAAACATTCTTCCTATTCACATCTTATATAAAGCAATACAAACTATCATATCCCCTAAGTAAAAATTTGAATGGGTTTAGGGTTTAAAACCGAAACCGAGTTTGAATAAACCGAAAAACCAGGAAACCGACCCATCGGTTTGGGTTTAGGGTTGGGTTTTAAATATTTGAAAACCGACACCATCGGTTTAGGTTCGGTTTTGGGTCAAAACCGACCCAAACCGATCCATGCTCAGCCCTAGTTTAAGGTAGTAAACTCCCCATGAACACCTTCATAGACCATAAACTCCAATCCCAAGGCCATTTCAAGTCCCGATCACTTCCTAAACCATGGAATCAACCCTAGAACTTTCCCGTGTGCATTGTAAGACTTTGTGGCATCCAAGAACACACCACCCATGAGTTTACGGCCATAAACTCATGGGGAATGAGTCATTAGAACCGTAAACCCTCTTATGAGTTTACTCTTGAGGAGTAAACTCCATATCCGAGCCTTATACGTCCCTAGATGTCACCCAGGTCACTCCAAACACTTGTATTGAAGTGTTTTCACGTCTCAAAGTGTATATTCATATCTAATTAGTGGTTCAAAGTCTAATTAGATACAATTGTGTACCATTTCATATTACATAGGAACCTCACCCATTATCAAGCCCCGAACCGACACATAGCATCCAAACCGACACTTTTCTCGACCGGTGAGTTCATACCCCTGCCCTTTTTCAAACGTTTTTCAAATGTTTTCAAGGGGGAATACAAGAAAAAGTACAAGGAAATCTTGTACTCAAACTTATTATTTTCAGTTCAAATGTCTATAATATGTATGTTTTTAATATCGAAAAATGTGTTAATCAAATAGTTCAAATTACGACGTTAGCTTTCAAACTAATCATAGATTACTTGATAAAGTGTTACAATCTATATTTCATAATCTACGAATAATTCATACTAATCATCAATTAGAAAAAATACGAATACGAATACGAATAGGATTAGGATTAGGAATAGGACTAGGGATACGAATACGAATGCAAATACGAATGTGAATACGAATAGGAATCCGAATAGGATTAGGAGTAGGACTAGGGATACGAATACGAATGTGAATACGAATGTGAATATGAATATGAATATGAATACGAATGGGATTAGGAATAGGAATTGGAATACGAATACAAATGCAAATACAAATACGGATACTAATAGGATTAGGAATAGGACTAGGAGTACAAATACGAATGCGAATACGAATACAAATACGAATAGGAACACAAATATGAATACGAATGCAAATATAAAATATGAATACGAATACGAATACGAACACAAATATGAATACGAATACAAATATAAAATATGAGTATGAATATGATTAAGAATAGGAATACGAATACGAAGACACGCATCTAGGTACATTCAAGCGTAACACAATTAGGATATCAAAATACCTAGCTAATATGACAAGTATGATAGATAATCGAACATTACATTGGGATTCAATAACTAAACTTACTTTTAGGAAAATATAGGATTTTCCTGGGATAACAATTGAACATAACCAGATTCGTGTAATAAAATAGTTAATCAAACTCTATAATTAAGAAAATATGGGATCTTCTTTGATAACAAACTTTTTCGGAAAACCAAAGAGATCTTGTACATTTTCAGAAAACTAACATCTTATGAACTCACCAGCTTTATGCTGATTTTCAAATTGCTTGTATTCTCAGGTCCATATTAGACAGGTACCCGTGATCTTTTGGAGAAGACGGAGCGTACAGAAGACTCGTCTTAACTTTTGTTCATATGGTATATGTATAATACTTGTAACACTTGACTTTTGAACAAATGTAAATTCGAATTTCTAATGTAATGGTTGTTTACTTTGCTAACTATGTACATTGGATTTGATACTCAACGTGGAGTCCGCCCCGAAAAATGTTTCCGCCTTAGGTTTTTGGGGTGTGATAGATTGGTATCAGAGCCCTTGTTTATAGTGAACTAGTATACCAAGCCTTACATGGTATAAGACTATAAACACTAAGGGGCCTAAGTGCTCTGAACTAAAAGTATACCTCAAAATATAAGTATTTTCAATAGTATACAAGTATACCCAACCATCGAAACCCGTAACTACAAGTAGAACAAAACATAAGTAAATGGGTGTTGTACGATGCGATTAAACCTGGGCAGTTATGTAGTTGTGTCTAGGATCAATATAGCCTAGCCAACTATATTCATTCGAGACACGGCCAACATGTGCTTGGGAGTGACTATGGTGTGCGGCAAACCTAAAACTTACCCAATACCCAAACAATGAGTCGACGTTGCAGGAGACATGAAATACTATGGGAGTATTTCTCGAACCAATCCTTTGTATAAATCTTTATCCCAGCGTTGCTCCTCAATCATTTTATCTGTTTTGATAATTCTTTCATGCTTTATCGCTTAATAGAATTATATGCCTGTCGTAAAGAGATATCCCTTGTTTCATATCTCTTGATTCAATTCGGAGGACTTACCATCCTCTCTTTCCTGATCTTATTAGATCAAGATGCCTCCAAGAAAGAGACCCATCTCAAAGACCAACAAAAACCCTCCTCCGCCACCACCTTCTCTTCACATCGATCTGGTAACACTTCAGACAATTTTAATTGCAGCATTTACAACAACCATGTCGCAAACGAACCCCGGTAGTTCAGGAGGTGGTCCCCAGCCTCAAAACCAGGAAGGTAGCTAGGGACACCGAAAAGAGTGTTCTTATAAAGACTTTATGAACGCAAAACCCACATTCTTCGATGGAACAGGAGGTGTCATTACTCTAACTCGGTGGTTAGAGAAGATTGAATCTATCTTCGAGATCTGTGCTTGTTCAGAATCCGACAAGGTGAAATTTGTCGCCTGCACTCTCACCAATAAAGCTCTGACTTGGTGGAACGGCCGATTCAAATCCGTAACTTTACCTGTAGCCAATGTTATGGGTTGGGAAGTTATGAAGGAACTTCTGCACGCAGAGTATTCCCCTCGGGGTGAAATTCAGAAGCTGGAGCATGAACTCTGGAACCTGAAGATGAAAGGTTCTGATATCGCCGCTTACACCTCAAGGTTTGACGACTTGGCACTTCTTTGTCCGGGGATGGTTACCCCGGAAAGCAAAAAGGTAGAGAGGTTCATCTGAGGGTTGACCCAGCCAACCAAAGGGAACGTTTTAGCTGCGAAGCCGGATACATACGACAACGCCAAATGCCTAGCGCAAATCTTGATCGACCATAGTGAGGATGTAGAGGAAGCAGCCACCACTCTTGAACTGACAGAAAGAAGTGGTGAGAAAAGAAAGTTTTGGGAGGCAAGGGAGAAATTTCAGCCTGCACACGAGTTCTCGAAGAAACAACAAATAGTGGCAGTCCACGCTGCTACTACTCCTGCCACTGTTTCTGTCATCGGTTCTTCAGCTCAAGCACCTATCACCGAATATGCCAGTATTCTTCCGTGGTGTAACCAGTGCAGTTACCACCACCGCATCCCCGGTCCCTATCGTGTAAAATTTTGCAAAAATTGTGGCCAAGAGGGTTACCTTGCGTGAAGTTGCAGAACACCAACAAATCAAGCTTCCGGAGCGGGCATCAGTAAGGCCTGTTTTGGTTGCGGTAAAGTCGGACATTATAAGAGAAACTGCCCCAATGCAGCAACAACTGGCAACACTGGAAGAGTCCTAGCTATAGGACAAGGTGTGACAACCGCCTATCCCCCCATTGCTACAGGTATATTCCTCTTCGACAACCCTTCTGCTTGCAATCCTTTTCAATTCTAGTCCTGAAAGATAAACTGTAAGTTATTCATTCGAAAATCATCATAAACATAGCCCTCAACTAATAACTGAAATGTTTACCATCGAGATAGTTAAAGATAAGAAAGAAGGCATGTTACTTTCTGAAACGCGTATGCCAAGGTACATAGAACTTTTCAAAATCCCCATTAGGATTGATCCCGTAACCTACGAACCCCGACTACCCTCAGGATTTAGTAGCATCCACCCGGTATTCCACGCCTCTATCCTTAAGAAGTGCCTACCCGATGAAACCATAGAAATCCCTTTGAAAAGACCGAAATCAACGAAAGTCTAAACCTTATGGTAAGAGCCAATCGAAATCATAGAGCGAGAGATTAAATGTATGAAGCAAGCCATCTTCCGATAAGTGAAAGGTTCCACGAAATGCCATGCGAGAATCCGAATTCACTTGGAAGCGTGATGATCCGATAGAACAAAAGTAATCGTATCCTCTTTCCAATTCCATGAGTCGCATCTAACGTTTGAATTTCGGGACGAAATTCCCTCTAACAGGGGGATAATGTGACAACCCGAAGTTCGTTCAGTCGTCGTAATCCGATACGTCATTAAAAAAAATCGTCGTCTTAAATAGTTTCCGTTCGTTTCTAAATTAATTCAATTATTTTAGGTTTATTATTTTGACTTAATGATTTTCCAAATACGTTAGAAATCCATGGAAACACTGCAATTTATTAATTTGAAAAATAATTGTTTTATTCCGTCAAGTTATAAAAAAAATAATTAAATCGGGTACGACCAAAAGCCTCACTTGACGACAGTATCGGATAGAATTCCACCGTGTCCCAAACTTTCGGCATATATAAAGTTGAGAGAGCCTCATTTGAAGCTTTTTCCACTCACTCTCTACTCTCTCTCTAAAATCCGATTTTGAGCCAAAAAACGCCCAAATCAAGCTTCAAAACATCAAGGTAATTATCCTAGCTTCTACTTTAAGATCTTTGGCCTTCAAATTCGAGATTTTTATGAGGATTAGGACCATTAGCATGATTTTACGGTCCTAGAACATCCCTAGGTCGTGAACTCATGAAAATGGGGTTTTTGTGCCATAAAACCCCTCCAAAACACTTCTAGGGCTTAGATTCGACTTAGAAACTTGCATGCATGAACCAAGGACCCCAAAATCTTGACAATTGATGTATGAACATGATATTACGGGCCAAGATCCTTCTTGGACCGTAAACCCCCATGCATGAACCATAAACTCCTTTTAAGGTGTTAAAAATGCCCTTAAACACCACCACAAGCTTCCAAACGTGTCTAGGACCCTCTACTCCATCATTTGAAGCACCAAATCGTACAAGAAGGGATCAAACATGAATTTATGGTCCAAGAACATGCTTGGACTGTAAACCCTCATTCTTAGACCTTAAACACCTTTTAGGATGTTAGTTTGCCCTAAACACCTTCAATGAACTTCCATGAGTGCTTATAACCTTATAACCCTTCTAGAAATGCACCAAAACATTCATAAATGGGACAAACTAGAGTTTATGGCCCAAGAACATTCTTAGACTGTAAACTCATCTTCTTAGACCATAAAATCTTCAAATGGTTGTTTAAGTGCCCTTATCACCTTGAATGACTTGTAAGTTGAACTAGAATCACATGAGATTAACCTACAAACACCAACACCCATGGATCTTGGACAAACATGAGTTTATGGTTGTAAACTCATGTGTTTGAGGTAGTAAATTCCCCAAGAACACCTTCATAGACCATAAACTCCAATCCCAAGGCCATTTCAAGTCCCGATCACTTCCTAAGCCATGGAATCAACCCTAGAACTTTCCCGTGTGCATTGTAAGACTTTGTGGCATCCAAGAACACACCACCCATGATTTTACGGCCATAAACTCATGCGGAATGAGTCATTAGAACCGTAAACCCTCTTATGAGTTTACTCTTGAGGAGTAAACTCCATATCCGAGCCTTATACGTCCCTAGATGTCACCCGGGTCACTCCAAACACTTTTATTGAAGTGTTTTCACGTCTCAAAGTGTATATTCATATCTAATTAGTGGTTCAAAGTCTAATTAGATACAATTGTGTACCATTTCATATTACATAGGAACCTCGCGCATTATCAAGCCCCAAACCGACACATAGCATCCAAACCGACACGTTTCTCGACCGGTGAGTTCATACCCCTACCCTTTTTCAAAATGTTTTCAAGGGGGGGGGGGGGAGAATACAAGCAAAAGTACAAGGAAAACTTGTACTCAAAATTATTATTTTCAGTTCAAATGTATATAATTTGTATGTTTTTAATATCGAAAATTGTGTTAATCAAATAGTTCGAATTACGAAGTTAGCTTTCAAACTAATCATAGATTACTTGATAAAGTGTTACAATCTATATTTCATAATCTACAAATAATTCATACTAATCATCAATTAGAACAAATACGAATACGAATACGAATAGGGTTAGGAATAGGACTAGGGATACGAATACGAATGCGAATACAAATACGAATCCGAATAGGAATAGGAATAGGACTAGGGATACGAATACGAATGCGAATACGAATATGAATACGAATGGGATTAGGAATAGGACTAGGAATATGAATACGAATGTGAATACGAATGCGAATACGAATACGAATACGAATACTAATAGGATTAGGAATAGGACTAGGAATACGAATACGAATGTGAATACGTATTCAAATACGAATAGGAACACAAATATGAATACGAATACAAATATAAAATACGAGTATGAATATGATTAAGAATAGGAATACGAATACGATGGCACACATCTAGGTGCATTCAAGCGTAACACAATTATGATATCAGAATACCTAGCTAATATGACAAGTATGATAGATAATCAAATATTACATTGGGATTCAATAACTAAACTTAATTTTAGGAAAATATAGGATTTTCCTGGGATAACAATTGAACATAACCAAATTCGTGTAATAAAACAGTTAATCAAACTCTACAATTAAGAAAATATGGGATTTTCTTGGATAACAAACTTTTTCAGAAAACCAAAGAGATCTTGTACATTTTATGAAAACTAACATCTTATGAACTCACCAGCTTTATGCTGATTTTCAAACTGCTTGTATTCTCAGGTCCATATTAGACAGGTACCCGCGATCTTTTGGAGAAGACGAAGCGTACATAAGACTCGTCTTAACTTTTTTTCATATGATATATGTATAATACTTGTAACACTTGACTTTTGAACAAATGTAAATTCGAAGATGTAAGGTAATGGTTGTTTACTTTGCTTACTATGTACATTGGATTTGATACTCAATGTGGAGTCCGCCCCGGAAATGTTTCCGCCTTAGGTTTTCGGGGTGTGACACTTACCGCCTAGAACCTGCGGAAATGCAGGAACTATCTAGCCAACTGAAGGAACTAATAATCAAAGGATTCATCCGACCGAGCTTCTTACCTCGGGGAGCGCCAGTCATTTTTGTGAAAAAGAAGGACTGATCGTTCCGTATGTGCATAGATTATCGAGAACTGAACAAACTCACTATCAAGAAACGTTACCCCTTACCTCGAATCAATGACTTATTTGATCCACTGGAAGGATTGATCTACTTTTCGAAATTTGATCTAAGGTCGGTGTACCATCAACTACGAATCCAAGAGGAAGACATCCCTAAGACAACATTCAAAACTTGCTATGGTCACTACGAGTTTAAAGTGATGCCCTTCGGTCTAACAAATGCACCTGCAGTGTTCATGGACCTAATGAATCATGTGTGCCGGCCTTATCTGGATAAATTCATGATAATACTCATCGATGACATACTATTTTATTCACAAAGCGAGGAGGAACATCGTCAGCATCTAGGACGTGTCTTGGAGACGTTAAGGGCAGAAAAGCTCTACGCCAAATTCTCTAAATGCAAATTTTGGATCCAGAAAGTAGATTTACTGGGGCATGTAGTAGTCGAGGAAGGGATACACGTGGATCCTTCCAAGGTCAAGGTAATTGAAAACTGGGCAACACCAAGAACACCGATGGAGATACACTAATTTTTGGGCGTTGCTGACTACTATCGAAGATTCATACAACGCTTTTCTAGGATTGCAAAGCCGCTCACAACCTTAACACAGAAAGGAGTAACTTTCAGCTGGGGAAATAAACAAGAAGCTTCATTCCAAACGCTTAAACAAGCCTTGTGCAGTGCTCCAATCTTGTCTCCCATGGAAGGGACCTAAGACTTTGTAGTCTATTATGATGCATCCAAGCAAGGCTTAGGATGTGTGCTCATGCAACGAGGAAAGGTCATCGCCTATGCCTCAAGACAACTCAAGACTCATTAGGACAATTACACCACGCACGAGCTCGAATGAGGGACAGTGATGTTTGCCCTAATGATCTGGAGACACTGCTTGTACGACATCAAATACACCATCTTCATAGATCATAAGATTCTTCATCACATCCTCAATCAAAAGGAGCTTAACATGAGACAATGATGATGGGTTGAATTGCTAAATGACCACGAGTGCGAAATTCGATATTACCCGGGCAAAGCCAACGTAGTAGCAGACACCCAAAGTCGGAACGAATACTCAGGCGGCCGAGTAAAATCGTTTACTATGACCATCCATTCACAACTGTCCACTCAGATCAAGGAGGCGCAAAAAGAGGCCTTAAAACCTGAGAACGTTGCAGGGGAGGCCTTGTGGGGAATGGATAAAAACCTTGAAGTTAAGGATGACGGAGCTTATTATCCCATGAATCAAATCTAGATGTTGAAGTTCAACGGGTACAGAGACGTTGTCAGGATCGAGGCCCACAAGACTAGATACTTCGTTCATCCTAGTGTAGACAAGATGTATCTGGACCTCAAGAAACTTTATTGGTGGCTAAACATAAAAGCAGAGATCGCTACCTATGTGGGCAAGTGCTTGACTTGCACCAAGGTCAAGGTAGAATATCAAAAGCCCTCGGGTTTGATTCAGCAACCGGACAAACCTGAGTGGAAGTGGGAGCAGATAACCATGGACTTCATAACCAAGTTTCCCAAGACAGCGAGTGGACTTGACACCATCTTGGTGATCATTGATGGGTTAACCAAATCTGCACACTTCCTACCAATAAAGGAGACTGACAAGATGGAGAAGTTAACCAGGACGTACATTAAAGAAATTATGCGACTACATGGGGTGCCAATATCAATCATCTCCAATAGAGATAGTAGGTTCACCTCACAGTTCTGGCAGTCGCTACAAAAGTCCTTGGGAACCAAACTCGACATGAGTACAACTTATCACCCTTAGACTAACGGAAAAAATGAAAGGACCATCCATACACTAGAAGACATGTTGAGAGTATGTGTGAAAGTCTTTCATAAGGACTGGGATACCCACTTACCACTTATTGAGTTCTCATATAATAACAACTATCACACTAGCATCAAGGTCACGCCATTCTAAGCCCTCTATGGACGCAATTACAAATCACCACTGTGCTAGGCTGAGGTGGGCAACATGTAGCTAGCAAGAGGGCAAATACCTAGCAGCACACTCACTAGCCCGGAGATCATACGAGAAACTACGAAGAATATCGTTCAGATCTGCAAACGATTAAAGGCATCTCGGGTCGGAAAAAGAGCTACACTGATAAACAACAAAAACCCTTGGAGTTACAAGTCGGTGACCGCGTGGTGCTAAAGGTATCACCCTAGAAAGGAATGATACGGTTTGGCAAATGCGGAAAGCTAAACCCAAGGTATATTGGGCCATTTGAAATCCTTGCTAGGATTGGCCCAGTGGCCTACAAGCTTCGACTGCCACATGAACTCAACAATGTACATTCCCTCTTCCACGTTTCTAACCTAAAGAAGTGTATTCCCGATGAGACTCTTGTGGTCCCACTCGATGATATAGAGGTAAACGAGAGTATACACTTCATCAAGGAACATGTGGACTACGTGGAATGGGAAGTAAAATGGACGAAACAAATTCGTATACCAATAGTGAAGGTCCGCTGGAACGCCAAGCAAGGACCCTAATTGACTTGGGAGCAGGAGGATCAAATGAAGCAGAAGTACCCACAACTCTTCCTATGAGATGCAAGAACACGTTCAAGATGTGAATTTCAGGATGAAATACCCTCTAACAGTGGGATGATGTGACAACCAGTAAATTTGGATCGAGTAAAGTCAAAAATATATCCATATATAAGTGACTCCACAATGTGTCTTTGTGTAGTAAAACTTTGAAAGCTAAAAGGGCATTAATTGTATAAGTGGATTTATATGCTTGGAAAAATCATACATGTATGGAGCCTTTGAAAAGTCAACAAGTTGGAAAACAATCATAAATTACAATTACCTTTAGGGTTTTCAAAACACAAAAACCGAAATCACCCTTTTAAAATGATACTAAAACCGAAAACATATGTGGGGAATAGCTTGGAACCAAAAACATGCTAGAAAAAAACACCCCTAGGCCGAAATTCCCCATAGTCCGAAATCACATGTGATTTCGGTCATGCTAGAGAGTTTTTCAAAGAGTTTTCGGTGGGATTAAAGAGAAAAGCATATGTGTTGACCTTGTGATAGGATGATTCAGCTTTACCCCATTTTACCCAGCACATATCCATGCAACCAATGCCATTACCCTCCAAAGTAACCATGAACACATCCTATCCATTCCTCCCATTTAACTTCGGCCAAAAGGATCTCTTTCATCCATCATCATCTTCTTTCATCTACAATCATCTACTTCTCTCAAAGCAAGGGCAAGATCCTTCAAGAGTTAATTCCTTCAAGTGGTCCTTAGAGCTTTGGTAATCATTTTCGTGATAATATAATGTTTTATACATTTTCATGTTGATTTCATCCTATTTACACACATTATTATGTGTTAACATCCTTAGGGTAACATAATCTTCAAAGAGTTCATCAAACACATTCAAGTGTTTTAAGCTTGGAATCTTCACGTAATCTCTTTAAACAACCCACAAGTCCCAAGTCCACTCAAGGTGAGTTCATACCCCATTTTTATGAGATTTTTTTTGGGAGGGGGAGGGAGGGGGATACAAGTCAAAAATTAGTTTACTGTATAATACTTGCATGTTCTATTGTTATGCTTAAGTATAAGCCATTATTTGTACAGAGTGTGATTATTACTAGCTTTTATACAATTATTTGTGCTTTATTAATTTTGATAAGCATAGTTAACAAAAACAAAACATATTCCATGTATAAAGATCATAAGGAAAAAGTATCATTTGTAAAGCTACAAGGTTTTGAAAGTTTTTTACTAAAAGATAACTTTTCTAGCAAAATGGTTACTTTATAGTTATGTACTATTTTGGTGGGTTAAAACCCAAAAATATAATGTTTAATCACATATTTTGACACTAGAGCAGATAAAAACTTATATTTATATAAAATATTATATAAATAGTCTCAACAAACAAACAAGATAAACTATAATTGGTATAGTTTGGGAGTCAAAAAACCACACTATCATTTTAGAAATCAATTAATTATTTAAAGGCAAAATTATTTCAATTAAAAAGGAGTTTTCAGCACATGTAAATCAGCTGATACTGGTTGTGAGACATTAAGCTTCACCGTACCTACCAGAGTACACGTTACGTCCTGAATCATAACCAGAGTCTCTTATAGGGAGAGTGTGATACTTGTGTATAGATCTATACGTGATTGACAACCTCATACCTAAACTGTTAGCGATAGTTAGACCAGTAGGTCTGGGTGATAAATGTCGTAACAGTTCCGACGCCCGAAGCATGTCGTTCAGGCCACTAGTCGTATTAGCATGGTTATAATAACTCACATAGGGTATCAACAACACATTTGATTTACGGGGTAACATACATTTCAAGTAGTTTTATATAAATATAAAACTTCATTACATCATTTTACAATACAATATTACTTACATTTCTAGTCTTGGTACTTAAGACTTACAACTCATTTTTAAGAAAATATTGGATTTTTTGGAAGTATACACTATCATTTTCACGAAACATTACAAATCCTTTTTCATACAAAATGCTTATGAGCTCACCAACTTAATTGTTGACATTTTTCAAAATCACTTGTATTCTTAGAAAATCAGTAAACAGGTAACCATGAGAATTTTGGAGGATGGGACGTCGTCACATCATTTCATTCATTTTTGTCACATGCATCTGATGTCGTGTATACAATATTTGAATATAATGTAAAATTATTAAATATTTAATGTAATGGTTGTGATGCTTTGTTTCATTTATATTCAATTGTTATGATAGTGTACAATGACGTCCTCTGCCCCCAGACGTTTTTGTCATTCTGGTTCGAGGGTGTGACAGATTATATGAAAACTATTTAGTAATGATAAACACTAATACTTCATGTTAGTTTCTACTTTTCATGGATTTTGTGTAGTTGTTTTAGCTTGTGTTTGATATATCAAAACCTAGCATGTTGATAGTTTCAATCTTTGTTCCTTAGATTCCAAGTTTTGTGTGGTTGAATGATCACTTTAATTGCATGAATTTGTTTAGCTAGTTGTTTATGAACATTAAATTGTTAGAGGTAGTGATGTACTAAATCCTAAAATATGTAATAAAGATAGTAACTTTAACTATGCTAGAGAACATAGCCCAATAGTGTTAATAATCGATTTAGTGTCCAGTTGTGTGAGACCATTGCATAGTAGTTCATAAATTGGTAAAAACGTTAGGAGATCAGATCAAGACTTCTAGTAATTTATATATTGGTAACCAACTGAATTAATCCATGTCTTGAAACTAACTATAGGAAAAAGGGAGATTCAAATCTAAATGAAAGTGTCTTTACTTTCTTGATTACAATCATCTTTTATTAGTTGTTTGGGTTAGTTTTTAGTGATTTAAGTAATTAAGTTAATCTGAACTTGCAAAATCAGATAAAACCCCCCACTTTTAGTTATTTATCTTAGATTAATTTTTAGTAATTATTTTATTAGTTAGATATCGTTCCCTGTGATCGACGCCATACTTACTTTTATATTCTATAAATTTGACTAGGTACACTTCTTACAAGTGTATTAGTAGATAAGTTTTGATAGGTTAATCTGCACATCACTGTACTTCTCTGGTTCTTTACTTCATGTGAGTTTCTCACTATGCAATGCATCACATTTTGTATATCCTTTGCATGGTAGGATAACGGTACTGTTAGGGTACGAGTATGTTAGTTGACTATGAGGACTCATTGTTAGGCTTGAACAGTATAGGACACTTGGTGTCAAGACATGCTATACTAATAGAGTCTTATCCAGGGTTTATATAATACTGCTAGGTGTCATGATTGATTAGTTAATGATAATATTGATTGTTTGAATGTTTACCCTAATGGATTGTACGCAATCAAGTTGGATAGCCTGAGAACAATTGGTCTAATGGCCGACTGCATGGTTCTTGTTTGATTTATTTCTTTTGGGTGGATCATCTGTTCCAATGTCTATTTGATTTCGACTATATATGGCTTTGGGATTGTATGGAAGACCAAGATTTGGCCCCTTGATAATAATACGAAAGACCAGGATACGACTCCTCGCAATAGAGTCTGGGGCGGTGTCCGTAGGTATGGTTGGGCAGGGTTTGTTATGTATGGTTGGGTGGGGCATGTTATGTATGTTTGAGTGGGTCTATTGTGTATGTTTGTGGTCGAGACCTGTTATGTGAGTTCGCTGGCCCCGTTATGTATGTTATATATATATATATATATATATATATATATATATATATGTGTGTGTGTGTGTGTGTGTGTGTGTGTGTGTGTGTGTGTGTGTATAGATAGGAGTTTTGGCTGCTCGAAGCTAGAGTCGAGAATTGTGTGTGGATGCATTGTATGTATGGTGGAATATGTGACGTACTGGGGAAATCACTAAATTTTATGCTTACAGTTGTGTATTTAACATTTTGCAAATAGTTCGTGGAAAAGAGCTCGATGACACTGTATACATGCATCAAAGCTATTCGCTTCTACAATTTTATAAATTTAATTATGATAATATATGATTTTCAATAAAACAATTTGTTACTCAATGGTTTTGAAACAAATGTTTTAATTGGTTATCCTAATTTATAAATGAAAAATCTTTTTGTATTTTTTAGTTTGTAATTTTCAGGATGTTACATTTATTTTTAGCAAAAACTTACTATCATAAATATTAATTAATCACTCATCAATTTTAAATGTTTCTTTTTAATTAATAAATATATTTTTAATTTTGTGAAATATTCTATATAGATTTTTATTTGTTTTTCTTTTGTTTTTTAACATATATAATATTTTTAAAGTAAATAAAATTAAATAAGTTAAATATGTAACAATAGATATGTAGGGTCTTTAAAAAAAGAAAAAAAGAAAATAATATTACGTAGCAAATAAGAAAAAAAAAATTATAATGAAAGTTTTAAAATTATTATATTTTTCTTATAGTTTTTAATCAAAAATTTATATACTTTATGATTTTAAAATGTTATAAAAAAGTGTTAAATTATTATACAAAATCAATGAAACATTTTATAAAAGAAAGTTAAAAAGGGTTCTGTGAAAATTAAAACAGAGATGTATGAAAATGTAAAAAGAAAATTAAAAATTTGTAGAATTATATTAGAAAAACTTATAAACAAAGTTTATAACACAGTATTAGAAAAACTTAAATAAATATTTTAAAATGGTTGTATTAAATTATAAAAGATCTTAAAAAATTATATAAAAAAAATAGTTGCGAACACAACGGGATAATTACTAACAAATCATTATTCAGAAGGGAAACTTAGTTTGAATTTTATTGGGTTTTGTTTTCATTCCTATAATACGATTTCAGAGTTCTTGATCATAATAACATATCTCTTTCAATAATCAAAATCTCCCGTCGAATTCAAAATCCATCCCTCTTTCATCGAAATCGATATCGTCGACAAAGCAATAATCACAGGTAAAATCTTTCGCTCATCAATCAATAGTTCTATATCTCGATCTGATGATTTAGCGTTTCGGTTTCCCCGTTTTGCTGTTTCTAGGGTTTATCATCTTCCATGTTAAATTTGAGTCATAATCTCGCTTAATCAATTCGCAATGAATAAAAGTGGAACTGTTCTTTGTTGGTTGCGCTTTTTCTCATTTGGTTTATTATGTTAATAGATGCAATGTAAAACCCTAGGTTTTTCGACGTGCAAACTGTTCACAATCAAATTCGATAATCATTCTCACTTTCCTAGTTTAATTGACTAATACATTCAGTCGATCAATAACTGAGAGTCTGAATTGATTCAATTACTTCTTTCTGTTTATCTTGAAATCGATTTTTTCATATATAGGAAATCATAGATTTATCTTCATCGCTTTGTGGTAGTATCGTATGCATGCCATAATATTGACGAATAATGACCACAGTGAAGCTGATTGAAACTTTCAAACTGATTATAAGTTTTGTCTTCTTGGGTAAGAAATTCTTGATTTTATCATCTTATGCTGAATTTTTGTCTTTTTAGAGTAATCATAAACTCCATATTTGCAAGGTATTATGGAGATCTTCAAGAAACATATTAGTTTAGATTGTATAGTTATATGATATGCTTTAAGCTACTTTAAGATCATATATTTTATATTTTTTAAACCCTGAATGCATATATCATGTAGAAATATTGACTTTTTTTTTTTGGTTTAATTTTTTTCGCAATTAAACTGACCTAATTTCCAATTATTTTTTAACAGAAAATAATGGAGAAACCTACAGCAACACTTGTATATTCCCTACTTAAAGATGGCGAAAAACGACCCCTTGAAGACATAATTACCGATTTCTCCCTAAAAATCCCTAAATCATTTCACAAAGAAATCTGTTCAGCACTTGTCATTCTTCTAGAAGACACCACAAAATTCCTAAAATACCCCGAACGTTTTGTTGCATTCGCTTTACTTCACCACTCATATTCCACCCCAAATTCAACCAATAACCCCTACCTTTCTTTCCTCCTAAACCATGCAAATGACCAAAATACCCTTCCGTCAGAACGCGCATTCCTCCTCCACCTCCTCTCCTCCCTCGAGCCCATAAAACTCCCTCCGGCGGATTTCATCGACAAATTCGACCCCTCCACCCACTCCTTCCCCGACCCACCCCTGCCCGAAAAGTCAAACCCCCGCCCGTTGACTTCCCTCTTCAAAAACACCCCGATAAAAAACGCGATTCCCCATCCCGACACCTCGGTCAACTCGGAGTTTGACTTCCGTTACCGCGATGAGGTGGTGACCGGACTCCTACAAACGTTATCGTTAGACAGTCTGTATCCGCGGTGGGCCCATCAGGGCCCACCGCGCCTCCCGGTACTATCCAATGAGCTCGTCTGGGTCAACCCAGTTGACCCAGACGCAGACGCGACCCACGAACCGCTTTGGGACACCGCGATGTGTGCGGATACAGTCCGCGGTGCAGCGGTTGGTGACCAAATTTCAAAAAAAGGTCTGTGTGCTCCGTCAGAAGAAGAAGAAGTTTTGGTGGAGTTAACCGCGGGCCCACCACGATTGTGTTATTCCGGTTTAACCCCTCGGAAGCTTCGGGGACTTGTGGAGAGTAATCCTTTGTTGGCGGTTGAGGTTTTGATAAAACTAATCGAGGGTCCGAAAATATCGGAGTATTTGACGGCTTTATTGAATATGGATATGAGTGTGCGGTCAATGGAGGTGGTGACCCGGTTGACTTTGGCGGTTGAACTGCCGACTGAGTTTGTACACATGTACATAAGTAAGTGTATGTCGAGTTGTGGGGATATTAAGGATAAGAACGTGCAGAATCAGATGGTGAGATTGATGTGTGTGTTGTTGATGAGTTTGATTCGGAACAAGATTATTGATGATGAGGATTTGTTGATTGAGGTTCGGGGGTTTTGTAAAGAGTTTTCGAGGGTTAAGGAGGCTGCGGGGTTGTTTAGGGTACTTAAGGCTTTGTAATGAATGATTCATGTTTTTTTTTGGGTTTTGGATAAAGTTTTCTGGTTGGTTGTGGATATTAGGAGAAATGGATGATTTGGGAATATGATTTAGAAATTTGAAGTTGGTATTTTAGTAGAAATCAGAGTTGTTTTTTTGGTAAAATTAGGAATGTATTGGTTCGTATGTGAAATTACTGTTTAACCCGTCAAATGTCAATATATATATATATATATATATATATATATATATATATATATATATATATATATATATATATATATATATATAAAAGATCCATGTATTACATGGGTTCATTTTAAAAAAAATTAAATATGTCAATTCTAAACATTTGAATTTTAAAAAAGTTTGAAGTTATAAGAAAAATGAAAAAAAAAAATATCGAGTTATTAAAATTAATTTTTTTTCTCTTTTAAATTTGAACAAACAATTTAGTTAAATAAACAAAGGAAATTAATGAAGTTTTAATTTAAAAATGTTGAAATTAGAAGGAAAATCAATAATTAAAATTGATATGCATTTTCTATTTAGAATATTCACGTATTTTTCAAAAAAAAAAGATTTTTTTTAGTTAATTTAAGTTTCGAAAATAATATTTAAAAAAAGAATTTTTAGATTTTTCCATTTATTTTGCATTTTAAAATTATTTTTTAGAATATGTCAGTGTAATATTCTATTTAGAATATTTCACGTATTTTCAAAAAAACAAAACGGAATTTTTTTTATTTTTTTTATTTTTTTATATTTTTTTATATTTTTTTTAATTAATTCAAGTTCCGAAAATAATATTTAAAAAAAGAATTTTTGGATTTTTCCATTTATTTTGCATTTTAAAATTATTTTTAGATTTGGTCTCACGGTCTCACAAAATTAGAATGGTATCAAATAACCTGAACATATATATATATATATATATATATATATATATATATATATATATATATATATATATATATATATATATATATATATATATATATATATATATATATATATATATATATATATATATATATGAAGCTTAGGAATAATAAACTGGATTTTTTTTTTGGCAGAAATGGTTCCTGCACTTTCCTCCTCATTCTTTACCTATTTTGATATTTTTGGTTCTTGCAATCAATATTTTTACACTTTTTAGGAACCTTTTAATATTTAAAGTTTGATCACAAAATTTTAACGGTTTGACAACTTTGATCTTATTTTCTAAAAATTCTCTAATTCCTATCCTTTTAATTTTTTTTAACCGTTTTGGAACTTCTGATTCTTGCAGTTAAAACTTTTACAATTTTTCAAAAAAAATTGAAAAAAATGGTTAGGCAAAGTCCGATATTTTCATCATTGCACTTTCTACGTCGGTTATATTTATTGATTCAGAAATAATATTGAAAGCTTTTGGCCTCCGCATAACAGAGGTAACATTTCTAGTTTGTGAGGCTTGTTCAAGGTGTGCTTATTAATATATTGTCCTTTGGCAAAACTGATAAATAGTGTTCGGTGTTTCACTAGATTAAACTTAAAAGAGCTTAATGATTTAAATATGGAGTTTTTGCTTCATTCCTACTTCACAAGGGACACAAGCGTGTTCATTCATTGTTGATGGAGATTCGGTTAAGTTCATTTTGGGGAATTTAAACTATTAAATTCTACATCTTTTAATCCAAACATCCCAAAAATACGGTACAATTTTTTTTTATCAACTCATTATTAAAATCATAAATCATCCAAAGTCACAAGTAAAATCGTAAATCATGTATTATAAAAACATTATAGTATCTGTCTCAAATCAAAATTTCATAACAAAACATCAGAGTAAACTACCAGGCTAAGACTGTGGTGTGCGCCATGCGATCATCCCGAGCCCTTCCCTTTGCAAGTGGAAGTATCTGAAACCAAAACTGAAAACCGTAAGCACGAAGCTTAGTAGCTCCCCTAAACTACCACATATCATACACATATAACATGCAACTAGGAGATACGGGCCTCACTCACATTCATGGAGATACGATACATGCCCACACTTTGTTAACAAGGAGATACGAGCCTTGTCCACACTTCGCTAATCCTGAGATACGGGCCGCGCCCATACTCAGCTACTTCGAGATATGCGCCCCGCCCACACTCAGCTACTATGAGATACGGGCCCCGTCCACACTCAGCTTGTGACATCCCTAAAATCACGGCCAGAAAAGACCGGTTTCATTTATGCTTTTTTAAATAATTTCAGAGTAAATCCATTGATTTAAAAGAGTTGCGGAATTTTTCCGTAAAATGCAATATGATAAAATCAAGTTTATCAAAGCATTTCCTTAAGAAATGTATTTTCATTATATACCCAAACTCGAGATGTCATGTTTCGATACAGACACAAAAGCATAAACAATGTAACATAGACCTTACACAGTTACATACAACTACTACTCTATAAACAAAAACATCTTCACAAGTTCTCCAACTTATGCTCTCATGCCACTACCTGTAATACAAAGAAACTGAGTGGGTCAAGCTCGGGAACCTGCTAGCGTTCCACTTAATTGTCTAGAAAAGTCTGTGGTCATCATCCATATTCTGTTGGACAACTAGATCACAATCACATCGAGGCCTCTCATCATTTTTATTTCATCACACATCACTATCTACCCATGTTCTACCCAACATATTTGTAGATCAAAATATAAATATATATACAACATAAAACATGTATAAAACGCTCAACCAATAGTCATTTCAAATAACACATAACATATAAACACATAGCACATATTTTATGTAAATACTTCGTATTTGTGTGTTAGAAGAAAGTAAATACACACTCACATGATAAGATGATTATCGGACAACACTACGGCTCTACAAGTAGCAATTCTTCGATGAAAACAGGAGATCTTCACAAACACCGAGCTTCTTGCGGGCAGAGCTTCGGCTCGAAACTCTTTTCTTCTCGGGATCTTCAAAGCATCGGGACTTGCTTTGGGCTTCGGGGGTATAACTTGCACGTAAAACGAGGTAATATGGAAGAGAGAGAAGAAATTTGGCAACCAAACTCGGTTGCCTTCATGTTCTATTGATAGGGTGTTGAACCCCTGATTACGCTGGGTGTAACACCAGAGTACGCTGGGCGTACTCCCCTGTCGACATGTACCCTAGGTGTACGCTTCGTACGCTGGGCGTATTGGGCAGATAAATTCGGAGGCTTTCGAGGCTGTGACGTGGCTCATCCGTGGCCAAGAACATGAGTACGTTGGGCGTACTCCCTTACGCTGGGCGTACCCCACATTTCCAAACTTCAAAAATTCGTAACTTTTGCATACGAGCTTCGTTTTTGACGATCTTTATATCCTCGTGTAGGTGAGACTATGCACTACAACCTTTATTTAGACTCCGTCGGCTAATTTTGACTTTATTTTTATTATAATATTTTTAGTAGGTCGGGACAGGAAAACTTCGTTAGGAATTCATAACTTCTTCATTTGATGTCCGTTTTCGTCTGTCTTTCTTACGTTGCACTACTATTGACGAGATCTTCGATTCTCGTTTAGATTGTTTTGGTTAGAAATCACTCGATCTCAAATCCGAACTTCGGGCTGTATACTGCTAAGCTTAAACTTAGAAAAATCATAACTTCCTCATACGAAGTCAGATTTGGACGTTCTTTTTATGCATGCTCTCAGTTTAACGAACTCTACGACTTTTGTTTAGATCACTAAGGCTAAATATTGTTGTATCGTAAGTTCACTATTTACGTCACGCAGTGTCGTACCGGTTCTGTCGCAAAACTTCGACAGGTCGTAACTTCTTTGTTATAACTCGGATTTCGGCATTTTTTATATATTCGGAAACCTTGTCACGATTACTACAACTTCCTTCATAGCTATTGGGTTTATCTAACATTTTATTTTATCGCTTATTTTTATCCTTAATTCATTTAAGTCACACAATTAAGCATAAAACGCATAATTCTCAAACAATACATTTTTATTATTATTTCAAAACGGGTTACAAAGATTAACCTAGATTATTACATCAACATTAATACCTAGCCTAGAAACACGGGCGTTACAATTCTCTCCACCTTAGGATGATTCCATCTCTGGAATCACACATCAACAAACAAATGCAGATAGCAACTCATCATGTCACTCTCAGTTTCCTAGTGAGATTTGGCCTATTCGTATGTTTCCAACGGACAAGCACCAATTCGACCATCTTGCGTCGCAACTTCTTAGTCTTACGGTCAACGATTGCCTCTGGTTCTTCAATTAACCTCTTATTTTCATCAATTCTTAATTCCAAAAGTGGAATCATGTCAGGAACTTCTCCTGTGAACTTACTTAAATAACACACATGGAAAGTGTTATGAATTCCATTCAGTTCTTCGGGTAATTCTAGCTTGTACGCTTGGTTTCCAATCCTTTGAAGAACTTTAAACGGTCCAATAAACATTGGACTTAACTTTCCCCTTGTACCAAATCTTATAAGTCCCTTCCATGTTGAGACTTTAAGCAAAACCGAATCTCCAACTTCAAAAGTCATTGGTCTTCTTTTCTTGTCAGCATAGCTCTTTTGACGATCCTGAGCTGCTAACATTCTTTCCCTGATTATTTTCAGCTTTTCAGCAGTCTGATGGACTATCTCCGGTCCCATAACTGCTTTTCCGCAGCCTCAAGCCAACAAGATGGCGTACGACATTTCTGTCCGTACAAAGCTTGATAAGGTGCCATCATAACGCTCGAGTGAAAACTATTATTGTAGGAAAATTCCACCAAAGGTAAATGTTCATCCCAGTTAGCTTGGAATTCCAGGGTACATGCCTTCAGCATATCTTCAAGCGTTTGTATCGTCCGTTCGCTCTGGCCATCAGTCTGTGGATTGTAAGATGTACTCAAACACAACTTGGTACCCAATTCCTCTTGTAGACTCTTCCAAGATCGTGAGGTGAAACGGCTGTCACGATCTGACACAATCGTTAATGGAACACCGTGAAGCCTCACAATTTCCTTCATGTAAGAATTTGCAAGCTTATCCATAGACCATTTCTCATTGGCTGCTATGAAATGCACACTCTTAGTGAAGCGATCAACGACCACCAAAATCATGTCGTGACTGTTCTTTGTTCTGGGCAGCTTAGTGACAAATACCATAGCAATGTATTCCCATTTACCCATAGGCACATGCAAAGGTTCTAAACTCCCATATGGTTTTTGATGTTGTGAATTGACGCTTGCATATGTCACATACTCCGCCATGTACTTTGCAATATCAAGCTTCATTGTTGACCACCAGTAATAGGTTTCAGGTCCCTATACATTTTAATGCTGCCAGGATGAATTGAGTACATGGTTTTGTGAGCTTCTTCCATTAGAAGATCTCTTATTCTTCCTGACTTAGGTACCCAAATACGATCTTGAATACCTTCAGTCCATGACCATTTGTACCAAACACCAACATTTTGCCCAAACGTTCCTCCTTCCGGTCATTTTTTTCAGAAGCTTTCTCTTGCGCTTTCTTTATACTCTCCACAATTGTCGAGACAACTTCTATTCTCAATGCTCTTGGCCTTTTTCTTTCAAGACTGACTTTTCGACTGAGAGCATTAGCGACAACATTTTCTTTACCGGGATGGTAAAGTATCTCACTGTCGTAGTCCTTAAGTAACTCTAGCCAGCGTCATTGTCTCATATTCAATTCCTTCTGACTAAAGAGATATTGAAGACTCTTATGATCAATGAAAAGTTTGCACTTCGTGCCATAGAGGTAATGCATCTGTATCTTCAGAGCGAAAACTACTGCTACCAGCTCTAAAACATGAGTGAGGCAGTTCTTTTCATGCTCCTTCACCTATCGAGATGCATATTCTATCGCCTTTTCTCTTTGGGTCAAAACACAACCCAATCCAACCCCAGATGCATCGCTATAGACAACGAAGTCTTCAACTCCATCGGTTAGAGAAAGAATCGGTGCTTCACATAGCTTCTTCTTTAGCAATTCGAATGCTTCTTTGTGCTTATCACTCCAAGCATAAGTCGCTCCTTTGTGGGTCGAAGAAAAGCCTTGGATAAACTTTCGGTAATATCCGGCTAATCCCAGAAAGCTTCGGATCTCTGTGGGACTTTTCGGTTGTTCCCACTTCATCACAGCTTCAATCTTCGCTTGATCAACCATTATCCCTTCTTGGTTGACCACGTGAACCAAGAATTGGACTCCTCGAATAAAAAAATCACATTTGTATAAATTTGCATATAGCTTCTCCCTCTTCAAGACTTCTAACACTTCTCACAAGTGTCTGTCATGCTCCTCTTGGCTTTTCGAGTAAATCAGAATGTCATCTATGAACACTATCACAGATTTATCAAGGAACAATTTACAAACCCTATTCACTAAATCCATGAATGTTGTTGGAGCATTGGTTAGTCCAAACGACATAACCAAAAACTCGTAGTATCCATATCGTGTTCTGAATGTAGTCTTCTCGATATCCTGCTATCTAACCTTCAGCTGATGATATCCTGACCTTAGGCCGATATTTGAAAAATAACTTGAACGTTGTAGTTGATCGAATAAGTCGTCAATCCTTGGCAACAAATATCTATTCTTTATTGCTACTTTCTTCAGCTCTCTGTAATCGATACACATTCTCATACTTCCATCTTTCTTTTTCACGAATAACATCGGAGCTCCCCAAGGTGATGAACTAGGTATAATGAAACTTTTATCTGACAACTACTAAAGTTGCATCATCAGCTCCTTCATCTCCATCGGTGCTAGTTTGTAAGGTGCTTTTTCTCTCTGCATGCTTCCTGGTAACAAGTCTATTATGAACTCCACTTGTCTATCCGACAGTAATCCGAGAAGACCTTTGGGAAATACTTCTGGATAATCACACACCACAGGAATGCTCTACACCTCCTTTTTCTCCTTCTTTGGTGTCTATAACAAATGCCAAATATGATGTACATCCTTTGGCCAAACAATTTCTAGCTTTCATTAGTGAAATGATTCCAGAATTTATTCTGCATTTGTGCCCGTACACCATAAATGACTCCTTCCCTGGTGGGTTTACTTTTACTATCTTCTTCTACATAATATCTCGGCATCATTGGCGCTAAGCCAATCCATTTATAGCACGATGTCGAAACCATTCAACTAGATAGGAAATAACTCCTCGTGGAACTTATTCCCATTCAGATCGATGAAGATGTTTTTCATAAGATGGCTAATAGGTACAAACTTGCCACTAGCAACTTTAACTAATAAAGCATTATCTAGTATATCGACAGACAAAGCTAGTTTTCTACCAAATCCATGCTAAATAAAGGAGTAGTTGGCTCCAAAATCAAATAATATTTGGGCAGTCAATTCGTTTACAAGAAAGGTACCTGAAGCGACATCAGCTTCTTCTTTAGTAGCTTCCAGTGTCATATGGAAGGCTCTTGCTTTCGGCTTTGGGAGAATATTGGGTCTAGCTGCCTCCTTCCTCTTCGGACAATCTTTCAAAATGTTCCCCTCTTCGTTACATCCAAAACACACTCTCTTGTTGGACAGACACTCGTTGGCGTAATTCCCCGTCTTTCCACACTTGTAGCAAGTCACATCGTCACTACATTTCCTAGAGTCCTTTTTCTTGTACTTTTCACACCATTTCAATTCGCCCCCTATTCCTCCTCCAAACGTTTTCAAATCAGACTTCAGAAATTTGCTTTTCTTGCTAGAACCTGAAGTTCCTTCAAACTTTCTCTTTTCACCAACTTCAACTTTCCTTGTGGTTCTTCCCTTGATCATATTCTCAACAGACTTGGCAACCCAGATAGCTGCCTCTAGAGTATGTGCATGACGTACTGGGACCGCATACTCCCATGGGAGTCCCTTTTCATATCAATCAACTTTCATCAACTCGTCTGGAACGATGCATAAAGAAAACTCCATTTTGTAGGTGAAGGAGTTAGTGTAATCGTAGACTGACATGCTGCCTTTTTTCAACGTCAGAAACTTGTTCTCCAACTCCAGTAGATTTTGGGCCGAGCAGAACTTGCGCTTGAACTGCACCAAGAACTCTACCCATGTCAGTTACAGTGGCTCATTAGGGATTAAGGTCTTCCCAGAGTGTTCCACCAACAAACTGCTCCACCCCTGAACTGACGTACTGCGAAAGTGGTCTGCAACTTGCCTTTGCAGACACATGTGATGAAGGCTAGCTCCATTTCTGAGATCCAATCCATGAATCCAATCGGATCCTCCTTCCCAGCGAAGGTCAATGGTTTGCAATTCAAAAAGTCTTTTTACTTGCATCCAATTCCATCAATTCCTCCTTCCTAGTGGTTTTGTCTAACTAACGGTGGGTTGGCTTCACCAACAGTCCCACTAAAGTTACCTCCTTCCGAATGCCCTTCGTTCAACTCAGGCTGTTCAATTGGCATTGAAAGTTCTTCACGATTCTGCCAATGTAGACGTCCAGTTTCATCCATTTGATGATCCAACATCGTCTGAATCATCAATTGTACCCTAGCCATTGTTATTGGCTCAGGTGCTGGTACTACAACAGGTACTCGCTCAACCACAGGTGGTTGATTCCTATCTTCGTTCACATTTCCAACTCCACTTCTGGTTCTTACAATTTTTGATCTACACACATAATAAGGTGAAAATAGATCCTCAATCACGATCGATAATTAAATCATCCTTATCACTCCGAAAAGTTTACATGCTAGTTAAAATATCGTCGTCATACGCTTAGATTCCTAAACACATAATGTAACACCCAAAGTTTCAAAGGCCAAGAAAGGAAAGAAAAGCCCTAATTTAAGGGCCGACTCGGCGAGTCCAAGGAGGGACTCGGCGAGTCCGAGCGGGATCCGGGTCGAGGCGTAAGCGACTGACTCGGCGAGTCGGTCAAGATGACTCGGCGAGTCTCGTCTGTGCGTGGAAAACCCTAAATTCGGGACTTGGGGCCTATATAAATGTCTTAATCTTCTTCCTAGGGTTCCTTACTGCCTCTTTAGCCCTGGATATCAAACCCTAGCCGTCATATCTCCTAGTTGAGCCTTGGAAGGTGCATTAAAGATTGGAAAAGGAAGAAGGAACTTGGAGGAGCAAGAAGGAGCTATAGATCTGGGATTGTGAGTTCATTCTGAGCACTTGGAGGTAATAAACTAGTTCCTGGACCCTTTTTGCACGTAGATCTATGTGTGGTTGTTGGGGCTCTTTTGCCATAATGTTATTATTTTGGGTTAGAAGTCGGATCTGGAGTTGCTACTTCAGATTCAAGTGTTTTAGGGCCTGGAGAAGCATAAAGTATCAGCCATTGAGTCGATTTTGAAGCCCCTTGGCCTTACACCCTAGTTAATGGCATATTTTGCCTAGATCTCCTTCTCTACACGTAAAGTTTGCAACTTTACTTGTGGAATAGGCTTGGGAAGGGTGGATCTATAGTTTGGAGTCCATGCATGACTCAAAAATCCTCTACATGTAAGGAGATCTAAAGGGACTCGACGAGTCCTTTGAGTGGACTCGGCGAGTAGCATGAAGTTGTGGAGAAACTCGACGAGTGGGATGAACAACTCGTCGCGTCGTATGAAGATTGCCTTGGACTCGGCGAGTCTGTTCTTGGACTCGGCGAGTCAGGTCGCAAAACCCCAAACCCTTCGAGTTGTGACTCGAATTAGTGAGTCGGGTGGAGACTCAGTGAGTTGAACAGGTCTGGACTCAGAAATCGGTAGACTCGACGAGTCATGGACTGACTCGGCGAGTCGAGTCGCGAATGAAAGGAATCTGATCATTTTGAACTTGGCGAGTCAGTAGGGTGACTCGGCGAGTAGGGTTGACCTGGAAGGTTGACTTTGACCAGGACTTTGACTTTGGACCAGGGTGGACTTGATTGTCTTTCGGGGGTCAGTTAGACTCAGTGTTGCATTGATATTGGTAGTTCGGGGAGCAAGGGGAGCAGGAGTTCCATGAGTTGTCGGGCAGCAACTAGGGTGATCATCAGCAAGTTCAGCCAGTGCAGGTGAGTTTCCCTTTGTGTGAATGGGTCTATGGCCACAATGCCGGCCCATGTAGTTATGAGTAGAAGACCCGGGGGTTAGCCCTAGGCACAATATACTAGTATTGTTTGCAGTACGAGGTCCAGTAATAGCGGGCGGGTGCCCAAGGAATTGTTTATATATGATAGTTTATACTTGTTGTCTGTGTGATACATGTATGTACCTGGTAGGGAGGTGAGTGTGGGCGAGGTCCCGTATCTCACCAATAGCAGAGTGTGGATAGGGTTCCATATCTCACTAGTAGCAGATTAGGGGCGAGGCCCAAATTAGAACAGGAGTGAGAGTGGGCTAGGCCCGTACCTCACTACCATTAGGAGCATGGATGGGGTTCCATGACTCCTCAGTAGCAGGACATGGGCGAGGCCCAGGAAAGGCGAGGCCTTAGGACAGAACCAGTTGCATGTGTTAGTTATGTGTTATGAAATGAATATGTGTTATTATTTGTTGACGGGCGAGGCCCTGTGACTAGCGAGGCCTAAGTAAAACAGATCTGTATCCGGGCGGGGCTCGAAGCCAGGCAGGGCCTGGAGCGGCGGGGCCGTTGTAACGGGCGAGGCCCGAGGTAGGGGGCGAGGTCCAAGATAGGGGGCGTGGCCCAGTATGTGCAGTATGTGGTTATGCATGGTATGTGGTAGGGTGGGGAACTCACTAAGCTTCGTGCTTACGGTTTTCAGTTTTGGTTTCAGGTACTTCCGGTAGCGGAGGAAAGAGCTCGGGGTGATCGCATGGCACACACCATAGATTAGACAGCCTGGGAATGTTTACTCTGATAACGAACATGTGTTTTGAAAACTTATACTCATATTATGTTTTGGAATGATGATGTTACTTTAAGTAATGATTTATTAAAGAAATTTTTGGTCTTAAATTTTGGGTCGTTACAAGTTGGTATCAGCGCTAGGGCACGGGTCGATGTGTTCGACAGGGTCGTCGAACCCTATAATGGGGGGGGGGGGTGAAAGTGGGTTAGATCTGATCCCACATCGGCTGGGAAGGAGAACTAAGCATTCCTTATAAGGGGTGTGGATACCTTCCCTATCACAACGTGTTTTAAAGCCGTGAGGGCAGCAGATCCTATAAGAACTCTGCAGTTAAGCGTGCTCAGGCGGGAGTAGTACCGGGATGGGTGATCCCCTAGGAAGTCCTCGTGCCGAGTGGCCCAAAGCGGACAATATTGTGATACGTGCCAGAGGGGGTGTTACAAATGGTATCAGAGCTAGGGCACGGGTCGATGTGTTCGACAGGGTCGTCGAACCCTATAATGGGGGGGGGGGGTGAAAGTGGGTTAGATCTGATCCCACATCGGTTGGGAAGGAGAACTAAGCATTCCTTATAAGGGGTGTGGATACCTTCCTTGTCACAACGTGTTTTAAAGCCATGAGGGCAGCAGATCCCATAAGAACTCTGCAGTTAAGCGTGCTCGGGCGGGAGTAGTACCAGGATGGGTCACCCCTTGGGAAGTCCTCGTGTCGAGTGGCCCAAAGCGGACAATATTGTGATACGTGCCAGAGGGGGGTGTTACAAATGGTATCAGAGCCTTGGTTTGAGGGATTCGGGCATACTCTCGGGTGTGCCTGAACTCAAACTGAGGGGTCGGATAAAAAGTTTTCAAAAGCGAAAAGATAGTTTTGTAAAGAGAGTTTTGAGAAAGAAAACGGCTTTATAAAAGTAAAAAGAATTTAGAAAGAAAAGAACTTGAAAAGAGAAAAGAGGTGTGGTGCATGCAATCAACCGAGCACAAGTAAGTACCCCAAAATACCCATACAAGTTTATGTTTTGATTATCAGTTAATAGAACAGCATGCTAGATTAGGACTAAGGATCTAGGGAGGATGCCTTATGTGCCTGTTATATGTGCTTTTGATCTGCATGATAGTGCTGAATAGTCAGTAGTAGGATAGCCTGATTAGGTTATGCCTGAGTTATGAGTTGTGTTGCATGCTAGTTCAGATTCTTGCTATGTCGATATGATTGCTTGAGTATGTTATGATTAGATTTTCCCTTGTCTGAATGCTGCTTGCTTTGTGCATTGTGGGATTCTAAGTGATGGGAGTTAGCCATTAGGTGGATACGTCACGTCACATGTGATCAGGGTTGAATAATCTTAGAGTGTTGGATTTGGTCCTATTGCGCAGCTCTTGTTTGAGTCCAACCGTTGTAGGAACGAGTCTTTTACTTGAAGGATTATCTGAGCCTCGTCACATGTGATGGTATCCAGGTGATGGCTAATTGGTATTGCGAGGAAGCCTTCAACAGCTGAGGACTGGTTGAGTTGAGTCAAAGGTTTCCCTAGGGTAAGCCTAGGATGAGGTAGTGCTGGGAGCAGTAGAAGTAGAAAAGGGACCTGGTGGAGTCAAAGCAGTTCCTGAGGAAAGTACGGATAGATGTAGAAGGTAGTATGGGCCCGTACTACTGAAAGCAGAGGATCCATACTCGATTCAGGGAAGGCCGAGACAAGACCGGGAACCTGGTAGTGAGTATGTTTGGTCTCGCAGCAGTGAGGAGTATTCTGATAGTGGTTATGTTGTATGTTTCAGTATGGTGACATTGCAAGAGGGACCAGCGGGCGGATCAGGCGCCGGAGAGGGATCTCGGGTTTAGGCGCCGAGCAGCTCGAGGAGCGGATGAGAGAGTTGATATCAGCGGAGGTTATGCGCAGTATTCTAGATCAGACTCCTGTCATCTTTGGCACGGTCAAGGAGGGTATATTGGAGATTTTGGATGAGAGGCTGGGAGCCTTCCGTACTGAGATGATGGCTCTGTTGGGAGCGCGTACCTTGACATTTCGGGAGTTCAGGGCTTGCGGGGCACCAGATTATCATGGGGCTAGGGACCCCATCGCTAGCAGCAGATGGTTGGCTGATGTTGCCAACGCATTCCGTACGAGCCGGTGTCCTGAGGAGGACAAGGTCAGACTCGCTTCCTGTCTTTTGAAGGACAGAGCGAGGGATTGGTGGGAGGAGATTGGTCACGCTTTGGGTGATGATGCCGCGTTGGACGCGATGACTTGGAGTGATTTCTCAGCGAGGTTTAGAGCGGAGTTTTCGCCGATTATTGAGGTGCAACAGTTGGCCCGGGAGTTTCAGGATTTGACGCAGACTAGTGAGACTGTGGCGGAGATCACCGCCAAGTTCAGAGAGAGAGCCCTTCTTGTTCCGCAGTATGTCGCGGATGAGGAGATGAAGAAGGCACGATATCACGAGATGCTGAGGGATGACATCAGGGAGTTCGTGAGTAGGTCCGGATGTAAGACTCTGGAGGATATGATTTCTCGGGCCAGGGAGAGGGAAATTGATTTGGAGCAGATCCGGAAGAGGAAGCCGGATGAGGTTCAGGTAGCCGCGAGTTCGGGCAAAAGGCCCAAGGGAACGGATTCGAGGTCGAGGATTATCAGGACCGCAGTCGATGCGGAAGGTGTGGCAGGACGCACGGGGGCGCGTGCAGGAGTGGTAGTGGTGGTGAGTCTGGCTGTTTCAGGTGCGGTCGGACGGGTCATTTTAGCAGAGATTGTACTACTACCATCACCCAGGGATCAGACTTGATATGTTTTCACTGCAATCAGCGGGGCCACAAGAAGGCCCAGTGCCCTAGTTTGTTTTCAGCAGGACGGGTGATGGCAACCGCCCCTGCAACTTTGAGGATCACAGACGGCCGTCAGGGCCGTGCGGAGGTGCCTACGGTAGGAGGCAGGGCTTTTCAGATGGCTACTTTGGAGATGCGAGCAACGCCAGACATTGCAGGTATGTGACTTCTGTTTTCAATTCTTTTATTTTGTGCATGATTATATTGTTATGGTTCTACATCATTAGCGGTTGAGAATTTTATTTTCGAGCGGGTTCATTGTGATCGAGTTATATGCCATTTGCATACCTTGGTTATTGGTTAGTAATTAAGGAATGAGTTGTATCGAAGAAGGTTACTTGGAGTGCAGTATCCGTAGCATGCCTTGGAGAGACTCGGTATGTCTCGCTAGCTCGGAGCCGTATAAGTTTTAGAATGGACAGGTTGGATCCTTAGCTATGGTAAGCTTGGAATTCCTTAGCGGATTGATTATGGTAGCAATGATTGGGATTTCTTCTCATCGATCATCGAGGTGTAAGCAGGATCCAAGTGGGGGAGAATCCTCCGAGTGTATAAGGGTAAGGGAACGCGAATCCAGATCGGGTATATGATTTCTGATAAGGAAAAGGGGTAGTTCAGCGTTTAAAAGTTTAGGGTTGGGAGTTTGAGAACTTCCCATCAGTGCGTGCGTGTGAAGGGATGGTGGGTATTGTTGGATTAATGTCTAAGTCCATAACTATAATTGGTAAGACTTGACCCGACCCGGCATGGTCCATTTGGGTTGCATGGCATCATGCACTTGGATAGACTAAAATGAGAGAAATAACACTTAAGGTTTGTTAATATATTATAATTTCTAATATATTAATAAGGTTATTTAATTAGTATTGATCAAGAATTAATTTGGAATTAATTAAGTGATCAAAAGGAGACTAATTAAATATATGGGTTGATTGTGTAAATCATTCATTCTTATATATGTGGGCTTGTGATCCAAGATTCCTTATGTTGGACTAAGTCCATGGGGTGACCCATGGATACTCCATGGAGGTTAAAATCCATGGAGCATAAGGAATGGGTAAAGTCATGAGTTACATGGTGTAACCCTAATAGCCACCATATAAAAGAAACCCATGGCTCAAGAAATCGTGACTAGATTATTCTAGAGAGGGCTAGACGATTTCATGAAGTGTTCTAATTTCTCTCTAAGTTATTCCAAGTGCTTATGGTGTTGTGTGAACCATTTGAGGTGTCACACTTGGGGCACTAGGCACTCAAGCTTCATGAAGACAAGCACCATCAAGAGGTATGTATTCTATCTTGTTATATTGATAATATTGTATGCTAGATTAGGATAATACCTTAGATGTTCATATTTGCATGTATAATAGAGAAAACATAGATCCAAGGTATTTAGGGTTGCATGTACACTTAGGAGTGTTAGAATGCTCATAACCCAACAGTGGTATCAGAGCCTAGGCTTGTTTTCTTGTTATACCTGCAATAGAAGCTGAAAAATCGAGTTTTGATGCTGTCAGCCCAGCTGACTCGCCGAGTCCATGAAGGGACTCGACGAGTCCAAGGCAAAATGCATCCAACTCGCCGAGTTGTGTTCATGCACTCGACGAGTTGGACCCCAGATAGCATATCTTCGAGGTTTTTGGCTAGAAATGGACTAGGAACATTACCCTAAGTTGCTTTTGAACTTATAAACTTGTTTTTAATGTGGTAATGTTCATGCTAATCCATTTTCAAAGATAATTGTCAATAGATTCATGTTTTGTATTAGTTTAAAGGTTAGACTAATTACATGAAAAAGTTTGATTTGAATTATCTTGTTCTTATGAGTTGCTTAGATTAATAGAAAAGTTGAGTGAAAAGTTGTTTTCAATCCAAATTAATCTAAGAGTTGATTCTAAAATGTGTTTTTGTAACTTGTCCTCAAGTTATATGAAAAGTCACATTTAAGTTTCATAAAAACTCATAAAAGTTGGCAATGGTTACAAAAGATGAAGAGTCTTGTCCTTAAGTTATGGAGGTTCAAGAGTCACTTCATTAATAAATAAATAAATAAAATATGTAACCTTAATTAATTCCATAAGTTATAAAATAAAGAAAAGGTTAATTCTTTATTAGTTTAAAGTCTTCCATAATTTGTCCACAAGTTATGGAACTTGAAGAGTTTTTGGATTAAAACTACTTTAAATACATAAGTTATGGAATTAATTAGTTTTGAATAGTTTCAAAACTTGCCCTCAAGTTTTGGAATTTGTAAAGTTTTCTCTTATGAATACTTTAATTCCAAGTTAGCCCTTAGAATTTTAAAAGTTAAAATTCAACCCTTATACTTTACAATATTATAAGTTAATAATATTTATATGTATAAGAGTAAAGTCGGTCTTACCGCTAGTACGCCTCATTCACGAAGCCGGTCTATAAGGTGGGTATAAGGTTGTTGCCTGTAAAATGGCAACTTAATGGGTGTCCACTCTCACCCACCGCTTGCTTGACTGGTGGAGGGTCGTTAGCCGAACGGGTTTGACATGACTATAATTCTCCCTTCATTAAAAGTATTAATGATAAATACTAAGTAACTAAACTCTTAATAATACCCAATCTTAGTTACTTAGGAAAATGTGAATAAGGTGCTAATCCATGAAATTACACTTTGCACTTTGTTTAAGTCGGTTAGTGGAGCGTGTGTGGTTAACCGGCACACTAACTCGTAATTAACAAGGTAGGCAAAGGGTAACTTAATGTTTATCATAGTATCGATGGAGCGTGTGTGGTTAACCGGCACATCGATTGAGGGATAAACACTTAAGGGTACCCAGTAATTTGCATGGTTACTTCACACCTTGTTTTGTGATCCTCGGCATCCCAGTCACAAAACCTGAAGGGCACACTCGAGATTGAAACATGCCATTGAACAGTTCAATGAATCTCAAAAGATCTAGGAGTTTCAAAACCAATTAAAACCTAATAATACATTTCGTTTATCTTGGTGGAAATTGGTGAATCGTCATTCACCTACCTTCAAATTGTTTTATAGCTTGGATTACAACATACCTCTTCTAAGTTATAAAATAGTTTGTTGGATCCTAGCCTTAATATTTTCATATTGGGTGTCATATTAAGGACTCAAAGATCAACTATCTTGAATATCTCCCATAACATGTCTGGTTTAGACATTTATGATCTTCCCAAATCTCTTGAAACAAGCATTCCTAATGAAGATGATGTCCCATGGATATCATACTTCTTCCTCCTCCTCCAATTATTCTCCCTAACCCACAAGTTCTTGAAAAGTTTAAGGTCACTCAAGCCCTATTGGCAAGGCAAGATCTAGGTGTGATCACATCTTGGAGATGTAGTCACATATTGACAAGCCGGGAGAGTTGGGTGTCAAAGTCTTGAGAAAGTTGGTGGTTCAATCACTTTCTAAGTCACATAGTGAGTTCTTTTGGAACACCTATGAAACAGACTATGACAAGACCCTTAATGATCTTATCTATTTGTTAAGATCAACTTCCTGAAACTTTATGGACATTGACAATAAGTGACACAGGAAATCCAGAAAAACATTCTCTTCCCAATGGAAAGGGATCGGCCATAATCAACTCGGTTGAACAAATGGTAAAGAGAAAAGCTAAGTCTGTAATAGTCCTGTGTACCATTATCAAAGGGTCCATATGTTTATATTGCCAAAGTAAGGGTGATTAGTTGCGAAGCTGCCTAATTTACCTAAGGATGTTAAAGTCAATAAGATTGACTCTACTTCAGGTAAAAGTCCACTACTCTAACTTTGTTAAGTCTCTATTCTGAGATTCCTTATACATGATGTGACTGGGTCACATGGTAATGTTTTAAGAATCAAAGAAAAGTAAAGGAACTTAGAGAAAGAATATGCTGAATCTAATCGCGTAGATGGATTTCTACCGCGTAGTTTGAAGATCGGATTCTTGAGCTACTTCTTAGGAGTTATGAGATATTGCTTAGGAATAGATAACAACAAGTTTTCATATGGATTGTAAGGATAAGTTTTTCTGCATAGTTTTAAAATAAAAGGAAAATTTTGATTTTATTTATTTTAAAAAATATCCTTACAATGGCATTTGAGGAAAAATTGTTGCTTATATGATTCCATTAATAGCAAGAGTGGAAATATGAAATTGATTCCTTCATTTGTGGTAATGTCTAAATTTACCAAATAAGGAAAGATTCTCATCACCCAAGTCTCAATTGGACCGGAACTTGGAATCATGCGAGTAGTATAGCATGATGAATGAGAACTTTCAAGTATTGGAAAAATTAAGACTAATTACTTATTCACATGGATGTGTGAGTCAAGTAATGGACTAAGGGATCGAGTACATAGTCATGTGCACTGATTAAGTCCACCACAAAAGATGTAAGGCTATTCGTCATAGTTTACTAAAGCTCAGTAAATATGATTATACTTACAAGCTTAAGTGTAACTCTGAGACATTGAAAAAGGTTTCAATGCATAGCAGAGCGGATAAGAAGAATCAAATTAGGCAGAAGGATAAAACTTTCTCAAATCTGAAAAGATGGGAGAGTACTTTAGTATCAGCTTTGTGATCATCTTAATGATTAAGAAACCATATAAAAATTTGTTCTCTAAGAAAGTCTTAGTGCATTCTTATGACTAAGAAGAAGGGATCTTGAAATTGTTGAAATGGTTAAATCAAGAAGATGAGTCATACTTCGTTCCAATACAAGTCTTAGAGTCATACTCCAAGATTGTAATTTGAGTGACATGTCTTAAAGAAGGTTTAAAACACTTGAAAAATGTAAGAGTAAAAGTTTTCTACTCTTGTACATTTGAAATTGGTAAGTTGTGATGTTTTGGATAAAACAAAGACCAACTAAGGCCAATTGTGTGAAGTGTTTGTCTTGATTAGAATCCGCACTATCTCTTGGATGTTTGACAAGGGAGTCTTATAGGTCAAGAGGACAGTGGGAGTCTTAAAGGTCTTGAAATTCTCAAGAACTAGTCAAGAATGAAACCTGAAGTTCTTCACTAGCACACGACTTGAGGTTTATAACCTATCGTGTTGACATATTCTGTGCCCATTCTAGTTAAAGTTGGCTTTGCATATGAGTTCTTAGAGTTCTCAATGTGTTGCACAACAACTTGGAAGCAATGGTAGGCCCTTGAGCTGCCAGGTGGCAAGAAATTAAGATTGAGTTCAATCCATATGGTTTTGGATTTGTCATTATCCTTGTCTTGTGATTATGATTTTGACAAATTCATATGGGTAGGAACTCATACACCAATAAATCTAAGTGTCATAAGGTTTCTCTCTGATTCATGAAAATGATGGTGAGGAAACACTTCTACTAAGTAGATTTTAGTTAGATAGCAATTGTAATATTTGCATTCTCAAAGTCATTAGTGGAGCGTGTGTGGTTTACCAGCACACTAACTTGGACTTGTGAGAAATGGCAAAGGTCAAAACGATCAAGACTATGATTACGGCATCCTTTTTCATAGTTCTTAAAATTGTTTTGACACACCCATGAGCTATCTAAGGGAAGGTGTATGTTTTTGATAAAGTCTTATCAAAACAATCTAGTATCAGAAATTTGAACTTTGGTAAGTCAATAAAGTATTGATTTCTAGAAGTCCAGCTGATTTCTGAGTACATGTCAAAGCTAGTGGGAGCATAAGTGTTATGCTAATAATCATCATGTTAGTGGGAGCATGATAATTATGATAAGTATTGCAAGCTAGCAATGTTAATTATAGAAAACAAAATGTTTCAATTGGGAAAAGTTGTTTTGCTATAATTAAGGGAGAGGAAATTATACTTCATCTCAAATCTATAAGCTTAGATCGTGAGGTTTTAATCATTTAGTCAAGGATATATATGAATTTCGTGTTGGAATGGCTCAACATAAGGAAATTCTGTATATGGGTCCATTATTTGCGTTCTTAAATTCGATTATGATTACGGCATCCCTCTTCATAATATGAATTATGAGAACTTGGCAAATTGAAATGGAAATGTTATAGCAAAAGACTGGTTTAGTCTTTATGTGAGACATCATGAATCGTGTTCCATATGCTTCGGTTATAGGATCGATTACATGTGCTATATTCATCCTTTCTAAAAATTTCCAAATGCCTAGGGCATTAAGAAGGGAAAAGGTTTAGAACTGGATATGACTAAAAGGATTAAACAATTGTCGAGGAAAATCTAAGGTTTACCAAAGATTGGTTGCTCAAGGACAGTTGGAAGTATAGTGATAATTCTGGAAGGACCATATTGACATAATCTGTAAGGAGGCAACTCTTGTTCAGAAGTGATAGTCGAAATGGAATCTGGAAATGTTTCAAAGTTAGAATTTTCAATCTGTGTAAGATTAAGGAAACTTAATGCAAGAAGGATGGTTCCAAGGACTTGATCTCCTTTAGAATGCTCTGTAATGATTGTTGTTAAGTCTTTCTGACTTTGTGCATAATCATTACAAGAGGATCGATGCATATAAGTTTAGAATCTAACAAATTTCAGTAAATGACATGAATTTGGAATTCTTGCATTTGCAGTAAGGATTTGGGAGTGTGAAAGAAAAATCATTGAAGTTATGTTCATTTGATCTAGTTCACAAAATAAAGATCATAGACAAACATATTATGCATACTTGGTGTATGGCATGACTAGTGTTTAGAAAACATAGTGTGCATGCTTGGAGCATGGGACAACTATTGTTTTAAATTCAAGAATAATGTTGATAGCTGAAACAATATACAATAAATAATGTGTAATCATATGGTGATAAATAAAAAGTGTTTTATTTATATTCATAAGTTCTGAGACCCTATTGGATTCAATTATTATTGTGTTTCATTTTGCATGTTTTGACTTCCCGAATAAACTAGGTTATTCTTCCGGAATGACTAAGTTATTCAAACCATCCACAGTCGGTCATATGTTGGAAGTAGATATGAATTAAGACTGTCATGGGTTGGCTTGTAGAGGTCTAAGTTGTTGGACAAAGGGCCACAACACTCATGAGTGCTCATAAGTTCTGAGTATTGGATTCAACCCGCGCTCATTGGAATCACTTCATGGATTTTATCACGAGTGATCATGAGACGATAATATCTTATATTCTTCAAACCTAGAGATATGAGTTGTTACTATGAGTTGATAGTACATTGATTACACGAAACGCATTGGTAACTCGATGTTATAAAACGTGTCTTTGTGTATGATTCAATAAGTAGTAGAACAAGCCATATGAGTCGAAGTTTATCCATTCCTTTTACCTTCGGGATAAAAGCGATATCTGTGGGCCCCTCGATGATTTGATGATGACAAATGGAAGTGCTCGGCCGGGCTAGGACTGATTTGATTTGTTCAATTAGTCAGTCGTCATAAATAGAAAATCGGGAAACAACAAATGGACAGAGAGAATGATTATAATCCATGTCTCAGTCTATATGATATCTAGAATGGAGGAATATATGATCCCTTATCTAATGGACAAGTCATTGACAAGATCAGAGTTCATCTACAAGGTCAGAGTTCGACAGAAGCTTTTGAGAGCTACGATTGCCAGTTGGTTCCTGAAGTCATACGCAATAATAGTTTTAGACTTATCCAAGTGGGAGACTGTTGGATTAATGTCTAAGTCCATAACTATAATTGGTAAGACTTGACCCGACCCGGCATGGTCCATTTGGGTTGCATGGCATCATGCACTTGGATAGACTAAAATGAGAGAAATAACACTTAAGGTTTGTTAATATATTATAAGTTTTAATATATTAATAAGGTTATTTAATTAGTATTGATCAAGAATTAATTTGGAATTAATTAAGTGATCAAAAGGAGACTAATTAAATATATGGGTTGATTGTGTAAATCATTCATTCTTATATATGTGGGCTTGTGATCCAAGATTCCTTATGTTGGACTAAGTCCATGGGGTGACCCATGGATACTCCATGGAGGTTAAAATCCATGGAGCATAAGGAATGGGTAAAGTCATGAGTTACATGGTGTAACCCTAATAACCACCATATAAAAGAAACCCATGGCTCAAGAAATCGTGACTAGATTATTCTAGAGAGGGCTAGACGATTTCATGAAGTGTTCTAATTTCTCTCTAAGTTATTCCAAGTGCTTATGGTGTTGTGTGAACCATTTGAGGTGTCACACTTGGGGCACTAGGCACTCAAGCTTCATGAAGACAAGCACCATCAAGAGGTATGTATTCTATCTTGTTATATTGATAATATTGTATGCTAGATTAAGATAATACCTTGGATGTTCATATTTGCATGTATAATAGAGAAAACATAGATCCAAGGTATTTAGGGTTGCATGTACACTTAGGAGTGTTAGAATGCTCATAACCCAACATGTATGTGGTTCGGATTCAGGTTAAATGGCCACATGTAGAGCTTGTGTGAGTCGGAATGGGGATCTTGAGGTCAAATAGCAGGAGATGTTTTCGTGTCAGCAGTCAGTGGTGGAAAGTGATGTAAGACTACGGGGCAGCCGTAGCATTTTGTAGTAGCTCGTTGGCAGAGTCGGGGCGAGGCCCTTATCTCCTAACATTCAGATAGGGATCGGGAATGGGGAATGGATGAGAACGGTATGGAGTTACGTGTATAGCCATGGAGAGATGAGACCTTGGAAGAGGCCTCTCTAGGATACAGTCGGGTGAGACCCGTGGGCGAGGCCCGTATGAGGATAGCTTTATAGGTGAGACCTGAGAGCCGGGTGGCTCAGTAGTATGGTTGGGTGAGACCCGTGGGCGAGGCCCGTGAGTTTTAGCAGCACAGGTAGGACCTGGTAGGATCTTAGCGTCTAGGCAAGGGGATCGGGGATCCCAGGAAATTGTAGTGCCAGCCTGGTAGAATAGATTGAGCAGTATAGGTGGCGGAAATATCTTCGAATGTCGCTGGGAGCGACTAGTGGTTGTCCTGGGTCAGTAATCGGTGAGAGTCGGTAATCCAGTTATTGATAGGTTGGTAGGGACCAGGATGGTCTCAGTTCATTCGGAAGCCAGCTAAGAATAGCAGGATTTCTAGTCAGTAGCAGTGCAGGATGCAGAGTATGGTGGGATTCAGTTAGTCGATCGTGGGGTGCTCGACACCAAATGATAGTAGGAAGAATGCCCAGTGGGTACTGACAACGATGACCCGTACTGGGAGTGACGGGAGTAATAGATTTGGTGAGGAAAGGGTCTTCACCGCGGCAGAAGGGATAGATGGTTATGGAGCATTGCCTTGGGGAGGCAAGGAAAGCGCGTAAGGAAAGAAAGGGTGAACCCTACGGGGTCAGTGCTATATTTGGAAATTACCAAAAGATTGTCGGTTGAGTAAGTTGTGTTATAGGATGTTCAGGCTCGGGATGGACCCGAGATTATTATCTGTAAGGATTGATATTGGTCTGAATGACTGAACAGAAGGCCATCAAATTTAGGCAGCTGGTGCTAGAATGGATGGTGGGGCTTTGGAGGTTGATCGCCGACAGTAGAGTATAGTAAACTTCGAGGGCGAAGTTTAGTTTAAGTGGGGGAGAGTTGTAACACCCAAAGTTTCAAAGGCCAAGAAAGCAAAGAAAAGCCCTAATTTAAGGGCCGACTCGGCGAGTCCAAGGAGGGACTCGGCGAGTCCAAGCGGGATCCGGGTCGAGGCGTAAGCGACTGACTCGGCGAGTCGGTCAAGATGACTCGGCGAGTCTCGTCTGTGCGTGGAAAACCCTAAATTCGGGACTTGGGGCCTATATAAATGTCTTAATCTTCTTCTTAGGGTTCCTTACTGCCTCTTTAGCCCTGGATATCAAACCCTAGCCGTCATATCTTCTAGTTGAGCCTTGGAAGGTGCATTAAAGCTTGGAAAAGGAAGAAGGAACTTGGAGGAGCAAGAAGGAGCTATAGATCTGGGATTGTGAGTTCATTCTGAGCACTTGGAGGTAATAAACTAGTTCCTGGACCCTTTTTGCACCTAGATCTATGTGTGGTTGTTGGGGCTCTTTTGCCATAATGTTATTATTTTGGGTTAGAAGCGGGATTTGGAGTTGCTACTTCAGATTCAAGTGTTTTAGGGCCTGGAGAAGCATAAAGTATCAGCCATTGAGTCGATTTTGAAGCCCCTTGGCCTTACACCCTAGTTAATGGCGTATTTTGCCTAGATCTCCTTCTTTACACGTAAAGTTTGCAACTTTACATGTGGAATAGGCTTGGGAAGGGTGGATCTATAGTTTGGAGTCCATGCATGACTCAAAAATCCTCTGCATGTAAGGAGATCTAAAGGGACTCGACGAGTCCTTTGAGTGGACTCGACGAGTAGCATGAAGTTGTGGAGAAACTCGACGAGTGGGATGAACAACTCGTCGAGTCGTATGAAGATTGCCTTGGACTCGGCGAGTCTGTTCTTGGACTCGGCGAGTCAGGTCGCGAAACCCCAAACCCTTCAAGTTGTGACTCGAATCAGTGAGTCGGGTGGAGACTCAATGAGTTGAACAGGTCTGGACTCAGAAATCGGTAGACTCGGCGAGTCATGGACAGACTCGGCGAGTCGAGTCGCGAATGAAAGGAATCTAATCATTTTGAACTCGCCGAGTCAGTAGGGTGACTCGGCGAGTAGGGTTGACTTGGAAGGTTGACTTTGACCAGGACTTTGACTTTGGACCAGGGTGGACTTGATTGTCTTTCGGGGGTCAGTTAGACTCAGTGTTGCATTGATATTGGTAGTTCGGGGAGCAAGGGGAGCAGGAGTTCCGTGAGTTGTCGGGCAGCAGCTAGGGTGATCATCAGCAAGTTCAGCCAGTGCAGGTGAGTTTCCCTTTGTGTGAATGGGTCTAAGGCCACAATGCCGGCCCATGTAGTTATGAGTAGAAGACCCGGGGGTTAGCCCTAGGCACAGTATGCTAGTATTGTTTGCAGTACGAGGTCCAGTAATAGCGGGCGGGTGCCCAAGGAATTGTTTATATATGATAGTTTATACTTGTTGTCTGTGTGATACATGTATGTACCTGGTAGGGAGGTGAGTGTGGGCGAGGTCCCGTATCTCACCAATAGCAGAGTGTGGATGGGGTTCCATATCTCACTAGTAGCAAATTAGGGGCGAGGCCCGAATTAGAGCAGGAGTGAGAGTGGGCTAGGCTCGTATGTCACTACCATTAGGAGCATGGATGGGGTTCCATGACTCCTCAGTAGCAGGACATGGGCGAGGCCCAGGAAAGGCGAGGCCTTAGGACAGAACCAGTTGCATGTGTTAGTTATGTGTTATGAAATGTTTATGTGTTATTATTTGTTGACGGGCGAGGCCCTGTGACTGGCGAGGCCTAAGTAAAACAGATCTATATCCGGGCGGGGCTCGAAGCCAGGCGGGGCCTGGAGTGGCGGGGCCGTTGTAACGGGCGAGGCCCGAGGTAGGGGGCGAGGCCCAAGATAGGGGGCGTGGCCCAGTATGTGCAGTATGTGGTTATGCATGGTATGTGGTAGGGTGGGGAACTCACTAAGCTTCATGCTTACGGTTTTCAGTTTTGGTTTCAGGTACTTCCGGTAGCGGAGGAAAGAGCTCGGGGTGATCGCATGGCACACACCATAGATTAGACAGCCTGGGAATGTTTACTCTGATAACGAACATGTGTTTTGAAAACTTATATTCATATTATGTTTTGGAATGATGATGTTACTTTAAGTAATGATTTATTAAAGAAATTTTTGGTCTTAAATTTTGGGTCGTTACACATAAGCTTTCAGACCCGGTTGGCAACAAACTGTAGATCTAAAGAAATAGTATCATATATGGTAAACATATAACATTTAGCACATAAAATCATTTTAGGAAACTAGCCTAAAATAAAATAGTGCTCGTGTCTAAAATATAACAGACACTCATCTCACAATCTTCATTTAGCATTCTAAGTTTAACTCTAGAAATCCTACAAATTCTTAGTTTGCTTAAACTAATGCTCTGATACCAACTGTGACATCCCTAAAATCACGGCCAAAAAATACCGGTTTCATTTATGTTTTTTAAAATAATTTCAGAGTAAATCCATTGATTTAAAAGAGTTCCGGAATTTTCCCCCAAAACACAATATGATAAAATAAAGTTTATCAAAGCATTTCTTTAAGAAATGTATTTTCATTATATACCAAAACTCGGGATGTCATGTTCCGGTACAGACACAAAAGCATAAACAATGTAACATAGACCTTAGATAGTTACATACAACTACTGGTCTATAAACAAAAACATCTTCACAAGTTCTCCAACTTATGCTCTCGTGCCACTACTTGTAATACAAAGAAACTGAGTGGGTCAGGCATGGGAGCCTATTGAGCATATAAGGTTTTCAACCCACAATACATAATTATATTTAATATCACAAACCAACAATAACCCGATTACCCATTCCCGTTATCCTCACTTTACGTGCCTAAACAACTATTACAAGGGACCTAATCTAGGATTTTTCATCAGGATGGACATTACTGTAAATGGACTTCCTCAACAATAAATGTCTTAAAGGCAACCATGAGTGGGATAGAATACAAAAAATGTACACCCAAGCTCACTACACCTACAGGTTATGAGGCTGCCAGCGTTCCACTAAACTGTCTAGAAAAGTCTGTGGTCGTCATCCATATTCCGGTAGACAACTAGATCACAATCACATCGAGGCCTCTCATCATTTTTATTTCCTCACACATCACTATCTACCCATGTTCTACCCAACATATTTGTAGATAAATATATATATATATATATATATATATATATATATATATATATATATATATATATATATATATATATATATATATATATATATATAACATAAAACATGTATAAAGCATTCACCCAATACTCATTTCAAATAACACAGAACATATAAACACATAGCACATATATTATGGAAATAATTCGTATTTATGTGTTAGAAGAAAGTAACTACACACTCACATGATAAGATGATTCTTGGAAAACACTACGGCTCTACAAGTAGCAATTCTTCGATGAAATTGAGAGATCTTCACAAACACCAGGCTTCTTGCAGGCAGAGCTTCGGCTCAAAACTATTTTCTTCTCAGGATCTTCAAAGCGTTAGGACTTGCTTTGGGCTTTGGCGGAATAACTTGCATGTAAAACGAGGTAATATGGGAGAGAGAGAGAGAGAGAAGAAATTTTGCAACCAAACTCGGCTGCCTTCATGTTCTATTTATAGGGTGTTGAACCCTTGATTACGCTGGCGTAACCCCAGAGTACGCTGGGCGTACTCCCCTGTCGACATGTACTCTGGGTGTACGCTTTGTATGTTGGGCGTACTGAGCGGATAAAGTCGGAGGCTTTCGAGGCTGTGACGTGACTCATCCGTGGCCAAGAACATGAGTACGTTGGGCGTACTCCCTTACGCTGGGCGTACTCCGCATTTCCAAACTTCAAAAATTCGTAATTTTCGCATACGAGCTTCTTTTTTGACGATCTTTATATCCATGCGTAGGTGAGACAATGCTCTATAACTTTCGTTTAGACTCCGTTGGCTAATTTTGAATTTATTTTTATTATAATATTTTTAGTAGGCCGGGACAGGAAAACTTTGTTAGGGTTTCATAACTTCTTCATCTGACGTCCGTTTTCATCTGTCTTTCTTTTGTTGCACTACTATTGACGAGATCTTAGATTCTCGTTTAGATTGTTTCGGTTAGAAATCACTCGATCTCAAATCCGAACTTCAGGCTGCATACTGGTAAGCTGAAACTTAGAAAAATCACATCTTCCTCATACGAAGTTAGATTTAGACATTCTTTTAATGCACGCTCTCGATTTAACGAACTCTACGACTTTCGTTTAGATCACTAAGGCTAAATATCGCTCTATCATAAATTCACTATTTACGTCATGGAGTGTCGTACCAGTTCTGTCGCAAAACTTTGACAAGTCTAACTTCTTCGTTATAACTCGGATTTCAGCATTCTTTATATATTCAGAAACCTTGTCACAACCACTACAACTTCCTTCATAGCTATTGGGTTTATCTAATATTTTATTCTATTGCTTATTTCTATCCTTAATTCATTGAAGTCACACAATTAAGCATAAAACACATAATTCTCAAATAATTGATTTTTATTATTATTTCAAAACGGGTTACAAAGGTTAACGTAGACTATTACATCAACATTAATGCCTAGCCTAGAAACATGGGCGTTACACAGCTACTAAACAAAAGATACAGGTATCACACAGACAACATGTATAACTAAAACTACCGTTCAAGCATATATCATAATCAAGCTCAACTATGAGATACGGGCCCCGCCCATATCGGCTAACTAGCAGATACGGGCCCTGACCACACTCAACAACTAACATAACATGCTACGGGCCGACCTTGGTGCCTTGGACCCGTTCCTACTGAAGGGAATTTCACGTCGTATGAATGAATTCTTAAATCCTGAGTGAGAAATCCCTGTCTGCTGCTCTGGTAACTCTCCGAATTTAAATTCCATTATGACACTTTGGCAGAAACTGATAACTATTCTTAGGGTAAAATTAACCATTTTTACCTCTGGTCAAAGTCAACCTTCTAGTTTGACCAAACTCGCCGAGTCAGCCTTGTGACTCGCTGAGTCCTAGAACTCAGAACCATGGAATTGCGACTCGACTCGCTGAGTCAACGCTTGACTCGTTGAGTTCCCAAGCTGCTTGTCATCGCGATTTGTCGAACTGAATCGTCCTCAGACTCGCCGAGTCTTGGAATAATCACAAAAGGGTCAAGATCCTTCTCGTCTTCGATTTCCTTAATCAACTCGATGAGTCCTATGAACATCATCGAGGTTTCTTCAATGGACTCGTCGAGTTCCCTTATTAACTCCTCGAGTCCCTTGCAGATCTAACCTAGGTAACGAGTTTCACACTTCTACAGCTCCAAATTCCAGATCTGAGTCATTTCCAAGGTCCATTTGTATAAAGTTGGAGACTTGATGGCCTTACACACCTCTAATGGACCCAAACTCAATTTATAGCATTCTACTTTCATTAACATGGCCATGGCTTGGATGATAACGGGTTTAAGAATCCTTTTATGACTCTAGAGGCTAAAATACCACCGGAAAAGGGATTGCTTTGCATGCAATCCATGGGAACCAACTTATCTTTCCCAAAAGGGTCAAAAAAGAACCATATATCAACATACAAAGAGATCTAAGCCATGGGTTATCAAGCTAGGAGATTTTTACCTCAGAAAGCTGTCTAAGATGGTTATACTTCTGGATCTTGTTCTTTTTCCACAACTTGCAAGCTCCAAGGTCTTCCAATTATCTCCAAAACACAAAAATAGACTCAAAAACTCTAGGGGAAGCTCTCACTTGAATTAAGGTTTCTGGAGGATAGGGCGGCTGATAAGGGAGTCCCAAAGGGGGTTTAAGAGGTTTAAATAGGGTGCAAAACCCCAAAATTAGGGTTTCCTTCTGGCAGACCGACTCGTCGAGTCCATGCTTGGACTCGCCGAGTAGATCCTTTAAACCCTGCGTCTTTTCTGGCATCTACTCGACGAGTTAGGGCTACCAACTCGCTGAGTAGCTCAAAATAAACACTTGAATAATTAAAAGATTGCATATCTGGAACGGGGCATTACAATTCTCCCCCACTTGTTTGAGACTTTGTCCTTGAAGTCTGATGTGTCTGAAAACAACTCTGGGTAGTGCTCCCTACTTTTCCTCCTCGAGCTCCCATGTCCACTCCGAACCCTTTCAGTGTTGCCACTACACCTTCACCAGCTCAACCCACTGGTTCCTCAGCTCCTTCATCTTGCGATCTATGATCGCCACTAGTCTCTCTATGTAATTCAGGCTTTCATCAACCTAAATATCCTCAATGGGTACTACTGGTGAATCATCTACCAAGCACTTCCAGAGCTGGGAAACGTGGAATGTGTTATGGATTTGACTGAGCTCTGCTAGAAGGTCTAACCGGTAAGCAACCCGACCCACCCGAGCCAAAACCCTAAACGAACCAATGAACCTGTGGCCCAACTTCCCCTGCTTCCGAAACCTGATAACACCCTTCTAGGGTCACACTTTCAGGAGGAGCATGTCGCTCACCTGAAAATCCAATTCTGAATACCGCTTGTCTGCGTAGCTCTTTTTTCGGCTCTGAGCAGTCTGGAGCCTGCTCCAAATGTGTTGGATTCGCTTTATGGTCTTGAGTACCACGTTCGTACTCCCCATGACCCTTTAACCGACCTCGCCTCAGCAGATTGGGGTCCTACACCTCCTCCCGTAGAGCATCTCGAAGGGAGGCAGATGTATATTGGAGTAGTAGCTGTTGTTATATGAAAATTCTGCTAATGGAAGATATGTATCCCAACTTCCACCTAAATCTAGAACACATTCCCGAAGCATGTCCTCGAGAGTTTGAATCGTCCTCTCACTTTGGTCATCAGTCTGAGGATGGAAAGCGGTGCTGAAGTGGATACGAGTACCCATCTCGTCGTGAAACCGCTTCCAAAACCTAGAAGTAAAACGGACATCTCAATTTGACACCATGAGACCGGCACCCCATGGCGTGCCATTACCTCTCGCACATAAATCTTGGTTAGCTTCTCGGCCGAGATGCTCTCCTGGATCGGTATGAAGTGCGCGCTCTTGGTTAATCGATCTATGATGACCCATATCGAATCGACTCCACATGCGGTCCTGGGAAGCTTAGTGATAAAGTCTATAGTAATATCCTCCCTTCCATAAGGGGATGTCCAATGGCTACATCTTGCCATGCAGCCTCTGGTGCTCTGCCTTGAACTTCTTGCAGGTCAGTCATCTCTGTACATCTTCGTTACTCCCGGATGGATGGAGAACCTGGAATTATGGGTCTCATCCATTAGCACCTGCCACACTCTTTCCCATTACAACACTCATACTCTCCCATGTAGGGTCAATAGCCCCTGCTGTCGTAATCGAAGGAGGCCACCTGACCTGTAATCCTCTCACACTTCCGGTGCTCCTCCTTCAGTCCCTCGACCTGCATCACTCGGATCTGGTCCACCAATGGAGTAATCAATATCATCTTTAGGCAGATATTTCGGATGGGGGATGTTTTCGCTTGCAGCTCATGGCATTGGCCACTACGTTGGCCTTGCCCGGGTAGTAAAGAATCTCACAGTCATAGTCATTCACCATGTCTAACCACCGATGCCACATGATGTTCAGATTTGGCTGATCCATGAGGTACCTCAAACTCTTGTGGTCCGTGTAAATGGTACACCGGACCCAGTAGAGGTAATGCCGCCAATCTTGAGGGCGAACACCACAACCCCCAACTCTAAATCATGTGTCGGATATTTAGCCTCGTGAGGCTTCAACTGTCTCGAGGCATAAGCTATCACATGCCCCCACTGCATCAACACTGCTACCATACCTGTGATTGAAGTGTCACAGTAGACTACAAAGTCATCTACTCCCTGTGTCAGGGTAAGAATCGGCGCCTCGCACAATGGTTGTCTAAGCGTCTCAAAGGCTGCCTGCTGCATAACCCCCCATCGAAACACCACCGACTTCTTGGTCAGTCGATTCAATGGAATTGCTATCTTGGAGAAGTCCTAGATAAATCTCCTATAATACGCTACCAACCCAGGAAGCTCCGAATCTCATTTGGAGACCATGGAGTCTCCCACTGTATCATGGCCTCTATCTTGTCCTGGTCAACCAAAATACCCTTCTGGTTTACAAGGTTCCCAAGTAAATGCACCTCTCACAACCAGAAGTCCCACTTGGAGAACTTTACATAAAGTCCCTCCCTCCTCATCATGCACACGTGGTTCATGAGGCCCATGAATGTGGTTGGAGTATTGGTGAAACCAAAAAACATCATCACAAAGTCACAATGACCATAGTGGGTCCTAAAAGCGGTCTTCTGCACATCATCATCTCTAACCAGTATCTGGTGATATACGAACCGTAGATCAATATTGGAGAACCAAGATGCTCCCTGAAGCTAGTCAAACAAATCATCTATCCTCGGGAGTGGGTAACGGTTCTTCATTGTTACCTTGTTCAGCTCCCAGTAATCTATGCACATACGGTGCGACCCGTCCTTCTTCATCACAAACAGGATCGAGGCTCCCCATGGTGAACCGCTCGGCCTGTTAAAACCCTTGTCTAGTAACTCCTACAATTGTGCAGATAACTCCCGTATCTCGGGAGGAGCCAACCGATATGGTGCCTTGGCTGTCGGAGCCGCACCAGGGACTAGGTTAATTCGGAACTCAACCTTTCTCTCCAGAGGTATCCTAGGTAAATCATCTGAAAATACATCCGGATACTCTCTCACTACTAGTACATCATCACTTGTCGCCTTACCTTTATCCCGGGTATCCATGACATAGGCGACGTATCCTGCACAACCCTGCTGAAAGTAGAGCCTCGCTCTCGCCGCCGAACAGAAAATCGGTCCGCGTTGTGGCCTCTCACCCTGAATCACTAACTCCCTCCCACTTAGAGTGCGAGCCCTCACTAGCTACAACTCACAAGCAATCACTGCCCCGTTGGGGCTCAACCAATCCATACCTACTATAACCTTATTCGCTCGCAGGGGAATAGGAACCAAATCCACTGAGAACTGCTCATCAAATAACTGTAGTGTACAACCCTTATGAACTCTTGTGACTCTGACAGTCCTATCATCTTCGATCTCTACGTCAAGTGGGCCATCCAGCTCCCCCGGAGCTCTACTAATTCGCTTGCTAAATGCGAGCGACACAAAAGATCAGGTAGCCCCTGAATCAAACAATACCATAGCTGATATGTCGTTCACTAAGAACGATCCTATAACAAAGCACATAAACATAAGATATATTCAGAAATAAATAAGAGATAATGCATTAGATACATACCCGTAACCATATAAGGATTTGCATGTGCCTCCTCTGTTGTCACTTGGAAGGCTCTGCTCTTCACCACTGGCGTCTCAACCTGGCCCAGATGGCCGTCTGTAATCCTTAATGTAGCAGGGGCGGGTGTTGTCACCTTCCTTGTTGCTACAAACTCGGACACTGGGACCTCTTGTGACCCCTATGATTGCACTGAAAGCAAATTAGATCAGAGAATGTGGTGGTAGAGGTGGTAGAAGCAATTGTGTACAATCCCTGCTCACAAGCTCTGTTCGGCTGCACATGAAGCAACCCGAACTCCCCGCCCTGCACGTCCCCTCGTGTGCTCTGCCACACTTGCCGCAGCAGCCTCGACTGTGTTGGCCCTTCCCTCAGGAATCTGTCTTGGGCTTCTTAGCTGAGTCCTCCATGCCAGATACCGACTATGGCTTCCTTTTCGTCTCCATCTCCAAATCAATCTCTCACTCACGATCCCTTGCAATCATATCCTCCAGCGTCTTGCAGCGGGAGCGGCTCACAAACTGGCGAATATCACTCCGCAACATCTCATGGTATTGGGCCTTTTCATCTCCTCGTCTGCCACATACTTCAGAATAAGAAGGTCCCTCTCCCGGAAGTTAGTGGTGATCTCTTCCATAGTCTCAGTAGTCTACTCAAGATCTTGGAACTCCCACGCTAACTGTTGCACCTTGATCGCAGGTGCAAATTCGGCCCTAAAATTCGTGAAATCACTCCAGGTCATCGCATCTAACATTATATCATCACCAATAGCTCTCCCAACCTCCTCCCACCAGTTACATGCCCTGTCCTTTAGAAGACAAGATGCAAGCCTAATATTGTCCCCCTCGGGACACCTGCTGGTGCGGAATGCGTTGGAGACATCCGCCAACCATCTAGTACTCGAAATGGGGTCCCGAGCCCCATGATAGTTGGGAGCTCTACGTGCTCTGAACTTCTGGAAAATGAGTGTGATCGACCCCATCATGGCCGCCATCTCAGTAAGGAAAGCACTAAACCTCTCCTCCATAAACTCTAGAATACCCTCCTTGACCGTACCGAAGATCACAGGAGTCTGCTCAAGTATGCAGCACGTAATCTCCAAGGTAATAAACTCCCTGGTCTACTCATCCAACTGCTTGGCTCCAGAGCCCGAGCCAAATCCCTCAAAAAACGTGGGATAACAAACACTACAAGTTCCCTGACATTATCGCAACCTTCCTTGATTCGAGTACGGATCCTCTACTTTTAGTAGTACGGGCCCATACCACCTTCCACATCTGTCACACCCCCAAACTAGAATGGCGAAAACATTCGGGGGTGGATGACTTCACGTAGTACCATAACAATTGAATATTGTAAAGATAGTAACACAACCATCATATATATAATAAAAACGTATATTGTTGCGTTATATATATTTCCAAAAGAATATTACAATATGATGATGTAAAATGTTTAATAACAATAAACGTCCTTAGCGTTCCTTCTTCAAAAGCTTGTAGTTACCTGTATTACTGATTCCCTGAGAAATACAAGTGGTTTCGAAAAAGTGTCAACAATAAAGTTGGTGAGTTCATAAGTGTTTTGTATTGAAAAGTATGTCTTTTTTGTAGAAAATCGATGAACGTGGTTTTCAGAAAATCCAATATTTTCTATATATAGTTTGAAAAGTTCCCAAAGTTGGAGTGCGTTAGTATTTTTCGTACTTGAATGATAAAGATAAACTTTATGCTCAAAATAATATAAATATTGAATGCATATATGAATCTCGTAAATCAAACTTGTTTTTATACTTTCATGTGAGTCTTATAACAATACTATTTACAAAGACTGCCTGTAACAAGATTCTTCAGGTGTTGTAGTGTTATGACATTTGTCACTCCAGACCTGCCGGTCTAACTGTAGCTAACAGTTTAGGTGCGGGGTTGTCAATCCCGTATAGATATATACACAAGTATCACACTCTCCCTCCAAGAGATTATGGTATATAATACAAGACTTGAAATGCATACATAAGAGTACGTTGAAGTTTGAATATCTCACATCACTTAGTATAAATAGATTTATGATAAGAAAGACTTTACTTCATTTATGTTGAAAGTATTTCGTTTTTCAAGATGTATACCTAAGAATGTACGAATAACTTGCTAACTATACCCATTATAGTTTTCCATAAAGTATGTTCCATTTGGTGAAAATAACTTGATGATATACTAAACCTTATACGTAAAGTAAGATGTTGGTATTGATAATTAATAAGATAGATGTTGCATTTATGTTTATAAAACGATACGTTTACTTGTATTGTACTTGTATTTCACCCCTAAAACATGAAAAGACTTGAAAAGTAGGGGTATGAACTCACTTGTTTGGTTTGAAGAGAGTGGGGCTAGAGTCGAGCAGAACTTCAGCCGCGGAAAGCTGCGTCTTCGAGCTCCTTGGGGATCTTGGTAGCGTAGAACCTCTGTCGGGGGCTCGGTTGCGGAAATCGAGGGTGTCGGGACGGCCTCTGGTGCTTGAAATTGTGTGGGAGTAAGTGAGATTTAGTGAGAGGTATGCCAAAATCCGGAGCTTATGCCTTCTATTTATAGGGCTGGAAGGGCGAGTACGCTGGGCGTACCACCGGAGTACGCTGGGCGTAACTTTGCGTCATGGCTTACGACTCAAGTCTAGCTAGGCGTAGAGCTGCATCCGATGGGACTCGACCCTGCACCTGAGTACGCTGGGCGTACTCCTACATTACGTTGGGCGTAATCCTGGCTTCCGTCTTCTAAATTCCGTAACTTTCACGTACGGGCTCCATTTTTCGCGTTCTTTATATCCATGCGTAGGTGAGATTATGCTCTACAACTTTCATTTAGACTCCATCGGCTGGTTTTGACTTTATATTTAATGATATGATTTTAATAGGCCGGGACTGCTAAATTCCGTTAAAAATTCATAGTTTCTCTATTCGACGTTGGTTTTCGTTTGTCTTTTTATCATTTTACTCCTATTGTGGAGACCTTCAACTTTCGTTTAGGTTGTGTTAGCTAAATAACGCTCGATCTACAATTCGAGTTTTTAGCCCTCTACTACTGTTACGAAACTTAGAAAATTCGTAACTTCTTCATACGAGGTCCATTTTGGGCGATCTTTTTATGTAGGTTTACAGTTTAACAAACTTTACAACTTTTGTTTAGATACTTAAGGCTAAAATGCATTTTATTGTAATTTCGCTTTTTTACGTTAAATAGCGATTTACCGGGTGTGTCGTAAATATTTGAATGGTTATAGTTTCTTCGATATAACCCGGTTTCGAATGTTCTTTATGTCTTTGGAAACCTTGGCACGATATCTAACATTTGATTCATCCCAATTTAGATATTTGAACACTTTCTTTTTGAGGTTAATTTCGTTGATTTCCAAATACTTTTAGTTGTATTTGACTTTTGAGCGTTACATTGCTTTTTGGAAAAATATAGGGTTGTCACAACATCTATCCATACTTTCCTCAAGAACTGCTTCGACTTCACCAAGTCCTTTCTACTACTACTGTTTCACGCACTACTCTCATCCTAGGTTTTCCCTAGGGTAATCACCATCCCACTCTCAGCCATCAGCTACATAAGAAGTTCCAGCTATCACTCAGAATAGAGAATTCTTCAAATGAAAGATCCTACCCTACAATGGTTGGACTCAAACAAGAGCTGCGAAATAGAGCTAGACCTAGCCTTCTAGTCCTCACGATATAAAACTTAACATATTCGTTTACTAGTTAGTGAAAGACAACTAGAACTCCCAATCTAGCATTCTGTTCTTATAAAGCTGATAAACATATCATAACATAAACTTGTTGGATTAGTGTCTAAGTCCATAACTATAATTGGTATGTACTTGACCCGATTTGGCATGGTCCATTTGGGTTGCACTTCACCGGAGCAATTTATATGGATAGTCTTTTGAGAATAGTATGTTTATGATTTATATTAATATATTATAAGTTCTAATATATTAATATGGAATCATATTATTTAATTAGTATTGATCAAGAATTAATTTAGTGATCAAGAAGGAACTAATTAAATATGGACTCTTATATATAGCATGGGACAAGTTCACTTAGGTTGGGCTAAGCTTGCATGGATAGTCCATGGAGTTTTTAACCCATGGATCCTATGGAAATGAAAGGTCATGGGTATTAGGGTTTACATGAATATAACCCTAATCCTCCATACTATATAAAGAGGTCTTTGGCACATGAAATGGCACTAGTGTATGAGGATACAAGAATGGACCAATTTCTAGTGTGCTTACTATTCTCTCAAGTTCTCCAAGGTGTTTTGGTGATTTGTGATTCCACTTTAGGCTTCCACACTATTGGGGTTAAGCTCTTAAAGTTCAAGACTTCAAGCTTCATTAAAAGGTATGTCATCTAACTAGGCTTTTGTAGTATAGTTGGTTCATATTATGCTAGTTAGGATGAAACCTTGGAATATTGAATATTTTCATGTATAATAGAGAAAACATAGATCCAAGGTTTATTGGGTTGCATGTACACCATAGGAGTGTTAAAATGCTCAAACCCCATCAGTGGTATAAGAGCCTAGGCTTGTTTTCATTTATACTTGATGCAAACTTATTTTTCAAAGCTGAGAATCTGCCCAAACTGAAAACTCGACGAGTTCTGGCTATAAACTCAACGAGTTCATGTGTTAAGGCATGAACTTGACGAGTTTGTCTTCGAGTTGGCAGATTTTCATGTTTTAAGGCTAGAATTCGTCTAGAATCATTACCTTTAACTATTTTGGACTTATAAAACCTATTTTTGATGTGGTAATGATAATGGTAAAACAATTTCAAAGTTATTATCAAAATTTCAAGTTTTATGTGTGTTTATGTAATTCTTGAAATTGCTGATAGGATTGTTCATACACTTATGGGTTTTGGTAGATCATAGGAATTATTTGCAAAGTGGTTGTTAGTTAATTCTTGATCTAAATGTATTTTAATGGAGTCCATAATTTGTCCTCAAGTTATGGATTACCAAAATGATTTCTTTTAAATTATCATTAAAATGCATAGGTTACAAAATTGAAGAGTCTATTTGTTTTATGAACTCCATAACTTGTCCTCAAGTTATGGATGTTCAAGAGTCTCTTTATTAAAGTTTTTAAAACCTTAATTAAACTCATAAGTTATGAAAATCCAAAAGTTTTTGAATAGTTCAAAACTTGCTCTCAAGTTTTGGAATTTGTAAAGTTTCCCCTCATTAATACTTTAATTCCAAGTAAAACCCTTAGAATTTTAAAAGTTAAAATTCAAACCCTTATACTTTATAATATTAATAGTTAATAGTTATATATATGTATAAGAACAAAGTCAGTCTTACCGTTAGTAGGCATCATTCATGAAGCCCGTCTATAAGGGGGTATAAGGTTACTACCTATAAAATGGCAGTTTAATGGGTGTCCACTCTCACCCATGGCTTCCTTGACTGGTGTATGGTCGTTAGCCGAACGTGTTTGACAGGACTATAATTCCCCGTTCATTAAAAGTATTAATGATAAACACTAAGTAACTAAACACATATGAATTCCCAATCTTATTTACTTAGGAAAATGTGAATTTGGTGCTAACACATGAAATTACACTTTGCACTTTGCTTAAGTTGATTACTGGAGCACATGTGGTTAATTGACACACTAACTTGATTTAACAAAGTAGAAAAAGGGTGACTTAATGTTTATCATAGAATCGGTGGAGCGTGTGTGGTTAACCGACACATCGATTAAGTGATAAATATTAAGAGTACCAAGTATATTTGCATGGTTAGTCACACCTTGTTTTTTGATCCTCAGCATCCCAGTCACAAAACTTGAGTGGGCACAATCGAAATTGAAACATGCCATTGAAAAGTTCAATGAATCTCAAAAGATCTAGGAATTTTAAATCCAATTAAAACCTAATAAATTATTTCGCTTTTCATGGTGGAAATTGTTGAATCATCATTCTCCTACCTTCAAATATTTTATAGCTTGGATTATGACATCCCTCTTCCAAGTTATAAAATATTGTGTAGGGTCCTAGCCTTAATATTTCATATTGGGTGTTATATTAAGGACTTAAATCAACTAACTTGAATATATCCCATTGTAGATGTCTGGTTCAGACAACTATGATCTTCCCAAATCTCTTGGAACAAGATTTCCTAATGAAGATGATGTCCTGGAAATCATACTTCACTTCTTCCACCTCCTCTAATTATTCTCCCTAAACCACAAGCTCTTGAAAAGTTCAAGATCACCCAAGCCCTATTGGCAAGCAAAGTCTATGTGCACTCACATCTTGAAGATGAAATCACATATGAACAATCCAGGAGAGTTGGGTGTCATAGTCTTGAGGAAGTTGGTTGATGATTAGGTTCTTCAGTCAGTTTCTAAGTCTCATAATGAGTTCTTTAAGGACTACTATGTAATAGACTATGCCATGACCCTTAATGATCTTACCTATTTCATTGATGCTACTGAATCAGAAATGATTTGGAGCACTGGTATAGCAAATTTTGTTGGAAGATCGACTTCCTAAATTTCCATGGACATTAACAATCGAAACATTGGAAATCTAGAAAAGCTTTCTCTTCCCAATGAAAAGGGATCGATCATAGTCAACTCGGTTGACCAAATGGTAAAGAGAAAGGCTAAGTATGAGATAGTCCCATGTACCATTACCAAAGAGTCCATATGGTTCTATTGCCAAAGGAAGGGGCATCGGTTGCGAAGCTGCCAAATTTACCTAAAAGTTCATAAGGATGGTAAAGTCAAAAGTTTGACTCTACTTCGGGTAAAATCCACTATCTAACTCTCTTAAATTCCTATCTAAAGGTTCTTAATACATTTTGATGTATGGCATGATCAAGTAAAGGGAAGGAAGCTTAAAAGAAGAGTATGATGAATCTGATCATGAAGATGGATTTCAATCACATGGTTCGAAGATCGGATTCTTGAGCTACTTCTTAGAAGTTATGATAGATTGCTAGGAAATATGTAATAGCATAGTTTTCATTTAAAGCTGCGTTGTAAGGAAAAGTTTTTCCGCATTTTTTAAATAAATAAATTTTGTTTTACTTTATTTTATATCTCCTTGTAATGACATTTATGGAAAAATGATGTTTGTATGTTTCTAGCAATAATGGAAATGTGAATTTGATTCTTTCATTTGTGGTAGTATCTAAATTTACCTAATAAGGAAAGATTCTCATCACCCAAGTTTTCAATTGGACCGAAACTTGGAATCATTCAAGTTGTATGATGAATGAAAATTTTCAACTTTGGAAAATTAAGACTAATTCCTTGTTCACATGTATATATGAGTCAAGTGAAGAACTAAGGGATTGAGTACACATTCTTGTGCACTGGTCAAGTTCATCACAAAGATCGATAAGACTATTTGTCATGATTTACTGAAGTTTAGTAAATATGGTTATACTTACCAGTTTGTGTATAATTCTGAAACATTGAAAAAGTTTTAATGAATGACAGAACGAATGAGAAGAATCAAATTTGACAGAAAGATAAAAGTTTCTCAAATCTGAAAAGATGGGAGAGTAATTTAGTATCATGTTTTATGATCTTGTTAATGATTGTGAGACCATATCACAATTCTTCCTCTAAAGACATCTTAGTGCATTCCTATAGCTAAGAAGAGGAATCATGAATTGTTGAAATGGTTAAATCAAGAAGATGAGTCATACTTTGTTCGAAAAACAATTCTTAGAGTCATAACTCAAGATTGTAACTTAAGTGACACATCTTAAAGAAGGTTTATAACACTTGTCAAATGTAAGAGTAAATTGGGTTTCTACTCTTGTTCATTTGAAATTGGCAAGTTGTGATGTTTTGGATAAAACAAAGACCAACTAAGACCAATTGTGTGAAGTGTTTGTCTTGAAAAGAATCCGCACTATCTCTCGAATATTTTTTGTCAAGGAATAGGTCTTGGCAAGAGAGTCTTATATGTCAAGAGGATAGTGGGAGTCTAAAAGATCCTGAAAGAATTTCAAGATCTAATCAAGAATTAAACCTATATTTTATCACTAGCTCATGACTTGAGGTTTATAACCTATCGCGTTGACATATTCCTATTTCTATCCCCATTCCAGTTAAAGTTGGCTTTTCATATGATTTATGAGAGTTCTTAATTGGTTGTATAACAACTTGGAAGCAATGACAGGCCCTTGTGCTGCCAGGTGGCAAGAAGTTAAGACTGCACAAGTTCAACCCATATGAGTTTGGATTTGTTACTAACCTTGTCTTGAGATTATGGTTTTGACAAATTCACATGGATAGGAACACTCACACCATAAAATATAAGTGTCATAAGGTTTCTCTCCGATTCATGAAAATGATGTTGAGGAAACGCTTTCATTAAGCAGTTTTAAGTAGATAGCAATTGTGATAGTTGCATTCTCAAAGTCGTTAGTGGAGTGTATGTGGTTAACCAGCACACTAACATGGACTTGTGAGAAATGTCAACGGTCTAAACAATTGAGACTATGATTACGATATCCCTTTTCATAGTTCTGAAATTGTTTAGACACACATGTGTGCTATCTGAGGAAACGTGTAAGATTTTGATAAAGTTTTATCAAAGCATCTCGTATCAGAAATCTGAACTTTGGTGAGAAATTCAATAAAGTATTGATTTCTAGAAGTCCAACTGATTTCTGAGTACATGTCAGAGCTAGTGGGAGCATAAGTGTTTTGCTAATAATCATCATGTTAGTGGGAGCATGATAATTATGATAAGTGTTTCAAGTTAGCAATATTAATCATAGAAAATAAAAGTTTCAATTGCGAAAAGTTGTTTTGCTATAATTAAGGGAGAGCAAATTATACTTCCTTTCATTTCTAAAAGCTTAGATTGACATTTTAATCATCTTTAGTCAATGATATATATATATATATATATATATATATATATATATATATATATATATGAATTTTATGTTGGAATGGACCAACTTAAGGAAATTATATATATATATATATATATATATATATATATATATATATATATATATATATATATACATATTGCGTTCTCAAAATTCGATTATGATTACAACATCCCTCTTCATAGTCGAATTATGAAACCATGGAAAATAAAATATTGTAGCCAAAGACTGGTCTAGAATCATGTCTTCATATGAGACATCATGAATCTTGTCCAATATGCTTCGGGTATAGGATCGATTGTATGTGTTATAATATTTATCCTTTCTATCATGTCTTTATGTGAGACATCATGAATCATGTCCCACAAGCTCCGATTATAGGATTGATCGCATGTGCTATAATATTTATCTTTTCTAAATTTTCCAAATGCCTGGTGGCATTAAGAGGGGAAAAGGTCTAGAGTTGGATATGACTAAAATGATTAAGTAATTGTCGAGGACAATCTAAGGTTTACCAAAGATTGGTTGCTCAGGGACGGTTGGAAGTATATTGTTAATTTTAGAAGGACCATATTGACATATTTTGAACAGAGGAAAATCTTGTTCAGAAGTGATAGTCAAAATGTGAATATGGAAATGTCTCCATAGGGGGAAACTATTAAATCTGTGTAAGATTAGGAAAATTAATGCAAGAAGGATGTTAAAAGCAATGTACTTTGAATATGAGACTTTGTTTCCATGCAGGTGATCTCCATTGGAATACTTTGTAATATCTGTTGACAAGTCTTTGTGACTTTGTACATAATCATTACAAGAGGATCAGTGCATATAAGTTTAAAAATCTAACAACTTTCAATAAATGGCAGAAATTTGGAATCCTTGCATTTGTGGTATGGATTTGGGATTGTGAAATGAGAATCATTGGAGTTATGTTCAATCGATCTATTTCACAATGTAAATATTATAGACAAACTTAGTGTGCATACCTGGTGTATGGCATAACTAATGTTTAGACAAACATAGTGTGCGTACTTGGTGTATGGAATGACTAGTGTTTAGAAAAACATAGTATAGATACATGGAGCATGGGACAACTATTGTTTTAATTCAAGTATTAAGTTGATAAATTTGAAACATTATACAATGAATAATATGTAATCAATATGGTGATAAATAAAAATTGTTCTATTTATATTTATAAGTTCTGAGACCATTTGGATTCAATTATTCTTGTGTTTCACTTTGCATGTTTTGACTTCTAGAATAACTAGGTTATTCTTCCCAAATGCATAATTTTTTCAAACCATCCACAGTCGATAATATGTTGGAAGCAGGTATTAAGGAAAGACTGTCATGAAGCTGGTTTGTAGATGTCCAAGGTATTGGACAAAGCTAGAGTTGCTACAACATTCATTAGTGCTCATAAGTTTTGATAATTGCATTAACCCACACTCATTTGAATCACTTCATGGATTTGATCACGATTGATCATGAGACGATAATATCTTATATTCTTAAAAACTGGAGATATGAGTTATTGCCTATGAGTTGGTTATATATTTATTGCTCGAAAATGCATTTGGTAACTAAATGTTATAAAACGTGCCTTTGTGTATGATTCAACATGTAGTTGAACAAGCATATGAGTCGAAGTTTATCTATTTATTTTACCCTTAAAGGGATAAAAACGATATTTGTGGGCCCCTCGATAATTTAGTGATGCACCCCGAAGTGCTTGGCCAAGCCTAGAATAATTTGATCTGTTAAATTAGCTGGTCGTTATAAATCGGAAATTGGGAAACAACAAATGGACAGAGAGGATGATTATAATCCATGTCTCAGTCCATATGTTATCTAGAATGGAGGAATATATGATCCCTTATCTAATGGACGTGTCATTGATTTGTTCAGAGTTCGACAGCGACTTTAAGAGCTATGATTGCTAGTCGGGTTTTAGAGTCATACGCAATAATAGTTTTAGACTTATCCAAGTGGGAGACTGTTGGATTAGTGTCTAAATCCATAACTATAATTGGTATGTACTTGACCCGATTTGGGATGGTCCTTTTGGGTTGCACTTCACCGGAACAATTTATATGGATAGTCTTTTGAGAATAGTATGTTTATGATTTATATTAATATTATAAGTTCTAATATATTAAAATGGAATCATATTATTTAATTAGTATTGATCAAGAATTAATATAGAATTAATTTAGTGATCAAAAGTAACTAATTAAATATGGACTCTTATATATATATATATATATATATATATATATATATATATATATATATATATATATATATATATATATATATATATATAGCATGCGCCAAGTTCATTTAGGTTGGGCTAAGCTTGCATGGATAGTCCATGGAGTTTTTAACCCATGGATCCTATGGAAATGAAAGGTCATGGGTTTTAGGGTTTACATGAATGTAACCCTAATCCTCCATAATATATAAAGAGGTCTTTGGCACATGAAATGGCACTAGTGTGTGAGGATACAAGAGTGGGCCAATTTCTAATGTGCTTACTATTCTCTCAAGTTTTCCAACGTGTTTTGGTGATTTGTGATTCCACTTGAGGTTTACACACTATTGAGGCTAAGCTCTTAAAGTTCAATACTTCAAGCATCATTAAAAGGTATGTCATCTAACTAGGATTTTGTAGTATAGTTGGTTCATATTATGCTAGTTAGGATGAAACCTTGGAATATTGAATATTTGCATGTATAATATAGAAAAGATAGATCCAAGGTTTATAGGGTTGCATGTACACCATAGGAGTGTTAGAATGTTCAAAACCCATCAAAACTTGTATGGGTAAATTGGGAGTACTTACTTGAGCTTGGTTGATTGCATGTACCACACCCTTTTCTCTTTCAAATTCCTTTCTATTTTCCAAATCCTTTTGTAAACATGATTTTCTTTTGAAACCAAGGCTCTGATACCAACTTGAAACATTCCAAAAATACGGTCTAAAAATTTCATTTTTCAAATCATTATTAAATCATAAATCATCCGAATTCATAAGTAAAATCGTAAATCATGTATCATAAAATATCATAGTATCTATCTCAAATCAAAATATCATAACAAAACATCAGAGTAAACTCCCAGGATAAGATTGTGGTGTGTGCTATGCGATCATCCCGAGCCCTTCCCTTTGCTAGTGGAAGTACCTGAAACCAAAACTGAAAATTGTAAGCATGAAGCTTATTGAGCTCCCCCAAACTACCATATACCATACATATATAGCATGCAACTAGGAGATACGGGCCCTGCCCACACTCATGGAGATACGGGCCCCACCCACACTCCGTTAACTAGGAGATAAAGGTCGCGCCCAAACTCTGCTAATCCTGAGATATGGGCCCCGCCCACAATCAGCTACTTTGAGATACGGGCCCCGCCCACAATCCCTGCCCACACTCAGCTGCTATGAGATACGGGTCCTATCCACAATCAGCTACTAAACAAAACATACAAGTATCACACAGAAAACATGTATAAATAAAACTATCATTCAGGCATATATCATAATTAAGCTTAGCTATGAGATACAGGCCCCGCCCACACTTGACTAACTAGGAGATACGGGCCCCGACCACACTAAACTACTAACATAACATGGTACGGGCCGATATTGGTGCATTGGACCCGTTCCTACTGAAGGGAAACTCACCTTGTATGACTGACTGCTGAAAACCTAAGTGACGAATCCCTATCTGCTGCTCCGGTAACTCTTCGGTAATAGGGTGCAAAACCCTGAAAATAGGGTGCAAAACCCCGAAAATAGGGTTTAAGAGGTATAAATAGGGTGCAAAACCCAGAAAATAGGGTTTCCTTCTGGCAGACCTACTCGTCGAGTCGATGCTTGGACTCGCCGAGTAGACCCTTTAAACCCCACGTCTTTTCTGGCATCTACTCGATGAGTTAGGGCTACTAACTCGTCGAGTAGCTCAAAATAAATACTTGAATAATTCAAAGATTGGGTACCAGGAACGGGGCGTTACATTAATTCTATTCTACACACGAGGAAGCGAAGACAATAATTAATTTAAACATGTGTACTGAATCTTTGAATTTTAATTAAATATGTTTAAATAGTTAATTAAATCAATTAGAATTATGATTTATAGTTCAATTTAAATTGACAAAATTTCATATGCGTAAAAACAAGCCATGTAAGCAAAGGGTCATTAAAGAGTTTTCTTCAAGCAGATATGTCATGTCGTAGAGGAGGATCTACCATGTCCAGTGTTGTAAAACTCACTGAATTAATCGATTATTCCTTTGAGTACTCGTTACTTGGCCCCTTACCGATGCGAGTTATAGAATTTCGACTACTCTTCGATCAGCCCCTTACTGAACTGAATAGTGTTGTAAAACTTGGTCGGTGATTAATATGTATAATTTACATAATGATTTATTATTTAACACACACATATATGTAATTATTACTACATATATATATATATATATATATATATATATATATATATATACATACATACATATATATATATATATACGTATATATATCTTAAAATTTCAGTAATTATTCACGAAGTGAGACCATTATATGTTTTTCAGTTTTTATGTACTCACATGTATCTAATTTTGTTATATATTTCATACAACTTATGATTTTGACATATATAATTTCCCTGAAAATATTTTTACACGAATTACTGAATCCGAGTACTCCTCGAGTACTCGCTACTCGGTAGTCGGCCGAACAGGTACCGAATAACGAGTTTTACAACCTTGACCGCACCGCTGACCAAGGTCGATACAAGTTTTCATAAAACAGTTGTAGGGTTCACTATATCTGCCTTCCATGCCATGGAGAGAGACCATTCATGTCACGGAGGTAGTAAAACAGTTAAGAACTCTTACAAATTTTATTGGCAATTTCTTAAACACTTAGAAACTTTTAACAACTAGAAAAACCATATCAGATCTAGAGCATGAAAATTCAATTAATGCAAACAAAACAGAAATCCTAAGTGCCATATATGTTAACATGTAGGCTCAGATACTACTGTTGGGTTATGAGAATCCATAGACAGCTTAAGGGTCGATGGAACCAATACATAAAACATAACCAATTCATAAAGATCTTTGAACACCAGATCTAGGCAGCTATGTAACATCCCGTATATTAAATAAATAAATGGATAAGGGTTAATATGAATACAAACCCTAAAAATCATTAATAAAAGTCTATGTTCTGGAGTGGTTTGTAAATTTTTAAGAAGGCGGGGGCTGCTTGGTAAATTATTAAGACTTAAATTAAATAGATTTTGGGAAGCAAGTACTAAATAGTAAATTCTGGTTTCAATTTGTAAGGAATTATGAGGATGGGGGGGCTATTCGGTAAGTTTTGGACTTGGATTGAAAACAAAATTTGGAGGAGGAACCGAAGTATATTTGGGATCGAAGTTTGAATGATCACGAGTTTAGAACTGGTGCTCAATTCCCTCCCGCTTCAAGATGCATTGCCGGCTAAACCTAACCCTAGGGCCTCTTTCATCAGCCGCCACCCTCCAGGAGCTTCCTCAGCTACCGCATGCGTCACCAAGCCCGTCTGCTGTCTGCTGGCTTGCCAATGTGCACCACCACATCATGCCTTGCTACCGGAGACGTAGCGAGATGTTGGAAGAGCCACCGTGACTGATTGTTGGACCGGAGAACGTTACTGCGTGAGTCGTGTGCGAATAATAGGTGCTTGGTAAGAATCACAACCACACAAATATCTCCTCTCCTTCATACTTTCTGCGATTGGAATTGTACACGCCAACTGGGGTTGTCGGTGGCCTTGGGTCACCGTTTTAGTGCTTCTGGACATCACCTGCCACCCGAAGTGGCTGAGTTGGGGGTATTTCAGTGTTCAGATCGTGGTTACGAGCATGTGTGTGTGTTTGGTCCACTAGGGACCAAGAGAATCCACCACCACCACCGTGAGGTGGTGGCTGTCGCTCCCTACCACTGCTTGCCACCACAAGGATGGCAGTGTATGTGCATTTGTTATGTATTTTGTGTCTTTATTGGTCGTACCATGTTGTTTGAGCGATGTTCTGGCCAGAAAAGTAACCACCACCACCATTGGAAATGGTGGCTGCCGCCGCCTGCCGCCACCGATCACCACCGCCAAGGGTGGAAGTGGGTGGTTCCCGATCTAGTGGAACCCTAATGGGCCTAAACACTTAATCTTGGATTGGACTGCCTTGTGATTGGGCTAGAAACCCTAATTAGGGTTTAAAAAACCCGAATTAGGGTTTAAAAACACTAGTTTTTGGGTTTGTTGGTTTGGACCTATTAGGAACCGTATTTGGACTAATGGACCAATGTTATGACTTATGTCAATTGCATTGTGTGATGGCTTAGTGGAATAATGGGCTTAATGGGTTAATTCCTTAATTGGTTAAATGAGAACAGTTAACCCTAATCGTTATTTCTTGAGAAAACCCTAATTTTGCTTGGGCTTGAGTTTTGCCTATCTACTGGGCTTTGATGACTGGGCTATTGATGGGTTATCCAAGAACAATCATGTGGAGTAGAATATGTAGATAGGCTTTAGGGTAAGGCCCAAATGAGGTTTTAGGCCCAATTTTTGAAAATTGGGCCATAGTTTGGCCATTAGTGGACCATTGTGGACCCATTTGGTATTAGGCCTAAGTGGGCCTAATGGGCTTGGTTTATTTATGGGCCTATTGGTGGACCATATTTAGACCTAATATGTGTAGGTTTGGTCTTAGATCCTAATGAGGTTAATGGTGGGTTTAGCTCAATGTTAGAGGTTAGAGTACAACAACAACATTTATAGCATCTGTTCGCCATCTGAAGTGAATCTTCTCATTATACTTACCTGCGTGGTAATTTATGTGTGACCGGAGGGTCTTATTCGTGTTATTGACCAGAGGGTCTTATTTACACCACTGAATGTAGGGTCTTAGTATATTAATGACCGGAGGGTCTCAGTACATTGTGGACAGGAGGGTCTTAATACATTATTGACCGGAGGGTCTTATTAGTTTATAATGTGATACGTGTTGTCATGCAGACTATCTTTGTGACTTATGGTTTTATAGTATTCTATGTATATTTTGATCCTATGTGCTTATACTGAGACATATGATATCATGTATTCAGTCTTGTGCTTTATGTTGTATATTTTCCTATGTATTGTTGAGATAGGACAAGAGGGTCCACCTGAGTTGTGGGCCTAGAGTGTTCCACTGAGACACACTAACTGGAGGGTCTTACTTGAGATATATCCATGAGAGGTTAATGACTTGTGTGTGTTATTTCGAGGACACACTAAGCTTCGTGCTTACCGTCTTATGTGGTAAGTGTTTCAGGTACTTTTCAGGATACGAGAAGACGTCGACTTGATTGTACACACGAGATGGTGTCATGTTTCTGAAGATCCTAGATTTTATTGAAACAACTATGAACATTTGTTTTGATAATTTGTCATTTTGGGGATTTTGTGATATATATATATATATATATATATATATATATATATATATATGTATGTATGTATATGTATATATCTATATCTATATCTATATATATATATATATATATATATATATATATATATATATATATATATAAGAGATTTATGTGATTTTAAAATAAAAATTTTGTTTGAAAATTTACGATGTTACATATTGGTATCAATGCCTTGGTTTGAGGGATTTAGATCTGCTCTCGGGTATATTTGAACTCAAACAGAGGATTTGAGAAAATTTTCTAAAAAGGAAATGATTTTTTCTAGAACGACTAAAAGTTTTAACGAGAAAACGAGATGGAGCAGTGTGTGCAATCAGCCAGAACCCGAATGGTGATTTCCTAAAATACCATTATTGTTTATATTATGAGATATTTATGAGATATTAGAGTTGCATGCTAGAAGATAGGCTAGGTATTTCAGCAATTAGGGCTAAAGTTGTCTGATTCATGATGCCTTAGCCTAGGGGATGCTATTGACTGATATTATCAGCTATTTTCCCTATTTGTATTGAGTAGAAGCACCTAGCGGGAATCTTTTAGAGAGAGTCTTGAGTCAAGGAGTAATCTAGGATAGATTCCTATACAAGCATTTGAGGTATCTACTGAGAGAGTAGTTAGAGATCCACAAGAGATAGGACTACCTAAGTTCGGTGATGCCTTTTGAGTCATAAAAGAGCGAGTGGAGTGGTATGCTAGAATGGTTTCAGGTGTTGGTCATTCAATGCCCGAATGCAGTTTGCGTTGTGCTTTGTGGAACTCTTGAATGATGGGAGTCAGTTGCTAAGTGAATATGATGATATTCAGGAGGTAGATGGATGGCATCACTAGGAGTTCTTCAGCAGCTGATTGTAGAGAAGTGTGAGAACCTAGGGAGTAATTCTATTCTGAGGAGTACGCTGTTTAGAGGTGAGTATTCGCTTAAGAGTGAACATGTGTAACAGGAATGGTGATCGAGAAGGTTGAGCAGCTACTTAGAAAATTTGGGACGATCTGTGTGGAAAGTACGGGTGGATGTGGTAGGTAGTATGGGACCGTACTACTGAAAGTAGAGGACCTAAACTCGAAACAATGAGAATTCCGGTGGTTCTAAGTAGCAGGATGAGGAGAAATAACATGGTTCGGGTACCATGATTAGTGGCAGAGTGTGTTTTCGCCTTTATTAGTTATTCGATTATGATTATTCAAACTGGGAGTGGATATGGGAGATTCTTGGGCCTGAGGTCCATATTGGATGAGATTAAATGGAGTATGCCATGGATGGGAAAATTTGAGTTTAGATCTCGGGGGTTTTGACTGCTAAGGTGCCAGTTGGAGTCGCAAGACTCAAATAGGGGGTGGAGATAATGCATCGTGGAGGATTGCAGTTTGAGTTGAGTGGTCGAGCAATAGCCTATGACGTTAAAGTTTTATATTGAGAATTATATTGTCCCTACTTCCCATTTTGAGAGGACGGGTGAGTGAGCTTCTGATGTAAGAGATTAGATTAAGACCTTGTGGGGCACTAGGTAGTTGCGATATTGGCACCAAGAACATTTTGTTGTATGAGAGCATTGGGTTCCATTCTAATGTCAAGAAGGAGTCATCAGTGGGGATTATGACCAACACGAGCTCGAATATGCCTTGTTTGAGTTTGTTAAGTTATATATCAGCAATTGTTGCGGTAAAACGAGAGGAGTATATCGAGATGACGGCTTTCGTGGCTATGCAGCAGATCGACTGTGTGAGTGAGGTCTCCATTGCTATGTCGATGCTTGCAATGGGGTGATGATTGAGGATTCAAAGAATGAAATGTCTGATAGTCCATTATTTCCAGAAAAAGAGGAAGTGCTATTCTAGGCTCATTGGAATAGCTGCATGTGCAGCTGGACAAGGTTATGGGAGACTAGAGACAGTCACATTGGGAGGTTCCGAGGATTTCATATGAGATTCGAGATATATGGAGTTGCTTGGTCTTTCTTTGGAAGATCATTAAGCATTACGTAGTATGTTCCAAGAGTCAAGTGTGTTGTATCTGGTGAAACAGTCTGTGGAGTAAACTGTTGATATTTCAATTGGTGATGGTTGAAACCTAAGTGGGGGAGGACTGGGTATTCTGTTGAGAGGGTCAACAATCTGTTTGAGTTGTAGTTAGAAGATTTGATTATGGGAATCTGCGGTGCGGACATATGAGACTTGGGTTTATTGGTGGACGAGGCAACGTGCAGAGTGAGATGAGGCGTATTATACGTGATCAGGAAACAACGAGTGTTTCCACGGCAAATGGCCGTGGGTCAGGGATCTTATTGTAGTCAAGGAGTATTTGGGGTTGCAATGGTTAAGTTCGAGGTGGTTGATTCGTTGAGGTCCAGTTTCAAATGTCGGGATTTGGCAATTAGATGTATAGACAATTATCTATACTCTGGGAGGAGCAACTACTGATTTGTCAAGTAGTTTCAGAGTCTGTATGAGTAGCTTTGCATGGGTTTTGATCAGTAAGAGGATAGGGTTTCGGATGGTCGTCAATGTCTTCTTAGTGATTGACGATTCCTCTGTGTTTCAAATTATGAGTGGAGTATTTCGAGATTATGAGTTGTGCGAGACGAAGATCAATGGTCATAGCAAGAAATTATGAGATTTTGTGATGGTGTATCGCGGTATCTGAGTATGATGTCATGGGTGGAAGATCAGTGGTTGAGGCAAGTGAGCATGAGATCCTGTGATCGTGTAACAGGGTATCCGAGTATGATTCCCTAAGTTGTTGGATTATTTTGAGACTCGAGTTTATGAGATGGCAAGTGGAGTACCGAGTAACTATTGTTCCAGTGGGAACCCATCAACTAATTTTCATCAGACAGGGATTGTCCAAGAATGTGAATTGTATCAAGAGAAACTGCGTTGTTGCTACAATTATCATCAGGAGTAGTGATGATCATTCTGGGTAGGTGGGTGCACCTATCCATGATGGATCGCGGAGCATGAGTTTAGTGAATGCAATATGGTGATGGCTTAGTGATGAGATTGTAGGGTGGTAAGAGAGTGGAAGGATCCAGGTGGGAATAAGCACGTTGTAATATCATGGAAAACCATGGGGAGAGCCCATGACGAGTGAGTGAGTGATGTAAGCCTACTAGGAGCCGTAGCATTCACGAATCAGTGAGTGAGTATCACAAGCCTTTGGGGAACCGTAGCATTCATGAGTCAGTGTAAGTGTGTCGCAAGTCAGCAAGAAGTCGTAGCACTCATTAGCCAGTAAGAGAGTGTTATAACACTATGGGGAGACGTGGTATTCACTAGTTAGAGCATGACACAGAGGAGTTCTTAGGCTTAGGTAGCCTTGACGAATGAGTCTTTGGGAACCTGGTGGCCTGGCCAAGGGCAAGAATGGGGTCTCCATGATGGTCGGGATCCATTAAATCTTGAATTAAGGAGAGGTTGTCGCAAATCGGAAGAATTAGAGAAGTAATGTACTCATAGATTCGTGGATCATGGGTCGTGAGTTTAGTATTAAATTGGATTTGAGTAGTTCCAATTTTGCTATCGAATCAGACTCTCGAGTTTGAGTTTGGCCCTATCTGTGTGAAGGATAGATGAGTTGAGATTTCAGATTCCTGATGGATTTCATTTTGAGTGGTTATGGTTTGCATCTGATGTTCTAGACCTGGAAAGGCCAATTCGATTGGTTTGAGAAGGACCGAAACATTCATGGAGTTAGTGAAGTATTAGATAACAAAGCCTAGAAATAGTGTGTGACTACAGATCAACTGTAATTGGAGTGAAGCGAACTTAGTGGTTGCATGTACAATATGGTTGGTTGACATAGCACTGTGGATTGAACGACTGGGGTTATGCTCGGACTTGTGGCCATGCTGTTCAAGTTGTCGGGTGTGTAAGGGATGATAAGGAATGATTTTGAGGACGAAATCTAATTTAACTGGGGGAGAGTTGCAAAATCCCGGATATTACATAAATAAATGGATAAGGGTTAGTATGAATAGAAACACTAAAAATCATTAATAATTTAGCAAGGTGTTGGTTTCGAGGAGTTATTCGTAATAATTTTAGAAGCCAGGGGTTAAAAGTGTAAGTTCCGGAGTGGTTTGTAAATATTTATGAAGGCAGGGGCTGCTTGGTAAATTATTGGGACTTACTTTGAATAGATTTTGGGAAGCAAGGACTTAATGTTAAATTCTGAATTTAATTTGTAAAGAATTTTCACGGTGGGGGGGGGGGGGGGGGGGGCTATTTGGTTAGTTTTTGACTTGGATTGAAAGCAAAATTTGGAGGAGGGACCGAAGTTTTATATTTGGGACCGAAGTTTGAATGAACATGGGTTTAGGCCCGGTGCTCATTTCCCTCCCACTTCAAGATGCATTGTCGGCTAACCCTAACCCTGGTGTCTCTTTCATCACCTGCCACCCTCCAGGAGCTTCCTCAGCCACCACATGCGTCACCAAGCCCGTCCGCCGCCTGCTGCCTTGCTAATGTGCACCACCACAACACGCCTTGCTGCTGAAGACGAGGTGATATGTTAGATGAGCCACCGTGGCCGATTGTTGGACCAGAGAGCGTCACTGTGCGAGTCGTGTGCGAATAAGAGGTGCTCGGTAAGAATCACAACCACCTATATATCTCCTATCCATGTTCGTTTCTGCAATTGGCGTCGTACACCGCATGCCACCACGAGGGTGGTGGTGTTGTGCGTTTATTGTGTATTTTGGGTCCGTATTGGTTGTACTATGTTGTTTGAGTGATGTTTTGGCCGGAAAAGTAACCACCACTACCAATGGAAATGGTGGATGCCGCCGCATGCTGCCGATGATCACCATCGTCCGAGGTAGCAGTGGGTGGTGCCGATCCAGTGGAACCTTAATGGGCCTAAACACTGAATCTTTGACTGTGCTGCCTTGTAATTGGGCTAGAAACCGTAATTAGGGTTTAGAAAACTCTAATTTTTGGGTTTGTTGGTTTGGACCTTTTGGGACCCACGTTTAGACCAGTGGTCTGAAGTTATGACTCATGTCGATTCCATTGTGTGATGGCTTAATGGAATAATGGACTTAATGGGTTAAGTACTTTATGGGTTAAGTACTCATGTCGATTCCACGGAGTTGAGTTCCCGATTGATTTGGTTCCTATTGCCATGGGGGACGTTTGTGTTATTGTGTGCATGGACTGGTTGAGCAGGTTCGGTGCGGTTATCGACTGCGAGCGACAACTAGTGACCATACGAGACCCTAGTGGGGGAGTTCTTACAGTGTACGGCGAGGGTACCCGTTCTGGATCAGCGTTTTGTTTCTGCCGCTAGGGTGAGGCAGTGTCTACAGCAGGGCTGTAAGGCTTTCGTGGCGTACGTGTTGGATACGCGGGTTGATTCCATGAGGCCTAGGTCAGTGGAGGAGGTTCCTATAGTGCGAGAGTTCCCGGATGTCTTTCCAGAGGAGTTGCCGGGTGTGCCTCCCGTGAGGCAAGTAGAGTTCGGTATTGATTTGGTCTCGGGGGCCGCACCTATCGCTAAGGTGCCTTATCGTCTTGCACCTCCAGCGATGCAAGAGTTATCCTCGCAGCTTCAGGAGCTGTTGGGGAAAGGGTTTATTCGGCCGAGCAGCTCGCCGTGGGAAGCGCCTATTCTGTTTGTAAAGAAGAAGGATGGTTCACATCGGATGTGCATTGATTACCGGGAGTTGAACAAGCTGACGGTCAAGAACCGTTACCCGTTGCCGAGGATCGACGATTTGTTCGACCAGTTGCAGGGAGCATCTTGGTTCTCCAAGATCGATTTGAGGTCTGGATACCATCACGTGAGGGTGTGAGATGAGGACGTCCAGAAGAAAACGTGTAGGACGCGTTATGGGCATTATGAGTTTGTGGTGATGCCTTTCGGACTCACCAATGCTCCGGCAGTGTTCATGGATCTCATGAACCGGGTGTGCAGGCCGATGTTGGATCGATCGGTGATCGTATTTATTGATGACATTTTGGTATATTCGAGATCTAGGGAGCAGCATGAGGAACATTTGAGGGAGATCCTCGGAGTTCTGAGATCGGAGAGGCTTTATGCCAAATTCTCCAAGTGTGATTTCTGGTTGCGAGAGGTCCAGTTCCTAAGACATCTTGTTAACCAGGATGGGATATTGGTTGATCCGGCCAAAGTGGAGGTAGTGATGAGTTGGTAGGTGCTGAGGTCACCCTCCGAGATCAGGAGTTTTCTAGGGTTGGCCTGTTATTATCGGAGATTTATCAGGGATTTCTCTAAGATCGCAGTGCCACTCACTAGGTTGACCCGAAAGGGTGTTGCTTTTTCATGGGGTCCTGAGCAGCAGGCCTCTTTTGAGGCGCTTCACCAAAGGTTATGCGAGGCCCCAGTATAAGCCGTCCCAGAGGGAATGGAGGACTTTGTTGTATACTGTGATGCATCGATTTTGGGGTTGGGAGCGGTGCTGATGCAGAGAGGGCATGTGATAGCGTATGCATCGAGGTAGTTGAAGCCTCATGAGATGAGGTATCCCACCCATGACCTAGAGTTGGGGGCAGTGGTGTTCGCCCTCAAGATTTGGCGCCATCATTTGTATGGGGTTCGGTGTACGATATACACGGACCATAAGAGTCTGAAGTATTTGATGGATCAGCCCAACCTAAATATGCGGCAGAGGAGGTGGTTGGATGTGGTTAAGGATTACGATTGTGAGATTCTGTACCATCCAGGCAAGGCTAATGTGGTAGCCGACGCCCTGAGTCGCCGGGCGGAGAGCGCCCCATTGCGAGATGTATGTTTGCGATTGACCGTGATGACTCCAGTGTTGGACACCATTCGAGGAGCACAGACTGAGGCAGTGAGGTCGGAAAACCAAAAGAGAGAGCGAGTTGTTGGGTTAGTATCGGAGTTCGTTACCGATGGTCGGGGGCTTATGACTTTTTAGGGGCGTATTAGGGTACCGTTCGTGGGAGGTACGCGTTCCATTTTGATGGAAGAGGCTCATCGGTCGAAATTCTCGATCCATCCTGGGGCCACTAAGATGTATTTGGATTTGAGGAGGGAGTATTGGTGGCCCTGTATGAAGAGAGATGTTGCGTGGTTTGTTGAGAGGTGCTTAACCTGCCGTAAGGTTAAGGCTGAACATCAGAGACCGCATGGTAAGTTGCAACCATTGGAGGTTCCCGAATGGAAGTGGGAATAGATCACCATGGATTTCATCACCAAATTGCCAAGGACTGCTCGGGGAGTTGATGCAATTTGGGTGATTGTGGACAGGTTGACGAAGAGTGCTCACTTCCTTGCTATCAGCGAGAGTTCTTCCGCAGAGAAGTTAGCAGAGATATATGTGAGGGAAGTGGTATCTCGGCATGGGGTGCCGATCTCGATTGTCTCAGACCGGGATGTACGTTTCACTTCCAGATTCTGGAAGAAGTTTCATGAGGAGTTGGGTACTAGGCTGCATTTTAGTACCGCATATCACCCCCAGACAGACGGACAGAGTGAGCGGACGATTCAGACACTCGAGGACATGCTTTGAGCATGTGTATTGGATTTCGGGGGAAGTTGGGATACGTATTTTCCTTTGGCCGAGTTTTCTTACAACAACAGCCATCATTCGAACATCGGTATGCCAACCTTTGAGCTGTTGTACGGGAGGAGGTGTCAGACCCCCATTTGTTGGGGAGAAGTCGGGCAGCGCGTTATGGGCAACACTGAGATAGTGCTTGAGGCGACAGAGCAGATCTAGTAGGTCAGACAGAGGTTACTGACTGCTCAGAGTCGACAGAGGAGTTATGCGGACAGACGCCGGTCCGAACTTGAATTCCAGGTCGGCGATTTTGTGCTCCTGAAGGTCTCTCCTTGGAAGGGAGTGATCCGATTCAGGAAGATGGGCAAGTTGGGGCCCCTATATATCAGACCATTTCGGGTAGTCGCGAGGGTAGGCAAGGTAGCCTATTGTTTGGATTTGCTAGCAGAGTTGGGGCAGATTCACGACACTTTCCATGTGTCACAATTGCGGAAGTGTATAGCCGATGAGTCGGCAGTGGTTCCATTAGAGGATATTCAGGTGGATGCGAGCCTGAATTATGCTGAGAGACCAGTGGCCATCAAAGATCGGAAAATCAAAGTTCTGAGGAACAAGGAGGTACCTTTGGTTTTGGTTTAGTGGCAGCAGCGGAAGGGATCCGAGATGACGTGGGAACCAGAGCGTGAGGTTCGAGAGCAGCATCCGGAGTTATTTGCAGAGTGAGACTTCGAGGGCGAAGTCTAGTTCTAGTGGGGGAGAATTGTAACAACCCGGAATTTCCAGGTATTTATTATTGGTTTATTATTTTGGAAATTGTGAATGGACTCGGTGAGTTGGAGCTCAAACTCGCCGAGTAGTATCACGATATTGGGCACAGGTTCGCGTCCGGACTCGGCGAGTCCAAGAGTGGACTCGGCGAGTCCATGCTGTGTGAAGAAAGCCTAATTCCCGGGGTTTGAGACCTATTTAAAGGGCCTTATGGCCATCATTTGTGCTCACCAATCCATAGAGAGAAACCCTAGAGTGCTTGAGCGTTTTGAGAGAGAAAGGAAGCCATTCTTGACCTTTGTGTTGTTATTTAGAAAGGAGAAGGAGGTCATAACCAAGAGGAAGCATAAGAGATTGCTATAGTGTGGATTTAAAGCTCAGATCTTCGAACTTGAGGTACTATTTCAGCTCATCTTCTGTTTTGTGAAGTATATTTGGATTTAGGGTTTCTTGTGGCCTTTATTGGGTTGATTTGATGCCAAATAGTCCCTTTCTAATGTTGAGGCTTTGGATCTGGATCCATAGAGGTCCAGAGAGCCTCACTCATCAAGCTTTATGAAGAGCAATGGAGATTATGACCTTGAGTTGTGGTATTTGGGACTAAATCATCATATATGGTCATATAGATGTTGTATGTACATCAAGATAGTGACTTTACGTGCTAAATAAGCTTGGAAGGACTGGATCTATGAGTTAATGGACCGGATCTAACCTTAGGGGCGAGTTTGAGTTATTGCATGGCATGGACTCGCCGAGTCCGAAGAACAGACTCGGCGAGTAGCATGAATATTGCCCAGCACCACACAGCGAGTGGTCTTGCCGAGTTAAGGGTTTGACTCAGTGAATCAGGGAAAGTCAGAGTGGGTTGACAGGTGGACTGAGTCAAGCTGGGACTCGCCAAGTTGAGTCGTGGTAGCCCTACAACTCATGCCAGGTGGAACTCGTCGAGTTATGAGAATACTCGACGTGTCAAGAGAGGATCCCAGGGAAATCAGTGTATACGCTTTGACTCGCCGAGTCGCTATAGTGCACTCGCCGAGTCCGGTCAAAGTTGACCGTTGACCATTGACCAGTGTTGACCTATGTTGACTTGTTAAGGGATAGTAAACCTTAGTTGGGAAATTGTTAATTAGAGATGTATTGTGTTATAGGAGGACTATAGCTCGGGAGATCAAGCACTAGTGATTTAAGGGATTTACGAATTTCCGAGACACGCGAGGTGAGCCTTCTCACTGTACTTTACCTTGAGTAGGTAACCAGAGTTATGTGATAGAGTATTTGTATGCTATGTATGTTATGTGTTGTACTGCATTATTTCTATGTGATTTATGTTGTGCATGTTTACAGAGTTAGAACCGGAAGGTTCACAGAGTTAGAACCTGATGGTTCACAGAGTTTGGGTGCACGGACCCACAGAGTTATAGTCTCGAGTGTCTAATATGTGTTATATTGTGTATTTTGGGGAACGCACTAAGCTTTGCGCTTACAGTGTTTGATGTTGTTTGTTTCAGGTACTAGTGACGACCGCGGGAAGGCGCCGGCTTGATTAGTACACACGCATGGGATTTATGATTTTGAGATCTTGGGATTTTGTATTACTTGGATTGAAAGATTAAAAATGGTTGTTTTCTGAATATTAAATGAATTATGTTTTATAAAAATTTGAAAATTTTGTTTTGAAATTTACGGTGGTACAATTTGGTATCAGAGCCTTGGTTTGCGGGATTCGGGTACACCTTCGGGAGTATTTGAACTCAAACTGAGGATTTGGAAAATATTTTCAAAAGAGAACCAAACTTTTCTAAACATAAAAGATTTTTTTAGAGAAATTCAAAGAAGAAACGTGTGTACAATCAGTCAGCGCCCGAACGGTGATTTCCCAAAATACCCTTATATTATATGTTTATGAAAATTGATATGATGTATTCTCTTGCTAGAGTAGGCTAGGTATTCTTATTAGGACTAGAGTGCCCTGATTTGTGATGCCTTAGCCTAGGGAGATGTGAGCTGCTATGAGATGCTTGAGAGTGAATAGGTAGCAGCAAGGAGCTTATGAGAGATATGTTAGAGAGTGATAGAGTACTTGGAAATTGGGATCCGAAGAGGAGGATTTGGGGTGTGTACTGAAACGGTGTGGACAGTAGTATTGGGCCCGTACAACTAAAAGCACCGGGGCGGTGTACGGTCCAAGTAAGAATCTTCAGATGCCACGGATCAATGAGGGATGAGTTGTCGAGTGTGAGTATGCTTGAGCGGATTCTAATTTATCATATGTTGTATTTTAGAGGTTGATCATAGTGAGGACACGTCATATGCCGGAGGGTGTCGGGGCTAGTGATGAGGAGATCTGACAGATCATTCATGAGGAGATGGCTGCGGTCATCAGGGCAGAGATACCAGAGATGTTCGGGTCTATCAAGACCGCGCTGATTGAGACTTTCGACGAGCGTTATGCTGCTCTTTCTGAGGCTGCTGTTGCGGCAGCCATCGCAGCTGTTGTTGCTGCTAGGCCGCAGGGTGGTGACGCGTTGCTGTTCCGGGAGTTCAGCAACACGAAACCACCAGAGTTTGATGGGACCCAGGATCCGGTGGAGGCTATGAGATGGATTTCTGACATAGAGGGGTGTTTCTTCACATGCTCATCTCCTGAGCATTTGAGAGTACGGTTCGCGTTGAACCAGCTTCGCTTGGGAGCGAAGGACTGGTGGAAGTTTGTCACAGCACACTTTTCACCTGCTGAGCTTGCGGCAGTGACCTGGGAGAGGTTCACTGCCATGTTCCGAGACGAGTACGTTCCCGAGGTGGAGAGGGTGCGTTTGGCCCAGGAGTTTCTGACCCTCAAGCAGGGCACCGAGTCTGTTACGGTGATTACCAGGATGTTTCACGAGAGGGCGATGTTCTGCCCTGAGCACGTGTCCACTGAGCAGGCACCTATGAGTTGGTATTTGAGTATCTTGAGGCGAGACATTCAGGAGTTCGTGGCGAACTCCTCATACTGGACATTTGCTGAGCTTCAGGCAAATGCCCGAAAGAGGGAGATCGAGTTGGAGACTCAGGCAAGGGAGGAGGCTGAGTCTCAGGGGAGGGATCGGCGACCGATACTATTCCAGCCGATAGCCAAGCGGGCCAAGCCCGCTGATCCCAAATCAGGGAGCCAGAAGGGCTGCACTTGTGGAAAGTGCGGCAAGGGTCATGAGGGAGTGTGTAGAGCTGGATCTGGCTACAAATGTGGCAAGGAGGGGCATATGGCCAAGGACTGCCCCAAGGGGTTTGAAGTATGTTTTCACTGCAACCAGACCGGACACCGGAAGGCGGAGTGTCCGCAGTTGCAGAGATCAGCTCAGGGAGCACCTCAGGGATCTGCCCCTGCCGCCATCAGAGCTACCGGGAGTCGGCCAGTGAAGGCCGAGGCGCCGAGGGCACGTGGGAGAGCGTTTCAGTTGACCGCAGAGGAGGTCCGCGCAGCACCCGATGTCGTGGCTGGTATGTATTCTTTCGTGTATTTATTGTAATGTTGAAATATTATGCTTATATTATGTTATGCGTAGGTACTTTTCTTGTGAATTCTGTACCTGCCTTGGTATTATTTGACTCGGGTGTGAGTCGGTCTTTTGTATCTTTGGCTTTTATTCAACACATCAGTGTTAGTCGCGAGGCGCTGAGTCGGCCTCTGAGAGTTTCCATAACTGACGAGAAGGCGATATATGCCACGGAGGTGATCCTTGGGTGCGTACTTAAGATTTTCAGCGTTGAGTTCCCGATTGATTTGGTTCCTATTGCCATGGGGGACGTTTGTGTTATTGTCAGCATGGACTGGTTGAGCAAGTTCGGTGTGGTTATCGACTGCGAGCGATAGCTAGTGACCATACGAGACCCTAGTGGGGGAGTTCTTATAGTGTACGGCGAGGGTACCCGTTCTGGATCAGCGTTTTGTTCGGCCGTTAGGGTGAGGTAGTGTCTACAGAAGGGCTGTAAGGGTTTCGTGGCGTACGTGTCTGATATGCGGGTTGATTCCATCAGGCCTAGGTCAGTGGAAGAGGTTCCTATAGTGTGAGAGTTCCCAGATGTCTTTCCAGAGGAGTTTCCGGGTGTGCCTCCCGGGAGGCAAGTAGAGTTCGGTATTGATTTGGTCCCGGGGGCCGCACCTATCGCTAAGGTGCCTTATCGTCTTGCACCTCCAGAGATGCAAGAGTTATCCTTGCAGCTTCAGGAGCTACTGGGGAAAGGGTTTACTCGGCCGAGCAGCTCGTCGTGGGGAGCGCCTATTCTGTTTGTAAAGAAGAAGGATGGTTCACACCGGATGTACATTGATTACCGGGAGCTAAACAAGCTGACGCTCAAAAACCGTTACCCGTTGCCGAGGATCGACGATTTGTTCGACCAGTTGCAGGGAGCATCTTGGTTCTCCAAGATCGATTTGAGGTCTGGATACCATCATGTGAGGGTATGAGATGAGGACGTCCAGAAGACAACGTTTAGGACGCGTTATGGGCATTATGAGTTTGTGGTGATGCCTTTCGGACTCACCAATGCTCCGGCAGTGTTCATGGATCTCATGAACCGGGTGTGCAGGCCGATGTTGGATCGATCGGTGATCGTATTTATTGATGACATTTTGGTATATTCGAGATCTAGGGAGCAGCATGAGGAACATTTGAGGGAGATCCTCGGAGTTCAGAGATCGGAGAGGCTTTATGCAAAATTCTCCAAGTGTGATTTCTGGTTGCAAGAGGTCCAGTTCCTAAGACATCTTGTTAACCAGGATGGGATATTGGTTGATCCGGCCAAAGTGGAGGCAGTGATGAGTTCGGAGGTGCTGAGGTCACCCTCCGAGATCAGGAGTTTTCTAGGGTTGGACGGTTATTATCGGAGATTTATCAGGGATTTCTCTAAGATCGCAGTGCCACTCACTAGGTTGACCCGGAAGGGTGTTGCTTTTTCATGGGGTCCTGAGCAGCAAGCCTCTTTTGAGACGCTTCAGCAAAGGTTATGCGAGGCCCCGGTATAAGCCCTCCCGGAGGGAATGGAGGACTTTGTTGTATACTGTGATGCATCGATTTTGGGGTTAGGAGCGGTGCTGATGCAGAGAGGGCATGTGATAGTGTATGCATCGAGGCAGTTGAAGCCTCATGAGACGAGGTATCCCACCCATGACCTAGAGTTGGGGGCTGTGGTGTTCGCCCTCAAGATTTGGCACCATCATTTGTATGGGGTTCGGTGTACGATATACACGGACCATAAGAGTCTAAAGTATTTGATGGATCAGCCCAACCTAAATATGCGGCAGAGGAGGTAGTTGGATGTGGTTAAGGATTACGATTGTGAGATTCTGTACCATCCGGGCAAGGCTAATGTGGTAGCCGACGCCCTGAGTCGCCGGGCGGAGAGCGCCCCGTTGCGAGATGTATGTTTGCGATTGACCATGATGACTCCGGTGTTGGACACCATTCGAGGAGCACAGACTGAGGCAGTGAGGTCGGAAAACCAAAAGAGAGAGCGAGTTTTTGGGTTGGTATCGGAGTTCGTTACCGATGGTCGGGGCCTTATGACTTTTCAGGGGCGTATTAGGGTACCGTTCGTGGGAGGTACGCGTGCCATTTTGATGGAAGAGGCTCATCGGTCGAAATTCTCGATCCATCCTGGGGCCACTAAGATGTATTTGGATTTGAGGAGGGAGTATTGGTGGCCCTGTATGAAGAGAGATGTTGCGTGGTTCGTTGAGAGGTGCTTAACCTGCCGTAAGGTTAAGGCCGAACATCAGAGACCGCATGGTAAGTTGCAACCATTGGAGGTTCCCGAATGGAAGTGGGAACAGATCACTATGGATTTCATCACCAAATTGCCAAGGACTGCTCGGGGAGTTGATGCAATTTGGGTGATTGTGGATAGGTTGACGAAGAACGCTCACTTCCATGCTATCAACGAGAGTTCTTCCGCAGAGAAGTTAGCAGAGATATATGTGAGGGAAGTGGTATCTCGGCATGGGGTGCCGATCTCGATTGTCTCAGACCGGGATGTGCATTTGACTTCCAGATTCTGGAAGAAGTTTCATGAGGAGTTGGGTACTAGGCTGCATTTTAGTACCACATATCACCCCCAGACAGACGGACAGAGTGAGCGGATGATTCAGACACTCGAGGACATGCTTCGAGCATGTTTATTGGATTTCGGGGGAAGTTGGGATACGTATTTGCCTTTGGCCGAGTTTTCTTACAACAACAGCCATCATTCGAGCATCGGTATGCCACCCTTTGAGCTGTTGTACAGGAGGAGGTGTCGGACCCCCATTTACTGGGGAGAAGTCGGGCAGCGCGTTATGGGCAACACTGAGATAGTGCTTCAGATGACAGAGCAAATCCAGCAGGTCAGACAGAGGTTACTGACTGCTCAGAGTCAACAGAGGAGTTATGCGGACAGACGCCGGTCCGAACTTGAATTCCAGGTCGACGATTTTGTGCTCCTGGAGGTCTCTCCTTGGAAGGGAGTGATCCGATTCAAGAAGAGGGGCAAGTTGGGGCCCTGATATATCGGACCATTTCGGGTAGTTACGAGGGTAGGTAGGGTAGCCTATCATTTGGATTTGCCAGTAGAGTTGGGGCAGATTCACGACACTTTCCATGTGTCGCAATGGCGGAAGTGTATAGCCGATGAGTCGGCAGTGGTTCCATTAGAGGATATTGAGGTGGATGCGAGCCTGAATTATGCTGAGAGACTAGTGGCTATCAGAGATCGGAAAATCAAAGTTCTGAGGAACAAGGAAGTACCTTTGGTTTTGGTTTAGTGGCAGCATCGGAAGGGGTCCGAGATGATGTGGGAACCAGAGCGTGAGATGCGAGAGCAGCATCCGGAGTTATTTGCAGAGTGAGACTTCGAGGGCGAAGTCTAGTTCTAGTGGGGGAGAATTGTAACAGCCCGGAATTTCCAAGTATTTATTATTGGTTTATTATTTTGGAAATTGTGAGTGGACTCGGCGAGTTGGAGCTTAAACTCGCCGAGTAGGATCGCGGTATTGGGCACTGGTTCGTGTCCGGACTCGGCGAGTCCATGCTGTGTGAAGAAAGCGTAATTCCCGGGGTTTGAGACCTATTTAGAGGGCCTTATGGATGTCATTTGTGCTCACCAATCCATAGAGAGAAACCCTAGAGTGCTTGATCGTTTTGAGAGAGAAAGGAAGCCATTCTTGACCTTTGTGTTGTTATTTAGAAAGGAGAAGGAGGTCATAACCAAGAGGAAGCATAGGAGATTGCTATAGTGTGGATTTGAAGCTCAGATCTTCGAACTTGAGGTACTATTTCAGCTCATCTTCTGTTTTGTGAAGTATATTTGGATTTAGGGTTTCTTGTGGCCTTTATTGGGTTGATTTGATTCCAAATAGTCCCTTTCTAATGTTGAGGCTTTGGATCTGGATCCATAGAGGTCCAAAGAGCCTCACTCATCAAGCTTTATGAAGAGCAATGGAGATTATGACCTTGAGTTGTGGTATTTGGGACTAAATCATTATATATGGTCATATAGATGTTGTATGTACATCAAGATAGTGACTTTACGTGCTAAATAAGCTTGGAAGGACTAGATCTATGAGTTAATGGACCGGATCTGACCTTAGGAGCGAGTTTGTGTTATTTCATGGCATGGACTCGCCGAGTCCGAAGAACAGACTCGGCGAGTAGCATGAATATTGCCCAGCACCACACAGCGAGTGGTCTTGCCGAGTTGAGGGTTTGACTCAGTGAGTCAGGGAGAGTCAGAGTGGGTTGATAGGTGGACTGAGTCAAGCTGGAACTCGCCGAGTTGTTCTTGAGACTCGGCAAGTTGAGTCGTGGTGGCCCCACAACTCATGCCAGGTGGAACTCGTCAAGTTAGGAGAATACTCGACGTGTCAAGAGAGGATCCCAGGTAAATCAGTGTATACGCTTAGACTTGCCAAGTCGCTATAGTGTACTCATCGAGTCCGATCAAAGTTGACCGTTGACCATTGACTAGTGTTGACCTATGTTGACTTGTTAAGGGATAGTCAACCTTAGTTAGGAAAGTGTTAATTAGACATGTATTGTGTTATAGGAGGACTATAGCTCGGGAGATCGAGCATTAATGATTTCAGGGATTTACGAATTTCCGAGACACGCGAGGTGAGTCTTCTCACTATACTTTACCTTGAGTAGGTAACCAGAGTTATGTGATAGAGTATTTGTATGCTATGTATGTTATGTGTTGTACTGCATTATTTCTATGTGATTTATGCTATGCGTGTTTACAGAGTTAGAACCGGAAGGTTCACAGAGTTAGAACCTGAGGGTTCACAGAGTTTGGGTGCACGGACCCACAGAGTTATAGTCTTGAGTGTCTAATATGTGTTATATTGTGTATTTTGGGGAACTCACTAAGCTTTGCGCTTACAGTGTTTGATGTTGTTTGTTTTAGGTACTAGTGACGACCGCGGGAAGGCGCCGGCTTGATTAGTACACACGCATGGGATTTATGATTTTGAGATCTTGGGATTTTGTATTACTTGGATTGAAAGATTAAATACGGTTATTTTCTGAATATTAAATGAATTATGTTTTATAAAAATTTGAAAATTTTGTTTTGAAATTTACGGTGTTACATGTAGGTTTGGTCTTAGATCCCAATGAGGTTAATTGTAGGTTTGATATGACTCGGCTCCAAGATTTGTTACCACTACAACCAGGTTGGCTACATGAAGGCAAAATATCACTCGCTTACTGCTAGTTCGGTGCAAGCCCTAGAGCTGGCTACTTTGAGGATCACAGATGGGAGTCAAGGTAGGGCGGAGCCCCTGAGGGTTCGAGCTCGTGCTTTCAGCACACGACAGAGGAGGCCAGGTCGACAGCATACATCATGACCCATATATTTCTATCTATTATTAAGTTGATTATATCTTATGTTATGCTCATGTTTTTCCTCCTAATAGGTACGTTCTTAGTGAACTCTTTTCCTACTCTTGGGTTATTTGACTTGGCATGATTCGGTCCTTTACATCTCGATCATTCATTAGGGAGTTTGATATGCCTTGGGTTATTTAGCTTATGTGGTTGATACTAGGATTGGGGATCAGATTTCTTTTTCAAAGGCTCTAGTTGTCAAGGAGTTTGTCGGCGTGTTCTTGGAGGAGTTACCCGATGTGCCTCATGAGAGGCAGATTGAGTTCAGGATTGATCTTGTGCCAAGTGTAGCTCTGATTTCCTAGGTGTCGTACCACTTGGCACCTCCTGAGATGCAGGACTAGTCATTTCAGCTGTAGGAGCTTCAAGGTAGTAGTTCAATAGACCGAGCAGTTCTTTGTCAGGAGTGTTGATATTTTTCGTCAAGAAAAAGGATGGTTCGCACTGGATGTGCATTGATTACCAGGAGTTGAATAAGTTAACAGTTAAGAACTGTTATCCCCTTCCATGGATTGATGATATCTTTGATCAGTTTCAGGGAGCGCCTTGGTTAGCGAAGGTAGATTTGAAGTCTAGGTATCATCAGGTGAGAGTGAGAGAGGAGGACATGGAGAAGACCATGCTCTGGATTCGTTATGGTCATTACAAGTTTGTGGTGTTGCTATTGGTGCTCACCAATGCTCCTACTGTGTTTATGGATTTGATGAATCGAGTAAGAAGGTCGATGCTAGACCGATATATTATCGTGTTCATTGATGATATCTTGATGTATTCCAAGACCAGAGTGCAACATCAAGAGAACCTTCAAGAGCTTATGGGGGTTTTGAGGTGGGAACGACTATGCCAAGTTCTCAAAGTGAGATTTTTGGTTGCGAGAGGTCCAGTTCCTTGGGCACCTCGTTAACCAGGATGGGATTTCGGTCGATCTAGCCAAGATCAAGATAGTGATGTAGTGGGAGGTTCTCAGACCTCCCTCAAAGATTAGGAGTTTCTTGTTTTTGGCAGGTTACTATCATAGATTCATTCAGGACTTCTCCAAGACTATGGTATCACTCACTCGTCTAACGAGGAAGGTGGTGGATTTTTGTTGGGGCCCTGAGCAGCAGTCCGCCTTTGAGACACTTCGACAGAGGTTATGTGAGGCCCCAATATTGACCATCCCGAAGGGGTTCGAGGATTTTGTTGTATTCGGTGATGCATCCATCAATGGTTTGGGAGCAGTCCACATGCAGAGAGGACTAGTGATTGCTAATGTTTCGCGACATTTGAAGTTGCATGAGTCGTGATATCCCACTCATGACCTATAGTTGGGGGCAATGGGTTTTGCCCTCAAAATTTGGAGACACTAGATTTATGGGGTCTATTGTACCATCTACACAAATCACAAGAGTTTGAGGCATATTATGGATCAGTCAAACGTGAACATGAGGTAGCGCAAGTGGCTAGATGTAGTGAAGGATTATGACTGTGAGATCCTTTACCATCCAGGTAAAGCGAATGTGGTAGCAGATGCTTTGAGCCGCAAGTCGGCTGGGTCTTCAGGTAGGGAGATGTGTATGAGGATATCCGTCGATTCTCTGATTTTGGGATTGATCAGAAAGGCTCAGGCCAAGGTGGGTTACAGGTTGGATCTATCTGAGGAGCTCAATCAAATTCATAGCACTTTCCATGTTTCGTAGTTGTGGAAGTATGTATTGGATGATAAGGCGGTGGTTCCCTTTGATGATATTCAAGCCAATGAGTGCCTAAACTATGTTAAGAGACTATTGGCTATTCTAGAAAGGAAGATAAATGTCCTGCACAACAAGGAGATTCCTTCGGTAAAGGTGCAGTGGCAGCATCGGAAAAGGCTCATAGAGGACCTAGGAGCCAAAGGCGGAGATGCAGGAGCATTATCCTGAGTTGTTCACCGTGGCAGACTTTGAGGATGAAGTCTAGATTATGTGGGGGGGGGGGGGATTGTAACATCCCGATGGTGAGGTACTTCTAAATTTAACCCTATAATTTTATTATGTTGCATTTTGGGTCCATAGGTAGAATGAAGTAAGCATGAGAAGCTCTAGTGGCATTTTTGTAATCTGGAGGGTTTGGGAGTACGCTATGCATACGTGTGTATGCTTAGCATAAGAAAGCACACCTTAGTACACAAGGCATACATAGGTACATAACACGTACGTGTCCAACATGTAAACCCTAATTTTTAGGGTTTGACTCATATTTAAACCCCATTATAGCTTCAATTTCCCTCACCTTCTCAGCCTCCAGCCTCTTATTTGTGTTTGCAACCCTAATATCCTCTTGAAGAGCCATTTCTAATCTTGTGTGTGTGTTTTGGTGCTTTTGAAGAAGAAGGACGGAAGAGAAGACCACCTTGAAGGAGCGAGCTCTCTAGATCCAGAATCACACCACCTTTTGGCACCTTTTTGAGGTTTAAAGTTCTGATCTTGGTGTTGTTTCTTGTAGATCTTGTTTTGGGTTAGTTTTAGGTTCTTTTTGTCCCAAATTTGGTGTTTGATGAATAAAGCATGTTCTTGACCCATTAAGTTGTCCTTTCAGACCATTGAGAGGGTTTTGAGTCATCAAAACGCGTTTCAAATGGTTGGTTTTGCTCCATGCATCTTGTGGAACATCTTAATGGATTAAGAAGTTGAGATAAACAATTAATGGGCATGTAAAGTCATAAAGTTGGAAACTTTATGACAATAGAGTGTATTTTAGCCTTGGATCTAAAATATAGATGTAAGTACTTAAGCCATTAAGAACTTAATGAGTTTTGAAGTTTCGAGGAGTATGCCCCACGTACTGTAACAACGTAAATTTTCAAACAAATTTTTTATTTTCAAAACACAGTAAAACTCATTTTACAAATCTCAAAATCACAAGTGTCTAAAATGTCAACAATCCACAATGTAAATCACAATCCCAGAATCATAAAAACAGCATCTCTCACTAGTGTGTACAATCATGTCGGTGCCTTTCCGTGATCCTCGGAACTAACTGAAACACATAACACATAACACGGTAAGTATAAAGCTTAGTGAGTTCCCCAAACTACCACATACAACACATTACCCACTCGAGGCTATAACCCTTTAGGACCCCCTGGTCGATGTGTCTCAATGGGACCATCCGGTCCTACAACTCAGGTGGACCCTCTGGTCCCTCAACTCAGCAACTCAATATAATACACAGTAAGCATATCACAAAACAAATAGCAAGATATCTCAATACAAAACACATACACACAAGACCCTCTCGTCACACATAAGTTACCACTCAAGGTAAATATAGTGAAAAGACTCACCTCGTAAGCTAGGAAGTGAAAACCTCGTACTCGGAAATCTCAAACTCTACCCACCGGTCTAGCCTCCTCCTAACACATAATAATTATCCCTAATTAATATTGGATCTCAAGAAGCTAGAATAACCCTTCTACACTCACATAAGGGGTAAAAGACCATTTTACCCCTCCATAGGCTTAATAGTCCATAATTTGACCAAACCCTAAAAGTCAACAAAAGACAACAGCAAGGAGTACGCTACGCGTACTAGGCTGCCATGCAGGCATCGGGGATGCATGACCCCTACACCGTGTGTACTAGATTTACACCCAACGTACTCTCCATTTTCCTCATTCTCACTCATTTGGTCTTAAACAGTTAAGACCTTGGCTCATCTCATAGATCCAGACTCTCCAATAACCCCTAATCCATAAAGTTAGTGACTTTAAGCTTTTGCATGGCTTAAATGGTCACCATCCTCAAAATATACACTCTTTTACCTCAAGGAGCTCATAAATCATGCATAGAGTGATTTCAACGTCCAAGATTGGATTTTTATGACATTACATTACTCATATGCTCAAAAGGGGTTGTCCTAGTCTCATCAAGTCTCCACCTTTTTGGGACAAAACCTTAAAATACTCAAGTAAGATACTCATAACAAAAGAGAGGCAAAGTCTGAAGCTTTATACCTCAAAAAGAAGCTCCCCACTCAGATTTGCTGGATCTAGAAGCTTGGACTCCAACTCCTCCTTCTTCAAGACATCCTCTTCTCTTCAAAACCACACAAAAACTCTCAAGGCTCAAACACACACACACAAGCTCTAAAAAGAGGGTTAGGGCACTTTTAGGGTTTTCTCACTGGGAATGGTGGCCAGAAATGAGGCCATCATATCCCTTATATAGGGGACTCACCCTAAATTAGGGTTTGCAATCTGGGCCTAGTACGCCCAGCGTACTAGGTGATCTCTGTGTCACATGCACACTGACGAGTACACTAAGCGTACACCTCAAGTATGCCCTGTGTACTCGTTTTTCACTCTTTTTATATTAAGGACCAAAGACAAGAGCTAGATGAGACACAATTCATCAATATGCTGATAGATTTTTAGCTACCATCCGACCTATAATTGTTAATTCTTAAGTGAGAAAAAGAGAAGTATAGATCTATATGGGATTGACACTCCTACCTATGGTTTCTAGCTACAACCCAACATCAAGTTGAAGTATGCATAGCTTTCTAAACACAAAGACGCCCGATGAAGCATCATGGTATTTTTAGCTCGATTATAGGAACTTGTAACAGCCCAAAATTTTAGGTAAAAGATTTCATTTAATAATTAGAAATCTCATTCATATTTGTTTCTAAAAATTCCATTACGTAGACACATTGTTCAAAAGATAAGAGTATCCAAAACAACTAGTGCAGAAATATTGGAGAGTGCACACTGCGCCATCATGTCGAGGTCTTTCCCTTAGAACCAGAAGTACCTGAAACACCCAAAAAAATTGTAAGCATACGTTTAGCGAGTTTCCCAAAATACACAAAACACATAACCATATAATTCCATGCATATATACACATAAATCTTCCATGGACTCCCTCCATGGTCTTCAACCAGGATGCCATGGGTAACCTCATGGTCTTATACCCAAGGGACATGGGATCCCCCTCATGGACTTACCAAGTACCATGGGCTCCCCCCATGGTATTCACATAAATCAATACATACCATATAACAAACCATAGCATATTCAATTATAGAAATCTCATATCAAGTAATGGGCCAGTGTTGGTGCCTTCGACACATTGGTATAGTGAGAAGACTCGCCTTAGTCTGCTAAACACAAAATTTGATCGACTATTAGCCCAACATCTTACACTGAACAAATATACAAACTACCCAAGTTAGAATGTAACACCCCAAAATACGAGCCAAAAATTTCATTTTTGAAAACATATTTTTAACAAAACATTCGAATTAAAACATTTTCTGATCATAGTATTTGAATAAGATATCGCATGTCTGGAAAACATTTCAATAAACATAATAATGTCAGAGTACAAATCCCTAGGAAGTTCTCATGATGCGGAATACTAAGCATGTGTGTGATGGGCTGCTACCGCGCCAGCTCCTTCCCCTTCGAAGAAGAGGTACCTGAAACCAAAACTGTAAACTATAACCATGAAGCTTAGTGAGTTCCTCGAACCTACCACATACCATACAATCACATAACATGCATATATCGTCAGGCATATCTGGGTGCCCGACCTACCCCTTCGGTCCTCTTGACCGGATACTTCCTAGCATAACTGGGAGCTTGCCTCCCCTTCGGTCCTCTCGACCGGATACTGACTAGCATATCTGGGTGCTGGTCTCCCCCTTCGGTCCTCTCGACCGGGTATTGGGGACTATTTCACGCCCTACTACTACCACATAACACATATATCTCGTACTCTATCTAGCATGGTTGGGCATGACCTCCCCTTCGGCCCTATCGACCGGTAATCTGGGGACTATCTCCCCCTACTGTCACTAGCACATAGCAGCATATCATACTAGCACATAAACATATCAAAAGTTGTAGAAACCTTAGATGAATATCACAGAGACAATCATCCATCATACAACTCCTACTGGTGGTCCGGTATTGTGGCCGTAGACCCACCGCTACTAGAAGGTAACTCACCTCGTAGTAGCTGTTGATCTGTGTGTGAATAGTCTGTATGCGGCTGCTGTTGCTCCGGAAATCCTTCGGCTGTAATTCCCACCAAACACTTAGTCAAATATTGCTAACCGCCCTCGGGGTAAATTGCCTATTTACCCTTGACAAGTCATGAGTCAAGTCACAGTCAACTGCCAGTTGACCAGATTCGCCGAGTTGGCTTGCCGACTCACCGAGTCCCTTTCTCTATACCCAAGTCCAATAGTCCTTCATCCTACTCGCCGAGTTGTATGAACAACTCGCCGAGTTCACCTTCATCCGAAGAACACACTAAGCTGTGACTCGCCGAGTTGTATGAACAACTCGTCAAGCTGTTCTTGAGACAAGAAGATTGCCATGAACTCACCGAGTCATGGCATTGACTCGCCGAGTTACTTCATGTGTGAATCTGGCTTCCGACTCACTGATTCATACCCTATGACTCACTACCTAACTCGCAAACACAAAAAGGAACAACCCTAGGACTCGCGACCTGACTCGCCGAGTCAGATGAACGACTCGCCGAGTCGGCCACATGCAAAAACCATACACGCGATTTTGCTTGGATCCAGCTCATGTCATTCATATATCTCGGTTCCTAGGGCCTGGTTTACACGTAAAGTTTCCAACTTTATGTGTAGAAATGCATAAAATGGGGATTAAGGGCGAAATAATGGCTAAGAAGGTAGATCTAGGACATTCCATCAATTTACTCCCATAAAGGTTATAGATCTGAGCTCCTGGAGCTCAAATATGACTAGTCCTAATGGATACTCAACCTATTACGAATTCTACTTCATGCACAAGCTTGGAAAAGGTTCAAGGAGTGCTCAAAAGGTGCTCTAATGGGGTTTTAAGCATGCAAACAGAATAGAGTAGAGATATACCTCAGAGAACTCTGAAATAGCACCATGATATCTAGTCTCCTTCTCCTCTTCTTGCTCCACTCTCCTTCTTCTCCCAAAAACTTCAAGGAATCACTCTAAACACTTCAATTTCACAAGAAAAGAGTTAGGGTTTGATGTAGGGTGCTCTGAGGGTGAAAGGGGGCGAGCTTGGGTCGCACAAGCTAGCTTAAATAGGGGGCAAACCCTTGGAATTAGGGTTTCATCAAACAGCGATGAATCGCCGAGTCGCCAACTTAAGCGTGCCCCCGGACCTCATCCCTACTCGGCGAGTCGGACTTACAACTCGCCGAGTTCAAGGCTAAAATGACAATTACTTAGATAAATTTTTATGTACTAGGAACCAGGTGCTACATAGAATTATGCCATAACTTAGGCAATAGCCCAAATTCTAAGTCTATGGCCCTTCAGTAAGGCCCAAATGTCTATCATAAATTAATGGGCCTAAAATCAAAGTCTAAACTACAATGGGCCACATGGCCCAGTAAGGCCCAACTAGGACATCAATTCCCCAAACTAGAACAAAATTCCAATACCTCTTAATGGGACCAGACCCAAGGCTGAATAGTGTCCAATAAGCTTACAAGCCTAACGAATCCCAGCAATAATGGTGCGTACGCCTAGCATACCACATCAGTAAACTTAGCATACTCAACCCTTTGGTCGTACGTGTTGCGTACGCAAGCTTATGCCCAATGTACAAGCAGTCCATTAAGTGCTTAATGCTTGAGATCTAACTTCAGATCCAAGTCTACTAAGACGTCCAAGGGTATAAAGTTTGCAACATTATGCCCTTTCATGCCACATGGGTCCCTAATATATCATTTTTCCCATTAAGACCACTTTTGATTCCTTAACTCACGTATGGTCTCAATACAACCTTCAAGATGGAAACTTTATGCATCAAGCATGCTTAAGGAGCTTAGATCTAACATTCTTAGTCCATGGAGTTTTCTCAACTCACAAAAGAGAGTCCATGAACCAAAAATGGACGTCATAAAAAAAACCCTAACTCAAACTAGCAAAAGAGATGGAAAGGTTAAGACTTTTTACCTCCAGAAGTTTTTCAAGACGAAGTAAATGTAGGATCTAGAAGCTCAATAACATCCAAGGCTTGATCACCACCTTCATCTTCTTGAAACCCACTAAAAATGAGCACCCAAACACTTTTAAGCTCAAGGACTACACTCACAAGACAATCTAGGGATTTTAGGATAATAATAGACTATTGAGGCTGACTAGGGTAAGGTCCAAGCAACATAAAAGTGTTTAAATAGGGGTCTTGCCCTAAAATTAGGTTTTTAGTCCTGAGCCACATACGCTATACATACTACTTGGTATGCCCTGCATACGCGGCGCATGCTCGTGACCAACCTTCCCCCTAGTACGCTAAGCATATGCGTAAGTACGCCCAACATACGTAGGGCCTTTTAGCTACGAAAAATCCATTCAAGGGGGAAAAAGTAATTACCTCAACTTCGATCGTTGCAGAACTCATCGTAACTTTGTCAAACTAAAACTACCTATCATAAACTACTATTAGGAAATAATTAAGTAGTTATAGTATATATGAACTTGATGAAGCGAGTTTAGGGCAACCAATATCAAACCATCTTTAACTACCACTAGGAACCTACGTATGGAAGTAGTGATAATATTCACAAACTCAAGGAAGTGAGTTTAGGATAAAGAAAACCACTAAAATACCTACACGTGTTTTATTACAATAAAACCTGTGGACTCATCAACAATATGTTCACTTCTCAAACTACATGTATTCTCAGAAGAATGAACCCATCTAAAGGATGAGATAGCTCCAGTGATGCAACCTGGAGTTTTTGTGCTTTACTTTTGTACTTTGCTTATTTAACCTACCTATACCTTGAACAATCATGTAATATCTTTTATGTAATGAATAAATAACTATGTTGTTTAGTACATCCTATGTATTATTCAATGCATACTATGGCCTTAAATTCCAACGTCATAATGTCGCATGGTGCTTCCACCGTCGTCTAGGGATATGACAGTTAAATCCAAGGTTTACTATCTAGGTCACATAATTCCTCATTTTGTTATTTATATATTTGTTTAGTTTCTCCTATCATCTAAATTGCAGTTCTTCATAGGAGACATTATTAGCTTCAAAATGAAGCTATTTTCCATTCCACTTTATCTTCATTTTCCTCGATCGGTTTCTTAAAGTTTAGAGAGCATGTGTTTCCCAAATCTGAATGCAAAAGGAAATGTTTGTGGAGTTGTCATCTGGCATTTTAGGAGTGAAGTCAAAGGCAAAATCATCATACTCAAAACTTCAAACCGGAATCGATGATATTAAGAGGCTTCATTTTGAAACTCAGAACTCCAAACTAATCGGACATGTTTGGAAAAATTACATGGTAGCTAGAAGCTGGAAGCTAGTAGCCGATAGTTGAAAAAGGAAACTAAAACTTTTTTTATACAAAGGTGTTCAACAACGTAGATGTTAGCTTTTAAATGTGTATAGTTATATGAAAACTAAAAGGTAAAAGTTACTAAAACTAACTTTTTGATCACAAACTTTTATAATAAAGCTAAAAGTCCATACTTTTGAACAAATCTTTTTCTTTAATATGCACTTTTTTGTTAAAAGCTAAAATTTAAAAGCTCCTAAAAACTCTAGAAAATTCGTTGCACCGTCTCACCAAGACACATGCCATAACATATAAGCTCTTTGAAAAAATGTGCATAAAATGAATTCAGTACAATTGATTTTTGTTTCAATGGAGCCCCCTAACCCAACTTTAACCTGTCAATTCACCCTGAACCAACATAAGAGGTGATATCATAATTTTTACATCTGGCGACAATATCCTACAAAGAGAATAATCAAAGAGAAGGATAAAGGAGATGAAAGAGGCTGATACTTTAATCTCTATATATATTAAAAAGAGTAACTTGATGACATCACCTTCAACAATCGAAGTCATTCATTGTGTTTCCTTGATTAATTTCAACCATTGGATCATTTTGATGATGTCATCATAAAATAAAATAAAATTAATATTAACTAAATTAAGTTGACTGCGTTAGGAAAGTTGAAAACTTATTAATGGTGACTAAAATTTTTAATTGGAATGTATTGAAGTGAAATAAATATCATCATAATTGTCAAAAACATAAATATGGTTCCTTCATTTTTAAAATCAAGTAATTTGTATATACCTTTCTTAATTATAGAATTTTTGAAATCAAAGAACTCGAAATAGTATGATTTGAATCATAGTATTAATTACTTCATCACTTCCAAAATCATTGTTAAACATTATGTATAAGTATAATCCCATTCAATTGTTATTACAATTTGCTGAAATCTAGACTTTGCAGCATCACATTTGGATACCAGCTTCATAAGGTTAGCAATTTTTTTTGATTTACTAATTAATTTCTTACATCTAATTATAATTTATGTTTTCAGTATATGTATCAATGGATTATTAGTGGGTTTTTGGTAAATGGATTTTCTATTCTCTGTGTGTGTGTGTTTGGATTGGTTCTATGTTTGCATTGGATGAAGTAAAATTCAGTTTAATTAGTTCTGTGTTAATTGTATTTGATTATGTTTAGATTGGAAGAAAAAATAACTAAAGAAATGTAAAAATGGAGTACTTGCCCGAAGGGTTTAGTGTCAACATATGTTATTTCTTCAAAATGACTTATTTAGGCTTGTTGTAAAAAGTATTTCTAATTGGAATGATTCGTATATTCTTTAATATATGTGTGTGTCTGTGTCTCTCAATCAGCATGTGTATTTTTGTCTAAAGGTTAAAAAAGGAAAAAGTAAATTTGATATTGTCGTATTATACATACTTGTTGTAAAATGACATACCTGTTTGGAACTGATTCGGTGTTTGTATTTGATGATGTAAAATTCAGTTTAATTAATTCTATGTTTGGATTTGATTCTGTGTTTGATCGAATGAAAATAGAAAAAAAAAAAAAAAAAAGTAAAAGTGGAGTACCTTCCCGAATTGTTATATTACTTCTTCAAAATGACTTATTTGCCCTTGCAGTAAAACTACTTTTTTGGAAATAATTCATATATTTCTTTAATATATGTTTTTGTCTGTGTTTCTCAATCATCATATGCTTTTTTGTACAAAGGTAATGTATTTTTATTATTGCCTTATTATACATACTTGCTGTAAAATAATTTGTTTACATCAAAATGATAATGCAAGTGTTATTATCATCCAATGTATGCCAAAGCTCAAAACTTAGGGTGGTGAGAATATTTTTTTATTATGAATGTCCATGTCATTATATTAATATTTTATTTATAAGATAAATTAATTTATAACTTTAATTGTTATCTCCATGTAGGCCTCAAGTCGGTAATTGTTTGTCTTTTATCATTAATTAATACTTAATGTTTATTTTTCTTTATTCTTAATCATTATTTATTTATATTGTTTAACTTCTTCATTTTTTTTCTTATATATAGTATTGTTGATATGGATTTAAATGTTAAGTCTTCCATTAGTACTATCCAGCTTAACACCCAAACTGTTGTGGCCAAGGCAGAGGATTACTATCACCGTTTTTCAATCAAGAACATTGATGATATTCCAGATTACAATGAGGTATACTTAACAATATTAATATTTTTCCATTAAATTTATTAATTTATAGAGCATAACAAAATTAATAATATATATATATATATATATATATATATATATATATATATATATATATATATATATATATATATATATATATATTTATGGAGCAATCCCAACACCTTTGTTTTGTTAAGTTATTATTATTAACATCAGAGGTCTAAATCATGTGGTTAATAGTTATATATGTGTTCCTTTTTCTTTAGACTGGGATTCAATCCAGCTCCAGTTACATATTTGTAAGAGAAAGGGCTTTTCTTATTTGTAGATCAAAAGCGGCCATTCACCACGACCTCACAACACGCAGAACTATACAACTATCATGCTTCCCCACAGAAACCCCAAACCAATGTTGCCACTACGATTGATAGGTTTAAAAGTTTCTTGAGACTTATTTACGATTCCTTGAAGAGGTTTAAAGATTCTTTTGAGATCTAGATTTATATTTTTATGTTCTTCTAAGTATATTTGTAATTGTTTTCGTTTATTAATTATTTGTATATGTTGAAAATGGTTGTATCAATTTCATCCTACCTTGTCATTCGCTTAGCTACCAGATAATATGATTTTGACATCCTGTCTGTTATAGCTAAGGTAGCTGTTGATTTCATGATATATATATCTGCCAATTATTTCTTCAAATCAATCCACTCTTTTCTTTGCTATAGTTGTTAAAACCTTTATATATATATTTTTTCATTGAAGGTACCTTAGAACTACAAATAGTGATATGCAAGAAATTGAAGGGTAAAATCAATCCTTTTAAGATATAAATTATAACTTCTTTTGTGTCTTATTGTAGAGGAGAGTGATATTTCTTACACACCTGATGAAAGTGTGGTTAGTAATTGGGAAAAAAACATAGTACACTACAAGCAATTCTTGTTGTTTGTTCCCTAGGGGACGAGGTTTGAGTATATATGTTTTTTTTTTATTATTTCTGTAAATTGATTTGTGGGATTATGTTACAATGTTTATTGATTTTCAGGTTATAGTTCCAACCATTTTGGGTATCTTACCCTGAATTTATGATAAAATCAACTGCCGCTTAATGGATATATTATCAATTTTCAAATATAACTACTTCTGCAACAATCATTCAAGAGTTCGTGTTTAATTGATTCAGGAATACAGTTGAAGGATATTCTATGGAAGAATCGACTTCTCAAAATTACTCATTGACAACTTGAAGGGACTGATAGTGAGAGGATTCCCAATTCCTTATTCCCCTAATTTCATACTTGACATTGGTGTTTAATTGTTGTTAATTTAGTGTTGATTTCTTTGGTTGTTATTTTTTTAAACCTTCCACTTGTGGCTATAATTGTATGTATTTTCATATAAACGGAAACTGAAAATGGAACTTGCTAATATAACATTATTTGTTGCTAATTGATATCACCTCCTACAATATCTTGGCCTCCTACCATCCATAATTAACCATTTCTACTAACAAAATCATGGAAAAATATATATTTCTGACCTTGTACTCTACTATTAGACAGTTTATGATGGTAATATTATATCATTGTACTTTTAAACAGACAAAACTTCACATTTTTTGTTCATTTTAAAGTTTTTTTTAATGAGTTAAAGCTAACCCTAAGCTTACTCATTATTTTACTTTTTAGATCATGCATCATTCTGGGTACATGTGATGGCTATGTGGGATGGCTCTTGAGGTTTTTGAAGACCAAGAGTATGCTGATCATCAAATAAAAATGTAGGTGAAACGAATTCCAATTATTTATGAGATTACATAGTCTTTTGATTTATTTGAATAATATGATATCAAAAAATAGAAAATTGATTTTAAAGATTTAAAGGATATGAGAATCTGGTTCGAAGTTAAAAGGGTAATGCTTTGATGTTGGTTAGGAACTTTTTTGCTGAAAATGACATTTTGGTCAAAAATGATATATACAAACAGATATAGAATCAATAATAAATACTTGGAAGTAATATTTTCTTGGATAATTTTTAGGTTCATAATATATTGATTATTTTTATTATAACTTTGTACTTAGGAGATTATTATCTTCAACTTGTGTGTATGTTGTAGAATTACTAATGAAAAGTGTTAACTCTCATTGATGTGCAGACACATTAGATTTCCAAAGTCAGTTTTTCAATTTATATTCATCAAGCCCAAGTTTGAAACCTAAAATGGAAAGAAGGTAATGTGTCAATGTCATAAAAAGTAGGACACTCGCTACTAAATGGTGGTTCCACAAAGTTATTAACTAAACAAAAGTAATATATGTATGATGTGTAGTTGTTAAAATCCCTCTAACACACATGGCAATAATTTGGGTTAGTTTTGAACCATTTAGAGAGCGGTCAAGTACATGGCAAGCATTTGGTGGTGGATATATTTGTTGGTAATACTATGAACCAATTAAAGTGGAATGAAAGACTTATGCTATAATTCATTTGACTTTGATGAAATATGAAAGTTCATTTTTTGAAATAATTTGTTTGTTCTTTTTTATATTTTCACCTTTTAAAAATCAGGTATCCAAGAAGATTTGTTCTTTGAACAATTAAAAAAAAGTGTATATTGGTTTTAAACATAACATAAAACATTAAAATGGAAAATTGATACTTTGAAAATTCATTTTTAAACAGTCAAAATTAATATATCGGTATGTTTATGTAAAGATTAACTGTGGAAAGGCCGCAAGGAACTACCTCGCGCCTAAAGGAAACTAATTGCTACGTTAAAACTATATGTCGAAACACACTATTTGCAGCACACTAACATATTTTTATCGTTAACCCAAAACAACAATGTACTTACATTTTAATACAAAACAGCGACATACTTTTATTCTAAGCTTAAAACTCCAACGTATTTTTTTTTAGTTCAAATTAAGCAATAACAAAATTTTATTTTAACCTAAAGTGTAACTTATTCTTAATTTTTAACCCAAAAATAACAAACTTTTTTTAACCCAAAGAGTAATCATCAACTCCTGCTTTCATGATCTAAATTTATGCTTTTTGAAATTTAAAAAATAAAAAATATAATATATTTATTTTCTTAAAATATGTAAATATTATAATAATTTTTTTTGATAAATACACTTAAGGACCAGTCTAGGCATTGATTAGTTGTTTTCTCACGGTCCACCGCCTTGACTAATTAACGGTCTCCTCCTAGGCGTCGATTTATCCGTTACCCATCTGTTGTAACAAACAAGTAAATAAATAAATAAATCATAATTATACTGAAAAAACGAAAATTTAATCGGGTTGTAATCAATAATGCACATTTATATAAAAAAGAGCAATGTACATTTATTTTTAATCCGTAACAATATTCTTTTTTTAAAACAAAAACATATTAACATACTTCTAACAACAAATAAAAATGGACATTTCATAATGACAAATAAGCACTGAAAGGAAATGATTCTTCAGAAAATAATTTGTGTTCCTGGAAATATAATATGTTTCCGAATAGAAATAATTTCGAAACTAACTATTTGTATGACTAACTTTATATGGTATTATTTAGAGGGATATCATATGTCAATACAAAAATATTAGTGAAATTGATGAAAAATCAACGAGGGTGAAATGTATACATTAAATATGGTATATAAAAAGTGTTGCACGATTAATAATGTATAATCAATTATGTGTTCGTACATATTTGTATACAATCAAAACTCTTTATTTTTTATTGTTACCGATTTTGTATTTGCTATAGTATAACTCTTATTGACAATTATTTAGATGTAGTAAACTATTTGCACAAAGAAAACTAATCGTCTGAAGAAACTAATTGTTGAAAAAAAAACTATATGTATCTATCGCTTGATGCGGGTAAACGTCTACTATATATATATATATATATATATATATATATATATATATATATATATATATATATATATATATATATATATATATATATATATATAAGCATCATAACAATAGTAATCTTTTAATGTCTTTTGGTTTTTACTTGGGACGAAGCCTAGGCTTTCTCCTATTAACTTAATTAAACAATGGGCTTAAATTCTTAAAAATAAATAAATAAATAAAATAAAAAAATAAACGTAAAAGTAATTGAAGTTTGGGTTGAAACCGTATGGAACCGAAATTTTCGGTCTATAAACGTAAAAAATAAGGATGTTGGATGGGATGGGCATCTAGGTGATGAAGCTTATTCTTTTTGAGTTGGAAGGACCTGAGACAGGTATTGTTTTCAAGAAGGTATCATTATCAATCAATGTTCCTGATAATATGAACATTATGGAACCTCTTTAATTTTCTAAAAAAACAATCTTCCACTCCACTTTAATATGTTATGTTACATTGTTGAAATCATATTGTTATATATCGATCCCATTGTTCTTAGTTTTTTTCGGTTGGTTTTGTTTGTTTAAGGGATCAGGTTCAGATTTGGAATGAGATTCCGATTCCAATTCCGATTACCATGATCCTCATACAAAATCTATAGCTATAGATGAAGCAAATGCAAGAGTGCAAGAAGAGGGAGAAAATGAAGTATAGTTTAACATCAAATAACACCCTGGCGAGTTTCATTGCCAAATGCCAACACGGGAGGTTGTCATTTCTGGTTAAATGACATCTTATGTTGCAATTACTTGGGTAGTGTTTGGTGCATGATAGAATGAGGAAGGAATAGAATGATTCATTCTATTGGAATGAAAAAAAAAATTGTTTGTTTTCCTTTAATATTATTATATTTTTAGTAGTTAAATGTATTGTTGCGTGTTTCCTTAAAACACCAATATTATTTGCTACTACATACTCACAAACACAATGATCAACCACACACTACATATCACTATACCACATACATAACCGATAAACAAAAAAGTAAAACTCTGGTTTTAACCGAACCCCACGGAGCGGGATTTCACTGCACCTAGTTATTATTAATATAAACAACTTTTACAAAAATACAGCATCAAAATATATTTATTGTAGCAAAATATATTCTTTGGTTTTATGATAAAAACAAAAATAAAATTGTTATTAATAATAAAAAAAAAATATACAAGTCGACTCCTACAGCATTGAAAGTGTCTGCTCTTTTTTCATGAAGGCCTGCAGCCGTTTAAGAGAAAAACAACGGTCCATCGATGTTAGACTAATCGCGACCTTACTGACAAAAACGAGTTGACTTACATGTTTTGATTTTAAATATTTTATTAGGGTTTATCATTTATTACAATATTTTATTTTACATTGATATATATAATATTATTTAGTTTAAATGGCTCTAAACTATTTTTTCAATAAAATAATTTACAAACATATAATATCCATAGTATATATACCCATGCACCCTTTATATCTTCCATAACCAAATTCCTGAAAATCTCCATGAAAAACAATACATTCATGAACAAACTAGAAGGGAAGGTGGCAATAATCACTGGCGGAGCAAGTGGTATCGGAGAAGCCACCGCCCATCTGTTCGCCAAACACGGTGCACGTGCGGTGGTGATAGCTGACATCCAAGACGAACTTGGAAAAAATCTATCTTCTACCATCGGCTTACACCGCTGCACCTACATCCACTGTGACGTTTCCGATGAAGCCCAAGTGAAGTCACTGGTGGACTCCACGGTGGCGATCTATGGTCAGCTTGATGTCATGTTTAGCAACGCCGGAATCATAAGTAAATCAAACCAGACCATCGTCGACCTCGACATGGATCAATTTGAGGACCTGTTTTCAGTTAATGTCCGTGGGATGGCGGTTTGCCTGAAGCATGCCGGACGTTCAATGGTGGAGAAGAAGGTGAAAGGAGTCATTATTTGCTCCGGTAGTGTTCTGGGAAGGCTAGCGGTGGCGCAACATACTGATTATTGTGTGTCGAAGCATGCGGTGGTTGCATTGATGAAATCGGCGAGCAAACAGCTGGGGGAGCATGGGATCCGAGTGAATTCAGTGTCGCCGTCTGTGGTGGCGACTCCGTTGATGTGCAACATGCTTGAGAAGGAGGCGGCGGAAGTGGAGAAGTATGTTGAACCGTTCACTAGCTTGAAAGGTGTGGTGTTGAAGGCGGAGGACGTTGCAGAGGCGGTGTTGTTCTTGGCTTCTGAGTCTGGTTTTATTACTGGCCATGATCTGGCCGTTGACGGTGGTTTTACTGGTTGATTTGCTTTTGATGATCTTGTAACTTCAACGGATCGAGGAGATCAACTTAATAATTAGCTTCAATTTAATACAAAAAATTTGTTGAATGTTTTTTTTTTATGTCTATTATAAGTGGAGGCGTTACATTAAAACTAAATTAAAACTAATTTATTAAGGATATGAATCAATAATAATAATAATAAAAACTGCACTTTTTAAAAAAAAAATTAAAAATCAATAAAATAAAAAAAAAACTGAAATATTTAAAAAATACTATAATTTTTAACCAAAAATCAACGTTTTTGGTACATTTATGTATATTTTTACAAATGCATATATGTATATTTCAAAAACTATAATATTTGTAAGGAAATTAAAAGAAAACACATTTTATTTACTAATCTATAAACACAATAAAATAAGTGTCTTATTTGATACAATATAAAATATAAAAAACAAAAATATGCAACAAATAGACCTATATAAGGGTTCCTATAAAATAAGGTAGACAAGTGGGTTTACGATGGATGTTGTCATGGTAGGTACCGGCATCAATGTAATTAAGGGAACATGAGTATGATGGTGCTTCATAACCGTGGTGGTCAATGTAGTTTTATCAGTAGGATATGGGAAACAATAGTTTAGGGTTACATGTAAAGTTCATTGTCGATGAATGAAAATAAGGAGGAGAAAAAGAGACACGAGAAAAGAAAGAAAAGTAAACAAGGTGAAAAATGATAGGGTTGGGGTGGGGTAAGACTCTAAGGGTGTTGTTTGATTTTCTGAAGCAAAAATTTATGAAGTTTGCGGACCACCTCTGAAACCCTCTGTAGTAGAAGAGATGGACCAAACGACTGCAGAGTGTAATCAGAAGCGTATTTGTTTTTTTTAACATCTGCATACTGTTGCAGATATTAAAAAATTAAAATAAACTAATTTATAAACCGAAAATAGTATTTTAATATGTAAAATTTAACAATGTATAACATTTCAACAAGAATTAATGATATTTCAATAAAAGTAATGATATTTCAACAAAAAAATGATATTTTAGTAAGAAATAATGATATTTCGTTAAGAAATTATCATTATTGAATATAAAAAACGAAAAAAAAAATTAACTAGAATAAACAAAAAAAAAATGAAAAAAAAAAAGTGAAATAAAATTTCAATAACATATAATCAAAATTACAACAAGAAAAAAAATGTTGGAAGAGGTACAAGTGCTGCGCCAAACAGGGCACGCGCAGAGGTTTTTACTCCGAAGACTTCTAAAAAACAAACAGCTACAAGATGAAAAGTATTGCGCGTGTACTGCACCGCGCAGCAATAAAAGGTTTGAAGAGTTTTTTCCAAAAAACAAACGCACCTAAATATATAATATAAACAAAAACTTTAATAAAATGAAAAATGACAAAAATAAAAAAAATAAAGGATATATTGATATTTTACAAACATTTAACATATCATTTTAATGAAGTTAGCCATAAGGACATATGGTGCAAAATTTCAAAACCAAAAGGTCCATCCATGCTAAAAAGTTCTTCATAAAAAATGATAAAAATCAAATAAAGTAAGACTCTAATTATTATTACAAAAATATGGAATATCTAAAAGTTATAAATATGAAATATTTTCAACAGAGAAGAAGCCTTGCAACTCGCGCAAAAATGAAATTCGTTTAATCAACTTCCACACCATGAAACATCCCTTCGTTTGCTCTTCTCAGGGGCTTTCTCTCTCTAGATTCGCTCTCAAATTCACACTCGCTTCTTTCAATTTCTTCATCAATAGTGAAAGGAATCGGATGCCATTAACGATGAGTTTTCAATTTGTTTCTTATATTAATCCAACATTTCGAGAAACAAATCTCATCTTCGTGGCGCTTAATTTTGTTAGTGTTGCTTGTTTCTCAAATAATCTAGAGAGAGAGAGAGAGAGAGAGAGAGAGAGAGAGAGAGAGAGAGAGATAAAGTTTAGTTGAAAATTCAATTGAAATTTATCAGAATGAGTTCATCATCAGCTCAATACGATCTATCATTTAAGATCTTGTTGATCGGAGATTCTGGTGTCGGAAAAAGTAGTCTTCTCCTCAGTTTCGTTTCCAATTCTCTCGAGGATATTTCCCCTACTATTGGTAACTTAACTTCACCTTAATTTTACTAAATTGATCGATTCAATTTTCTACGCATTTTGTAAATCGAGAATTGATGCAAAATTTATGTATTGTTCCTATTTTATATGTTTATATGCTAGATATTTTGTATATCTACTAATAATATTTCATATTCGAACTTCTGAAATGCGTATTTACAACTATCGCATATCAAACAGTGTAGCAATTTGTAAATAAAAGTTTATCTATATTCACAACCTGTTCTAGCTTCTACTTAATTTCCACCATATCATTGACCAGGGGTTGACTTCAAAATCAAGCAGCTTACAGTTGGTGGAAAGAGATTAAAGCTTACAATTTGGGACACTGGTAAGTAAGGATCTCGCAAATGTGATTTTATTAATCTCATTCACACAATTTAGTTAATGTAAAAACAGTATTTGTTTATACAATAGTTACATTAGATAAAATCCTTTCAGAATAATTGTTGTTCATATTTGACTTGATGTTGTTTATTGCAGCTGGACAAGAAAGGTTTAGGACATTAACAAGCTCTTACTACAGAAGTGCTCAAGGCATAATTCTTGGTAACCATGGCTAAAAATCTACCTGATTATAGCATTTTACTTTAAATTATTTTTTTACTTTCAAGAATTTACCTAATTATAAAAGTAAAAATTGATTTGTTTTTCACAGTATATGATGTTACAAGGAGAGATACATTCACAAGCTTGTTAGACATTTGGGCTAAAGAAGTTGAGCGTTACTCCACTAATCAAGATTGTGTCAAGATGCTCATTGGAAATAAAGTTGATAAAGTAAGTTGAAGAAAATTAAAAATGAAGTGCAAAAAACAAGTTTTAAATACTTTATCTTGATCTTACACATGTTTTAAATGTGATTTTAGGATTCAGAAAGATTTGTAAGCAAGGAAGAAGGTGTTGCTCTTGCGAAAGAACTTGGATGTTTATTTTATGAGTGTAGTGCAACAACTCTAGAAAATGTACACAAATGCTTTGAGGAGATTGCATTGAAGGTAAAATTGAACCTTTAATTTTTAATATTTGTAATATAAAATCTAAATATGTTATTTTTCATATTTTTTTTGTACAAATAATATACATAACTTATAGGGAAATCTATAGAAAAATCACAAACTTTTAAGAAAAGTTTCAATAAAGCTTTCAAAGTTTTTTTTTTTACAAAAAAGTTTCATTATTTTGAAAAAATCATATAATCTCTCGTTAGCTGGTCAAATATAAAAAATGATTTTATCGTTAATTTGGGCAAAATGTTAAATAATCGGCACTTTTCTGTTCATAACAAGACTTTTAGGATTTTATTGAAATTTTTCCCAAAAGTTTGAGACTTTTCTGTAGATTTCTTTAACTTATATTGTTTATAAAAAATGCTGATCAAAAGAGCAAATTTTAGAAAAACCTAATACTTTTTTTTTTTTTTGCGAGAAAACCATTTGTAATTTGATTTTTTTTTTTTCCCACTTAAGCCATTATGACGTACAAAAATCAGTTGGAGGGAAATTATTGTAAACATTTATAAACTGTTAAACCCATTTAGTATATAAAATTGTAAAAGTGGGTTACATAAAAAAAAATATCCGTAATTTCGAAAACAGTTTTATATTTATTGTTGACTTTTCTTGACCATTTTGTTTTGTTATCCAAGATAATGGAAGTTCCTAGTCTTGTTGAAGAAGGGTCTACAATAGTGACAAAAAATTTACTAAAGCCCAAGTCTGAAGATCAAACAACAACTATGGACAGCTGTTGCTCATAAAAAGAAAAATAAACTTAAGAGAAAAATGTCAAAAAACTATAAGTTGTTTTTTTCTTTTTATTTTAGTTTGCGTGTGTTGTTGTAAAAGAAAAAGTAGATTGATGATGATTTAGAGGTAGTGAAAGGTTGTTTACTTGTTCTTGTTTGTTATGTTGTTATTTAAAACCTTGATTTTTTTATGTGTAATTATTTGAAAATGCATGTTTGGTAAGAGGAAGAAACTTTTGTGGGTTTATATATTTATTCCCTTGAAAAACCTTCAAAAGTTTTAGTGGATCAAAGAAACGGATCAAGTCCACATACGTGTCTAGCTTAACATTAGCCAACATTGCGAGCACTAGGGTTTCTAGGGGCACGTTTTATGCCTTCTGGGGTTTCGATGTATTACTTTCTCACGAAAAAATCAAAGCTCTCTCACTCTATTACAACACCAAGTATCCCCATAAAGATAAAAACAACTACAAGCATAAATTCTTCACAATCTGCACACAAACATAGCTAGACACTAGGGCCGAAAGCTTATAACAATACAAATAACATGAAATATTTTTACATCACGTGTCTTTTAAGTCTTAGAAAACTATATATAAACAAAAAATTTTGCATCAACTTCCCTTCGAAGTATAAAAGCAATATTTGATCTAGAACACAATAACACAAGTACTAGACATTTGTGGTGTAAACAAGTTACCGAAATGATCATGTATACAAATAAAATATAATAAAATATTTTATTAATTATTGAAAACTTAAGGCTTTTGTTATATACTATGCCTGTTTTATATTAATAAAAACATTCACATAGAATATTATAATAAGCATTTACATGAAGTTTGGTTCAAATGCAAATTGAAAATGGGAGATAAGAGGAGGGGTGTACATCTAATATCCCGCATTGCTGATGAGATGAAAATTTGAAAAAGATAAGTGGAAACTAGCTCCACAATATCATTCTGAATGAACCTTACATTAAAATGCACCCCCCCCCCCCCCCCCCCCCCCCCCCCCCCTAATAGCAACTTAACCCTAAACTTACAAATACTTTTCAAGATAGGTTGAAAAATCAAAAGTAGAGTAAATTATAGAAATGTTCCATGTGGTTTGATTGAAGTAGTTTGGATTTCTAAGTTTAAAATTTGATAGGTTATATATATATATAATTTATGAATATTGCATTTCAAATCTTTGTTTCATATAAAAATACGAAATTACCTTTTTCTTCTTTTATCTTTTTCTTTTAACAATTTATTATTATTATTATTATTATTATTATTATTATTATTATTATCTAAATTGTTGTTTTTTTAATTTTATTTTAATAGAGTTAATATAGATTATTTATAAAATTATGTTTATTTTTTAATCAATTATCTAAATTATATAAAATATTATTATTATTATTATTATTCTTTATTATTTATTTATTTATTTATTTATTTACTGCTTTATTTATTTATATTTTTTTTTGGTGTAAAAATCTTTTAATATTTTATAGTTTTATTTTATTCTATTATATAATATTAATTTTTTGACGTTTTATTCGTTTAAATTATATAATGATTTTTTTTTTCAAATAAACAAATTAAAACAATAACTCATATAACTATCAATCTTCCAATAAAATTATTTAATGTTTTTTTTCTTTTTCTAATAAACGGATCGTGTTCGGGTTAGTAATTGTGTTCACGAGTCAACCCGTCAAATATAGGTTGACGGGTTGACTCGTGAACACAATTACTAACCCGAACACGACCCGTTTATTTGGCCGGTTAGCAGGTTGACCGGTTGATGGAATATCAACCCAAACCCAATTATTTTCGTGTTGGGTTCGTATCATGTGACGGATCTTGTCGAAAATTGCAGTCCCTAGATAACATGAGTTGATTCCTTTCCGATTACTCAGTAAAAAAATGAGGTTTCTTGATGCCATTATTATAACGACTTTGTGGTGTTTTGGTATTATCGTATTCTATTGTATTTATTGATAAAAAGACGAGAAAGGTGGTGATTTTAGATTATAAGTTTAGTTCTTCGTTTAATTGGTGTTGGATTAGGAATTTGAATTTTGTGATTCACTTGGGGTAATGGGCTAAAAGACCTTTGAATTGTATTATGCTGTAATGGTTTTTTTACTAGCTATCTGCTAGTTGGTTTTAATATATGAAGCATTAAACTCTTAAAATAAATAAAATTATGTCCGTGTGTATTTTGGTTTCTTTGGAATTATAGCTTCGGTGTAATATTTCACTTTGAACATATGTTTTGTTTCTTTTTAACCATAAGTTGTAATATTTGAACTAATATTTTAGTTTTCTTTCATTTTTTGCTTGTTATGCCTCTTATATTATATATGATTTTTATTTTTATTTTTATTTTATTATCATCTTTTTATGGGATAGGATATTAACTTATTTTTATACTTTTTCTTATAAAATCATCAATGAATATTTTAATCTCAATAACCAGAATAGTTGAAATGCTAAATTAAAATTTTGGATGAATGAGAAATCCTTCCAAATTTGGTGGGAAGGTTTGAAAATGAAAGGTTCCTTCAAATTCCAAATATGAAGAGAATTTGGTTTTTACAGAAGTCATTAGAGATGATGTTAGGCATGATCGTGCTCCACTCCAACTTAATGCGCCTACATACCGCATGATGTGATTTCATTCTTTTTTCTCAATGCCTTTTTATGATAGAGACTTACAATCATCGCTGGTCCAAATGCATATGGGTCCGGACAAAAAGAAAAAAATATCATTAAAAACAAATATAATGAAGATTCAAAAAAAATATCATTTATTTTTTACTATAAACGCGTTCAATTAACTATAACAAGCAAGTCAAATTGTTTATCTTTTGAGTTAGTTTGACTTTAAACCAACTTGTGGCCTTAAAAATCATTTATGTAGTAATATATATATATATATATATATATATATATATATATATATATATATATATATATATATATATATATATAATTTGAGCCCCTGAAGACATGGGCCTGCTGCGATCGTCTGGGTTTCTTACCGTTTGAACCGGCCACAATAAGAAGATTGTTTTATTAAAATTAATGTGTTTTATAAGAAATAATGGTTTTTTTTTTTTTTTTGTTGAAATGTGGCTCAAAAGTTGGAAAGGTGGTTAAATTTGGTATAAATGTGTTATCTTAGTGTGGAAAAAGCGAAAATAAATTGGTATAGACTTTAGCTGGAACTATTAGGCGTGATTTGAATGGAATCTTCTGGGCATATGTAATGTGGGCCTTTATGCGGCCCTATAGAAGGTTTATTCACTTTACTATATTGGCGTTTTGGTGTTTTGATACCGCTTTTTCACTTGTACTTTTAGAGTGAGATAACAATGCATGTTATCAAAAGGTGTTTAGCGTTTTTAAGAAAAAAAAGTAATGTCATCATTCCACAAGTGTTATTATAGAATAAAAATGTTATTATTTTGGTTTATCAAAGTTGAAAAAATATTATATATTATATATTTTATAAATACGTTTATTAACATATAATATTTATTTGGAAAAAGACAAATTATGTAAAAGAAATGGGTAATCAATTTTTGCAATGCTTATCGTAAAGTGGGACATGATGTTAGTACTTGTTTTTGAAAAACATGGTGTGGATGTATTCCTTTGGCCCTTTAGGTTCAAACAATTTTTCAAGTGGAAAGAAACCCCAATAGTTAGGGATCGTTCACAAGATGGTCAATGGGGTTGGGAGTAGTCTCATAAGCTTAGTTAGGGTGTATAAATTTCACATTTCATTGTGCTTAGGTCTTTTGTTGAGGGGACATGGTTAGGAATGTGTTGGGACAAGTGGTAGTGGGATTTAGTTAATGATGGCAACTTTACTATCAAGAGCATTAGATTTCAAATCGCGCCGAAAATACTACAATCTCGTCGAAAAACTTTGCTAAATCGAAAACAAAGATATTTCAGCAAGAAGTAGAGCCGCAAATTAGTAAATTGTGTTGAGATTATCTAATGTACTTGGAATGCATGACTTTCATGAGTAAATTGTTGGTTCCAAGTGTCAATTATGAGCGAAAGAAGAATAGATTTGTATTGAATAATTTTATCACAAAAAAATGCCAACAAGTGCATACGAGATCCAACAAAGGCCTAAACACTGAGAGATTGATATTGCCACTTCTATCTCACGGGAGGAGTTCTTTCTAATTATTATTTTTTTTTTTAATAAACAACAATGACATTGTATCATTTAAGTATGTGGTACGAGATCAATTATGTTAGATTAATAATTTCATAATTAAACGGATATTTTGTCATTTAAGTGTGTGGTAGGAGATCAATTATGCTAGATTAATAATTTGATAATTAAATACCAAAGAAAAATGCTAGAAAAAGAATTAAAAAGTAAGCTAAATGAAATTTTATTCTAGATTTCAAAATTTTCTTTTAACTAAAATGCAAAGAATCCTAAGGTTCTATTCATTAGATATGTTATAGCATATATGTGACTTTCTAGTTTTAGTGGAATAATGAAACAAAAATGTAAATGAAATATCCTAAAAATACAGCCCACAAATTTTGTTTTGAAAATTATTATAAACCCATAAGTCATACATAATCATAAGAAAACCATGTCTCATGTATCTCAAAACATCATATCAAATACGGTGACAAAAACATATGATTAATATATCAGGGTAAACTCCCAGGACAAAAAGACTATGGTGTGTGTCATGCTATCATCACGAGCCCTTCCCTTTGCTAGCTGAAGTACCTGAAACAAAAACTGAAACTGTAAGCATGAAGCTTAGTGAGCTCCCCCAAACTACCACATACCGTACACATATTATATAACAAATAACATAACTCTTGGACCACTCCCAACTACATCGGGACAAATCTCGACATCAACTTACACGACATTGGACACCTGCCCGACTTCGAGCTCACCCTGGCATCCGATCGCATCGGGCATCAGGCTCACCTCGACATCGGGCTTACCCCGGCACATACACAGCATAACATATATCATAAACACATAACATAATCACATAATCTGCATCGGGCTTGCCCCGATATAAGACCGAAGCCCGAAACATATAACAAATAACATATAAACTAGCATACATCAGGCTTACCCTGACATCGGATCGAAGCCCGGAACACATACACATAACATACAACATGCATGAATCACAAATACATCAAGCATACATAACTACTTCTCGGGACCGCCCCGACATCAAATCGAAGTCTGGAAACACATAAACTGCATCGGGCTAACCCCAATATTGGGCTTACCTTGGCATATTATAACTAAATAAATGAGCCGACGTTGGTTCCTTAGACTCGTTCCTACTGGAGGAAAACTCACCTCACAATCTGCCTGCTGAAAACTCAGGCAATGGTAACTTTGTCTGCTGCTCCAACTACTCCCTGACTACTATGACCAAATAACCAATTAGTCAAAAACTGAGGATTCTTCTATAGGTAAAATGACTATTTTACCCCTTTGATCTAATTTGGACCATCACCTAGGCCCAATCCTTTCTAGCCCTTATAAACTCACTAAGGCCCATTAAGTCCCCAAATGGCCCAATTTTCTAAATTGGGCCCAACTTCTCAAATAGGCTTTCCTCTCAAGCCCAACTAATCCTTAGGCCTTTGACTGACTCCGGAAGGCCCAGAACGACCCACTACTGCTATGTCCAAGGCTTGACCTAAACCGAGGCCTAACGACATTAACCCCACTGACTGAGCGTACGTTGAGCGTACCTTTCTATACGCTGTACGTACTACTGAAATGGCTTGTATGTTGCGCGTACTATCGTGTACGCCCAACGTACTCTCCTGTTAAGACCTTTTCTCCAAAACTGCTTAATCCTTTAAGACACTACATCCAAACTAAAGATCTGAGTCCAATGCTTCGTCCTAACTCATAAAGTTGATCACTTGCTGGCTTGCAACCCATCAAATGAGCCCAACACTTAAAATGGTAATAAACTTTCATGGAAATGGATAGATCTCTTGCATGGCTACATAAAGCCTCAAATGTGATAACCCGAAATTCTATTCTGTACAAAAAATATCACTTTAATAGAAGCCAAAACAGTTGCAGTAAGTTTTCAGACTATTTAGTATAAGTTTGACTAATTCAGGATTTTCACTTAAAGAGATATCAGGAGAGAGGATGCACTAGGGTTTTGTGCAACTCTGTTATTTTAAAACTCTATGATATTAGAGTTCATTTCTTGAATAAAAATATTTTCTGCCAAAAATCCCAGGACTATATATATGATTCTTAACCAAATTATTTCATTAGTTACATTTCCAACTAGAGAAAAGCCATTTTCTCTCTCACGGATCTTCGGGTTTTCATCGCAAATCGTGAGTACCTTTCTCTAGTTGTATTATATAGCTTATTAAGTGCTTAATAACATAGAAATCATAACAAAACCACAAGATTTGAGAGTTTACCGCCCAAGAACACTTTGGGGAGTAAACTCTTTTATAAGGGTAAAATGATGCCTGGTCCTTCCCCCGTGATATGTAACTATCTTAGGCTTGTATGTTAGTGTTTATAAGGCTAGAAATCACCCATGAACACTAAGAGTATGGTGTTCACAGCCCAAGAAGTTCTTGGACCGTGAACTCCAAACTCAAGGGCCAAAGAGTGCCTTAATCACTCCTAAAGCCTTGGAACAATAGCCTTGATTTACTCCTAGTTATTTAGGGACATTAAATCATCAAATGCCCATCCCAAAGAGAGATTACGGTCGTAATCTCTTATGGTTATGGTCTTTGGGCCGTGAACATCAAAAAGGGGTACCAAAGTGTGCCTAAGGCCTTCATTAGCCTTAGATAATTGTCTAAAACCTATCCTAGATGAGTATGGGACTTGAAAACATAAAAACACGGCTTTCCATATGATTTTACGGCAGTAAACTCAAAAGGAATTGGCCTTGGGGCTGTAAACTCCTCAAAGGAGTGTATTAGTGCCCTAAACCCTTCCAAGAATTAATCCACCAAGTAGGAATGCTTCTAGGGATCATCTAGAACTTCAAAACACCAAATGACATTAAGATTAGGAGTTCACGGCCGTAAACTCAAGGGTTTACGACCGTAAACTCCTTGTGCGAGGTTTATTGGAGAGTAAACTCATGTATGTGGTCATTTGGAACCCTAAACTCACTAGCCGGGTCCTACAACAACTTAGATGTAATCATTAGGGCTAATAACACTTATTATAAGTGTTTAACATGTTCTAGGAGGTCTAAACAATTCCAATTAGTAGTTAAATCTAATTGGGTACACATATGTGTGATTATATGTTAACTAGGATCATAGCGTGTGTTCAAGACTTCACTTGACACCTAGCAATCCTACGTCTTCAGTACATCCGTACCACTCACTACAGGTGAGTTCATACCCCTTACTCAATGGTTTAAATGTTTTTAAATGCTTTTATGGGGGGGGGGGATACAAGTCAAATGCTTATAGTTATTACATCAATCACATGTGATTAATAACTACAAAACCAGTGATTTCCTTATTGTTCAAATTATTTATCAAATTGTTTTGCTTCAAACTGTTTTACAAGTTCTTATACTTATTAAATACATTTTCTTAAACTACTGTTTTACTTATTATCAAATTCATGTCTATGTATGTATAGTTATATAAGAAATGTTTAAAGGACTTAGGAAGGCTATCCACCCTATTTCCTTTTCGCGCTTGAGATGTGGTCTGGTGGGATATCGGGTACCCATTTGAAAGTTATTTAAATATTAGTTATATATATCATGTGTACATATATAGTCATAAAGGATCTTCCAGTTCATTCGGTACCCTTGGGTAGCAAGGGTATACTTCCATGTCATACGTACCAGTTACATTACTAGTAAGTTACCATAGGGGTAGCACAGGAGGATACAAATATTATTACTAGCACAATGAAACATATAATGAGTCAGTTCATTCATGAGTCAGTTCGAGTAGTACTCACAGTACATTACTATACATGCTAGATAGAGAGAACATACATTACAGCTAGTACACATAGTACATCACTATACATGCTAGATAGAGAGAACATACATTACAACTAGTACACACAGTACATCACTATACATGCTAGATAGAGAGAACATACATTACAACTAGCACACGTAGAACATTTCAGTACACATAGGCTAGACAAAGAAAGATTACACTTTCAGTTAGCACATTCATTACATATACATTTATGCAGTTATGTGAACCATTGAGCGGGTCATGGCACTTCCTGCCACGGCCGTTCTTGTATCCCGAATCTCCTTAGTTGGGGAGCGTATGAGTTTGCGTATAGATATATACTGGATTGACTATCCTACACCTTGCTGCTCGCTACAGTGGGACTTGCAAGTCTACGGGTGCCAAATGTCATTTCTTACGGCGTCCTACATTGTCGTTTTACTAGAGTCGGTAGCAGGATACAGGTCGATCACATGTTATTTGGAACACCTTTTGTTTTAAGGTAGTTAGTGCCACGGTAGTCACTTATTACAAATACTATGGTATGATAATATTTTCCCATTACATTCACTTCGTGAATATTCACACGATGCAAGGTAATGTAGTAACTATATTTTTGGTAAATGATAGTCAGAATTTGGAAAACACACACTGTAACAAGAGACACACGCACAGACTATAGATGCCTTGGTAGAAGGCTATAGTTAGTAGGAAACATAGGGTTTTCTAGGAGAGTTCAAACATTTTATAAAACATTGTACAAAACATCTTACGGAACATTTTACAAATGTTTTCATACAAACTCAGACATTAATATACTTATGAGCTCACCAGCATTAAGCTGATACTCGCTTTCCAAATAACTTGTATTCTCAGGTCACCACTAGACAGGTACAGGTGCCAGGCTTTTGAGAGGATGGAGTTCGTTCAAGACTCATCTTTTATTTTGATATGTATATTTTTGGTGTCTATATTTTTGACAGAACACACATGTATGAAATTATATTATTAATGCAATGGATGCTGTTGTTGCTTGTTTACTACTATTCATTGTTGTGATACTGTACATGACGTCCTCCGCCCCAGAATGTTTCCACTGTTCATGGTTTTAGGGTGTGACATCAAAAATGAAGTTGCACGAACAAGATCCATTCTTTGGACCTAAAAAGGCCCAAATCTACAAAAGCCTAGATCTAAGCTTTTAAGAGGAAAGATTGGAGCTTTATACCTCCTTTGGGTACCAAAAGATGAACTTGTTCCAGATGCTTGAGCTCAAGATACTCAAGTCTGTCTCCTCCTACTCCTCGTTACTTCTTGCAAGCCTTTCTTCACCAAAATGAACTCAAAAAGGTCAAGCACACAAAACAATGGAGTATAAGATGAACTAGGGTTTTCTAAGGGTGAGGGACTAGTGAGGATGCTAAAGGGGATGCTATAATTAGGTATTTATACGCCTTAAACTGTAAAAAATAGGGTTTGGTATCTGCCCGCATATGCTGGGCGTACCTCTTGGTACGCTGCGCATACGCCCCCGAGTCCCTCGAATCCAATGGCCACTACGCCCCATGTACATCGGGTTACGCCCGACGTATGGCTTATGGGCAGCCCAACTTCTTGGCCCATTTTCTAAAGTCCAATCCAAATGTGTCCATTGTCCAGGTGTTAGTTTAAAGCTAATATTAATTTACATAATTTAAATAATACCTCAAGAGATGGATGTTACAATTCTCCCCCACTTGAATCAGACTTCGTCCTCGAAGTATGCTACTGCTGAATTCGAAAACAACTCTGGTTAGTGCTCCCTCATCTCCTCCTCGGACTCTTAAGTCCACTCTGAACCTTTCCGGTGCTGCCACTACAACTTCACTAACTCGAATCTCTTATTTCTCAGCTCCTTCGTCTTGCGATCTAGGATTGCCACTGGCTTGTCAATGTAATTCAGGCTATCATCAACTTGAATGTCCTCCAAGGGTACAACTGCTGTCTCACCTACTAGGTACTTCCGTTGCTGAGAAAGATGGAAAGTGTTGTGGATCTGGATGAGCTCGGCTGGAAGATCCAATCGGTATGCCACCTTGCCCACCTGGGAAATGACCCTGAAAGGGACAATGTACCTGGGGCCCAGCTTGCCCTGCCTCCGAAACTGGATAACACCCTTCTAGGGTGACACTTTCAGGAGGACCATATCGCCTACCTGAAACTCCAAATCCGAACGTTGTTTGTCGGCGTAACTCTTCTGTTGACTCTGACCAGGCTGGAACTTGCTACGGACTTGCTGGATCCGCTAAGTCGTCTTGAGTACTACCTCCGTACTCCTCATGACCCTCTAACCGACCTCACCCTACCAGATTGGGGTCCTACACTTCCTCCCGTAAAGCATCTCGAAGGAGGCCGGTCTATAATGGAATGGTAGTTGTTTTTATATGAAAATTCCGTTAACGGTAGATACGTATCCTAACTGCCACCGAAATCTAACACACATGCTCAAAGCATGTCCTCAAGAGTCTGAATCATCCTCTCACTCTATTCGTCGGTCTGAGGGTGGAAAGCGATGTTGAAATGGAGACGAGTACCCATCTTGTCGTGAAACCACTTCCAAAATTTGGAAGTAAAACAGACATCTCGGTCTGAAACTATTTAGACATGCACTCCATGCCGTGCCACCACCTCTCGCACGTAGATATGGGCTGATTTCTCGGCCAAGATGATCTCCTAGATTGGTATAAAGTGGGCGCTCTTGGTCTACCGATCCACGATGACCCATATCGAATCGACTCCTCATGCGATATTGGGAAGCTTAGCGATAAAATCCATAGTTATGTCCTCCCGTTTCCACACAGGAATATCTAATGGCTGTATCTTTCCGTGAGGCCTTTGGTGCTCTGCATTAACCTTCTTGCAGGTCAGGAACCTCTCCACGTACCAAGCTACGTCCCGCTTCATGCAGGGCGACCAGTAATCGGTCGAAGATTTATGTACATCTTCTTCGCCCTCGGATGGATGGAGAACCTAGACTTGTGGGCCTCGTCCATCAATATCTTCCGTACCCCGCCCTAGTACGATACCCAATCCCTCCCATGTAGGGTCAACAATCCGTGGTTGTCACAGTCAAAAGAGGCCACCTGGCCTATGATCCTCTCACACTCACTCCACCTTCAGGCCCTCGACCTACGACTCTTGGATCTGCTCCAATAATAGAGTAATCACTGTCATCCTCATACAGATGTCTCGGATCGGGGCCGCTACCGTCTTGTGGCTTAGGGCATCAGCCACTACATTGGCCTTGCCCGGATGGTAAAGGATCTCACAATTGTAATCATTCACCACATCTAACCACCGACGCTGCCTCATGTTCAGTTTCGGCTGATCCATGAGGTACTTCAAACTTTGTGGTCCGTGTAAATGGTACACACATATCCCGTAGAGGTAACGCTGCCAAATCTTGAGGGCGAACATCACAACCCCTAGCTCTAAATCACGTGTTGGATTCTTAGCCTCGTGAGGCTTCAGCTGCCTCGAAGCATAAGCTATCACGTGACCCCGCTACATCAACACTGCTCCCATACCTATGATCGAAGCATCACAATAGACTACGAAATCATCTACTCCCTCCGGCAGGGTAAGAATTGACGCCTCACACAATCGTTGCCTGAGCATCTCAAAGGTTGTCTGCTGCTTAGGACTCCAGTGAAAAACCACCGACTTCTTGGTCATTCGGGTCAACAGAACTGCTATCTTGGAGAAGTCCTAGATAATTCTCCTGTAATACGCTACCAGACCCAGGAAGCTCCGAATCTTAGTTGGAGACCTCGGAGTCTCCCACTGCATCACAGCCTCTATCTTGGTCAGATCTACCAAAATACCCTTCTGGTTGACAAGGTGCCCAAGGAACCGCACCTTATGCAACCAAAAGTCAAACTTGGAGTACTTCGCGTAATGTCTCTCCCTCCTCAGTGTGTCCAACACATCTCTTAGGTGCTCCTCATGCTAGTAACATCCCATTTAAAATAAAATAATGAAATAATAAACCCGTAACCCCGAGAAGTAATTTATTATTATTTTACATTATTAGAGTCCAAAAATTTAATAATAATTATTGGAATGTTAGTTTCGGGGGTTAAAGAATAATATTGGACTTAATTGGAAAGGATCTTGATTGGATGGGGCTAAAATGGTATATTACGTACCTAAGTTGAAATTAATGGGTCATCGAGGGGCCATATGGTAATTACTTGAACTCAATATGCACGGATTTCAGAAGGGAGGGGTTAGATGGTAAATTAAGGATTAGTTTTGAAAGAAAATAGAGGAGGGACCATTCTTGTTATTATGGGATTATGTTTAAGAACCGGGTATATAACTTGTGCTATCCCCGCCACTTGCAATCCTAACCCTAAATGCTTTAAACTTCAGCCGCCACCTCTCCATTTCCCTTCTCCAGCCGCCAACATCTGTAGCATCGCCGGACGTTGGTTGTCGCTGGGAGGAACCACCGAGACCGTTGTTGTATCGCGGAGGACCAACTGAAGTTGTTGGGTAGGGTCTCATTACTGCCATTTCCGCCATACGACTGTTTGATCAAGTTTTACTATCGCCACGTCCGTTTATGTGATCTCCGACGACTCCTTATGACTCCAATGTCGGGCATGAAGGCCGGTACCGCTATTGCGGTTGCGTTTTCCTTCCTCCGTGCCATCTTCTCCTTCTCTTCTTCATTTTTCTGTAGCTTCTCAGTCACCAATGTAGCCATCTCGGGCGACTATTGCGGCTGGGTTCTTTCCCGGCTGCCTTGTGCCACCACGTCAGTGGTTGAGATCGAAGCGTATTCAGTGGCAAGCTTCCAGCGATTAGGTTCTGTGGACGTGTGATTGTTGTCGGGGACTCAAGAAAGCTCGCCACCACCGGGAGGTGGTGGCTGTCATTGCAAACCGCTGATGCCGCCGCCGCCTGCTGCTATGCTCTGTCACCACCAACCACCGTGGAAGGTGGCTGTGTTTATGCCTTGTATGTACTTAGGTGTGTGTATAGGGCTGTTGTAATCCATTAAGAGAGTGTGTGTATGGTTTATGTAAACGGGAAACAAAAGTGAGCCACCACCACCACCGTGAAGTGGTGGCTAGCACTTCCGACCACCACCTGCCACCACGGTGCAGCTGTATGTGTGTGTGTGTGTATTATTTAGGTGTGTGTAGCTTGGTGTGTGTTTGGATTGACTTGTAACTTGTAAATGGTGCCCAAAACAGTGATAGAAAATCATTAACCACCACCATGAGGTGGTGGCTGCCGCCTCCTGTCGCCATGTCGGGTGGCAGTGTGCTTGCCTTGTTGTGTTTGACTCGTTTGGGGAATGCTTACCCAAAATGGGCCCAATAAATCCCTAATGGGCCCAAGGAAACCATAATTGACCTAATAAAACCCTAATGAGCCCAATAAGGCCCAATGTGACCTAAAATCTCAATCAATGGACTAATGGGCTAGTATTCAGTTGGAAAACCCTAATTAGGGTTTGGAAAACCCTAATAACATAAAACCCTAATATTTGAGTATTAATCGGCACACACACGAGAATTATTAAATAACTTGAAATATTAAATAATAATCATTGGCAAACTAACTTAAGGCAATAATGGACTTATTGGATAAAGTCCTTAATGGGTTAAGTAGGAACGCTTAACCGTAATTTTCATTTCATGTGAAAACCCTAATTTCACTTGGGCATTGAGTTGGGCCTTTTTCATTGGGCTTTGGTAATTGGGAATTAACGGGCCATCCAAGAATAATCATATGGACTAGAATATGTTGATGGGATAAGGGTAAGGCCTATATGAGGGTATGGGCCTAATTTGGAAAATTGGGCCATAGTCTGGGCCTTTATGATTATGTGATATTGGGCCATTGACTTTGGACTAGAATAATTGAATGGGCCTTAAGGAACGACCATGTAGAGGTTTGGGCACAATTTGGAAAATTGGGCCATGTGTTGGGCTTTGTCCCATTACTTGACTTTTGGACTTTTGGTGTCTGAGTTGGACCTTGGGCTTGGAACCCAATTATTAATTAGGTATTGTTTGATGTTGACAGTTCGGGAATTTGTCAATCAGCAGTTGGAGTTTTATTCGTGGGACTTCAGCAGTGGCATGTGAGTTCTCCTCACTATATCAACAGGGTCTACGGCACCAAGGCCGGTGCTTTATGATTTAAATCCTGGTTTAGGATGGTTGCTATGCTAGTAATCTGTTAGATTGATATCCTGGTTGTAGGATGGTTGCAATGTTAGAGATTGGTTAGATCGGTATCCTAGTTATAGGATGGTTTCCATGTTAGTGATCTATTAGATCTGTATGTTTAATTGTTTATATGTATGTGCACATGTTTGATCGATAACCTGGTTATAGATCTAACAGACGTGCCGAAGGCTCGAAGAGCGGTCCAGATATACTGAGGACCGAGATTCAGTCCAGTCAGACTGATGGCTCATTATGCATGTTGTTATGTATTTGTTATATGATATGGTTATTTTGGGGAAACTCACTAAGCTTCGGGCTTACAGTTGTTGATTTTATTTCAAGTATTTTTGATGATCGCGGGAAGGCGAAGGCGTGATATGCACCTCCTCATATTTTCATGGTTGATTATGGGGATACTCTGATACTTCAACTGTTTTGAAAACAAATTGTAATAACTTAAAGGTTTTAAATGTTTTAAAAAGTTTTAAATTGGCTTCAATTTTATGGGTGTTACAATTTGGTATCAGAGCCTTGGTTTGAGTGAATTGGAGGAACATTCATGTGAATCCAGTCTCAAATCAAGGAAAGGTTTTCAAAATGACTTCCAAAATGGTTTTCAAAATAATTAAATGAGGATGATGGGTGTATGATCAGCCGGAGCCATTAAGTATACCCTAAAATACCATACAATGTATGATTATGTGATATGTTAGAACAACATGCTAGTGCTAGGCTAGGGATCTTTAGGAAATGCATGATCTAATTACCTGATTACATGATGCTTGCTAGCCCAAGGTTTCCTTTATATAAGATTGACATCATTACTGTAGTTACTCAGTGTATGCATCATGGTTATACATAATTAAGATCTTATGGCCTGAGAATGTTTAATTTGGCCTTATGCTCTGTTCTTGTTTGATTGGGAGCTCAGGGTAGGATTGGATATTCGAAAGTTTATACGGTCCAACGTTATGTATGGCTAGCATACACTAGTGCTGTAGGGTTGGTGGAGGTTTCATAGATGGGTGAGTTGTGTGAGGCCGGGAGGCTAGTTATGTGAGATTTAGCATTCCTCTAGGAGTGAGGATTGAGCGGTCACTATGATTACGTATATTGTTATGGCGTTATGATGATACTTGAGACAAATATGGGTAGGTTTGGAAGGTAGTATGAGCCCGTACTACTGAAAGCACATGACCCATACGCATAGCAAGGAAGTCACAACCCCTAGGGTTTGGTTGGGAGTTGGTCCCCTATCATTATATTTGTTATCAGATATCTTTTTGGTATCTTACCAGAATGGTGGCTACGAGACATCTTGAGAACGAATCCAGGTTAGGATCAGGAGCTGGTTACCAAGATAGGCCAACATTGTTAGAGGATCGTGTCAGTGGGATCATCCAGGAGGAGGTGATAGGGATTGTCCAGGGATAGTTGCTAGAGATGTTTGGGTCTATCAAGACAGCCATGGTTGAGTAATTCGCCGAGCGTTATGCATCCATTGCTGAGACGGTTGCCGTGGAAGCTATAGCAGTTGTAACAACGGCAAGAGGGAGGAGCTAGTTAAGCTTTCCAGTACCGGGATTTGTTACTGGGACATATTCTAATGAGAAGAGGGCTGCAGTTATTTGTGATCAGGGAGATATTCTATACTCGTTACATTCCATGGGTTGAGCGGGAGAGTCTAGCACATGAGTTTCTAGATTTGAGGCTTCGGGGATTTTGCTCGAGGCCGGAATGTGAGTCACGGGGACTCCGGAAAGGAGAGATGACTATGTTCACCAGGGGTTTTTGCATCTAGAAATGGAATGGTTAATTGTTGAATTGGATTGTCGTTTTGTAGGGAACAGACTGTACCTCTTAGTTTTTCGAGTTCAAAGGAGTGAGCAGGCTTATGACCCTAGGATCAGGTTGTATTCTAGCTCGGGGTTAGTTGGTTGCACGGATAGACAACATTATTTCAGTGTCGGTGAGCGTAGGTGGGTCGATATGGCATAAGTAATTTGTTAGGTCCGATTTGCCTTGGATCTCATGTATCGGACGGTAAGGATTGATTGTGCGATATATTTCACTTTTGGGATTGTAGACTATGTCCTGGGATTAGTTTGTGACCAGTTTGGGGCAAAGGTTGTTTCAGCTAATGCAGTTCAGCTGTGGATGATTGAGCTGGTGAGTGAGTCAGGGTGCGAGGCTCTAAATGATATGGTTTCTAAAGCCGAGAGCGGAAGATTTTTTGGAGTACTTTGGGAAGAAGCGTATTATGTGGGAGGCCTACGGATGGGGTTCTACATGATGGTTATTCAGCGTTGCCAGAATTCAGTGGTTTTAGTAACCGTTATTGATTAGTGCATGAAAGTGCAAATGGAAGTAGCTCGTTGTTGAGGTATTAGTGGGAGTATCTTTCTTTTGGTCTTCAAGATTTGAGTGTGGGATCATTCAAATATTAGGGACTGTCGGTTTTACTGGAATTCATGAAGTGTTCATCTAGTTATTAAAAGCATGTGATCATTTGGGGTTGGCTAGTAAGGGAGTACTAATTGGAAATGTTTGGTTGTCATCAGATCGATCGTTGGAAAGTAAAAAGGATTGGGAGTTCCAAAATTTTCATGTATTGTGAAGACTTAGATGGATCTAAGTGGGGGAGAATCGTCTTGGAAAGCAGAAGCAGGATCGGTTTTAAAACTGGGATAAGTTTCTATTCGTTGTCAGGAAGGAGGACAACCCAAGTGGTTGTTCGGGTTTGAGGGTTGTATATGTTGGGAGTCCAGTAAAACTCCCCAACATGTAAAGTGTGTCTTCTCGATGCTTGATAGCAGAACTTAGGGAATTAGGTTAGGGTTCTAGCCATGAATTAAGCTCAGTTATGTGATAGGTCGAGTGCGTGTTCTACCGGTATGGAAAGTGTTGTAAGACTTCGGGGGTAGCCGTAACATTCACTAGCGATCAATTAGTATGGAAAGTGTTGTAAGACTATGGGGGTAGCCGTAGCATTCACTAGCAGCAGATAGTGCTAGAGTGATGTAATTCTATGGGTGTAGCCACAACATTCACTAGGTTAGTAGATAGCATGAGCTCATTGTTAGGATGCGGAAGGGTCAGTAGTAACCACCAGTTCGAGTGTAGCAGTGAGGATATGGAAACCCATGGATTGGATTTCGGAATTACCCAGACGAATTGGATCAGGTTGAGCTAGTGATAGGACTGTAGGAACGCCACTACAGTTAAGAGATCAAGGAAGTAAGGAATTGATTAAGGTCGTTTGTGATATAAGTCTACCATTGGTCTGGTAGCAATCAGTTTTACCCTTGGATTTGGTGATGGCAGGATTTGAGGCATGGGTCCGATCGGTTGGATCAGGAGGTTGTTAGAGTCGCAGTGGCATGATAACTAGTGGCAACTAGTTCCAAGGAAGGATTTCATTCGGAAGTCGTGTGAGGCAACTATGTGGGAGTCCTTTAGCTCCGTGACCGAGCCGAAACCCAGTATTTCGGATGAGTGTTACTCGATTGTGGCGAATCAAAGGATTTTTGGATGAGATGCAAGGATAGGACCTTGGATTTCAAGTTATGGGTTAGACCCGAGTTATGTATATAGTGGTATTCTAATATAGGGTATTCCATCATAAGAATGACTGAACCCTACAATTGAGTGGACCTGATGTATTTGGTATTCGAACCTGGGGGTTGATTGGACCAAACAGTGTGATACGAGGGTATTCCATCCTAGGGATGACTGGACCCGTCGTAGGCATGCCTGGTATTCCAGCCCGAGGATGATTAGGCTAGGTATGAGTATTCGTGCTTGAGAGATGATTGTTATCTATATGATGGTTCAGGAGTTAAAGGAAGCACTATCTCGTTGGAACTTGAGGGTTCACCTCTCAGTTTGTCTCCCATTGTTCCTCATATCCTTGGAAATATTTTCACCTGAATTAGCTTTCTCCAGAAGGATTATTGAGTCTCCTTTGTCCAGTAAAGAGTTATTGGCAGTGGAGTATGGTCTGTGGTTCTGTACTCTGTTAGGGACCATAGGTTATTAGCAGTTGAGTAGCCAGTTGGGAGATAAGTGCAATAAACTCGACAATAATGATCCAGTATGGGTAATCTGTCAGGGTGCCAGACCACCTTGAGACTACATATTTCGACTTGAGTAAGGTGATCATATTGCGAAGAACTCGTGTATCATCAGGTTTCAGAACCCTGCAAGGGATGGATTTGGTTGCCTTGGGAAGGCTGGGGTATACTTGTAATTGTGGCCATGAGGTTCAAATTGACTAGCGTGTAAGGGATGATAAGAAACGATTTCGAGGACGAAATAAAATTTAAGCGGGGGAGAGTTGTAACATCCCATTTAAAATAAAATAATTAAATGATAAACCCATAACCCCGAGAAGTAATTTATTAATAATTTACATTATTAGAGTCCTAAATTTAATAATAATTATCAGAATGTTAGTTTTAGGGGTTAAAAAATAATATTGGACTTAATTGGAAAGGATCTTGAAGGGCTGGGGCTAAACTTGTAAATTATGTACCTAAGTTGAAATTAATTGGTCATGGAGGGGCCGTATGATAATTACTTGGACTCAATATGCAAGGATTTCAGAAAGGAGGGTTTAAATTGTAAATTTAAGGATTAGTTTTGAAAGAAAATAGAGGAGGAGGGACCATTCTTGTTATTATGGGATTATGTTTAAGAATTGGGTATATAACCCGTGATATCCCCATCACTTGCAACCCTAACCCTAAATGCTATAAACTTTAGCTGCCACCTCTCAATTTCCCTTCTCCAATCACCACCATCTGTAGCATCGTTGGACGTCGAGTGTTGCTGGGAGGAACCACCGAGACCGTTGTTGTATCGCGGAGGACCAACCGAAGTTTTTGGATCGGGTCTCATTGTTGCCACTACTGCCATACGACTGTTTTATCGAGTTTTGTTGTCGCCACCTCCATTTATTTGATATCCGTCGACTCCCTGTGAGTCCAATGTCAGGCATGAAGGCTGGTACCACTAGTACGGTTGCGTTTTCCTTCCTCCGTGTCTTGTTCTCCTTCTCTTCTTCGTTTTTCTGCTGTTGCTCAGTCACCAATGTAGCCATCCTGGGCGACTATTGCCGTTGGGTTCTTTCCTAGTTGCTTTGTGCCACCACGTTAGTGGTTGAGATCGGAGCGTATTCAGTGGCAAGCTTCCAGCGATTAGGTTCTGTAGACGTGTGATCGCTGTCGGGGACTCAAGAAAGCTCATCACCAGTGTGAGGTGGTGGCTGTCATTGCAAACCGCCGATGCCGTCGCTGCCTGCTGCTATGCTCCATCACCACCAGCCACCGTGGATGGTGGCTTTGTGCATGCCTTGTATGTACTTTGGTGTGTGTATAGGGCCGTTGTATTCCAATAAGATAGTGTGTGTGTGGTTTATGTAAACGGTAAACAAAATTGAGCCAGCACCACCACCGTGAGGTGGTGGCTAGCACCTCCGACAACGACCTGCCGCCACGGTGCGGCTGTGTGTGTGTGTGCATGTATTATTTAGGTGTGTGTAGCTTGGTGTGTGTTTGGATTGAATTGTAACTTGTAAATGGTGCCCGAAATAGTAATAGAAAATCCATAACCACCACCGTGAGGTGGTGGCTGCCGCCTCTTACCGCCATCGGCCGCCGTGTCGGGTGGCGGTGTGCTTGCCTTGTTGTGTTTGACTCGTTTGAGGAATGCTTGGCCAAAGTGGGCCCAATAAAACCCTAATGGGCCCAAGGAAACCATAATTGACCTAATAAAACCTTAATGGGACCAATAAGGCCCAATGTGACCTAAAAGCCCAATCAATGGACTAATGGGCTAGTATTGGGTTGGAAAACCCTAATTAGGGTTTGAAAAACCCTAATTTTTAGAATTAATCGGCGCACACATGATAATTATTTACTAACATGAAATATTAAATAATAATGATTGGCAAACTAACTTAAGACAATAATGGACTTAATGGATTAAGTCCTTAATGAGTTAAGTAGTAACACTTAACCCTAATTGTTATTTCATGTGAAAACCTTAATTTCACTTAGGCCTTGAGTTGGGCCTTTTCCATTGGGATTTGGTAATTGGAAATTAACGGGCCATCCATGAATAATCATATGGACTAGAATATGTTGATGAGTTAAGGGTAAGGCCCATATGAGGTTGTGGGCCCAATTAGGAAAATTGGGCCATAAATGGGCCATAGTCTGGGCCTTTATGATTATATGATATTGGGCCATAGAGTTTGGATTAGAATAATTAAATGGGCCTTAAGGAAAGACCATGTAAAGGTTTGGACCCAATTTGGAAAATTAGGCCATGTATTGGGCTTTGGCCCATTACCTGACTTTTGGACTTTTGGTGTCTGAGTTGGACCTTGGGCTTGGAACCCAATTATTAATTAGGTATTGCTTGATGTTGACAGTTCGGGAATCTATCAACTAACACCTGGAGTTTTATTCGTGGGACTTCAGCAGTGCCATGTGAGTTCTCCTCACTATATCATCATGGTCTACGACACCAAGGACGACCGTTTATGATTTAAATCCTGCTTTAGGATAGTTGCTATGCTAGTAATTTGTTTGATTGATATCCTAGTTGTAGGATGGTTGCAATGTTAGAGATTGGTTAGATCGATATCCTGGTTATAGGATGGTTGCCATGTTAGTGATCTGTTAGATGTGTATGTTTAATTGTTTATATGTACATACACATGTTTGATTGGTATCCTGGTTATAGGCTGGTTTCCATATTAGTGATCTGTTAGATATGAATGACAATCTGTTATCGCATGCTAGTTAGCGTATGATTTTATGTACATATGTTTTTTTGCTTTGAGGAAAGGGTTGGGGCAGGTCCTGTTGTGTGCTATAGTGCCAAGACACCCTGGGTGTACCGGATAGACTGCAGGCCTAGGAAGCGAAAATCCAGTCAGGCTGAAGGCCCGGCGAGCGGTCCGGATAGGCTAAAGGCCCCAAGGAGGGCGGTCCAGATGTGCCGCTGGCTCGTTGAGCGGTCCAGATAGACTGAGAACCGGGATTCGGTCCAGTCAGATTGATGGCTCATTATGCTAGTTGTTATGTATTTGTTATATGATATGGTTATACTTGTATGGCGTTGGTATTTTTGGAAAACTCACTAAGCTTCGGGCTTATAGTTGTTGATTTTATTTCAGGTATTTCTGATGATCGCGGGAAGGCGAAAGCGTGATCGTGCACCTTATTATATTTTCATGTTTGATTCCGGGCATACTCTGATGCTTAAACTATTTTGAAAACAAATTGTAATAACTTAATGGTTTTAAATGTTTTAAAAACTTTTAAATTGGCTTGAATTTTATGGGTGTTACAATGATGTTCCTAAGTCTTGGAATAAACCAAGATATCATCAATGAATACTATTATAGACCGATCCAGCATAGGCCTGCACATGTAGTTTATCAGGTCCATGAACGCGACTGGAGCATTGGTGAGCCCAAAACGGCATCCCCACAAACTCATAATGACCATAGCTGGTCCTAAAAGCGGTCTTCTGCATATCATCATCTATGAACCGCATTAGGTGATATCCGGACTGTAGATCAATCTTGGAGAACCAAGATGCTCCATGAAGCTAGTTAAACAAATCATCTATCCTCAGGAGTGGGTAACGGTTCTTCATTGTTACCTTGTTCAGCTCCCGATAGTCTATGTACATGCGATGCGACCCGTCCTTCTTCTTCACAAATAGGATCGAGGCTCCCAATGGCGAACTGCTCGACCTGATAAAACCCTTGTCTATCAACTCTTGAAGTTGTGTAGACAACTCCTGCATCTCGGGAGGAGCCAACCGATATGTTTCCTTGGCTATCAGATTCGTACTAGGGACTAGGTCAATCCGGAACTCAACTTGTCTCTCCGGGGGTATCCAAGGTAAATCCTCCAGGAATACATCCAGGTACTCTCCTACCACCGATACATCCTCAATCGTCGCCTTACCTTTATCCCGGGTATCCATGCTATACGCGACGTATCCTACGCAACCTTACTGAATGTGGCGCCTCGCCCTCGCTGCTGAACTGAAAAGCAGTCTGCGATGTGGCCTCTCGCCCTGGATGACTAACTCTCCCCCACTAGGAGTGTGAAGCCTTACTAGCTGCTACTTACAGTCTGTCACTACCCCATTGGGGCTCAACTAATCCATACCCACTATAACCTTATTCCCATGCAAGGGAATAGGAGCCATATCTACTGAAAACTGCTGATCAAATAACTAAATCGTACATCCTCTGTGAACCCTCGTGACACTGGGGGTCCTATCATATGCTATCATGACATATATTGTACAACACAACTCCCCTGGAGCTCCTACAAGCTGCTTGCTGAGTGCGAGTGACACAAAAGATCAGGTAGCACCCGAATTGAGTAGTACTAAAGCTGATATACCGTTCACTAGGAACGATCCTATAACAAAACATCCAAACATTAGTAACAAACAATATCAATAAAGAGATAAGAGTACGATACATACACGCACCACTTCAGGAGCTGCTCGTTCCTCCTCTGCAGTGTGTTTAAAATCCCTGCTCCGCATCGTAGGCGTCCCAGGCCGACCCTGAAGGCCATATGTAATCATCAAGGTGACAGGAGAAGGTGTTGCCACCTTCTCTGATGCTGCTATTCTCGGGCACTGGGACCGCTTGTATCCCCTCTGATTGCACTGAAAGAAAATCAGATATGATGTTGTCATGGTGGTGGTAGTGGCTGTGTAATCCCGACTTATATGACCAGTTCAACTGCACATGTAGCATCCCGAACTCCCGCCTTGCACGTCCCCTCGTGCATCCTACCACATTTTCTATAATGACTATGGCTCTGCTGGGTCCAAGTTCTGTGATCTGATACCTTGGGCTTCTTGCCCGATCATCCTGATTGAACCTCCTCTTTTTTCCTCTTCCATTCCATCTCTAACTCCAACTCTCTCTCTTGAGCCCTATCTATCATGTCCTCTAACGTCTTGCAACTGGAGCGGCTGACAAACTATCTCATGTCACTCCTCAATATCTCAAGGTATCTGGCTTTCTTCATGTCCTCGTCCACCATATACTATGGATGAGTAGGGCTCTCTCTGTAAACTTGGCAGTAATCTCCGCTACTGTCTCTGCTGTTTGCTGGAGATCCTGGAACTCCCTAGCAACCTGTTGCACCTCAATAATAGGTGCAAACTCGGCCCTGAACCTAGTCATTAAATAACTACAGGTCATCACATCCAACACTGTATCATCACCAATGGCTCTACGTACCTCCTCCTACCAGTCGTGTGCCTGTCTTTCAGAAAACAGGACGCAAGCCTAACCTTGTCTCCCTAGGGACATCTGCTGGTGCGGAACGCATTGGCAATATCTGCCAACCATCTGGTACTAGCAATGGGGTGCCAAACCTCATTGTAATCGGGAGCTCCACATGCTCTGAACTCCCTAAAGGTGAGCGTGCACGAACCCATCATGGCTGCCACCTCAGTGCAGAACGCACTAAATCTCTCATCCATAAGCTCTAGAATACCTACCTTGATCAAAGCGAAGATCATAGGAGTCTGATCAAGGATACTACACGTGATCTCTAAGGAGATGAACTCCCTAGTCTGCTCATCTAGCTGCTTGGCTCCAGAGCCTGAGCCCGATACCTCTCCAACAACTGAATAGCCAACTGCTGGTCTAGGGCATGAAACCAACATTTTAAAAAACACATCATAACAAACGATAGAATACTAACATAACTAGAGGGATCACATACACTACAAGTTCCATGGTCTTATCTCAGCCTTCATTAATTCAAGTACGGATCCTCTACTTTCATTAGTACGGGCCCATACTACCTTCCACATCTACGTGTACTTTCCTCAAGAACTGCTTTGACTCCACCAGATCCCTTCTACTGCTACTGCTCTCTGCTTCTCTCATCATAGACTTGCCCTAGGGTAATCACCATCCTACTCTCCGCCATCAGCTGCACAAGAAGTCCCCACTGCCTTCCCCTAACTAGCTTGTGAATACCATTACATATTACTCAGACTAGATAATTCTTTGAATGAGGGATCCTACCCTACAACGGTTAGACTCAAACAAGACATGCAAAATAGAGCTAGGCCAAACCTTCTAAAATTATTTAGTCCTTGGAATATGTAACTTAACATATTCATTTACTAGTTAGTGAAAGACAACTAGAACTCCTAAAAGCACAAAGCAAGCAACATTCGGGCATTAAGTACACATAATCAAGCATATACTACTCGGCTATCATATTGTCTAGTCTGTACTAGCATGCCATTCATAGAGCCGATACACATATAATAGGCAGATAAGGCATCCTTCCTAGATCCTTAGTGCTAATCTAGCATGCTGTTCTTATAAAGCTGTAAAACATATCATAACATAAACTTGTATGGGTAATTTGGGAGTGCTTACTTGAGCTCAGCTGATTGCATGCACCACACCCCTTCTCCCTTTTCAAAATTCTTTTCTATTTTCCAAATCTTTTTTGTAAAAATGATTTTCTTTTGAAAACTCTATTCAACTTCCTTAGTTTGAGTTCACATACACACGAAAGTGTGCACAAATCCCTCAAACCAAGGATCTAATACCAAGTTGAAACATCCTAAAAATACAGCCTAAAAATTTCGTTTTGAAAATTATCATAAAACCATAAGTCATCCCTAATCATAAGAAAACCATGTATCATGTATCTGAAAACATCATATGAAATACCATGAATAAAACATATGATACAAATATTAGAGTAAACTCCCATGCCAAAAAGATTGTGGTGTGTACCATGCTATCATCCCGAGCCCTTCCGTTTGCTAGATGAAGTACCTGAAACCAAAACTGAAACTGTAAGCAAGAAGCTTAGTGAGCTCCACCAAACTACCACACACCATACACATAACATATAACAAATATTATAACTCTCGGACCACTCCTAACTGCATTGTGACGAATCCCAGCATCGGCTTACCCGCAGTCAGACTCCTACCCAACATCGGGCTCACCCCGGCATCCAACCGCATCGGGCATCAGGCTCACCTCGGAATCGGGCTTGCCCCAGCACATACACATCATAACATATACCATAAACACAAAACATAATCACATAATCTGCATCGGGCTTGCCCCAACATCGGACCGAGGCCCATAACATATAACAAATAACATATAAACTAGCATAGATCGGGCTTACCCTAGCATCGGCCCTAGGCCCGGAACACATAACACATAACATACAACATGCATAAATCACAAAGACATCAAGCATACATAACTAATTCTTTGGATCGCCCCGACATCAGACCAAAGTCCGGAAACATATAAACTGCATCGGGCTAATCCCGACATACTATCTCTATATAAACAGGCCGATGTTGGTGACTTAGACTCGTTTGTACTAGAGGAAAACTCACCTCTCAATATGGCTGCTGAAAATTTGTGCAAAGGTAACTTTGTACGCTGCTCCAACTAATCGCCGACTATTATGACAAAATAAACACTTATTAAAAAACTGAGGATTCTTCTATGGGTAAAATGACTATTTTACCCCTTTGATCTAATTTTGGCCATGACCTAGGCCCAATCCTTTCTAGTCCTTCTAAACCCACTAAGGCCCATTAATTCCCAAAATGGCCCAATTTTCTAAATTGGGCCCAACTCCTCATATGTACTTTCCTCTCAATCCCAACTAATCCTTGAGCCTTTGACTGCCTCCTGAAGGCCGATCACGACCCACTACTGCTATGTCTAAGGCTTGGCCCAAACCGAGGCCCAAAAATAGTAAGCCCACTGACTGAGAGTATGATGAGCATACCTTTCTGTATGCTGCGCGTACTGCTAAAATGGCTTGTATGCTGCGCGTACTGGTGTGTACGCCCAACGTACTCTCCTGTTAAGCCCTTTTCTCTAAAATTGCTTAATCCTTTAAGACACTACGTCCAAAATATAGATCTAAGTCAAATACTTCGCCTTAACCCATAAAGTTGATCACTTGGTGGCTTGCAACCCACCAAATGAGACCAAAACTAAGAATGGCATTACACTTTCATGGAAATGGCTAGATCTCTTGCATGGTTGCGCAAAAGCCTCAAAGCTTTCAACTTTACTACTAAAGGGACACTTTGAGGTTCAAGTGTGGCAACCCTAAGCTCACAAACAAAGTTGCATGAACAATATCCATTCTTTGGACCTAAAAAGGTTCAAATCTTTAAAAACCTGGATCTAAGCTTCTAAGAGGATATATAGAAGCTTTATACCTCCTTTGGGTGCCAAAAGATGAACTTGTTCTAGATACTTGAGCTCAAGATACTCAAGTGCTTCTCCTCCAACTTCTCTTTACTTCTTCCAAGCCTTTCTTCACCAAAATGAACTCAAAAAGGTCAAGATCACAAAACAATGGAGTATAAGACGACCTAGGGTTTTCTGAGGGTGAGGGACTGGTGAGGAGGCCAAAGGGGAGGCTATAATGGGGTATTGATATTTCTTAAACCCAAAAAGTTAAGGTTTGGCATCTTCCCGCATACGCTGGGCATACCTCTTGGTACGCTGCACGTACACCCCTAGTCCCTCGAATCTAATGGTCACTACGCCTCACATACGCCAGGTTACGCACGACGTACGGCTTATGGGCAGCCCAACTTGTGGGCCCATTTTCTAAGGTCCACTCCAATTGGGTCCATTGTCCAAGTGTTAGTCCAAAGCTAATATTAATTTACATAATTTAAATAATACATATAGGTACAGATGTTACAATTCACCCCCACTTGAATCAGACTTCATCCTCAAATTTTGTTGCTACTGAATTCGGAAACAACTTTGGGTAGTGCTACCTTATCTCTTCCTCGGACTCCCAAGCCCACTCCGAACTCTTCAAGTGCTGCCACTGCACTTTCACCAACTCGACTCTCTTATTTCTTAGCTCCTTTGTCTTGCGATCCAGGATGACCGCTGGCTTCTTAATGTAATTCAGGCTGTCATCAACCTAAATGTCCTCCAAGGGTACAACCACTGTCTCATCTACTAGGAACTTGCATAGCTGAGAAACATGGAAAGTGCTGTGGATTTGGATGAGCTCGGCTGGAAGATCCAATTGGTATGCACCTTGCCCACCCGAGCTATGACCCTGAAGGGGACGATGTACCTGGGTCCTAGATTGCCTTGCCTCCGAAACTGGATAACACCCTTCTAGGTTGACACTTTTAGGAGGAGCATGTTGCCCACCTAAAACTCCAAATCCAAATGTCGTGTGTCGGCGTAACTCTTCTGCCGACTCTGAGCATTGTGGAGCCTGCTCCGGACCTGCTGGATCCGCTCCGTGGTCTTAATTACTACTTTTCGTCCTCCTCATGACCCTCTGACTAACCTTACCCTAACAGCTTGGGGTCCTACACTTCCTCCCGTAAAGCATCTCGAAGGGATGCCGGTTTATACTGGAATGATAGCAATTGTTATACGAAAATTCTGCTAATGAAAGATATGTATCCCAACTTCCACTGAAATCTAACACGCATGGTCGAAGCATGTCCTCGAGAGTCTGAATCGTCCTCTTGCTCTGTCCGTCTGTCTGAGGGTGGAAAGCGGTGCTGAAATGGAAACTAGTACCTATCTCGTCGTGAAACCGCTTCCAAAATCTGGAAGTAAAATGGACATCTCGGTTTGACACTAATGAGACACAAACTTCATGCCACGCCACCACCTCTCACACGTAGATCTCGGTCAACTTCTCGGCCGATATACTCTCTTGGATCGGTATAAAGTGGGCGCTCTTGGTCAACCGATCCACGATGACCGATATGGAATCGAATCCACGTGTGATATTGGGAAGCTTAGTGATAAAATGCATAGTGATGTCCTCCCATTTCCACACAAGAATATCTAATAGATGAACCTTTCCTTGAGGCCTCTGGTGCTTTGCCTTGACCTTCCTGCAGGTCAGGCACCACTCCACGTACCAAGTGACGTCCTGTGTCATGCAGGGCCACCAGTAATCATTCGAAGATCTCGGTACATCTTCGTCGCCCTGGATGGATGGAGATCCTAGACTTGTGGGCCTCGTCCATTAATATCTTCCGTACCCTTCCCCAGTACGGTACCTAGACCCTCCCATGCATGGTCAACAATCCGTGGCTCTCATAGTTAAAAGAGGACAACTGGCTTATGATTCGCTCGCACTTCCGACACTCCCCTTTCAGGCCCTCGACCTGCACCTCTCCGATCTGCTCCAATAAAGGATTAATCACTGTCGTCCTCAGACATACGTGTCGTATCGGGGCCCCTACCGCCTTGCGGCTTAGGGCGTTAGCCACTATGTTGGCCTTGCTCGGATGGTAAAAGATCTCACAATCGTAATCCGTCACCACATCTAACCACCAACTCTGCCTCATGTTCAGATTTGGCTGATCCATGAGGTACCTAAAACTCTTGTGGTATGTGTAAAATGGTACAACGGACCCCGTAGAGGTAGTACAGCCGAATCTTGTGGGAGAACACCAAAACTCCCAGCTCTAAATCATGTGTCAGATACTTAGCCTTGTGAGGCTTCAGCTACCTCGAACCATAAGCTATCACATGACCCCGCTGCATCAACAATGCTCCCATGCCTGTGATCAAAGCATCACAATAGACTACAGAGTCATCTATTCCCTCCGACAGGGTGAGAATTAGCACCTTAGACATTTGCTGCCTGAGCGTCTCAAAGTTGTCTGCTGCTCAGGACCCCAGCAAAAAACCACCGACTTCTTGGTCAGTCGGGTCAATAGAACTGCTATCTTGAAGAAGTCTTGGATAAATCTCCTGTAATACCCTGCCAGACCCAGGAAGCTCCGAATCTCATTTGTAGACCTCAAAGTCTCCCACTGCATCACAACCTGTATCTTGGCTGGATCTACCAAAATACCCTTTTAGTTGACAACCTGCCCACGGAACTACACCTCGCGCAACCAGAAGTCACCCTTGTAGAAATTCGCATAAAGTCTCTCCCTCCTTAGTGTCTCCAACACCTCTCTCAGGTGCTCCTCATGCTGCTCCTAAGTCTTAGAATAAACCAAGATATCATCAATTAATACTATTACAAACCGATCTAGCATCAGCCTGCACATGCGGTTCATGAGGTCCATGAATGCGGCTGGAGCATTGGTGAGCCCAAACGAAATCACCACAAGCTCATAATAACCATAGCGGTTCATAAAAGCGGTCTTCTGCACATCATCGTCTCTAACCCACATCTGGTGATATCTGGACCGTAGATCAATCTTGGAGAACCAAGATGCTCCTTGAAGTTGGTCCAACAAATCATATATCCTCAGGAGTGGGTAATGGTTCTTCACCTTTCCTTTGTTCAGCTCCCAGTAGTCTATGCACTTGCGATGCGAACCCTTCTTCTTCTTCACAAACAGGATTGGGGCTCACCGTGGAGAGCTGCTTGGCCTGATAAAACCCTTGTCTAGCAGATCTTGCAGCTGCGTACACAACTCCTGCATCTCGGGAGGAGCCAACCGATATGGTGCCTTGGCTATCGGAGCCGTAGCAGGGACCAGGTGAATCCAGATCTCAACCTGTCTCTCCGGAGGTTACCCAGGTAAATCCTTCAGGAATTGATCTGGGAAATCTCATACCACTGGTACATCCTTAACCGTCACCTTAGCCTTATCTCGGGTATCCATGACATAAGCAACATATCCTATGCAACCCTGCTGCATGTGGTGCCTCGCCCTTACTACTGAACATAAAATCGGTCCGTGTTGTGGCCTCTCGCCCTTGATCACTAACTTTTTGTGACAACCCAAAGTTATTCCGTTACACTACCCCGTTACCGTTAACAGAATATTCCATTGTATAAAAGTTCTGTTAATTACAGGTCATCAATTACATAAACATTTCTTTTGTTTATATTTAATATGCCGTTAAGTCGTGATAAAAGGAAATAAAAGCATATAACACACATTTCCATTTAAATGGAAAATGTTAAGTTTTATTGTTACGACCACTAAATCGGGTGCGACCAAAAACCCTGTATAACGGCAGTATCGGGTAGAATTCCACTGAGCTCCAACTCCCACCCATATATAAAGGGGAGTAAACTCCATTTGGAGCTTTTCCACCCTCTCTCTCTATACTCTCTCTCTAGACTCGTTTTCGCCCCGAATCCGCAACCAAACGTTTCCAAATCGTAAGTCCGCTTACCCTAGCTTATTCTAAACATTATGATTTGTGTTTATAGCCCAAAAATCGGACTTAGAAGCAATGGAATAGGAGTTTACGGCCTAAGCTCCTCCTTAGGCCGTAAACACCTAAAATGAGGCCAAAATGACCCAAACTTGTCCCTAATGGCTTGGAAATAAATTGAGGTATTAGCCTAGGAGTGTTTAAACAGTAAAACACAATGATTTGAGGCATAAAAGAGAGTTTACGGCCCAAGCACATGCTTAGGCTGTAAACACCTCTAAACTATGTCAAAATGCCTCCAAAACACTCCCAAACCACCCTTACGCTTCATACATAATTTAGGGACTTAGTAATTGGGGTTTTGATCACTTAAACACATCAAAATGAAAGGGAAAAAGGAGTTTACGGCCCAAGTATGTACCAAGGCTGTAAACTCCCCAAAACACACCCAAACGATAGTTTTAATCCCCCAAAATGGAATCACACTCCATTATAAATTGCTAGGAAGGTATTTAGGGTTTAAAACTTCACTAAATCTAAGGTATGAGAGTTTACGGCCGTAAACTCCCATGGGAGTTGTCCCTAGGCCATAAACTCCAATATAATGCCCTTAGAAGCCTTTAATCCACTCATGCCTTTTTGGAAAAGTACTTAGAAAAATCTCATGAACAAGCTAGAAACCTTAAACACCCTAGAACCCATCACCATGAGTTTACGGCCGTAAACTCATGGTGCGTAGTCCCTGGGCTGTAAACATCATATTAAGGGCTTACTCTTGGAGAGTAAACTCCATTCCTAAGCCACACACACCCTTAAACGCTACCCGGGACACCCAAACACTTAACCAAAGTGTTTTCCGCTCCTTTGAGTGCGTATACTTGTTTAACTAGTATTAAATATACAAATTGTGTATGAAAATATGTTATCATATGTTAAATAGGTCATTGTGTGTGTTCAAGTCCTTGCGTGACACCGAACGCCCAAACGGCACCTTTGTCGGACCTACTTATACCAGGGGAGTTCATACCCCTGAATGAACCTTTTAAATGTTTTTACATGTTTTATAGGGGGGGGGGGGGGAATACAAGTTAAACATGCCAATTATCATATCAATCACATTTGATTGATAACCCGCATGCACAAGATTTTACCACATTGTATACTGTTTTACCGTGTAGGACACTATAATGACTTTCAAAAAGGTTTTCAAACTATTTCAAACTCTTACTTGTACTGTTGTATCTAAAATCATTTCAAACTGGTTTATAAAGATTCCAAAGATTTCTACAGGTTTTCAAACTTATTTTACCAAAGAATACCAAAATGTGATTTTCCTCAGTATAAAGTTTTCCCAAGGTTTTCATCGAAGTTCCGTTTTACGACGTATACTTGTACTTGTTTATTTCTGTTGCTCCGCTTTACTTATTTAAAACTCCTGCTTAATAACGCTTTCACTTCTTGATATGCTTATACCTGTTATCGCCTCTATTTTGCTTATACTTGTAGTCACTTATACTTGTTAGGCATTCTACTTCATCAGTTGTCGATTCCACTTCATGATACACTTATACTTGGTGCACTTATACTTCACGATAAGAGTCCACTTGTTACACACTCAAGCGTAGTTAAATGTATGTCTGTGCTTGTCTAGATGCATATAATTAAGTAATGATTGAAGGACTTAGGAAGGCTTGTCCGCCCTATTTCCTTTTCTTCGTTGAGATGTGGTCTGGTGGGATCGGATGGCCGTCTGAAGGTCGTTTGATTCATTAGTTATATATTATGTATACGAGCATAGCCATACATGAATTCTCTAGTCAGTTCAGTTAAGAGTCTCTACCTCTATTCTACACTTACATTAGAAACACACTACCCAGTATTTGGAAGTTTCTACCTACTATTTGGGATGCATCTTCAGGACACAGCCTTCTGCGTCGTAGTTGGTAACCAGAATCTCCTATAGGGAGAGCAGACATTGTGTGTATAGATCTATACGGGATTGACACCTCCGCACCCTGACTGCTAGCTACAGTCCACGGTTTACCAAGCCAAGGGGTGACAAATGTCACATTATATAGACGCTTGTAGGGCGTCTGGTACTCTAGTGTCGGTTAGTATGGTTACGAGTATCCCGGGTTACCTTATAATTCATGGCCTTAAGGTAACGATATTTCACCGACAATTTACACTGTATGCTGGTAATTCATTTTCAGAGTCACACTATTTAGACCTTGCAAGATGTATCTTTCATTTGATACTGTCTGCGGTCTGTATTCTCTGTTTTAGACCTTACGAGACGCATCATTCATTTGATACTGTCTAGGGTCTGTATCCACTATATTCACTGTATCCACTGTATTCACTGTATCCACTGTATTCACTATATTCACTGTATTAACCGTATTCACTGTATCCACTGTTATCATTGTATTCACAACTTTGACCTTACAAGACGTATCTTCCATTTGATACTGTCTGGGGTCTATGTTCACTGTTTTTGACCTTACAAGACGTATCTTTCATTTGATATTGTCTGGGGTCTGTGTCTCTATTTGTTAGACTGAACCAGGCGTGTTGTTCATTCGATACTTTCCTGGAGTCTATGATTCCTTTGCCTTAGTCAGCAATCCTCACTGCTAAGGCATATGTTATTTTCCCTGTCGTCTCTTGCTTTATTTAATAATCAAATTCAGTATTTTGATAATGATAGCAATTAAGGGAAAACCACTTTTTACCACATACCACTGACCAGTCTTGGTAGAAGGCTGCTTTGATTAAAGAAAATATAGGATTTTCTGGAAAGAACTCTAATACACTGTAACACTTAAACCATTACTTTATGAGGTTATTTGAATGAAATGTCACTAAATACTTATGAACTCACCATCATTTGTAAAAATGCTGATACTCACTTTTCAAATAACTTGTATTCTCAGGTTAGCATTAGAAAGGTACATCTCGGAGCTGTTGATGAAGATAGCTTAGTACCGCGCTGTATCTATTCGATTATTTGTATTACTTTGATGTATTTATGTAACCATGTAAAACTATTACTATTAATGCAATGTTTTGTTGTACTTTGATTACTATAATGCATGTGTTGTGATACTTGACATGATGTCATTCACCCCAGAACGTTTCTGCCGTTTCGGTTTTGGTGGTGTGACACTTTCCCCCACTACGAGTGTGAACCCTAACCAACTGCTGCTCATAGTATATCACTGCCCCATTAGGGCTCAGCCAATCGATACCCACTATAACCTTTTTCCCACGCAGAGGAATAGAAATCAAATCCACTAAAAGTTGCTGATCAAATAACTGAAGCGTACATCCTCTGTGAACCCTCGTGACCCTAATGGTCTCATCATATGCTATCTCTACATCCAGTGGAAAACCCAGATCCCCTACAGCTCCTACAAACTGCTTGTTGAGCGCGAGCGACAAAAAAGATCAGGTGGCACCCGAATCGAACAGTACTAAAGCTGATATACCGTTCACTAGGAACGATCCTGTAAAAAAACATGAAAATGTATGTTACAAACAATATCACTAAAGAGATAAGAGAAAGATACATACCCGACATCACGTTAGGAGCTACTCGTGCCTCCTCTACAGTAAGCTAAGAATCCCTGCTCTGTGCCGTAGGCGCCTCAGCCCGGCCCTGATGGCCATCTGTAATCCTCAATTTGGCAAGAAAAGGTGTTGCCACCTTCCCTACTGTTGCTAAACTCAGGCATTGGGACCGCTTGTGTCCCCTATGATTGCACTAAAAGCAAATCATATATGATGTTGTCATGGTGGTGGTAGTGGCTGTGCAATCTCGACTCTTATGACCAGTTCAGCCGTACTTGTAGCAGCCCAAACACCCCACCTTACACATCCGCTCGTGTATGATATTGCATTTTCCAAAATGACCGTGGCTCTGTTGGCTCCCAGATCTGTGATTTGATACTTGGTCTTCTTGCCTGAATCTCCAGACTGAACCTCCTCTGGTTTCCTCTTCCTGTCCATCTCCAAATCCAACTCTCTCTCTCTCTCTTTCTCTCTCTCTCTCTCTCGCCTTATCTATCATGTCCTCCAGCATCTTGCAGTTGGAGTAGCTCACAAACTGTCTAATGTCACTCCTCAGCATCTCATCCTATTTGGCCTTCTTCATCTCCTCGTCTGCAAAATACTGCGGAATGAGTAGGTCTCTCTCTCTAAACTTGGCGGTAATCTCCGCCATTGTCTTCGTCGTCTGCTGGAGATCCTAGAACTCCCTGGCAAGCTGTTGCACCTCAATAACTGGTGCAAACTCGACCCTGAACCTCATCATGAAATCACCCCAAGGTCATCGCATCCAACAATGCATCATCACCAATGACTCTCCCTACCTCCTCCCACCAGTCACGTAACTTGTCCTTCAAAAGACAGGACGTAAGCCTAACCTTGTCCCCCTCGGGACATATACTGGTGTGGAATGCATTGGGGACATTTGCCAACCATATGGTACTAGAAATGGGGTCCCAAGGCCCATGGTAATCGGGAGCTCCACATGCTCTGAACTCCCTAAAGGTGAGTGTGGGCGACCCCATCATGGCCGCCACCTTATTGTGGAACGTACTAAATCTGTTATCCATAAGCTCGGAATACCCTCCTTGATCGAACCGAAGATCACAGGAGTCTGCTCAAGTATACTACGCGTGACCTCTAAGGAGATGAACTCCCTAGTCTGCTCATCTAGCTGCTAGGCTCCAGAGCTTGAGCCCGATCCCTCTCCGGCAACTGAACTACCAACTGCTGGTCTAGGGCATGAAACCAACATTTTAAAAAACACATCATAACAAACGTCAGAATACTAACATAACTAGAGGGATCACATACACTACAAGTTCGATAGTCTTATCTCAGCCTTCATTGATTCAAGTACGGATCCTGTGCTTTCAGTAGTACGGGCCCATACTACCTTCCATATCTACGTGTACTTTCCTCAAGAACTGCTTTGACTCCACCAGGTCCCTTCTACTGCTACTGCTCTCTACTTATCTCATCATAGACTTGCCCTAGGGTAATTACCATCCTACTCTCTGCCATCAGCTGCACAAGAAGTCCCCACTACCTTCCCCTAACTAGCTTGTGAATACCATTACATATTACTCAGACTAGATAATTCTTTGAATAAGGGATCCTACCCTACAACGGTTAGACTCAAACAAGACATGCAAAATAGAGATAGGCCTAACCTTCTAAAATTATTTAGTCCTTGGAATATGTAACTTAACATATTCATTTACTAGTTAGTGAAAGACAACTAGAACTCCTAAAAGCACAAAACAAGCAGCATTCGGGCATTAAGTACACATAATCAAGCATATACTACTCGGCTATCATATTGTCTAGTCTGTACTAGCATGCCATTCATAGAGCCGATACACATATAATAGGCAGATAAGGCATCCTTCCTAGATCCTTAGTGCTAATCTAGCATCCTGTTCTTATAAAGCTGTAAGACATATCATAACATACACTTGTATGGGTAATTTGGGAGTACTTACTTGAGCTCAGCTGATTTCATGCACCACACCCCTTCTCCTTTTTCAAAATTCTTTTCTATTTTTTCAACTCCTTTTTGTAAAAATGATTTTCTTTTGAAAAATCTATTGAACTTCCTTAGTTTGAGTTCACACACACCCGAAAGTGTGCTCGGATCCCTCAAACCAAGGATCTAATACCAAGTTGAAACATCCTAAAATTACTGCTCAAAAATTTTGTTTTGAAAATTATTATAAAACCATTAGTCATCCATAATCATAAGAAAACCATGTATCGTGTATCTCAAAACATCATATCAAATACTGTGAAAAAAACATATGATAAAAATGTCAGAGTAAACTCACAGGACAAAAAGACTATGGTGTGTGCCATGCTATCATCCCGAGCCCTTCCCTTTACTAGTTAAAGTACTTGAAACCAAAGCTGAAACTGTAAGCCTCAAGCTTAGTGAGCTCCCCCAGACCACCATATACCATACACATAACATATAACAAATAACATTACTCTGGGACCACTCGCAACTACATCGGGACAAATACCTACATCGGCTTACTCGACATCGCATTTCTACTGGGCATCAGGCTTACCTCGATATCCGGCCACATCGGGCATCAGGCTCACCCCGACATTTGGCTTGCCCTGGCATCGGGCTTACCCTGGCACATACACAGCATAACATATATCATAAACACACAACCTAATCACATAATCTGCATCGTGCTTTCCCCGACATCGAACTGTAGCCCGGAACATATAACAATTAACATATAAACTAGTATACGTCGGTCTTACCTTGGCATCGGACTGAATACTAGAACAGATAACACATAAAATATAACATGCATGAATCACAAAGACATCAAGCATACATAACTACTTCTAGGGACCACCCCGACATCAGACCGAAGTCCAGAAACATATAAACTACGTCGGGCTAATCCCGACGTCGGGAATGCCCTGACATACTATAACTACATAAACGAGTCGGTGTTGGTTCCTTAGACTCGTTCCTATTGGAGGAAAACTCACATATCAGTCTGGCTACTGAAAACTCGTGCAAAGGTAACTCTGTCTGCTGCTCCAACTACTCCCTGACTATTATGACCAAATAAACACTTAGTAAAAAACTGAGGATTCTTCTATGGGTAAAATGACTATTTTATCCATTTGATCAAATTTGGGCCTTGACCTAGGCCCAATCCTTTCTAGTCCTTCTAAACTCACTAAGGTCCATTGAGTCCCCAAATGACCTAATTTTCTAAATTGGGCCCAACTCCTCAAATGGGATTTCCTCTCAAGCCCAACTAATCCTTGGGCCTTTGACCGACTCCTGAAGGCTCATCATGGCCCACTACTATTACGTACAAGGCTTGGCCCAAACCGTGGCCCAATAACATTAAGCCTACTGATTAAGCGTACACCGAGCATACCTTTCTGTACGCGGCTTGTACTGCTGAAATGGCTTGTACGTTGAGCATACTGGCGTGTACGCCCAACGTACTCTCCTGTTAAGCCCTTTCTCCAAAAATGCTTAATCCCTTAAGACACAGCGTCCAAAATACAGATTTGAGTCCAATGCTTCGTCATAACACATAAAGTTTATCACTTGGTGGCTTGCAACCCACCAAATGAGCCCAACACTAAAAATGGCAATACGCTTTCATGGAAATGGCTAGATCTCTTGCATGGCTACATAAAAGCTCAATGCTTGCAGCTTTACTGCTAAAGGATCACTTTGAGCTTCAAGGGTGGCAACCCTAAGCTCAAAAACGAAGTTGAATGAACATGATCCATTCTTTGGACCTAAAAAGGTCCATATCTTGAAAACCCTAGATCTAAGCTTCTAAGAGGAAAGATAGGAGCTTTATACATCCTTTGGGTGCCAAAATATGAACTTGTTCCAGATCCTTGAGCTCAAGATACTCAAGTGCTTCTCCTCCAACTTCTCTTTACTTCTTCCAAGCCTTTCTTCACCAAAATGAACTCAAAAAGGTCAAGCACACAAAACAATGGAGTATGAGACGAACTAGGGTTTGGTGAGGGTGAGGGACTCGTGAGGAGGCCAAAGGGGAGGCTATAATGGGGTATTTATATGTCTTAAACCTTAAAAATTAGGGTTTGACATCTACTCACGTAAGCTGAGCGTACCTCTTGCTATGCTGCATGTACGACCCCGAGTCCCTCAAATCCAATGGTCACTACGCCCTGCGTACGCCTGGTTATGCCCGACGTACAACTTATGGGCAACCTAACTTCTTGACCCATTTACTAAGGTCCACTCCAAATGGGTCCATTGTCCAAGTGTTAGTCCATAGCTAATATTAATTTACATAATTTAAATAATACATGCAGTGACGGATTTTACAACAAATTTATGTGGTATGAGGGATGTTATATATTATTGTATTTTTTTTTTGCTGAAATATACCCATAAAATGATATTTTAGCTAATAAAGGTTGAAGTTGAGTTTTCAAGTTATCGAAAAGAAAGGAAAAAAAATTCCAAATGTGAAAAATGTGAAATATGATTTTTTTCTAATTGAGCTCAAGAAGAGGAGTCAAGTGTGACCTTTGGGATGGACAATTTTTCATATGAAATATATGTCTCCTGTAGAGAGTCATAGAATTTTTTTAGTAGACCTTGGAAGGAAAATTATTGAATATCCAAAAATCTTCCATAAAATGTCACGAGTTAAAGCTAGTTTATTTGGTATTATATACACTCAAGGAAATAAAAAAATATGTACCAAGGAAAATAAAAAGTGGTATCTCAAATAAAAATATCATTTTAGGATAGTATCAAAAGCTTGTAAACATAGCGAAAATACCTTGAGGTTAGGGAATTTTTTAATGGGTGTATTCAAAGGATGCTGAAATGTGTGTTGTTCATATTAAGTGGGCCAAATTTATAAGAAGTGTGAGTATTTAAAACTAGGAAAATTATTAGAATTTAGACATAGATATGTGTATTGAAGCTAGATATAATTGGTTTATTGGGAATAGGGTTATCTTATGTAATGTTAGTAAACAAGGTTTTGTTGTAGTGAGATTGAATTAAAACAAGAATTTGACTTGAATAAATATATGTTTTCTTGGGGACAATCAAATTTTAAGTGTGGTGTATTTTGACGTGTCCTAAATTTTACATATTTTAAGAGACATTTTAAATACTTTAATGGTTATTTTCATAGTTAAAATAGGAAAAAAGTGCTTAATTGCTATAGATTTATGTTTTGCAGCTGAAAATAACCAAATGAAAAATTAGAATCTAAAAAGAGCCATTTTGGAGCATATTTTCATGGATTAATGACCGAGGAAGATAGTTTGATATTTTCATCAGAATATTTGGAAGATTTAAAAGATAAATACCAAGTTTATGAATTTGCGTCGATATTCATGTTGGTTCTAAAAAGACAATAAATAGAGCCATAATTCATCCAAAACAATTGGTGTTGTAAAGCGAAAGAAGATACAAAAGATATACAAGTAAGAGAAGTTAGAAGGCTAAAGAACTACAACGAGGCTCTCTAAAGGAGTACTTGGTTTGTTGTATATTATATTTCTTTAGTTTTTCTTGTCTTCTTAGTTAGGTCATGGGCTAAGTCCTATTACTTGCTTTTTGATGTAGATGATCAACCTTGATTATGCTTTGACTCATTTGAAAGGATATTAGTAGTTATTTAATTTGTTATGAATGCTTGATTAAAGATCCATGAGTATTAATATTATTATTTTCTATGTCTACGTAATTGAGTGCATAATGTATGATAAGGTTTAGATTATGTATCTTGTATCTTACAGTGGTTATGACTTATCAATTAATGACCTAGAACTCCATTAGTTGAGGTGTGAAGTGGTGATTAAAGGAGATGTTTCAATGCTATATATATATATATATATATATATATATATATATATATATATATATATATATATAGATTTAATGTTCATGATTATACTATTAATTTAGACAATTTAAAAAGTCACAACTACACCTGGGACTAGTCATACCAATTAAGTCTTTCATAATATGAATTAATATAGTGTATATAGAAAAGCTATCCATGTTGGTTATAAGGTCAACCCTTATAATCCGATGAGTCAAACCTATGTCATGCTTACTCATTCATCAGCTTGATCGGCTTTTGACAAAGTCTCATTACAGTGTGATATGTTTCTTTTTGTATACTTTATATCTTTTTTAAAAGGTAGTTATCTCTATATTCTTATCCTTAATATGTAAGGATTTGGTTCTACAATACTGTCAACCTAGTATATAAGTTACATTAGTGTTATGATGTAAATCACCTCCATGTGCATTCTCTCTTATGAGAGATTTGATAATCGAAATTGGTTTTTGATCATCTTCTGTTATTCATTCTTGTTGCATGATACGTCTTATTTTTTTTGATCCCTTAATTGTATCAGAGTAGGTCTCTTGTTATCAAGCAATGTCGATGTTGTCTTCTTCTGAATCTAAAGTCTTTACCGACACTATGTCAGGGAAGAAGATTTCTCTGTTTGATGAAAATAACTTTCCATGTGGAAGAGCAAAGACATGATTGTTCTTGAAATAATGGATAACAATATGATAGACATTATTGATAATGGTCTACATATTTCAATGTTTGACAAAAAAAAAAAGATTATGTTAAAACCTGTGTTATAAAGAAGCCGTTCTAGGGTGCTGACCTACCTATCGGTCCTAACAACCGAACCTCGGGGACTATTCCACTGCCTACTGCTACTATCACATATATTATAACATAAGCATACTATCAGATATATTGAGGGGGGGGGGGGCTGACCTACCCTTCGGTCCTAACAAACGAACTTGGGGACTATTCCCCTCCTACTACCACTATCACGTATAACATATCATGCTAGCGTATAACATATTATCACATACTGTCAGACATATCTGGGGTCCCTAACCTACCTTTCGGTCCTAACAACCGAACTCTACTACTATCACATATAACATATCATGCCAACATATAAAATATCAGGTGGTAGCAAACCTAGATTATATTACAAATACAATCATCTAGCATATAACTCTTACTGGTAGGCCGACATTGTGCCCGTAGACCCATCACTACTGGGAGGTAACTCATATCAATGTCGTGTAGCATCTAAACAGTCCTCGGCGTGAAGGTCTGCTCTCCTCGACACCTCAATCCCTACTTGTCACACCCCAAAACCTAAACGACGGAATCGTTCAGGGGTGGAGGACGTCATGTATAGTATCACAACAATGCAAAGTAGTAAACAAGCAACAACATCATCCATTGAATTAATAATATAATTTCATACAAGTGTGTTCTGTCAAGTTATATAGACACCAAAAAGTACATCAAAATAAAAGAGGAGTCTTGAACAAGCTCCATCTTCTAAAAAACCTGGCACTGGTACCTATGTACTGGTAACCTGAGAATACAAGTTATTTTGAAAGTGAGTATAGGCTTTAAAGCTGGTGAGATCATAAGTATATTAGTGTCTGAGTTTGTATGAAAGCATTTGTAAGATGTTTGTAATGGATAAGTTTTGTAACGTTTGTATTTGTTTGAACAATCCTAGAAAACCCTATGTTTCCTACTCAAAGTATCCTTCGAACAAGGCATCTAGTAACTGTGTATGTGTCTCATTCAAGAGTGTGTATTTTCCTAAATCCAACTATCATTAACCAAAAATATAGTTTTTACATTACCGTGCGTCGTGTGAATGTTCACGAAGTGAATGTAATGGGATAAATATTATAGTACTGTAGTATTTTATTAAGTAACTACTGCTATACTAACTACCTTAAACCAATTGTTATTTAAAGTATCGTGTGATCGACATGTGCCCTGCTACTGACTCAATAGTAAAACGATGATGTAACATGCCATAAGAAATGACATTTGGCACCCGTAGACTTGCAAGTCCCACTGTAGCGAGCAGCAAGGTGTAGGATAGTCAATCCATTATAGATCTATACGCAAACTCATACGCTCCCCAATTAAGGAGATTTTGGATACAAAAATGGTCATGGCAGGTAGTGCCATGACCCGTTTAGTGGCTCACAAAACTAATGAATGTATATGTAATGTATGTGCTAGCTGTAATGTGTGTTCTGTCTCTATCTAGCCTGTATAGTAATGTATTGTGTGTACTAGTTGTGTTGTGTGTTCTCTCACTATCTAACATGTATAGTATTGTACCGACTCATGTATGAACTGACTCATTGTATGATATATTGTTCTAGTAATAGTATTAGTAACTTCCTAAGCTACGCTTATTGTAGCTTACTAGTAATCTTGTACATATGAATATGAACGTGTGCCCTTGCTACCCAAGGGTATTCCATTGACTGATAGAACTTTTATGTCTATATATCTATACATAATATATAACTAATTTTTAGACGACCTTCGGACGAATAACTTATGCCCTCAAGCCACATCCCAACGAGGAAAAGGAGATAAAGCGAGCTAGCATTCCTTGGTCCTTTAAACACTACTTATATAACTATACATACAAAGGCATGCATTTGAAAATATTTAAAGTATAAAAGAAGTTTTGTAAAAGCATTTTGATATGTAAAAGAGTTTTTAAGACAGTTTGAAGTAAAACAGTTTGAAAGTAAGAGATTCACTTGTTGATAGTTATTAATCAAATGTGATTGATATAATAACTATAGTAACTTTACTTGTATCCACCCCCCCCCCCCCCATTAAAGCATTTAAAAACATTTAAAAGGTAAATTAAGGGTTATGAACTCACCTGTAGTGAGTGGATTGGATTGAAGTGTCGGATACGATGTTAGGCAACAAGTGGAGACTTGTACAAACACAACTAGCCTAGTTATCATATAATAAATATATAAATAACTAATTAGGCACTTTATCTCTAATAAATTAAGTTAAGACACTCTAGAACATGGTAACACTTTGTTTCAAGTGTTAAAGATTACAAGGGTTGCAACCAAGTGTTGTAGGGCATGGCTAGTGAGTGTAGGCTTCAAGGAAAATTCCCAAATTGAGTTTACGGTTCTAAGGTCCTCAACAAATGAGTTTACGGTCGTAAACTCATGATTTTACGACCGTAAGCTCATTATCCCTTGACGATTTGATGTTTTGAGGCTTTTCAAGACCCTTAGAAGCATTTCTACTTGATGGTTAAGTCTTTTGGATGAGATTAGGGCACTATTTCCCTCTCTTGGAGAGTTCACGGCCCTAAGACCATTTTCGTTTGGGTTTACTACCGTAAACCCTTAAGGATTATGGTATTTTGATGTTTGCTAGTCCTAAACATAACAAGGAATGACTCTAGGTTAGGTTCCAAGGCTTATGAAGAGTTAAAGCACACTTTGGCACCTTTAATTGGGGTTCACGGTCCAAGAACTTCATGGGCCATGAACACCTTACTCTTGGTGTTATTGGGGTGTTTTCTTGATGTTTGGAAAGGTAATAAGCTTTACAATACACTAGGGTAGAAGCACTTACTAGTTAGAAGTTTGAAAAGTTACTAAGGGCCCAAGAACACAAGTGTGTGTTCTTGGTGTTCTTGGTGTTTTGGAAACCTAAAAAAAACACGAAATTTGATGGATGAAAAGATGTATAATCACTAGTTGTTATGATATAACAACAAATCAAGCCAAGAAGTACTTACCTTTTCGGGAAATCGGGTGAAAGACGGGATGGTAGTTGAGAGTGTTTGGAGTTTGCTCTTGAGATTGCAAGTAAGAAGTGAGGTATTTTGGGGAGTAAACTCATGCTTAAGGCATGATTTTACGGTTTTGGAAGGATTTACGGTCCAAACATAAAAGTTTGGCCATGAAATTCTTAACTACATGGTACTTGCAGTTTTGGAATTTCAAGTCTCGAGACGACACTTCCTTTCACCCGTTCGTTTAAAGGATAATTGTTATAATAATCAAACGAACTTTAAATTTTCTAAAAAACAATAAAAATGAACTTGACTTATAAATTGAGGTGATTGACTTTAGAGTTTGACCGAATGAAAATTTCGGGTTGTCACACTACACAACAATCCTCAAGTCATAAAAGAGAGCATATGACCCTAACCAGGGTCAATACCATAACCAGTCAAAGCCAACATCCAATTGACCCGACTTGCCGAGTTGGCCAGCCAACTCACCGAGTCCATACTCCACTAATCCGATAAAACCCTGACTCCTCGCGTTGAGTCTAGCAAGAACTCGTCGAGTTCTCCTTCATTCAAACCATCGAGACTATCTTCATCCGACAAACCGAGTTCTTCCTTCAACTCGGCGAGTTCATCTCCCTCATAAGAACATGTCCAGTCTACGAATCATGTAGTTGTCTGAACAACTCATCGAGTTAATCTTCAAAGGTTGGGAGATTTCCTTGGACTCGCCGAGTCTGTTCATACACTCATCGAGTCCCATGATTCTCAGGTCCTTTTTCGCATCTAAACATCTATAGGACTTCCCTCCCTAGCAACTGGTCCATTCGCATAATGGATTTGGTGGTTATTACACCTTGACTCGCCGAGTCCCAGGAACAACTCGGTGAGTCCATCCTTGACCATTAACATACAACTGATTGAAATGGGTGTTAAACCATCAAAGCCATAGATCTGGTCTCCTAATGTCCATTTTATACGTAAAGTTCCAAACTTGGTGCACATGCATCGGGTTTTTGGCTAAAAAATCCATAAAAGGTGCTCTATAATGTGCATGGGGCTCTCATGGCCGTAAGTTGGGACCTTTATGCCATGAGACCCCTCCAATGACTCAGATCTGAAAGTAAAACCCCATGAATCAATTTACAAATCCGAAAATGGCTTAGGAAGACCTAAATGCACCCAAAATCTAAGCCCTAAAGATGAACAACCAAATGGAAGACCAAAACAGGGGGCATTTTTTACCTTGCTTGAGCTGAAGATGGAATAAGATCTCTGAATCTACAAGCCCCAACTCAAATTTCCAAGCTTCTTCCTTCCTTTCAAGCTTCATAAGCCAACTAAAAGCACCAAAATGGCCTTAGATCACACAAAATGGATAGGGTTTCGATATACAACTTCTTGGGAGAGATAGGGACGAGGGAGGCTAAGTTAAGTCTTTTAAATATGGTGCAAACCCTCAGATTTACTGTTTCACTCAACCAACACCTACTCGCCGAGTAAGTCTCCCGACTCGTCAAGTAGGTAACTTAAACTGTCTGCATATCTCGACTCTACTCGACGAGTTGGGCCTCCAACTCGTCGAGTCCCAGAGAAAACATCAAAATTTCTTGAATAACAGACGTACCAGGAATCGGGTGTCACAAGGGCAGTGAGTACTCCGATCCGAAATTTGTGTATCAGTATGACGGTGATAACTCCAGTCCAAGATACTTTTAGAAAGGCCTAGGTGGAGGCCGTGAGACCGGAGAACCACAAAAAGGAGCGGGTGATTGGGCAGGTGTCTGAGTTTGTGACGGATAGTTATGGGCTTATAACTTTCCGAGGGCATATTTAGGTGCCCTATACGGGCGGACCTCGACGTATACTGATAAAGGAGGCACATAGATCGAGATTCTCTATGCATCCAGGGGTCACTAAGATGTATTTGGACCTAAAGAGAGATTATCGGCGGCCCTGTATGAAGAGGGATGTGACATGGGTAGTTGAGAGGTGCTTGACATGTCGCCAGGTTAAGGCGGCGCACCAGCGTCCACATGGCCAGTTACAGCCTTTATAGATTCCCATATGGAAGTGGGAACAAATTTCTATGGACTTTATCACCAAGTTATCGAGGACTGTGTGTGGGGTTGACACAATATGGGTGATTGTGGACCGACTGACGAAGAGTGCTTACTTCCTCGCTATCAGTGAGTACTCTTCTATAAAGAGACTGACCAACATTTATGTAAGAGAGGTGGTAGCATGACATGGAGTGTCGAACTCCATAGTGTTAGATCAATACGTGCGCTTTACTTTCAGGTTCTGAAAGAAATTTCATGAGGAGTTAAGTACCCGTTTGCATTTTACTACCTCATACCACCCGCAGACAGACAGGCAGAGCGAGCGGGCGATTTAGACACTTGAGGACATGCTGATTGCATGCGTTATGGAATTCGGAGGAAGTTCGGACACTTATTTGCCCTTGGCTGAGTTTTCTTACAATAATAGCCACCATTCCAGCATTGGTATGCCTCCCTTTGAGCTTCTATACGGGAGGAGGTTTGTGACTCCCATTTGGTTTGGAGAAGTAGGGCGGAGAGTGATGGGTGGCACTGAGATAGTGATGAAGACAACCGAGCAGATTCAATAGGTTAGACAGAGGTTACTGACAGCCTAGAGTTGCCAAAAGAGTTACGCAGATCGATGATGATCCGAGCTAGAGTTCCAGGATGGAGACTTTGTCCTCCTGAAGGTATCCCCATGGAAGGGGTGATCCGATTAAGGAAACGGAGCAAGCTGGAGACCCGATACATCCCTCCTTTCAGAGTGACCACCAGAGTGGGTAAGGTAGCATACCGATTGGAGCTACATGCAGAGTTGAGTCAGATCCATAACACCGTCCACGTGTCTCAGCTAAGGAAGTATGAGCCGATGAAACGGTGGTGGTGCTATTAGAGGATATTCAGTGGATGAGAGCCTAAATTATATTTAGATGCCAAATGCGATCTTGGATCAAAAAGTGAAGGTTCTGAGGAACAAAGAGGTAACCCTAGTTTAGGTCCAGTGGCAACATCGGAGGGGTCCGGATTGACTTGGGAGCCGGAGTCTAAGATGCGAGAGCAATACCAAGAGTTATTTTTGGAGCATGACTTCGGGGGAGAAGTCTGATTCTAGTGGGGGACAATTGTAACATCCGGGCTCCCAGGTATATTATCTACTTATTCGTTTCTGTTGAGATCTATTGAGCTACTCGACAAGTTGGATCCTCAACTCATCGAGTAGAGACTGATTGACCACGTGGGTCTAATAACCGACTTGACAAGTTAGATAGTCGACTCGTCGAGTAGGCGTTGTGAGATGAAACCCTAAATCCCCAGGGTTGGGACCTATTTAAGGGAGCTTATGAAATTATTTACGCCTCACCAGCTGTCCAACTCCCCAGTGTAAAACCCTAATCGGCCATTAATCTAAGAGAGAGTGTTTGAGCTAATATTGAGTGTTTTTGGTGAATCTTTTGGAAGGAAAGGAGTGATATACAAGCAAGGAACAAGGAGAGGTTATGGGATCTAGAATTCTTTCACTTAGAGCTTATGTGGAAGGTAAAAAGGCTACACCTTTCTCATCTTATTATTTAGATCTCATGATTATTGAAGTTAGGGCTTGTTACCACTTTTTTATTGGGACTTTGACTGTATTGAGTCATCACGAGGTCTAGACTTTAGATTTGGACCTTGTAAGGTCCAGAGAGTCCAAAGGTTCCAGCTTTATTCAGCTATGTAAGGGTTATTGTGCTTAACACCCTTGTTACAGTTGTATTGACATTTTGGTGAAAAATATGCCATGCATGACTGTAAAGATCGAAGTTTTACGTGACATTCAAGCCTTGCGAACTTAGTTCTAGAGTTTGGAGTGATAGATCTGCCTTAGAACGTCTGAATGATAATTCAGACTAAAGGGACTCGCCAATTCAATGAGCTGACTCGAAGAGTTGCCTAGGGTTTTCCCCGATGAGTCTAGATATGGGTAACTCGATGAGTTAACGAGACAACTCGACGAGTTAAATTGGATTTTCGTGATATTTCAGAAGAAACAAGGGGACTCGACGAGTCAGATAGATGCACTCAGCGATTCAGGTAATCATGGACTGCTAACTTGAGTGTTTACTTCTATTGAGTTTAGGGTTTGGTCAAGACAAGGATTATGGGGACAATGGAGTGGTAAAATGGTCTCTTACGCATTCCAAGAGTTAGAGAAAGTGAGTGAGTGAGAGAGAGAGAGAGAGAATAAGCTTCAATTTATTTTGAGTGTCGATAGAGTATCAATTATATATAATTATCCTATGTGTTAGGCGGAGGCTAGTTCGAGATTTCGTGTACGAGGTTGTTATTTGCTTGCTTACGAGGTGTGTCTTATCACTATACTTACCTAGTGTAGTAATCTGAGTTGTGTGACCATAGGGTCTTATGCGTTTATATTAAGTATTGTGATATCATGCATTATGTCTATGTGATTTATGATGCGTATTATTCTGATTTTACTGAGTTAGGACCCTAGGGTCCACTCGATCTGTGGGACTGGAGGGTGCCACTGAGACACATTGACCGGAGGGTATTATTGAGTTATAGCCTCGAGTGGCTAACAAGTTGTGTGTGGTATTTTGGGGAACTAACTACGCTTCATGCTTACTGTGTTATGTGTTGTGTGTTTCGGGTACTTCTCAGGATCACGCGAAGGCGCCAGCTTGATTGTACACAGGAGACGGAGATATATTTTGAGGATCCTGGATTGTGTTTTAAACAATTCATAAAAATATGTTTTGGATAATTTGATATTTTTGGGGATTTTTGATTGTGTTAATGAGATTAATGTGATTTTTAATTGAAAATTTTGTTTGAAATTTTACAGTGTTACAATAGTCAGCTGAATGGGATACTTTTACGAATATTGCTTCTTTGGTTAATTAGGTAGTCATGGTCAATATACTTATTTTACCAAAACTACAGAGTCTACACACCCACACCATTATGGAAAAAGTTTTCTACGAAGGATATTTATTTGATTAAGAATTCAAGAGAGATTACTATTATTATATGAAGCATATACACCAATATGCAACACGTTTCCTACATGGTCTTTTTCTTAGTACTCTTAATGGGGGAAAACAATGAGCAAAATTTTACAAGCTTTGGTTCTGGTGATCAGTCTAAGGCTAATGTAAGTTGTTTTTTCTTTTGAGTTTTCCATGAATTTCGGAGGTTGGATGGGTATAAGTAAGAGGTACTTTTATTTGAGAAGCCTTACAAAGATAGATGGTTTATTTTTTCCTATTAAATCGAGGTGTAAAGCATCAATTATGTGTGGTGGGTTTTTTCATTGGGAACGAGTGTCTAGATAATCTTTTTGAAGTTTTTCCTAAAAGGTATTGTATTGTATCCGTTAAGTTTATCATTCTGATACATCTCATATAACCAGGGAAATAAGCATTAGGATAGTTAAAGAATTCATGGGTTAGATTTAAAGGTTTGGTAGTTTTCGTCCCATACCTACGGAACCGAGCAACAACTTAGGTATAAATGATTGGTAGCTATCGTCCTATAGCCAGGGAACCGAGCAGTATATATGGTTTAGAGGTATGGTTATTCTCGTAACATAGCCATAGAATTGAGCAACAAGGTAGGTTTAAAATTTTGGTTAACTGTAACATTTTAAATAGAAATTTTTGTATGATTGGGTTGTGTTTTTCATGTGTAGTCGTTGTGATAACATATAGAAATCAAACTTTCTCGAGCTCGACTTTGAGGGTTAGGGATTGGTGTTTCATGCATGTATTGAGTGTATTATGACTTTTGGTATTCCATTAGAGTTCATAACTTTGTTTCCTCGAATCATGCTACTATTACGACAGTTTTGTATAATATGGAGTAAGTACCTCGGTTTAAGGCTTGTTGCTATTATATCTTGCTTGAGTTTCATATTTTTCGATTACTAGGAGAATGAAATGTAATAGAGTTTACTATTATGTTTTGTTTTGTGGGTAAATTCATTTCGTTTTTGCAAGTATTCTTGTCTTCATACTGTATGCCTCATCTTGTGAGGGCGAGATAAACTGTAACACCCCATTTTCAAATTAAAAAAAATCAATATAAACCGTTGTTTATATAACTCAAAGTAGAGATATATTACTATTTTGCCAAATTGATCATCATAAACATGTAAGAAACACGTAATATGATTTATTTAGATGTATAGAACACCCGAATCCAACTTCCTATGATAAAGTTATGCTTATATGATGTTTCGCGATTAAACCAGCACAACTATACATGTCCTAAAATACAAATCATAGATAGATCACTTACTAGCACATGCAATATAAACGAAATGCATACTAGCTATAAAACTGAGAGCATACATATAGAGAACATCCAAATCTTACTTCGCATGAGGAAGCTATGATTTTTAGAAGTTTCAGCGAAACAATATGTGACACAAAAACCGAAATTTAAATTGGTTGATTGTTAGGAAAAACAGTCTAAATGAGAGTCGAAGATCTTGTCGATGTAATTTTATGGATATAAATATAGTTGAGAACGGAATTCCTATGGACAAGTTATGATTTTTACATGGACTTTAAAAGTCTAACCCTTTTATAAATATATCTTTAATCATATTGAGAATTAGCCGGTGAAGTCTAAATAAAAATTGTGGATCTCGTCCATATCTATGCATGGATATAAATAACGTCGAAAACGGAGCTTATATGAAGAAGAGGTGCATGCATGATTTGTCACACCACTATCTTTCCGACATGTGTCACCACCTAGACAACACAATTTTGCAGCCTCCGGTACCATCCAAGAGCATGGTGCACTTGGTTGGTATGTGCAACGCTTCTCCCTATAATTTGCCTATAAATGTTGATTCCAAGCCCCAATCATTCCCACATAATTTCCAAACTCTCTCTCTCTCTATGTGTGTGTCTGTCTCTATCTCCCTCTCTCTTAGGCATGAAAATAGGTTCTATATTTGGGATTTTGGAGTATTTTAGTTTAGTGAAGCTCCAGAGCATTAGAGGGATTGAGAATTAGAAGCTGTCGAGTCGGTGTTCTGCAATGATATCTCCCAATTTTTTCTTTGTAAGTTAAGCTACACTCATATTTTTAAGTGTAACTTATATTTATATTCATAGTTGTTGTTATGAGTATATATGTAATATTTTTTAGTAATTCAAGTTAAAATGATGATTAATCTACTTACGGGAGAGGTGTCTAGAATGGTCATGTTCGCTTGGTTTTTGGATTCAAGAAAGGCTATACGCTGAAATGGTCCTGCCTCCCAATTGTCCAGCCTGGCTGATCCTTATTTGATATAGGTCTTGGTATTAATTGGGATTACTGAAAGATCTAGTTTCATTACCAAATCACCATATGAATTAATAGGTTAAAGTATTAAAGGTTAATACTCATTAGGCACGTTGACCACTAATGGGATCGCCCAGAAAGTTGTTAATCTTATAAGAAACTGTCCAAGTGAGTTATCTCACTATACCATGTAGTACAACATATATCCATGTATGTTAGGATAGAGAGCTAGTAGGGTTGAAAGTATAAATGTTCATGTACTATTAGAATCCAACATGCAGTCTCTATATGTGTAATTTTTGTGATATTAGACCTAGGTAGGGGTTGATGGTGGAACAGTTAAAGAGGTCGAGAACCTATAGACACATGTAGATTTAGTTAGGGGATGATGGTGAAACGGTTAAAGAGGCCGAGAACCTATTCCAAGATATATATTGGAAGACTTTGAGCCATTGTTGGTATATACATACATATATATATATATATATATATATATATATATATATATATGTGTGTGTGTGTGTGTGTATATGTGTGTGTGTATGTGTGTATATGTGTTGTGGTATATGGTATTTTTGGGAACTCACCAAGCCTAATGCTTGCCCAATTGTTATAAATGTATTTCAGGTACTTCTTGAGAAAGGTGAGATTCGACTGTACACACAAGCATTAGCAACATGTTTCCACATAATATAATTAAAAATATGATATATTTTAATAATTAAAAATGAAACTTTTGGGTTGAAAATTGGGACGTTACATAAACATATGTATGTGTGCTAGTAGGGTAATAAATTATAGTAGTTGTCAAGGGTAATAAATTATAGTAGTTCTTTATGTTGTGAAATGTGAAATAGGAATCGAATTTAATGTTGCATTGTTGATGTTAAAATAATGTCATGTAGCGGGAGATGATGATCTTAATGGTTGTTTAATGAGGCACTTGGTAACCAGTTTAAAGTGATATGGGGATAAGGAAGGGTATTTGGATGGCTCCATTCTATGTTGATTTTGGAGGTTGTTGGTATCTTACATTTGCGACGGCTACATGGGGGCATTATTCATGGAGTTTGATGGCAGATGCTAGATTGATACTTCCTTTAACAAAGTTGCCAACTAGTTCATTACTTATTGTCATACAAATATTGGATGGTTTATGACATGACCTAGTGAATAAACCATAAAAGTTTTTGAAGACTAGTTGTACATCAAAGTAATGTTGGTTCTTTGTCTAATGCTAACCCTTTATCCCTACTTGTATTCTCCTTTCAATTTTGAGTACCTAATTGATTGAGTTTATTGTCTTTTTTCTCATGGTCTGATGTGCACTATAGGTCGCTAAAAGAAGAGTTAGGTGAAACTCCTTGTGTCATCTATCAAGCACGAGGCGTTTTATCAGCTATTGTAGGGAAGTTGTTGGAAAGAGATGGGATTATACGATGCTTTGTTTGTGTTAGTAGGAACTTCAATCTCGATAGTACTTATGAATGATTTAGGATGGGCTTTAAAACTCTTGATATATTCGTAGGGATTGTGAGAATCAATCAGATTTTATAGTACTTGCCCATAGGAAACTTATTTGTATAAGTATGTTGCCATTGTTTTTTTATTGCAATATTATCCTTTCGTCATTATTGTCATAGAATTGAGACAAGTATCTACAACCTTGTGTGTTGCATAGTTTGCAACAATGTGTTTATTTGAGTACTCTGTGTAATGAGTCTTAATAAGGGTAGATGGTTAGTTTTCAACTAATAATGGGACAAAAAACATTGCAACTATATAGCTATAGAAGCTTGGTGGATATTAGCATGTGACCAAGTATGAGCCATATTTAATTTGTGTCCTGACTTTTATTATGACTTTTTGTTTCTCGTTTATTGGAATAAGGTCTTAGCATCAGGAAATAATATTCAAAGGTAATATATGTTTATTGCTTAAATGCATCTTCAAATATTATTTCTATTTTTTTTAATATTTTTTTGTTCCTTATGCTTTTTTATATTTATCCATCACGACCAAAGGCAAGAAAAGTAAAAGGCACTACTAGAAAAACGTAAATAAAATACAGCATATAGAATATGGTTAATAGCATCCTCCGTATTTGAAAAGGAAAAACATTATATTATGGCTAAATAAGGACTTAGAGTACAGTTAAATGAAATAAAGAACCATATTTTATTATTGGCTTAGTATTTCATAAGTTGTACAATATTTCATCTATTTGTTTATTTCATTTTAAACCGAAATATATTTACCCCCTTCCCCAAGCATTCAGCTAGTTCCATATGTACAGTTACACGCCACCTTCACAACTATAACGTTCGCATCATTTTTCACGCCACCGTCCTTCGTAGTTTCTTCCGAAAATGACTGCAACATTGAGTTCATGATACTAATCAAATTAACATTGATTTTCTTCTGAAAATGACTGCATCATTTTTCACGCCACCATCCTTCGTAGTTTCTTCCGAAAATTACTGCAACATTGAGTTCAGGATACTCACTTCAAAAACTATATCAAATTAAGTTTCTGCAATGTCTTTGAAAATTCTAATCAATTTCTTCTTTAATCTAATCCATTACCGAGTTTCAAAGAACATAAATTTGGCATGCTTCCGTCTTTGTTCGATGATGAATTTGTTATCGTTTTCCACAACTTCTCGCTTGTTTTACAGTGAGTCATTGATGGTTACTGTATTTCTCAAGATCCAACTCAATTCCGGTATAGTTTCCCGCTTCAATTTCTTGTTACTGTTTTTGATTCGTAAAACTTTTTGCTGTAATCCACATATTTCTGAAAATATGGACTTGTTCCCAGCTTATCTTTGTTAGTTATATTGATCGATTCACTTTTAGTGAGTCTAGTAAAAATGTGGTGTGTAATCCAATTCTTTTTTCTTCTACTTATAGCTAGAAATGAATACATTCTGGAACCTTCAACACTTGCAATACAATCTCATCGATGTGTTATCTTTGCAATTTTTCTTTCACCTATCTATTTTTTCCATGAATTAAGATGTCGAGCACCTGAAGTAAACTAGGTTTGTTAATGATTTTGTGATGAAATTATGGTTTCCATGTTTGTAATTAAAAGGCAGTGCATTCAATACTACCTTTTCTTTTATATGAGCACCAAGTGTTCAATTAAATTCCCCTATAAGACGTTTATTGATTACTTTACTCTGTGAACAAGTTTTTCCTTTAATTTATTGATATTTCTAAATATCAGGAGCAATTACCTCTGGCATGTTAACCTTACTTGTTAACTTTCATAATTCTTTTTATTACAATGTTATATTACAATATTATAATGAGAGAAACTTAGATGAATTGTGTTGAACTTATATGAGATATGACTCCACTGGTCTCACTAAGTATTATTAAATGATGTGTGATGTATTTCATAAAAAAGTTAATTTATCATCAAGTATTAATTAAAGGCCACTTGTTTGACATTGTATTTAGAAGTTCTTAACCTTAACACTTTATACACAAACCAGGTAAAGATCTTGTCCTTATAGAGTTTCATTGGTTTCATTTCCCTTTTGTGTAGATGGTTGAAGCAGGGGAATCAAGCTTAGGCATAAATAGGCCATGGATCACTAAACATTATCTTTAAATAATTCTTGACACCCAAGGTAACTTTTTGATCAGTAGTTTCTCTACAGTTAAAGCATAACCCATGTTTGTTCTTGTTAGCTAAACCTAGCTAAGCTTTGTACCTTGTGGATTTTCCGATGAAGAAAAAATGAAAATCTTTCAAGGTTAGACTGATTTTATCATATTATTTAATACAACTCTTTATGGGTTTTAGTATGAAATGGCAATGGTAGATTTGAAAAACTCCCGAGCCAAACACTAACATAAAAGGCTAAGAAATGGCATGTGAATTTGTATAAAATAGGGCAAAGTTGCTTCATTTCTATATTTGTAATTAGGAACATATGTTTATGACAATATCTTTTCTTTTCTTTATTCTTCTTATCTAGTAACTTAACGCATGATAAATTCCACTCTAGAAGAAATTTGCTGCTAAGGGTATGTCGACTATATCTACATCATGTGAGTTTTGACGGTTTTTTCCTTTTTTCATGATTTCATTTCGGAACTATTTTCTTTTTATCGTTCTTATAGTAAATTTTCTTCTTATTTTTCATCATTTTTTTAACTAGAAGTTGCATATGGTTGTACTTTTTTCTATGCAGAGTGAAATGAAGTTCAATTTGCTTCACCCATAGGCATTATAAGGGTGGGGACCACAATCGACCGATACTGAGTGATGAGGTTCTTGGGATGTTTTGGATCTCTTCCCAATGTTTATGTTGAACTAGAGGTAAGTAGCAAAAGTACATGGTTAAACAAAATGCATTAAATGCAAGAAATAGCTACATACTTTTATTGATTTGCTTATTATAGCATCCTACTTTCATTTTCGTTTTATTAAAGCATTGTACTTCGAAAATCTATTGTTTGTAATAATGCGATTATTGTAGTTGGAAAGAAATATGAAGTATAAATTCTAAATTTGAAGGCATTTATAGGTATTTTAAAGTACAATTTCATTATTAGAAAAGTTGAAAGTATCGTTTTAATTTTATTTGTTAAGCTATTTACTGCTCCCTATTCAATTTGACTTTTCTTCAGTGATATCTAAGTTCGTAATGAGATAAGTACTTGTTAGACTTTTTATTTTCAAGCTCCTGCACTGACATGACAGTACATATTAGCACTATATTCTTGTCTTTTCATAAGTCCGGGTATATAATTCTTTGACTGCTTGATGGCCTTTGTATGTAAAATTCGATTACATATTTATAATAATTCAATGTGTTATGCAAATATGAAGCGAAAGATAAGCAGAATAACAATAACTATTTATGTTAAAACGTTTTAAACTATGGTTTGTAGCATGTTGAATATCATGATTAGCCTAGAAATTGTAGGTGGAGTTGGGATCAATTGGAAATTGATAAACAAAAAAAAACCTTTAGCTTGTTTGCTCCTTGTTCAATATTTGAAATATAATTAGATGATTTTTTTTTCCGGAACGACTATTTTTAAGGAGAGCCTTGGTTTCGAAGCACTTAATGGCTAATAAGGACGCGTACTAGTATCTATATCATATTACTTTTGTAATTATGAATGGTTATAGAGTACTGTGGGATGTCTGTGGATATAATACGGTTTAACCATATACGAGTTGTATTAGATGTGTGATATAGAATATTAGATGTGTGAGATAAAGTACGGTTGTTTAACCGTACTCTATTATGTACAAGCTGTATTATATGTGTGAGATATGTATGAGATAGAGTACAGTTGTTTGACCGTATTCTATTATATATCTAATCTAATACAGCCCTGATACAATATGTAATGATTGTCTGTATTATATATACAAATATAACCGTACTGTATTTTTCATTTTCTAGTAGTGAGGTAATATATGTTTGTTGCTTGAATGCATCTTCGAATTTTATTTCTAGTTTTTTTCTCATGCCATTTTATATTTATCCATCAAGACCAAATGCGGAAAAAGTAATAAGTATATTTTATGTGGCAATAAACAATTTTTGCAAGTCACCTAGAATGTGTATTAGATGTTAGATTGTTTTGAACGACTTTTATTTGGCTAGGAAAACAAAATCGATGTTAATATTATTTGGATTATAAATTTATAAACCTTCTGGCGCTGGCTTTTAGTTAATTGAGCTGATTTAGTGTATACCGGGTACCTTAGTAACCTAAAACGCTCAGAATGGCAAACATTTTCTTATTATGATATTTGTTGCTTGATATATTTGTGAAGACTCACTAGATAGTTGAATAGGGACTTTGGTAACATATGAAAAGTTCTATTACATGGATTTCATACGGTGTATGCACTTTATCGTTTTTAATTATGTAAACCTCGCAGTAGAACACTTGCTTGCATTGTTTGTACCTTAGGCTATGTGGAGTGGTCACTACAAACTCACCGGAAAAGTTGTGTCACCTCTGCGCCACGTCACCTTCACCACCAACTCACTCATCTATGAAAATTGTCACCACTAACAACATTTACTTTTATTATTATTATTATTATTATTATTATTATTATTTTAACATTTTGTTAAGTAAATAATATAATTTTTAAAATAGGTAAGTTTTTTTATTTTTTGGAACACTATATGAAATAAAAAACATAATTTATAAGATAAATAAATTTTTTGAAAATACAAAAAAAAAAAAAAAACATTTCATTAATTAAAAACATAGAAATTTAAAACCTAAAATTACTAAAACACACATAAAACCTAACAAATCAACTACTACACTACTTAATAAATAAAAAAAGTAAAACATAAAAACCGTAGAACAATATCGTCATCATCATCATCATCCTCATCCTCATCCGCCTCATCGTCACCGTCTGCATTCTCGTCGTAATCATCAGCCTCATCCTCTTCGTCTTCATCGTCATTTTCCCCTTGGTGTTGTCTCCCCCATATGTGCTCGGTCAAATCGTGTCGTAATGTGTTTCACGATTTTGTATTTCCAAAACTCTAGAGAAGTATGTCGGGCTGCCAACTTGTATTACTGCAGGTGGGTTAACTGCATCGTTGTCGGTATATGAACAAATAGTTCTGCCCTTTTTTTCTATTATCATGTTATGTAAAATCATACAGGCAATCAACATTGTCGTTAGTTTTGCCCTATCCCATGTTCGTGCTGGATGCTTGATTATGTGCCACCTTTGTTTTAGGACTCCAAACGCTCTTTCAACGTCCTTCCGTGCAGATTCTTGTACTAACTTGAACAATTTTCGTTTCTCATCGGCTAGAAACGCAAAAGACTTAACAACTGTAGCATACTTTTGATATATCTCATCACCTAGGTAATATCCATCCTTGTATTCATTTCCATTCACAACGTATGGCATATCTGGTGCTTTACCCTGCAACATATCGTTAAATATCGGAGACGCGTGAAGCACATTCAGGTCATTGTTTGACCCCGTCATACCAAAGAATGAATGCCAAAACCATAGGTCGTTTGAAACAGCCGCCTCCAGTATAACAGTCGGGACCTCATGATCTCCTCGTGTGAATTGACAACGTTACGCATTGGGACAATTTGTCCATTCCCAATGTGTACAATCAATACTACCAAGCATCCCTGGAAAAACGATGTTTAGCTTCATGCGCGGCATACAACTGTTCGACATCACTTTTAGTCGGATGTCGCAGGTATATGTCACGGTAAATCTCTATAACATACTCACAGAAAAGATATGTACAATCTCGACCCGTCCTCTTAGATATTTTCAAATACTCATCTGATGCGTCTGCGGTTATACCATATCCCAATTGTCTAAGAGCGGCCGTACATTTTTGTATTGTGGTAAAACCACGTTTACCTCTAGCATCCCAACGTAATTGGAAAAACTCATAATTACGTTCCAAATCTGAAGCTATACATAAAAATAATTTTCTACTAATACGAAAACGGTCTTCGAATTTCGAAAGGTCGTAAAGATTATTAGGGGCAAAATAATCACGTACCAAAAGTTCATGTGTCACCTCTCGATCCCGATTGATATATTTTTCGTGTTTCTTCTCGCGATGTGAAGTTTCACCTCTCTGACGAATCACATCTTGTGTCGCAGACAATAGTGTGTGCAAAACCAAATTGTCATCAGACTCGCTATCCATTTTTTGGTTGAATTTGTATGTTTGATTTGAGAGAATTTGTATGAATGTTTTAAAAAAATAATGTATAAGTGGATGTATATATAGATAGAGAAAGTAAATTAAAGGAAAAAGTTTTTTTTTTATTTATTTTTATTTAATAACCCGACGGTCGAAAAATTAAATAGCCAATCAATGTCCGCGTCTTCATCCATCCTGGGAGCCACGCCACGACCAACCCACTGAACCCAGGGGCGGTGTTCACGTGTGAAGAGACCCTCCACGTAAGCATTTCACGCGTGGAGATCTCTCCACTCCTGGTAACCTTATATAATAGGGAAAATGACTTACGAGCCCAATGAAATTTTCAAAACGTTAAAAAAACCCCAATCAAGTTTTATCTGTTTAGAAAAACTCAACAAACTTAATGTTTGTCTTAAAAAGCTCAATTATGTTATTTTTGTGTTCAATTCTATTGAAATTACATATTGGGAAAATAACTTATAAGACCAACGAAGTTTTAAAATCGTTCAAAAAACCTCAATCATATCATGTTTTGTTTGTTTAAAAAAAATCCAATAATTTTAACATTTTGAACAAATAAAAAATGATTGAGATTTTTTGAACGGTTGGAAACTTCGTTGGATTGTTCTAGATAAATGTTAAGTTCGTTGGGTTTCATAAACAGATAAAACATCATTGAGATTTTTTGAATGATTTGAAAACTTAGTTGGGATTGTAAGTAATTTTCCCTAATATAATAGTGTGTGTTACGTATCTCGGTAGATTTTATTTTCTTGGTGAAATAAAAGCCTTGTTTCTGTGTCGTAGGGTACACGCTTTTAGATGAAGAATTCTGATTGCACGACCTAGACCGAAATCAAAGCATTTTTAGTGTCGGTTTTTTTGTAAAAATTAGGAATCAAATTTTCTAAAAACTGAAGAATTACCATTTTAGTGCTTATGATTAACCGTTCGAAAGTCCAGTAGTTACCTCGTCTACTAATTACATTACTAAGGAAAAGTCAAGGGGCTGTTTTGTGATATGCAGCAATGTAGGTGCCTATTTGAAAATACGCATGTCGAAGACAGAGAGATAAGACGTTAAGCGGCGAAGTATATTTTGTTGCGATTTTCGAGTAGCTAAGTCACCGGAGATGTTGTAGACTTCATAACGGAATGCTGGGTAGGGTGTGAGAGTGTTTCTTTTGGTGTGCTGGTTTCTTTTTCAGTATCTAGAGGCATATTTCAAGAATTCGAATAGGAAGTTTCGTTGATTGGTTTTTAAAGAAGAAAATTATCAGAGTAGGTAGTAGGCATGGCGATTAGTGGTGGAGTTTCTTGCCGGGTAGAATGCTCTAATGATTTAAAGGATGTGTCGAGTTTGTAAGTTTCTGATTAGGGCGAGTTGGATGAGTTGCCGAGTGAGCAAACTTGGAAGAGTTTTACAGACCAAGTTGTTGGTTAGGCTCTAATATATATCAGTTCAAACGAATACCAGTCATTATAAGATGCTTTCTTGGTAATATCATAGCCATACATTTTTCACATTCTTTTTGCTGGTTTAGATACGAGATATGGTTGATTCACAAGGTTAGGTTGCCAATTTGATACGGTTTGGATTGGAGGGTCAAAGTGTTGGGTAAATCAAGATTTTAGATAGTCAGAGTATCATCGCAAAAAGAACATACCGACTAATTTGTGGAGTAAAACTTGGAATTTCAAGACAAAGATTGGCGGTTTTGTTTATGAGGGGAAATTGGCAGTTGCTTTATGTTTTTCAAAGGCTGGGAAAGTTAATGTTGGCTCAAGTTTGCTTAGATTTGTTTAGATATATGGTGTTATTGATCAGGTAATATCATGGTCTATCTTTTTGCTTATTTCTTTCCTATTTCCTAGATATCACTAAAAAGGATATCGGATAGCCAGGTTGTCGGAAGATAGGCTCAACGTTACATGTATATCTCTTTGTTAAATTGTCTTCAATATTGTTTGGAATTTTATTAAATTGAATTAGTGCTTGCCTTGAAAATTGTTTGGAATTAAGTATAAAAGTGAAGCTTGTTTGTTTGTAGTGCATGTTTGGATAGAGGTGGAAGGCATGAGACCGGATAGCATGAAGTTAGATAGCCGCAAACATGATCGACTTGGAGTTTGTGTATGAAAGCCCGTGGCATGTGGCATATATTACTAATCAGTTATATTGTTTCACTAGGCCTAGGTGTACTATTTATTGCTTCTGAACCTTATGGATATTTTTTTTTTTTTTTTTTTTTTGGGGGGGGGGGGGGTGGGCAAACAATATATTAGCAAAAACACTCGAAACAAACTTAAACGAGAAGCTCGAGCAATTACAGAAAACAACTTAAGATAGGGGAGCAATTCCAAGCATGTCGGACAATAAAGTTATACTTAAAACTACATTTAATCCAATTGAAGTGATTCATGAAAACTAACAAGATATCGGCTAGGGTTTCATATTATTATTAAATGAGAACTACATATATACAATCAAAGGAAAATACATAATATATAGACTAACTAATTAGGGTTTTCTACCTAATGGGTCAACAAAAGGCCCAATACAAAATAAACCTCAAAATCTTGTTAGGCTAGCATCCCAAATCAAACTTACAATGCAACAACAATAAGTATTGAGAGTTTGTCGGACAGAAAGTGAAATCGATGATCAGTCAATGGCTTTGTAAGAATATCAGTAATTTGCAAAGTGGAGGAGACATTAGGAAGAAAGATAGTGCCCTTCTGCAAATGATGTTATGTGAAATGACAATTAATCTCAATGTGTTTTGTGCGTTCATGAAACATTGAATTCTTGGGAATCATTATTGCACTCTCGTTGTCACAATAAAAAGGGGTAGGTTGAGAGATGTGAATGCCCATATCTGCAAGAAGTCATCTCAACCAAACAATCTTACAAGTGGTGATAGCTATGACTCGATATTCAGATTTTGTAGAAGAGCGAGAGACGACATCTTGTTTTTTTGCTTTTCCATAATATTAATGAATCTCCAAGAAAAACACAATACTTAGTAGTGGACTTACGATCATAAATATCACTATACCAATTTGCATCACTATAGGCATAAAACTCAAAAGATGATGTAGATGGGAACACCAGGGTGCAGAATTGAGTACCACATAGATATCTCAAATACGAAGAACAACTCCCCGATGAACAGTAATATGAGCAGTGATAAATTGGCTAACCACATGAACTGTATGACCAATATATTGTCTAATGATAGTCAGGTAAACCAAAATCGCTATAATGTTGCAATAAAGGCTTGGATCTGATAATGGGACACCATCGGTTGGAGAGTACTTCGCATTACTCTTTATATACGTATCAACTGTCCGATTATTTGTGATTCGTGCGCATTCAAACAAATCTGAAATAACTTCATTTGCGACAAAAAGATAACCCTTTGGAGATTGAGCAACGTTAATTCCCAAGAGATAACATAGTAAACCTAAGTCTTTCATAGCAAAACGATGATCCAAATCACGCTTTAAAGACTTTATACCATCATGATCATCACCAATAATAATCATGTCATCGACATCTAAAGAAAAAATAATCCAACCTGCATTCGTACATCAAACAAATAGAGATGAGACATGGTTACTTGGTTGAAAACCAAGCGAAGTAATCACCGTAGAAATTTTCTCAAACCAAGCACGAGAAGCTTGTTTGAGGCCATATAGTGCCTTTTGAAGTCGACAAACTTCACTTGGTTGATAACAAATATCAGGGGGGAGGAGACATGTATTCTTTCTCATGAAGATCACCATTCAAGAATGCATTCTTGACATCCATCTAGTAAATCTTCCATTAGCGAATGGAAGAAACTGTAATCAAGGTGCGAACCATCATCATTTTTGCAACCAGAGCAAACGTCTCCTCATAATCTATACCATACTTTTGTGCGTACCATTTCACAATAAGTTTGGCTTTATAATGCTTTCTGGGCGATAGCGGAACTAGATCCCCTGTATGAGTCTGATAAAGAGCCGCAAGTTCCTTTGCCATATCAGTCTGCCAAAGGAGATCAGAAATAACCTCTTTGTAGGATGTTGGCTTAGAGAGACGGTGTACATTATCAAGAAATGAGGCAAGCATTGGTAAGTAAGAGGGATAGATAAATTCAGCAAGCTTTGTGGACTTCTTATTATGATAAGGCCTCGATGGAGGGGCTCTTGACGATCTACATGTAGAGGATCAACGACAGGTGGTGGATCAACATCAGGTGGTGGATTAGCAGCAGGTGGTGGATCGATGACATATAGTGGATTATCAATGTCAATGCTAAATAAATGAATAGGTTGAAGCTCCTCTCGGGCTGCATCATGTGACTGAACAAGAATACCATAGAATTGAATACACTCCGAAAAAGTGATATTGAAAGAAACATACAATTTTTGATTTGATGGATCATAACACCGATAACCTTTCTGACCAATGTCATATCCCAGAAAAATACAAATAGCATATTTTAGAGACACGTTATCTCTCTCTACATGAGCCTTCAAGAAAAAAACAGGTTCACCTAAACACTCATAATGAAGAATAATTTGTAAGTTTTCCAAACAACATTTTGATAAGGAGACTTCTTCGCAGTGCACTTAGTAGGAATGAGATTAATAACGTAAGTGGAGATATGAAAAGCTTCTCCCTAAAACATATTGGGAACATGAGCAGAAAGTAGTAAGTATCTTGCAGTTTCTAGGAAATGTCGACGTTTTCTCTCTGCAACATCATTCTACTAAGGAGTGTCTATAGAAGATGAGTGATGCACAGTGCCATCAGATGCAAATAATTGTTTAAAATCTTTAGACGTAAATTCTCATCCCAAATCACACTAAAAACATTTTATGATAACAGAGTGTTGAGTATTGATAAGATCTCTAAATTCACTATATATGGTGAAAAAGTGAGACCTATGCTTCATAAGATAAACCCACGTATAACGAGTGTCATCATCAACTAATGAAGCAAAATAGTTAGCTCTGTATTTAGAGGTGACCAGAGATTGACCCCACACATCATAATACACGATATTAAAGAGAGCAACTAAATGAGTGACACTTTTATATAATGGTAAAGATAAAAAACAGTCGAAGGATGGTTTAAACGAAAGATGAAAAATTGACAATAGATGCAGCAACATCAGCAACTTGTAGCTACTCCAAATATAGAGCTCTCTAAGTCTACAACCTATCCCAATCACCCTTCGAGACCGAATGTCATGTACACAACAGAATAAATCATAAAAGAAGCCCTAACAACAAGGTTTTCACAATTAACTGGCCAATGAAAGATTCAAAGCAAGTATGAGAATGTAATGCACATCCATTAAAGATATATAAGGAGTGATAATAGAACCAACACCCTCTATTGACATGGGTGTAGCACTAGCAGACTTGACAGAGATGGGCGTACGAGAAAATAAAGAAGAAAAAGATGACAAATGTGGTGACATGTGATGAGATGCACTAGAATCCAATATCCACAAGGATGAAGGAATACCTGATATGCTGGATGAAGATATACTTGAATAAGACATGGAAGTTGGATTGGCAGTAATGAACCATCTGAACTACTCAACAATGTACGGTTCCAAGGCTGATAGTGGTGTAAAATCTATTTTATTCTCTACTGAAGGTGCAGTAGCAGCACACTGTAGTGGCATAAAAGATGGAAATGAGGGACATGACTATCTAGAAGACATGTTATGTTGTGAAGGCTGAGACTGTGCATGTGATCTCATTTGTTGTTGTTGGCTTCCCTTATTTTTCAGTAAATGTCAGTGTTCCTTCCAATGGTTCATCTTCTTATAGAAAGAACACTCATCAAATGTAACTTTAGGATGATTTTGGTTTGAAGACTAAGGTCGTTGTGGAACAACAAAGACAACAAGAGTAGCTATCTTGGGACCTTTTTCAGCATGGGACATGATACAAGTTTCTTCAGCAATCAACTCGTGAACAACCGAATTAACAGTAGGAAGAGTTGTGCAATGTAATATTGATCTGCACAAACCTTCAAAACCTGAACGTAATGCCGTCAAGAAGTGAACCAATGGTTGCTCTTCCCTTCTGTCAATATAAGACTTAAAAGCCTTCAACATATCAGCTTCTGTCAGAGCCAACTGATCCCATAAATCCAACATAGCTGTGTAAAAATCATGAACACTGAGATTGTTCTATTAGAGGGCTCGAACATCAAACTCTAACTGATACTGCTTTGCAAAGTTAGACTGAGTATACAACCTAACCAAGTGATCCCAAACCTCCTTTAATGTGTCATACTTTTCTAATTAAGTACCAATAGATTAGATAAAAATAATTATTAATCCAAGTAATGATATTGGAGTTACCAGTCTCCCATGAATCCAGTAAGGTTGCATAATTATCTATCTTCTTACTCGTTGGTTTCTTCTTGTCATCTGTAACAATCCCCCACATAATCTTGCCTCGCAATAAATTTTTCATAATATAACTCTAATAGGCATATTTTTTTCCATCGAGTTGAATACTAATGGATTGAAGAGAATCATCTATTGGGGCCATGTTTTAGTATCAGTCAAACAGTAAATACGAGTAGTAGCAAAACCAATCAAGATCTTGAAATCAACAAAACCAATAGACGAAATGAAATCCCCTAATTAATGAAACGAACAAATCAAATAAAAAAGAATACAAAAACAAGAAAGAAAACCATACCTAAATTTTGAATAGTATCGATGAACAATTAGTGAACAATATCCATGAACGGTATCGATGAAAGTAATGTTGATAGTTTTATGCCTTCCACGACTCACCTCCAAAACAAAAGTAGTAATGCTCAACTGAGCTCTGATACCATGACACTAACAACATATAGAACATCTAGGGTTTCATATTATTTTCAAATGAAAAGTATAGAGATACAATGAAAGGAAAATAAAAAATATATAGACTAGCTAATTAGGGTTTTCTAGCTAATGGGCCAACATAAAACCCAATAGAAAATAAATTCCATAATCTTATCACACTAACAATTCATACTAATATCATCTGCAATCAACATACTCGTTCACATTTTTTTAGAGAAAACAATAGTTGTTTCCCTTTTGTTCCTGAAAACAATATCATTTCTCGTCTTCCTTATCATCCATAGTGTGGTGTAAGTTAAAGATAAACACAACTTCTACATTTATCTGATACCAGTCGCGGCCACAAGCATCTATATCAAATCACTACAATTTTTAGGAAGCCTCGAAAATATGGAAGATTAATCCATCAACCATCTGTAAAAAAAAGTGTAATAGAAGGACATAAGAAAAAAGTATGATTAGTAACCCTCCTCATCATTTCGACAGAAAGGGCATAGTGTGACAACCCGAAGTTGTTCCATCGCCGCAACCCGTTCCGTCCGTAAAACTCGTCTTAAGCGAATTGTTCCGATTTCGTTTTTGGATTAGGTCAATTAAGTTAAGACTTTTATTTTGACCTTCTAAGTATCCAAACATGTTAGAAACACATGAAAACGTCCCAAACTAGTAATTAGAAAAATTTTAGTTTCGAACAGATCGGGTGACGACAACTTAATCAGGTGCGACCCAAAGCCGCTGTTAACATCAGTATCGGGTAAAATTCCACTGTATCCCAAATTCAAATCATATTTAAAGTTGTTTAAGACTCATCTGAAGCCTTTTCACTCTCTCTCTAACCTCTCTCCTCAATCCAAGATCTAGGTCCAAAAATCACTCATTTCAAGCTTCAAATCACCAAGGTAAGTATCCTAGCTTCTTGTATAACATCCTTAGCCTTCAATTCAAGTTCAAATCATGATATGGACCATAAACATGGGTTTATGGCCCTGGAACACTCTTGAGTCGTGAACACATATAAACGTTATTTTTGAGCCTTAAAACCCTTCCAAACCACCATTGAAGCTTAGATATGGCTTAAGGACTTATTGGATTGGACTTAGAACACCTTAAACTCGACTTTTGGGGAGTAAACATGAGTTTACTGCCCAAGAACATGCTTCGGCCGTAAACACCCTTTCATGGGTAGTAAACTCCTTTTTGGGTGTTAAAATGCAACTTACACACCATATCAGCCTTGGAATAAAGTCTAGAAGTAACCACAAACAAGTTAGGGACCTTAAACTTAATGAAAACAACTCCATAAGGAGTTCACGGCCGTAAAACTCCCAAGAATGGGTTCCTGGGCCGTAAACTCTTATAAATGGGTTAAATGGTGCCCTAAATTCACCCCTTGGCTTGTAAAAATGAGTAGAATTACTTATGATTAATCTATGACCTTCAAAGCACATAAGAAATGAGTGGGTGAGAGTTTACGACCGTAAAATCATAGTTTACTGCCGTAAACTCATCAAATGGTCGTTATGATTGATTTAATCCCTTTCAAATGCCCTAGAACCAAATCTAGCATCACCCCTCAATTGATATAAGACCATTTAGCACTTAAGAACATCACTCATGAGTTTACGACTGTAAACTAATGAGGATGTGGTGTTTAGGGCCGAAAACTCTTCTAAATGTTTACTCTTGAAGAGTAAACTCCATACCCAAACCATACATGTCCACAAATGTCACTCGGGTCCCTCCATACACTTGAAATGAAGTGTTTTCGCGACTAGAAGTGTATATACTCAACTAATTAGTGATTTAAAATCTAATTAGATATATTTGTGTATTATTTAATACTACAGAGGAACCTCGCACGTTTTCAAGACTTGATCCGACGTTTAGCATCCTAGTCGACACATTCCTCGTCCGGTGAGTTCATACCCCTACCCTTTTTCAATGTTTTTCATTGTTTTCATGGGGGGACTACAAGCAAAGTACAAGTAATACTTGTACTCAAAACTTGTTTTATAAGTATTGTGTTTCATATTACATATGTTTTTTTAACACTGATAATCATAACAAATAACCGTTTGAACTTGCACATCACATTATCATAGTATTTGTGAAATAACGTTATAAATTGTTGTACTTTATATTTTCACAAATGGTTTTCCACATTATAATAGTTAAAAACATAATCTTTGAACTTTGAACAAGAAACTTAGTATATTGTTTTGTCCTCGGTAACACTCCACAGAGATACGCGAGTGGATGATCGTCTTTGTAGATAGAACTTAAAAAGGATATTCCGCATTATTACTTGTAGATTTGTTATTCCTATAAATTGGAGACACGTCCTCGGAGAACACTCCACAGAGATACGCAAGTGGAGGAATGCCCCTGTAACCAGAATCTCTTAGATAGGGAGTGTGACGTGAGTGTATAGATGTATATGGGACTGACTATCCCTCACCTGGCTGCTAGCTACAGCCGAATCGAAAAGGTTCAAGGGTGACAAAAGTCATAATGATATTGGCCTTCCTTTGCCATGTCTCGTCAATAGTATGGTTATAGAACTCGCAATTTAGATAACAAAGATTTAATTTTTAGTAATAATGGATATAGTAAATTCATAGCCATAAGAATTAATTTACTATAATAATCAGGTTTTCAGTATACATCTTTTACATTACATTTTGGGTTGGTAAATTAACACACACTTCACAAGGATAATCAGGTTTTCAGTATACATCTTTTACATTACATTTCGGAATGGTAACCAACTTTTAGGAAAATATAGGATTTTCCTGGGGTAATAACTATTCATAACTAGAATTGTGTAACATAACAGAAAAGTAAACATTACTTTTAAGAAAATATGGGATTTTCTTGGATAACCATGTTTTCAGAAAACAAAAGGAATTTTGTAAATTTTCATAAAACAAACTGCTTATGAACTCACCAGCTTTATGCTGATTTTTAAAATGCTTGTATTCTCAGGATCTCCTTAGACAGGTATCCCGCGTTCTTTTGAAGACGGAGCGTATGAAAGTCACGTTTTTCTTTTGTTTAAACTTATGTATTTATGAAACTTGTACTACTTTACTTTCAAACCGATTTAATGAAATCTATGTAATGTAATGTTTTGTGTTTACTTCGCTTACTATGTACATTGGTTATGATTTTCACATGAAGTCACCTTTGCCCCAGAACGTTTCCACCCTGGGTTTCGGGGTGTGACAGATTGGTATCTGAGCCCTTGTTTATAGTGAACTGAGTATACCAAAACTTACATGGTATAAGAGTATAAACATTAAGAGACCTACGTGCTCTGAACTAAAAGTATACTTCAAAATATAAATATTTTCAAAAACATACAAGTATACCTAACCGCCGAGATCCTTAACTACAAGTAGAACAAAACATAAGTAAATGGGTGTTGTATGCTGCGGTTAAACCTTGACAGTTATGTAGTCATGTCTAGGGTTAATATAGCCTGATCAACTATATTCATTCGAGACACGACCATCATGTGTCCGGGAGTGACTGTGGTGTTCGACATGCCTAAAACTTACCCATATACCCCAAACAACGAGCCGTCGTCGCAGCGAATCATGAAATACTATGGGAGTATTTCTAGATCCAACTTTGTTGTAGAAATTTCTCATTCAAGCGTTGCCCCTCGATCATTCCTTTAGCAATAGTTTATCTGCCTCGATAATTCATTTCTGCTTTATCGCTTAATAGAATTATATGTTTGTCTTAAAGAGATATCCCTTGTTTCATATCTCTTGATTTAATGCACAGGATTTACCATCCTCTTTTTCCTAATCACTTTAGATCGAAATGTCTTCAAAGAAAGGATCCAGTTCAAGTAACAACAGCCCTCCGTCGCCACCTCCTTCTCGATTTGACCCAGTGATGTTCCAGTTGGCTGTTTCTGCCGCAGTGACTGCCACAGTGACATATTTGTGCCCTGATAGGTTCGCTGGACCAAGAAGTAACACCAACCCCCAAAACCATGAAAATTTTCATGAGGATCAGAATGAAGGTGATAAGAGTAAGAAGGTTATTTAGAAAAAGCAAAAGCGTTAGAGTTCCCAAGGACCCTCCAAGAGGCGTGAAACTATGGCAGCTCAAGCTGCCACTACTCCTGTTGCTGTGTCTACAGTTCAAGCGCCTACCACTAGGTATGCGGGTAACCTCCCTTGGTGCGACAAGTGCAGCTACCATCATTATACTTCAGGACCATGTCGCGAAGGACTCTGCAATAACTGTGGCAAGAAGGGCCACCTTACTCGAAACTGCAGAAAACCAGCTCAACTAATCAATCAAGCTTCCGGATCGAGTATTGATCGGGCCTATTTTGGTTGTGGAGAAATCGGGAATTTCAAGCGAAACTGCCCAAAAGCAGCACCCACCAACAACGTCAACAACGCCGAGATGGTTTTAGCTATGAAGGAAGAGGAGGCAGCCGTTGATCCCACCATCGTCGCGGGTACATTTCTTCTCGAAAATTCTTATGTTCACATCCTTTTCGAATCTAGTTTCAAGAAAATTTTATTAGTCATTCATTCAAATATCTTGGTGAGCATAGACCTCGTCTAATAACCGAAACATTTACTATCAATATGGTTACCGGTGAGAATGAGTGCACTAACGACTTATCCCCAAGCTATATCCTTACCTTGAGTAATCATTCTTTCCTCATTGACCTAATGTCAGTTTCAATAAAGAGCTTTGATGTTTGGCATGTATCAGTTGAGTCCTGATCATACTCATACACTTTGCTATGAAAAAGCTATTTGTCTCAATCCTCCCTCTGACCGGACCCTCATGATATGTGTGTTCATCTTAACTCAAATCTTTGCATCATTTCCTGTATCAAAGCTCGAAAACTTCGACAAAAAAGAGTTTCAGGTATTCCTAGTCCATGCAATCAGCGAGAAACAAGAAGTTAAAGACCTATAGAGCGTCCCCGAAAACTGTAATATTCCTGATATCTTCCCGAAAAGATCCCGAGAATTCCTTCCGAACGTCAAGTCGAGTCTAGTATCAACTTAATCCCTGGAACTACCCTCGTAGCTAAATCTCCGTACCGTTTTGCTCCAGCAGAAATGCAGGAGTTATCCAGTCGGTTTAATGATTTGACCGTCAAAACCGATATCCTCTTTCCTTAATTAGATGACTTCTTCTATAAAATTCAGGGAGCCAGCTACTCCTCAAAGATAGACCTTAGGTCAAGACTCCATCAGCTACGAGTTCACGAGGATACTGTTTCCAAGATAGTATTCAGGACTCGATATGATCACTAAGAGTTCATATTGATACCTTTCGGTCAAACCCATTTCCCTTGGTCATGTAGTGAGTGATGAAGATATGCGTGTGAATCCTCCTAAGGTCGAAGCAATAGAGAATTGGTCGGCACCGAAGACACCCATAGAAAATCTGTCAATTCTTGGGCTTCATCGGCTATTATTGCAGATCCATTTAGAAAATTCTTCCAGAATCACCAAACCCCTAACCACTCCGACACAGAATGGTGTACCCTTTATGTTGGAGTAAAAAGCGAGATACATCATTCCAACCATTAAGTAAGACTTATGCAGCACTGCTAACCTGTCCCTACCAGAAGAAACAAAGGACTTCGTTGTCCTTTGCAATACGTCCAATCGGAGTTTAGATCATGTGCTTAGGCAAGAAGGAAAAGTTTTCATTCATGCTTTGAGACAAACAAAATGCACCCGAAGATAACTACACAACTCACAACCTGGAATTTGGAGCAGCAGTCCCTGCACTGAAAAATGAGAGACATGACCTCTATGGAACCAAGCACATGAATTTCACTGACCATAAGAGACTACAACATATCTTCGATAAGAAAGACATAAACATGAGGCGCCTTTAGCCGAAAGGAAAGCTTAGACAGCAAGACTAAGACATAAACAATGACTATCTGTCCCCGTTTACTGAATCAGACCTGAGAAGCCTAGTCAGAAACCCTCGGGATTGCTCCAGCAGCCTGAGATACCTAAATGGAAATAAATGATGACTCTCATGGATTTCACAATCAAGTTACCCAGTTTTCCCGAGTGAGTACGATACCATTTGGAAATGGCCGATCCTTCGATAAAATCCGTTCACTTCCTTCCGATAAGAGAATCATTCAAGATGGAAAGACTCACGCGAACCCACATCCAAGAGGTAGTTCGACTGCATAGTATACCTGCGTCCATTATCTTTGGTTGATATAGCAGGTTTACCTCAAGATTTAGGTATATTTCTTCAGAAAACTCACGGAACCAAGATAGACATGAGTACAACTTATCATTCTCAGAGAATTGGATAGAGTGAGAGAGTTATTCAGGTCATGGAAGACATGCTGGGAGCATGTGTCATAAATTACTGAGTGACTTTGGATACCCCTTTGCCTTTGATCGAGCCCTCGTATAATAACAGTTATCCCACCAGTATCAAGATTGGATCGATCGAAACCCTCTACGGTCAAAAGTACTGATTCCCTCGTATTAGATTGAGGAATGAGACACACAGTTAGCCAAGAGTCGATCCCCCGGTAGTACCCTCACTGGTCCTGAAATCATCCGTGAAATCATCGAGAAGATCATCCAGATCCGAGAACGATTGAAGGCTTTACGAGAGCGACAGAAGAGTTACACTGATGTATGATAGAAACCTCTGGAATTCCAGGTTGGAGATCGTGTTAAGTTAATGGTCTCCCTCTAGAAAGACATGATACACTATGGAAAGCACAAAAAGCTTAACTCGTGGTACATTAGACCCTTCAAGATCCTCATTAAGATCAACCCCGTAGCCTTCAAACTCCGAGTACCTTCAGAACTTAGAAACATCCATCCAGTCTTCCACATCCCGAATCTCTAGAAGTGCCTGTCCGATGAAACCCTAGTAATCCCTCTTGAACAAATTGAGACCATAGACCGACAGATCAAACGTACGAAACAAAGCCACATCCCGTTAGTGAAGGTTTGCTGGAATTCCAAGCAAGAACCTGAATTCACTTGGGAACGCGAAGACCCGATACAGCAGAAACATACGCATCCTTTTCCATAACTTGTAACTTAATCTTTGAATTTTGGGACGAAATTCCCTCTAACGGGGGGATAACGTGACAACCCGAAGTTGTTCCATCGCCGCAACCCATTCCGTCCGTAAAACTCGTCTTAAGCGAATTGTTCCGATTTTGTTTTTGGATTAGGTCAATTAAGTTAAGACTTTTATTTTGACCTTGTAAGTATCCAAACATGTTATAAACACATGAAAACATCCCAAGCTAGTAATTAGAAAATTTTTAGTTTCGACCATATCGAGTGACGACAACTTAATCAGGTGCAACCAAAAGCCTCGGTTAACATCAGTATCAGGTAAAATTCCACTGTGTCCCAAATTCAAACCATATTTAAAGTTGTTCAAGCCTCATTTGAAGCCTTTTCACTCTCTCTCTAACCTCTCTCCTCAGTCCAAGATCTAGGTCCAAAAATCACTCATTTCAAGCTTCAAATCACCAAGGTAACTATCCTAGCTTCTTGTATAACATCCTTAGCCTTCAATTTCGAGTTCAAATCATGATTTAGGACCATAAACATGTGTTTATGGCCCTGGAACACTCTTGGGCCGTGAACACATATAAATGGTATTTTTGAGCCTTAAAACTCTTCCAAACCACCATTGAAGCTTAGATATGGCTTAAGCACTTATTGGATTGGACTTAGAACACCTTAAAATCGAATTTTGGGGAGTAAACATGAGTTTACTGCCCAAGAATATGCTTGGGCCATAAACACCCTTTCATGGGTAGTAAACTCCTCTTTGGGTGTTAAAATGCAACTTACACACCTCATAAGCCTTGGAATAAAGTCTAGAAGTAACCACAAACAAGTTAGGGACCTTAAACTTGATGAAAACAACTCCATAAGGATTTCACTAACGTAAACCCCCCAAGAATGGGTTCCTGGGCCGTAAACTCCTATAAATGGGTTAAATGGTGCTCTAAATTCACCCATTGGCTTGTAAAAATGAGTAGAATCACTCGTGATTAATCTATGACCTTCAAAGCACATAAGAAATGTGTGGGTGAGAGTTTACGACCGTAAACTCATAGTTTACTGCCGTAAACTCATCAAATGGTACATATGATTGATTTAATCTCTTTCAAATGCCCTAAAACCAAACCTAGCATCACCCCTCAATTGATATAAAACCATTTAGCACTTAAGAACACCACTCATGAGTTTACGGACGTAAAATCATGAGGATGTGGTGTTTAGGGCTGAAAACTCTTCTAGGTGTTTACTCTTTAAGAGTAAACTCCATACCCAAGCCATACATGTCCACAAATGTCACCCGGGACCCTCCAAACACTTGAAATGAAGTGTTTTCGCGACTAGAAGTGTATATCCTCAACTAATTAGTGATTTAAAATCTAATTAGATACATTTGGGTATCATTTAATATTACATAGGAACCTCGCACGTTTTCAAGCCTTGATCCGACGTTTAGCATCCTAGTCGACACATTCCTCGTCCGGTGAGTTCACACCCCTACCCTTTTTCAATGTTTTTCACTGTTTTCAGAGGGGGGGGGGGGACTACAAGCAAAGTACAAGTAATACTTGTACTAAAAACTTTTTTTATAAGTATTGTGTTTCATATTACATATGTTTTTTTTAACACTGACAATCATAACAGATAACCGTTTGAACTTGCACATCACATTATGATAGTATTTGTGAAATAACGTTATAAATTGTTGTCCTTTATATTTTCACAAATGGTTTTCCACATTATAATAGTTAAAAACATAATCTTTGAACTTTGAACAAGAAACTTAGTATATTGTTTTGTCCTCGGTAACACTCCACAGAAATACGCGAGTGGATGATCATCTTTGTAGATAGAACTTAAAAAGGATATTCCGCATTATTACTTGTAGATTTGTTATTCCTATAAATTGGAGACACGTCCTCAGAGAACACTCCACAGAGATACGCAAGTGGAGGAACGCCCCTGTAACCAGAATCTCTTAGATAGGGAGTGTGACGTGAGTGTATAGATGTATATGGGACTGACTATCCCTCACCTGGCTGCTAGCTACAGCCGAATCGAAAAGGTTCAAGGGTGACAAAAGTCATAATGATATTGGCCTTCCTTTGCCATGTCTCGTCAATAGTATGGTTATAGAACTCGCAATTTGGATAACAAAGATTTAATTTTTAGTAATAATGGATATAGTAAATTCATAGCCATAAGAATTAATTTACTATAATAATCAGGTTTTCAGTATACATCTTCTACATTACATTTTGGGTTGGTAAATTAACACACACTTCACAACGATAATCAGGTTTTCAGTATACATCTTTTACATTACATTTCGGAATGGTAACCAACTTTTAGTAAAATATAGGATGTAATGAAACTTGTACTACTTTACTTTCAACGATAATCAAATAGACCTTCGAACAATTGATCCCACCTCAACACTACTTCCTTAAAAGGAATGGATAGCCAAGCGTCGGTCACAAATTCTATGTCTATAAGATCTTGATTAAATAGAAAACTTTATGAATATACCCTATAAGATTATAGGTCTATCTGCAAGGGTCTTTTAAGTTATCACATAAGTTATTTGTCTGGACTAAAATACTCCTATAGTATTCTAACGTAATGTACTTGGTATGTTCTAAACTTGTTATCGCGCTATCATATCATAGAATACTCCCATAGTACTCTAACTCTAACTGTACTTGTTTCGGCGTTCTCTTGGCTAGTGTTTCAGTAAGTTTCAACTCTGTTGCAACACCACATCATTCCCAAACACATGTCGGTCACATCTCGAATGAATATAGTTGATTAGATAATATTGATCCTTGCTATGATTACATAACTGTTCAGGTTGACGACAATGTCCAACCTTTAAATACTTTTACTTCTGTTCTCCTCGTGATTCCTAGTTCTATTATGTACATGTATGAGCAAGTAGGTATATTTTTATAGCTTGTAGTTATACTCGAAAATATATCATTATACAGAGAACTTAAGCCCCATTGTATTTACAAAAGTATATCTTTTATCGGTTGATATACTTAGTTCACTATAAACAATGCTCTAATACCAATCTGTCACACCCCAAAACTGGAACGGCGGAAACATTCGGGGGTGGAGGACGTCATGTCAAGTATTACGAGATATGTATATGGTAAGCAAGTAATGAACAACCATTTCATTTAGAAAGAAAGTGTTTACAATGTATGTGTTCATAAATCATAGAAGTCATAAACAAATAAAAAAACAAGACTTGAAGCTATAATGCTCCATCTTCTGAGGTCCCAGCACGAGCACCTATGTAATAGTCTCCTGAGAATACAAGATATTTGAAAGAGTTGATCAGCAATTAAGCTGGTGAGTTCATAAGATTTTAGTGATGTGAGTAAGCTGTAAAATGTTGTTGAAAATGTATATGTAAAGTGATGTAAGCTGTAAGTTCTGTTTTGTAGAGTTTGCCTGTTCCTCTAGAAAATCATATATTTCCTACTTTAATGGGAGTTGAGTAAAATGACACTACAAGCCTTTCCATGCGTAATAAGTGGGTACAAGTTATATATACTTGGAGTAAACAAATAATCGATTGTGCGCATCTGCCCTCAACTCACAACCCAACGGGGTACAGTAAGTAAGGCGGATAGCACACATTCCATTGGTTGTTAGATTGTTGTCATATGTAACCTTGGTGTATTCACTTGTTACTCATGGAGTTATTTGTAATGGTTCCTTTATATCTAATGGAAAGTTCCTTTTAAGAAAACCTATATTTCTGATAGTAAAATATTGACTATAGTGATTACTTTTATAATAGCTTTGTTTATACTGCTATATATAATTTGATATCGGGTAGATAGTAGATTGGGTGACCTCGGTGTAAGCCCACATCCAACGGGAACAGGACGTACAGTGAAGAGCACACATCCTATTAGCTGTCGGATATTAGTTTTATATATAACATGGTTTATAAACTAAGGTGTTATAGAGTTAAGTCACTTAAAGTCTTTAAAACTGTACTGGAAACACTGTGCATTGACCCTGTGTCCTATGACCTGATCCATACCTAGTACCCTTATGATGACTTCATGTATACTAAGCATAAATATATATAGATTCGGGTAGATAATAGATTGGGTGTCCTTGGTGTAAACCCACATCCAATGGGAACAGAACGTACAACGAAGAGCACGCATCCTATTAGCTGTCGGAATCTACTTAGCATATATGTATCCTATAGTGTATACATTAAGGAATCATAAATTTAGCATCATGGTCCTAACTTTAAAAAGTAGCCTTCTACCAAGACTCGACTGTTGTGAAAGTAGTCTTTTACCAAGACCCTACTGTTTTGAAACTAGTCTTCTACCAACACTCGACTGTTTCTTTGTCATATGCAAAGTATATTCTCCCTATTTTATAACTATATCGAATAGAAAATAGATTAACCTTCAAGTGTTACCGACACTTTATGAAAGTAATGAGAGAAGTGGGTACCCTGATTTCGTTTATAATGACATGCGAAGGTACTATTAACCTAAAAACATAATGGTTTTATTATGGTCATAATGTGAAAGCTAGAACCCCTACTAAACGCTGTCATGTAAGGAGATTGAGTGAACCCATCGCGACCCGAGCAAATCCATGCAAGGCGGTAATTCACATTAAAGTTATATGATCATGTATACCAAATATAACTATCACTAATGTGTTAGCGATTCATTGGTATAATTAGATCCTGTCTGCATGTTGTCATGCTATAGCAAATTAACTTCTTTGTTATGTTCTGTTCTGGTGTTGTTTGATTCTCTTCACTATTTGTTCTGTTCTGGTATTGTTTGATTTCGTGCTTCATTATACTAGAAGTAATGAATAATATTCTCCCAAACTATACTTATAATAGTTTACTAATGTTCTAACTGTACTGATGATGAAAAGACTCATTTGTCTACCACGTTATGCTTATACTTTAAAAACGGAGTTTTGTACAACTATAAAGTAACACAACCTTTAAAAGAGTTTTGAAATGTAAAGACGACTTATAAATGACATAAGTAACATTTTGAGGGATGCTTATAACAAAAATTTACACAATTAACATTGTGTTCAACTTGTACTCCCCCCTTAAAACAGTTAAAAATAGTTTAAAAGATTCATTACGGGGTATGAACTCACCTGATGTGGGTGATTCAAATGGGTATGCGCGTACTGATGAGAAGTTCCACGAATGAACTCCCGAGACACAGTAAATCCTAAATGATATATATAAGGACACACATTAACATGAATCTAGTGTTTATAAACAACTATATGAAAGATAACACCTTCCGGGACTAGGAAATACCTTGGCTCGGTGTTGGAATCACATGTGATTCAACAACGGGAAGTGAAATGGCACTAATTGGTGTTTATAGTTTTGTAACCAACTCTACTTGAGTTTACGGTTGGAACCCATGAGTTTACTGCCGTAAACTGATGGTACTTTGACCATTTGGTGGTTTGAAGTCCTAGAAGTCCTTTTGAAGCATCATAACTTCAAGTCTTAGCCTTAGGAAGTGATTAGGGCAACATATCACCCCTTTATAGGGTTTACGGTTTTTGGACCATATGGCTTTGAGTTTACGGTAGTAAACTAAAATGGTTTACGGTCAAATGGAGTTTTCAAGTCCTAAACACTTCTAGGTAAAGGTCTAGGGTAGTTTCTAAGCTTAAGGAATGAGTTTGGGGCATCAAAACATGCTTAAGAGGTGTTTACGGTTTTGGGAGATCCCCAAACCGTAAACACATATATATGGGACTTTTTTGTGGTTTCATGTGCTAAGCTCATCCAAGGAAGGTTCCATGTTTTCTTCTAGGGTTTGGCAAGAGTTTAAAGCACTTTGGCACACTTTTAGCCTCCTTATTAGGGTTTACGGTCCAAGGAGATTCTTGGTTCGTAAACACCTTATCCATGTGATATTTGGGTGTTTTCTTGGGGCTCTTATGGTTTAAACATGTTAAGGGTTGTTTCTATGCTTGTTTCAAAGGTCTAAAGGGACAAAGGGCACATTTAAGCCCCATTTTTAGTGTTCACGGTCCAAGAAGATTCTTGGGCCGTGAACACCTTGTTCTTGAGGTATTTTGATGATTTCATGGAGTTTAACACTTGATCTTAACATACTAAGGCGAGAAACACTTACTAGTTGAAGATCTTGAAGAAAAGCGGGATTCTACTTGAGAGTGAAATGGCTTTAGTCTTTGGAATTGTGAAAAAGTGAATAAAATAACTAAGTTTCACTTATATAGTCTTCATGGGTTTACGGTCCCAAAACCTTTTTGGACCGTAAACTCAAAACTCTTTAAGTTTTGGGCACTTATTGCTACATAATAAACCCTAGGGTATCCACTCTCCTGATATCATCTGAAGCACTAACTTTAAACCGCTCAAACTTATTCCAAAAAGTTTGAATGTCAGCAGAAATAGTTTTAACTCATACTGAAGTGGATGGTTGAACAGAATGGAAAGTTTTGGGTTGTCTCACGTTCGGGGGTGGAGGACGTCATGTTTAGTATCACAAGACATGCATCATGGTAAGCAAAGTAATGAACAACCATTTCATTAGAAAGAAGTATTTACAATGTGTGTGTTCACAAAACATAGAATACATAAGCAAATAACAAAATAAAACTTGGAGTTATACTACTTCGTCTTCTGAATTCCCAGCGCGAGTACTTGTCTACTAGTTCCCTGAGTATACAAGTTATTTGAAAGAATTTATCAGCAATTAAGCTGGTGAGTTCATAAGATTTTAGTGATGTAAGTAAGTTGTAGAAATTTGTTGTAATATGTAGTTGGAAAATGTAGGAAGTTGTAAGTTATGTAAAGTGCAAGTTATGTTTAGAAATGTTTGCCTATTCCTCCAGAAAATCCCACATTTCCTACTTTTATGAAAGGTAAGTAAAAATGACTCTATAATCCTTTTTATGAGTACTAAATGGATACAAGTTATATAAAAATCAGAGTAAACAAGAAATCAATTGTGTGTATCTGCCCTAAGCCCACAACCAAACAAGGAACAGGGAATGAGGCGGATGACACACATCCCATTGGTTTTTAGATCCTTATTGTATATAACCCTGATGTATTCCCTTGGTACTCACAGAGTTAACTGTATAGTTCCTTTAAAATTTATGAAATGATTATTTAAGAAAACCCTTATTTCTTATAATAAAATAGTAACCACAGTGGTTCCTTTTATAATCACTTAATTTATACTAGCTATATATAATCTAATATCGAATAGATAATTAATTGTGTGAATCTGCCGTAGGCCCACAACCAAACAAGGAACAGGGAATGAGGTGGAAGGTACACATCCAACTACCTATTGGAGATTAATTACATAAGCAATTGTTGTCCTTACATCGAGATTCACACCCTTTTCTCTTTATTTTTATATCCAATCACAAATTTTTCTTTCAACTTACTACCAGATGCATCATCATAGGATGATTGATGCATAACAATGGCAGGACCTTTGTTGATGATGTTGAGCAGATCAAAGTCCATGAACTCGAGAGCTTCCATGGCCTTTGATTTCCATGTAGAGAAGTCGTGCTCATGAAATGAAGGGATCTTGTTGTAGATAGTTGGTTTAGGAGATAAAGAGGTTGACATGATTACTTGAGTGTATCAATAACCTACTTTGATACCAATTTAAGGTTTGTATCGATTGGATATGCTTCATGTATTAAGAACAGCCATAAATGAATCTAAGAAAAACAAAGAGTAGAAAATAAATAAAACAGGGAGTTCTACAGATTGTTCTTTCACCAAGAAAGGCTTTTGTCGTCACCAAGAATACGGTTGTTATAAAGACGATTACGACACCTAGATATGTTCACAAAATTAGGATTTACCCTAATGTTGTAAATATACAACTACATACAAGTATATCCCTTAATTGAAGGGATTGCGTCTACTCTATACCAAGAACTGATCTTATCTTAAAGATACCGGATTAGTGATCTATTCTCTACTTATCTATATCCTTAAATAATATAAAAAAGATTACATAGAATAAATACGCTATGCGTTGACACTAATAAGCTTGATACGTTGGCGCTATCGATGTTATAGACGCTGATGTTGACAGACAACGTGTGGAGTGTTTGCTTCATAAAACCATAAGGTGTGACCTTATGACTTTGACCTGGATTTGACCAAGTTTCACCTAAGGATATTTTGAGTATTTTAAGTTGTATTTTTGGTTGGTGGCGATTTGATTAATAGGTGATGGGTAGAGCTAATATTCGAAGCCACGACCTAATCAATTATTTGTTCGGACGGAGAGGCGAGTCTTGTCACTGTATCCATGGGTCGAAAGCACCAATCTTTAGGAATGGCTAGGCCCATTATTATAGGTTTCTAATGACCCGAATTTTACAAAGAATATTTTCATTTTAACGTAATCAAACACAATTCCAATATTAAGAAAATCCAGTCATAATTGCTTTCAAAACAAAAACTGAATACAACTTTTTTTTCCAAATATAAGAGCGTCCAGTGAAAAATGTCCAAGAGAGTACACAGCACCCCATCGGGGTTTTCCCTTTCCCTTGGGCTCCAATGTACCTGAAACAATTCTACAAACTGTAAGCTAGCACTTAGTGATTTTCGTAGAGCATACCCCAACACACAAGTCACATAACACATAACATAACAGTTGTACAATCTTGCTCTACCACATATCACATACTATCTTAGCTGTAAAGCTATCTCTACCATTAGCTATAAAGGTTATCTCTACTATTAGCTATAAAGCTATCTCTAACATAGCCATAAAGGCTATGTCTACCGCATATACCCACGTAATCATACCACACATCTCTACAAAACGAGTATACCAACTATCACAAAATAGGTCAGCCTTGGTAGCTTAGATTTAATGGTATTGTGAGAACACTCACCTCTCGAAGATAGAACGGGTAAGCTGAAGTCAAATATATCCCACATGCTGCTCCATCTTGACTGCCTATAACTAAGAATTGACTACTTAACACTATCCCATAAATACTCTCAGGTCAACCCTTGTCAAAGTAAAGGTGCATAGTCAAGGTCAACAATCCATGTTGTCCTCAACTCGTCGAGTATAGGCAGCCACTCGTCTAGTCCTTTCATTACTCGTTAACTCGCTCAATCACTTGAGTGACTCGTTGAGTTCCGTATTGTTTACGGCCACAAACTCTCAACCGAAAATGCCTTACCGGAAACTTATGTCATCCGCAAACTGTAAACTGTAAACGAGTAACCCTACTCGACTCGTCCAGTCACCCAAGGGACTCGACGAGTTCCTTCAGTCGTTCCAAACTTCAGCTTTTCCAGAGGGATCTAAGGTCCCAAACTTTAGATTCAACTTCTCCTAGTGAAGATAACACGTAAATTTACTAACTTTACGTGCATGCATGGTTCTCCAAAGCTAAAAATCCAAAACTAGACTTCAAACAAGGTTCTTGTGCATGGGAAGGGCCGAACTTCATAAAGGGAGTAACTTCATCCCATCTGAGACCATAAGTCCCGATCCAAGGTTGACTACATTTTTCTTCCCAAAATTGTCATTCACTTCCAAGTAGGAGATACACACAACTAGAGGTCACGGTCACGACTTTTTACAGTAGAATGATGGCCAATATGATGTATAAGTTGTATCTACTACTCCTCTCTTGTTTCTATCTGCTTCAACCTCCAAATATCCAACAAAAATGCTAACAAAGGCTCTTACTCTCACTCATGGGTGTTTACAACCGCAAACCACTTTCTGTAGGGAGCTATGGTGTCGAGGGAGGCCACAATAGCAGTTAATGATCTTTATATAGGGGGAAACCCCGGAATTAGGGTTTTCTCTTTGCAGCTCCAAATAGCCTAGTCGGGCTTTCCGAGTCGCTGAGACGGTCCTGATCCATGCCCATTATTAATGCCCCTACTCGATGAGTTGAAATCTCAACTCACCGAGTCCATGAACCAAAAACCCCGAAGTTAACTAAATCGGGTAATACTGAGAACAAGTGTTCCAAGTCTCTCTCCCCCCTATGAACTATACTTCATCCTCGAAGTTTGTTTACCTAAAAAACTCATGGTAGTGCTCTCTCGACTCCTCTTTCTGCTCCCAGGTCCATTCAGAGCCCCTTCGGTGCTGCCATTACACCTTTACCAGTCTTACTTCCTTATTCCAAAGAACCTTGGTCTTCCTATGAAAGATGACAACGGGCTTCTTGATATAGTTCAGGCTCTCATCCACCTGAATATCGTCCAATGAAATGATTACGTACTCGTCATTGACACACTTTAGAAGTTGCGACATGTGGAAGGTGTTGTGAATCTGGCTAAGCTCCTCCTGGAGATCCAGGCGATAAGCCACCTTTCCCACCCGGATCGTGATCCTAAACGGGCCTATGAAAGAGGCCCTAGATTTACCCTCTTCTGAAACCTGATAATTCGTTTCCAGGGTGACACCTTCAGCAACATAAAATTTCCCACCTGGAACTCAAGATCCGATCGCCATCGGTCAGCATAACTTTTCTGATGGCACTGCACAACCCGCAGCTAGTCGCATACATGCTGAATCAGTTTGGTTTTCTTGAGCACTACCTCAGTGCTCCCCATGACCCGATGCCCAACCTCATCCCAAACACACATAGGTCCTATACCGTCGTCCATATTACATCTTGAATGGATCTTGGTCGATATTGGCATGAAAGTTGTTATTGTATGAAAACTCTGCCAGTGGGAGGTACGTGCCCGAAATCCCTCTAAAATCCAACATACATGCCCGAAGCATGTCCTCCAGTGTGTGGATCGTCCTCTTGCTCTGACCGTCGGTCTAAGGGTGATACGCCATACTAAAATGTAGCTAAGTACCCAGTTCCTCATAGAACTTTTTCCAGAACCTGGAGGTAAACCGAACATCCCTGTCCGAGACTACCGACACTGGCACCCCGTGCCTAGCCACCACTTCTCACATGTAAATATCCATCAACTTCTCCTCAAATATACTCTTGGAAATTGAAATGAAGTGGGCACTCTTTGTCAGTTTGTCTATGATCACCCAAATAGCATCCATATCCCTAGCCATCCTTGGCAATCTTGTGATGAAGTCCATAGTGATCTCTTCCCACTTCCACATGGGAATGGGTAGTCGTTGTACCTTGCCATGAGGTTGATGATGCTCGACCTTCACCTTCTTGCAAGCCAAGAACCACACCACGAACCAAGCGATCTCGCGCTTCATGCAGGGCCACCAATAACTTAATCTCAAGTCCCTATACAACTTCGTAGCTCTTGGATGTATAGAGAACTTAGATTTATGTGCTTACTCTAACATCTTCTGCCTCACTCCCCCAGTCACGAGTATCCACACCCGACCACACTTCTTCCAGAGGCCACAATTATCCTTAATAAACTAAGGATACTATCCTTGGATTATCTTTATCTTCCAGTTCTCTTTCTTCACTCCCTCAACCTGGGCCTTCTTGATCATATCCAATAAAGGAGGAATCCCCATCATCCTTATACAATGCTTCTCAATCGGGGGATCCTTCTGTCTTGCAGCTCAAAGCATCAACCACCACGTTAGCCTTCCTCGGATGGTATAGGATCTCACAATAATAATCCTTTAGCACATCCATCCACCTCCTCTGACGCATGTTGATTTTCTATTGATCCATCAAATACTTCAAGCTCTTGTGATCGGTATGAATGGTGCACTACACCCTATAAAAATATTGCCTCCAAATCTTGAGGGAAAACACCACTTGTCACACCCCGAAACCGAAGGCGGAAACGTTTCAGGGTGGACTCCACGTGGAGTATCAAATCCAATGCACATAGTAAGCAAAGTAAACAACCATTACATTACATATTAGAATTTACATCTGTTCAAAAGTAACGCGTTACAAGTGTTATACATATGTATATATGAAAAAACGTAGAGACGAGTCTTCTGTACGCTCCATCTTCTACTAAAGGATCGCTGGGTACCTGTCTAATACGAACCTGAGAATACAAGCAGTTTGAAAATCAGCATAAAGCTGGTGAGTTCATAAGATGTTTATTTTCTGAAAATGTACAAGTTCCCTTTGTTTTTAAGAAAAAGTTTGTTATCCAAGGAAATCCCATATTTTCTTATATGTAAAGTTTAATTAACTGTTTTATTACACGAATCTGATTATGTACAATTGTTATCCCAGGAAAATCCTATATTTTCCTAAAAGTAAGTTTAGTTATTGAATCCCAATGTAATGTTTGATTATCTTTCATACTTGATATATTAGCTAGGTATTCTGATATCCTAATTGTGTTACACATGAATGTACCTAGATGCGTGCCTTCGTATTCGTATTCCTATTCATATTAGTATTTTATATTTGTATTTGTATTCATATTTGTATTCGTATTTGTATTCGCATTCGCATTCGTATTCATATTCTTATTCCTATTCCTAATGCTATTCGTATTCATATTCATATTCGCATTCGTATTCGTATTCATATTTGCATTCGTATTCGTATGCGTATTCCTATTCCTAACCCTATTTGTATTCGTATTCGTATTCGCATTCGCAGTCGTATTCATATTCGTATTTGCATTCATATTCCCATTCGTATTCATATTCTCATTCGTAATCGCATTCGTATTCGCATTCGTATTCGTATTCCGAATTCCTATTCCTAACCTATTTGTATTCGTGTTCGTATTCGCATTCTTACTTTAGTATTCCTATTCGTTCTGTTCCTAGTTTATACTTTTGTATTCGTTCTATTCTTAGTTGTATTTTCGTATTCGTATTTGTATCAGTTCCAATTGATGGTTAGTCTGAATTATTCATAGATTATGAAATATAATTTAGATTGTAACACTTTATCAAGAAATCTATGATTAGTCTGAAAGCTAACTTCGTAATTCGAACTATTTGTTTAACACAATTTTCGATATTAAAAACATACAAAATATAAACATTTGAATTGAAAATAATAAGTTTGTGTACAAGATTTCTTTGTACTTTTGCTTGTACTCCCCCTGAAAACATTTGAAAAACATTTGAAAAAGGGTAGGGTATGAACTCATCGGTGGAGAAACGTGTCAGATTGGATGCTAAGTGTCAGTTCTGGGCTTGATAACACGCTAGGTTCCTATGTAATGTGAAATGATATAGAAATGTATCTAATTAGAATTTAAATCACTAATTAGATATGATTATACACTCCAAGATGCGAAAACACTTCAAATTAAGTGTTTGGAGTGACCCGGGTGACATCTACGGACGTATATGGCTTGGATAATATGTTTACTCTTCGAGATTAAACTATTTCTGGAGTTTTTGACACTATGAACAACTTCACATGAGTTCACGGCCGTGAACTCATGGGTGAGGGATTTATGGTGCTAAATGGCCTTATATGACTTGGGAAAATTAGCTAGGATCAAATCTAGGGCATAGGAATGGATTAAACTCACTTAGGGACCATTTAATGGAGTTTATGGTAGTAAACTAGGTGTTTACGGCTGTAAGCTACCTCCTAACCATTCCTTACGTGTTTTGGTGGTGTTAGGACAATCACATGTGATTTAAACTCATTTTACAAGCCTTGGATGGAATTTTGGGCATCATTTGACTATGTTATAGGAGTTTACGGCCCAGGAGCCCATCCTTGGGGGGTTTACGATCGTGAACTCCTAAGGGAGGGGTTTTCATTAAGTTTAAGGCCTCTAACACGTTTATGGTTGCTTCTAGACTTTATTCCAAGGCTATTGGTGTGTTTAAATGGTATTTTAACACTTTAAAATGAGTTTACTCCCCATGATATGGAATTTACAGCCCAAGCATGTTCTTGGGCAGTAAACTCATGTTTACTCTCTAAAAATTAAGTTTAAGGTGTTCTAAGTCTCGATTGGTAAGCCCCTAAGTCATATCTAAGCTCCTAATGTGGGTTGGAAGGATTTTTGGGCTCCAAAACCCATTTTATGTGAGTTCACGGCCTAGGACTGTTCTAGGGCCATAAACTCATGAATATGGTCTTATTTCATGATTTAAACTCAAAAATGAAGGCTAAAGGTGTTATACTAGGAGTTAGGGAAGTTACTTTGATGATTTGGGGCTTGAATTCAATGATTTTTGGACTTAAAGTGTGGATTTGAGGAGAGAGGTTAGAGAGAGAGAGTAAAAAGGATTCAAATGAAGCTTAATCCACTTTACATATGGTTCAGGTTTGGGGTATGGTGGAATTCTACCTGATACCGACGTTAAACGGGGCTTTTGGTCGCACCCGATTAAGTTGTCTTAACCCGGCGGGACTTCGGGTTGTAACACCACTTTATCTAATTATCATATTGGGGTGTTTCCTTGAGTTTCTAATGGGTTTGGATACTAATTAAGTCATATAGAAGTCTCGGAATAAATGAATTAATTTTAAAAATGTAAACGCAAATGATTTGAAAAAGACGAATTTATAGACAGAAACGGGTTTCGGTGATGGTACGAACTTCGGGTTGTAACACCACTACCCCTAATTATAGCTCGTGAGTGGGGTAAATCTCCTCGTGAAGTGTAAGCTATTATGTGCGCCCCTACATTAGTACTACTTCTAACCCTGAAATCAATTTGTCGTAGTGCACCACCGAATCATCTAATCGCTCAGGCAGTACTAATATCTAAGCCTCGCATAACCTCCTTCTCAAGGTTTCAAAAGCCATCTGATGATTCGTGCCCCACCGAAAGGTCACATTCTTCTTGGTTAAGCAGGTCAATGGCACAGAAATCATGGATAAATCTTCAATAATATCCTGCTAAATCTAAGAAGCTACGATTTTCTGATGCGTTCTTTGGTATTTCCCACCGCATCACAGCCTTGACCTTGGTTGGATCGACCAAAATTCCCTCCTGATTGATGATATGCCCCAAAAACTATACCTCCCGTAGCCAGAAATCACACTTGGAGAACTTTGCATAAAGCTTCTTCGCCCTCATGGTCATTAGTACCTTCCTCAAATGCTGCTCCCTAGTCTTGGAATACACCAGGATATCATCAATAAAAACAATCATCGACTGTTCCAGCATTAGTCCTCACACCCTATTCCTTAGATCCATGAACGTAGCTGGGGAATTCAGCTGATTCTTGAATGCTGTCTTCTGTATATCCTCATCCCGGACCCTCATCTAGTGGTATCCCGACCATAGACCAATCTTGGAAAAACAAGACACAACCTACAGTTGATCAAACAGGTCATTGATCCTTGGAAACAGATAACAATTCTTCGTTGTTTTCTTCTTCAACTGTCTATAATCGATGCACATCCTGTCTGATCAATCCTTCTTTTTCATGAAAAGGATCGGTGCTCCCCACAGGGAGCTGCTTGGATGTATGAACCCTTGTTCTAGCAGCTCTTATAGCTGTTCATATAACTCCTGCATCTCAGGTGGTGCCAACTAATTTGGTGCCTTTGCTATCGGAGCGGCACCAGGTACCAAGTCGATGTGAAACTCCACCTGCCTCTCCAAAGCCGCTCCTGGTAACAATTATGGGAAAACATCCTGAAAGTCTTGTACAACTGGCACACTGCCCACATCCATCGCGGTCTTAACCATTGTATATGAGATATAAGCCAAAAATCATGTACATCCATGCTGCAGAAATCTCCTAACCTTCGCAGCTCAAATGAGAGTCGGCCCCCGCGAGGCCCTATCACCATGTATCACCAGTTCTCCCCTAGATAGGGTTCGAACCCTCACCAACCAATTCTCAGAATCGATCATGGCCCCGTCGGCCCCCATCCAATCAATCCTGACAATAACCTTCAGTCCTTGCAACGGTATCGGAACTAAGTCAACACGAAACCTCTCACTAAGCACATTCAAGACATAGTCCTGATACACCGTCGCAGCACTAATGGTGCGGTCATTTGCAATCTCTACCTCGAGTGGGGAATCCAAGGTTCCAGGCGCGTCCCGAAACTTCTTTCTAAGCGCAAGAGACACGAACGATCGGGTAGCACCCTAATCAAACAAAACATGCGCCAACATACCATTGACCAAAAAGGTCCGTATACAAGCAAAATGTACACATAAATCATACAAAACATAAAGAGCAAAGAATAGTAGATATGTACTAGCCACTACGTCTAGTGCTTCCCGAGCCTCCTCGGTGGTCAAATGAAATGCATGACTCTTTGCTGCTAGGAAAATTTGCCTTGGCAGGCCGGGTATCGGTAATCCTCAATGTGGCGAGTGCAAGTGTTGCCACCATCCTCCCCCTCCATGCAACCTCGGACAGTTGACCCGCTTATGACTAGTCTGGTTATAGTGAAAACAAATCAACCTCTTTGTGGGGCAGTCCCTAGTCAAGTGGCCCTGCTGACCACATGCATATCATCCTAAGCCTATGACACGACAAGCTCCACTTTGTAGCCTATGACACTTGGCACACCGGCCCCTAACCTGCTGACTGCTGCTGGAAGTATCTGAGGTTTTAGGCTTCTTAGCCTGACCTACTGCTGCCTAGGCTTGCTCAGGCTTCTGCTTCATGCGGAAGTCCAACTCTATTTCCTGTTCCTAGGCCATCTCTACCATCTCATTCAGGGTTTTGCACCCGGTAAAGCTCACAAACTCCCAGATATCATCCCTCAGTATGAAATGATATCTCATCCTCTGCATGTCCTCATCAGTACTGTACTAAGGGATCAACCATGATCGTTCCCGAAAGATGGCGATGATCTCCGCCACAGTCTCGGTGGTCTGTGCAGGTCATGAAACTCCCTCATAAGTCGTTGCACCTGAATGGCAGGTGCAAACTCCAAGTCAAATCGCCGAACGAACTCAAACCATTTCATCTCTGTTGGATAAGGTGTCTAAGTCTATAACTATTTCTGGTATATACTTGACCCGACCCGGCATGGTCCATTTGGGTTGCATGGCACCATGCAATTGGATAGACTAAATGAGAGAAATAACACTTGGAGATTATTAATATATTATAAGTTCTAATATATTAATAATATTATTTGATTAGTTTGATCAAGAATTAATTTAGAATTAATTAAGTGATCAAAAGATAACTAATTGAATATATGGGTTGATTATGTAAATCATCCATATCTTGTATAGTGGGCTAAGAGGCTCCATGGATTATCAAGTTGGGTTCCACCCATAGGATGCTCCATGGGAGTCACCAACCCATGGGTCATGGAAATGAAGAGTCATGACACATTAGGGTTTACATGTTGTAACCCTAGATGTGTCAACACTATATAAGAATCATATTCTCCACCAAAATCGGCTACACTAAGGAAACAAGAGGGCTTGGCCGATTTCAAGAAGTGTGTGTTCTCTCATAAGTTTTTCCAAGAGCATTTGGTGTTGTGTGAAGAATTTGAGTCATCACACTTGGGGTGCTAGGCTCATAAGGTTTCACGGAACACAAGCAACAACAAGGTAAGTTATTCTATCTATCATTCAAGTTAAAATTGTTCCCCATGTATGCTAAATAGGAATATAGCCTTGGAATTCAACTTTGCATGATAATTAGACAAACATAGATCCAAGGTTATTAGGGTTGCATGTACACTTCGGAAGTGTTAGAATGCTCAAAACCCATCAGTGGTATCAGAGCCTAGGCTTGTTTGCTTTTTATTTGTGCTTAAAAGTTGAAAAAAAAAAGTCGAAAGTTTTGATGTCTACGAATGGACTCGTCGAGTCCATAGGGGTGACTCGTCGAGTTCACGTGTATCTTCAACCAACTCGGCGAGTAAGTTCATGCACTCGGCAAGTAGGGTCGACAGGTTGCAGAATTTCGACTTTAGTTGCTGGAAATGAATTAGAAACATTACCCTAAATTGTTTTGGTACTTGAAAACTTGTTTTAGATGGTGTAATGTCTTTGCTAATTCATTTACAACAACTAGTTATCAAAATTACAAAGTTTTAAGTGTAATTTTGATTTATGAATGTGTTCATATTCATGTTCTTGTTCTTATGATGTTTTAGATGATCATAGGAATTATTTGTAACCTATGTGGTAGATTAATTCTTGATCATAATGTGTTTTAATGGAGTCCATAACTTGTCCTCAAGTTATGGAAAACCAAGAGTCACACTTGAATTAAAACCATTAAAAGAACACAAGAGTTAGAAAATGAAGAGTCTTCATTTTATTACTCTATTAAACTCATAATTTACAAGAAATGAAAAGTTTTGAAAGTTACAAAACTTGCCCTCAAGTTTTGGAACAAGTAAAGTTAAGTTAAAACTTTAGTTCCAACCCCTAGAATTTTAAAAGTTAAAATTCAACCCTTATACTTATATTATGATGACTTAATAATTATATATATATATATATATATATATATATATATATATATATATATATATATATATATATATATATATGTATAAGAACAAAGTCGTCTTACCGCTAGTACGCCTCATTCACGAAGCCAGTCTATAAGGTGGGTATAAGGTTATTGCCTATAAAATGGTGACTTAATGGGTGTCTACTCTCACCCACCGCTTGCTTGACTGGTGGAGGGTCGTTAGCCGAACGGGTAAGACAAGGACTTATAAATTCTCATTCAAAGTATGATGAATATTATAAAGTAACTAAATGTTTTATTAAATTCCCAATCTTAGTTACTTTAGGAAAAATGTGAATAAGGTGCTAATCCATGAAATTACACTTTACACTTTGTCTAAGTCGTTGGTGGAGCGTGTGTGGTTAACCGGCACACTAACTTGGACTTAACAAGGTAGGTAAAGGGTGACTTAAGGTTTATTATAGTATCGGTGGAGCGTGTGTGGTTTACTGGCACATCGATTGAGTGATAAACTTTAAGGGTACCAAGTGATTTGCATGGTTACTTCACACCTCGTTTTGTGATCTTCGGTATCCCAGTCACAAAACTTGGAGGGCACACTCGAGATTGAAACATGCCTTTGAAAAGTTCATTGAATCTCAAAGAATCTAGGAATTTCTAAGAACCAATCGTAAAACCTAATATCTAATATTTCGGTTTTCATGGTGGAAATTGGTGAATCGTCATTCACCTACCTTTCAAATATGTTATAGCTTGGATTACGGCATACCTCTTCTAAGTTATAATATATTGTGATTGGATCCTAGCCTTAATATTACATTTGGGTGTTTTATTAAGGACTCTCCTAATATCTAAACTAATCTTGTCCTCTTCCTTCAGATGTCTTCAAACAATGCTGCTTCTGGCTCGAATCCTAATGGATCCTTTACTCTTATGAGCTTGTGTAGGAAAGTCACTTTTGATGGATCCAACTTCAATGAGTGGATCAGAAACATCAGGATGATTACCCGCTACGAGGACAAAGAATATGTCGTCGACAAGGAGCTTAAGGAGATTGATGAGACCACTGCAACTCCTCAGGAGATCGCTGACTTTCAGACACATGAAAGGGATGCTACGCAAGTAGCATGCATCATGATGGCCACAATGACAGCAGAACTCCAAAAGTCCTATGAGGATTTCTACCCTTATGAAATGCACCAAGATTTGATGGAAAGATACCATCAATGTGCACGACAAGAGAGGTACGAAATCATCTGCTCCATGATAACAACCATGATGAAGGACGGGGATTCCGTCATGAGCCACATGCAGAAAATGCAAAGGTATGTGGATCGATTGTTGAAGCTTAATGTGAACTTCCCTGAGGAGCTTGCAATAGATATAATTTTGCGCTCCTTACCATCGTGCTATGATCAATTCCGCATGACATATCACATGAATAAGGAAGAGGTCACACTCAGCAAACTTCAGGGACTTCTCAAGACCGTAGAATTAGGTCTTAAGGGGAAGTCGGTTGTTAACACTCTTACTCCAAACTCCACTCCGGTTTTGGCAATCGGGAAAAGTCGAGGGAAGAAGAGAAAGAGTTCTTCGAAGGGTACCAAGGTTAGGACCCTTGATGGCTCTTCTTCAAGTGGAACCAAGAAAGGTTTTGTCACTCCTTCTTCTGACCCAAAAGAGGCTGAATGCTTCTATTGCCATGAAAAATCACATTGGAAGCAGAACTGCCCAAAATACCAGCAAGATGTGAAGGATGGGAAAGTTAAACCCAACCATGCTGGTATTTACACTATCATTTCTAATAACTCACCCCATTCAAAATCTTGGGTCCTTGATACCGGTTGTGGTATTCACATTTGTTGTGACTTGCAGGGACTAGGAAGAAGTGAGAATGTGGAGCAAGGAAGAATAAACTTAATCATGGGGAATAGGAAAGTTACACCTGTCACCAAGATTGGAGTTTATACTTTATCGCTAAGTAGTGGGTTAAATTTAGATTTGAATAAATGTTGTTATTCGCCAGAAATGGCAAGAAATATTATTTCCTTTCATGCATTGTACAAACAAGGTTTCACCTTTTCATTTAATAATGAAGTTGGTTCGATTAATGCTTTCTTTAATAATGTTCTCTATTTTAAAGCATTACCTTGTGATGGTGTGTATGAAGTTGTATCTGTTGAAGATAACTCATGAAATAATGTTTTGTGTATTGATTCTCCTAATAATAATAACTTGGATATAGCATCATTATGGCATTGTCGTCTTGGACATATAAACAAGAAACGGATAGACCAACTCCAAAAGGATGGAGTCTTGGAGTCGTTTGACCTAAAGTCAGATGATAGTTGCGAATCATGCTTACTTGGAAAAATGACAAAGTCACCCTTCACAGGCTCGTGTGAAATGGGTGAAGGATTGTTGGACCTTATACACACGGATGTGTGTGGACCATTCAAACATGCCACAAGGGATGCTAATCGTTATTATTTGACTTTTACTGATGATTACAGTAGATATGGATATGTCTACTTAATCAAGCATAAGTCAGAGACTTTCGAGAAGTTTAAGGAATTTAAACAGGAAGTCGAGAATCAATTGGGCAGGAACATTAAGATGCTTCAATCCGATTGAGGTGGTGAGTATCTTAGTTCAGATTTCCTTGACTATTTAAGGGAATGTGGGATTGTCACACAATTGACACCTCCCAGGACACCGCAGTTGAATGGTGTGGCTGAGAGGCGTAATCGAACCTTGTTCGACATGGTTCGGTCCATGATGAGTCGAGCTTCGCTACCAATCTCATTCTGGTGGTATGCATTAGAGACTGGCGCCCATATCCTTAATCTAGTCCCTACAAAGAAAGTTTCCAAAACTCCTCACGAGATGTGGACTGGTAAAGTACCTAAACTAGACCACATCAAGATTTGGGGTTGCGAGGCTTTCGTGAGACGCGAGACTCATGATAAGCTCGAACCTCGAAGCGACAGGTGTATTTTCATCAACTACCCACAACAATCCTTTGGTTACCTCTTCTACAGACCTAGTGACAATGTGGTCTTTGTAGCAAGAAGAGGAGTCTTTCGAGAAACAGAGTTTATAAGCCAAGGAGACAGTGGGAGGCAAATTGATCTTGAAGAAATTCAAGAGTCAAGTGGTGAAGGAACTTCAAACTCTAGCCCTCAACTTGAGGAGGAAACTCCTGTTGAGCCAATTGACGAATCTGTACCTCTGAGACGTTCCACGAGAGTTAGGAGTGCACCTGAGCATTACTATGGATTCCATATTACTGTAGAAGGTGAGACACTTATTAGTGATGGGACACTAGTCTGCTAACAGCTACTAGGAATCCATGGCAGGCCCCGAGTCTGCTAAATGGAAAGAGGCTATGGATAGCGTGATACAATCCATGTATGACAATCAAGTTTGGAACTTGGTTGAGAATGTACCAGGTCGTAAGACTGTAGGGTGCAAATGGGTCTTCAAGAAGAAGACCGACATGGATGGCAAAGTACACACTTATAAGGCTAGACTGGTTGCAAAGGGCTTCTCTCAAATTCCTAGAGTGTATTATGATGAGACCTTTTCTCCGGTAGCCAAGATTAAGTCTATTCGGGTTCTGTTAGCCATAGCTGCATTTCATGACTATGAAATATGGCAAATGGATGTTAAAACCGCTTTCCTTAATGGGAAGTTGGCTGAAGATGTTTACATGAGTCAGCCAAAGGGTTTTGTTAGCAACGAGTACCCTAATAGAGTGTGTAAGCTTGAGAAATCCATCTATGGATTAAAGCAAGCACCTCGCAGATGGAATCTTTGCTTTGATGAAAAGGTCAAGGAATTTGGCTTTTCCAGGAGTGAAGATGAATCTTGTGTGTATGTCAAGGCTAGTGGGAGTATAGTTAGCTTCTTGGTATTGTATGTGGATGACATACTACTCATAGGAAATGACATTCCAACACTGCAGGAAGTAAAGTCCTGGCTTGGAAAGTGTTTCGCTATGAAGGACCTTGGTGAAGCTGCCTATATTTTAGGGAGAAGGATCTTGAGAGATCGGAGTAAAAGACTAATAGGACTTAGTCTGAGTACCTACTTGGATAAGGTGCTGAAAAGATTCAGCATGCAGGACTCCAAGAAAGGAGAGTTACCCATCCAGAGTAACGCCAAATTGAGTAAGACACAAAGCCCTAACACTGAGGCTGAGATAGCAGAAATGAGTCGAATACCCATCCAGGGGAACCCTGGCAAGGCACACTGGACTGCGGTAAAGAATATTCTCAAGTACCTACGTAGGACTAAGGACTGGGTCCTTACCCTCGGTGGGAGTGATGACTTGAGAGTTGTAGGGTATAGTGATGCTAGCTTCCAGACTGATAGGGATAATTTCCGCTCTCATTCAGGCTGGGTCTTTACCCTAAATGGAGGAGCAATTTCTGGGAAGAGTTCCAAGCAAGAGACAGTGGCAGATTCCACTTGTGAATCAGAGTATATTGCAGCGAGCGAGGCGGAAAAGGAGGCTATATGGCTAAAGAACTTCATTGGAGACCTTGGAGTTGTACCAGCTATTAAAGAGCCAATGGAAATTTTCTGTGATAGTGAAAGCGCTGTTGCCTTAGCCAAGGAACCAAGGGATCACGGGAGATCCAGACACATCGACAGAAAATACCATTTTATTAGACATCGAATAGAAGAAGGAATCCTCGTGGCAAAGAGAGTGTCATCGGATGAGAACCCAACAGATCCCCTCACGAAGGGACTGACTCGGGTTAAGCATCTCCAGCATGCTCGGAGCATAGGGCTAAAGGATGATATAAGATTTAGTAGTTAGATAACCTCGAAATTTGTAAAGTGTAATTGACATTAGATGATGAATAAAAGGTGTTTTATTTATGAGTAAAGTGTTGCTATCTCTTGTCAATCGTTTACTATATTTCTTTTGCATGTTTTGACTTCCAGAATAATTTTGTTTGGTATAACATATTATTCAAACCTCCACAGTCAGTCATATGTTGGAAGTAGGTATGAATCAAGACTGTCATGATTGGTTGTAGAGGTCTAAGCTGTTAGACAAGGGCTACAACAATCATGAGTTCTCTTAAGTTCTGAGCATTAGACTCAACCCACGCTCACTGGAATCACTTCATGGAATTCTATCTCGAGTGATCGTGAGACGGTAATATCATATAAGTCTTCAAACCTAGAGATATGATTTGTTACTTACAAGTTGGTTATGCATTGATTGTACGAAAATGCATTGGTAACTCGATGTTATAAATCGTGCTCTTGTGTGTAATTCAATGAGTGGTAGAACAAACATATGAGTCGAAGTTTATCTGTTCCTTCTTGGATTAGAAGCTGATATCTGAGCCCCTCGATGATTTTGTTTTGACCCATGTACCGGGCCCGGTCAGAACTAAGTTGATGTGTTCAATTAAGTTGTTTGTCAAACAAATCGGAAATCGGGAAACAAACTGTTGGACAATAAGTAAGACATTGTTCCATGTATTTTCCGACTGATATCTAGAACAGAGGATTATATGATCACTTATCTTAAATGGCGTACCATCATCATCTCAGTTCCGAGAAACCTTGAAAACAGCTACGATTGCCGATCTGTTCCTGAAGTCATACTTGCAGTGATAGTTATTAGACTTATCCAAGTGGGAGACTGTTGGATAAGGTGTCTGAGTCCATAACTATTTCTGCTATGTACTTGACCCGACCCGGCATGGTCCATTTGGGTTGCATGGCACCATGCAATTGGATAGACTAAACGAGAGAAATAACACTTGGAGATTATTAATATATTATAAGTTCTAATATATTAATAATATTATTTGATTAGTTTGATCAAGAATTAATTTAGAATTAATTAAGTGATCAAAAGATAACTAATTAAATATATGGGTTGATTATGTAAATCATCCATATCTTGTATAGTGGGCTAAGAGGCTCCATGGATTATCAAGTTGGGTTCCACCCATAGGATGCTCCATGGATGCTCCATGGGAGTTACAAACCCATGGGTCATGGAAATGAAGAGTCATGACACATTAGGGTTTACATGGTGTAACCCTAGATGTGTCAACACTATATAAGAATCATATTCTCCACCAAAATCGGCTACACTAAGGAAACAAGAGGGCTTGGCCAATTTCAAGAAGTGTGTGTTCTCTCATAAGTTTTTCCAAGAGCATTTGGTGTTTTGTGAAGCATTTGAGGCATCACACTTGGGGTGCTAGGCTCATAACGTTTCAAGGAACACAAGAAACAACAAGGTAAGTTATTCTATCTATCATTCAAGTTAAAATTGTTCCCGATGTATGCTAGATAGGAATATAGCCTTGGAATTCAACTTTGCATGATAATTAGACAAACATAGATCCAAGGTTATTAGGGTTGCATGTACACTTAGGAAGTGTTAGAATGCTCAAAACCCATCAATCTCTGCCACATCCGTTACTCCCACCTGGCTAGTAACCTAACCCCAACAATCTCGGGCCCTATCTTTCAGCATGTAAACTAACCCCACATGCAGGAAAGAACTCGTGCGTTGGGCATTCTCGATATCCTCCACCTTGCATCGAATAAAAATGGGGTCCCAAACCCCGAAAAACTCTGGCACCCCGCACGCCTTGAACTCCTAGAATAAGGGAGTTTTGACCCAACCTGACTCGTAGCAATCTCCGCATTGAATGCCCTAAGTCTCTTCACCATAATCTCCATCATATCCTCCTTGATCATCCCAAAAATGACTAGGGTAGCATCAAGGATGCCCCTGGTAATTCGACTGCAATAAGCTCATGCAGCCTCTCATCAAAGTCTTTGGTCCCACTCCTGATTCAGATCCCCCTGCTCCAAATCATGTAACTACCATGCTGAACTGAAATTTGAAAAATCATAATGATTAGGATTTCCATAAATGTGATCTTCCCACACCAGGCCTCCTTGAAATTGTCAGATCTAACATTGGTTCGGGTATCGGTCCGGTGCTTCTAGTAGTACGTGCCCAATACTAACTTCTACACCTACCTGTACCTTTCCCTAATGCTTTACCTAATGACATTAATTCATCCTGAAACTAAACCATATCGCCCAAACTACCGCATACATCAAATCTCAGGTTGTCCTAAGATTTTCTATACTAATATCAATCAGACCAATCCTAATAGGTTGTCTTTATGCATGAAAATTGTACACCAAAAAGGATCAAATAGGCTTTCAAATAAAGTATTCTACCTTAGGTCCACAACAGAACAAGGAAAGTGAAATAAGACCAAATCAATCATTCTGAGACTATAAGCTCCTAGACATATACAAGTTTAAAAGCATACACATAGTAATTTCATATAATCAACAAGGATCAACTATCAGTATAACATGGCTAACACATTGGGGAATTCACTTACTTCGCTCGACTGATCCCGCATGTTGCTCTCTCATTATTTCCTTTATTTAAAATCTTTTCCATTTACTTTTTTTTTTTACAAAAATGTTAACATTTCCTTAGTTTGAGTCCTGAATTTCTTTCTTTAAAAGCTTTTCCATTTGTATTTTTTTACAACAATGTTACCATTTCCTTAGTTTGAGTCCTAACACACCCGGAACTATGCCCAAATCCATCAAACCAAGGCTCTGATACCAACTTGTAACAACCCATATTTTACAAAGAAATTTTTCATTGTAACATTATCAAACATAATTCCAATATTGAGAAAATCCGGTCATAATTGTTTCCAAAACATAAGTTAAATACAACTTCTATACCAAACATCAGAGTGTCCCGTGAAAAATCGTCGAGAGAGTTCACGCCATGCCATCAAGCATTGCCTTTACCCTTAGGCTCCAATGTACCTGAAAATTATACAAACTGTAATGTAGCGCTTAATGAGTTCCCTAGAGCATACCCCAACACACAAGTCACATAGCATATAACGTAATAGATGTAAAAGCTTCCTTTACCAAATATCGCATATCATCTTAGCTGTAAAGCTGTCTCTACCATTAGCCATAAAGGCTATCTCTACCGTTAGCTACAAAAGATATCTCTACCATTAGCCATAAAGGCTATCTCTACCATTAGCCATAAATGCTATCTCTACCATTAGCTATAAAGTTATCTTTACCGCATATAACTACCTAATCATACCACACATCTCTACACAATGAGTATAAAAATTATCAAAAAATTAGACGGCCTTGGTGCCTTAGACCCGATGGTATGGTGAGAAGACTCGCCTCTCGAAGACTGAACGGGCAAGCTGAAGTCAAATATATTCCATACACTTCTCATTCTTAACTGTCTATAATCAACAAGTGATTACTTAACACCATCCCATAAATACTCTCAGGTGAACCTTGGTCAAATTAAAGCTCCACAGTCAAGGTCAACAGTCTATATTGACCTTAACTCATTGAGTATAGCCAACCACTCGTCGAGTCCTTTCATAACTCGTTAACTCGCCAAATCACTTGAATGACTCGTCAAGTTCCCTATTGTGTGCAGCCGCAAACTCTCAACCGCAAACTTCTTACCGAAAACTCATGCCACCCGCAAACTCTGAACCATAAATGAGTAAACCTAGTCGACTTGTTGAGTCAGCTAAGGGACTCGACGAGTTTCTTTATTCATCCTAAAATTAGGCCTTTCTAGAGCGGTCTAAGGTCCCAAACTATGGATTCAACTTCTCCTAGTGAAGATACCCCGTAAAGTTACAAACTTTACGTGCATGCATGGTCCTCCAAAGCTAAAAATCCAAAACTAGACTTCAAACAAGGTTCTTGTGCATGGGAGCTGAACTTCATAAACGGAGCAACTTTATGCCATTAGGGACCTAAAGAGGTCCAGATCTGGGACCATAAGTCTAGATCCAAGCTTGACTCTATCTTTCTTCTGAAAAATAGTCATTTAATTCCAAGAAGGAGATCTAGACAACTAGAGGTCAAGGTCATGACATTTTACCTTAGAATGATGGCCAATATGTTGTAGAAGTTGGATCTACTGCTCCTCTCTTGTTTCCTTCTGCTTCAACCTCCAAAAATCCTACAAAAATGCTCACAAAGGCTCTTAGTCTCACTTAAGGGTGCTTATAGGTGCAAACTATTGGATTAGGTGTCTATGTCCATAACAATATTTGGTATGTACTTGACCCGACCCAGCATGGTCCATTTGGGTTGCATGGCATCATGCATTTGGATAGACTAAATGAGAGAAATAACACTTGTGGTTTGTTAATATATTATAAGTTCTAATATATTAATAGTATTATTAAATTAGTATTGATCAAGAATTAATTTGGAATTAATTAAGTGCTCAAAAGATAACTAATTAAATATATGGGTTGATTATGTAAATCATCCATAAGTTGTATACTGGCCTAAAAGGCTCCATGGATTATCATGTTGGGTTAAACCCATAGGATGCTCCATGGATGCTCCATGGTAGTTACGAACCCATGGGTCATGGAAATTAAGAGTCATGTCACATTAAGGTTTACATGGTGTAACCCTAGATGTGACACACTATATAAAGAATACGACATTCACCAAAATTAGTACATGAAGTTACAAGAGGTCTAGGCTGATTTTTACAAGTGTTTGCATTCTCTCAAAGTCATTCCAAAGCATTTGGTGTTGTGTGAAGCATTTGAGGCATCACACTTGGGGTGCTAGGCTCTCAAGGTGTTCAATGAATCAAATCAACTACAGGGTATGTAATTCTAGCCAACTTTTAGATTAAAAGTTCCCCATGTATGCTAGATAGGATTATAAACCTTGGAAATCATATTTTGCATGTATTTTAGACAAACATAGATCCAAGGTTTTCTAGGGTTGTATGTACACTTAGGGGTGTTAGAATGCTCAAAACCCATCAGTGGTAGCAGAGCCTACGATTTTTGTTAATAATCGATGAAAAATAGTAGCAAAAATTGATTTTTGAGCTTTCTGCACAAGAGACTCGACGAGTGCATGGGGAGGAGTCGACGAGTTTAAGTGAAAATGCATCCAACTCAGTGAGTTGGTTTGTGTACACGACGAGTTGGCCATGCAGGGGGAAGAATTTCGATTTTAGATGCTCGAAATGGACTAGAAACATTACCCTAAACTATTTTGGTATTGTATAAATTGTGTTAGATGGTGTAATGGTTATTGTAATCCATTTACAATGTCTAATATCATTTTTCATGATTTTATGTCTTCATATGTTCTTGAAACTTTGATATGAATATTCATTTTCTTATGAGCTTTATGATATATCATATGAATTATTTGTTTAAATGATTAATTCATGATCTTTATTTGTTTTAATGTAGTCGATAACTTGTCCTGAAGTTATGGATAACCAAAAGTCTCTTTGTGTTAAAAACCATTAAAAGAGCACATAAATTATAAAATGAAGAGTCTTCATTTTAATAACTCATAAGTTATGAATTTAAAAGGTTTTGTGTAGTTACAAAACTTGACCTCAAGTTTTGGAACATGTAAAGTCACTTAATAAACTTTAGTTCCAACCCCTAGATCTTTAAAAGTTAAAAATTAACCCTTATACTTTATAATATTATAAGTTAATGATATATATATATATATATATATATATATATATATATATATATATATATATATATATATATATATATATATATATATATATAAGAGTAAGTCGTCTTACTCTTATAAAGTAACTAAATGTTTAATTAAATTCCCAATCTTAGTTACTTTAGGAAAAATGTGAATAAGGTGCTAATCAATGAAGTTATACTTTACACTTTTTTAGTTCGTTAGTGGAGCGTGTGTGGTTAACTGGAACACTAACTTGGACTTAACAAGGTAGGTAAAGGGTGACTTATGGTTTATCATAGTATCGGTGGAGCGTACGTGGTTAACCAGCACATCGTTTGAGTGTTGAACTTTAAGGGTACCAAGTAATTTGCATGCTTACTTCACACCTCGTTTTGTGGTCCTCGGTTTCCCAGTCACAAAACATGGAGGGCACAATCAAGATTGAAACATGCCTTTGAAAAGTTCATTGAATACCATAAAGAATCTAGGAATTTCTAAGAACCAACTAAAAACCTAATATTTATATTTTGTTTTTCATAGTGGAAATTGGTGAATCGTTATTCACCTACCTTTCAAATGTGTTATAGCTTAGATTACGGCATACCTCTTCTAAGTTATGATATATTGTGATTAGATCCTAGCCATAATATTACATTTGGGTGTTTTATTATGGACTCTCTTTACATCTAAACTAATCTTGTTCTCTTCTTTTTAGATGTCTTCCAACAACACTGCTTCTGGCTCAAACCCTACTGGCTCCTTTTCCCTGATGAACCTGTGTGGTAGGGTCATCTTTGATGGTTCCAACTTTATGAAATTGATTCGGAACATCAGGATGGTGACTCGCTACGAGGACATGGAATATATCCTGGATAAGGAGCAAAAGGAGATCGATGAGTCCACTGCTACTCCCCAGGAGGTCACTGACTTCCGAACTCATGAAATAGATGCCACCAAAGTGGCATGCATCATGACGGCCACTATGACAGCTGAACTCCAAAAGTCCTATGAGGACTACTACCCTTTTGAGATGCACCAAGATATGATGGAAAGATACCATCAGAGTGCTCGTCAAGAGTGGTATGAAATAATATCCTCCATGATAACAACCTAGATGAAGGATGGAGAATCCATCACGGGCCACATGCAAAAAATGCAAAGGTATGTGGATCGTATGCTGAATCTTAATGTGAACTTCCCCAAGGAGCTTGCAATAGATGTCATTTTTCACTCCTTACCCTCGTGTTATCATCAATTCTGCATGACATATCACATGAATAAGGAAGAATTCTCACTCAGCAAACTTCAAGGACTCCTTAAGACCACAGAAACAGGTCTTAAAGGTAAGTCGGTTGTTAACACTCTTACTCCAACTTCAAACTCCGCCCTATCTTGGCAGTCGGGAAAGGTAGAAGGAAGAAGAGGAAGAGCTCTTCGAAGGGTACCAAGGCTTGGACACTTGATGGATCTTCTTCAAGTGGAACCAAGAAAGCTTTCGTCACTCCTTCTGACCCAAAAGAGGCTGAATCCTTCTATTGCCATGAAAAGTTGCATTGGAAGCGGAACTGCCCAAAGTACCAGGAAGATGTGAAGGATGGGAAATTTAAACCCAACCATGCATGTATTTACACTATTATATCTAATAACTCACCCTATTCTAACTCTTGGGTCCTTGACACAGGTTGTGGTATTCATATCTGTCTTGATTTGCAGGGACTAAGAAGAAGTGAGAATGTGGCATGGAAAAATAAAATTGATCATGGGGAATTGGAAAGCTTGACCTGTCACCAAGATTGGAGTTTATTATTTGGTGCTAAGTAGTGGGTTTACATTAGATTTAAATAAATGTTGTTATTCTCAAGAAATGGCAAGAAATAGTATTCCTTTCATGCTTTCTACAAATAAGTCTTTACGTTTGCTTTTGATAATGAAAATGGTGGAATAAATGCTTTCTTTAATAATGTTCTTTATTTTAAAGCATTACCTTGTGATCGTGTGTATGAAGTTGTATATGTTGTAGATAATCTAGGAAATAATGTGTTGTGTATTGATTCTTCGAGTAATAATAACATGGATAAAGCATCATTATGTCATTGTCGTCTTGGACATGTGAGCAAGAAACCCATATGCCAACTCTAAAAGGATGGAATCTTGGATTCATTTGACCTAAAGTCAGATGATAGTTGTGAATCATGCTTACTTGGAAAAATAACAACATCACCCATCACTGCTTCTTGTGCTAGGGGTGAAGTTTTGTTGGATCTAGTGAACACGGATATGTGTGGACCCTTCAAATTTGCCGTAAGAGATGCTAATTGTTTTTATTTTACTTTTACTGCTGATTATAGCAGATATGGATATGTCTATTTAATCAAGCATAAGTCAAATACTTTCGAAAGGCTGAAAGAATTTAAACATGATGTCGAGAATAAATTGGGCAAGAACATTAAGATGATTCGATCCGATCGTTGTGGTGAGTATCTTAGTACAGAGTTCCTTGACTATCTTAAGGAATGTGGGATTATCTCACAATTGACACCTCCAAGGACTCTACAGTTGTATGGTGTGATTGAGAGGCATAATTAAACATTGTTGTATATGGTTCTTTCCATGATGAGTCGAGATTCGCTACCAATCTCATTTTGGAGGTTTTCCTTAGAGACTGTTGCCCATATCCTTCATCTGGTCCCTACAATGAAAGTTGCCAAAACTCCTCATGAGATGTGGACTGGTAAAGTTCCTAAACTAGACCACATCAAGATTTTGGGTTGCGAGGCTTTTGTAGGAACCGACACTCATGATAAGCTCGAACCTCGAAGTGAGAGTTGTATTTTCATCGGCTACCCACATAAATCCTTTGGTTACCTATTCTACATACCTTATGACAATGTGGTGTTTGTAGCAAGGAGGGTGTGTTGAGAGAGAGAGAGAGAGAGAGAGAGAGAGAGTTCATAAGCCAAGGAAACAGTGGAAGGAGAATTGACCTTGAAGAAATTCAAGAGTCAAGTGGTGAAGGAACTTCGAACCCTAGCACTCAACCTGAGGAGGAAACTCCTGTTGAGCCAATTGACAAGTTTGAACATCTGAGGCTGTGACAATCCGAAAATTTTCCCATCAGTAAAACCCGTTTTCTTTCAATTTTTCCGTTAACATTTTGGATTAGGTCATTTAAACTAAGACTTTTATTATGACCTCGTGAGTGTCCAAACCCATTTGCAACACGTGAAAACGCCCCAAGATTTTTATTTGGAAAAATTTTAGTTTCAACCACGTTGGGTTACGACAACTAAATCGGGTACGACCATAAGCCTAGTTTAACGTCAGTATCGGGTAGATTTCCACCGAGCCTCAAACTCAAACCCTATATAAGGGTGAATGGACTTCATTTGAAGCTTTTTCACTCTCTCTCTCTCTACTCTCTCTTTCTACTCTCTCTCTCTTTCTCTCTCTCTCTACAAACCCAAACTTTGATCCAAAACCACCCCTTTCAACCTCCAATTTGGTAAGTGATAAATCCTAGCTTATAGTTAAATATATTTAGCTTTCAAATTCGTGTTTAAATCATTCAAAAGGACCAAGAACATGTGTTTATGTCCCAGGAACAATCCCAAACCGTAAACACCCTAAAATGGGGTTTTGGAGCCCCAAAACCCTTCCAAACCACTTCTAGTGCTTAGCAATGACCTAGGAGCATACATGAATGGAATTAGAACACCAAAATCTTAACATTTGGGGAGTAAACATGAGTTTACGGCCCAAGAGAATGCTTGGACCATAAATACCCCTTCAAGGACCGCAAACACCATTTTAGGTGTTAAAATGCCCCTTAAACACTTCCTAAGCCTTGGATTAATGTCTAGATCAACCACCATTGTGTTAGGGACCTTAAACATGAAAGAAACCACCCCCTTCGGAGATTACGGCCGTAAACCCCCAAGGAATGGTTCTTGGGCCGTAAACTCCAATAAAGTGGTCAAATGGTGCCCTAACTTCCTTCCATGACTTATACTTTGGACTAGAACCACTTATGCTTGACCTAGGATCACCAAAACACTTAAGAGAAGGGAACATGAGAGTTTACGACCATAAAATCCTAGTTTATAGCGGTAAACTCCTTGAAATGGTCCATATGTTGATCAAATCACTTCCCTTGCCTTAGAACTAAACCTAGCATCATCCCACAAGTGTTATAAGACCATTAAGCACCCAAGAACACACCACCCATGAGTTTACAGCCGTAAAATCATGGGGATATGGTCTATGGGCCGTAATCTCCATTAGGAGTTTACTCTTGAAGAGAAAACTCCATATCTAGACCTTACACCTCCTTAGATGCTACCCAGATCACTCCTAACACTTGAAATGAAGTGTTTTCATGCCTCGAAGTGTATATTCATATTTAATTAATAGTCCAAAGTCTAATCAGATACAATTATGTATCTCCTCATATTACATAGGAACCTCGCACGTGTTCAAGCCCCAAACTGACACTTAGCATCCTACCAACACATTTCTCGACTGGTGAGTTCATACCGTTACACCTTTTTCCGTGTTTTCAATGTTTTCAGGGGGGAATACAAGCAAAAGTACAAGAATATCTTATACTCAAACTTATTATTTCATTTGAAATGTTTCATATTTCGTATGCTTTGGATAGTCGAAACCGTATTAACCAACCGTTTGACTTGCAGAGTTAGTTTTCAAACTGATTGCAAATCTTATTATATAGTGTTATATTGTATATTTCATAAATGATTTTCCACTTCATTACTATAAGAATCATTAATCTTAGAACTTTAGACGTCCTCTGCAACACTCCACAGAGATATGCGAGCGGAGGACCACCTTTGTAACTAGAACATAAAACAGGTTTTCCACAATATTACTTGTAAGTTCATTATTCTTAGGGTTGGAGACACGTCCTCTGTAACACTCCACAGAGATACGCGAGTGGAGGACCGCCGATGTAACCAGAATCTCTTAGTAGGAGAGCGTGACTTGAGTGTATAGATCTATACGGGGCTGACTACCCCGCACCTTGCTGCTAGCTACAGTGGGAGCGATAGGTCTACGGGTGACAAAAGTCATAAATGATATTGACCTTCCTTTGCCATATCTAGTTTATCGTATGGTTATAGAACTCGCAAACTTAGATAGTGGAGATTTACTTTTAAGTAATAAAGAACTTAGTAAATTAATCACCATAGAAATTAGTTTAGTATTTAATTGATAGTTTTATATATGTGTTAAAACTAACGTACCTTTCAAGGATAACCAGACTTTCAAAAAACTTCACACAAACACTACAAGTATGGTAGATTCATGTACACTTCATTCAGATTCGATAACCAACCACAAACTTTTAAGGAAAATAAGGGTTTTTCCTGGGATAACTGAACTTATTCTTAACCAGATTGTGAAATAACTGGATAACAAACTGTTCTTAACCAAAATGTGTAACAAATTGATAACTAAACTTTACTTATAAGAAAATATGGGATTTTCTTGGATATCAACTTTTTCAAAAAACCAAAGAAAACTTGTTCTTTTATAGTAACAAACCGCTTATGAACTCACCAGCTTTATGCTGATATTTATAAAACTGCTTGTATTCTCAGGTCAACATTAGACAGGTATCCCGCGTTCTTTTGCAGAATATGTAGCATACGGAATTCACGTCTTTACTTTTGTTTAAACTAATGTATCTATAAAACATGTGTTACTTTGCTTTAAAACAAATGTAATGATTCCTATGTAATGTAATGTTTTGTGTTTACTATGCTTACTATGTACATTGGTTGTGATACTTACATGACGTCCTCCACCCCGGAACATTTCCGCCATCGGTTTTGGGGTGTAACAGAGGCGTTCCAGAAGGGTTAGGAATGCACCTGAGCATTATTATGGTTTCCATATTACTATGGAAGGTGAGAAACTTATGAGTGATGAGACATTGGTAAGTCTGGATGAATTTATAGTTATGCGGAAGCCATGGTAGGCCCTGAGTTTGCCAAATGGAAAGAGCCAACAGACATCGCGATACAGTCCATGTATGACAATCAAGTTTGGAACTTGGTTCACAATGTACCAGGTCGTAGGATAGTTGGGTGCAAATGGATCTTCAAGAAGAAGACTGGTATGGAGGGTAATGTACACACATATAAGGAGCGACTGGTTGCAAAGGGCTTTTCTCAAACTCCGTGATTTGATTATGATGAGACCTTTTCACCAGTAGGAAAGATTAAGTCCATTAGGGTTATGTTAGCCATTGCAGCATCTCATGATTATGAAATATGGCAAATGGATGGCAAAACCGCCTTCCTTAATGGAAGTTTGGCTGAAGATGTTTACATGTGTCAGCCAGAGGGTTTTGTCAGTACAAAATACCCTAATAGAGCGTGTATGATCGAGAAATGCTTTTATGGATTCAAACAGGCACCTCGCAGATGATATCTTTGCTTCGATGACAAAGTCAAAGAATTTGGATTTTCGAGGAGTGAAGATGATCTTGTGTCTATGTCAAGGCTAGTGGGAGTATAGTAAGCTTTCTGGTCCTGTATGTGGATAACATACTACTCATAGGAAATGACATCCCAACCTTGCAGGAAGTAAAGTCATGGCTTGGGAAGTGTTTATGTATGAATGACCTAAGAGAAGTTGCCTATATTCTTGGGATAAGGATTCTGAGAGACCAGAGTAAAAGACTAATAGGTCTTAGTCAGAGTACCTACTTGGATAAGGTGCGGAAGAGGTTCAGCATGAAGAAATCCAAGAGAGGAGAGTTACATATTTAGTGTAATCTCAGATTGAGTAAAACTCAGAGCATGAGTACTGAGGCTGAGATAGCAGAAATGAGTCGAGTCCTTTATGCTTTGGCAATAGGTTGGATCAGGTATGCTATGACTTGTAATCGTCTTGATGTAGCCTTTTCCTTGAGCATGGTTAGCAGATATCAGGGGAACCATAGTTTGGAACTTGGTTCACAATGTACCAGGTCGTAAGATAGTTGGATGCAAATGGATCTTCAAGAACAAGACCGATATGGAGGGTAATGTACACACATATAAGGAGTGACTGGTTGCAAAGTGCTTTTCTCAAACTCCGGGAGTTGATTATGATGAGACCTTTTCACCAGTAGCAAAGATTAAGTCCATTAGGGTTATGTTAGCCATTGCAGCATCTCATGATTATGAAATACGGAAAATGGATGTCAAAACCGCCTTCCTTAATGGAAGTTTGGCTGAAAATGTTTCCATTTTTCAGCCAAAGGGTTTTGTTAGTACAAATTACCCTAATAGAGCGTAGAAGCTCGAGAAATGCATTTATGGATTGAAACAGGCACCTCGCAGATGAAATCTTTGCTTCGATGACAAAGTCAAAGGATTTGGCTTTTCGAGGAGTGAAGATGATCTTGTGTCTATGTCATGGCTAGTAGGAGTATAGTAAGCTTTTTGGTCCTGTATGTGGATAACATACTACTCATAGGAAATGACATCCCAACCTTGCAGGAAGCAAAGTCATGGCTTGGGAAGTGTTTATGTATGAATGACCTAAGAGAAGCTGCATATATTCTTGGGATAAGGATTCTGAGAGACCGGAGTAAAAGACTAATAGGTCTTAGTTAGAGTACCTACTTGGATAAGGTGTAGAAGAGGTTCATGATGAAGAAATCCAAGAAAGGAGAGTTACATATTCAGTGTAATGCCAGACTGAGTAAAACTCAGAGCCTGAGTACTGAGGCTGAGATAGCAGAAATGAGTCAAGTCCTTTATGCTTTGGCAATAGGCTCGATCATGTATGCTATGACTTGTACTCGTCTTGATGTAGCCTTTTCCTTGAGCATGGTTAGAAGATATCAGGGGAACCATGTCAAGGCTCGCTAGACTGCGGTAAAGAATATCCTCAAGTACATGCGGAGGACTAAGAACTGGGTCCTTACACTCGGTGGGAGTGATGACTTGAGAGTTAAAGGGTATAGTGATGCTAGATTTCAGAGTGATAGGGATAATTTCTGCTCTCAGTCAGGCTGGGTCTTTAACTTAAACGGAGGAGATCTCACTTGGAAGAATTCCAAGAAGGAGACAGTGGTTGATTCAACTTGCAAATCACAGTATATTGCAGCAAGAGAGGCAGCAAATGAGTAGATATGGCTAAAGAACTTCGTTGGAGACCTTGGAGTTGCACCAGCTATAAAGGATCCAATGGAATTTTTTTGTGATAGTGAAAGTGCAGTTGCCTTAGCCAAGGAACCAAGGGATCATGGGAGATCGAGACACATCGAAAGAAAATACCATTTCATCAGACATCGAATAGAATAAGGACTCCTCGTGGCAAAGAGGGTATCATCGGATGATAACGCAGCAGATCCCCTCACGAAGGGATTGAGTCGGGTTAAGCATCTCCAGCGTGCTCGGATTAAAGGGCTGAAGGATGATATTAATTTTAGTAGGTAGACAATTTTGAAATTTGTAAAGTGTAATTGACATTTGATGATGAATAAAAAGTTGTGTTTATTTATGAGTAAGGTGTAGCTATCTTTTGTCAATCATTTTCTGTATTTCTTTTGCATGTTTTGACTTCCAGAATTATTATCTTTGGTATATCATATTATTCGAATTCTCCACGGTCGGTGATATGTTGGAAGTAAGTATGAATCAAGACTGTCATGAGTTGACTGCAGAGGTGTAAGTTGTTAGACATGGCTACAACATTCATGAGTGCTCATAAGTTCTGAGTATTGGACTTAACCCATGCTAACTAGTATCACTTCATGAAAGTTATCTCAAGTGATCGTAAGACGGTAATATCATATAAGTTTTCAAAACAAGAGATATAACTTGTTTCCTATGAGTTAGTTATGCATTGATCGTACGAAACCGCATTGGTAAGTCGATGTGTGATTCAACAAGTAGAATAATAAGCATATGAACCGAAGTTTATATGTTCCTTCTTGGATTAGAAGCGATATATGGGACAATCGATGATTTTGTTTTGACCTATGTATCGGGCCCGGTTAGAACTAAGTTAATGTGTTCAATTAAGTTATTTTTCAAACAAATAAAAAATCAGGAAACAAACTGTTGAACAATAAGAAAGACTTTGTTCCATGTATTTTGTCTCGCTGATATCTAGAATAGAGGATTAGATCACTTATCTTAAATGCTGTATCACCATCTTCTCAGTTCCGAGAGACCTTGAAAGAGCTACGATTGTTGATCAGTTCCTAAAGTCATACTTGCTGATATAGTTATTAGACTTATTCAAGTGAGAGACTGTTGGATAAGGTTGATGGGTTTTGGTCATAAGACATCCTATGTTCTCATACAAACCCTAATGCTTGGATCTAGGTTTCTCTATTGTACATGCTTTAAATCCAAGACTATAAACCTTAATTCTAGCATACAAGTAATCATATTAATATGTGATTAGGTTTAAGATCATACCTTGATTGTTATGTAGCAATAACAATCCCAATTCCTCCTTGAATTGACTTTGGAAGGCTTAGAGTCACAAGTGTCACTCCTCTAATGGTTCACAAACACCATAAGCAAGAGGATGAAGAGGAGAGAGGTTAGAGGCTACCAAAAACGTGTAGAAACCCTAACAAGAGGCTTAGCCCCATTTTTGAACCTTAAGGGGTCTTTATATAGTTGGGCTATTAGGGTTATCTAACAAAAGAAACCCTAATTTGGATGCTTAAGCCCTAAGCAACCCATAGACTCCTTTAATTAAGCCCATGGATGATTTCCTTATGGATTTCCCATTAGAATTTGTCCATCCCTTAATATAAGGCAATCCATGGCCCAAATTATAATTATCTTATAATTACAATTCCAGTCCCTTAAGTTTAATTAATCTCTTTTAGTCACAAAACTAATTACCAATTAATTATTGACTAATATTAATTAAACTATATGATTTCTCCTTTAATATATTATTCCCATAATATATTAATAAATCATATTTAATCCTTTCTCTCCATAATTCATCCTATCAAGTTGATTTGGTGGAGGCAACCCAAAAGGACCATGCACCATCGGGTCAAGTACATACCAAAATAGTTATGGACTTAGACACTAATCCAACAATCTCCCACTTGGATAAGTCTAACAACTATTCTGCGTATGACTTCAGATCCCGATCTGCAATCGTAGCTTTCCAAAGCCGCTGTCAATTCTGATCATATCAGATACGCGTGTCCTTAGATAAGGGATCATATATTCGTCCATTCTTGATATCGTCTAAGATATGATTTCTAATCATTCTCTTTGTACTACTTCTCGATTTCTGATTTATGACGACAAACTAACTGAACAAATCAAATTAGCCCTAGCCCGGCCGAGCATTTACGTTTGTCATCACTAAACCATCGAGGGGCCCAAAAGATATCGCTTTTATTCTTTGAATAAAAGGAACGGATAAACTTTGATACAATGCTTGCTTGCACTCACTAACCAGATCACACACAACAATATGTTTTATAACACCAAGTTACTAGTGCGTTTACGTATTATCAATGTGCAACCGATTAGCAAGATACAACTCACACATCTCAGTTTCAAGAATATAAGATGTTATTGTCTCACTAATCACTCGTAATACAATTCATGGAGTGATCCAAGTGAGCGTGGGTTTAAACCAATGCTCAAATCATGTTCATAAGCACTCATGAACGTTGCAGCAAACATTTGCTTATGTCTAATACTCTTTTAGACAATCCACACACCAATTCACGACAGTCTTCATTCATATCTACTTCCAACATATGAACTACTGTGGCCCGTTCGAATAATTCGATTATTCTTAATAAACTCAATTATTCTGGAAGTCAAAACATGCAAGGTGAAACACAAGAATAATACTAATCCCATATGGCCTCAAACCTTTGAGTATAAACAAAAAACGTTTTATTTATCACCATATCGATTACTCATTATTTGTCGTTTTGGGTAATCAACTTTATACTTGAATTATTACACTTGTCCCATGCTCCTAGCATGCACACAATGTTTACCTATGGTTTTTACTCTGTGAAATAGACAAATTGAACACATTTCCAATCATTCTCATTTTACAACTCCAAATCCATTTTCTTAAGTGTAAGAATATCAAATTATTGTTACTTATAGAATATACTAGATTCTAACACTTTATGCAACGATCCTTTTGTAATGTCACTGCACCAAAGTCTTAAAGACTATTGCCAATGATATTACAAAGTCCTCTATCGGAGATTGTTACAAGACAATTCCTTAGATACGATGTCTCTCACTCAAAGTACATTCCTTTGAACATCCTTTTGCATAAAGGTTTCTAATCTAGTCATAGATTTTTAATATTTACTTCCCAATATGGACACGCTTCCATATTTTTCATATGACAACTAATTTCTTAATAGAATCTTATCTATTCGTAATGATGTCGATATTGTCCATCCAATATGGAAACATTTCCTTAATTTCCAATACTATACTTCCAACTACTCACAAGCGACCAATTCTCGTCGAACTTCGAATCGTCCTTTGATAGTTGTTTAATAATTTTAGTCAGAACCAATTCTAGTCCCTTTTCCCTCTAAATGCGCTGGACATTTGGAAAATTTTAGAATGGTCAAACATTAAAGCATTTGCAATCGATCCTATACCCGAAGCGTATGGGACACGACGCACAATGTTTTATTTTCTATGTTCTCAAAATTCGAATTGTGAAGAGGAATGTCGTAATCATAATCGAAATTTTAAGAACACACTATGTACCTTTGACTAAATTTATTGACATTCCACAACCTAATCCTTTAGATTTGAAATGAAGCATAATATTCTCTCCCTTAATTATAGCAAAACAACTATACAACCCTTACGACTTTGCAAGGTATAACTCTTGTTTTTCTATAATTAATATTGCCAACTTGCAAAACTTTCCATAATAATCATACGATCATAACTTTTATGCTCCCACTATCATGATGATTACTATAAAACATAACACTTATGCTCCCACTAGCTTCGACATGTATTCATAAACATCTTAACTTTCAGAAAGACAATACCTATTGAATTTCTTAAGTCCATGTTTTTAATACTTAGTGCTTTGATAATATTTAATCAAGGCTTCTTGAACTTATACACCTTTGCCTTAGATAGTTCATATGTGTGTCTAAACAATTAAGACTAATTGCCAAACCTCACAATTCAAATTATGGAAAGGGATACCGTAACCATGATTGAATTCGAGAATGCAATTTTACAATCACTATCTTTTTAAAATCTTTCTTAGTGAAAGCATTTCCTCATAATCATTTTCATGAAGGAGGAAATCTTATGACACTTAGATTTAAACGGTGTATGTGTTTCCATCCATGTGAATTTGTTAAAACCAAAGTTTACGACAAATTCAAACTCATATGGACCGAACTTTCTTAATCTTGATTTCTTGCCTTATGGTAGCACAGCTGCCCACCACGTCTTCCAAATAGTTAAACAACTCACTTTTTCCTATCAATGTACCTTTCATTGATCAAGGCCCTTGCCTTTTATGCATTCAATTGAGAATTCATACGACTCACATGCATAATTAACTCGATTGGATTGGCACAGAAACAAAATAATGTCTTCACGATAGGTTGTAAACCTCAACTCGTGTGCTAGTGATGATCGATAAGGTTTATTTGATTTGTTCTTGAAACCTTTAAAGACCATTAAGACTCCCACTGACTCCTTGACATATAAGATTCTTTTGTCAATACAAATATTCAAGAGTTAGTGTAGTTTTTTTTTATCAAAACACTTCATAAATTGGTCCTAGTCGGTCTTTGTCTTATTCAAGACATCACAACTTTCCACATTTGATGAATGTTATAAACCTTTAATACTTTTCACTCATTGTCACAATCTTAACTTTAAGACTTGTTATTGGAATGAAGTATGACAGACTTCTTGATTTAACCTCAATCCTTGATACCTCATACAATAGTACTAAGACTTACTTAGAGGATCAATTGAGATATGGTTCTTAATCATTAAGACCCATTATAAAGCATAAAATCTACTCTCCCTTCTTCTTAGAATGGAGAAACTTTTATCTTTCTGCCTACTTGATTCTTCTTATTCGTTCTACTATTGATCTAAACTCTTTAGTCAATTCAGAATTACACTTAATCTTGTAAGTGTAATCATATTTACTAAGCCTTTAGTAAATCATGACGAATATATTTGTTACTCTTATGGTGAACTTGATCAACACACAACTTTGTGTACTCGATCTCCTAATCCTTCACTTGACACTTTGTCAACGAATTTGTCTAATTTCCAAATATGAAATTTCTCATTCATCATGCAACCAAGTTGCGTGATTCCAAATTTCAGTCCAATTGAAACTTTAGGCGATGAGAAACTCTCCCTATTTGGTAAATTCTCGACATTTCTATAAATAACATAACTAAGAATCATATCCATTCGTTGTAGAAATATGTAAACATCAATTTTTCATAACGATTTCATTGCAAGGAAGTAAACAAATAAATAAATAAGTCAAACAAAATTTATTTTATTTATAAAAGCAGCGGAAAACATTTGTCCTTACAATGCAAAATCCATTGAAAACTATGTAAAAAAAAATTCTAATAACTCTATCATAACTATCTAAGCTCAAAATCCAATCTTTAAGTCCATGAGATCGAGATCCATCTCTTGTGATTAGATTCATCTTGCTCTCTTATCAAGCTTCCTTTCTTTTCACCGATCCTTCAAAACATTAAAATGCAATCTTATCACATCATGTATTAAGAATCAATGAATAGGAACTTAATGGATTTAGATAGTGGATTCTTACCTAAAGCGTAGTCATACTTTTGACTCTCCCATCTATTAGATCTCTTAGGTAAATAGGGCAACTTCGTCTCCAATGCCCCTTCTCTTGGCAATAAAAGCAAACTGACTCTTTTGGAACAACACATGGAACTATCTCAGACATCGCATTTCTCTTATGATCAAACTTTTCGATCATTGCATGTCTTTCATTTCCATTGTCTATATCCATAGAGGTCTTGAAGGAAGATTCACCAATCAACTTTGCTTTTCTATTGCGCCAAACCATTGCTGATTCAGCAGCAATAAGCATATAGGTGAGATCTATAAGGGTGACGTCGTGGTTTATCATATAGTACTCTCTTGCGAACTCACTATATGAGTTAGGAAGTGACTGAAGAACCCAATCAACAGCCATTTCCTCACAGACAACGGATCCCAACATTCTTAACCTATCAATGTGTGACTTCATCCCTAAGACGTGTGCACACACCGACTTTCCTTCTTTATGTTTACTTGCCAAAAGGGCTTGAGTGATATTGAACCTTTCAATTTTACAATATTGTGGGTTAGGGAGAATAATTGGAGGAGGAGGAGGAACTGAAGCATGATTTCTTGTTCCTCGATCGAATCGTGGAATATCATCTTCATGTGGAATGCTTGTTCCACGGGATTTGAGAAGACCATAGTTGTCGAACTTTGACATCGGGAGAAAAACGACTTCAAGTTAGTTGATTGATTGAGTCCTTAGTAAATCACCCAAATGAAATACTAAGGCTAGGACCCAACACAATATTCTACAACTCGGGAGAGGGATGCCGTAACCCTAATTGTAGAATATTTGAAGGTAAGTGAATGACGATTCACTAATTTCCACCATGAAAAACGAAAAAGAAATTTAAGTTTTAAATCTATGAAAACTCCTAGATCCTTTGAGATTCATTGAACTTTCAATGGCATGTTTAAATATCGATATGCCCCTCTTGTTTGTGACTGGGATGCTGAGGATCACAAAGCGGGTGTGAATAACCATGCAAACTACATGGTGCCCTCACATGTTACAGTCACCTATTCGATGTGCCGGTAAACCACACACGCTCCACCGAACTATGACAAACATTGAGTCACCCTTTGTTGCCTTTGCTTAGAACCATTTAGTGTGCCGGTAAACCACACACGCTCCACTAACATCTTCGCAAGGGCACAAAGTGTAATTTCATGGAATTGCATCAATTCACTTTGCCTAAGTAACTAAGATTGGGAATATGAAAAACATTTAGTTACTTTGTATTTCATTATACTTATAATGGAAGGTTTCGTCCTATCCTACCCGTTCGGCTAACGACCCTCCACTAGTCAAGAGTGCGGTGGGTAAGAGTGGATACCCATTCAATCGCCATTTTATAGGCAATTTCCTTAAACACCCCTTATAGACCAGCTTCGTAAATGAGGCCTACTAACGGTAAGACTGACTTTTACTCATACATATATATAATGTTAGACTTTTAATGTTATATATAGTATAGGGTGCATTTTATACTTTTAAAATACTATGTGGTTAACTTTAACAATTACACTTTTAATTCAATTAAATGGTTAACCTAAACTTCTATGGATTTATTAAATCTCTTTTAATTATACTCCTTAATTAATTAATAAAACCATAAGGGTGTAATTGAACTTTTCAAAACATTGGTAGGGTTTTAGAATTTAACATTCCTAATTAACTTTTAATCAACTTTTAAATTCCAAAACTTGAGGGCAAGTTTTGAAACCTTTTTCAAAACATTAGGGTTTTAACTATTTAAATTTCAAAACTTCAAAACTTTTGGGTTCAAATTTAAACTATAAAACCTAAAGAGGAAAATATGAAACCTTTCATAACAACAATGATCAAATAAGAAATAATTTTAAATTAACAGTTAATCCCATAATTATCCATATTTGATTTATTTAATGATTTCTTGCAAAACAATTTATCAATTTACTCAAAATAATTAATCAAATATCTTATAAGGAAACAATTATCTTATTAATTGATAATTATCTTTAATTAGATCAAGAATATAGTCATATATATCATAAAATCGGATTTATATTGATCTAATATGATAAGGTAACTATCCTAATGCAAAAACAGCAAGAAATCCCGAGATAAGCATTATCTGACGAGTTGACTTGTCGAGTCAGGCATGGACTCGTCGAGTCTGCATGGACTCGGCGAGTTCAGCCATGGACTCGGCGAGTCCAGCCTCCAGAATCCAAAAAATCGAATTTTCCAGTTATACAATGCATCAATACAATTGAAACCAAGCTAGGCTCTGATACCACTGATGGGTTTTGGTCATAAGACATCCTATGTGCTCATACAAACCCTAATGCTTGGATCTAGGTTTCTCTATTGTACATGCTTTGAATCCAAGAATATAAACCCTAATTCTAGCATACAAGTAATCATATTAATATGTAATTAGGTTTAAGATCATACCTTGATTGTTATGTAGCAACAACAATCCCAATTCCTCCTTGAATTGACTTTAGAAGGCTTAGAGTCACAAGTGTCACTCCTCTAATGGTTCACAAACACCATAAGCAAGAGGATGAAGAGGAGAGAGGTTGGAGGCTGCCAAAAACATGTAGAAACCCTAACAAGAGGCTTAGCCCCATTTTTGAACCTTAAGGGGTCTTTATATAGTTGGGCTATTAGGGTTATCTAACAAGGAAACCCTAATTTGCATGCTTAAGCCCTAAGCAACCCATAGACTCCTTTAATTTAGCCCATGGACGATTTCCTTCTGGGTTTCCCATTAGAATTCGTCCATCCCTTAATATAAGGCAATCCATGGCCCAAATTATAATTATCTTATAATTACAATTCCAATCCCTTAAGTTTAATTAATCTCTTTTAGTCACAAAACTAATTACCAATTAATTATTGACTAATATTAATTAAACAATATGGTTTCTCCTTTAATATATTATTCCCATAATATATTAATAAATCATATTTAATCCTTTCTCTCCATAATTCATCCTATCAAGTTGCTTTGGTGAAGGCAACCCAAAAGGACCATGCACCATCGGGTCAAGTACATACCAAGATAGTTATGGACTTAGACACTAATCCAACAAAGGTGTCTAAGTCCATAACTATATTTTGTATGTACTTGTCCCGACTCGGCATGGTCCATTTAGGTTGCATGGCATCATGCATTTGGATAGACTAAATGAGAGAAATAACACTTGTGGTTTATTAATATATTAAAAGTTCTAATATATTAATAGTATTAATTAATTAGTATTGATCAAGAACTAATTTGGAATTAATTAAGTGATCAAAAGATAACTAATTAAATATATTGGTTGACTATATAAATCATCCATAACTTGTATAGTGGGCTAAAAATCTCCATGAATTATCAAGTTAGGTTAAACTCATATGATGCTCCATGGATTATCCATGGGAGTTACAAACCCATGGGTCATGGAAATGAAGAGTCATGTCACATTAGGGTTTAGATGGTGTAACCCTAGATGTGACACACTATATAAGGAATAGGACATTCACCAAAATCGGTATATGAAGTTACAAGAGGGCTATGCCGATTTTTACAAGTGTTTGCATTCTCTCAAATTCATTCCAAAGCACTTGGTGTTGTGTGAAGCATTTGAGGTATCACATTATGGGTGCTAGGCTTTCAAGGTTTTCAAGGAATCAAATCAACTACAAGGTATGTAATTCTAGCCAACTTTTATATTAAAGGTTCCCCATGTATGCTAGATAGGATTATAAACGTTGGAAATCATATTTTGCATGTATTTTAGACAAACATAGATCCAAGATTTTCTAGGGTTACATGTACACTTAAGGGTGGTAGAATGCTCAAAACCGATCACAAACCACTTTCTGTAGGGAGCTAAGGTGCTGTGGGAGGCCACAATAACAGTTAATGGTCTTACTGTATGGAGCTAAGGGCCTTCCGACTCGCCGAGTTGGTCCCCATCTGTGCCCATGATTAATGCCCCTACTCGATGAGTTGAACTCTCAACTCGCCGAGTCGATGCACCAAAAACCCTGAAGTTAACTAAATCAGGTAATACCGAGAACAGGTGTTACAAGGTTGGACCCAATGTGTAGGTTAAGCCTAATGATAGGTATGGTATGTGGTATTTTGGGGAACTCACTAATCTTTGTGCTTATAGTGTATGTTTAGGGTTTCAGGTACTTCCAGTTTAGAAGGAAAGGGTCCGGCGTGACTACACAACATCCCTTAAAGTTTATTCTGCATTTAATTAATTACGATTTACTATGATGTTTAATTACTATTTTTCTCATTGAATGATTTGGAAATGCAAATTTATATGAATTAATACTTTAAGAATGAAATTTTTTCCTTATGATTTTCGGGACGTTACAAATAGAGAAAACTTAGACCCACAAAGGTTGCATGTGGACTTAAGGGTTATTGTTATCCTAAGAGAAACTGTATAACCTTTGAACATTAATACAGAATATATGTGTGTCTAAGTTTTCTCTATTTGAGAAAACTTAGACCCATAGAGAAAATGTACTAAGGTAATTGTTATCCTTTTTTATATTTCTCTTTTCGCGATGTCGTTTTAAATGTAGAATATATGTGGGTCTAAGTTTTCTCTATTTGAGAAAACTTAGACCCATAGAGAAAATGTACTAATGTAATTGTTATCCTTTTGTATTAGGATTAACACGACATCGCGAAAAGAGAAATGTATAACCTTTGAACAACCGTAGATTATTCAATTTTCCTCTCTAGCTGCAGTAGGGGGGAGGAAGGGTTAGTCCCGTAAAGGTACTCCTAATATAAGTATTAACCGTAGGCATCCGTAGACGTTCATCAACCTTTGTAGCGAACAGTAGGCCCAAGGAATGGTTAGTCCCGTAAAGGTACTCCTAGTAAAGTAATAACCGTAAGCATCCGTAGGTGTTCATCAACCACAGGTGCTAACAGTTGGGATTTGGAATGGTTAGTCTCGTCTAGATATCCCGTTGAACTGGGATAGGCAGGACAATTTACACAGGAGGTACTAATAAATCATCCTAGTGAATCAAGGTATAAGTATCCGTGTAAATGTATACAGGAAGATGTATCTACGTAAAGGTACTCATGTAATGTATTCATGTAAGGTACTCATGTAATGTGTTCATGCAAGGTACTCATGTAATGTAATCATGTAAGGTACTCATGTAATGTAATCATGTAAGGTACTCATGTAATGTTTTCATGTAAGTTACTCATGTAATGTGTTCATGTAAGGTACTCATGTAATGTTTTCATGTAAGGCATTCATGTAATGTATTCATGTAAGGTACTCATATAATTTATTGTATGGACTCATGAATGAACTAACTCTGATGTAATTCCTTGTAATAGGAATAATGTTATGTATCTCCTAACTATCCCTATAATAGTTAACTGGAAGGTAATTGATTGTCCAAACAGGCTTATACACCCTTGGTACACAAGAGTGTGGGAAACTTAATGAAGGATGAAAACTATAACATCAATACATATAACATAACATAAGTGTATAGATATAGATTTGTTCTAGAAGGTAAAAATGGTTTTTAAGACGTCTAGAGTTTTGAACAATAATTAACAATGACTTGATGTCATTTTAATAAACATTTCAAACGTAATACTTTTCCTATCAAGGTATTTTTAAGATATAAAACCATTTCATGCATCACATTTTGGAATATGTGAAATCTACTGAATGAAAACATAGTTATAAATACATATGATTAATTTAATAACATGTTGTTTTCTACCTTTATTCCCCCCCCCCCCCCATTAAAGCATTTAAAATCATTTAAAACATTGATTAAGGGGTATGAACTCACCTTTTGTGGGTGATACAGATGAATTGAAGAGGTAGGACTGCTAGGTGTCAAGTGAAGACTTTAGACACACACAATGGTCCTAATTACATATGAAGACATATCCTAATGCAAGGAAAACACTTTGGTCAAGTGCTAGGAGGCTAATGGGTTGCAAAAAAGGAGTGCAAGACCTCATACTGAAGTTTATGGTCTAAAGACCATGTGTCTTGGAGTTTACGGCTCAGGGGAGTAAACTCCTAGCCGTAAACTCTCCATTGGGGCTCTAAATGAAGCTCAAAGCTATTACAACTTAAGTGGTGAAGTGCTTCTAGGCTTAAACAACTGTTAGGGCTTCCTTTTAACTCCTTTGAGGAGTTCACGGCCCATGGACCAATTCCCATGGAGATTACGGCCGTAATCTCCCTTAGGAGGGTGTTTGTGGAGTTTTCAAGTCCCTAATTTTACTAGGAACTAAACTATGCTAGTGTACAAGGCTTTAGAAGAGTTTATAGCACCATTCGGCACTATTTTTTGGAGTTCACTGCCTTGGAACTTCTTGGGCCGTGAAAAACTTACTCTTGGTGTTCTAATGGTGTTTGCTAGTCCTAAACTCATTAGGGTACATGTCTAAATTCAAGCCTAAGCCTTAGGAAGTGTTTGTGGCATCAAAACACCCCTAACTTGATTTTATGGCCCATGGACCATTTGGTCATGTGTTTGCGGCTGTAAACACTCATGGGTGTTGGTATTTTGATTATATTGGATCCTAGACACATCAAGGTAAAGTGATATGTTTGACTCTTGCCTTAATGAAGGAATTTAGGGCATTTTGGCAACCCAAAATGGAGTTCACGACCCAAGAACATCCTTGGCCGTGAACTCATTTTCAACCTTTGATTCTAAATGTTTTGGATGTCCAAACAAGCTATGGGTAGTCTCAAGGTTCATTTCCAAGGTTTGGAGGGACATTGGGCACACTTTGGCCCTTATAAAAGAGTTTACTCTCCAAGTGTTCTTGCGCGGTAAACTCTCAAATCTTGGGGTTTTGATCCGATTTTGATGTTATTAAGCGCAATCTAAGTTATATAATACAATTAGATGGAAGTACTCATGATTTGGGATGAAAACCCGAAGATCCGTGAGAGAGAATTCGGATTTTCTCTAGTTGGAAATCTAACTAATGAATAAATATGGTTCAGAATCCTATATATAGTCCTGGAATTTTTGGCAGAAAATATTTTATTCCCAAAATGTACTCTAATATCATAGAGTTTTGGAATAACAGTGTTGCACAAAACCATAGTGCACCCACTCTCCTGATGTCTCTTTAAGTGTAAATCCTAAAAATTGTCCAACTTATACCCAAAAGTCTGCATGTTCACTGTAACTTCTCTAACTTCTATTGACTTGATATGGTTTGTTCATAATGGAAATTTCGGGTTGTTGCATCATCCCCCCGTTAGAGGGAATTTCTTCCCGAAATTAGAATCTATGTAAGGAAGTAGGTAGAGGTGATCGAGTCGTGAGGTGGAAACTTCTTAATCGATTGGTTCTCGCGCTCATAAGTGAATTCGGGTCCTCGGTTGGTATTCCAACGGACCTTCACTAACGGGCAACGGCGTTGTTTCGATCGTTTGAACTCTCGGTCGAGGGTCATTACAGTTCTACTACGAAGGCGAGGATCTTGTTAATCTCGATTTCGTCGAGTGTCTTACGAGAGTCCTAACGAAAAGGTACGGTTTTAAAAAAATCGAGATGCGAAGAGTAAAATGTATATTACTGAGTTCGCGGAGTAGGTCTAGTCTGTGAGATACAGGACCGATTCTGGTAAGAATCTTGGTGGTCCTAACTATATTGGATTTAGCTTTCCACGCTTTATGAATCGTATTAAGCGATTCCCAGAGTGAGACTTCCTAATGGATTTGGTCTCTTACTTGGAATTCTAAAGGTTCTTTGTCTCCCTTAACTTCCCAGTCAAGGGCAACCCCTTGTTGGGTCAAAGTCGAAAGGGTTTCTGTAATTTACGAGGAGTTCTGAATGGACTACAATACTAGGTCTGCACGACCTATAATTTTGGTGAATTTCTGCCGGCGTCTCTGGTGTTGACAAATTCTCAACGGTTTTGACAAATTGAAAGAGTACTCAAAAATTCCCACATCACTAACAGTGTGTCTTAGAAATCTGACTCTTAAATTTCTAAACTTGTGTTTAGAGAACTTCGCAAAAGTTCCTCTAAAGGAAATGTTTCTATGGGTTCTTTCTAACTACGAGGGTTGATAAGTAAGTCATTACAAGGAGAATGACGAACTGATCCCAGTAAGAAAGATGTACCCTACTCATTTAGCTCATGAATACTATGGGGGTATTGGTCCTATCCGAGGGGTATCACTACGGACTCGAAGTGTCTGCATCGAGTTCGGAGGGTAGTCTTTAGGACATCCTTCCCTAACACTCGAACTGGTGATATTCGGATCTCAGGTCCATTTCTGAAAGTAATTCTTTCCCTGCGTTTGCTAAATCAACTCATCTATGCAAGGCAGAGATAACGATTTCTAAAGGAATTCATAACAGAGTCCCCGATCGTCGAGATATATATGATAAAATCATTCCACTTCTGGAAGAGTAAGACCAGAGCTCTCAAGGGTGAGAAGCCTCGTCTTCCAATCTTACTGTTGAGTAGTTCGCTGTGTTGTCCGAGCTGTTCTTGTATCTCCGTAGGTGTTTAGACTGTAAAGCAATCTGGTTATAAGAGTCATACTGGGTTCTAAGTTTGTTCATATGCCAATGCAATTACTCGAAGTCTTGGGTAGTCTTCGTCCTGAAGCTCATATTAAAATTCATACATGGTTCAACGATCACAATCTCGTGTATACGAGTCGTATATATTTAAGATTGAAAAGGTAGTCGAATAACTGATTCTTCCTTAAGCTCACATCCTATCGAGGGAAAAGAAGTTAAAGTGGAATCATCAATTCTAAACCTATAGAACCTTGATTATATATCACTCTTATGTATACATTCTTCAGTGATAGGTCAACCGTATGAATCTTTGGATTGAACTTCACATACTGTACGAGTGATGTTGCAAGGATTCCTTCGGAAAGGAAAACAACTATAAGGTACTCCATGCATGAGTACTTCGGTGTTCTGCTATGACGGCTTCGCTGTTAAAGCAATCTCAAAGAAATAGATGTACGTATGATGCCCGTATTGCAAGGATCAAATTTACTCGAGTCGTATGATAAAGTCGGAATCATACGGAAACTAAAGACATAAGATTTGAACATAAGGCGTTACAGACAAAACACAACAGCTCAACCATTAACAGAGTTACTATACTTAAGATTTACTACAAGACTATTGCTACGAACAAGGTATAGTACAAAAGACAAGTATACGCAGCACGAGCATCCCTTAACGGATGGGATATCGCCAAAAGATAAGACTCTGGTTGCACTAGTTTTGGATGGTTCATAAGTCTGTTACAACGAGATGCCTAAATTACATTAACGTGGGTTCAGAGTAGCCTCTCCTGCGGTGGTGGTCGGTAGTATACTTCCGTTTGTACCAGCATTTGCTGCCTCAGCACAGTTCCTTTTTTAGTGACCCACCTTGCCACAACCGTAGTAAGACTAGTTTACACCGGTGTTGGGCACATGGTTGTTCGGCCTTGTTAGACTTTTGCAGTAACGTATGGTGTGCCCCTTTCTGTTGCAGTTTGAGCACTGCATCCCCCGAAAAGGTCCATGGTGGTGATAACTGCATTTGATGCATTTTTGGAGATTTCCAGCATATTGTCTGGCTGGGTTAGGGAAAATTGGGATGCCCAAAGGGATGAGGGTAGGAGGTACTGATGTCGTGGCTATGAAGGTTGTTACTGGTGGTTGTTTCTTGTTCGCCCTTCGGAGCGATTTGTGCTTAGATTTAACCCAAGACTTATGTTTGTTACACTTGGTCTTGGGACTCGGGGAGTCGTGGTAGTTTGCTGCTCGTTGAGGTGCTTGAATGTTACTTGGATTTGAATTTGTGTTACCAATCCCGCTAACGTTTGCGTTGTTAGAGTTAAGGTGGGTCAGAATAGCTGACATGGCAGCCGAGACTACAGCTTGAAAGGTAGTTGCATCAATCTGAAGAGTTGGTGGTTGGTTGATGAGCTTATCGTTTTTCTTTGGCGACATGATTCTGTTACACGGAAAGAAAATGAATTTGTGAGAGAGAATGGTTGAACCTATACATAGTTCGATCGCTCATGTAAAGTATAGAAGTATGTTCTCTAAGGTTTGACCTACATCCCTATGATGCAGTCCTAGTACGGAATGGAAGTGTGTTCACGAAAGGTTTGACCTACATCCCTATGATTCAGTCCTAGCAAAGATCGGAAGTAAGTTCATACAATGGTCTCACGATGTTCGTCGTTCTAGCCGAGGTATCGTTGGTTGGTGAATAACATGATCCAACCATTAAAAGAGACTTGGAGATGTCTCCGGATTCAAATTGTTATAGTCTAATGACTTGACTAGAGCATGTTTCAAATAGACTCTAATGAAAGTATTTTATGAGTATTTGAACGAAGAATGACACAGAAGTTAGCCGACTGTCAATATCTTTGATATTCATGACGTACAAGTTTAGGAAAATGACCTTGTAAAAACTTCTTACATCATATCCAGAGAAGATAGTTCTTGAAAGCATAAAGACTTAACCAAAAATACTTACAGTACACGATAATTTCATAGAGAATGCCACATCGGGCATAGACACAAAAACGATTCCTTTCTAACAAGGAAAATAAAGTAAGGCATCTACTACTGGTGACGGTCATCCCTCTGGTGAACTCTCAGTTCAGCCAGTTGGCGTTCCACATCAAGTAGGTGTCTTTCGTACACCCTCTGGCGTACTCGAAGTTCTATGACTTCGGGCTCGTGATTTAGCCAGTGCTTGCAGCAGGATTTTGTGGTCTCTCTCAGATCTCTCACGAGCATGTTCAAGGCTATTTGTGTGAAGGGTATGCATCCTTTCATTGGTGTCTACTTCTGCGTTACGACATAGAGTTGTCCTACCCTGAATTTTGTATTGGGCAACTCTACGGATCAGGATTGGTAGAACTCTATTTGCTGTGCTTCCTTCATTTACGTTGTAGAAACTTCAGTCTCCAATAAACGTCATAGGTTGATCTTGATCTTTGCTCCATGCTTCCAAACATTCGACCCATGGAGCCGTCGGGCCATGAAAAGTCGGACGAGGGTTAGGAATCGGAAAGGGAGCTGCATGGGGCAGGCTGTCAACCTCGGGTTCGGAGTTAGCACCGTCAGAAAGGTCTTCGTCATGGTGATCATTCAAAAGGATAGGATGATCATTCTCCAGTTCTTCTCCAAACCATCCAGCAATGACCTCGTTCGGAAGGTACGGGTTGTCGTGGGGATGGAGTCCGGCCATGTTATCTACGCGAGAATTGGGGTAAGAAAATAATTATTAAATGAACTATCTAGATAATTATTAGAAAATATTCATTAGTTATATCGCTATTTGTGAAGTGCATACCAGTTATATGAAATAAACACAGGATAGGCCTTCGAATAAGTGACCTTAACTCGAAATTCACAATGAATAGAGGTAAAGCAAAATTTTCACCGATTCTAAGTCTCTAACATCCTAGTTACATATAGCCTTAATGTATCCACTTAGCAACTATCAACTTAGTAATGAAGACCTGTTTTAGTTCTCAAGTATGTAATTATAGTAATACAAAACACCCCTATGGTATTTTAGACTTAGGTTCTGTTATAATGTTCTCATTTGTGGTAATGTTGGTAAGTTTTTAGACTTGTTGCCATATCACAACCATTCTGGGGCATGTGCTAATCACTTCTCGGAACATCATAGTTGATCAGGCTATGCCACTCCCAAGACTGACCATACATCCCCTGGCTTACTTGTGATGTTCAAAAATCGTAATACTTTTGTTCTTGTCATTGTGACACGGGTTTTAGTATGAATGCAGACATGTATACTTTGTTAAATATTTTATTATTTAAAACTATAGACTCTTAGACAGAGTGTTTTAATTCCAATGTATTGATAGTTAGTATATCTTTTATGGGTTGATATACTACATTCACTATAAACAATGCTCTGATACCAATCTGTCACACCCCAAAACCAAGAACGGCGGAAACATTCTGGGGTGGAGGACGTCATGTACGGTATCACAACAGTGTAAATTAGTAAACAAGCAACATCATCCATTGCATTAAAAGTAAAGTTTTAATACATATGTGTTCTTTCATCATAATAAGACACCAAAATATACAATCAAAATAAAAGAAGAGTCTTGTCTGTGCTCCGTCTTCTTAAAAACCTGGCCATCGTACCTATCTACTGGTGACCTGATAATGCAAGTTATTTTGAAAGTGAGTATCAGACTAAAGCTGGTGAATTCATAAGTATTTAAATGTCATTGTCTTGTTTTGGAAATCTGTTATGTATGCTATGTAAATCTTTGAATGAAACAGTTGATATAAGTATGAAAACCCTAGAAAATCCCTTATTTCCTACTAGTATGAAATGTAGTCTTCAACCAAGACCCAAATATTTTGTAAGTGAAAATGATAGTGTTTCCTTTTATGACTATTATTAACAATATATAGTCTAAATCAACATTTAGGTGAATGTATAACAAAAATCAAGTAATAGGAAAACGTACTAATGTAATTGTTATCCTTTTGTATTAGGATTAACACGACATCGCGAAAAGCAAAATGTATAACCTTTGAACATCCGTAGATTATTCAATTTTCCTCTGTAGCTGCAACAGGGGGGAGGAAGGGTTAGTCCTGTAAAGGTACTCCTAATATAAGTATTAACCGTAGGCATTCGTAGATGTTCATCAACCTCTGTAGCGAACAGTAGGCCAAAGGAATGGTTAGTCCCGTAAAGGTACTCCTAGTATAAGTAATAACCGTAGGCATCCGTAGATGTTCATCAACCAATGATGCTAACATCCAGGATTCGGAATGGTTAGTCGCATCTAGATATCCCGTTGAACTGGGATAGACAGAACAATTTACACAAAAGGTACTAAAAAATCATCCTAGTGAATCGAGGTACAAGTATCCATGTAAATGTATACATGAATATGTATCTACGTAAAGGTACTCATGTAATGTATTCATGTAAGGTACTCATGAAATGTGTTCATGTAAGGTACTCATGTAATGTAATCATGTAAGGTACTCATGTAATGTAATGATGTAAGGTACTCGTGGAATGTTTTCATGTAAGGTACTCATGTAATGTGTTCATGTAAGGTACTCATGTAATGTTTTCATGTAAGGCATTCATGTAATGTATTCATGTAACGTACTCATGTAATGTATTGTATGGACTCATGAATGAACTGACTCTGACGTAATTCCTTGTAATAGGAATAATGTTATGTATCTCCTAACTATCCCTATAATAGTTAACTGGAAGGTAATTGATTTTCCAAACATGCTTATACACCCTTGGTACACAAGAGTGTGGGAAACTTAATGAAGGATGAAATCTATAACATCAATACATATAAAAGAACATAACTGTATAGATATAGTTTTGTTCAAGAGGGGAAAAATGGTTTTGTAAGACATCTAAGAGTTTTGAACAATAATTAACAATGACTTAATGTCATTTTAATAAACATTTCAAACGTAATACTTTTGCTATCAAGGTATTTTTAAGATATAAAACCATTTCATGCATCACATTTTGTAATATGTGAAATCTACTGAATGAAAACATAGTTATAAATACATATGATTGATTTAATAACATGTTTTTTTCTACCTGTATTCCCCCCCCCCCCACCCCCCCCCCCCATTAAAGCATTTAAAATCATTTAAAACATTGATTAAGGGGTATGAACTCAACTATTGTGGGTGATACGGATGAACTGAAGAGGTAGGACTGCTAGGTGTCAAGTGAAGACTTTAGACACACACAATGGTCCTAATTACATATGAAGACATATGTATATAAACAATTAGTGATTATAACAGTAATTAAACATGTATAAACATCCTAATGCGAGGAAAACACTTTGGTCAAGTGCTAGGAGGCTAATGCGTTGCAACAAAGGATTGCAAGACCTCATACGGAAGTTTATGGTCTAAAGACCATGTGTCTTCGAGTTTACGTCACAGGGGAGTAAACTCCTGGCCGTAAACTCTCTATTGGGGATCTAAATGAAGCTCAAAGCTATTACAACTTAAGTGGTGAAGTGCTTCTAGTCTTAAACAAGTGTTAGGGCTTCCTTTTAACTCCTTTGAGGAGTTCATGGTCCATTGACCAAATCCCATGGAGATTACGGCTGTAATCTCCCTTGGGAGGGTGTTTGTGGTGTTTTCAAGTCCCTAATTTAACTAGGAACTAAACTATGTTAGTGTACAAGGCTTTAGAAGAGTTTATAGCACCATTTGGCACTATTTTTTGGAGTTCACGGCCCTGTAACTTCTTAGGCCGTGAAAACCTTACTCTTGGTGTTCTAATGGTGTTTGCTAGTCCTAAAATCATTAGGGTACATGTCTAAATTCAAACCTAAGCCTTAGGAAGTGTTTGTGGCATCAAAACACCCCTAACTTGAGTTTACGGCCCATAGACCATTTGGTTATGTGTTTGTGGCTGTAAACACTCATGGGTGTTGGTATTTTGATTTTTTTGGGTCCTAGACACATCAAGGTAAAGTGCTATGTTTGTCTCTTGGCTTAATGAAGGCATTTCGGGCATTTTGGCAACCTAAAATGTGGTTCACGGACCACGAACATCCTTGGCCGTGAACTCACTTTCAGCCTTTGATTCTTAATGTTTTGGATGTCTAAACAAGCTATGGGTAGTCTCAAGATTCATTTCCAAGGTTTGGAGGGACATTAGGCACACTTTGGCCCTTATAAAAGAGTTTACTCTCCAAGTGTTCTTGGACGGTAAACTCTCAAATCTTGGGGTTTTGATCCGATTTTGATGTTATTAAGCACAATCTAAGCTATATAATACAACTAGATGGAAGTACTCACGATTTGGGATGAAAACCCGAAGATCCGTGAGAGAGAATTCAGCTTTTCTCTAGTTGGAAATGTAACTAATGAATAAATATGGTTCAGAATCCTATATATAGTCCTGAGATTTTTGGCAGAAAATATTTTATTCCCAAAATGAACTCTAATATCATAGAGTTTTGGAATCACAGTGTTTCACAAAACCCTATTGCATCCACTCTCCTGATGTCTCTTTAAGTGTAAATCCTAAAAACTATCCAACTTATACCCAAAAGTTTGGAAGTTCACTGTAACTGTTCTAACTTCTTTTGACTTGATATGGTATGTTCAGAATGGAAATTTCGGGTAGTCACACCTTCGACCTACGAGTATAGTGAAGATACTTGCCTCAATCTGTCAATGACTAGATTTTACATACGAGCCGCTAGTGATGAAGTCTCTCCCACTAAACATATACAAAACTAACCCTAAATAGCAATTAGGATAAATTCCCAACCTAGCAAGTTCAAATACCAAAATAAATCTTCATTTAGGCAAAATACCATTTTTCACTTCTAAGTCCTCAACCCATGATAATTGACCAATAGTCAAACTGTTCAAAATGTCAATGTGTAACTTTCATTTACTTACGCGCGACGTACATCTCACTCTATGCAGGGTGTAGAGTATAATCTAGAAAACGGTCCAAGATCGGCCTACGTTGGGCGTAGCCCGTATTACGCTCCATGTAGATACTTGTTAAGCCATTTTTACTTCAAGCTTTTAATCCAAAAGACGAGTCGTAAAATGCTCAGATCCAGTCCTAATCAACGTCTAGAGTGATAAAGTTGATAACTTTAGGCCTTTACATGGCTACATGGAGCTGATAATTAAACTCTAACTTCCTAACCTCTTCTAATGACCAAAATCTCTTGCATGGATGAAAGGTATCAACCAAGATCCTATTTTTATGTCATAACAACCTTAGAAACAACAGAAAATAGGAACCCTAAGGTTTAGAGAAGCTCCTACTTGCAAGACTCGTGATTATGGGACAAAAGATGTAAATCAACAATCTAATAAGATCTAACACATAAACCAACAAGTTTCAAGCTTTATATATTCTAGAGTTAGGAAATGCTATGTAAGTTTTGGATCCACAAGCTTATGCTTCAATAACCAACAGCCTTGGAATTCTCCTTCTCCAAAAAGCACCAAAACCACACAGGAGGTTCAAGTTATTCTCTAATGGATTAGGGTTTCAAGTTAGGTTTTCAAGAGGGTGGAGGTTGATGATAAGAAGAGCCTCAAAGGGGTTAATGTCTTTAAATAGGGTTCACGACCCTAAAATTAAGGTTTGCACCTTGCACAGTCATGCCCTGGGTAACTTGGGTTATGGCCCGCATAGGGCAATAAACCCACGTGTCCATTTAACGAGTTATGCCCAGCTTAACTGGCTATCTACACCCCACGTAGAGCAAAAATTATCAAAAATAAAGTCTTTAAAACATGAAGGAATGTACCTGAGAAACGGATGTTACATAAATTTAGGAATATTGAACTCATAATTTTCCCTTAATAAAAAGTTTTATTTTTTTCAATTCATTGTAGCAAATCAACCATATCATAGCTACATACCGAAGTAATGTTAGATATATTATAAAAACGAAACACGATATTTCTAAAGTAAATCTTACTTATCATGTAAAGTAAACCATGAATATTTAAGATACTTAGCATGTGAGCCTCGATATCTCCATCTCTGTCTCTCTCTCTCTCTCTCTCTATATATATATATATATATATATATATATATATATATATATATATATATGTATTCTGTTCTTTTCCTTGAGTTATTAGGATTTTCCTTGAATTCACAGACCTTCCTTGGCAAAGTTGGTAGTCATTTTCGGAAAAAAAAACAAAATTGTTGCTTGATTTGTGGAAAGAGTATAATTATTTTGTCAATAAGTCTTTTTCTTCAATTAAAAAATAATAATTTTGTTACTTAATTATCACTATTAAACAAAAAGGATAAACAATCATATGTTCATATTCAGTTAGAATAGTTCAAAAAATAAAACAATATTTGTATTAGTTATACTTATCCATTCAAACACCATGAATTTTACACTTAATAGAAAATTAGAACAACATATAGTGTAAAGGTTCATGTATCAATCTAATGGTTATCGAAATATCAACCACTTATATAAAAAACATGAAATGATCCTTATATTTTAAGTTTGTGTCTCTTATATCTCAAGGTAACTTAATGTTACTAATATGTTCTTTTTACTCTTCTATACAATATATCCATGAAGCACTAAAATCCGACACTCGTTCAGTTCCAGTTGTCATTTTCATTACAAGTCATTTGTAATTAAAAAATCAAATAATCTTAAAATGAAGTCATGTATTTCAACCTTCCTTAAGATTTGAAACAAAACTGATGAATTTTGATAGTGTTGTAATATAAACTCCTTAATGATCATTAGATTCAAGCAAAAGCATAAAGATAAAGAATTAATGAACACAAGATGGTTAAACTGATGTTGAATGATTAGCTTGAACACCTCAGAAGATATCGATTAAGAGCTTCGACTGTAGAGATATTTACGGTTACAAAGCAGCAAAGATAATGAATGACTATCGTGTCTTCCAAGTTATACATCCATGCACTATATATAATACTATGTAACCCTAATCTATAATCACGGTTAGACATGCCCAGACCGGATATACAAAAGATTAGCCCATGACGCAACACAAATACCCAACAATCTCCCCATTTGCGTCAATGGAGCCGAGAGCTCAATTCGGTTGAGGAACAACCGACTTCTTGATTGTCTTGAGCACGCTTGATATGATTTCCAAAATAGTTTTCCTGAATGTGATGTACCACCGAAGCAAGTCCATGAAGTTCTTCTTATCTGAAACAGAGTTCTCTTTGCACCGATGAATAATGTTGATTATGTGTTCTAGGCAATTGGTTGAAAACAAGTGCTTGTTGATAAGAGCAAAGAAAAACTTCTCACTTTTGGCTCTTGTAAACATAACGGTGAGGTTTAGTCGAATCAATTTGTCCAAAGTTCATTTTAGTGACATCACCTGGCTTTCCAGTAGGATTCGCCGTTGGCTTCTTCCTCAGAACAGAAGCTACTTCTTGATCAATCTTGGCAACATCAAGGATGTAGGAAGCCATCATTCTCTTCAAATGATTCAGGATCGGCTCATATTCTTTCGCTTTAGTGAGCAAGATATTAAAAAGCAGGATCCAATCATGAGGATTCAAATTGGGAAGATCTGCCAAAGAAGTCAAAGACACCGAGTTATCTGAACCTCGGGTTATTTTGAATTGAACATTAATGAATTTCCCTATAGGCAACGGCTTCAGCACCTTGACCATTATGATTTTCTGTGCGCTCTAAGTCAGGTACTGAGGCTGACTGAACTAAAGATAGAAGTCAATAAGTTCCCATTCAATCTGAGGATGGGGTGAAGGAGCTTCACCAGTTGAATCAAAGTAATGAAAAATGAATGTTTTTCATGTTATAGGCATATCAAACTGTGAATCCATTGTATTATCACAGTCAAACGAAGTCACAGGTTTCAGCTAGAATATGCTTGGAGACTCTATGGCTTCTTTTATCAGTGTTTCCCTGGTCCAAGGAGGGAACAATGTCTTACTCCAGCTTAGTGCATCATCCTCTTCTTTCTTCTTCCTTTCTCTATCTTCGGCTTCCTTAACGATACAAATAGTTTTGTCTATCTCCACATCCCTTTTCTTTCGTTTCAGGATCTCATAAATAGTTTCTTGATACTCGTCACTATCATCATTTTCTCCAATAACATGCTTCTTCTTCTCTTTTTTACCAGATCCCGAAGCTACATTAGCCTTTGGTTCGGTTTTCATAGTCACCTTCAGTTTTTCCTCAGGAGGAATCACAAGATCTTCTCCCCCTTGTTGCAGAGTAGACATCTTATCCGAAACACCCTTCATTTCACGTAAGAGTTCAAGTGAAGGAAGGAGTTTGGAGGCTAAATGATTGTGAATTATAAGCCTGAGAATGGGATTGTGAGCCTGAAGCACCTGGTGCAATTGAGAAAGAACCACCCCAACACAACTCCGAAATACGGCTCATTCGGTTTTTAACAAGGAAACTTCTCGTTCTGCCAAGTTCGGCTTTCTGTACCACATTTAGAGTTGTCTGTTGAGCAAGATCATCTTGGATTTGCCTTTCCAACTGGAAGTTAGCATGGAGCTTTTCTAACTGGGACTCAACAGATGCTGGAAATGTTTTGTTATCAGTAAAAATATCAGAGTGTAGAGTCTCGAACATGGCGTGTTCTCCTTGAAGAGCCTGAGATAGAGAATCAACAGATGCAGTCACCTTCACATCATTCATCTCAACATGACCCTTGAGAGACTCAAGAAAAACTTTGGAGTCTTGGATGAGTTCTTTAACATCATATGTAGAGTAGTGTCCATAAAGGCTTTAGAGAGTCATCATTGCACTTCTTGAGAGAGTCATCCACAGCTGCAGTGCACTTGTCAATAGACTCATGATATTGGAGTCTTGCATGACCCTTGAGAGAGTCATCCATCTTGGATTCTTACATGACCCTTGAGAGAGTCATCCACAGCTGCAATGCAGTTGTCAATAGACTCATGATATTGATGCAGAGTAGTGTCCATAAAGGCTTTCATGACAACATCATTGCACTTCTTGGATGTTTCGATCAATGTATCAAGCTTCTCATTAACATTGTCAATCTGGTGCTTGGTTGCTCGAGCAAAATCATCTTCCTCACTAGGGATTCGGTAGGGAATGTAGTAAGTGGAATCAAATTCAAACTTAGATCCTCCAAGAACTGGATTAGAGTCACTAGAGGGAGTTGGGGAAATTGGTTCGGTGGTAACTTTAGGCGGATCTTCAGTCTTAGCCCCTACATCAGATGTGTCGACTTTGACCAAAGAATCAGTGGTAGAGGTGATGATTGGTGTAGTGGTGAAGGTGGCTTGGGAAAAAATAGGAAAAGGTAATGGAGCAGTGGTGATAGGAGGAGAACTAACAGGTGGTGGTGGAGCAATTGTAGAAGACGGTTGAGATATAGGTGGAGGTGGAACCGAATCCTTAACAGTGGATTTGGGTGCAGATAGAGGAGGAGTAGAAATATTTTCATGAACAACCTTCTTTGGAGTTGGTGATCGAGGAGGTGTAGTCCCCCTAAGTGAACCTTCGTGTTGTTCTTCCTCGTCCTCACCTGTAGACTCCTCATGTTTTTGTTTTAAATAAGAATGTGAAGGAGTTTGTTTTCTGCGAGCCATTTTCTTTATTTTCTTTGGTGCAGAGGAATAACCTTTGTCACCTTTCCTTTTCTTTGACTTAGTGGGTTTGAAAGAGGGATCTTCAGTTTCTTCTTTCTTAACAATTGATTTCTTCCCTCGTTTACCAGGTCTTCCACTTCGTCTAAGGCAGCTTGCATCCCAGGAGTCAATTTTCATGGACTCTTGGGAGGAAACAATTTGTATTCAGAGATAACCCTACTCTCCCATGAAACAGACCGTTAACATTGTCTCCGGAATGGAACCATTGTGGGAAAACCTGGTTGGATTAGCTACAGCGATCTTCTTGGTATGGAAGGAGGAGACAGAGGAGAGCAGAAAATCCTTCATGACCGGAACCTTGAGGGAGGTTGTTGCCCTTTGAGCGAAAATGGTCCAAAAACGACCATAGGAGATTTTAGAATGCTTGGTCGAGGAGGATAGAATATGTACCAGTTAGGACAATATCAAGAACCAGTAGTCCATGTTGATTCCATTATAGAGTCCATATAAGATCATCATGAAGCATTTGTTGGAATCTTCAGATCCACCAACACGCTCAACTAATCCCTTGTGAAGAAGGGTGAGTAACCCATTCCATTAAGGGGGTAAGCAAGATTTCTTGAACTTGGTGAAGGTGGTAAGCACCTCAGTGTAGCCCATCTCGTAGAACATCGAGAACATTTGAGTTGTGGTGAGATGACTGAGGCGTCTACTGCAAGCCCTAGAAGAGAGAAAAATCGTCATTTGGAAATAGAAGCTTTGTGACAATGAATCTGAACGAAGATGCGCTCTTTGATTTTGTCATAAGTTGTTGTGGAGTATACTTGAGACAATAGTGACATAGGAACGGATCCCACTTGAGTTAGAGCAATTACAAGAGGGGAATATTTGAGACATTCCACAACTTGAAGCATGTATGAATCATACAGGAATGGAGTCGTCTTAATGATCATATTCTGGTTGGGCTTGATCGAAAGCAGGGTCGACAACGCAGTCTGATCATGAAGAGATGAAGAATCCTCCATTGTTTAGCTTGTGAAGAGGATGAACAATTGTTAAAAAAACGCCGGTGTGTTTGAGAGAATTGGAGTGTGGTAAAAGGTATAGTAGAGCGAGAACTCCTTTATATACGATTGCCATGAGAGAGAAAGAATTTGTCATAATGATGAAACGATCTTTGAAAAGGCTCCGGTAAAAGCGGGATTTGACAGCTTGGGTTTCCCTAGATACACGTCATACGGCGAAGGTTTAGGAGCTGTTTCAACTTCACGCGCCCATTTTTGAACTTCTCCAAAGACACATTGTAACTCCATATCCATTCAACTTCTCCTATTCGGTACGCACTCATGATACAGAATACCTTATTACTTCCATAAACTTGTTTAATGGTTAGAACCGAAAGTAAAAACAACTCACAATGGTCACGAACCAGAGTTTTGGAAAATTGGAAAGATTTTTGTGAATTAGTGTGCCAATAAATTTGAAATAAAGCAATCAAGGGTATGGAACATGAGTGATGGCAAATATGACAAAAAGCTAAGGATCCCGGGCACGAATCTCTTCCTTCAAAGTCAAGAGAGACTTGAAGTGCTTGTGTGGTTTCCCGTGAGAATACAATCAAATGTTTGTTAAGAAACATTGAAAGGCTTCAATTTAAACATAGACTATAGAGGGTGGCTAATCTTCAACTGAACGTCGATACTTAACATAAGACCGATCATTGGAAGAAGTAATTGTGAGACTGATTTGGTTTGTTGAACAAGTAGGTTGGATAGTTCGTATGTAACGGAAGTTATAATATAAATCTCAAAACCAAAACTAAACTGGATCTTTTGGGAAGAAATGCCTTGGTGTTAGACAGTTTCATAAAGATCTCGCAAGAGAAAAATAAAAGAGACTTCTTTTGGGTAACAAGTGAGTTCTTGAATATAAATATTAATCGTTAATTTAGCATTGGTGTTGGGTGTTGGGTCTCACTTTGCACGTGGTGTACGCATCTAAGATCATAGACATAGAGTTTGTGTAACCATAAACCTCAGTGGTAATTTCTTAGAGTCTCAAGGGTTACATTGATGAACCAAAAGTAGATGGAGAATATATATGAGATTGTTAAAGAGCAGAATGTACCCTTGCTTTAAAAGAGTGTCATAGCAGAAAACTCTTGACTCATTTGAAAAGATTACAGTAGCTCAGGACTTGAGTGAATGTTACAGCCTAATTAGGAAGAAACGATAGGTACAAATCGAGTCATTAAGGCCTCACTTAAAGTTTTAAGAGGCTTTGGTCTACATGCAGCAACATGCTTCTAGGGATACCTAGCTAGTTTATAATAAAATTCACATACCTGCCCCTCCACGAGTTCATATGAGGACTGTGCACTTGATACCTAGCAAGGAAAAAGAGACAAACAAACAACACACAAGAAAAATAACAAAAAACAAAAAACTTTTTGGAATTTCGAATTTTCTGTATAACAAAATCTTTTTGGATTTATGCAATTTCTGGAAAAAAAAATGACAATAACAAAAAAAATAGCAAAAAAAACTTTCAAATATGATAGAAATAATGAAAAAGAAAATAACGGACGAAAAGAAAAAGTATAAAAAGATACAACCGAACCTACACCTTAAATAATTGAAGCTAAATAAACTGAGCGATCAATTCATTTCAGTTCCCAAAAATGTGGAGTCGAAATAAGCAGAATGTTCCTTTCATTTCAGTTCCCTAAAATTTCGGAACTGAAATAGACCGAGCGATCGGTTATTTTCGGTTCCAAAAAATTAAGGAGCCAAAATAAGCAGAGCGTTCAGTTCATTTCGGTTCCTAAAAATTCTTGAACCGAAATAGACTGATCGTTCTCTCTATTTCGCTTGTCTAATTTTTCAGAGAGAGGTTTGAGGATTCGGTACCGACTTCCATCATTCCCAAACCTTCCAAAATTTTATTGAAGCTTGCTTCTAGTAATGCTTTAGTGAAAATGTCTGGAAGTTGATCTGAGGACCTAACGAAATGGACTTCCACGTTTCCATCTTGAACATGGTCCTTGATGAAATGGTACCTGAGTGAAATATGCTTTGACTTTGAGTGCTGCACCAGATTGTGACAAATTTTTATCGTGCTTTCAGAGTCACCATAAAGAGGAATCTTCTTCATACTCAGTCCATAGTCTCTAAGTTGACTTTGTTTCCAAACTACTTATGAAGTACAAGAAGCAGCAACAATGTACTCTGCTTCACCTATTGAGAGAGACACATAGGTTTGTTTCTTGGATTGCCAGCTAACTAGTTTGCTATCAAGGAACAGTGTCACACCCCGAAAACCAAAGGCGGAAACGTTTCTGGGGTTGACTCCAAGTTGAGTATCAAATCCAATGTACATAGTAAGCAAAGTAAACGACCATTACATTACATATTCGAATTTACATTTGTTCAAAAGTAAAGTGTTACAACTGTTATACATATATCATATGAACAAAAGTAGAGACGAGTCTTCTGTACGCTCCGTCTTCTCCAAAAGATTCGCTAGGTACCTGTCTAATGTTGACCTGAGAATACAAGCAGTTTGAAAATCAGCATAAACCTGGTGAGTTCATAAGATGTTTCCTTTGTGAAAATGTATGAGTTTCCTTTAGTTTACCGAAAAGTTTTTATCCAAGAAAATCCCATATTTTCTTAAAAGAGAAGGTTGGTTGATTGTTAGGTTACACGGTTCTGGTTGTTTAACTATGATCCCAGGAAAGTCCCATACTTTCCTGATTGTATATTACTAATTTTGAGAGATATAAAGTTGTTTAGTTTATTACTCCTTTTTAGTTATGTAATGTTTCCCTAGGAAAGTCCCGTACTTTCCTGAAAGTAATTTTTGTTATTGAATTTCGATATACTGATTTATTTTCATTCGTACCTATTGTATTAACTAGGTATTCTGATATCCTAATGGTATTATATCGAAATATACTTAGATACATATTTTCATATTCGTGTTCTTATTCTTAACCATGTTCTTGTACTTATTCGTGTTCGCATTCGTAGTCGTAATCGTATTCGTTTCCCTATTCCTACTCCTATTACTATTCGTATTCGTATTCGTATTCGCATTCGTATTCGTATTCGTAGTCGTATTTGTTTCCCTATTCCTACTCCTATTACTATTCGTATTCATATTCGTATTCGCAGTCGTATTCGTATTCGTTCTGTTCCTAGTTATAGTTTCGTTATCCGTTCTGTTCCTAGTTATAAATGTGTTATTCATTCTATTTCTAGTTGTAGTTTCGTTATTCGTTCTGTTCCTAATTATAGTTTCGTATACGTTCTATTCCTAGTTATAGTTTCGTTATCCGTATTCGTATTCGAATTAGTTATAATTGAAAATTACTATAAATTATTTGTAGATTATGAAACATAGTTTAGATTACAACATTTTATCAAGAAATCTATGATTAGTTTGAAAGCTAAATTCGTAAATCGAATTATTTGATAAACACAGTTATTGGTATTAGAACATACAAAATGAAAATGATTAAACTGAAAACAATAAGTTTGAGTACAAGATTTCCTTGTACTTTTGCTTGTATTCCCCCCCTGAAAACAGTGAAAACAGTTGAAAAAGGGTAGGGGTATGAACTCACCGAACGAGAAATGTGGCGATTTCGGATGCTAAGTGTTGGTCCGGGGCTTGCAAACACACGAGGTTCCTAAGTATAATGTAAAGATACACATTTGTATCTAATTAGGATCTAGATTGATTATTTGGTAGGGACAATCGCTTCTAGTCGCAAAAACACTCTGATACAAGTGTTTGAAGGGACCTGGGTGACATTTAGGGACACATATAGTTAGGATAATGAATTGGGACATCAAAGGAACACTCCTTAGGGAGTTTACGGCCACAAGACCCTCTACCCATGAGTTTACGGTCGTAAACTCATGGTGGGGTGAGATATGGCACAAAATGGCTTGTAACACTTAAGGACATTTTTCTAGGTTTGGATTTAAAGGCTTGGAATGGATTTAAATCATTAAAATGACCCATTTAAGGGAGTTTACGGCCTAGCATAGGCTCCTGGCCGTAAACTCCTAATTACTCAAGAAAGATTGTGTTTTTGGTTTCCAAACAAATCACATGTGATTGCTAAAACTGTTTCAAGACCTTACATGTATTTAATTGATGTTTTGAAGAGATTTTTGGAGTTTACGGTCTATGAGACCCCTTTCATGGCCGTAAACTCTCTTAGAGAGTAAATCCATGTGTTTTAAAGCCAAAAACTTGTTTGTAAGGACTTATAAAATTCATTCCAAGGCTTTAGGGGTGTTATAGGGGCTTTTTGACACCTTAAAATAAATTTACACCAAGTTTTAAGGAGTTTATGGCCCAAGCACTTGCCTTGGCCGTAAACTCACAATAATGTCTCAAAACTTATGTTTCAAGTGTCCAAATGCTAATACCAATATTCTATAATTCATATCTAAGCCTTGTTTGTGATTTGAAAGGGTTTAAGGTCAAGAAATCCCTATAATCATGAGTTTACGGCCCAAGCTTGAGCCTTGGCCGTAAAATCCTTCAAATCCATCAAAAACCATGTTTTAAATGTTATAAGTCCTTTTCATGAAGCCATTAAGCCATATCTAAAGGCCATTTGTGTTTAAGAAGGGTTTTAGGGCTTAAAAACCCCTTTTACATGAGTTTACGGCCCACGCTTGTGCCTTGGCCATAAACTCCTTCAAATGACTCAAAATCCAAGTTTAAAATGTTACAAGTCCAATTCATAAAGCCATCTAGCCATATCTAAGGTCCAATTGTGCTTAGGAAGGGTTTTTGTGCTCCAAAACCCATGATATATGAGTTTACGGCCTAGGATGGTTCCATGGCCATAAACTCATGAATATGGTCATATTTCATGCTTTGAACTCGAATTTGAAGGCTAGGGATGTTACATAACAAGCTCGGGGAAGTACCTCAAAGATTTGGAGCCTAAAATTGATTATTTGGACCTTTAAACTTGGATTTAGGAGAGATGTTAGAGAGAGAGTAGAGAGAGGAAGAAAAAGCTTCAAATGAGTGCTTAGATCACTTTAAATAGTGTCTAAGTTTTGGACACGGTGGAATTCTACCCGATACCAGCACTAAACGGGGCTTTTGGTCGCACCCGATTGAGTTACCGTCACCCGGCGGGAATGTTTCTAACTTTTTGAAATAAATACTTTTGGGTTAATTTCATGAGTTCCTAAGGGATTTGGACACTCATTAAATTATAATAAACATATAACTTTTAATTAGTTTAACCCAAAACAAGAACGAAACGAATTGACTAACGGCGAAATTTCATGGGTAGAACAAGTTTTCGACGACGGAAAACTTCGGGTTGTTACAAACTGGCATTCTCCAGTTGTGCTCTTTCAATCTAGACCGCATCCACCCATATCTGCATCAGAAAAGGCTTGAACAAAGAATCCAGATTTTGCTGGATAACAGAGACCGAGCGACGAGGTTCGCTTCAAATATCAAAAATTATTCTTCACTGCCACCATGTGAGGTTCTCTAGGATTAGCTTGAAACCTGGCACAATAACAAATAGAAAACATAATTTCCGGTCTACTAGCAGTTAGATACGTGAGAGATCCTATCATTTGATGATAGAGAGTCATGTTAACAACAGGCTTTTCCAGAGATGGTGTTAACTTGGTGCCAAACGTCATAGGGACCTTTACCTTCGAGTCTCCCGTCATTCCATATTTTGCCAATAAATTCTTCGTGTAAGCCTCCTGGTTAATAAAAATACCTTCTGGTCCCTGTCATATATTCAAACCAAGAAAAAAGTTAATTAGACCCATTGCGCTCATTTCAAATTTAGTCACCATCAGCTTCATGAATTCAGCTATTAAGTTGGGATTCGTGGAGGCGAAGATGATATCATCGACATAAATCTGAACTACCATTAGATGTTCGCCTTCTTTCTTGCGAAAGAAGTTTGGGTCAACCGAACCTTGCTTGAATTTAGACATTTTTAGAAAGCGAGTTAGTGTTTCATACCAGGCCCTTGGTGCTTGTTTCAGTCCATGCACAACTTTATCTAACACATAGCAATGATAAGGGTATTTCTCATTCAAGAACCCAGGTGGTTGCTCAACGTACACCGTTTCTTCTAGTTCTCTATTTAGGAAGGCACATTTAACATCCATTTGAAAGACTTCAAAGTTTTTATGAGCTGCATATGCTAGAAAGATTCGAACCGATTCCAATCTGGCTACAGGAGCGAATGTCTCCTCGTAGTCTATTCCTCTTCTTGGCAATATCCTTTTACCACCAGCCAGGCCTTAGTCCTAATAACATTGCCTTCTTTATCCATTTTGTTCCTGAAGACCCACTTTAATCCAACCATAGAAGCATCCTTTGGTGTGGGTATTAGTCTCCAAAATCGATTGCGTTCAAACTCATGGAGTTCATCTTGCATTACATGTACCTAATCATCATGATCAGGTGCACTGTTGACCTTCTATGGTTCAATTTTAGAAACAAATGAATTAAACATGCATAATTCAACGAGAGAGAAAAATGCAGTTTGCTTCACTTTCAATTGAGACCGTGTGAGAACCCATTTGGATGATTCACCAATTATCTGTGTTTTAGGAGGATCCTTAGTCCATTTTGTGAGAGGAGGGTAATTCGGGTCATAAACAGGATCCAACTCTGCATTGATCTCTTCTTCAAATTCTGATTGATCGTCTATGTTATTTGTATTTGCATTCTCCCCTCAAATGGTGAAGTATATCCCATGTCAGGTTCAAGAGTCTCTCCCTTTGTTGGAGTAGGACGTTCTCTTTCAGTTGGATAAGGGTTCTCCCCCTCGATTGTAACATCATGATTTAGTGTTGGATGCTCCCCCTCGGTTGGTAGTTCGGCTGTGTCAGAGACAGATGGACCCTCCCCTTCGAACATTGAGCTTTTGTTTCGAGGATCTGCTGAGGCTTGACCTTCAGCTGGTTCGAAGGATCTTTTTCCATTTCTTTTGCAGCTTCATTAATAATTTTCTTCAAACGGTCGATCTTTTTGTTTGCTGCTATCGCCTCTGAGAGTATGGCGTTCTCTGGTTCATCGAATAGCCTTATGCATTCTTCCAACAAGTTGGAAATTGGAACTGATACTTGACCTAATTCTGGAAATATTTCCTCAATGACACTCTCGGTTGTATATGATGGGTTTTGAGCATTCTAACACTTCCTAAGTGTACATGCAACCCTAATAAACTTGGATCTATGTTTGTCTAATAATCATGCAAAGTTGTTTTCCAAGGTTATGAACCTATCTAGCATACATGGGGTACAATTTTCTTTGTACAAAAGATAGAACTACATACCTTGTTGTTGAAAGTGTTCCTTGAAACCTTGTGAGCCTAGCACCTCAAGTGTGATGCCTCAAATGCTTCACACAACACCAAATGCAAAGAATAAACTTGAGAGAATACTCTAACACATGCAAAATCGGCCAAGCCCTCTTCTTTCTTAGTGTCGCCGATTTTGGGGAGAGTTACATTGCTTATATAGTGTGTTGCACTAGGTAAACCATAATGTTCCCTGACTCTACATTTCTTGATCCATGGGGTTACATAATGTTCCCTGAATCTACATTTCTTGATCCATGGGTTAACCCCATGGAGCATCCTATGGGTGGAACCCAACTTGACAATCCGTGGAGCCTCTTAGCCCACTATATAAGATATGGAAGATTTAATTAATCTACCCATATATTTAATTAGTTATATTTTGATCACTTAATTAATTCTTGATCAAAACTAATTAAATAATATTATTAATATATTAGAACTTATAATATATTAATAAACCATATGTGTTATTTCTCTCATTTAGTTTATCCAGTTGCAAGGTTCCATGCAACCCAAATGGACCATATCGGGTCGGGTCAAGTATTTACCAGAAATAGTTATGGACTTAGACACCTTATCCAACAGTCTCCCACTTGGATCAGTCTAATAACTATAACTGCAATACTTGAGGAACCGATCGGCAATCATAGCTTTTTCAAGGTCTCTCGGAAATAAGAAGATGTTGATACGCCATTTAAGATAAGTGATCATATAATCCTCTGTTCAAGATATCAGCCGGAAAAATACATGGAACAGTGTCTTACTTATTGTCCAGAAGTTTTGTTTCCCGAATTCCGATTTGTTTGACAAAGAACTTAATTGAACACATCAACTTAGTTATGACCGGGCTAGGTACATATGTCAAAACAAAATCATCAAGGGGCCCAGATATCAGCTTCTAATCCAAGAAGGAACAGATAAACTTCCACTCGTATGTTTGTTCTACTACTAGTTGAATTATACACAAAAGCACGTTTTATAACATCGAGTTACCAATGTGTTTTCGTACAATCAATGCATAATCAATTAATACACAACAAATCATATCTCTAGTTTTGAAGACTTATATGATATTACCGTATCACGATCACTCGAGATAAAATTCCATGAAGTGATTCCAGTGAGCGTGGGTTGATTCCAATACTCAGAACTTATGAGCACTCATGAAGTGTTGTCTTATATCCTGACGCCTACAACCAACTTTATAATAGCCTTACTTCATATCTACTTCCAACATATGATTGACTGTGGAAAGTTTGAATAATATGTGAAACCACAACATACTATTCTGGAAGTCAAAACATGCAAAAGAAATTATAGTAAACGATTGACAAAATATAGTAACACTTTTCTCATAAATAAACACAACTTTTATTCATCATCAAATGTCAATTACACTTTAAAATTTTCATAATTTATCTAACTACTAAAACTTATATCATCCTTTAGCCCTATGCTCCAAGCATGCTGGAGATGCTTAACCCTACTCAGTCCCTTCGTGAGGGGATCCGCTAGGTTCTCATCCGGTGATACCCTCTTTGTCATGAGGATTCCTTCTTCTATGCGATGTTTGATAAAATGATATTTTCTGTCAATGTGTCTGGATCTCCTGTGATCCCTTGGTTCCTTGGCTAAGGCTACAACACTTTCACTATCACAGAAAATTTCCATGGGCTCCTTTATAGCTGGTACTACTCCAAGGTCTCCTATGAAGTTCTTCAGCCATATAGCCTCCTTTGTTGCCTCACTTGCTGCTATATACTCTGATTCATAAGTAGAATCAGCCACTGTCTCCTACTTGGAACTCTTCCAAGTGATTGCTCCTCCGTTTAGGGTGAAGACCCAGCCCGACTGAGAGCGGAAATTATCCCTATCAGTTTGGAAACCAGCATCACAATACCTTACAACTCTCAATTCATCACTCCTACCGAGGGTAAGGACCCAGTCCTTAGTCCTCCGTAGGTACTTGAGGATATTCTTTACCGTAGTCCAGCGTGCCTTGCCAGGGTTCCCCTGATACCTGCAAACCATGCTCAAGGAAAAGGCTACATCAGGTCGAGTACACGTCATAGCATACATGATCGATCCTACAGCCGAAGCATAAGGTACTTGACTCATTTCTGCTATATCAGCTTCAGTATTTAGGCTACGAGCTTTACTCAATCTGGCATTACTCTGGATAGGTAACCTCCTTTCTTGGGGTTCTGCATGCTGAATCTCTTCAGCACCTTGTCCAAGTAGGTACTTTGACTAAATCCAATTAGTCTTTTACTCCGGTTTCTCAAAATCCTTATCCCTAGAATATAGGCATATTCTCCTAGGTCCTTCATAGAGAAACACTTCCCAAGCTAGGACTTAACTTTCTATAGAGTTGGGATGTCATTTCCTATGAGTAGTATGTCGTCCACATACAATACCAAAAAGCTAACTATACTCCCACTAGCCTTGACATACACACAAGATTCATCTTCACTCCTAGAAAACCCAAATTCCTTGACTTTCTTATCAAAGCAAAGATTCCATCTGCGAGGTGCTTGCTTTAATCCATAAATGGATATCTCAAGCTTACACACTCTATTAGGTACTCGTTACTGACAAAACCTTTTGGCTGACTCATGTAAACATCTTCAGTTAACCTTCCATTAAGGAAAGCGGTTTTGATATCCATTTGCCATATTTCATAGTCATGAAATGCAACTATGGAAAACATAACCCTAATAGACTTAATCTTTGCTACTGGAGAAAAGGTCTCAAGATAATCCACTCCAGGAGTTTGAGAGAATCCCTTTGCAACCAGTTGTGCCTTATAAGTGTGTACATTACCATCCATGTCGGTCTTCTTCTTGAAGATCCATTTCCACCCTACAATCGTACGTCCTGGTACATTCTCAACCAAGTTCCAAACATGATTGTTATACATGGATTGTATCTCGCTATCCATTGCCTCTTTCCATTTAGCAGACTCAGGGCCTGCCATGGCTTCCGCATAGCTGTTAGGTTCATCCAGACCTACTAGTGTCTCATCACTAAGAAGTGTCTCACCTTCCGCAGTAATATGGAAACCATAGTAATGCTTAGGTACATTCCTAACTCTCGTGGAACGCCTCAGAGGTATAGACTCGTCAATATTGGCTCAACAGGAGTTTCCTCCTCAAGTTGAGGGCTAGGGTTTGAAGTTCATTCACAACTTGACTCTTGAAGTTCTTCCAGGTCAATTTGCCTCCCACTGTCTCCTTGGCTTATAAACTCTCTCTCTCGAAAGACTCCTCTTCTTGCTACAAAGACCACATTATCACTAGGTCTGTAGAAGAGGTAACCAAAGGATCTTTGTGGGTAGCCAATGAAAATACACCTCTCGCTTCGGGGTTCTAGCTTATCATGAGACTCGCACGTCACAAAAGCCTCGCAACCCCAAATCTTGATGTGGTCTAGTTTGGGTACTTTACCAGTCCACATCTCGTGAGGAGCTTTGGCAACTTTCTTTGTAGGGACTAGATTAAGAATATGGGCGGAAGTCTCTAAGGCATAACCCCATAATGAGATTGGTAGCGAAGCTCGACTGATCATGGAACAAACCATATCCAGCAAGGTTCGATTATGCCTCTCAGCCACACCATTCAACTGCGGTGTCTTGGGAGGTGTCAATTGTGAGACAATCCCACATTCCCTAAGATAGTCGAGGAACACTGAACTAAGATACTCACCAACTCGATCGGATTGAAGCATCTTAATGTTCCTGCCCCATTGATTCTCGACTTCCTGTTTAAATTCCTTAAACCTGTCGAAAGTCTCTGACTTATGCTTGATTAAGTAGACATATCCACATCTACTGTAATCGTCAGTAAAAGTCAAATAATAACAATTAGCATCCCTTTTCGCATGTTTGAATGGTCCACACACATCCGTGTGTACGAGATCCAACAAACCTTCACCCCTCTCACAAAAACCTATGAAGGGTGACTTTGTCATTTTTCCAAGTAAGCATGATTCGCAACTATCATCTGAATTTAGGTCAAATGACTCCAAGACTCCATCCTTTTGGAGTTGGCCTATGTGTTTCTTACTTATATGTCCAAGATTACAATGCCATAATGAGGCTTTATCCAAGGTATTATTATTAAGAGAATCAATACACAAAACATTATTTCCTAAGTTATCAACCACATATACAGTTTCATACACGCCATCAAAAGGTACTGCTTTAAAATAAAGAACATTATTAAAGAAAACATTAATCGAACCAACTTCATTATCAAATGAAAAGGTAAAACCTTGTTTATACAATGCATGAAAGGAAATAATATTTCTTGCCATTTCTGGCGAATAACAACATTTATTCAAATCTAAACTAAACCCACTACTTAGCGATAAAGTATAAACTCTAATCTTGGTGACAGGTGAAGGTTTCCTGTTTTCCATGGAGGAGATGATTTCATACCTCTCTTGTCCTAGCCTTGGTACCCCTCGAATAACTCTTTCTCTTATTCCCTCGTCCTTTCCCGATTGCCAAGACAGGGGTGGAGTTGATAGGAGTAGGAGTAGTAACAACCGCCTAACCCTTAAGACCAATTTCCACGGTCTTTAAGAGTCCTTGAAGTTTGCTGACAGTGACCTCTTCCTTATTCATGTGGTATGTCATGCGGAATTGATCATAACATGAAGGTAAGGAGTGCAAAAGGATATCTATTGCTAGCTCCTCGGGGAAGTTCACATTAAGCTTTAGCAAGAGGTCCACAAATCTTTGAATTTTATGCATGTGGCCCGTGATGGTTTCACCATCCTTCATTCGGGTTGTTATCATGGAGGAGATGATTTCATACATCTCTTGTCTTGCACTTTGATGGTATATTTCCATCAAATCTTGGTGCATTTCAAAAGAGTAGAAGTCCTCATAGCACTTTTGGAGGTCGGTTGTCTTAGTGGCCTTCATGATGCATGCCACCTTGGTGGCATCTCTTTCATGTGTCCTAAATTCAGCGATCTCTTGAGGAGTAGCAACTATCTCATCAATCTCCTCAAGCACCTTATCGAGGACATATTCTTTGTCCTCGTAGCGGGTAATCATTCAGATGTTTCTGATCCGTTCATTAAATTTGGATCCATCAAAAGTGACTTTCCTACACAAGTTCATTAGAGAAAAGGAGCCATTAGGATTAGAGCCAGAAGCAGCAGTGTTTGCAGACATCTGAAAAGAGGAAAAGATTAGTTTAGAAATAGAGATAGTCCTTAATAAAACACCCAAATGTAGTATTAAGGCTAGGACCCAATCACAATATATTATACTTAGAAGAGGTATGTCGTAATCTAAGTAATAACATATTTGAAAGGTAGGTGAATGATGATTCACCAATTTCCACCAAAGCCGAAATATTTAAAATATTTAATTTGGTTCTTAGAAACTCCTAGATTATTTTCAGATTCAATGAACTTTTCAAAGGCATGTTTCAATCTCGAGTGTGCCCTCCAAGTTTTGTGACTGGGATGTCGAGGATCACAAAACAAGGTGTGAAGTAACCATGCAAATTACTTGGTACCCTTAATGTATTACCCCTTAATCGATGTGTCGGTTAACCACACATGGTCCATCGATACTATGATAAACATTAAGTCACCCTTTACCTACCTTCCTAATTCCAAGTTAGTGTGCCGGTTAACCACACATTCTCTACTAACAAATTAGACAAAGTGTAAAGTGTAATTTCATGGATCAGCACCTTATTCACATTTTTCCTAAAGTAACTAAGATTGGGAATTTAATAAAACATTTAGTTACTTTATAATTATCATTATACTTTTAATGAGAATTTATAAGTCCTTGTCCTACCCATTCGGCTAACGACCCTCCACCAGTCAAGCAAGCGGTGGGTGAGAGTAGACACCCATTAAGTTGCCATTTTATAGCAAACAACCTTATACCTACCTTATAGACTGGGTTCGTGAATGAGGCGTACTAGTGGTAAGACGACTTTGATCTTATACATACATACATACATATATATATATATATATATATATATATATATATATATATATATATATATATATATATATATATATATATATATATATATTAACTTATAATATTAGAAGTATAAGGGTTGAATTTTAACTTTTAAAATTCTAAGGGTTAGAACTAAAGTTTTAATCAAGACTTACTTGTTCCAAAACTTGAGGCCTAGTTTTGTAAACTTTCAAAACTTTTCATTTCTTGTAACTTATGAGTTAATTAGAGTATTAAAAATGAAGACTCTTCATTTTATAACCCATGTGTTCTTTTAATGGTCTTAAAAAAAGTGACTTTTGGTTTTCTATAACTTGAGGACAAGTTATAGACTCCATTAAAACACATAATGATCATGAATTAATCTACCACATATGTTACAAATAACTCCTATGATCATTTAAACATCATAATAACAAGAACATGAATATGAACACTTTCGAGAATCAAAAAAAAAATTACACTTAAAACTTGTAATTTTGATAATTGTCATTGTAAATGGATTAGCATAAACATTACGCCATCTAAAACATGTTTTCAAGTACCAAAACAATTTGGGGTAACATTTCTAGTCCATTTCCAGCAACTAAAATCGAAATTCTAACACAACAGCCTCTACTCATCGAGTGCAAGAACAGACTCGGCGAGTAGCTTTCATTTGTTCATGGACTCCTCGAGTCCCCCCATGGACTCGGCGAGTTCATATGAGCAGAAACAGAAAATCGATTTTTTTCAAGCAGTTTTATCAAATAATCAACAAACAAGCCTAGTCTCTGATACCACTGATGGGTTTTGAGCATTCTAACACTTCCTAAGTGTACATGCAACCCTAATAACCTTAGATCTACGTTGTCTAATAATCATGCAAAGTTGTTATCCAAGGTTATGAACCTATCTAGCATACATAGGGTACAATTTTCTTTGTATAAAAGATAGAACTACATGCCTTGTTGTTGAAAGTGTTCCTTGAAACCTTATGAGCCTAGAACCTCAATTGTGATGCCTCAAATGCTTCACACAACACCAAATGCAAAGATTAAACTTGAGAGAATACTCTAACACATGCAAAATCGGCCAAGCCCTCTTCTTTCTTAGTGTCACCGATTTTGGGGAGAGTTACATTGTTTATATAGTGTGTTGCATTAGGTAAACCCTAATGCTCCATGACTCTTCATTTCTTGATCCATGGGTTAACTCCACAGAGTATCCTATGGGTGGAACCCAACTTGACAATCCATGGAACCTCTTAACCCACTATATAAGATATGGAAGATTTACTTAATCTACACATATATTTAATTAGTTATCTTTTGATCACTTAATTAATTCTAAATTAATTCTTGATCAAAACTAATTAAATAATATTATTAATATATCAGAACTTATAATATATTAATAAACCATATGTGTTATTTCTCTCATTTACTTTATCCAATTGCATGGTGCCATGCAACCCAAATGGACCATGCCAGGTCAGGTCAAGTATTTACCAGAAATAGTTATGGACTTAGACACTTTATCCAACAGTCTAATCTTTCCTCATGTAGTTATCATCAAACGTTACATAGTAGGTTTCTTCAATCCATTTGGAGTGTTTATTCAAAACCATGTAAGCCTTTGATGGTAGTGAATAGCCAAGAAAAATTCTTTCGTCAGCCTTGACATGAAATTTCGTTCGGTTCTCTTTGGAGTTAAAAATGAAGCATCTGGAACCGAACACTTGGAAAAACTTAACATTGGGCTTCCGTTTGTTGAGAATTTCAGACGGAGTTATGGCGAATCGTTTGTTCAGTAGGGACCGGTTCTGAGTAAAGCATGCAGTAGCAACTACATCAGCCCAAAAGTATAGAGGCAGTGAAGCAAAGCTCAGCATTGTTCGGGCTGCCGCACACAGGGAACAGTTTCGTTTTTCAATAATTCCATTCTATTGTGGGGTATAGGGAGCTGAGAAGTTGTGAGAAATTCCCTTTTTATCCAAAAAGTCTTCAAACTCTTTGTTCTTGAATTCTAGCCGATTATCACTTCGAATGTTCCTCACCACCTTTCGTAGTTGAAGTTCGACTTGCTTGATGAAAGCTTTCAGCTTTGGAGTCACCTCTGACTTCTGTTTAAGAAAGAATACCCAGGTGAAATGTGAAAAATCATCTACTATAACAAGAATGAACTTACTATCACCGCTTCTTTCAACAGTTGAGGGTTCACATAAGTCAATATGTAGAAGTTCAAGTGCTTCAACGATCTTGGTACTGATATGTGTTGGATGGCTCTTTCTACTCTGTTTACCCATCTCACATGCAGCACACAGGTGTTCCTTATCAAACTTGAGAACCGGAAGACCTCGAACACGATCACCAAGAACCAATTTACTGATATCTTTAAAGTTTAGGTGTGAGAGGCATCGGTGCCATAGCCAGTTTTCCTCATAATTTGCCTTAGACAGCAGGCAAATGACTGGTTTTCCTTTAATTGGACTGAGGTTTAGGGGGTACATCTCTCCTTTTTGTTCAGACTTTAACAAGATTTTTTTGGATTGCTTTTCGACAATTTCTGATCCTTCATCATCGAATAAGACTTTCAGCCCCGTACCTAAAACCAATTGAGATACACTAATGAGATTGTGTTGCAAACCTTCCATGTATGCCACTTTTCGAATTGTAAACTCTCCTTTAGATATCATTCCATATCCTTTGATTGTTCCATAAGAGTTTTTTCCATACTTCACACATCCACCATCATTAAGGGACCAAAACTCCCTTAGCTTTTCCTTTCTCACTATCATGTGACGTGAGCATCCAATGTCTATGTACCATTCGTCATCGAACAGCTCGTCACTTATAACCTACAAATTTAAGCAGATTTAGGAACCCAAAGTCTCTTGGGCCCTGGTGAGTTTTCACAGAAAAAGGAACAACAACAGATATATCGACAAGATAAGTTCTTTTTATGAGTGTGGTTTCGTCTTTTCTTTTCATGGTGTACACTTTTATTTTATTTTTATCTTGTTTAAATTGCAATGTACCAGATGGTTTTTTGACACTTGGAATCCTCCTTTGATCCCTAGGGTTAGCTTCCTTTTTATTATTATTGATGTCTGCTTTAGAATCAAGTTTTCCTTTCCCTTTAACATCCTTTGTTGAGTAAGGTTTCTGTTGGGAAGAACCAAAACTTGACCTTCGGTTCTCAGTCTTGGTGTTGGGTTCGAACCATGAATTTTAGTTCTGAACTCTATTGTTGAAACCGAAACTGGATGTTCGGTTCTGTCCTTTGGAGTTGCAACAAAGACTCGATGTTTGGTTTTGAGCTTTGGAATAGTAAGAGCTAGGACTGAAATTTTTCTTTCTTTTGATCTCTGGTTTCTCATTTTCTTCAGCATTTGCTTCTTTCTTCAAGGGAATATAGTTATGGTTTTGAGATTTCCAAAACCTTTTTCTCTCATTCAGATTCTTCATGTATCTCTGGTTTCTTTGGTGTTTCTGTTCAGCCAACTCCTTTTGAGATTTATGAATGTTGAAGCTTGATTTTGGCATCTCCTTTTTAGCTTCAGTTGTGTTGGAAGATACATTGGGTTAGTACTTCGTTTCTTCTAGTATCTCTTTTGTCCCACTTGAACTTGGTTTGTAAAAGCTTGAAGGCTTGTTGATTGGTTTGGCAACATATCTACCCATTACCCTCCAGGAGGTTTGCTCTCATAGACCAACACTCTTGTCTGCATTATGGATAGAAGCATACCAAAAATAATTATCACACCCTTCAGCATTGTCTTTGTCAACCAGGATTTTTAATTCTGCTATTTGTTTTCCAGTGACCCTTGTGACATCATAAACCTGATTTGGCACGGTTTGAACCTTCTGGTAAACCACTGCCTTCTCTTTGAGTTTCTTTGACTTATCCTATGACAAACGTGCATAATCAACTGAATTTTCGGATATAAGGGGTTTCTTGTTTTCGCTTTTCATGAACTCAGAGCAATCAACTTCATCTTCCACCAAAACATCACTTATCTCACTCTCCTCATCAAATTTAGACGCATTTTCTGCATTCATTTTATGTTCGGTCATTAATTTTGAGTTTGAGGAGTCAAATTATTGTAAGGTTTTTGTCTTAATTTTCAACTTATCATTTTCATCTAAGAGCCTTTTAAGCATGCATTTGTGTTCTTTTGGGTCAATGAAAGACTCAATTTTGTCTAGACCGATTTTAAAAGTGACAGAATTCTCTTCTGAGGACATTATGGATTCACATTCAGCAATGAACTCATCCTACTTAAACTCAAGGAAGGGTAAGATCAACTTTGACATGCCCATTTTCACGGCCAGAAAAGACCGATTTTGTTTATGCTTTGTTTAAAAATCAGAGTAATATTTTAAATAAAAGTATTGCGGAATTTGTCCCAAAACAATATATGATAAAGATTTATGAAAATCATTTCCGTAGAAATGTATTTCATTAAAAAGACTAAGGATGTCATGTTCGATATAGATCATAATCATAAATAATACAATATAGGCCTTACTACATTATTCCGTATTTACAAGCCTAAAATCCATTAATCTCTCATCCCAAGACATCACATATATGCTCATGCGCCACTACCTATAATACAAGAAACTGAGTGGGTCAGGCTTGGGAGCCTGGTGAGCACATAGGGTTTTCAACCCATAATAAATAAGTTTATTAACTTTATCAAACCAAACAAACCCGATTACCCGTTCCCGTTCTCCTCACCTTACTTCCGTAAAACATCTACCATAGGGGACCTAGTCTAAGGACTATCATCGGGATGGACACTACTGCTAAATGGATTCCTCAGCAATAAATGTCCTTAAGGCAACCATGTAGGGGATGCAGTACATCTGGTGAGCACACAGTTCAACTAAACACCTACAAGTTGCGAGACTTCTAGTGTTCCACTGGACTGTCTAGAATAGTCCGTGGTCGTCATCTATACTCCGCTAGATGACTAGATCATCAATACCATCTATAATGAGGCCTCTCATTATTTTATTTTGTCACACAGCAACTATTACATCTACCCATGTTTTACCCACCACATTTTGTAGGTATAAAATACATATACAATTTAAATCATTGAAAACATGTATAAAACGTTCATCCAGCATAGATAGCAAGTATTCAAATAATATGCACACATAGCACATAATTTATATAAAATACTTCATATCTATGTGTAAGCTAAAAGCAACTATGCACTCACCTGATTAGGTGGTGACTCGGTTCTTGAACACCACTTCGTTATCTCAAAACAATATTTTTCCGTAACCAAAACCTAGTATTAATACCACTATAGTTTAGTTTTAACATTAATCGCGACTAATTAATAGTCTAGCTATTATTACTATTATATAAGCGTTAAATAACACTCAATATAACTCATAATAATAGCCCAAATAATTATTTTAAGGTCCTAATAATGTTACTATAATTAAATAAAATGTATATTAAATATAGTATATGCGTAACTCAGTTACAACATGTTTTTATTAAAAACCGGGCTTCGCTGGAGCAGCGTTTCCGAGCCGAAAGCTTTTCTTCTCGGAGTCGTTGGGTGCTCCGGGGCTTTCTTCTCGTGATACGGAGGTTCCCTAGACTTTGGATGGGTTTAGGGAGGTTAGAGAGAAGTTAGAGAGAGAAAGAAAGGTTTGAAGGTGTGAGGAAATTATGAAGAGTTCATCTCTTATTTATAGGAATTGTATAGTAAAGTAGTCTCCAAGTTTCGTCTGTAACTCTTGCATACGAGCTCCGTCTTTGTATGTATTTTTACCGTTGAGTTCCTATTAATGAGATATTCAACTTTCATTTAGACCTCGTTGGCTAATTCTCATTCTATCTCGGATTTAAAAAACTGTATCGAATTCGTCGCACTCGAAAAGTAGAGACTAAGCTTTGTCCATAACTTTCGCATACGAGCTCCATTTTTGTCTATCTTTTTACCATTGAGTTCCTATTAATGAGATCTTCAACTTTCATTTAGACCTCGTTAGGTAATTCTCAATCTTTCTCAGATTTACAAAACTGTATCGAATTCGCAACGCTCGAAGAGTAGGGACTAAGCTTCGTCCATATCTTTCGCGTACGAGCTCCGTTTTCGACTATCTGATTATCGTTTAACTCCTATTAACGATATCTTCATTTATCGTTTAGATTATTTTGGCTAAAATTCGACAGATCTAAAATTCAGATTTCGGGTTGTGCACTGTTGTACTAAATCTTATAAAAATCATAACTTCCTCATAAGAAGTCAGATTTGGATTTTCTTGTTATGCACACTATCGGTTTAACATATACTACAAATTTCATTAAGATCGCTAAGGCTAAATCTCACTGTCGTAAATTCACTATTTACGCCTCCTGATATCGTGTCGGTTCCATCGCGAAACTTCGACGGGTCATAACTTCTTCGTTATAACTCGGATTTCGACGCTCTTTATACGTACGGAAACCTTGTAACATATACTAAAACTTGGTTGAGATTATTTATTCTTAATAATCTTTTGTCGAAAAGTCATTTTCGAGCCCTATTACCTCTAAATTGACTAACCCGAATCTACTGGCGTTACAATTATCTCCCCATTAGGATGATTACGTCCCGAAATCATCAACGAAACAGGATTGTATAATGACTCCATACGTTATCTCTTCATCCTAGGTAATAACTGTAACTTCTATATTGCTTCGAACGAGTATCTAACTCTTGGACTCCTTGACTGCAGGCGGTGCTCGGTCTTGCACCTGCTCGTTAGACTTTCAATCATGACCTTCATGTCACAACATCATTATTTATCAGAGACTCCTTCTTCTTCTTCTCAACAAACTTAGTATAATTTAATTTGATTACTACAATTGATCGATGTGTCATATTTTAATGACATATCATCGTATTTAGCAATGCATAGACTTAGGTCTCGTAGAGTCAAATTCCAGAATGGAATATGCCTTCCTTCATCGTCTAATGTGATATAATCAGATTTTAGCATGTAGTATTTCTAGCTACCAACTTCTTTAACAACGAGCATCATACTTCTATTGATTGCTTTTATTTCAATCGTTTGGTTTAAGTCGGACGCTACATCAAACTTGATTCTCTGAACCACGTAACCTACTCATCGTAGTCGGACTCAATGTGATATGACCACTAGGGTTGGGATAACAACAATCCTCTTAGTCATTACCGAAACAATGGTAACGACATACTTGAATAAAACAAAATCAATTACTAGTTTCTTGGTAACATTGTGACTTTCCCTGATCCAAGTGTGAGTCCTGTGGTTCCGGTAGTATAGGCCTCTACTACCTTTCACACCTACTCAAACTCGTCCCAAGTATTGTCCTGTAGTTTTCCAAGTCACCATACAAGAAAATCACATAGAAACTTAACACATAAAATATCAAAACGAAGGTTTTATATTAATCCTTGAAACGATTACATGGGTGTTCAAGTTCACCCTAGATTATGCTTCTAATAGGCTACACCATATGACACTATCTACATGGCTTCTTTATAACTTGATCTCCATGTATCCATCCTCACTCCTGATTCCTTGCATCGTCAACTGCTTCGTCTAGGATCATATGGAATGCTCTTGCCTTTCGTTTTGGGGGAATGTTTGGTCTTGCCGCCTCTTTCTTTTTCGGGCAATCCTTAGCAACATGCCCTTCTTCACGGCATTCATAACACACCCTTTTGCTGGCGCTGCACTCATTGGCGTAATTTCCGGTCTTCCCACACTTGTAGCAAGTCACTTCTTCGCTACATTTCCCAAAGTGATTCTTCTTGCACTTCTCGCACCATTTCACTTTGTTTCCTCCTCCGCTAAACTCCTTTGAACCAGACTTGATCTTCTTATTGGGCCTCGTAGACCCCTCAAACTTCCTCTTTTCACCAACCTCAATCTTGTTGGCAGCTCTTCCCTTAATCATATCTTCCACAGACTTGGCAGCCCAGATAGCTGCCTCCAGAGTAGGTGCCTGACGCACTGGCACCGCGTACTCCCATGGAAGTCCCTTTGCGTACTTGTCGATTTTTGTCAGCTCATCCGGAACAAGGCGCAAGGCGAACTCCATCTTCTCTGTGAAGTTGTTGGTGTATTCATCAATTGACATGGTTCCTTTCTTCAAGGTCAGGAACTGGTTTTCTAGCTCGAGTAAGTTTTGAGCTGAGCAGTACTTTCATTTAAATTGCACGAGAAACTCTACCCATGATAGTTGTAGGGGCTCATTGGGGCTCAATGTCTTCCCTATGGTATTCCACCAGCGAACAACACCTCCTCTGAATTGATGTACTCCAAACGTTGTTTGTAGCTTGGCTTTGCAACCACATGTCATAAAGGCCAATTCCATCTTTGAGATCCAATCCATGACCCCGATCGGATCTTCCTTCCTAGTGAAATTCGATGGCTTGCAAGTTAGAAAATCTTTGTACTTGCATCTATTCCTCTCGACTCCTTCATCATGATTGTTCCTCCTAATCACCGGGGGATCAGCTTGACCAACGGTCCTGCTGTCATTCCCTTCCTCAGACTGACCGTCATTCAACTCGGGCTGTTCAATAGGCATCGCAATTTCCTCTCGATCTTGTTGAAGTAAACGCCTTGTTGCCTCCATTTTACGATCCAACATCATCTGGATCGATGCTTGCACTCCGGCTATCGTGATTGGCTCGAGTGCAACTTCTACTACGACTGGTATTTGCTGTATCACTGGGGGCTGATCTCGGTTCCCATTTGCATTCATGTTTCCGCTACGGATCCTTGCCATCTTGATCTATACACCGAATAAGGTGCATCTAGATCTTTATTTAGGATTGACGTTTAAATCATCCTTATCACTCTGAAATGTTTATATGCTAGTTCTAATATGTAGTTAAACGCTTAGAATCCTAAAAACATAAGGTTTCCAAATCCGGTCGGAAACAAACCATAGATCCGAACAAATAATAGCATGTCAGGCACAAGGCATTTAGCATATAAAAGCAGTTTAGGCATAATTCCTAAAATAAGCTAGTGCTCACAACTCACAATCATCGCTTAGCATTCTAAGTTTAAGTCTAGAAATCCTACAAATTCCTAGTTCGCTTAAACTAATGCTCTGATACCAACTGTGACATCCCCATTTTCACAGCCAGAAAAGACAGATTTTGTTTATGCTTTGTTTAAAAATTAGAGTAAAATTTTAAATAAAAGTGTTGCGGAATTTGTCCCAAAACAATATATGATAAAGGTTTATCAAAAGCATTTCTGAAGAAATGTATTTCATTAAAAAGACTCGGGATGTCATGTTCAATACAGATCATAAGCATAAACACTACAATATAGGCCTCACTACACTATTCCGTATTTACAAGCCTAAAATCCATTAATCTCTCATCCCAAGACATCACATCTATGCTCATGCGCCACTACCTGTAATACAAGAAATTGAGTGGGTCAGGCTTGGGAGCCTGGTGAGCACATAGGGTTTTCAACCCACAATAAATAAGTTTATTAACTTTATCAAACCAAACAAACCTGATTACCCATTCCCGTTATCCTCACTTTACGTCCCTAAAACATCTAACACAAGCGACCTAGTCTAAGGACTATCATCGGGATGGACACTACTACTAAGGGGATTCCTCAGCAATAAATGTCCTTAAGGCAACCAAGTGGGGGATGGAGTACATCTGGTAAGCACACATTTCAAATAAACACCTACAGGTTGCGAGCCTTCTAGTGTTCCACTGGACTATCTAGAATAGTCTGTGGTTGTCATCTATACTCCGCTAGAAGACTGGATCATCAATACCATCTATAACGAGGCCTCTCATTATTTTATTTTGTCACACAGCAACTATTACATCTACCCATGTTTTACCCAACACATTTTGTAGGTATAAAATACATATACATTTTAAATCATTGAAAACATGTATAAAACGCTCATCCAGCATAGATAGCAAGTACTCAAATAATATGCACACATAGCACATAATTTATATAAAATACTACATATCTATGTGTAAGCTGAAAGTAACTATGCACTCACCTGATTAGGTGGTGACTCTGTACTTGAACAACACTTCGTTATCTCAAAACAATTTTTTTTTCCTTGAAAAACCTAGTATTAATACCACTAGAGTTTAGTTTTAACATTAATCGCGACTAATTAAAAGTCTAGCTATTATTACTATTATATAAGCATTAAATAACACTCAATATAACTCATAATAATAGCTCAAATAATTATTTTAAGGTCCTAATAATGTTACTATAATTAAATATAAGCTACATTAAATATAGTATAAGCGTAACTCACTTACAACAGGTTTTTATTAAAAACGGGGCTTCGCTGGAGCAGCGTTTCCGAGTCGAAAGCTTTTCTTCTCGGAGTCGTCGGGCGCTCCGGGGCTTTCTTCTCGTGATAGGGAGGTTCCCTAGACTTTGGAGGGATTTAGGGAGGTTAGAGAGAAGTTAGAGAGAGAAAGAAAGGTTTGAAGGTGTGAGGAAATTATGAAGAGTTCGTCTCTTATTTATAGGAATTGTATAGTAATGTAGTCTCCAAGCTTCATCCGTAACTTTTGCATACGAGCTCCGTCTTTTTCTGTCTTTTTACCGTTGAGTTCCTATTAATGAGATATTCAACTTTCATTTAGACCTCATTGGCTAATTCTCATTCTATCTCAGATTTACAAAACTGTATCGAATTCGTCGCGCTCGAAAAGTAGAGACTAAGCTTCGTCCATAACTTTCGCATACAAGCTGCGTTTTTGTCTGTCTTTTTACCGTTGAGTTCCTATTAATGAGATCTTCAACTTTCATTTAGACCCCGTTGGCTAATTCTCAGTCTATCTCAGATTTACAAAACTGTATCGAATTCGCAACGCTTGAAGAGTAGGGACTAAGCTTCGTCCATATCTTTCGCATACGAGCTCCGTTTTCGACTGTCGTATTATTGTTTAACTCCTATTAACAATATCTTCATTTATCGTTTAGATTATTTTGCCTAAAAGTCGACCGATCTAAAATTCAGATTTCGGGTTGTGCACTATTGTGCTAAATCTTATAAAACTCATAACTTCCGCATACAAAGTTAGTTTTGGATGTTCTTTTTATGCACACTATCAGTTTAACATATACTACAAATTTCGTTTAGATCGCTAAGGCTAAATCTCACTCTGTCATAAATTCACTATTTACGCCTCCCGATATCGTGTCGGTTGCGTCGCGAAACTTCGACGAGTCATAACTTCTTCGTTATAAATCGGATTTCGACACTCTTTTTATGTACGGAAACCTTGTAACATATACTAAAAATTGGTTAAGATTATTTATTGTTAATAATCTCTTGTTGAAAAGTCGTTTTCGACCCCTATTGCCTCTAAGTTGACTAGCCCGGATCTACTAGCGTTTCAATTATCTCCCCCTTAGGATGATTACGTCCCGAAATCATCAATGAAATAGGATTGTATAATGAGTCCATACGTTATCTCTTCATCCTAGGTAATAACTGTAACTTCTATGTTGCTTCGGACGAGTATCTAAGTCTTGGACTCCTTGACTGCAGGCGGTGCTCGGTCTTGCACCTACTCGTTAGACTTTCAATCATGACCTGTCACAACATCATTCTTTATTAAAGACTCCTTCTTCTTCTTCTTAACAAACTTAGTATAATTTAATTTGATTACTACAATTGACAGATGTGTCGTATTCTAATGACTTATCATTGTATGTAGCAATGCGTAGACTTAGGTCTCGTAGAGTTAAATTCCGAAATGGAATATGCCTTCCTTCATCGTCTAATATGATATAATCACATTTTAACATGTAGCATTTCTAGCTACCAACTTCTTTAACAACGAGCATGATACTTCTATTGATCGCTTTTATTTCAATCGTTTGGTTTAAGTCGGACGCTACATCAAACTTGGTTCTCTGAACCACGTAACCTACTCATCGTAGTCGGACTCAATGTGATATGACCACTAGGGTTGGGATAACAACAATCTTCTTAGTCATTACTGAAACAATGGTAACGACATACCCGTTCCCGTTATCCTCACTTTGCATCCCTAAAACATCTAACACAAGGGACCTAGTCTAAGGACTATCATCGGGATGAACACTACTTCTAAGGGGATTCCTCAGCAAATAATGTCCTTAAGGCAACCATGTGGGGGATGGAGTACATCTGGTGAGCACATAGTTCAAATAAACATACAGTTCAAATAAACACCTACAGGTTGCGAGCCTTCTAGTGCTCCACTGGACTGTCTAGAATAGTCTGTGGTCATCATCTATACTCCGCTAGATGACTAGATCATCAATACCATCTATAACGAGGCCTCTCATTATTTTATTTTGTCACACAACAACTATTACATCTACCCATGTTTTACCCAACACATTTTGTAGGTATAAAATACATATACATTTTAAATCGTTGAAAACATGTATAAAACGTTCATCCAGCATTGATTGCAAGTATTCAAATAATATGCACACATAGCACATAATTTATATAAAATACTTCATATCTATGTGTAAGCTGAAAGTAACTATGCACTCACGTGATTCGGTGGTGACTCGGTACTTGAACAGCACTTCGTTATCTCAAAACAATTTTTTTCCTTGACCAAAACCTAGTATTAATACCACTAGAGTTTAGTTTTGACATTAATTGCGACTAATTAATAGTCTAGCTATTATTACTATTATATAAGCGTTAAATAACACTCAATATAACTCATAATAATAGCCCAAATAATTATTTTAAGGTCCTAATAATGTTACTATAATTAAACAAAAGCTATATTAAATATAGTATAGGCGTAACTCACTTACAACAGGTTTTTATTAAAAACTGGGCTTCGCTGGAGCAGCGTTTCCGAGCCGAAAGCTTTTCTTCTCGGAGTCGTCGGGTGCTCCGGGGATTTCTTCTCATGATAGGGAGGTTCCCTAGACTAGGGAGGGGTTTAGGGAGGTTAGAGAGAAGTTAGAGAGACAGAGAAAGGTTTTAAGGTGTGAGGAAATTATGAAGAGTTCATCTCTTATTTATAGGAATTGTATAGTAAAGTAGTCTCCAAGCTTCGTCCGTAACTTTTGCATACGAGCTCCGTCTTTGTCTGTCTTTTTACCGTTGAGTTCCTATTAATGAGATATTCAACTTTCACTTAGACCTCATTGGCTAATTCTCATTCTATCTCGGATTTACAAAACTATATCGAATTCGTCGCGCTCGAATAGTAGAGACTAAGCTTCGTCCATAACTTTCGCATACAAGCTCCGTTTTTGTCTGTCTTTTTACCGTTCAGTTCCTATTAATGAGATCTTCAACTTTCATTTAGACCTCGTTGGCTAATTCTTACTCTATCTCAGATTTACAAAACTGTATCGAATTTGCAAGGCTCGAAGAGTAGGGACTAAGCTTCGTCCATATCTTTTGCATACGAGCTCCGTTTTCGACTGTCTTATTATCGTTTAACTCCTATTAACGATATCTTCACTTATCGTTTAGATTATTTTCGCTAAAAATCGACCAATCTAATATTCAGATTTCGGGTCGTGCACTATTGTGCTAAATCTTATAAAAATCATAACTTCCTCATACGAAGTCAAATTTGGATGTTCTTTTTATGCACACTATCGGTTTAACATATACTATGAGTTTCTATTAGATCGCTAACTCTAAATCTCGCTCTATCTTAAATTCACTATTTACGCCTCCTGATATCGTGTCGGTTCCGTCGCGAAACATCGACAGGTCATAACTTCTTCGTTATAACTCGGATTTCGACGCTCTTTATATGTACTTAAACCTTGTAACATATGCTAAAACTTGGTTAAGATTATTCATTCTTAATAATCTTTTGTCGAAAAGTCTTTTTCGATCCCTATTGCCTCTAAACTGACTAGCCCGGATCTACGGGCGTTACATCAACTTATGAATCTTTTTCCTTATTTCATAATCTAAATGCAATTGACTAATATTAGTATATAAACGTTTAGCAACTAAGAAAAAAATGTTTCTTTGTTTTAAAAACTTCAAATTGTCTCTCAGTAAATAGATAATCTCATCGCTAGCCCTAGTTAACTATGTCTCCTTTAGCCCAATCGATATGTGTCTCTCCTCACTCTTTGATGACTCCCTGCTGAGTTGGTCAGTTAGGTTAGAGTTCATTAAGCGAGTTTTCATGAGACTACTACTATTAGTGAATTTCAATTTAAGTTCGTTTAATTCTTCTTCATAATTTGTGAAGGGAACCTTAAGAGATTCGAGGATAGATTGTACCTTTTTGATCAACTGGTCTCATTCGTTAATCTTTTCACTGATGGGCTTTGCTGCATAACACTTGTCCTTCTTCAAGTTCAGCTCCTTATGCTCGTCTTCTGTTGGTACACCTGCAGTCACCATCAAGCACTTCCCATCCAAACCCTTAACTTCCTCTTTTGCCACATATGCTCTACCATGTGTAGGCTTCCTCGCTTCTTCATACTCAGAGTCTATTGACCAGACTTCAACACCTACAAACTCATCATCGACCACATTCTCCTGTACAATCAAGACATTCATAGAATTGTTAGCTGCCTTCCATTTCTTTAGTTCTTCCAGCTTTCATTCGTGATAAGCCTCATCATATTCACCATCCCTTTTCTCTGCCATCTTTCGTAACATGCAATCTTTGGCAAAGTGATTTTTGACGTGACAATAGTTGCAGTCATATCCAGAATCTCCTACAACCTTGATTTCTTTCTTATCGTCATCCTTTTAAGAGACGTTCTTAGATTCTTCTTTCACCTTCTCGGAGCTGTAACTACCTTGCCAGTTTCGGTTCTTATAGGCAGGAATTTTCCTTCTTGCAAACTTCTTAGGGTTGGAGACCATCATTTCATATTCTTCACCTGTAAGGTCATACTCAGACAAATCTGAGTCATCTTCTTCTTCCATCACATTCTTCCATTTTAATACAAGGGCTAAAGAGCCCATGCCAGAAACCACCTTTGCTTCTTTTGTTATTGTGCATTCATGGGATTTTAAGATTCCCATCAGTTTTTTTAGCGAGTAAGATTTGAATTGTTCATGAGCCTTTATTGTAACACTCTAAAATTTCAAACCAATTTAAACTTTTCAAAAACAACCCAGTTTCATTAAATTATTACAAAAAGGTTTTCAATACAATTATTATCAGAGTCTTCCCAGAACCATATCGTAAAACATAAACATGAGAAGCGGTACGATCACGCCTTCATCTTGCCACGGTCTCCTGAAGTACCTGAAATACATTAAACCACAACTGTAAGCCCGAAAGCATAATGAGATACCCCCAAAATACCAAACACATATACCACGCATAACATATCATAATTGAACAGAACAGCCATGCACTTCGGGTCTACTGTGTCACTGGTCCGACGCATCGGGCCTTCAGTCCACCTGGTCCACCTCCGAGTCTAGCCATATCAATCGAGTCTGCAGTGTGGTTGGTCCACCCACACCAGGCCTTCAATCCACCTGGTCCACTCTCTGAGTCTACAGAATGACTGGTCCGCCAGGATCGGGCCTTCAGTCGGCTTGGTCCACTCTCCGAGCCACGGCATGTCTAGTCCACCCTCGTGGGGCCTACAACCTATATGGACCGCTCGTTGGGCCTTCGGGATAACCGGTCCGCCCTGAGTATGTTGGCCTACAGCACAAAACAGGACCTGCCTCAACCCAACCCCAGTCAAACAACCATGTGCACATAAACACACTCATATAACAATTCACATCCAATCAAACCGATATAGCAGATCACATAAAATAACATACTCTAAACAGAATACCGACCTAACCGATCACTAGCATAGAATCATCCTATATACCAGGATACCAACCTTAACCAGGTCTCTAACATATACCATCCTAACTACCAAGATGCAAACATAGCAAAGCAACAACATAACACAATAACCGGATTACAATCTGATAAAGGGTCGGCCTTGGTGCCTTAGACCTTATTGATATAGTGAGGATAACTCTCCTTGCAAGTGCTGACTGAAAAGATAAGATCACGCTGCTCCAACCTCCGACACGAACTCCACCCCTGATAATACCAAAAGACTGAACCCAATAAATACCAATAATTACCAAAATGCCCTTGGAAGTCAACTAGTCAACTCTTGGTGAAAGTCAAAGTCTTCAGTCAAAGTCAAACTTCCTGACTGACCTTACTCGCTGTGTCAGCCCGTTAACTCACCGAGTCCCTCAGCTCTGAAAAGTCTCATCTCAACTCACTGAGTCATCCCTTGACTCACCGATTCTCAGCTTAACCTGAAAAGGCTAGGACCTCAAGACCAGGTTCGCTAAGTCCAAGAACAGACTCGCCGAGTCCAAGGCTATCTTAAACCAACTCGCCGAGTTGTTCTTCCAACTCGCCGAGTTTCTTCCTATTTTCATGAACTCGCCAAGTACACCAATGCGACTCGCCGAGTACCACTAGCTCTTAACCCATACAGAGGCTTTCCAAGCCATGCAGGGGTTCCTATCCATAGATCTACTCTTCCACACATCCTTCATCTTCATAGCAACTCCCATGTGTTCTCCTCTACAATCACATGCACATGTTGAACTAACTCTAGCATCCTCAGGTTGGGAAAACCCGACACACTGACGACACCTCCAAACATCCCCCAAGATGAATTACCACTACGTGCCTAATTTCTTGTTCACATCAAATTGGGAATCCAAGGCTCCATCCTTGCAATCTTTCCGAGCCTCTTTGGATCTACACCCTCGGAACTCCTTCCGATACCTCCGCAGATATCCAACCCGGATGTGATCCCATACCACCGGTGCAAACACACTGCTCAACAACCATGATTGGAACACCTCAATCATACCTCCACGCTATTGCTTTCACTTCCATGAACTTACACTCCCTCTCGGGGATACATACCTTTCCCTTTCCTTATCCAAGGAAATCTACTTGGCCGCCTTGTCACTACGAAAAGTGCCACGGTGGTCGCCCAACGCTACACCATTCCCTTATAGCATAACTGCTATCCCATGCACCACACATGCTCTGAATCTGCTTGTAAGGACTCTCGAGTCCAGGCACTACCCTCCACTAATCATGATTAATATCCGGGGCCAGACCTTCTGATGCTATCACATCACAACATACTCATTCCATCCCCTTATATAGATCTATCAACACATGCAGAGTCTTTAGCATTACTTGACCGCCTTTCCAGGCCTTCATCCAATCTGGACCACTCTCAGAACCTTCAGCATGTCTGCACCGCCCTCCAGGGCCTTCAGCCTGTCTGGAACGTCCCCGAGCCTTCGGCCTGACTAATACGCCCACCAGTCTTCAGTCTATCTGGACCGCTCGACTAGCATTCATCAAACCAAATTATCCCTTTGGAAAATTCTTCCATGCATACTGTTCTAGCCCACTAGGGGTTCCGAACTCTAACTCCATCCTACATCCTCAATCCTGGCCTGATCCTAGGGCTTCCACAATCGATCGCCCTGAACAAAACCCTTGGTCTGTATCCCGCCCCGCTTGCCTATCACTTGCTCAAACCAGCCTATGCTCTTGGCTGATAGAACCGCTAGTGAATCCCAGACAGCTAATCGACCTCTCATGCTTGTCAATCTTCCGAAGAATTTTTCAATTCTCCCCACTTAGAGCTCTGACTATCAGCCACCAGTTGTCGTAACCGACCTCCCTTAACATCCCTACACAGCATATTCCCTTACACGCGAACCGAACCCCACTAGAACGAACAACCTTCACAAAATCCCACATCAATACTGATCATCTCGGACTTGAAAGAAGTTCGGTCTTCAGCTAACCATTCTTCAGACCGCATATGCTACCTGACATTCAGACCAGGAATCTGATTCCCTACTTATAAACCCCATGAATGATAACGAATGAAACTCTCAATACCAAGACCCTTAACCATACCATAACCCTCGAGGAACAACAATTACAATACCAAAAATCACACCACGAGACTAGCAGATATACAATACTCCATAATAATCACAAGATAAACAAATATCAACAAGGAAACATACCCGCAGCTGCATCCGACACTACCCTGACCTCCTCTACTGTAAGTTGAAAAGCACGACCCTAAGCCCTCGAGGGCTCTGCTCCATCCTGACCTCCACCCGTAATCCTCAATGTGGAAGGTGCTAGAGCCTGCACGGGTCTTGCAGTAAGTTGTGGATAGTTGGCCCTCATGTGACCAACCTGATGGAACTAATAACAAATCCTCATATCCTGAACCGTGGCTAACTGACGACAATCCCTCGCATAATTCCCCTCTCTCCCGCACTTGCAGCACACACCTCCAGTCCTACAAACTCCAATGTGACCCTTCCCGCACATCCCACAAGTGCGGCTGCCCTGACTACTCAAACCGAAATCAACGGTCTTAGACCGTTTCGGTGCCGGATGCGACTGTACTGGAGCCTGTCTCTGTTCTCTAAATTGCAACTCAATCTCCAACTCCCGCCGCGTAGTGGCTTCCAGCAACTCCAACAATGTCTCGCACCTCTGCGTAGACACAAACTGCCTGATATCCCTTTTCAGCATGCTCAGATATCATGACATCTAGGCCTGCTTAGAAGCAAACTTAGGGGAAAACATCTCCCTCTCAATGAACATCCTGGTGATCTCCGTCACTGACTCGGAATCCTGCTTCAAATCCAGGAACTCCTAGGTTAATCTCTCCCTCTCAACTCGCAGAACATAGCGAGTACTAAACATCTCTCTGAACTGATCCCAAGAAACCGCAGCTCGCTGCCTATCAGAATACGATCTCGTGGTCAATCTCCACTAATCCTTCACCCCGAGCCTCAAAAGGTTCAAAGCACACCTCACCCTCTAATCAGCAGGGCATGAACACGTAAAGAAACACCCCTCCACGTCTGACAACCATCTCATAGAAACAATAGGGTCCTGAACTCCATCGAAGGTAAGGGCTTTGTATTATCGAAGTCCCGATACTGAAAACCTCTACTGGCTCCTCCCCCTACCACTGCTACAGCCACTATAGCTGCCGTGGTAGACGTCTCTTTAAGAGCTGCATAACGCTCATCAAAATAGTCAACCATAGTGGTCTTGATCGACCCAAACAGTTCCGGCAACTCAGCCTGGAACATCGCAGCAACCTCATCATGCAGGATCTCATGAATCCTAACATCCAACTCGTCTGTGCTCATCTGACCGATAACCTCGGGTGGTGCTGACCCACCCTGACCACCCTCTCCTGCTCCCGATCCTGATCCGGATCCGCTACCAGCATGCCTCGTAACCACCATACTGAAAAACATCGCAAACATCAGATACTTCCCACTAACTCGGGAACTGACTCTCATTAATGTCCTAGGGGTTATAACTTCCTTGATACATGTATGGGTCCTGTGCTTTCCATAGTAAGGGCCCATACCACCACAACACCCTAGTGAATAACAGGCATACCAAGCACCCAACCGTCACTTCTAGAGGAACACTGGAAATCTCATATAGAAAGAAACCCTAGGCTATCAGGCAATACTGTCATGCAATTCCTGAAGATCCCTAGCCTAGTACTAGCATGCTGTTCTATCATATCACATAAACAAATAACTTGCATGGTATTTTGGGGCTACTTACTGCCTCCGGCTGATCATAGCTCCGCGTCCTCTTTACTCATTTTGAAAACCATTTTAAATTCTCTTTTGAAAACTCTCCTTGATTTGAGACTGGATTCACACAAATGTTCCTCCAATTCACTGAAATAAAGGCTTTGATACCAACCTGTAACACTCTAAAATTTCAAACCAATTTAAACTTTTCAAAAACAACCCAGTTTCGTTAAATTATTACAAAAAGGTTTTCAATACAATTATTATCAGAGTCTTCCTAGAACCATATCGTTAAACATAAACATGAGGAGCGGTACGATCACGTCTTCGCCTTGCCACGGTTTCCTAAAGTACCTGAAAAACATTAAACCAAAACTGTAAGCTCGATAGCTTAGTGAGATACCCCCAAAATACCAACCACATATACCACGCATAACATATCATAACCGAACAGAACAGCCATGCACTTCAGGTCTACTGTGTGACTGGTCCACTGCACTGGGCCTTCCGTCCACTTGGTCCACCCTCCGAGTCTAGCCATATCCCTCGAGTCTGCAGTGCGGATGGTCGGCCCGCATCGGTCCTTCAACCTACCTGGTCCACTCTCTAAGTCTACAGAATAACTGGTCCACCCGCATCGGGATTTCAGTCGGCCTGTCCACTCTCCAAGCCTCGGCACGTCTGGTCCGCCCTCGTAGGGCCTACAGCCTATCCGGACCGCTCGTTGGGCCTTCGGGATAACCGGTCTGCCTTGGGTATGTTGGCCTATAGCACAAAGCAGGGCCCGCCTTAACCCAACCCCAGTCAAACAACCATGTGCACATAAACATACAATCACACCGATACAGCAGATCACATAAAATAACATACTCTAAACAGAATACCGACCTAACCGGTCACTAGCATAGCATCATCCTATATACCAGGATACCGACCTTAACCAGGTCTCTAACATATACCATCCTAAATACCAGGATGCAAACATAGCAATGCAACAACATAACACGATACCCGGATTACAATCCGATAAAGGGCCGGCCTTAGTGCCTTAGACCCTGTTGATATAGTGGGGACAACTCACCTTGCAACTGCTGACTGAAAAGATAAGATCACGCTGCTCCACCCTCCAACATGAACTCCACCCATGATAATACCAAAAGACTGAACCCAATAAATACCAATAATTACCAAAATACCCTTGGAAGTCAACTGGTCAACTCTTGGTCAAAGTCAAAGTCTTCAGTCAAAGTCAAACTTCCTGACTGACCCTACTCGCCGAGTCAGCCCGTTGACTCGCCGAGTCCCTTAACTCTGAAAAATCCCATCTGAATTCACTGAGTCATCCCTTGACTAACCGATTCTCAGCTTAACCGAAAAAGGCTAGGACCTCAAGACCAGACTCGCCGAGTCCAAGAATAGACTCGTCGGGTCCAAGGTTATCGTCAACCAACTTGCCAAGTTGTTCTTCCAACTCGTCGAGTTTCATCCTATCTTCATGAACTCCCCGATTACACCCATGCGACTCGCCAAGTACCACTAGCTCTTAACCCATACAGAGTCTTTCCAAGCCATGCATGGGCTCCTATCCATAGATCTACTCTTCCACAAGCTATTTCTCACGTAAAGTTGCAATCTTTACGTGAATCCAAAGAGATTTAAGCATAATATACTCTAGGGCTAGGGTTTGGGACAAAAGAACTTCACTAACGACTCTTGAGCATAGACTTTATGGCTTTCTGGATCATCAACAACCTAGATTTGAGGTAACAACCTCAGATCTTACACCAAACTTGAGATGGACCTCATTCATACCACAAAACCCCACAACTAATAGATCTAGATGCACAAAAGCTCAAACAGCAGATTATTACCTCAAATGAAAACTCCAACTGAAGAATAAGCTAAATCTCTGTAATGTCCCTTGCTCCAACCTTCTTGTTCTTCACTCCCCCCCCCCCCCCCAAGATTGCCTCCTCCAAGGCTCTATATGATCTCCAACTCTCTCACAACCGAAAGCTAGGGTTTCTGGACATCAAGGGAGAGTAAAGAGGCTGGGGAGAGGGTATTATGTTCTTTATATAGGGCTCAACCCCCAGGATTAGGGTTTTCTCCATATAGCACCAACTCGCCGATTCCACCCATGCGACTCGCCGAGTTGGTCACTTAACACGCGACCTGACACGCGACTCAACTCGCCGAGTCTATCCATCGACTCGCCGAGTTAACCCTCTTACTTACACTATTAGCCTTTCAACCTTACTTCTGAATTTCAAGGATGTTACATTTATAGTTGAGACCACTGCCATCCACTCAGGTCTCAGGCCATTCATAAACGTGACTTTCTACTCAATCTCCTTTCTTTCAATACCGTGCTTCATCATCTTGCTGAGAAGATGATTGTAGCGATCAAACGTCTGAAGAAGAGTCACCTAAGGTTTTTGAGCAAAAGCACATGACTCAGAGAGTAACAAAGTTTGTATTGAGTGTTCTTGATCTTCATCAGTCAAATACAATTCTTTCAGCCTGTCCCATATTTCTTTCGCGGTAGTGCATGAACTAACCAGGCGGAAGGTATTGGCTTATATGGCAAATATGATCATCCTCAAGGCTTTAAGAGTGCACTGCTGCTTATATTTTTCATCTTGTGGAATCTTCTCTACCTCCACTAAAAGTTGATTATACTCCTTTTGACTCTTCACTGTCCTACTTGTTCCAGCATGAACAAACGGACCGATTGTAATAGACTCCCATATGAGATAACCATTTTCTTCATATCCAACCACATAATATTCAAAGTGATGTGCTCACACTTCATAGTCTTGAGTGTAACGAATGGGAACTCTTATGGATGATCCAATGCTATTCAAGATGTTGATGGGATTGCTTTGAGAGTCTTCGTGTGACATGAAGATCTTGTGCTCTGGATCTGCTAGAATCAAACTTGTAAACTTGAGATTAGGGTTTTATCAAACACTAGAGTTACCGTCGAAAGTTCGAAGACGGCCTTTATATATTTGACAGAAGCGAAAACCCTAATGAATTCTTCACACAGAAGGAATGCGTATGAGTAACACAGTCTCCTGCTCTGATACCAATTGTTGAAATATAAACTCCTTAATGAGCGTTATATTCAAGCAGAAAAATAAAGATAAAGAATTAATGAACACAAGAATGGTTAAACAGATGTTGAATGATTAACTTGAACACCTCAGAAGAGCTCGATTAAGAACTTCGACTGTAGAGATGTTTAGGGTTACAAATCACCAAAGATAATAAATGACTATTGTATCTTCCAAGGCATACATTCATGCACTATATATAATACTACGTAACCATAATCTATAATCACAGTTGAACAGACCCAAACCATATATACAAAAGACTGTCCCATGACACAACACATAATACCCAACAGATAGCATGTAAATGATTTTTTAGCTCGCTTGACAAGAGCGAGACCATATCTCTTATCAAGTTACCAAAAAAGAAGAATGCATTACATAACAAGTGAGTATTCATCATTAAAGACGATATTGATGGAAACAAGAGACAATGGCCGTATTTATGGTGATAAGATTCCAACAGAAGAGGAGGTCGATTAAAATGAAATTTCCCCTTAATTGTGAAGATGACCATAATCAAGACAATCCCTGGTATTGTTGATGGGGAAGATTTCCATCTATAGCAACTTGATATATAGAAAACATTCTTGGATAGAAACCCTAATGAGGTTTTCTACATGTCACAACTAGATGGATTTCAAATTTTTAGGAAGGAAAACCTTATGTTGAAAGTGAAAAAAAAGTTCGTATTGATTGAAGCAAACTCCACGAAAGTGGTAATTGAAGTTTATTGGCTTCTTGAAGAGCAATGTGTACATGAGATGTAAGAGTGATCATTATCGACACTTGAAGAAGTTTAATTCCTATTACATCATCATCTTTTTTTATTAATGACATGTTGATTATGGGTTCTACATGGAGGAGATGAATAAGTTGAGGAAGTAGTTGTCGAGAGAGTTCATGATAAAGGACTTTCAGGGGTTATGAAGTAGATATTAGTTTGTAAATAGTTAAAGGTGAATCCTAGGGCACACTAGAACTTTCCCAACATACATATATTTGGAAAGTATTAGAGAAGTTACATATGGAAGATACTAAGGTTAGAAGTACACCTATTAAGAGTCACTTGAAACACTCCATGAGTCAATCCATGATGACCGAATATGACAAAGTAGAAATGTCTAAGGTCCCTTATTTGTTCATTAACTTATCCCAAATTTGGGAAAATGTCATTAGGAAGGAGTCAAGTGCTTACTTTGGTGCTTGAAGAGAACTTCAAATATTGCCTTATGTTTCCAAAAGTAAAAGATTATCTTTAAAGATTTTGCCGATGTTGATATGGGATGTGTGTGGATTCGAGTAAAAGTATTATGGGTTATGTATTCACAATTAGAGGAACATCCATCACTTGATATCAAGATTATAGAAGAGTGTTGCTATTTCAACCACTTAAGTATAATATATTACTTTGGCACAAGCCAAAAAAGAACTTATTTGGTTCAAAAAATACCTACCAGAGTTGGGGTTAAATCAAGAAGATTTTGTTCTACATTATAATAATTAGAGCATGGTTTGCTTGGCGAAGAATTTGGTATTTCATAGCTGGACGAATCACATCAAGATGAGGTATGAGTTTATTAGAGAATTGATATATAAATGTACACTCAGGTTCAAGAAAATCCATGGTGTGAGGAATCATGCAAATATGTTCACAAAGGCAGTAACAATGGAGAAGCCGGGTCTATATATGGAATCCACTAGCCTTTGAAAAAATAAGCGAAGGACACAAGCTAGATAGGATTCGAGTTACAACTTGGATGAATACATACGTTGTCGATTATCTTCTAATTTGTAGATTGCTAAGATGTGAAGACTAATTTCAAAGGGTGAAGACTTCCAATGAGCATTGTTTAAGCTTAGTTCTAGAGTGTTGTGTCTGGACTTTGCAAGAAGATTGGAAATATTTTGAAAAAGCGAAGTCCAAGCAGAAGTATTGTCTCAGCTAGAATAACTGAAACATGGTCCCTATTTTGCTATTCCTAGGAACTTGTATAGTGAAACAATGCCTAATTTTGAGGTTTGGAAATTTCCATACACTCTTGGAGTAAGTTTAACTTTATGCTGGATTGTTAAAGGCCTATTTTAAATTTTGGTCAATGCTACTATAAATACATATCATTTATTGTAACTCTACGACATAAGAGGGATTGAGAGATTATGTGATCAGCTTGTGAGCAGATATTATGAAGTGCAACAAACACATAGATCTTATATACCATTTGATTATCAATAAAATAATCTCTCTATTTTGTATGTGGATATAGGTTGATCAGACAAATCAATTAAACCATATTAAATAATCTTTTGTTCTTGGTATAAATGTATATATCACCATCCTTGTAAGTGTTCTCCGTATAAATAATAAATGTATACATCACCGTGCTTGTATTTATTGAGGTTGCATCTTAATATTCAGCACTATAAAACTAAAACCATATTAATGCCAAAATATATTTAGATTTTTTAAATATCGATCCTTTTTTGCTACCGACAATCAATAACGATGTTTATAATTTACTTTTTTTAGAAAGTTCATACATTTCTTCTAGTTTCCTGAATCTTACAACGAACAATATCATGAAAAGTCTTTTCCATTCGTAAACCACATTTCATCATATTTAATTCTTCTATAACCACTTATATCATGGGTTTTAGATTCAAAAAAAAAATTGAAAAGGCCTATTACAAACTAACACATTCTTAAGCTTGTGATTTTGACCAAATAGACTCAATTAAATATACTATACCACAGATTAATAAATTCTAATTCGATAACAATGATGAATTTTAAGTTTAAAAGACAAGCTATTTAATAATTTTGCTCCTAACATTGGTTGTAATTCAATGTATATTTCTATAATTTCTTTATGTTTCACTTCAATTCATTTAAAGATTTTCCTAGTGGAGATCGAATGAACGAACAAAGTTTGTTTCCTTCGAGTTTGGTGTAACCGTGAATGAAACTTTTGGCCATGGTCGTATCACTAAACTTCTATTATACCCACACAATCTCAGTGTTCCAATTTTCATCCTTAACTCTCTTGTTTCGTGAATAAAACTTTTGGCCATGGTCATATGGCAAACTTCTTCTTCCATACCTACATAATCTTAAATCTTCAGTTTTCATCCTTAACCCTAATGTTTAATTTTATCCTCTAAAATTTCTTCTTAAACCGTCATGTTTTTCTATAGGGAACTTAAGTTTTTTAACAATTATAAATGAGTGTTTCAAAAAAAATAACCATCTTTTTTCGGTTTTTGAAAAATAATCACTTTCTCCAGAAATCTCATCATTCTTAACTTTTTTTCACTTTTTTTTTTATTTGGGATTGCAAGTGCTACATTTGAAATGTTTTAATGTCACTAGTTTTCAATAAAATATCTAACTTTATAAACTAATATGGTATATAATTCATATTACCATGTTTGTTTAATTTTTTGCTAGATTTAAGTGAAAAACAACTTTTTTTTCTCGAAATTTTGGAATTATTTATCAAATTTTCACTTGTTCTTGAAATTCCGGATTTTTTTGTTGAAATCCGATACTTTTCTTCTAGTTTCCGGAATCTTGAAACTAATAATATAATGCACAATGTACTTCCATTCATAAACCACATTTCATCCTATTTAATTCGTCGATAATCACTTTTATTATAGGTTTTAGATAAAAAATTAATAAATAAAAATTAAAAAAAATAAATAAATAAAAAAAAAACTTCGAAAAGGCCCATTACAAACTGAGTTTGACAAAATAGACTCCTAATATTGATTGTAATTAAATATATCTCTTTATAATTTTTTTTTTCTTTATTTCATTCAGAAAAAAAATATTTTTTCTTGGTCCAGAATATATATTCTGGAGCAGGTGGTTAAATATTCTGGATCAAGTGGTTATTTTTATAAAAAAAAACAATTTATTTTGGTTCTTTTCTTTAAATACACCTTAAAATGTTCTTAGATTACTTAATTCATTGTTATATATTTACATTTAAACTTCAAAAGACAAAACAAGATTACATATTTACTCATATTAAGCTATGCTAAGAAAATCTTACTCTTTCATCACAACATGTTTCAAATTATTTTCATAATGTAACATCTAGTTTTTAGGCAATTTCATTGTTAACCATTATATTGAGTTTGGCATGGACGGTATTGGAGGACCCTCTAGGGTTTCTGGTATCCTCCTAGCTGCATAAAAGGAAAGAATTTGAATTATGATTAAATTTATTATTTAATCGATTCTTATTCCACTTTGCTTGCAAGTTACCTAAACTATAAATAGAACTCAAGGCCATGAATTTTCATTCATGACCTTTCTAAGAAGCATAAGAACGAAATTTGTTCATCTTTCCTCTCTCTACTCTTCATTGTAGGGATTCTAGGATTTTGGGTGTGAGCCATTTAAAGCATTAGATTTCTGGTGATTGCTTTCCAAGTATTTCAAGAAGGATATGGGTGAGATTATTTCCTACAATAATCAAGACGTATGTAGACCCTAACGCTCTATAAATTTCGATTATTATAGAGTTCCCATAGGGTTCTTGATGTTCATATGTTATTGTCATCAATAAAGAAAACTTAGATCCAAATAGGTTACATGTTGTAATGCCTGTGGATCAAGGCTAGTTAAGTAAGAGACGATAAGCATCCAAAACTGATATTTTGTTAAAAGAGTGTTTAGAATAAATAATCTTAACCAAGTTGTAGTATATGTCACAAGGTTTCCATACATATAAAGAAAACTGAAATCCGAGTTATAACGAACAAGTTATGACTTGTCAAACTTTCGCAACGGATTCGACACGACGCTGTAGGACATAAATAGTGAATATACGATATAGCAATACTTAGTCCTAGTGATTTAAACAAAAGTCCTAGAATACATTAAACCGAGAGCGTGCATAAAAAGAACGTCTAAATCTGACTTCGTATGAGGAAGTTATGATTTTTCGCAGTTTCAACTTAGCAATATGCAACCCAAAGTTTGAATATGAGATCGAGTGATTTCTAGCCAAAACAATTTAAACGAGAATTGAAGATCTCGTCGATAGTAATGCAACGGTAAAAAGACAGATGAAAACGGATGTCAGATAAAGGAGTTGTGAATTCCTAACGGAGTTTTACTGTGTTGGTATATTAAAAATAATATAATAAAAGTATAAGTTGAAATTAGCCGATGGAGTCTACATGAGAGTTGTAGAGCATAATCTTACCTATGCGTGCATATAAAGAACTTCGAAAACGGAACTTGTATGCGCGAGATATAAATATCTAAAGTTCAGAACGCAAACTTCAAGGCTTGTGTCAGAGCTCATGATGTGAGCACAGTGTTCACGACTTGAGCATGTGATGGACGTCTTCTAGAGCAAGTGGCCTAATGGAGAACGCAATGACATTGAGCTCACGACGTGAGGATTAGTGGCTCACGACGTGAGCATAGCATTTTAGCCTTCTATAAATAGAAAGTGAGGCCAACCGAGTTTTGTTGCTCAATTTCTTTCCTCTCACCCTTATTACCTCGTTTTATGTGCAAGTTATACCCCCAAAGCCCCGGTATCATCCCGACACTCGAAGCAAGTCCCGAAGCCCCAAAGATCCCGAGAAGAAAAGAGTTTCAAGCTGAAGCTCTGCCTACGAGAAGCCCGGTGTTTGAACATATCCCGGTTTTATAGAAGAACTTTTACTTGAAGAGCTGTAGTGTTGTCCGAGAATCGTCTTAACATGTGAGTGTGTAGTTACTTTCTTCTATCGCATAGATATGAAGTATTTTCTATGAAATAGGTGCTATGTGTTTATACGTTGTTTGTTTACTTGAGATGTGTAACGCCCGGTTTCCCAGGTACATTAATTAATATTATAATTTGAATTGTGTTGAAGTGACTCGACGAGTTGGTGCTCAGACTCGTCGAATCGGGTCGCGAATGGGTGACGTGGAAAATGATTAGACTCGACGAGTCAGGGGAATGCACTTTCCGAGTAAGAGCTTGCGAAAGAAACCTAATTTCTCGGGTTTGGGACCTATTTAAGGACCCTTATAGCCACCATTTGCGGCTACCAGACCCTTGAGAGAGACCCTAATAGTGCTTGAGCGTTTGTGAGATCAAAGAAGCCATTATTTGATCTTTGTGGGTTGGTTTTTCAAGAAGAAGGTGGTCCCAACTTAGAGGAGGCCAAGAAGGTTGCATATTTGTGGATCTCGAGCAAAGAACATCATCCTTGAGGTAGCATATCAATCCTTTTTCTGTTTTGTTGAAGAATCCATGGATCTAGGGTTTTCTATACCCTTTATTAGGATGATTGTTGGATATATGGTCCCTTATCATGTTTAGACTTCGGATCTGGACCCATAGTGGTCCAGAGAGCTTTAACCATCTTGCTTAATGATGAGTCATGGAAGAAATGGGCTTAGGATGTTGTATTTGGGGCAAATGCTTCAAGTAGAGTTAGTTGGAAGATGCATGAGTATCAAGTTTGAACCTTTACGTGTTTATTGAGCTTGGGAAGGTCAGATCTATGGATTAGAGGAACAAATCTTACCTTAGAAGGCCATTTGAGTTCGAGCATGGAATGAACTCGCCGAGTCCATCAGTAGACTCGACGAGTCGGGCCGGGTTATCCTGTGACTCACACAGTTGGTGATTCACCGAGTTGGGGGAACGACTCGGTGAGTCAGTTGGGATTTAGGGGACATGAGTTCACAATTGAACTCGCCGAGTCAGTGCCTGACTCGACGAGTTGGGTCAAAAGGTGGCCATTTACTAATGGTGACCAGATTTGACTTGTGTTGACTTTAGGGCATTAGTCAAACTACGTCGGGGAGGTATTAATTTGAGATGTATTTATACTATAGGAGGAAGCTAGGTCGGAAGATTGAGCGTAAGTGATCATTCGACATCTTCGAGGTAAGTCTTCTCACTATGCCTTACCCGATGGGGTGATTGTGTGTGACCAGAAGGTCTTATGTGTATGATGAAAATGTGATGTATGTTGTATATGTAATATGTTATGATATGAGTATGATGATATGGACCGGAAGGTCAATAGAGTTATGGTATGGAAATCCCCTTAGACACTTGGATCGGAAGATCCCATAGAGCGATGGCCTGGAATGGCGTATGTGTTGTACGTGGAATTTTGGGGAACTCACTAAGCATTATTGCTTATTGTTTGTGTGTTATGTGTTTCAAGTACCAGTGATGATCGCGGGAAGGCGTCGGGATAATCAATACACACTTATGGTGGAGATGTTTTGAGATTTTGGGGATTTTGATTTGCACTTATGTTATGTAAAAATAATTGATACACATTTTTTAGAATTGTGATTGGAGTATTTTTATTAATTTAAAATGAAAAATTGTTTTGAAATTTCACAGTGTTACAAGTTGGTATCAGAGCCTTGGTTTGAGGGATTCAGATTGATATTCGGGTGTATTTGAACTCAAACTGAGGATTTGAGGAAGTTTTCATAAATGAAAAATTATTCCTAAAAGAATAAAAAGGAATTGAGGAAACAAAAGAAAGTAGTGTGTACGATCAGCCAGTGCCCAAATGGTGATTTCCCAAATTACCCTTACATTATATGTTAAGAAATATGTTGTAATGTGTTATGCATGCTAGAGTAGGCTCAGTATTCATATTAGGACTAGAGTGGCCTGATTTGTGATGGCATAGCCTAGGGAGAATTCTGCTGCTATGAGATGATTGTGAGTGAATAGATAGCAGTGAGGTGCTATAAGGATCTACCGAAGGGTAGCTTATGTGTGGCAAAAGATAGAGTACTTGTGACTTGGGATCCTTGGAGGGTGGCTTGCAATGAATACTGATGTGATATGGAAGGTAGTATAGGGACCGTACTACTGGAAACACTTGATCAGTGTGCGGTCCAAGTAGAAATCCTTAGGATACTAGGAAACAAGTAGGGTTGAGTTATTGAGTGCGAGTATGCTTGAGCGAGTCCCTGATATTTTTTTGTTGTATTTCAGAGACATCATGGTTGGGATACGCCACAGACTAGGGACTAGCGAGGGGGTGTGAGTGATGAGGAGCTCCGCCAGATGATTCATGATAAGGTGGCTGCGGCCATCCAAGCTGAGATACCGGAGATGTTCGAGTCTATCAACACCATGATGACTGAGACCTTTGTTGAGCGGCATGCCGCTCTTACTGACGTTGTTGTTGTCACGGCCACCGCAGCTGTCGCTGCTGCCAGGCCGTAATCGGGTGACTCGTTGCTGTATCGGGAGTTCAACAACACGAAGCCACCAAAGTTTGATGGGATGCAGGATCCGATTGCTGCGATGAGATGGATATCTGATATCGAGGGATGCTTCTACACCTGTTCGTGTCCAGAGCATCTGAGGTTTTGGTTTGCACTAAACCAGCTTCGCTTGGGAGCGAAGGATTGGTGGAAATTTGTGACGGCACATCTTACTTTTGCGGAGATCTCAGCGGTGACCTGGCAGAGGTTCACTACTATGTTTAGAGACGAGTACATTCCCCTGGTGGAAAGTGAACGGTTGGCCCATGTTTTCTTGACCCTCAAGTAGGGTACTGATTCAGTTACTGTGATCACCAGGAAGTTTCATGAGAGGGCGATGTTCTGCCCTAAGCACGTGTCGTCTGAGCAAGCTCGCATGAGCTGGTACTTGAGCATTCTGAGGAGGGACATTTAGGAGTTCATATCGAACTCGACTTACCGGACATTTGTTGAGGTTCAGGCAAATTCCCAAAAGAGGGAGATTGAGTTGGAGAGTCAGGCTAGGTAGGAGGCCGAGTCTCAGGGGTTGGATAGGCGGTCAGCACAGTCTTAGCCGGCAGCCAAGCGGGCAAAGCCCGCCGATTCGAGATATGGAGGCCAGAAGGGCCGCACTTGCAGAAAGTGCAGCAAGGGACACGATGGAGTTTGTCGATCTGGTGCTTGCTACAAATGTGGCAAGGAGGGGCATATAGCCAAGGACTGCCCCAATGGATTCATGGTTTGCTTTCATCGCAACCAGACGAGCCATCGGAAGGCGGAGTGTCCACAGCTGCTGGGGATAGCACAGGGAGCACAGCAGGGATATGCCCCTGCCGTCGTGCGCACTACTGAGGGTCGACGAGTGAAGGCCGAGGCACCGAAGGCTCATGGGAGAGCCTTCCAGTTGACAGCGGAGGAGGACCACTCAGCACCCGACGTCGTGGCTGGTATATATTCTGTTATTATTTGTTTATGATGAGATCTTGTGTTTATATTATGATATGCATAGGTACTTTCCTTGTGAATTCTATACCTGCTTTGGAGTTGTTTGACTTGGGTGCGAGTCAGTTATTTGTTTCATTAGCGTTCAGTAGACACATCAGTATCCAGCGAGAGGCGATGAGTCGACCTCTATGAGTTTCTATAGCTAATGAGCGAGCAGTGTATGCCATGGACGTGATTCGAAAGTGTGTGCTTGAGATTTTCGGCATTGGGTTTCCGATAGTTCTGGTCCCGATTGCGATGGGAGACGTATGTGTCATCGTGGGCATGGATTGGTTGAGCCGATTTGGGGCTGCGATAGACTGCGAGTAGCAATTGGTGACGATTCGAGATCCTAGTGGGGGAGTGTTGACAATCTATGGCGAGGGAAATCGAAGTGGGTCGGCATTCTGTTTGGTTACCAGAGCGCGGTAGAGTTTGCAGCAGGGTTGTAAGGGGTTCGTAGCTTATGTGATGGATACCCGGGAGGCCACGGGAAGGCCAAGTTTAGTTGACGATGTTCTGATAGTGTGTGAGTTCCCGGATGTATTTCCCGAGGAGTTGCCAGGTGTGCCTCCCGAGAGGCAGATGGAGTTTCGCATTGATTTGGTTCTGAGGGCAGCGCCTATCGCTAAGGCACCTTATCGTCTTGCACTGCCAGAGATGCAGGAGTTATCCTCACAGCTTTTGGAGCTGTTGGGGAAAGGGTTTATTCAACCGAGCAACTCGCATTGGGGAGTGCCGATCCTTTTTGGCAAGAAAAAGGATGGTTCGCACTGGATGTGCATCGACTATCGAGAGCTAAACAAGTTAACGGTCAAGAACCGTTATCTGTTGTCGAGGATTGATGATTTGTTCGATCAACTTCAGGGAGCATCTTGGTTTACCAAGATAGACTTGAGGTCTGGATATCACCAGATGAGGGTGCGTGATGAGGCTATCCAGAAGACAGCGTTCAGGACACGATATGGGCACTATGAGTTTGTGGTGATGCCTTTGGGCTCACCAATGCACCAGCAGCGTTCATGGATCTCATGAACAAAGTATGTCGGCCGATGTTGGATCAATCGGTGATCGTGTTTATTGATGATATTCTAGTGTATTCTAGATCCAGAGAACAACATGAGGAGCATTTCAGGGAGATCCTCGGGGTTTTGAGGTCGGAGAGGCTTTATGCTAAATTCTCCCAAGTGTGATTTTTGTTTATGAGAGGTCCAATTCTTGGGGCATCTTGTTAATCAAAATGGGATATTGGTCGACCCGGCCAAGATTGAGGCGTTGATGAGTTGGTAAGTGCCGAAGTCCGCCATGGAGATCAGGAGTTTTTGGGGTTGGCCGGTTATTATCAGAGATCCATTCTGGATTTCTCCAAGATTGCAGTGCCACTCACTACGTTGACCCGGAAGGGTGTTGCTTTTTCATGGGGTCCGGAGCAGCAGACCTCGTTTGAGACTCTTTGCCAGAAGTTGTGTGAAGCCCAGGTGTTATCCCTTCTAGAGGGAGTTGAGGATTTTGTAGTATACTGCGATGCATCGATATCAGGGTTGGTTGCAGTGCTTATGCAGAGGGGGCATGTGATAGCATATGCATCGAGGCAGCTCAAGCCTCATGAGGCGAGATATCCCACTCACGATCTGGAGTTGGGAGTGGTAGTGCTCGCTCTCAAGATCAGGCGCCACTATTTGTACGAAGTTCGGTGTACCATTTACATGGACCACAAGAGTTTGAAGTATTTGATGGATCATCCCAACCTGAATATGCGGTAGAGGAGATGGTTGGATGTGGTGAAGGATTACGATTGTAATATCCTATACCACTCGGGCAAGGCAAATGTGGTAGCTGATTCCCTGAGTCATAGGGCAGAGAGTGCCCTGATACAAGGTATGTGTAAGAGAATGACCGTGATGACTTCGGTGTTAGATACCATTCGTGAGGCCTAGGCAGAGGCTGTAAGACCGGAGAATCGCAAGAGGGAGCGAGTGTTTGGGCAGGTATCTAAGTTTGTGACTGATAGTCGAGGGCTTATGACTTTTCATGGTCAGATTTGGATCCCGTTTATAGGCAAGGCACGTAGTTTTTTGATGGGGGAGGCGAATAGATCAAGATTATCAATCCATCCCGGGGCCACTAAAATATATTCGGATCTGAAGAGAGACTATTGGTGGCCTTGTAAGAAGAGAGATGTTGTGTGGATTGTAGAGAGGTGCTTGAATTGTCGTCAAGTTAAGGCCGAGCACTAGTGTCCACATGGCAAGTTGCAGCCACTTGAGGTTCCCCAATGGAAGTGGGTACAGATTTCTATGGATTTCATCACCAAACTACCAAGAACCCCAAGGGGTGTCGATGCAAGTTGGGTGATTGTGGATCGATTGACGAAAAGTGCTCACTTCGTTGCTATCAGTGAGAGCTCTTCCGTAGAGAAGTTAGCAGAAATATATGTGAGGGAGGTGGTGTCTCGGCATGGGGTGCTGATCTCAATTGTATCAGATCGAGATGTACGTTTTACTTCCAGGTTCTGGAAGAAGTTTCATGAGGAGTTGGGTACGACATTACATTTCAGCACTGCTTATCACCCTCAGACCGACGGTCAGAGTGAGCGGACTATCCAGACACTCGATGACATGCTTCGGGAATGTGTGTTAGACTTTGGAGGAAGTTGGGACATGTATCTACCTTTGGCTGAGTTTTCCTATAACAACAGCTACCATTCGAGCATCAGTATGCCTCCCTTCGAGCTGTTGTATGGAAGGAGGTGTCGGACTCCCATTTGTTGGGGAGAGGTAGGGCAGCGTGTGATGGGTAGTACAGAGATAGTACTCCAGACGGCTGAGCAGATTCAGCAGGTTAGGAAGAATTTGTTGACGGCTCAGAGTCGCCAGAAAAGCTACGCGGATAGGCTTCGCTCAGAGCTCGAGTCTCAGGTTGGTGATTTTGTTCTCCTGAAGGTATCACCTTGGAAAGGTGTGATTCGATTCAGAAAGAGAGGCAAGTTGGGGCTTCGATATATCTGTCCATTTAGGGTGATAGCTACGGTGGGCAGAATAGCGTATCGTTTGGAGCTACTTGTCGAGCTGAGTCAAATTCATGATACCTTCCACGTGTCTCAGTTGAGGAATTGTATTGCCAATAAGTCAGCAGTGGTTCCATTAGAGAACATTCAGGTGGACGTGAGCCTGAACTATGTTGAGACCCCGATCGCGATTCGAGATAGGAGGATCAAGGTTCTGAGGAACAAGGAGGTGTCGCTAGTTCAGCTCCAGTGGCAACATTGGAAGGGGTCCGAGTTGACTTGGGAGCCAGAGTTAGAGATGCGGAAGTAGTATCCAGAATTGTTAGCAGAGCAAGACCTCGGGGGCGATGTCTGATTCTAGTAGGAGAGAATTGTAACGCCCGGTTTCCCAGGCACATTAATTAATATTATAATTTCAATCGTGTTAAGGTGACTTGACGAGTTAGTGCTTAGACTCGTCGATTCAGGTCGCGAATGGGTGACGTGGAAAATGATTAGACTTGATGAGTCAGGGGAATGCACTCGCGGAGTCAGATTTGGCAAAAGAAACCCTAATTTATCAGGTTTGAAACCCATTTAAGGACCCTTATAGCCACCATTTGTGGCTACCAGACCCTTGAGAGAAACCCTAATAGAGCTTGAGCGTTTGTGAGAGGAAAGAAGCCATTATTTGATCTTTGTGGGTTGGTTTTGTAAGAAGAAGGTGGTTCCAACTTACAGGAGGCCAAGAAGGTTGCATATCTGTGGATCTCGAGCAAAGAACATCATCCTTGAGGTAGCATATCGATCCTTTTCTGTTTTGTTGTAGAATCCATGGATCTAGGGTTTTCTATACCCTTTATTGGGATGATTGTTGGATATATGGTCCCTTATCATGCTTCGACTTCGGATCTGGACCCATAGTGGTCCAGAGAGCTTTAACTATCTTGCTTTATGATGAGTCATGGAAGAAATGGGCTTAGGATGTTGTATTTGGGGCAAATGGTTCAAGTAGAGTTATTTGGAAGATGCATGAGTATCAAGTTTGAACCTTTACGTGTTTATTGAGCTTGGGAAGGTCAGATCTATGGATTAGAGGAACAAATCTGACCTCAGAAGGCCATTTGAGTTCGAGCATGGAATGAACTCGCCGAGTCCATGAGTACACTCGACGAGTCGGACCGGGTTGTCCTGTGACTCACACAGTTGGTGATTCACCGAGTTGGGGGAACGACTCGGTGAGTCAGTTGGGATTTAGGGGACTTGAGCTGACAACTGAACTCGCCGAGTCAGTGCCTGACTCGACGAGTTAGGTCAAAAGGTGGCCATTTACTAATGGTGACCAGATTTGACTTGTGTTGACTTTAGGGCACTAGTCAAACTAAGTCGGGGAGGTATTAATTTGAGATGTATTTATACTATAGGAGGAAGCTAGGTCGGAAGATTGAGCGTGAGTGATCATCCGACATCTTCGAGGTAAGTCTTCTCACTATGCCTTACCCGATGGGGTGATTGTGTGTGACCGGAAGGTCTTATGTGTATGATGAAAATGTGATGTATGTTGTATATGTAATATGTTATGATATGAGTATGATGATATGGACCGGAAGGTCAACAGAGTTATGGTATGGAAATCCCCTGAGACACTTGGATCGGAAGATCCCATAGAGCGATGGCCTGGAATGGCGTATGTGTTGTACGTGGAATTTTGGGGAACTCACTAAGCATTATTGCTTATTGTTTGTGTGTTATGTGTTTCAAGTACCAGTGATGATCACGGGAAGGCGTCGGGATGATCAATACACACTTATGGTGGAGATGTTTTGAGATTTTGGGGATTTTGATTTGCACTTATGTTATGTAAAAATAATTGATACACGTTTTTTAGAATTGTGATTGGAGTATTTTTATTAATTTAAAATGAAAGATTGTTTTGAAATTTCACGGTGTTACAAGATGGGAGTTGGATGAATGTTTTATATAGGTTTTAAATGAGTTAAACTGTATATGTGTTTTATATCTACAAATTGGTTGGATAGAACATAGGTAGATAAGATAGTTGGGGTGTGATAAAATATGAGTTGGATGAATGTTTTATATAGGTTTAAAATGAGTTAAACTGTATATGTATTTTTTATCTACTAATATGTTGGGTAGAACATGGGTAGATGAGATAGTTAGTGTGTGATAAAAAATGAGTTGGATGATGAGAAAAAAGGTGATATAGATCATGAGATAAGGGTGACATGTGAAAAATAAGTGTAACCTTTACCCAAGCGATGGCCCCATCATTCAGTAAAGTAGGGATGACAACAACGAACTATTCTAGACAGTCCAGTGGAACACTAGTAGGCTCGCAACTTGTAGCTGTTGTGAACTTAATGTTCACCTAAAAACCCATTGACATGTATTGCAAGAGAAGTCTCGAACACGATACTGTCGATAAACTAGAAAAACTTTGGTAGCTATGGATTAAGACATAGTTATTTGTTATTAATCTTGGAGTATGGATTAGGTAGAGAGGTTAGTTTTGGGTCCATGAGTATGGATTAGGTAAGGAGGTAAATTTTAGATATGGGAGCATAGATCGTGTCGTTATGGGGATCGACGGGGTGGAGTATGGTGAAATTTTGTGACTTTATGAATTATAATATATATATATATATATATATATATGTGTGTGTGTGTGTGTGTGTGTGTGTATGTATGTATGTATATATATATATATATATATATATATATATATATATATATATATATATATATATATATATATATATAATATTGTGGGTTGAAACCCTATATTCTCACCAGGCTCCGAAGCCTGACCCACTCAGTTTTCTTTAAATTACAGGTAGTGGCACAAGAGCATAAGATGGTTGACAAGACAAGAGATTTTGGATTATAAACCAGTAGTTATAACTAACTGTTGTAATGCCTATTTTGTCCTGTTTATGCTTTTGGTCTGTATCAGAACATGACATCCTGAGATTTTGTTATATAATAAAAATACATTTCTTTAAGAAATGCGTTGATAAATTGTTATCATATTTTGTTTTGGGAACAAATTCCGCAACTGTTTCCTTTAAATGTTTACTCTGATTTTAAAACAAAGCATAAAAAATCGGTCTTTTCTGACCGTGAAAATTGGGGTGGTCACAGTTGGTATCGTAACATTAGTTTAAGCGAACTAGGAATTTTTAGGATTTCTATACTTAAACTTAGAATGCTAAGTGATGATTGTGAGATTAGTGTCTACCATATTTTAGACACGAGCACTAGTTTATTTTAGGAAATATGCCTAAAATGCTTTTATGTGCGAAATGTTATATGTTACCATATATGCTATTAAATGTTCGGATCTATGGTCTATTTCCGACCAGATCTGGAAACCTTATGTGTGTAGGATTCTAAGTGTACGGCTACGATATTACAACTAGCATGTAAACATTTTGGAATAATATGGATGATTTGAATATCTATCGTGAATGAGGATCTAAATTCACCTAATTTGGTGTATAGATCAAAATGGCAAGCACACAAAGTGGATTAGGAAACGATAACCCGTAGCCTGAGCCACACGTGATTGAGAGTGCATCAGAAATAACGGTTGCACCTGAGCCAATGACGATGAAGGAGTACAAGCAATGGTACGGACAATGTTGGATCAATAGATGGAAGAGACAAAATTTCGACTTCAACAAACTAAGGATGAACTTACTGTGCCACTACGTCAGGAACCTGCTCTTGGGGCAACTATCTGGGTTGCTAAGTCTATTCAAGAAATAATCAACGACAGGACCACCAATAAGGTTGAAGTTGGAAAGAAGAGGAAATTTTAGGGGTATTCAAGGTCCAACAAGAGCAACATGTTCTTAAAGTCTGGCAAAAGAGGTGGTAAAGAAAAATGGTGCGGGAAATGCAAAAACAAGCACTCTGGAAGGAAGGTGACTTGCTTCAAGTGTAGAGAGATTGGGCATTACGCCAATGAGTTTACGATTCCCAATTGTGACAACCATCAATTTTCGGTCAAGTCAAAGTCAATTAAAGTCAACAAGTCAAACCGTTTGACTCAATTTGCCCGTAGGTACTAGAATTTTACATTATGAAATTTCTACACAACTCTCTATTATAATGAGAGATCGTAAATCAAAAAGTGCGAACATCTAGATCTCCTTAACCTAAAACTGTGGTACGTGGTGAGCCAAACTGATAAAACAATGTTGCATACTCATCGGGAGTGTGTAAGATCCTTAAACAAGGCTTAACAGGGTTTACGAACCATGCATTGCGAAGCCGGACACTCGCAAATGCCACACATGAAACCTCTCTCAATCGTTTTCACTCTATCTCTTCTTATCAAGAATCTCTCCCAAATCTCTCTAAGAATGTCAAATCTCTCCCAAATCTCTCGAAGAATGTCAAATCTCTCCAAGTATGTGAAATATCTCCCAAATATCTCTTTGTGTGAGAAATCTCTCCAAGTATATGAAATCTCTCCCAAATCTCTCTCAAAAGTTTCCGTAACTATTTGAAGTCATTTGTCATTCCGACCCTTAACCGGGTCAAATATGGCTTAAAACGGGGTAAAAAGGAGTAAAATAGGCTTAAGGACCCGAAACCCTCTTATAAGAGGCGAAACCTCTTAGAACCGAAGGTCCCTATAGGGACCGAACCTGCTAAGAACCAAAACCAAGAGGACCGAATCTAGGAGACCCGAACCCGAAGGTCCTCGCAGGGCAGAACCTCGCCCAGGAAGAACCGAACCCGAAAGGTCCTTGCAGGCCCGAACCTAGCACATACACCCGAACCCGAAGGCTCCTGGAACCAAACCCGAAGGTACTGTTCATTCGGGCTATTTCGCTTCCTCGCCACCCTTCGCTTCCTCGCCTCCCTTCGTTTCCGGCTCAGCATCAACAAGGACCGAACCTCGACCTAGGGACCAAACCTCGGCCTAGGACCTAGAGGTCTCGCTGGGAATGCTTTTCTTCTCGGTTTTCGCGTAGTTTTGCGTTTAAGGCCCATTTTTAATTATTTTAACGCGGGATTTTCACCCAAAATCATATTTTAACATAATAAACCCTAAATATTCACAGTTTAATCATATTTTCATAGAAATCTTTACTTAAATAATAAAAGCAAATGGGTAAAGTACAAAGAGGTGGAGTGTTGACTTTGCTTTACCTTATGACACAAGCAATCACTCCCAAACCCACTCTATGACCAACCACACCTCCCCACCTTAACTAGGTCACATCAATGTCCCTTACACTCAATTACCACCCATTCCCACGTTTTTGAGAGTTGAATATTCATCATCTCTCCTCACTTCTCTCATTTGCTCTCATTTCACCAAGAATCAAGCACCACTTTTCTCTCAAACTTCTTCTCTCCATTTCAAGTCTCCAAGGCTGATTATCAAGTGTTCTTCCACATTTGGTAAGCATAATCCATTCTCCTTATGATTATCTCACTTATTTCCACTCAAATCATGGATATCTTACACAAACTCCATCACATTTGTGTTAGAGCTTCGAATCTTCAAGTGATTCTTCAAGTGTTCTTGGGTTGAACACTTCTCTTCTTCAACACTTATCTACTGAAATCACTCAAGGTGAGTTCATAGCCCTACATTTTAATGTTTTCTCAAGTTTTTAAGGGGGGAATACAAGTTAAAACACCAAGAACATAAGTAAAATTTTCTAACAGCCTTCATTAGAAAAGTTCCACTCCATTCACGGACTGTTTTGGACAACTTAAGCATTTTATTTTTCAAAACTGTTATAGGTTCAAGTAGTTCCACTTCTTAGATTTAAAATGACTACTTGCACATCTCCATCTCCACACGATTTTTCTACAATTTATGATGATTTTTACAAAACAGCCTGTCTTTTCAAACACAAATCCGGACTAGTCTGTGAATATGAGCATTTTAAGACAAGTTAAAGGCTTACAAAAATCATGAAAAAAATTATGACTAAACTAGACACATTTTGGGAACTCTCAGAATTTACGGATCTAGTTTTCGACTTCGTATGATTTTTCTATGATTTTTCCAAAACAGTGTAGAAAGGTTAAAGTTAGTTAACAACATATAAATATCATAACACTTTATGTTGAGCAAAGTGTATAATCATAAGTTCTAATTATTGAATGTGTTTATTTGTTAGTTTATCATCATGAACTGAAACTAAGTCATTCATAATAAATATTATACATTCATTTTAGAACACGTATAATAAACTATAAAAAGTATAGTTTAATGGATTCATAACATTAATGCATTTCCATAAAAGAGTTCTTACATATTAGAAACGTTTTAGATAAACTATAATAGGTATAGTTTATGATACATCACACAACACACTTGTACAAAAAGGGTACGTTCATACAGAAAAAATTTACATTCACACACATTTCACGTAAACTTGTTAACCTAAATTGTGAGACATTCTCTTCCCGTACGTCCGAGTGCGGGATATAATTTGTCACACCCCAAAACCAGGAACGGCGGAAACGTTCTGGGGCAGAGGACGTCATGTACAGTATCACAACAGTGTAATATAAGTAAACAAGCAACAACATCATCCATTGCATTATAAGTAAAGTTTTGATACATGTGTGTTCTTTCATTGTAGTAAGACACCAAAATATACAATCAAAATAAAAGACGAGACTTGTCTGCTTCGTCTTCTCAAAAACCTGGCCTCCGTACCTGTCTACTGATGACCTGAGAATACAAGTTATTTTGAAAGCGAGTATCAGCTTTAAAGCTGGTGAATTCATAAGTATATAAGTGTCATTGCCTTGTTTGTGAAAATCTGTTATAAAGGCCATGTAAATCGTTAAATGAAGATGTTGATGTACGTATGAAAACCCTAGAAAAACCCTTATTTTCTATAAGTATGAAATGCAGTCTTCTACCAAGACCTGAATGTTCTGTACATATGAAGTGTAGTCTTCTACCAAGACACGAATGTTTTGTAAGTAAAATGATAGTTTTCCTTTCTATTGTTTAGTACTAAAGTACTTAGTCTAACTCATCGTTTATGTGAAAGAATCACAAAATAAGGTAAACAGGGAAATGATAATGTTTTGTTATGACTATGTAGCCTCCTACCAAGACCCGAATGTTTTGTAATGACTAGATAGTCTTCTACCAAGACCCGAATGTTTTTTTATGACTATGTAGCCTTCTACCAAGACCCGAATGTTTTGTAATGACTAGGTAGTCTTCTACCAAGACCCGAATGTTTTGTAAGTAATATGATAGTTTTTCCTTTCTATTGACTAGTACTAGAGTACTTAGTCTAACTCTTCGTTTATGTGAAAGTATCACAAAATAAAGTAAATAGGAAAAATATAATCATGTAAGTGTTAACCCTGAGTGACCAGGATTATCACGACATCGCCGAAGCGATAGGTATACCGGATGAACATCCAAAGATTGTCCACTCACCCTCTATAGCAGCAGCAGGGTGGAAGGGGGGTTAATCCCATAAAAACGTTAACCTAATGATCATCCGAAGAGTTTCATCTCATCCTTTGTTGCAACAGGGGATGGAGGAATGGTTAGTTCCGTAACTGACCTCTAATATCAGAAACAACCTTAGACATCCGTAGATGTTCATCACCCAGTGTTGCTAATAGCTGGGTTCCGGAATGGTTAGTCCCGTATAGACATCCCATTGAACTGGGATAGGCAGGAAAATTTACACAGAAGGTACGAATAAATCTTCCTAATAACTTTAGGTACAAATATCCACGTAAGTGAGTACAGGATAATGTATCTAAGTAACAGTATTCATTTATGGTATTCATGTATCATGTAAGTATATGTAAACGTACTCATGTATCATGTAATCAACTGTAAAGGTACTCATGTATCAGGTAATGTACTAGTATAGACTCATGAATGAACTAACTCTTGTGTGGTTCCTTGTAATAGGAATTATGTTTGATATCTCCAAATTATCCATATGATAGTTTGCTGGAAGGCAATTGGTTGTTCAAGTAGGTTTATACACTCTTACTACTCAAGGGTGTGAGAAACTAAATGAAAACTGTAAACTATAACATCAATACATATATAAGAACATAAGTGTACATGCATAGTTTAGTTTAATAATGTAAAATGGTTTTATAAGACATCTTATGGGTTTTGAAACGAAAATTAATGATGACATGATGTCATTTTTGATATACATTTCAAAGGTAAAACATTTGATAACAATGCGTTTTTAAGATTTAAAACCATTTCATGCATCACATTTTGTAGTATGTGAAATCTGTTAAATGACAAACACTGTTATAAAATACATAATAATGATTTAATAACATGTTTGTTTCTACTTGTATTCCCCCCCTTTAAAGCATTTAAAATCATTTAAAACATTGATTAGGGGTATGAACTCACCTGTAGTTGGTGATTGGAATGAACTGAACGGTATCGGATTGCTAGGTGTCAAGCGAGGACTTGTGCACACACTACGATCCTAATGAACATATAATCACACATATATGTACTCAATTAGACTCAAATGACTAATTGATAATGTTTAAGACATCCTAGGCATAATAAACACTTTATATAAGTATTTTAAGCCATAGGGATTGCATCTAAGCTATTGTGGGACAGGGTATTTGTGTTTTAGGGTTTCCAAAGGACCCTATAATTGAGTTTACTCTCTATAAACAATCACACATGGAGTTTACGGTTGTAAACTCTTGAGTTTACGGCCGTAAACTCCCAAACATGTGTGTTTGGTGTGTTTTGAAGTCCCAAATGCTTTCTAGAATTGTTCTAACTTAGTGGTTAAGTCCTTGGAAGGGTTTAAGGTCTAGAAATACTCCAATTAGGAGTTTACGGCCTCAAGGCTATTACCCTTAGAGTTTACGGCCGTAAACTCTAAGAAATGTGGGTTCTAGCTGCTTTCAAGCCTCTTGCACTTGTGGGATATGTTCTAGACAATTGTTTAAAGCTAATGAGAACCCTAGGCACACTTTGGTGCCATCCTTTTGAGTTTACGGCCCAAGAACATTCTCTTGGCCGTAAACTCACTTTGATGAGTGATTTTTATGTATATAGGCTCCTCATTTTTGTAGGAAACAATTCCATGAAAGGGTCTAGGGCTTTAGGTGTCTTGAAACCACACTTTTGTCCGTTCTTATGGAGTTTACGGCCTAAGCTTCTCTTGGGCCGTAAAATCACTTTGATTTGTGTCATTTGATGTGTTTAAGACCTTATTCTACTTGGGGAATTAGCCTAGATAAAAGCCTTTAAGTCTTATAGTCCTTAAATCACCATTTAGGGTTTGAATTTGGAGTTTACGGCCTATGATAATCTAGGGCCGTAAACTCCCAAACTTGGGTGGATTTTTGGTTGTTTTCTTGTCCCTAACATGTATACATATGATTCTAAGGCTTTATCATAACGCAAGGGTCGGTTTTCGCTTCGTTTCGGGAGTTTACCGCCCAAGAACACCTTGGGGTGTAAACTCCTAGATCTCATGATTTAGCCTTCTAAATCATGTTATAAACACATACAAAGCTTTCTAACATTACTATAAAGAGTTACTCACGTTTTGGTATAAAAACCCGAAGATCCGTCAGAGAGAAAATGGCTTTTCTCTAGTTGGAAATGTGAATAATGAATAAATTTGGTTCAGAAAACTATTTATAGTCCTGAAATATTTTGGCAGAAAATATTTTTATTCCTGGAATGAACTCTAATGTCCTACAGTGACGGAATAACAGTGTTGCACAAAACCCTAGTGCACCCACTCTCCTGGTATTTCCTGAAGTGAAAACCCTTATTTACTCAAACTTACGCGAAAAGTCCGAAAATCAACTTTGACTGCTATAACTTCTATTGAAGTGATATTGTTTGTACAGAATGGAAATTTCGGGTTGTCACATCATCCCCCCGTTAGAAGGAATTTCGTCCTGAAATTAGAATTTAGGCAAGGAAATAGGTACGAATGTTCGAGTTGTTATGTGTACTTCCTAATCGATTGGTTCTCGCGCTCCTAAGTGAAATTGGGTTCTCGGTTGGTATTCCAACGAACCTTCACTAATGGGCGATGGAGTTGCTTTGTCCGCTTGACCACTCGTTCGAGGGTCACTACGGTTCAAATACGAAGGCAAGTATCTTGCAAATCCCGATCTCGTCGAGAGGGCTTACGAAAGTCCTAACGGAAAGATACTGTTTCAAGGTCGAGACGCGAAGGGGAAAATGTACGTTACTGAGTTCGCGGAGTAGGTCTAGTTTGTGAGATGCAGGACTGATTCTGGTAAGAATCTCGGAGGTCCTAACTATATTGGATTTAGCTTTCCACGCTTTACGAAGCGTATATAAGCTGTTCCCAGGGTGAGTTTTCCTAAAGAATTTAGTCTCTCACTTGGAATTCCAAAGGTTCTTTCCCTCGCTTACTTCCCAGTCAAGGGCCATCCCTTGCTGGGTCAAAGTCGAAAGGGTTCCTGAAGTTTGCGGGGAGTTCCGAATAGACTATGATAGTAGGTCTGTAAGACCTAGAATCTGGCGAATTTCCCATCGGTGTCTACGGTGCCGACAATTTCCAACGGTTTTGGATAATTTGACAGAGTGCTCAAGAATTTCCACAACACTAATAGTGTGTCTCAGGAAATTTGTCTCTAAATTCAGAAACTCTTGTTCAGAGAACTTTGTGAAGAGTGTCTCCGAGGGTAACGTTTCTATGGGTTCTTTCTTACTACGAGGGTAGATAAGTAGTCATTATATGGAGAAATGACGAACTGATCCCTGTAAGAAAGGCGTACTCCACTCATTTAGCTCATGAATACTATGGGCGTATTGGTCCTATCTGAGGGGTATCACTACGGGCTCGAAGTGTCCGGATTGAGTTCGGAGGGTAGTCTTTAGGACTTCCTTCCCTAACACTCGAACTGGTGATATTCGGATCCCATATTCATTCCTGGAAGTAGTTTCTTTCTTTGCGTTTGCTCAACCATTTTGTCTACGCGTGGCAGAGATAACGATTTCAAATGAAAAATCTCGACGTAGTCCTCGATAACCGAGGTACATACAATGCGATCCGTCGATCTCTGAAAGAATATGATCGAGGTTCTCTAGGGTGAGAAACCTAGTCTTCTAATTCTATTTATGTGTAGTTCACTAAGTTGTCCGGACTGTTCTTGTATCTCCGTGGGTGTTTAAACTATAGGGTGATCTGTTTACGGGAGTCGTACTGGGTTCTAAGTTTGTTCGCATGACGATGCAATTACTCGTAAGCTTAAGCAATTCTCCATCCTGAAGTTCATATTAGAATTCATACTTGGTTCACACTCACCATTTCGTGTATACGAGTCTTATATAATTAAGGTTGAAAAGGTAGTCGAATAATTGATTCTTCTATAAGCTCATATCCCATCGGGGAAAAAGAATTTAAAGTGGAATCATCAATTCTAAACCTGTAGAAGCTTGATTATATATCACTCTTATGTATACCCTCCTTAGTGATAGATCAATTGCATGAATCCTTGTATTAAACTTGACGTACTGTACAAGTGGTACTTCAAGGATTTCTTCGGAACGAAAGTAACTAAGAGATACTCCTGGCATGAGTACTTCGATGTTCTGATGTGGCGGTTTCGCTAAAATGACGTTTACTGCTAAGGAAACGTACTTATGAAGGTGGTATTGCGAGGATCGAATTGAATCGAGTCATATGATAATGTCGGAAACATATGGGAACTAAAGACATTAGATTTGAACATAAGGCGTTACAGACAAAACACAACAGCGCAACCATTAACAAGTTACTATACTTAGGATTTATTACAAGACTATTGCTGCGAAACAAGGTATACTACAAAAGGCAAGTATACACAGCACGAGCATCCTTAAACGGACGGAATCCCGCAAAAGATAAGACTCTGGTTGCACTAGTTTTGGGATGGTTCATACGTCTGTTACAACGTAACGCCTAAATCACCTTAACGTGGGTCCGGAGTAGACTCTCCTGCGGTGGTGGTTGGTAGTAGACTTTCGTCTGTGCTAACAATTGCTGCCTCTGGCAGTTCCTCTTGTAGTGACCTACTTTGCCACAACCGTAGCAAGTTTGGTTTACTTTGGTGCTGGGTACTTGGTTGTTCAGTCTTGTTAGGCTCTTGCAGTAACGTTGGGTGTGACCCTTTCTGTTGCAGTGTGAGCACTGCATCTCCCCACAAGGTCCATGGTGGTGAAAAGTGCATTGGATGCATTTTGGGAGATTTCCAGCATAAAGCTTGGCTGGTTTAGGGACAATTGGGATGTACGAAGGGATGGTAGTTGGAGGTGCTGATGTCGTGGCTGTGAAGGTTGTCACTGGTGGTTGTTTCCTGTTCGCCCTTCGAAGCGACTTGTCCTTAGGTTTATTCCAAGACTTCCGTTTGTTACTTGGATTGGGATGATTGTTAGCAATCCCGCTAACACCCGCGTTTTTAGTGTTCAGGTGGGTCAGGATGGCTGACACGGCAGCTGTGACTGCAGCTTGAAAGGTAGCTGCATCAATCTGAAGAGTTGGTGGTTGGTTGATGGGCTGATCGTCTTTATTTGGCGACATGATTCTGTTTCATGGAAAGAAAATGAACTTGTGAGCGATTTTGGTTGACCCTAATGTACTTAGATTGTTCATGTAAAGAGTACGACTATGTTCTCGAAAGTTTGACCTACATCCCTATGAGGCAGTCCTAACACGGAAAGGGAAGTATGATCGCGAAGGTTTGACCTACATCTCTACAATGTATTCCTAGTACTGAGTAGAAGTGTGTTTATGAAAGTTTGACCTACATCCCTATGATGCAGTCCTAGTAACGGGCGGAAATAAGTTCGTAGAATGGTCTCAATACGTTTGTTGTTCGAGTTGAGGTATCGTGGGTTGGTGAATAACAAGATCCAACCACTGAAAGAGACTTGGAAATGTCTCCGGAGATAAATCAGTATAGTCCAATGACTTGACTAAAGCATGATTCAGATATACTCTAATGAATAAGAGTACTTAAATGAAGAATGACACAAAAGTTAGCCGGTTGTCAATATCTTTGATATTCACGATGTAAGGATTCTGGAAAATGACCTTGTAAAGGTCTCACATCATATCCGGAGAAGATAGTTCCTGATAGCATAAAGACCTAGCCAAAGTACTTACGGAACAAGATAATTTCATAGAAAATGCCACATCAGGCATAGACAGAAAAACACGATTCCTTTTTATAAGGGAATTAAAGTAAAGCGTCTACTACTGATGATGGTCATCCTCCTGGTGAACTCTCAGTTCAACCAGTTGATGTTCCATAACAAGTAAGTGTCTTTCGTACACCCTAAGGCGTACTCGAAGTTCCATGACTTCGTCTCGTGATTCGGCCAGTGCTTGCAGCAGGGTTTCATGGTTTCTTTTTGATTTCCCGTGAGCATCTTCTAGATGAATGGGGTGGAGGGTATGCATTCTAGCATAGGCGACTACTTCTGTAATCTGATGTAGGGCTGTCCTGCCTTGAATCTCATTTCGGGCCACTCTACGGACCAAGATTGGCAAGACTCTATCTGTTGAGCCCCCATTGCTCAAGTCATAAAAGCTTCGGTCGCCAATAAATGGAATAGACTGAGCTTGTCCTTGGCCATGTTTCCAAACATTCCACTCACTCAGGGTCGGGCCACGAAAAAGTCGGACGAGGGCTAGGAATTTGAAAAAGGAGCTGCTCGGGGTAGGTTTTCAACCTCTGGCTCGGAGTTAGCATCACACGAAAAGTATTCGTCATGGTGATCATTCAAGGGGAAAAGGATGATCATTCTCTGGTTATTCTCCAAACCAACCAGCTATGACTTCATTCGGAAGATACTGGTTGCTGAGGGGATGGAGTCCAGTTATGTTTTATATGCGAGAATTTAGGGTATGAGGATAATTATTAGATGAACTATCTAGATAATTATTTAGAAAACCTTCATTAGTTACATTGCTATTTCTGAAGTGCATACCAGCTATGTGTAATCTAAACAGGATAGACCTTCGAATAAGTGACCTTATTTCCACATTCACACAGAATAGGGGTAAGGCAAAATTATCACTGATTCTAAGTCTATAACATCCTAATTACATGTAGCCTTAGTGTATCCACTTAGCAACTATCAACTTAGAAATGAAGATCCCGTTTTAGTTCTCAAGTATAAAGTACTTATAGTAACAACAAATACTCATATAGTATTTTAATTTTAATGTGATGTTCTATTGTTCTCATTGTTGTAGGGTTGGTAAGATTTTTGCATTGTTGCAACCACACACTTATACTTAGGCACATACTAGTCAACTCTCGGATAATATAGGTGATCAGGCTATATCTTCCTAGTTTTGACCATATGTCTCTAAGCCCACTTGTGTTGTCCAACAATCGTAATTCTTTTGTACTGTCCTAGTGACACTGATTTTAGTATGAATGCAACACGTATACTTACTTAAATATTTTATTATTTAAAGTGTAAACTCTTAGTCAGAGTATTTTTAATCCCTTATGTATTTATAGTTAGTATATCTTTTATGGGTTGATATACTATATTCACTATAAACAATGCTCTGATACCAATCTGTAACACCCCAAAACCAGGAACGGCGGAAACGTTCTGGGGCGGAGGACGTCATGTACAATATCACAACAATGTAATATAAGTAAACAAGCAACAACATCATCCATTGCATTATAAGTAAAGTTTTGATACATGTGTGTTCTTTCATTGTAGTAAGACACCAAAATATACAATCAAAATAAAAGACGAGACTTGTCTGCTCCGTTTTCTCAAAAACCTGGCCTCCGTACCTGTCTACTGATGACCTGAGAATACAAGTTATTTTGAAAGCGAGTATCAGCTTTAAAGCTGGTGAATTCATAAGTATATAAGTGTCATTGCCTTGTTTGTGAAAATCTGTTATAAAGGCCATGTAAATCGTTAAATGAAGATGTTGATGTACGTATGAAAACCCTAGAAAAACCCTTATTTTCTATAAGTATGAAATGCAGTCTTCTACCAAGACCTGAATGTTCTGTACATATGAAGTGTAGTCTTCTACCAAGACCCGAATGTTTTGTAAGTAAAATGATAGTTTTCCTTTCTATTGTTTAGTACTAAAGTACTTAGTCTAACTCATCGTTTATGTGAAAGAATCACAAAATAAGGTAAACAGGGAAATGATAATGTTTTGTTATGACTATGTAGCCTTCTACCAAGACTCGAATGTTTTGTAATGACTAGGTAGTCTTCTACCAAGACTCGAATGTTTTGTTATGACTATGTAGCCTTCTACCAAGACTCGAATGTTTTGTAATGACTAGGTAGTCTTCTACCAAGACCCGAATGTTTTGTAAGTAATATGATAGTTTTTCCTTTCTATTGACTAGTACTAGAGTACTTAGTCTAACTCTTCGTTTATGTGAAAGTATCACAAAATAAAGTAAATAGGAAAAATATAATCATGTAAGTGTTAACCCTGAGTGACCAGGATTATCACGACATCGCCGAAGTGATAGGTATACCGGATGAACATCCGAAGATTGTCCACTCACCCTCTGTAGCAGCAGCAGGGTGGAGGGGGGGGTTAATCCCATAAAAACGTTAACCTAATGATCGTCCGAAGAGTTTCATCTCATCCTCTGTTGCAACAGGGGATGGAGGAATGGTTAGTTCCGTAACTGACCTCTAATATCAGAAACAACCTTAGACATCCGTAGATGTTCATCACCCAGTGTTGCTAATAGCTGGGTTCCGGAATGGTTAGTCCCGTATAGACATCCCATTGAACTGGGATAGGCAGGAAAATTTACACAGAAGGTACGAATAAATCTTCCTAATAACTTTAGGTACAAATATCCACGTAAGTGAGTACAGGATAATGTATCTAAGTAACAGTATTCATTTATGGTATTCATGTATCATGTAAGTATATGTAAACGTACTCATGTATCATGTAATCAACTGTAAAGGTACTCATGTATCAGGTAATGATATCTCCAAATTATCCATATGATAGTTTGCTGGAAGGCAATTGGTTGTTCAAGTAGGTTTATACACTCTTACTACTCAAGGGTGTGAGAAACTAAATGAAAACTGTAAACTATAACATCAATACATATATAAGAACATAAGTGTACATGCATTGTTTAGTTTAATAATGTAAAATGGTTTTATAAGACATCTTATGGGTTTTCAAACGAAAATTAATGATGACATGATGTCATTTTTGATATACATTTCAAAGGTAAAACATTTGATAACAATGCGTTTTTAAGATTTAAAACCATTTCATGCATCACATTTTGTAGTATGTGAAATCTGTTAAATGACAAACACTGTTATAAAATACATAATAATGATTTAATAACATGTTTGTTTCTACTTGTATTCCCCCCCTTTAAAGCATTTAAAATCATTTAAAACATTGATTAGGGGTATGAACTCACCTGTAGTTGGTGATTGGAATGAACTGAACGGTATCGGATTGCTAGGTGTCAAGCGAGGACTTGTGCACACACTACGATCCTAATGAACATATAATCACACATATATGTACTCAATTAGACTCAAATGACTAATTGATAATGTTTAAGACATCCTAGGCATAATAAACACTTTATATAAGTATTTTAAGCCATAAGGATTGCATCTAAGTTATTGTGGGACAGGGTATTTGTGTTTTAGGGTTTCCAAAGGACCCTATAATTGAGTTTACTCTCTATAAAAAATCACACATGGAGTTTACGGTTGTAAACTCTTGAGTTTACGGCCGTAAACTCCCAAACATGTGTGTTTGGTGTGTTTTGAAGTCCCAAATGCTTTCTAGAATTGTTCTAACTTAGTGGTTAAGTCCTTGGAAGGGTTTAAGGTCTAGAAGTACTCCAATTAGGAGTTTACGGCCTCAAGGCTATTACCCTTAGAGTTTACGGCCGTAAACTCTAAGAAATGTGGGTTCTAGTTGCTTTCAAGCCTCTTGCACTTGTGGGATATGTTCTAGACAATTGTTTAAAGCTAATGAGAACCCTAGGCACACTTTGGTGCCATCCTTTTGAGTTTACGGCCCAAGAACATTCTCTTGGCCGTAAACTCACTTTGATGAGTGATTTTTATGTATATAGGTTCCTCATTTTTGTAGGAAACAATTCCATGAAAGGGTCTAGGGCTTTAGGTGTCTTGAAACCACACTTTTGTCCGTTCTTATGGAGTTTACGGCCTAAGCTTCTCTTGGGCCGTAAACTCACTTTGATTTGTGTCATTTGATGTGTTTAAGACCTTATTCTACTTGGGGAATTAGCCTAGATAAAAGCCTTTAAGTCTTATAGTCCTTAAATCACCATTTAGGGTTTGAATTTGGAGTTTACGGCCTATGATAATCTAGGGCCGTAAACTCCCAAACTTGGGTGGATTTTTGGTTGTTTTCTTGTCCCTAACATGTATACATATGAGTCTAAGGCTTTATCATAACGCAAGGGTTGGTTTTGGCTTCGTTTCGGGAGTTTACCGCCCAAGAACACCTTGGGGTGTAAACTCCTAGATCTCATGATTTAGCCTTCTAAATCATGTTATAAACACATATAAAGCTTTCTAACATTACTATAAAGAGTTACTCACGTTTTGGTATAAAAACCCGAAGATCCGTCAGAGAGAAAATGGCTTTTCTCTAGTTGGAAATGTGAATAATGAATAAATTTGGTTCAGAAAACTATTTATAGTCCTGAAATATTTTGGCAGAAAATATTTTTATTTCTGGAATGAACTCTAATGTCCTAGAGTGACGGAATAACAGTGTTGCACAAAACCCTAGTGCACCCACTCTGCTGGTATTTCCTGAAGTGAAAACCCTGATTTACTCAAACTTACGCGAAAAGTCCGAAAATCAACTTTGACTGCTATAACTTCTATTGAAGTAATATTGTTTGTACAGAATGGAAATTTCGGGTTGTCACATAATTCCTGGTAGTTATAATCAGAATCTCCTAGAGGGAGAATGTGATACTTGTATATAGATCTATATTGGGTTTGACACCCCACACCTTGCTGCTAGCTACAGTGGGACCTGCAGGTCTACGGGTGACAAATGTCATTTCAGTTTCACGACGCCTGAGAAACGTCGTGGCAGGTTCACATAGTCATAGTATGATTATAGCGACTCACATAGGGATATAACAATCCATAAAGTTTACGGGATTTTATTTATAAAACCTAAATGGGTTTTATGTCGATTTAAAATCACTTTTTATCTCAATGATTACAGATATCACTGTACACTTTCGGTTTTGGTAAATTACGCCTACACATCATTTGAAACCACATTTATATCTTTAAGTATGGCCAATACTTGTTATTTCTCGGTCCTCGGATTTAGGACTACATATACATAAAGTATTAATAAACATAAGAAAATACGGAAATTTCATTTAATTCAAACGCGTTCATGTCCATTTAAACACATATCATTTTCTATTATTAAGAGAGGTTACTTATACATTTTGGTCTTCGGTCATAAGACTACATTACACAGATTTTAAAGAAAATATCGGATTTTCTGGATACATATTCTAACGCTTTTATAAGGAAAAGGGTTTACTTTTCTAACGAAATCTCTTATGAACTCACCAACCTTTGTGTTGACACTTTTTCAAAACTACTTGTATTCTCAGGAATTCAGTGAAAACAGGAAATCAACAACGTTTTGAGGATGGGACGATAAATCGTCAAACAGTTCATTTTGTATCATAATGTAATTGATGTGAATCATGTAAACATGTGCTTTGATGTAACTTTTTTTCAATTATATTTGTGATGGTTGTATTTACTTTGAGCACTATTATACTCATTGTTGTGATACTCTACATGAAGTCCTCCACACCCGGACGTTTCCGCCATCCTTGGTTTGGGGGTGTGACACCAATAGGGTGTGATACGGATGTAGGGAAGGAGGACATATTTCTAGGGACTGCCAGAAGAAAAATGAAGTAGCAAGTCCGAGCACACCACCAACGCCAATGGAATTTCAGAATATCCTCGACGAAGAAAATAACAACGCTAGGATTTAAAAGTAAAGACTTGATGCTCGAAGATCAAGTTATGAAGTAGCAATGTGAATAGTAGCATGTGGTATAGCCAATTAGAGGCATAGTATATGGTAAACTTGAGCCTCTGTGTAATCGTTTCAAGAAATAATATAAATCATGGTTTGGTTATATAATGTATTGAATGAAACCTATCGGAAGATATTGTAAGTGGTATCTTGCCTTTAGAATATGTCTGATAAAATAACATTATGTTTAAAGGAGTACGGTACGTCTGAAGTACATCTTCGATTGGCAGGATGATGGAATGGTTTTCGTAATTCTTGAAGTTGCCCCATCGTCTAGCATTTCCATCACCAATCGAGTTGAAGCATGATTGATGACTGAAGATACGCATGAAAGAAGTACTAGTAGAGCCTAGGAAAAAATTTATGATTATTTGGACACATTCTTATGTGTTAAATTTTTTTTGTAATTTTAGGAGATAAGAAGTTGGGGATTGTGAGACAATACTTGGGACGAGTATGAGTATGTGTGAATAGTAGTAGAGGCCTATACTACCGGAAGCACATGACTCACGCTTGGATCAGGGAAAGTCACAAGGTTACCAAGAAGCTAGTAATTGATTTCGTTTTATTCAAGTATGTCTTTACCATCGTTTCGGTAATGATTAAGAAGATGATTGTTGTTTCGACCCTAGTGGTCATATCAAATTGAGTCCGACTAAGATGAGTATGTTACGTGGTTTATGGAACCAAGTTCGATGTAGCATCTAACTTAAGCCATCAGATTGAAGTGAAAGATAATCGAAGCGGTCAATAAAAGTATTGCGCTAGTTAAAGAAGTTGGTAGCTAGAAATGCTACATATTAAAATGTGATTATATCACATTAGAACATGAACGAAAGCATATTCCATTCCGTAATTTGACTCTAAGAGACCTGAGTCTGAGCGTTACAACATATGATGAGAGTTCATTAGAACGTGACCCATCGTTCTATCGTGGAAATCAGATAAACTTATCTTACGTTTGCTAAGAAGAAGGAGTCTCTGATAAAGAGCGAGTTTGTGACATGAAGGTCATGACTGAAAGTGTAACAAGACATAGAGAATGGGTGCAAGATCAAGCACCGCTTGCAGTCAAGAAGATCAGGAGTTAGATACGCATTCGAAGAAACATAGAAATTACGATTATTATATAGGATGAAGAGATAACGTATGGAGTCATTATACTGCCTTGTTTCGTTCATGATTCCGGGATGTAATTATCCTAAGGGGGAGATAACTGTAACACTTGTAGATCAGGGCTAGTCAATTAACAGACGATAAGCGTCTAAAAATGAATTTTTGATAGAAGAGTGTTTAGAATAAATAATCTTAACCAAGTTGTAGAATATGTCACAAAGTTTCGTACATATAAAGAACACTGAAATCCGGATTATAACGAAGAAGTTATGACATGTTGAAGTTTCACGACGAATTCGACACGACGTTGTAGGACATAAATAGTGAATTTATGATAGAGCGATATATAGTCTTAGTGATCTAAACGAAAGTCATAGAATATGTTAAAACGAGAGAGTGCATAAAAAGAACGTCTAAATCTGACTTCGTATGAGAAAGTTATGATTTTTCAAAGTTTCGACTTAGCGGTATGCAGCCCAAAGTTCGATTATGAGATCGAGTGATTTCTAACCAAAACAATCTAAACAAAAATCGATGATCTCGTCGATAGTAATGCAACGGTAAAATGACAGATGGAAACGGATGTTAGATAAAGAAGTTGTGAAATCCTAATGGATTTTTCCTGCCCCGGCCTACTAAAAATAAAATAATAATTGTTAAATTAAAAATTAGCCGACGGAGTCTAAACAAGAGTTGTATAACATAATCTCACCTACGCGTGCATATAAAGAACGTCGAGAACGGAGCTCGTATGCGAGAGATACGAATTTCTGAAGTTAGGAACACAAACTTCGAGGCCTGTGTTAGAGCTCACGACGTGAGTATAGTGTTCACGGTGTGAGTAGGTGATGGACATCTTCCAGAGCAAGTGGCCTGATGACAAACGCAATGACATCGAACTCACAATGTGAGCATTAGTGGCTTATGACGTAAGCATAGCATTTCAGCCTCCTATAAATACAAAGCAAGGGCAGCCGAGTTTTTTTGGTCAATTTCTTTCCTCTCACCCATATTACCTCATTTTACGTGCAAGTTATACCGCCAAAGCCCCTATATCATCCTGACACCCGAAGCCCCGAAGATCCCAATGAGAAATGAGTTTCAAGCCGAAGCTCTGCCCACGAGAAGCCTGGTGTGTGAAGATATCTCGGTTTCATAGAAGAACTCTACTTGAAGAGTCGTAGTGCTGTATGACAATCATCTTAACATGTGAGTGTGTAGTTACTTTCTTCTACCGCATAGGTATGAAGTATTTGTTATGAAATACGTGCTATGTGTTTATACGTTGTTTATTTACTTGAGATGGGAGTTGGATGAATGTTTTATATAGGTTTTTAATGAGTTAAACTGTATATGTATTTCATATCTACAAATATGTTGGGTAGAACATAGGTAGATCAGATAGTTCGTGTGTGATAAAAGATGAGTTGGATGAATGTTTTATACAGGTTTTAAATGAGTTAAACTATATATGTATTTTATATCTACAAATATGTTGGGTAGAATATGGGTCGATGAGATAGTTGGTGTGTGATAAAAGATGAGTTGGATAATGAGACAAAAGGTGATATAGATCATGAGATAAGGGTGACAGGTGAAATATGAGTGAAACCTTTACTCAAGCGATGGCTCCGTCATTCAGCAGAGTAGGGATGACAACCACAGATAAATCTAAATAGTCAAGTGAGACAGTAGCAGGCTCGCAACTTGTAGGTGTTGTGAACTTAATATTCACCGGTGTACTCTAAAAACCCATTGACATGTATTGCGGGAAGAGTCTCGAAAACGATATTGTCGATAACGAGAAAAACTTTGGTAGCTATAGACTAAGACATAGTTATTTATTATTAATTTGGGAGTATGGATTAGGTAGAGAGGTTAGTTTTGGGTCCATGAGTATGGATTAGGTAAGGATGCAAATTTGAGATATGAGAGCATAGATTGTGTCGTTGTGGGGATCGACTGGGTGGGGTAAGAGTTGCTTATATATGGTAAAATTATATGAGTTTCTAAATTATAATATATATATATATATATATATATATATATATATATATATATATATATACATATATATACATATATATATATATATATATATATATATATATATATGATATGGGTTGAAAACCCTATATGCTCACCAGGCTCCCAAGTCTGATCTACTAAGTTTATAGACCACTAGTTATAAATAATTGTTGTAAGATCTATTTTTTCCAGTTTATGATTTTGGTCTGTATATGACATCCTGAGATTTTGTTATATAATAAAAATACATTTCTTTAAGAAATGTTTTGATAAATTCTTATCATATTTTGTTTTAAAAACAAATTCCGCAACAGTTTCATTTAAATGATTACTCTGATTTTAAAACAAATCATAAACAAATCGGTCTTTTCTAGCTGTGGAAATTTAGGATGTCACACATGCGAACTTATGGGTTAAGTTTTTTCTCCACATGTTTTAATTATAACTTATAAAATCCATCACTACATAGATTCCTCGATTAACTACCATTTCCCTTCACTAGAAACTAGTACTTTAAAAATTCCTACGAACTTATTTTTTTAAGTATCTAAAAGCTTTATGAAATAGGAAAGAAAGAATAGTAAATCAAATACTCTAATATTAAAAGTCTTAAACACCCCTATATTATATACTAGTTATGGAAATATACTTCCCAGTTTGGAAAGTACGAATGTCAGATTCCGAACAAAATTACTACTAACCACCGCCAACTTTGGAATGAATATATATACTCTGAAATGACACATTATGGAGAAAACTATTATTTTTAAGAAATTGAAAAAATTTATTATTTTCTTTATAAATCTAATTTATTATGGTTATTAGTTTACTCAATTTCTCCAATATTTTTTCATTAAAATCAATATGAAAGCATATCGTAGCAATAATGATTGATAGGCTTAATTTCATAAGTAATCTTATATGGTGATATTTTTCTTTAAAAGTTGTTTTTTTTTTATTTTCATTTTTTGGAAAAATGAAAATAAACTTTTTTTTTAAATGGTTGGATTAGCTGTTATAAGTTAGCATCGCGAAATTGTTAAACGCCAGGGTTAGAATTTAACACCTTCAATTTAACAGACAAAACTTCTACCAAATTGGTCAGTCGCACTCAGGCAAGGCCTTCCACTTTTTTTTTTTTTTTTTTTATTTAAAAAAACCTTCAAGCTTTTTATTGTTTTCCGAAAAACATGTTTTTTTCTTTTAAAATAATACCCTAACATTTTATAAATATTTATTAAAAAAAATTCCTAAAATAATCGTATCGAAAAAAAAAAAAAAATACAAAGTTTTTGTCAACCAAAAATATAAAATAAAATTTTAATTCGAAAAAACCCACTATGTAAAATGTTTTATGAGATTAACCTAATCTTTTTTCGAAAGAATTTATTCATAAATTAATTATTCCGAAGTTTTTTCTATTTTTTATATGCTTTTATAAATTTTACGAAAGATGCAAAATAAATAAATAAATAAATAAAAGCCGGTACATTAGTTTTACTAATTTTTACGAAAAGGTTCTTGACATTCCATGATAATTGGACACATCAATCGTCGATGATTGCGATATACTTTGAATTTATCTTTGATTCCTCTTCACTTCCCAATCCAAATACAGAAGTAGGTCCACTTCAAAGTCAACAAAACAATTTGTCTACAACATGAATAGTGTTATAAATGGATGTGACACAACACCATATTCATCACTCTCTCGTATGCACATCTCAACTCCCACATATTTTCTATCCACGAAAACCAAAATATCGAACGCATGGTGGTGGCTCAGCCTTCTCGTTCTGGTTCCTCCGGTGGTGGTGGAGGGATGACCAATATTGCTAGCTTCGGTCTCCATGTCGTCACAGGGCGGTGGTTCATGGTGTTCGCCTGCCTTCTCATCATGTCAGTCGCCGGAGCTACTTACATATTTGCTATATACTCCGGCGACATCAAATCCTCCCTTGGGTATGATCAAAGCACCCTTAATCTCCTTAGCACTTTCAAAGACTTGGGTGGCAATGTTGGAATCATCTCCGGGTTAATTAACGAAATCTCACCACCGTGGGTGGTGCTCCTCCTTGGCGCCGGCATGAACTTCTGTGGGTACTTCATGATTTGGCTGGCAGTCACCGGAAAGATCGCAAAACCACCGGTTTGGCAAATGTGTTTGTTCATTTGCATAGGTGCAAACTCACAAACATTTGCTAATACAGGAGCTTTAGTCACTTGTGTACAAAACTTCCCAGAAAGTCGTGGGGTGGTTTTGGGACTTTTGAAGGGTTTTGTAGGGTTAAGTGGCGCGATTATCACTCAACTATATAATGGCTTTTATGGGCATGATCCAAGATCACTTATCTTGTTCATCGGATGGCTTCCAGCAGCTGTCTCCATAGTTTTTCTTCGAATTGTTAGAATCTTGAAGGTTGTTCAACAGTCAAATGAGCTAAAAACTTTCTATAATTTTTTATATATTTCATTAGGGTTAGCAGGGTTTCTTATGATTATAATCATAACTCATAACAAGCTACACTTTTCGGAGGCAGAGTATGCTGCCACAGCTTCCGTTGTTGTGGTTCTACTCTTTGCCCCTATTGGTATCGTGTTCAAGGAAGAATTCAAGCTTTGGAAAAAGAATCAGGAGGTGGTTCATCATCATTTTCCGGTGAAGGTAATAACCGAGAATCCAACCACAAGGAATGACCTTGTCACGCCACCGCCACCACCGCCGGAGAAAGAAGTTTCTTGCTGGAAAACCGTTTTTGCTCCACCGGAAAGAGGAGATGATTTCACTATCTTACAAGCGGTTTTTAGTATCGACATGTTGATACTATTCACCACCACCACCTTCGGCGTTGGCGGCACTTTGACGGCGATTGACAACCTGGGTCAAATCGGGCGGTCTCTCGGGTACCCAAGTACGAGTATCACCACCTTCGTGTCTCTCGTGAGTATTTGGAATTATCTGGGTCGGGTCACATCCGGTTTTCTTTCGGAAATCCTTTTAGCAAGGTATAAATTTCCACGCCCATTAATGCTCACAATCGTCCTTTGTGTTTCTTGTGTGGGACATGTCATAATTGCCATGGGAGTACCAAATGGGCTCTACGTTTCATCGATCATAATGGGTTTTTGTTTTGGAGCTCAATGGCCATTGATTTTCGCAATCATATCTGAAATATTCGGGTTGAAATACTACTCTACTTTGTACAATTTGGGTGGTGGCGCAAGCCCCGTCGGAGCTTACATCCTTAATGTGGTGGTCGCCGGTGCACTTTATGACAAAGAGGCAGAAAGACAAATGAAAGCGAAGGGATTAGAACGAGAACATGGGAAAGATCTAACGTGTACAGGAGTTGACTGTTATAAATTGTCTTTCCTTGTTATAACTGGTGCGACAGTTTTTGCAGCTTTTATTTCGTTTATTTTAGTGATAAGAACAAGAAAATTCTACCGAAGTGATATCTACAAGAAGTTTCGGGAGGCAAGAGAGGCGGCAACCGCTCATACTGAGATGGTGGTGTCACCGGTAACCACCGTAGAACCACCGATGCCATCACAACCACCTCCACTGGAAAGAAAGAGAACGGAAGAAGACGTAAGTTGAGATATATATAGCGTGTTGTTATACTGTAAGAGGAAAAGATTAAGAATGAGACGCAATGTATTGTAATATATAAACCACGTTGAATTCCAATACAGTAGGAATCTATTTACGAAGTGATATTTTTATGCTTGTATCATTTCTATTAAAGCCAAGTATTGTGGAATATTATGTCCTAAGGAGAATTATTTTTTTTTTTTTTTTTTTTTTTTTTTTGCAAAATAATTAATAACCAAGTTTTCATAAACATTCATTCATTAGAAATAATTTAATTTCATCAGTATTATGGTTTCTTTAATAAATCTAAATCAAGTTAGTTTATACCGTATACGGAAGGAACAAACAAAACCTAACCAATAGATATACCAATTTGTGAGAAGAGAAATCCATCGATTTTGAGGTTTGGAATGAATTGGACAACATAGTTAATGCTGGAAAACAAAAGATCAATAATTGATATGCCAAATGTTTGTTGTATTATTATCGATAGTAAATGAGACAAAGAAAGTTTGATTTCGACAATAATCTATCTTTATTCTATTATCATTATTATTATTTGTTTTTTGTTTGTTTGTACCCGAGACATAATTTTATTAAAACCCACAAGTGATACATAGTTAATGCTAGATAACATATGACGTGTTTGATACAGAGTTTTTGGAAGCATTTGAGAGTTTTTAGTTTTTAACTTTTGACAAAACGTTTCAGTTTAAACAAAAAGTTTTGTTTGACAATATGAGCGTTAAACATTTAGTTTAAACAAAACGCTCTAATTCTAAAGGCTGCTTCATGTAGTATTTAGCAAAACGCTACTGAGTTTTTGAAATTAATCTTTATAATTACCCTTAAAATATATTTATATATTTATTTATTTTCAATCAATTGTTCTTTTATTAATTTTATATATTTCAAAAACTTTCAGCTATTTTTGTCAAACATTCATATAATAAATAAAAGCTACAACTTCCTGCTACCCGCTACACGTTACCAGCTAACAACTACTTTTGTCAAACACACCCATTGTCTATCTTTCTCTCAACGAAATAAATACCATTGGGTATAACATTTTTGTAGGAAGGATAAAATCCTTTTAAATCATGTACTTTCCCTCTTTATAAAAGGAAACTGACCTATATATAACATTTTTTCCTGGTATACACCAATTTATGCTTTTAAATCATTATACAAAGAAAAACAAGATTCACTTACACAAATGGTCCTTGTGGTTTCGGGTATTCTGTGTGTTTGGTCTCTAATTCTTTTTCTTAATTCGGACTGTGTCTAATATGTAATTTTGTTGCGTGTTTGGTCCATAGCAGACGTATTGCCCTTAATGGTATACTTTTATTTTTTAGTTCTTTCTTTATTATTTTAATTATTATTAAATAAAGTAAACTATTAATATATTTTTTGAAAAAGAACCTGCTCCACCTTAAATCCTTTTCTGGTTCCTCTTTTAGTGCCGACATCACATCTAGTGATCATCTCGAAACACAATTTCAGTTCTTCGGCCAAAATCGAATATGCTACTCAGATTTGAAACCAAAATCGAACCAACAACTCAAACCCAAACCTAAATTCAAAATCAAACATGCATTTCAAGCTCAAATCCATAACTAAAATCCCAGTTGTGACCACCATCATGCACCCTTCTGAAATATTTAGGCGCCTAATATGAATTGTTGGTTCTCCAAGTTTCTTCCTTAAGATCAAACAAAATTAAAACTAAAATGAAACCTAAAACAATCCTACTAAAATCAAATCCACGTAGGTCGTGTAGATACAGTGGTCTAAAGATGATTGCATATCCAATGAAGAGTCGTTGAAATTTTCAAAGACTGAAAAGGATTTCAGCCAAACTCGGTAAAATGAGAACCTACAAATTGAATGTCCGACAAAAGAAATTGGATCTGAAAAGAGGCACTGGCATGGGTGGTGACATTTATGGCTGGAGCAGCAAATGCAGGTGGCGTCGATTTGTACTATTTGATTGTGCGCTCGTCGATTTTATGGTGGTGGAACCCTAACACCACCAACACTGGTCCAGAGGTCGATGATGGTCCAAGCAACAGTGCTAGATCGCTAATACGACCTCCGATGTAACGATTAAGCAGTGGTGTGGTGCGCTATTCAGCGGTCTCCGACGGCAGAGACGTACAGTGTTCGGTATCACCCCTTCTTTCTCGATCAAGGTTCAAGAAGGCAATGGTGTTAACAGAGGAGTGGTCATTATGCTTGTCGGTGAGAGAATATGAGGTGGTTATGAGCTTTCCTAGCGAAGATAGGGGAGGAAGGAGAAAGGAATGTGTAACATGGGTAGCAGATGGTCAATGATGATGATTAAGAGACATGGGAAGGGTGAAAGTAATGGTGGGACCGATAAAATCTTTTTACTTTATTTATAAATAATTAAAATAATAAAAAAAATTAAAAAAAACTATAACATTAAGCGCAATACAATCTTTTTAGGCCCGGTAGGCACCAAACGTGCAACAAAATGACGTCTTACAGACTGTCCGAGTTAACAAAAAAAATTAGGGACCAAGCGTGAAGATTACCCCAAACCATAGGGACGATTCGTGTATGTAGCACCAGAGTCGCTAGGTATATGTTATTATTTCATTCTATGTTTAATTCAACTAAAAGGTGTTGGAGGGTTGCAAGTATGCTAGGCGTACACTAGGTACACACATCGTACTCCTTGTACGTGCATCATTGGGGGATCCCCAATGTACGATAGGTGGAAATATGTGTATGTTGGACATAATCAAGCAAGGGGAAAACCTTAACTTTTAGGGTTTGGACCCTATTTAAAGACCTTAAGTCCCTCAAGTCCTTTTCCCTCTCAGTCGCCACTGCCCTTTTAGTGCAAATCTGCTACCCTAACCTCCTTATGTTCATTTTGAGTTTGCCTTGAGTGTTTGTAGTGTCCTTTGGTGGTTTTGAATGAAAATGAAGTTTGGTAGGAAGCAAAAAAGAAGAAGGACTTTGTAGATCCAGAGCTTTTGCACCATTTCCATCCTAATGAAGGCATAAAGTTTGAACCTTGATAATTACAAGCTTAGATCTAGGTTTAGGGTAGAATGTGGCATCTTTTGGTCCCATAGTGAAACACTCCAAAAATACGGTCCAAAATTTTCGTTTTTAAAACATTAATAAAACCATAATTTATAAATTGGTATAAATAAAATCATAAACCATGTGTCTCCAAACATCACATCAAATGTTGTATCAAATAATATGAAAAAATATCAGAGTCTAAAACGCCCCAGGCTGAACTATGGCGTGTGCGCTGCAATCATCCTGAGCCCTTCCCTTTACTAGTGGAAGTACCTGAAAACAAAACTGTAAACCGTCAGCACGAAGCTTTGTGAGTCCCTCCAAGCTACCACATACTATACACATAATCAAATATTGGGCCCAACCCACTGCATCGGGCCCCACCCAGCATCGGGTCCTGCCCGACATCAAACCGTGGTTAGGCATAACTTGGGCTTAGCCCGTGCATCGAGCCCCGCCCAACATCAGACCGAAGTCTGGTATACATATCATGTCAACAATCATAACATAAATGATATTGCTATATTTATACATATTTTTAGGCAATATTTATTTATATTTTTATTAATATTTTGGTTATTCGCATAGAATTATGGTACTTATAGCGATAAATTTTTGTTTGCAGCCAAAGTGAAGCATTTTCGAAGAAAGGGACCAAAATGGACAAAGCATGAAACTATGAAGGCTTAAAAGAAGAAAGATAGGAATCCAACAATAATTCGCACTCACGACGTGAGAGTTGAAGGCTCACGACGTGAGTGAAGTAATCTAGAATATATGCATCCGGATGGAAGAGTCCTTATATAGCACAGATAGATACGTGCTCATGACGTGCGACGTTATTTCTTATGACGTGAGGCTGGAAAAATTAGAAATTATAAATACTCTTGGCCATTACAATTGGGAGGACTTTTTGGCTGATATAAGGCAAACCCAGAGATGATTTTGAGAGGAGAAAAAGTTCTACAAAGATTTTTATCACCTAAGGAGAGAAAAGTACATCATTAGTTTATTTATTTGATACATTCAGTATGACTTCTATTATGATTTATTGTAGTTTATCTGTGGCTATAAGCAACTGAATCTAGCTACTCTTGTTTAGCTAGATGAAGTTTCTAACTTATGATTTAGCTTATTGATAATGGATTTATTTAGTTGGTAACTTGCTTGTGTTTCATTTGTTACTACCTAGCATGTTAATATTTGTTTCTTTACATGCTTGAATTCATGTTCTGTGTAGCTTAGTGATTTTTAAAATTACATGAACTTGAAATCTAGTGATTTAGTGAACATTAAATTGCTAGAGCTAGGATTGATGAAAATCTTAGATAGTAATTGAAGTAAATAAATTTATTTGTGCTAGAGAACATAAATTTTGACCATAATTATGTTTGCCTAATTTTACATAGCAAATTCATAATCTACAACTTATTATGTGTTCGATTGTGTGTGACCATACATAGTTTTACATGAATTAGTTTAATATTGGTAAATTTAGACTTAAATTACTAATACAATAATAACCAACTTGATAATCCATAATTATTAGCTAACCATAAAGAAGAAGCGGATTCGAACCAAACAAGAGTGTTTTTAGTAATTGATTGAATTTCGAGACTTAAGTTCATCTGGTCTTGTAAAATCAAATAAAAATCCCAACTTTGTTGATAATTTAGGTTTATCTAATAGTAGATAGGTTAACTAATCAATATCATTCACTGAGATCGACACCCGGCTTACCCGACTATTCTATAATTTTGACTAGGTACACTACCTAGGTGCAATTAGATAGTTAAGGTAGTTAGGTTACAAGTATTCAAATTAGGTGTAGCTATTTGTACGCATCAAGTTTTTTGCATCGTTGCCAGGGACCGGCTTATTTGATAGTTTATTTATTTGCTCTAGATAAATCGATCCTTTTTGTGGGGTAAAACCTACAAAAAGTTACTATTTACAGCTTAGTTTTTACAGTACTAACCTCACGGCACGAGCCGTAAGCTCAGGACGTGAGTTCAGTAGTTTCTCGTTTTTTTTTTGTTTTTCTTTTCTGTTTGCTTTTTTGCGACAACATGAGGTGGTAACCTTTACCACATCGTGGTGACCAATCAGTAGGAAGTTTTTATTTACCTTTTGTTCAATTTTACGTTTTTATTTTGTTCGTTTTGCAGGAGTTCATGACAAAAGGTTCCAACATACCTTTGGTGCCACTACTTGAAGATCCAGAGTCGGCCCCTAACAAAAAGAAGGATAAGAACGTGAAAGACGATCAAACACCAAAGAAGACATCTTTACAAGAATTCAAGTCAATATTCTCAAAGAAGTCGGGGAAGAAAACGGAAGAGTCGAGTTCATCTTCAAAAAACAAGAGCATGGTTGAAAACAATGATCAAATACCTTTCCTAACCGAATCCGAGTACGACTACAAGATCGAGTTTGGACTTTATACGAGTGACCCTAAGAACAAGCCAAGAAACGAGATGGCAAACATTAAAGAAATGTCAATGGGAGCTTATAAGAAGCGAATTCGAGATGATGTTGGTCCAGGTTTAGTACAACCAACGATACCTGCCACTGCCACATTCGAGCTGAAGGGACACATCCTGACTGCACTTAAGGATATCCCATCTAGATGAGGTTAACGACTGTGACAACTATCAATTCAGGTCATTCTCGGACTCATGCATCTTTATAAAAACCATTCATGCACAACATGCCATCGCCTAGTAGTATAAATTAGGTCAAAAATCTTGCATAAACTAGGATCCAACTAAGATCTATGACTAATAGACTTGACTCTTACGATTCTAGTAAGTTGCTTAACTACAATAGGAAATGCCAATACCATAATTAGAATGAAACTTCAAACTTTGTTACAATTGAAAAAGGGTATGAAACCCTAAAAATAAATTAAAATATTCTCATTACATTTCAATATGATGGTGAATATCAAACAATGTCCCAAAAACCCTAAAGAGCCAAAAATTCAAATTTATAAACATTAAAGCTTAAAAACTTTATAAAAGTTTGGGTTGTTACATGATATTTTTTGGTGGCTTATATCATTAGCTTATTTGAAGATCATTGTGACTTGGAGGGGGAGCTCTTCAAAGACAAGAAGTGATTCAGTTTCTTTGTTATGAAATGGGTTTTTATGGCGGGTTTGGTTTTCATGAAGATTCTTTGGGATTACATTCGAAAATGAAGTTTAAAGACATTACTTCAGTGCTTGATTTATATATCCTAGAGCCCGTGATTGAAGACTATTAAAGAATCAAGATTCGTGGATTGCTTCATATATTCCTCGTTGCAGATCTTTTTATTTGCTAGATGCTTGTTTTGGAAGTTAAAGCATTGTCATCCATTCCATACTTTGAGGGGGAGATTGTAGGTTTCAAAGCACTCCATGGATGATGGCAATGGGCCCCTTTGATGAATTCTAGGTTAAAAGCCCAAGACTTGTCTTTTTCCTATAAATAGTCATGTATTATTCACAATTAGGGTTAAGAGTGAGGCAAAATGTAGCCGCCACGTTGTGAGGTTTCTTGTAGAGTTAGATTCTTATTTTCTTAAGTGTAATTTGTCCCTCACAATTCAATAAATCGATTGATCATTCGACATAATCTTCATATTTGTGTTTGTTCTTATTTTCCGCATCTTGTTCATCAAATCTTAATTAGGGTTTTAATCCCAACAAGTGGTATCAGAGCGGGTCTTTGAAGATCTATTGATTTTTGAAGTGTCGGTTCTTGATTTGGTGATTTTCTCCACATATATCGAAGATTATTGGTGTTTTGGCGGTATGGAATCAAAATTCTGTTCAAGTTACTGTGCATGGAGATTTATGTTGTTCATCTATTGTTCATCTGATATTTTTTTAAATCTGATTGATTTTTATGTTCGTTTGGGATTAAATTATTTGCTTAATCCCAAATCAATTAATTCCTTTGTTTAAGCCTTTGAATCCGATCGTATTTAGTTTTGCTTTGGCCCAAATGTTCAGTCCATCACTGTTCCTAAATCGAGTATCTGGTGATAATCCACATCCAGTTTTTCTTTGTCCCTAATATTATACTCGAGTTCGTGTGTGCATCATCTGCTTTATGTATCGATTGCTATTACTCAGTTCATCCGTTTAATATCTTCTGGTCTATCAAAGATTAACAATCGGTGCTTGTATCATTGTTATTTCTCATGAATCGATTTTTGGGTTGTTCTAATCCAAGATAACATTTTTATCGGTTTTCTCATTCCTATTCTTACAGTCATTTTGATTTTACAATCTGTATTGATCTTTGAAAATTACTGATGAATTGTAAAATAAATCGATATTTGGAAAATCGATTGGGTTTTTGTTGAATGCAATCTTTGAAGTTTTATGATGAATAAATGCCGATCGGTTGAACTAGATTGTATCTTGATTTGGATAGTCAAACCAGAAAAAAAAAGTCAAAATCAAAACCATTTGAAATCTGGATGATGGAATCGATATGGATGTGTTCGATTCTTGAACAATATTCGGAATTTATGTCGAGTTAGAATCTGTGAAATCGGTATCGGTATTTCTTTTGGATGGGTTCAGAACTAGAACATAATTCAGTAGTGTTATGTGGACTGTTAGGAATCGGAACTCAGTTTTCTGATCGGAATTGGTTTTGTATATGGAACCTTATTGTCAAGCGAGTCTCGCGATCGGAACTTAAATCAATTGGACCATCTGTTCAGAACTAGCTTGATTCGGAATTGTGAAGTGAAATGGCTTGATTCAGAATCAGAGTTGTTGTTGACTCGCAATTGGAAGTGTGATTGGGTTCATGTGTTGCACTTGGAACGAAAGGGCTTGAAGCGAATGTAGAGTGAGAATAATAAGCGAACCTGTTAGTGGATTCGCCTTGGGGTAAATGCTGATGATCTTGGACCGAACTTGGAACAACAAACTTGGGTTCGCTTGTTAATGGTTGGAGCGAACGGAGGATGAACCGAAAGCGAACTTGTGCTCGGACCGAACATGGTTTCGGTTCAATGAACCTGGAGCGAACCTAGGTTCGGTTGCTTGTGCTTAAAACAAAAGTGACTCAGATTCGCGTTTTTATGCTTGGAAATGATGGAATTGAATGGAATCATATTTGTGGTTTGGCTTGAAATCATGTTCCAATCGTTGTGTTCATTCATCTGAATGTAAATGGGGAAGATGACTTAATGTTTCATTCTTGGTCCCTACCACTTCAAGAATATGATGATCTGGTCCCTATACTTTTCATGCATTGGCAGTTTTGGACTATTTCCACATTTCGTTACATATAAAGGGGTATATTGATGTTGTATTACCATTCCAGCCCCTGAGTTTCTGGAAAGTGACAGTTTCGGCCCAATATTCAGAAAAGTTTACTACATTGAGGGCCGGTGAACAATTTTGGATTTTTCAACGCTAATATTTTTTCGTGAACAGCAAAATAATGATTCTGTCAAGTCTTGGCGGTTCGGAAAGTCATTTTTCGTGATAACGTCAAAATTTTCACGACTTTTTCGGATTTTATACTTCGTTGTGTATATCATTTTGTCGCGGGGGAGCTTAGTAAATTTTTATCCATTCAAGATCATTCTCATGACCATTTGAAGGCTTTATAATCATGTTCTTGATTATAAATCGGGGGAGAATTCGGTATGGCCATTCAAAATTGGATTTGTGACTTTCCAAATTTGAAGATTTTGATAAAGCTTGTGGTAGAATTATGAAGGTAGCTTTTACAGCGGAAGTTCTTCATCGAGCTCTGCTAAAGCTTTTATAGATAAGTATCCTTTACATCGGAAGTTCTTTATCGAGCTCTTCTAAGGACTTGTTATATCTCCGACTTCTTGTATTTTCTCGATCAAGTGGCGTTACGAATTTTAAAGTTTGGGTTGTTACATGATATTTTTTGGTGGCTTATATCATTAGCTTATTTGAAGATCATTGTGACTTGGAGGGGGAGCTCTTCAAAGACAAGAAGTGATTCAGTTTCTTTGTTATGAAATGGGTTTTTATGGCGGGTTTGGTTTTCATGAAGATTCTTTGGGATTACATTCGAAAATGAAGTTTAAAGACATTACTTCAGTGCTTGATTTATATATCCTAGAGCCCGTGATTGAAGACTATTAAAGAATCAAGATTCGTGGATTGCTTCATATATTCCTCGTTGCAGATCTTTTTATTTGCTAGATGCTTGTTTTGGAAGTTAAAGCATTGTCATCCATTCCATACTTTGAGGGGGAGATTGTAGGTTTCAAAGCACTCCATGGATGATGGCAATGGGCCCCTTTGATGAATTCTAGGTTAAAAGCCCAAGACTTGTCTTTTTCCTATAAATAGTCATGTATTATTCACAATTAGGGTTAAGAGTGAGGCAAAATGTAGCCGCCACGTTGTGAGGTTTCTTGTAGAGTTAGATTCTTATTTTCTTAAGTGTAATTTGTCCCTCACAATTCAATAAATCGATTGATCATTCGACATAATCTTCATATTTGTGTTTGTTCTTATTTTCCGCATCTTGTTCATCAAATCTTAATTAGGGTTTTAATCCCAACATTCCTAATATCAAAATTTTTTATTAAGCAAATTATGGATTATAACCAATGAAATAAAAATTTGATTTATCAAACATTAAGCATAATTTATTAGTTAAAAACAAGATTTTTAAATAAATCAAGAATTGCTTTAATAAACACTTTTATAAAAATTAGGTTTTTATAAAAATTAAGGAGGGAGTTTTATAAAGTTTGAATTTAGGAGAGAGGAGGCTTTATGGCACTCAAAAATCTGGCCACCCTCTCCCCATGCCTCCTCTCTTCCCCACACTTCAATCATTAAAACACAATCTCCTCTCTTCCATTTCTCTCTTCACTCTCTCTCACACTCCACCCTTCCAACACTCAAACCCTCTTTCTCTCTCTCTAACTCACGAAAATCATCAGCCAAGAACACCCCTCCACACTCAAATCTTCATCCTCCAAGACTAATCTTCAAGGTAGACACGAAAATGTTTCACTTTTCCTTACTTTTCATCTTGTTTTTAAAAGGTTTTTCTTGTATTTCTCTTCCTTCTACACCATTCTTTATTAACATTCATGAACATGTTCATGAATTTAGAGTTTGATGATGATGGTGGAATCCAAGGACCAAAACCTATGTCAAACACTAAAGTTCGGATTGTTACAAGTTTTGAAGGTTCCAAGACCTTATGCTTTCAAGTATTTCTTTTAAAAACATCACTATGACAAACATATGTCCATGCATGGTCCTCAAACCGTGATGCATGTGATGAACACCAAGCTAATGAGCTTGATGATCAAAGTACATTGTTAATAGTGCATGTAAACGATTTTGTCTATAAAAATATCTAAAAGTTATTTTCTGTTCAAACCAAAATTTTTCCAGATTCCCATTAAGGTAGTATGAAGATCTGGAAAATTTCAAGAGTTTATATCATTTCTTTGATTTATTAAAATTGTTACAAGAAAACAAGGGAATAAATCACATAAAATACTTCCAGAGGTCTATAAATCCGAAATAAATTTGTGGATGACCCCTATGGTTAATAATGACCCGTCATTAAATTCCATCAATTTTTGTTGCTGTTTAATATGATTTTCGATTATATTTTTGTTTGGGTATAATAAATCACAAAACCACTTTAGAGAGTGTGAAAATTTTATCTAACAATTTTCGCAAATCTTACCTGTGGTGGTAGACTCAGAAAAATAATCTCGGAATTTTTCATCATGCCTTCCTATTTTTCCCAATTTTTGGTAATTATAATGGCCTAAAAATAGGAAAAATAGTTCTGTTTATCCAAAATTCTTGAAATTTTGCCAGAACATCATGCTGTACAGTAGGATGTTACATAAAAAGTTTGATGATTTTCTCTACTGTAAACTATTTTTCTCCTATTTTCTAAGGTTAAATACACTTAAATACACTTAAATACACTTAAATACTCAAAACCGGATTATACAATATGAAAACCACTTTTGGTAATTTTCCCAGATTACTTACACTGTAAATGATGTTACAAAATTTTTTGGTAATTTATTGTAACTGTTTGTTATTTATTCTTCAATTAATGATTATTTAAGGGGATAAAACAAGGAAAAATAGAAATACCCACTGAAAAATATCTTTTATATTTTTCCAAGGCTATTGATGTATAATAACAGTTAAATAAAAAGTTTGAGTAATTTTGGAAACTGTTTTCTATTTATTCCAATTTTTATTGGAATAAATGCTCAAAAATCATAAAATATAATTAAACAGCTTGGAAATCCATTTTTATATTTTTCTCAACTTAGTAATGTGTAATAACAGTAAAATAAAAAGTTTGAGAATTTTTATCCTTTGAATGCTATTTTTCGTGAATTTATGTTGTTATAAAGGCTTAAAAAATTGGAAAATAGTTAACCATATCAAAAATTCAAGGAAAATTTTCTGGAAAACCTCTATTGTATTTAGAATAAAAAATACAAGGTTTGACAATTTTTGGAAACTATTTGATAATATTTTACATTTTTAGGAATTTAAAACACATTTAAATGTGTTGAAACACCCTTAAATTTATATTACTAAATCTGGAAAATTAATATCCCAAAGTTGTATTAATCGCATAACTTGTAGAATTTCATCATTTTAGAAAAAGTGTAACCAATTAATATAAAATCCAATATTAGAACACAAATTGGCATTTCACTATATGTAGATTTTAGTATATTAGCATTAGATTTCGACATGGAAACTCATTAGTGTGTGTTTGATGTCGTAGGATCCTGGTATTAAGACGTTGGTGTATTTCGAGGCACCACTTGTATCTACTCGAAACATTGTGAGTATTCACGCACTCCCCTACTTTCAATTTTTATGTTTTGGGGTGGAAAAGCATGTCCATAAAAACTATTATTTGCATGTTGTATTTAAATTGATTTGTATCAAACATGATTGCTATTGTATTGCTATGTCTCTCTATGTATGTCTATGCAACACGGAACATGAGAACTTATCGTACTAAGGCCCTTCCCTTATCTCTAACCATTAATTCTTTGAGCCAATGGTCATTATGGATAGCGCTATTAGGAATTGACAACTCACTCGCCCTATTGCTGGAGTGCATGATACTATATTCATCTATGGAACGATAAGCATAGATCTTGATAGGGCTTCAATCATAGGTTTGGTTGAGACTCATTGTTTGCTCATACACATACAAACTCGTTTCTCGTTATAGCAATAAACTTGTATCAATTATAGCAATCAACTTCGTTTCTCATTAAAGCAATGTACTTGTATTTACGAAAAGCCTTATTTCAAGCTCGATTTTATAAACTTGTGAACTCACCAACTATTTTCATAGTTGATGCTCGTTTTACATGCTTTTTCAGGAAATAATTAGTAAGTGGATATAAAGATTCATCATCATAGAGCATGCTGCATCGTGTTGAAGTTATATTTTGAACAATGTTATTTTGGAAAAACTTGTACTTGTTTCTTTTAAGCTATGGGTTGTAAACTTTTGAATATTGCTATGGTGATGTATCTTTATCTTTTGCAATGAAACCGTTATCGCTGTCATATCTTGCGTTTCCGCTTTAGCGGGGTGTGAAAACGACATTGTTGACTACTTCAATGTCCCGAATGTTAACAGAGACACCATCTTACTAAGGATGCTACCAGTCACTTTGAAGGGAGCTGCAAAAGACTAGTTGAAAGCACTTCCTATTGTTACAATCACTACTTGGGCTCAAGTTGTAATATCCCAAAATTCAAGGCCCAATTTTTTTTTTTTTAATTAAGTATTGCGTAAAACCGATCAATATAAAAACTTTCATAATAATATCTCATTTCAAAACCAAAGTGTCAATAATCAAAACAGAGTATTATAAAACCATATCAAAGTGAAATCCCAAAGATCTTGTGTGCGGAAAACATAGTGTGATGTGCTGCAACCAAGCCAAGTCCTCTCCTTTGTAACAAAGTACCTGAAACACATAACACATAACACGATAAGCATGCATGCTTAGTGAGTTCCCCCAAAATACCACGCACATATAATTAGCCACTCGAGGCTAAAACTTAATGAGACCTTCCGGTCAATGTGTCTCAGTAGGACCTTCCGGTCCCACAACTTCGGTAGACCTTTCGGTCATACTTTGATGACCTTTCGGTCCAATACTCTGATGACCTTTCGGTCCATACTCTGATGACCTTCCGGTCCATACTCTGATGACCTTCCGGTCCAAACCCTACAAGCTCATAGCATACAGATATCACATAGATAAGAACATATATAACATTAAAAAAATGCATAATACCATGTAGACAAATGCATAATATCACATAGACAAAATGCATAATATCACATAAACAAATTGCATAATATCACATAACTCATGTAAGCACATAAGACCTTCCGATCCTGACTCTGTAGACCTTCCGGTCGTACTCTGTTGACCTTCCGACCCAACTTTGTTGACCTTCTGGTCCAAACCCTATCGACCTTCCGGTCCGAACCAGGCAAGCTCATATCATGGCATATCACATAAATCATATATCATATCACGTATAAGCATACCAAGATAATTATCACAAATACACTTATCTACCAGTCACTCCTGTCGGTGGGCTGACATTGTGGCCTTAGACCGACCCCTACTGGAAGGTAACTCACCTCACACCGTTGACTAAACCCCATATGCTGGATGATAGATTCCCGAACTGTCAACACCAAAATAAGAGCTAATTAATAATTGGGTTCCACTACATAACCATAAGTTCGTACTTTGGGTAATTACTACATTACCCCTTGCTTGGCTTTATTTAAGCCCAAGGCCCAAACCATAAGCCCAAAGTGAAACTAGGAATCAAGGCCCAACATATGGCTTAATTTTCCAAATTGGGCCCAACCTTTAAAAGGTCTTACCCTAAGGCCCAACCATTAATTCTAGTCCAAAAAATTGGCATTTCAATGGCCCAATGTCTCATAATCATCTATGCCCAACTATGGCCTAACTTTTCAAATTGGGCCCGACCCCTCATATGGGTCTTACCCAAAGGACCATTAATTAATCTAGTCCATTTGCTTGCTCTTGGATGACTCATTTAATAGCCCAATCATCAAAGCCTAATAAAAAGGCCCAACTCAAGGCCCAAGTGAAATTAGGGTTTGTCATTAAATAATGATTAGGGTTAGGTGTCCTACTTAACCCATTAAGGACTTAATCCACTGAGGACTTAATCCATTAAGTCTAATATTGCTTAGATTAGTTTTTGCCAATGGTTGTTATTTAATATCTCTAGTTATTAAATAATTTCCGTGTGTCCCGATTAATTCCCCAAATTAAGATTTTATTGGCATTATGGTTTTTCCAACCCAAATACTAGCCTATTTATCAATTTGTCGGGCTTTATGTCAATTAGGGCTTTATTGGGCCTATTAGGCCCACTAGAATATCATTAAGCCCATTAGGGTTTTACTGGGTCAATCATGGTCAATTAAACTTTATTGGGCCCATTAGGGCTTACAAGGCCTAATAGGGTTTCAAGCACCCCAAACGAATCGATCACAACGAGGAAAAACACACCGACACCCGACACAACGGCTGGTGGTGGCAGGAGGCGGTAGCTACCACCTCACAGTGGTGGTTAGTGTTTCTTTTCATTATTCTAATCACCGTTTACAAAGTTACAATGAAAAATACCAAATTCACACACTCACACACGCACTAAAGTACACATACACGGCGACACATGGTGGCAGCCACCACCTCACGGTGGTGGTGGTGGCCATTCTTGGTTTTCCGGCCAAATAACACCATGCCTAACAGCGGTGGTTGGCTTCGAAAGAATAGGGAGGCAACATCTACAACGGTTTTGCGATGGTAGCCACCACCTTCCGGTGGTGGTGGTGGTTTTTGGTGGTTCCCAGTCAAACAGCCACACCACACAAATCTGAAACAACAGCGCCCTTAAACCCACGTGAGACATGAACTCGGCTTCCTCTTGGGTGGAAAACGGTGACTAGAGCAGCAACGCGTTGCAAAGGTGGTGGTGGTAGACCTGCGACTCTGTAACAGAAGAAGAACAGGGAAGGAAAGGGCGTCACGACTCCTACTGGTGAACGGAAATAGCAACAACTCACGTCCCCCGAATTGCTCATGGCCCCAACGACCAAGGAGCAGTCTTCGTCAGCGAAGGAAGGAATGCATCTGCGGCGTTTTTTGGTGGTTCTTGGTGGTGTATCAGCAACGGTGCTGGACGCTCCAGTACTTCTCAACTTCTCTACTCGTCGGAAATGACGTCAACGACAACAGCAAGGTGGTGTGTCGGCGGTTGGACCCAACGATGCCAATAACGGCGAAAGAGGTGGTGGAGGTGGCTGCCGACAATGAGGAAGGGGGTATGGTGGCTGCATATATGGTCCCTAGGGTTAGGGTTACGGGAACCTTAAATACCCGCTTCATAAGAAAGTTTGCCACAATAGCAACTATAGTCCCTCCCCATAATATTCTTTCAAACAAAGCCCATAATTTAACTTTTCAACCCTGCCCTCTGAAATTCTTTTCAAATCAAACCCAAAACTTACCCTTTAGCCCCTAACACCATAAAATCCTTTCATATTAAGTCTATAATTTACCCTTCATCCCTCAACTTCTAATTTTATGACAATTAGCCCCTCGATGCCTTCCTTTGATATATAATTATTCATTTTAGGGCTATTATTGATTCATTAATTTGTTTATTTATTTAATAAATATACAGGGTGTTACATAAATACGTGAGCAATTTCTAGATTAGTTTTTCCCACCATCCAATATAGCTAAACTCAAGAAGGCAATAGCCAACTTTCAGCAATAACTGGGGAAGTCCTTATACGAAGCTTGGGAGCGTTACAAGGGGGTTGTTAGGGAATTTCCCTCAACATGATCTAAATGTTCAACAAGATGTGTCTATTTTCTATGATGGGGTCAATGTAATGACAACACAAATCCTTGATTCTCAAGGGCCGTTGACAAAGAAAAATCCAAGGAAGGTCAAAGAGTTAGTTGAAGAATTCACAAGACACTCTCGTGAGTACCACAACCCAAGACAAGATGGAGCAAAAGGCAGTGGGGGTGCTTGTCACACCCCAAAACCGAGAATGGCGGAAACGTTCTAGGGTAGAGGACGGTATTTATGTATCACAACAATGTAAAGTAGTAAACAAGCAACAACATCATCCATTTGAATTAATAGTATAAATTTAATTACAAGTGTGTTCTTTCATAGTATAAAACAAAATAATGAATACTCAAAATAAAAGACTAGTCTTGACTGCTCTGTCTTCTTTAAACCTTTCATCGGTACCTGTCTTGTTTGTAACCTGAGAATACAAGGTATTTTGAAAGCGAGTGTCAGCAATAAAGCTGGTGAATTCATAAGTATTTTAATGTTATTGCTTGGAAAAGTTGTTATGAAAGACTGGTGAATGTTTGATGAAACATTTAGTATAAGTATGAAGACCCTAGAAAATCCCATATTTCCTACTAGTATTAAAAGTAGTCTTCTACCAAGACCTGACCGTTTTGAAAGTAGTCTTCTACCAATACCTGATTGGTTTGAAAGTACGCATCACTGTAAATGTGATGTTTTTTTCCCTGTTTAACTATTATTATAAAACTATAAAAGTAATAATATAATAACTTATGTTGTATCCTTTGGTACTAAGATATTCCGGTATGATCTACCTCGTCAGTTAGGTGAACGTAACACCAAATAAAGGTAACAATATAATTATATAGGTATTAGTCTACCCCGTCATTATGTGAATGTATCACAAAATAAAGGTAATGAGCTAATAACTTAAGTATTATCCTTTGGTACTAGAATAAACACGGCGTGGAAACTCACCATAAATGGATCAACCGTAGACATTCGTAGATGTGCATTTACCTTTGTTGCTAACAATCGGGTGTAGGAATAGTTAGTGCCTTAAGTATACCTATAATAGTATCAACCGTAGACATTCGTAGATGTGCATTTACCTCTGTAGCTAACAGAGGGATTAGGAGTGGTTAACCCCTTATAGTATCCTTTGGTACTAGGATAGACAGATCTAATCTAATAAAATCTACACTAATAATATGTAATAGTATCTTATCATATAGTATCTATGTAAAAGTATTTATGTAAAGGTATTCATGTAAACGTACTCATATAAGGGTATCTATGTAAATGTACTCATGTATCATGTAATGTACTCATGTATCATGTAATGTACTAGTATAGACTCATGAATGAACTGACTCTTGTGTGATTTCCCTATACTTGGAATAGTAAGTGGTATCTCCTAACTATACCTATAATAGTTACTAACATGTACGTGTATAACCCGAATTATGCCTTTGCTACCCAAAGGTACTAAACTGACTGAGGAAAACTTTTATGTCTCTATATGTATACATGATATATAACTGATAGTTAAATGACCTTCGGACGGATACCCAATACCCTACCAAACTGCATCCCAACGAGGAAAAGGAAATAAAGAGGGTTAGCCTTCCTAAGTCTTTTAAACATTATTTATATAACTATAGCTATAAATGCCTGCAATTGACAATATAAAAGCATATAAGGTGTTTTATAAAACCTCCGAAAAAGATTAATACTTAAGAAAAGATCGAGTTGATGTCTATTTATAAAACGGTTTGGAAGTATTTGTTTGACAAAAACAGTTTAAGTATAAAGGAACCTTTGTTTGAAGCACAACTATAACAGATTCAAAAAGGAAATATACAGTTTAAAAGACACTTTCTAAAAGTGTTTTAACATGTAAAAATGTCTGAGAAATCTATTTAAAGTACTCTATTTGGTGAAACGGCTAAAAGTGTAGTAAGTCCAATTGTATGTTAGTTGTAAATTACATGTGACTGATTTCATAACCAAAAAGTATAACAAAGATCTATGTGTTTTACATGGGGATAACTGTGTGTTTACTTGTATTATCCCCCTTAAAAGTGTATAAAAAGCATTTATAAAGCATTTGAAAGTGTAGATTAAAGGGGTATGAACTCATTTGATTGAAGTGGTTGATTTGAAGTAGTTGAGAGGAGAATCGAGCAGAACTTCGATAGGAAGAGTTGAAAACGCAGGAAAATCTCAGGATACTCGGGAATCTCGGGAATCTCGGGAACACAAAACCTTCCTTCAGGACTTGAAGGTGAAAACCGGGGCTTTGGGAGGGTCTCGGGGGCTTAAACCCAGAGTTTCGGCGCGAGAAAGAAGGGAACTCAGCAATGAAACCCGGAGCCCTTAAAATTTATTTATAGGGGTATTTCTGTTGTGCCACGTCCTGGCTAAGGTTGGCCACGTCGTGGGGAGTCAACCTTATCCTCTTCCATTGATTGGATGCCCTCAGTCACTTGCCGGGTTGCGGCATACTGTGCCACATCATGGAAAACCTGACAGCCTCAGATTTCGGGCTTCGAACTTGTAAAATTTCGTAACTTTCGCATACGAGCTCCATTTTCGACGTTCTTTATATGAACGTGTAGCTGAAAATACTCTATACAATTCTCGTTTAGAATTCATCGGCAAATTTTGAATTTATTTTTAACGGGCCGGGACACGAAAATTCCGTTAAAAATCCATAACTTCTTCATCCGATGTCTGTTTTCGTCATACTTTTCATCGTTGCACTACTATTGTTGAGACCTTCTATTCTCATTTAGGTTGTTTTGGCCAAAAGACTCTCGATCTCTATTTCGAGTTTTTAGCTGTTATCCGGATCTTGGAAAAATCATAACTTCTTCATACGAAGTCAGATTTGGACGTTCTTTTTATGTACGCTCGCGGTTTGATGTTATCTACAACTTTCATTTAGATATTTAAGGCTAAAAACTATTGTATTGAAACTTTGCGTTTTTAGTTTAATCGGTGTTGCCGGTTTTGTCAGGAATTTTAAAATGGTTATAACTTCTTCGTTATAACTCGGATTTTTGTGTTCTTTATATATATGAAAACCTTGTTACGATTCCTACTACTTGATTTAACCCAAATAAGATTTTAGGAAAGTTATATTTTGACCTAAATTTAACTGGTTTTATGTTACATTCTCTCTAAATATTGAGTTGTCACATCATCCCCCCGTTAGAAAGAATTTCATCCCGAAATTAGAGTTTAAGTAGAATTGATAATCATGCTACAGATAGAAGTTTTTTTTGCTCCTCGTGTTCTTAAGTGAACTCAGGTCCTCGCTTGGCATACCAACGAACCTTTCACTACCGGGATACGACTTTGCTTTTTTTTTCGTTTGACTTCACTGGTATGATAACTTCTCTTTGTCGAATGTGCGTTGAGTGTTTTTGTGGTCTGTGAGAGTATTACACCTTGTACCCTACAAGTAGTGTCTCCAGATCTTCAGAGCAATTACCATTGCTCCTGACTCATGATCATGTATTGTATAGTTAACTTCTTGCGTCTTAAGCTGTCTTAAGGTATAGGCAGTGGCCTTTCCTCTTGTATAAGAATGCAACCAAGCCCTTGGTTGGATGCATGGCCTTTCACCACGAAATATTTTATCCCCTTTGAGACGGATAATATCGGTGCGGTACACCAGGCTTACTTTAGCGTTTGGAATGCTCTTTCTTGTTTACAAACAAGTCTGGTGCTCCTCCAAGTGAGAAACTTGGCATAAAGAATCCTCTTCTGAGGAGTTCGTTAAGCTGTCTAGGAAGTTCCAGTATCTTAGTTCGAGCTAGACGATAAGGTGATTTGGCTACTGGGGTAGCCCTTGTAACTAAGTCGATTCTAAACTCGAATTGACGTTGTGGTGGTAATCTTGGTAGTTCTCCTGGAAAGGTGTTGGGAAACTCGTGTACTTTTGGGATGTTCTGAATGTCCTTCACTTCTCGGCACGTATCGGCGATGTGTGCAAGGAATGCATGTGTAACGACCCAAAATTCAAGACCAAAAATTTCTTTTAATAAAACATTACTTAAAGCAAAATCATCAATCCAAAACATAAACAGAGTATTATTTTCCAAGACACATGTTCGTTATTAGAGTAAAACATTCCCAGACTGTCTAATCAATGATGTGTGCCATGCGATCACCCCGAGCTCTTCCTTCTGCTACCGGAAGTACCTGAAACCAAAACTGAAAACTGTAAGCACGATGCTTAGTGAGTTCCCCACCCTACCACATACCATGCATAAACACATACTGCACATACTGGGCCACGCCCGCTATCTTGGGCCTCGCCCCCTGCCTCGGGCCTCACCTGCTACAACAGCCCCGCCGCTCAAGGCCATGCCTCGTTTCGAGCCCCGCTCGGATACAGATCTGTTTCACTTAGGCCTCACCTGTCACAGGGCCTCGCCCGCCAACAAATAATAAGACATAAACATATCTCAGGGCCTCGCCCGCCAGCAAATAATAACACATAAACATATCACAACACATAAGCTAAACTCATATGACTGATCCTGTCCTAAGGACTCGCCCTTGTCCTGCTACTGATGAGTCATGGAACCCCGTCCATACTCCTACTGGTAGTGAGATACAGGCCCAGCCCACTCTCACTCCTTCCCTAACTTGGGCCTCGCCCCTGTTCTGCTACTAATGACATGTGGAACCCCATCCACACTCTGCTATTGGTGAGCTACGGGACCTCGACCACACTCACCTCCCTACCAGGCACATACATGTATCACACAGACAACAAATATAATCTATCATATAAACAAATCCTTGGGCACCCGCCCACTATTAATGGACCTCGTCCTGAATATCATAATAGTATACTGTGCCTAGGGCTAACCCCCCGGACCTTCTACTCATAACTACTAGGCCGCATTGTGGCCTTAGACCCATTCACACAAAGGGAAACTCACCTGCACTGGCTGAACTTGCTGATGATCTCACTAGCTGCTGCCCGGCAACTCTCTAAACTCCTGCTCCCCTTGCTCCTCGAACTACCAATATCAAAGTAACACTGAGTCTAACTGACCCCCGAGAGACAACCAAGTCAACTCTATCCAAAGTCAAAGTCCTCATCAAGGTCAACCTCCCAAGTCAACCCTACTCGCCGATTCAACCTACTGACTCGCCGAGTTCATATATTCAGAGTCCTTCCTTTCGCGTCTCGACTCGCCGAGTCAGTCCATGACTCACCGAGTCCACCGATTTCTGAGTCCTGACCTATACAACTCACCGAGTCTCCACTCGACTCACTGATTCGAGTCTCAACTCGAAGGGTTTGGGGTTTCGCAACCTGACTCGCTGAGTCCAAGAACAGACTCGCCGAGTACAAGGCAATCTTCATCTGACTCGACGAGCTGTTCATCGCACTCATCGAGTTGCTCCTACTCTTCATGCTACTCGCCGAGTCCACTCAAAGGACTCGCCGAGTCCATTCAGATCTCTTTACATGCAGAGGACTTTTGATTCATGCATGGAGTCCAAACTGTAGATCTAACCTTCCTAAGCCTATTCCTCATGTAAATTTGCAAACTTTACATGTAGAAAAGGAGATCTAAGAAAAATACACCATAAACTAGGGTTTAAGGCAAAGAGGCTCCATAATCAACTCAAGGGAAGATACTTTATGTTGCTCAAGACCATAATATGCTTAGATCCGAAGTAGCAACTTCAGATCTAGGTTCTAACTAAAAAGGGGTAGCTAATCATGTCTAGAAAACCCCCAAAACTCACAACCATAATAGATCTAAAGGAGGGAACGACTTAATAGCTTCAATAACTCAGAAAGTTTCCCCAATCTTTAGCTCTAAGGCCAATCCTTGAAGCTTCAATGATCCCCCTTCTTCTTTTTTCCTTCAAATCACCCCAAAATGGCTTGGAAGCTTAAATGAGCAACAATGGGGCTTAGGGTTCGATGTCCTAAGTGAAAGAGGCAGTAAACGAACCCTAGGGGAGAGAATGAGACGTTTAAATAGGCTCCAAGTCCTGAATTTAGGGTTTTCCTTGCACAGACCAGACTTGTCGAGTCCCCTTGGCCGACTCGTCGAGTCGGTTACTTACTCCTCGACCCAGATCCCACTCAGACTCGCCTAGTTCCTCCTTGGACTCACCGAGTCGACCTTTAAAATTAAGGTTTTCTTTCCTTTCTTGGCCTTCCAAACTTTGGGTATTACAACTCTCCCCCACTTAAACTAAACTTTGTCCTCAAAGTTTGCTATGTTCCACCGCCTGCGGTCTGCCTCCAATACCCCACCAATTATTCTAACACCAGTTGCCTACCTCCGCTCACTCATTCAGACTAACGTCAATCCTTGCGGATAATAATCTTGGGTCAACCCTGACCCTGAACATTCTGGAAACCCAAAATAATCAACCGACAATCCTTCTTGTACTCTATGAGTACTGCAACTGAACCCATAGGGGTTCACCCCTTCTTTCCTTGCGCGATTTCCTTGCCTTCCCAAGGCAATGCTCCATAACCATCTATTTCCTTTGCTACTGTGAAGACCCTGTCTTCACCAAATCTATTACTCTCGCTACTCAAGTGGTATCAGAGCGGGTCTTTGAAGATCTATTGATTTTTGAAGTATCGGTTCTTGATTTGATGATTTTCTGCACAAGTTATTGAAGATTTTTGGTGTTTTGGCTGTTTGGAATCAAGATTTCTATTCAACTTACTCTTCATGGGGATTTATGCTGTTCATCTACAGTTCATCTGGGTATAATTTTGATCCAATTCTCTTGTTATTTTTCATTTGTCTTTGGATCTAATCTGAATTCGTACCCTAAACCAAATCATCTAGCCCAATTTTTTATTCACATTTTAGCCGATCCTATATTGATTCATGAGCCCAGTATTGTCGTTGTACTGTTCATATGTTTAAGCCCATCTATTGTTCTTTGAAATCGTTAGTTCCGAATCACGCAAGTCAAGACATCTCAAAATCCTTTTATTCAAATCAAGCGATTCTTCTACTTGATAACATGTTCACGAATCTTGTTCGATTGACCAATTGATTTGTTCTTAATTCTGGTTTCATGTATTTATCTGATAATGAATTGTTCACATTCGAGATTTTAGATCTGATTCAATCAACCCTATCTTAACATCGATTTTGTTTTCTAATTGATAATGATTTTTCTGGATGTTATTAAACGTGAATCATCTCTTGTTATTGTTAAGATAGATTGTGATTTTGGGGTCCAGAATTGTCATCCGATGTTTTTGAGTTTAAAGAACAATGAAGTACTATCAAGAACAGATGAAGATGTTGATAAATTCGATTGAAGTGATGTTTGATCTTTAAATATATTTGTGAAAATCAATTTGGTGTTTATCAAGTATTGGGTTCCGATGGCCAACGTTTTTCTAGATTCAATAAAGCAATCTGATTCAATAAAGGAATCTGATTTGACTAAATCGAAATGGTGAAAATGTTGTTTGAATTCGCAACGATAATGAAATTGAATGCTTGCAATTGGAATGCGGGCGATCTCAACGAAGGGTGTCTATCTGTGATTGGAAGGAATGGATTATGAACAAAATCAAAATGAAGGAATCAAAATAGATACATTTTCCATATCTCGATTTGAATTGTCAAACAAGAAAAGTCAAAATTGTTGTGAAAGCCATTACCTGCGAACAAATGAAATCGTATCTCAACTAGGATGAACAAGGGTCAAAACGAAAAGTTAAAACTGACTGTGAACATTTAAACAAAAGCACTTGGAACAAAAGAGGGGAGGACCGAAAGCGACCCTATGGTTCGGCTTGGTAAGGTTTCGCTCCTTATTCTCATCGTGATGCTCGGTTTCGCTTTTGTATCAATGAACTTGGTTTCGCTTGTTAATGGTTGGAGCGAACGAAGGATGAACCAAAAGCGAATGGGTGATTCGCCTGAAGGTGCTTGAAATGGAAATAGAAACGAAAGGAACTGACCTTCGGTTGGGTTCGCTTCAGTTGAATTATTCTTGAGCTTGGAACGAAAGAGGGGAGGACCAAAAGCGAACCTATTGAATGGGTTTCGCACCGAGACTATAACAATTTGGCACCTCTTCTTTGTGGTGATCCGGCTTGGAATCGACTACGAAATGCTCGGATTCGCATCTTCATTCTCGGAACGAAAGTGTAATGCGTGGGTGTTGATTATTTGGATTTGTGGTCTCATATGCGAACATCCGTTTGAAGTCGCCATTCCAGTCACTGTTTGCTCGTTTAATCAATCGATGCGTTCTTATAATCAGGGGCAAAGTGGAGAAGAAAGCTTATGTTACATTAATGGTCCCTGCAACTTCAGCGAATTGACTCTTTTGGTCCCTATGCCTTTCATGCCTTGGCAGTTTTGGACCATTTCCAGATTTTGTAACAAATAAAGCGGTATATTTATGCAGAATTACCATTCTAGCCCCTGAATTTCAGCAAGTGACATTTTCAGCCCATTTTTTCGAAAAAGTTTGCAATTTTAAGGGCTGGTGAACAGTTTTGGATTTTTTAACGCACATATCTTTTCGTGAATAGATAAATTAAAGATTCCATCAAGTCTTGGCGGTTCGGAAAGTCGTTTTTCGTGATAATGTCAAAATTTCACGACATTTTCGGATTTTATACTTCATTGTATATATCATTTTGTCGCGGGGGAGCACGTTAACTTTTTATCCATTCAAGATCATTCTCATGACCATTTGAAGGCTTTATAATCACGTTTTCAATTATAAATCTGGGGAGAATTTGGTATGGCTATTCGAAATTGCATTTGTGACTTTCCAAATTTGAAGATTTTTGATAAAGCTTGTGGTAGAATTATGAAGGTAGCTTTTACAGTGGAAGTTCTTCATCGAGCTCTGCTAAAGCTTTTACAGAGAAGTATCCTTTACAGTAGAAGTTCTTCATCGAGCTCGACTAAGGACTTGTTATATATCCGGCTTCTAGTATTTTCTCGATCAAGTGGCGTTATGAATCTTAAAATTTGGGTTGTTACATGATAATTTTTGGTGGCTTATGTCATTAGCTTATTTGAAGATCATTGTGACTTGGAGGGGGAGTTCTTCAAAGACAAGAAGTGATTTGGTTTCTTTGTTCTGAAATGGGTTTTTATGGCGGGTTTGGTTATTGTGAAGATCTTTTTTTTGGGATTACATTTGAAAATGAAGTTTAAAGACATTACTCCAGTGCTTGATTTATATATCCTAGAGCCTGTGTTTGAAGACTATTAAAGTATCAAGATTCGTGGATTGAGTCATCTATTCCTCGTTAAAAGATCTTTTTATTTGCTAGATGCTTCTTTTGGAAGTTAAAACATTGTCATCCATTCCATACATTGAGGGGGAGATTGTAGGGTTTCAAAGCACTCCATGGATGATGACAATGGGCCCCTTGATGAAGTGTAGGTTAAAAGCCCAAGACTTGTCTTTTCCTTATAAATAGTCATGTATTATTCATTATTAGGGTTAAGAGTGAGGCAAAATGTAGCCGCCACGTGAGGTTTCTTATGTAGTGTTAGATTCTTTAGTCTATGTTGAAAGTGTAATTTATTCCTCATATTTAAATTAATCGAGTGATCATTCGACCTAATCTTCATATTTGTGTTTGTTCTTATTTTTCGTATCTTGTTCATCAAATCACAATTAGGGTTTTAATCCCAACACTAGGTTCCAGTGGTGCGAGACTACGCTGATGTGTTCCCGGAGGAGCTTCTTGGAATACCTCCGGAGCGACAGGTAGAGTTCAGGATCGACTTAGTCCCTGGTGCGGCTCCGATAGCCAAGGCACCGTATCGGTTGGCTCCTCTTGAGATGCAGGAGTGGTCTACATAGCTACAGGAGCTGTTAGACAAGGGATTCATTAGACCGAGAAGTTCACCCTGGGGAGCCCCGATCCTGTTTGTGAAATAGAAGGGCGGGTCGCATCAGATGTGTATAGATTACCGGGAGCTAAATAAGGTAACGGTGAAAAACCATTACCCGCTTCCGAGGATTGATGACCTCTTTGATCAGCTACAGGGAGCATCTTGGTTCTCCAAGATCTATTTGGGTTCAGGTTATCATCAGATGAGGGTCAGAGAGGAGGATGTGCAGAAGACCGCGTTTCGGACGCGTTATGGCCATTATGAGTTCGTGGTGATGCCGTTCGGGCTCACCAATGCTCCTGCCGTGTTCATGGACCTCATGAAGCATGTATGCAGACAGATGCTGGATCGATATGTGATAGTTTTCATTGATGATATCATGGTTTATTCCAAGACGCGGGAGGGGCACGAGGAGCATCTAAGAGAGGTTTTTGAGACTCTGAGGAGGGAGAGCTTGTACGCCAAGTTCTCCAAATGTGAGTTTTGGTTGCACGAGGTGCAGTTTCTTGGGCGCCTCATCAACCAGTACGGGATTTCAGTAGACCCGGCCAAGGTGGAGGTCGTGATGAGATGGGAGGTTCCGAAGTGTCCATCCGAGATTCGGAGTTTCCTAGGATTAGCAGGCTATTATCGGAGATTCATTCAGGATTTCTCCAAGATAGTCGTGCCCCTGACACGGTTGACTAGGAAGGACGTGGTCTTTCGATGGGGGCCCGATCAGTAGACAACATTCGAGATTCTGAGGCGTAGATTGTGCGAGGCACCAATCTTAGCCCTACACGAGGGCGTAGAGGATTTCGTGGTATATTGTGTGTAACAACGCAAATTTTCAAACAAAATTTTCATTTAAAATAAAGTGAATTATTTCAACCAAATATAATTATTCCAAATTTCATATCAAAATACAATCATAAAATCCCCAAGATCTCAAAACATCAACAGTGTGTACGCGTCATGCCGGCGCCTTCCCACGGTCCTCGCTAGTACCTGAAACACATACATGACAACTGTAAGCATAAATGCTTAGTGAGTTCCCCAGTATACTACTTACGCATATACGCCTTTCCAGGCCTTGAGATAATCGCCTTCCGGCCCATAACACATTGCCTTCCGGCCCATAACATAATGCCTTCCGGCCCATAACATATTGCCTTCCGACCCATAACATATTGCCTTCCGGCCCATAACATATTGCCTTCCGGCCCATAAACATACACAGCAATTAATACTTTAATCTTAACATATATAGCACATATATCATATATCATATCCGACCTTTCAGTCACATAACATATTGCCTTCCGGCCCGTATGAACATACATAGCACGCATAGCAAATACCTTACCATTTATAGCACGTATAACACAAATCATATCCGACCTTCCGGTCACACAGTCAAACCCTTCCGGGTGCAGTATAGTGAGAAGACTCACCTCGCGGGTAATGAAAGCTAGCGACTCCTGAAATCACTCGCACTCGATCCGCCGAGCTACAGACTCCCTATAATATCATATATCCCTTATTAATACTTTTATCTTTCAAGACAACTGACCCTAAGAAATTACATGTAGGTCAACTCTGGTCAACGGTCAACGGTCAACGGTCAACTTGACCGGACTCGGCGAGTGCAAAGGCGACTCGGCGAGTCTAGACGTCCTCCCCAACTTTCCCTGATGTTCCCTTTCTACTCGTCGAGTATCCCTCTTGGCTCGACGAGATCCTCGTGGAAGAATCGCGGGGCCACCCCGACTCCACTCGCCGAGTCTGAAGAACAGCTCGACGAGTTCCAGTCAATCTCCAAGCTACTCGCCGAGTCTGTTCATCGGACTCGGCGAGTCCATGCCATGCAGTCGATCAAACTGCTTCCTGAGATAAGTATTGTCCCGAAATACACAAGCATGGGACCTTCTGGACCTCTAAAGGTCCTAATACAGGGTTATAGTCGTTTGGGTAACAAGGTAATAATCCATCTAATCACCAAATGGGTTCCATAAACCCTAAATCCATGCACACATCAACATAATAGAAAAGATCCGAAATATTACCTGAATAACGCACTCTCTGTGTCCCCAAACCTCAGAACTTGAATCCCTTGCTGTTCCTTTAGCCAAAACTCTTCTCCTCCTTGCACCACAATTTCTTCAAGGTCCTAATATCCTTCAATCTTGCTCTAGATGCCCACAGCCGTTTAGGGTTCTTCTCAGTCGACAAAAGATGAACAATGACGGCCTATAATTGCATTATATACGTTCCAAAACCAAACGGCTAGGGTTTCCGCTGAACAGCGCAGACTCGCCGAGTCCATAATGGACTCGTCGAGTCCAGTCGCGAACCCGCGACCCAGTCTATGGTCCTACTCGGCGAGTTTGGCTCCAACTCGCCGAGTCCCCTCCTAAAACACCCCCAAAAACAATATTATAAAAATACTTGAAATTCCGGGCTGTTACAACTCTCCCCCACTAGGACTAGACTTCGCCCTCGAAGTCTCACTCTGCAAATAACTCCGGATGTTGCTCCCGCATCTCACGCTCCGGCTCCCAAGTCATCTCCGATCCTTTCCGGTGTTGCCACTGAACCAACACCAGAGGTACCTCCTTGTTCCTCAGAACCTTGATCTTCTGATCCCTGATAGCTACTGGTCTCTCGGCGTAATTCAGGCTCGCATCCACCTGAATATCCTCTAGTGGAACCACTGTCGATTCATCGGCTATACACTTCCTCAACTGCGATACGTGAAAGGTATTGTGGATCTGTCCCAACTCTGCTGGCAACTCCAACCGATAAGCTACCCGGCCTACCCTTGCAATCACACGAAATGGACCTATGAACCGGGGCCCCAACTTGCCCCTCTTCCTGAACCGGATCACTCCTTTCCAAGGAGAAACCTTCAAGAGGACGAAGTCGCCAACCTGAAATTCAAGCTCGGACCGTCGTCTGTCCGCATAACTCTTCTGTCGGCTCTGGGCGGTCAATAACCTCTGTCTAACCTGCTGAATCTGCTCTGTCGTCTGGAGTACGATCTCTGTACTGCCCATCACTCTCTGTCCCACCTCTCCCCAGCAAATGGGGGTCCGACACCTCCTACCATACAACAACTCAAAAGGTGGCATACCAATGCTCGAATGATGGCTGTTGTTGTAGGAAAACTCTGCCAAAGGTAAATGCGCATCCCAGCTACCCCCGAAGTCTAACACACACGCTCGAAGCATGTCCTCCAGTGTCTGAATCGTCCGCTCGCTCTGACCGTCTGTCTGGGGATGGTATGCGGTACTAAAATGTAGTTTAGTACCCAGCTCCTCATGGAATTTCTTCCAGAACCTGGAAGTGAAGCGTACATCACGGTCCGAAACAATCGAGATCGGCACTCCATGCCGAGATACCACCTCCCTCACATATAACTCCGCCAACTTCTCCGCCGATGAACTCTTGCTGATAGCAAGAAAGTGTGCACTCTTCGTCAATCTATCCACAATCACCCAAATTGCATCGACTCCTCTGGCAGTTCTCGGCAATTTGGTGATGAAATCCATAGTAATCTGTTCCCACTTCCACTCAGGAATCTCCAAAGGCTGCAACTTACCATGCGGTCTCTGGTGCTTGGCCTTAACACTACGGCAGGTCAAACACCTCTCAACGAACCAGGCGACGTCTCTCTTCATACAGGGCCACCAGTATTCCTTCCTCAAGTCCAAATACATCTTCGTAGCACCGGGATGGATCGAGAATTTCGATCTGTGAGCCTCCTCCATCAAAGTAACACGCGTACCGCCCACGAACGGTACCCAAATCCGACCCTGAAACGTCAGAAGTCCTCGTCCATCCTTAACGAACTCTGAAATTAACCCAACGACCCGTTCTTTCCTCTGCATCTCGGATCTCACAGCCTCGGCCTGTGCCCCACTAATAGCATCTAATACCGGAGTCATCACCGTCAATCTCAGACATACATCTCACAATGGAGTGCTCTCCGCCCTGCGGCTCAATGCATCGGCTACCACATTAGCCTTTCCCGGGTGGTATAGGATTTCGCAGTCATAATCCTTGACCACATCCAACCATCTCCTCTGACGCATATTTAGGTTGGGTTGATCCATCAAATACTTCAAACTCTTATGGTCCGTGTATATCGTACATCGAACCCCATACAGATAGTGATGCCAAATCTTGAGAGCGAACACTACTGCCCCCAACTCTAAGTCATGCGTGGGATATCTCGCCTCGTGAGGCTTTAGCTGCCTCGATGCATAAGCTATCACATGACCTCTCTGCATCAACACTGCACCCAGTCCTGAAATCGATGCGTCGCAATATACGACAAAATCTTCCATCCCTTCCGGGAGAGCTAATACCGGGGCTTCGCACAATCTCTGGCGAAGTGTCTCGAAAGAAGTCTGTTGCTCGGGTCCCCATGAGAATGCAACACCCTTCCGGGTTAGTCTGGTGAGCGGTACTACGATCTTGGAGAAGTCTCTAATAAACCTCCGATAGTACCCCGCCAACCCAATGAAACTCCTGATCTCGGAAGGTGACTTCGGTACCTCCCAACTCATCACTGCCGCGACCTTGGCCGGATCGACCAATATCCCTGCCTGATTAACAACATGTCCAAGAAATTGGACCTCCCGCAACCAGAAGTCACATTTGGAGAATTTTGCATATAGCTTCTCCGACCTCAGTACCCCAAGGACCTCCCTCAAATGTCCCTCATGCTGCTCTCTAGATCGCGAATACACCAGGATGTCGTCGATAAATACAATCACAGACCGATCCAGCATCGGCCTGCATACCCTGTTCATGAGGTCCATGAACACTGCCGGGGCATTGGTGAGCCCGAAAGGCATCACCACGAACTCATAATGCCCATATCGCGTCCTAAATGCTGTCTTCTGGACGTCCTCATCCCGCACTCTTACCTGATGGTACCCTGATCTCAGATCGATCTTGGAAAACCAAGATGCCCCTTGCAACTGATCGAATAAATCATCGATCCTCGGTAACGGATAGAGGTTCTTGACCGTCACCTTGTTCAACTCCCGGTAGTCAATGCACATCCGGTGTGAACCATCCTTCTTCTTGACGAACAGAATCGGTGCTCCCCACGGCGAGCTGCTCGGCCGAATAAATCCCTTCCCCAGCAACTCCTGGAGTTGCGAGGACAACTCTTGCATCTCTGGAGGTGCGAGACGATAAGGCACCTTCGCAATAGGCGCAGCCCCCGGAATCAGATCGATACCAAACTCTACTTGCCTCGCAGGAGGTACTCCCGGCAGCTCCTCGGGAAAAACATCTGGAAACTCACGCACCACTGGAACCTCCTCCACTGACCTCGGTCTCTTAGAAGCCTCCCGCGTATCCATCACATACGCCACAAAACCCTTACATCCCTGCTGTAGACATTGCCTCGCCCTAGCGGCCAAACAAAAAGCTGATCCTGAACGGGTACCCTCGCCGTACACCGTAAGAACTCCCCCACTAGGGTCTCGTATAGTCACCAGCTGGCGCTCACAGTCAATGACAGCGCTGAATCGGCTCAACCAGTCCATGCCCACGATGACACAGACATCACCCATCGCAATAGGAACTAGGTCAATCGGAAACTCAACCCCAAAAATCTCTAGTACGCATCCCCGAAGAACCTCCGTGGCACAAACCACCCTCTCAGCCGCTATAGAAACGCTCAGAGGCCGACTTAACGGCTCACGACTAATACTGATATGCTGACTAAAAGCTAAAGATACAAAGGACCTACTCGCACCCAAATCAAATAACACTAGAGCAGGCATAGGGTTCACAAGAAAAGTACCTACACATATATTAACATAAGCATAACATCTCGACTTTAAATAAATACGTGAATTACAGCATACCTGCCATAACATCGGGCGCAGCGCGGACCTCTTCCGCAGTCAGCTGAAAGGCTCTCCCGCGAGACCTCGGGGCCTCGACCTTCGCCGGTCGAGTCTCAGTAGTCCTGGTAGTAGGTGTAGATCCCTGACGAAGCTGCGGGCACTCGGCCTTCCGATGGCCTGTCTGGTTGCAATGAAAACAAACCATAAACCCCTTAGGACAATCCCTGGCAATGTGTCCTTCCTTGCCACACTTGTAGCAACCACCAACTCGGCACGCCCCCTCATGACTTTTGCCGCACTTCCCGCAAGTGCGGCCCTTCTGACCTCCCATCCTCGAATCAGCGGACTTGATCCGCTTGGCTGCCGACTGAGACTGAGCCGGCCGCCGATCCACCTGCCGAGACTTGGCCTCCTCCCTGGCCTGGGTCTCCAACTCGATCTCGCGCTTCCTGGCATTCGCCTGAAGCTCAGTGAAAGTACGATAGGTGGAGTTTGACACAAACTCCCGGATATCCCTCCTCAAAACGCCTAAATACCGGCTCATCCGTGACTGCTCTGTAGACACCAGCTCGGGGCAAAACATCGCCCTCTCGTGAAACTTCCGTGTGACCACCGCAACGGAATCAGTACCCTGCTTAAGAGTCAAGAACTCCTGAATCAATCGTTCCCTCTCCACTGGGGGAACGTACTCGTCCCTGAACATGTCAGTAAACCTCTCCCATGTCACCACTGTAATCTCCGCCAAAGTGAAGTTCGCCGTCACGAACTTCCACCAATCCTTCGCTCCCAGACGGAGCTGGTTCAAAGCGAACCGTACCCTCAGGTGCTCCGGGCATGAGCAAGTGTAGAAGCACCCTTCAATGTCGGCGATCCACCTCATCGCAGCAATCGGATCCTGCATCCCATCGAACTCAGGGGTTTTCGTGTTTCTGAATTCCCGGAATAGCAACGAATCGCCCCCTTGCGGCCTGGCAGCGGCTACGGCTGCGGTAGTGGCAGCGGTTGCAGTCTCAGTCAGTGCGGCGTACCGCTCTTCGAACGTCTCCATCAGAGTGGTCTTAATAGACCCAAACATCTCCGGGATCTCAGCCCGGATCGCTGCAGCTACCTCCTCCTGTATCATCTGACGAATATCCTCGTCGCTCACACCTCTCGAACTCGCCCCGTGGCGTGTGGTAACCATGATGTCTCTGAAATACAACATAAAATTATCAGAGACTCCATCAAGTACAATTGCACTTGATACGCAACCCTACTTAGTCTCCGATATCCAGGGATTCTTACTTGGGTCTCCCACCGACCCGGTGTCTTCGGTAGTACGGGCCCAATACTACCGACCACACCGTATCAGTATTCATCCCAAATCTTCCTCCCTAAACCCCGAATAGTGAGTACTCTACTTTGATATGCACTATCTACCTGTACGCTACCAAATATCTCATATCGGCAAACTCCCTAGACTAAGGCATCACAAATCAGGCCACTCTAGTCCTATCATGAATACCTAGTCTTCTAGCATGCATAACAATTCATAACTCATTGCATAACATAACATTGTAAGGTATTCTGGGGATCTTTACCGTTCGGGCGCTGGCTGATTGTACACACTGCTTCTTTCTTGTTTACCACTTTACCATTTATAAAAGTTTATGCCTTTATTATTTTTAAAAGATTTTCCTCAAATCCTCGGTTTGAGTTCAGTTACACCCGAAGGTACACCCGAATCCCTCAAACCAAGGCTCTGATACCAATTGTAACAACGTAAATTTTCAAACAAAATTTTCATTTAAAATAAAGTGAATTATTTCAACCAAATATAATTATTCCAAATTTCATATCAAAATACAATCATAAAATCCCCAAGATCTCAAAACATCAACAGTGTGTACGCGTCATGCCGGCGCCTTCCCACGGTCCTCGCTAGTACCTGAAACACATACATGAAAACTGTAAGCATAAATGCTTAGTGAGTTCCCCAGTATACTACTTACGCATATACGCCTTTCCAGGCCTTGAGATAATCGCCTTCCGGCCCATAACATATTGCCTTCCGGCCCATAACATAATGCCTTCCGGCCCATAACATATTGCCTTCCGGCCCATAACATATTGCCTTCCGGCCCATAACATATTGCCTTCCGGCCCATAAACATACACAGCAATTAATACATTAATCTTAACACATATAGCACATATATCATATATCATATCCGACCTTTCAGTAACATAACATATTGCCTTCCGGCCCGTATGAACATACATAGCACGCATAGCAAATACCTTACCATTTATAGCACGTATAACACAAATCATATCCGACCTTCCGGTCACACAGTCAAACCCTTCCGAGTGCAAAGGCGACTCGGCGAGTCTAGACGTCCTCCCCAACTTTCCCTGATGTTCCCTTTCTACTCGTCGAGTATCCCTCTTGGCTCGACGAGATCCTCATGGAAGAATCGCGGGGCCACCCCGACTCCACTCGCCGAGTCTGAAGAACAGCTCGACGAGTTCCAGTCAATCTCCAAGCTACTCGCCGAGTCTGTTCATCGGACTCGGCGAGTCCATGCCATGCAGTCGATCAAACTGCTTCCTGAGATAAGTATTGTCCCGAAATACACAAGCATGGGACCTTCTGGACCTCTAAAGGTCCTAATACAGGGTTATAGTCGTTTGGGTAACAAGGTAATAATCCATCTAATCACCAAATGGGTTCCATAAACCCTAAATCCATGCACACATCAACATAACAGAAAAGATCCGAAATATTACCTGAATAACGCACTCTCTGTGTCCCCAAACCTCAGAACTCGAATCCCTTGCTGTTCCTTTAGCCAAAACTCTTCTCCTCCTTGCACCACAATTTCTTCAAGGTGCTAATATCCTTCAATCTTGCTCTAGATGCCCACAGCCGTTTAGGGTTCTTCTCAGTCGACTAAAGACGGAGAATGACGACCTATAAGTGCATTATATACGTTCCAAAACCAAACGGCTAGGGTTTCCGCTGAACAGCGCAGACTCGCCGAGTCCATAATGGACTCGTCGAGTCCAGTCGCGAACCCGCGACCCAGTCTGTGGTCCTACTCGGCGAGTCTGGCTCCAACTCGCCGAGTCCCCTCCTAAAATACCCCCAAAAACAATATTATAAAAATACCTGAAATTCCGGGCTGTTACATTGTGACGCGTCAATTTCAGGATTGGGTGCGGTGCTGATGCAGATAGGGCACATCATAGCCTACGCTTCGAGGCAGCTGCAGCCTCACGAGGCGCACTACCCGACACATGATTTAGAGTTGGGGGCAGTGGTTTTCACCCTCAAAATTTGGCGACATTAGCTCTATGGAGTTCGGTGTACAATTTACACAGACCCCAAGAGTTCGAGGTACCTCATGGATCATTCGAATATGAACATGAGACACCGTCGGTGGTTGGATGTGGTGAAGGATTATGATTGTGACATCCTTTAACACTCCGGGAAGGCCAATGTGGTGGCTGATGCGCTTAGCTACAAGGTGGCGCTGATCAGGGAGGCATACCTCGGAGGCATGCACCAGATCTTGATGGAGGAGGCACATAAATCCCGATTCTCCATTCATCCTGGGGTGACGAAGATGTATAAGGATCTTCTTCTAGAGTATTGGTGGCCCTGCATGAAGCGGGATGTGGCCTGGTATGTCGAGCGGTGGTTGACTTGCAGGTAGGTCAAGGCCGAGCATCAAAGACCGCACGGCAAGATGCAATCGTTGGATATCCCATTGTGGAAATGGGAAGATATTACGATGGATTTTATCACAAAGCTTCCCAGGACCTCGCGAGGAGTGGATTCTATATGGGTTATCATGGATCGATTGACTAAGAGCGCCCATTTTATTCCGATTCAGGAGAGCATCTCGGCTGAGAAGTTGGCCGATATCTATATCAGGGAGATAGTGGTGCAGCACGGGGTGCCAATATCAGTGATTTCAGATAGAGATGTGCGTTTTACTTCCAGGTTTTGGAAGAAGTTTCATTATGAGTTGTGCACTCGTGTGCATTTTAGCACTGCCTTTCACTCGCAGACGGATGGTCAGATTGAGCGGATCATCCAGACTCTTGAGGATATGTTGCGGGCATGTGTGCTAGATTTCGTTTGTAGTTGGGATACCTATCTTCCTTTAGGTGAGTTCTCATACAACAACAGCTACCACATGAGTTTGACTGTCCTCCCTTCGATATGTTGTACGGACGGAGATGCAGGACCCCGATATGTTGGGGAGAGGTTGGCCTGAGGGTCATGGGAAGCACCGAAGTGGTGCTCTAGACAACAGAAAAGATTCAGCAGGTTTGGAGCAGGCTTCAGACTGCTCAGAGTCAGTAGAAAAGTTACGCCGACAAGCGCTGTTCAGACTTGGAATTCCAAGTCGGGGATATGGTTCTTCTGAAAGTGTCACCATGGAAAGGCATCATCCGATTCATAAAGCAGGGTAAGTTGGGCCCTAGGTACATCGGGCCATTCAGGGTTGTAGCCCGGGTGGGCAAGGTGGCGTATAGGTTGGATCTACCAGCCGAACTCAGTCAGATCTACAACACTTTCCACGTCTCTCAGTTGCGGAAGTGTTTGGTGGACGACTTGGAAGTGGTGCCTTTGGAGGATATTTAGGTCAACGATAGCCTGAATTACATCGAGTGGCCTGTGGTAATCCTCGACAAAAAGTCGAAGGATCTGAGGAACAAAAGGGTGGAACTTGTGAAGGTGCAATGGTAGCACCGGAAGGGTTCGGAGTGGACTTAGGAGCCGGTGGAAGAGATGATGGAGCACTACCGCGAGCTGTTTTAGGATCGAGCAGCAGACTTTGAGGACGAAGTCGAAGATAAGTGAGGGAGATTTATAGCACCTGGTTCTCGGTACGTACTCCTTGCTATTTACTTTCTTAAAATAATTCAGTTTGCCTTGGACTTGGTGAGTTGATGGGTGACTCGGTCCCTGGACTCGGTGAGTAGGCCCTGGGTGGGCAAAAACCCTAATCCGGGTGTTTGCACCCTATTTAAACACTCTATCTTGGCCTCCTTTGTCCCTAACACTTCCAGTGAGCAGTAGAGCGAGACCCTAGCCCCCCCATATTGTTCTTGAGAGTGTTTTTGGCTTTGTGAAGGAGGTTGGAGCTTAAAAGAAGAAAGAGGTGGTTGAAGAGTTCAAGGAAAGGAGTAGATCCGAACTCTACTCAGGGAGAAGTTTCCATTCAAGTAGAAAAGTCTCTACCTTGATCCTTAGATCATTAGTTACCATTTTTATCCCAAATTGGTGGTTTTCGAGCCCTAAAACACCAAACTCCATGTGTGGTGCTTAATGATCCGAAAGGACTTCAGATCTGGACTTATTGGATGAATTAGTAACATAAAGTTTTGTGGTTGAAGTGATTGAGGTCCCCATTGAGTGTATGAACTCATTAAGAGTTTGGTTTTGGCCTTATGAGCGTATAGGACCATGCATGCATGTAAAGTTTGCAACTTTAATTGATAAGCATGATCAAGGATCATGGATCTGTGGTTTTGAAGCGTTGCATGTATCAGATTTGGCCTATATGGGAAATGGCTCATAGGGACTCAGCGAGTCCCAAGGAGGAACTCGGCGAGTTCCATGAAGATGGGCTTAGACTCGGCGAGTTGGATGAACAACTCGGCGAGTCCTATGAAGATTGCCTGGAACTCGGCAAGTTGTTCTTCAAACTCGGCGAGTCGGGTCACGAGTCGGTTCAGTCGTCCCAAGTCATGAGTTAAGGGTGATTCAGTCAGTGGGAAGAAGGACTGGTCGAGTAGGACCGGGTTAGTAGGAAAAGGACTCGGCGAGTCCATGCCATGACTCGGCGAGTCCAGTCAAATGGACATTGACTTTGACCAAGGAGTTGGCCTTGGACCAAGGGAGGGTCAGTCTTTTGACCTAATGGTATTTATGGGTGTCTAACCTATGTTTATGGTTTGTAGCCGGAGGATTTGCAATCCAGCAGTCAGACGCTTAGCAAGCAGACTTCAACTGCTAGTTTCGAGGTGAGTTACCTTCCAGTAGCGGTGGGTCTAAGGCCACAATTCCAACCCACCAGCAGGAGACGTATGATAGATGATTGTCTTTGTGGTATCATCTAGGTTTGCTACTACCTGATATGTTATATGCTAGTATGATATGCCGTATGTGATAGTAGTAGAGTTCGGTTTCTAGGACCGAAGGGTAGTCATGTTGGATTAGTGTCTAAGATCACAACTATTTTGGTATGTACTTGACCTAATGGTGCATGGTCCTTTTGGGTTGCCTTCACCAAAGCAACTTGATAGGATGAATTATAGAGTGAGAGGATTAATTATGATTTATTAATATATTATGAGAATAATATATGAAAGGAGAAATCATCTTGTTTAATTAATATTAGTCAATAATTAATTAAGAATTAATTTTGTGGCTAAAAGACATTAATTAAACTTAAGGGACTAGAACGGTCAATTATATGATAGTTGAATATTGGGCTAATGGACTCCATATTAGAGGGGTGAACAAATGCTATGGGGAAACCCATTAGAAATCATCCTAGGCCTCTAAGGAGGGAGTCCATGGGTTGCTTAGGGCTTAAGCAGTCCAATTAGGATTTCCTTGTTAGATAACCCTAATAGCCTCACTATTTAAGGATCCCTAGAGCACCAAAAACGTGGCTAAGAGTTTCCTAAGGGTTTCCACACATTTTTGGGTGACTCCTCTCTTATCATTCTTCATCCTCTTGCTCTTGGTGTTTGTGAGCCATTAGAGGAGTGATACTTGTGACTCTAAGCTTTCTAAAGCCATTACAAGGATGATTTGAGTTGTTATTACTATATAACAACAAAATGTATGTATTCTAATCTTCTTGGTGAATTTTGAAAATAGTATGACTCATTAGGGTTTTATTATGTGTTCATAATGTTGTGTAACTAATAGTAAAACATAGATCCAATTCTCGGGTTGTATGCACACATAGAATTGTTTGTATAAAACCCATCAGTGGTATCAGAGGCTTTGGTTAACTTGTTATCAATTAGTATTATACAATTTTATGAACTTGACATATTAGGGTTTATTGCCAATAAACCATAGGAGGCTAGAATTTTCGAGATTAGGTTTTCTAAACCCTAATTTGCAAAAATTTGAACAAGATTTTCAAATCCTTTCCTTAAGCCCCAAGATTTCGAAATCTAGGGTTTGCAAAACCCCATGATTTTCGAAATTAGCCTCCTCCCCAAGATAAGATCCTAATTTTTAGGGATTTGGATTATCCCATATCTTGTAATTATCCTTTAATAGTTAAATATGGTAATTAAAGATTTTGGGATATCTCATCCCTTATTTTCGAAATCTATGTAGAAGTTTAAGGGATTAGGATATCTTAAATGTATAAATGGTAATTATCCTCATGATTTAGATAATCCCTTATGATTTAATAATTAAAATTAATAGTCTAATTCAAGATAATTATTAAATCAAGAGTTTTAATATTTAAAATTTAAATGTCTTAAATTCGAAAATTTTAAGTGAGATTAAAACCTAATTGTTTTGAAAAGTTCCAAAACTTGCCCTCAAGTTTTGGAATTTAAATTGTTGATTAAAAGTTAATTTTGAAAGTCTAAATTCCAAAACCCTAATTTTGAAAAGTTCAAATTAAACCCTTATGGTTTTATTAAATTAATTAAGTGTATAATTAAAAGAGAGTTAATAAATCCATAATGATTTTAGTTAATTAAAAGTATAATTTAAACCACCTAGTATTTTAAAAGTGTAAAATACACTCTTATACTATGTATAACATTAAAAGTATAATATTATATATGTATAACTAAAATGCTAGTCTTACCATTAGTAGGCCTCATTCATGAAGCCGATCTATAAGGGGGTATAAGCTTGTGCCCTATAAAATGGTCGTTTAATGGGTATCCACTCTTACCCACCGCTTCCTTGATTGGTGGAGGGTCATTATCCGAACTGGTAGGATAGGGCGAACCCTTTCCATTAAAAGTATAATGAAATATAAAGTAACCAAAAGTTTTACGAAATTCCCAATCTTAGTTACTTTAGGCAAAAGTGAATTGATGCAATTCCATGAAATTACACTTTGTGCCCTTGCGAAGACCTTAGTGGAGCGTGTGTAGATAACCGAAACACTAAATGGTTCTAAGCGAAGGTAGCAAAGGGTGACTCGATTTTTGTCATAGTTTGGTGGAGTGTGTGTGGTTAACCGGCACGTCGAATAGGTGACTGTAACATGTGGTAGCACCATGTAAGTTTGCATGGTTATTCACACCCGCTTTGTGATCCTCGGTATCCCAGTCACAAACTAAAGAGGCATATCGAGATTTAAACATGTCATTGAAAAGTACAATGAATCTCAAAGGATCTAGGAGTTTTCATAGATTTAAAACTTATATTTCTTTTTCGTTTTTCATGGTGGACATTGGTAAATCGTCATTTACCTACCTTCAAATATTCTACAACTAGATTACGGCATCCCTTTTCTAGGTTGTAGCGTATTGTGTTGGGTCCTAGCCTGAATATCTCATTTGGGTGATTTATTAAGGACTCAATCAATCAACTAACTTGAATTTAGTTTCTCCCGTTTTGTAGATATCAAAGTACGACAACTATGGTATTCCCAAATACCGTGGAACAAGCTTTCCACATGAAGATGATATTCCATGATTCAATCGAGGAACAAGAGATCATGCTTCACTTCCTCTGCCTCCTCCAATTATTCTCCCTAACCCACAAGTTCGAAGGCTTGAAAAATTCAAGCTCACTCAAGACCTTTTGGCAAGTAAACATGGGAAACCTGTGTGTGTACACGTCTTAGAGATGAAGTCACACATTGAAAGGTTAAGGATGTTAGGTGTCGAGATTTCAAGTAAGTTGTCTATTGACTGGGTTCTTCAGTTGCTTCCTGAATCATATAGTGAGTTCGCAAGAGAGTACTATGTGATGGATCATGACGTGACCCTCATTGATTTGACCTATTTGCTTATAGCTGCTAAATCAGAAATGATTTGGCGAGCTGGTCGAGCAAATTTGTCTGGTAAACCAAACTCCCAAACTTCAATGAATATTGAAAATGGTGACATTGGAGATCCAGAGAATGTAGATTTTGAGATGGTTTCATGTGCCATTCCAAAGGAATCTGTTTGCTTTTATTGCCAAGAGAAGGGGCATTGGAGACAAAGCTGCCCTATTTACCTAAGAGATCTAAGAGATGGGAGAGTCAAAACGTATGACTCTAATTTAGGTAAAATCTATTAACTAACTCTTTTAAGTTCCTATTCTAGATTCTTAATACATGATGTGATAAGATTACAGTTGATGTTTTATAGAGTCGAAGAAAAGAGAGGAAGTTTATGGGAAGAAGTGAGCGGGATCTAATCGTGAAGAAATGGATTTCGATCGCATTACTCGAAGATTAGATTCTTGAGCTACTACTTAGAGTTAGAATAAGAGTGCTAAGAAATATGTATTAGCATAGTTTTTCAATGAATTGCATTGTAAGGACAAATTTTTCCGCAATAAAATAAAATTTTGATTTTATATTATTTATTTATCCTTGCGATGGCATGTATGAAAAATTGATGTTTTGCATGTTTCTATTTTTATCAATAATGGATATCATTCTTCATTATGCGAAAATGTCGAGAACTTACCAAATAGAGAGAGTTTCTCATCACCCAAGTTTCAATTGGACAGAAACTTGGAATCATGCAACTTGGTTGCATGATGAATGAGAATTTTCATATTTGGAAATTAGACTAATTCGTTGACAAAGTGTCAAGTGAAGGACTAGGAGATCGAGTACACAAAGTTGTGTGTTGATCAAGTCCACCACAAAAGTAACAAAGATATTCATCATGATTTACTAAAGGTTTAGTAAATATGATTAAGTGTGATAATGAATTGATTGAAAGAGTTTAAATCAATAGCAAAACGAATAAGAAGAATCAAGTAGGCAAAAAGATAAAAGTTTCTCTGTTCTAAGAAGAAGGAGAGTACCTTTTATTATGTTTTATGATAGGTCTCAATGATTAAGAACCATATCTCAGTTGATTCTCTAAGTGAGTCTCAGTACAATTGTATGTCTGAGAAGAGGAATCAAGAACTGAAGAAATGGTTAAATCACGAAGTCAATCATAGTTCGTTCCAAAAACAGGTCTTAGAGTTATGATTGTGACATTGAGTGACAAGACTTAAGAAGGTTTATAACATTCACCAAATGTGGAAAGTTATGATGTCTTGGATAAGACAAAGACCAACTAGGACCAATTTTGTGAAGTGTTTTGTCTTGATTAAAGCTACACTAAATCTTGAATATTTGTTTGTCGACAAATGTTTATTGAGAAGAGAATCTTATATGTCAAAGAGTCAATGGGAGTCTTAATGGTCTTGAAAGTTTTCAAGAACAAATCAAGAATAAACCTTACCGATCATCACTAGCATACGACTTGAGCTTTATAACCTATCGTGTTGACGTTATTTTGTTTCTGTGCCATTCCAATTGAGTTAATTATGCTTGTGAGTTCTATGAGTTATCATTTGAATGCATAAAAGGCAAGGACCTTGATCAATGAAAAGTACAATGATAAGAGAGGGTGAGCTGCTTAACTGCTTGGAAGACATGGCGGGCACTCGTGTTACCATAAAGCAAGAAATCAAGGTTAAGAGTTCGGTCCATATGAGTTTGGATTTGTCGCAAGTCTTGGTTTTGAAAAATTAGCATGGATAGGAACACATACACCATTAAAATCTAAGTGTCATCAGATTCCCTCCTTCATGAAAATGACTTTGAGGAAATGCTTTCACTTAGAGAGATTTTAAGAAGATAGTGATTGTGAAAATTGCATTCTTAAATTCGATTATGGTTGCGGTATCCGTTTCCATGATTCGAATTGTGAGATTTTGTTGATGTAAATTGTAAAAAGTCGAATTGAGTGTTTTGTGTTGTTTCGCATTTTATGTTATTTTACTAAGTCATTTTTTGTATGAAGTGAAAATGTATAGACTTAGTATATTTTTTGTCTGTTCCCTATAAATAGGGACTTAGGCTAGAAGTAGAGCATACGAATGCTAAAACTCTCTTCTGCCTATTCTGTAATCAGTCTTAATCAATATGAGATCTGATTAATATTTACTCTTTGTGTTCTTCATCTTTAATTGTTCAAATATATCTTTTCTTTTCTAAATTCTCGATAATAATTCTCATCAATTGGTATCAGAGCGGGATTCAAACTGCTTAGATTTGATTTTCGTATAAGAATCATTTGCTTTTTGAGTTACAAATTTACTCAAAATTTTCCGCGCATTTTTGATTTTGAAAATCACTATTCATCTTCAGATTTGAATTGATTCTGTATTTGAATTCTTAAGTCGAGTAATCGATTAGTGATTTGTGATCAATTCATTTGATAAAATTCTGAAATTCATCAAGTTTTCAAGTTTTCCGATATTTTCTGTGTTCATCAATGGCGAACTTCAACATGAATACAATGACTTCTTTCTCTCACTTGCTTGGTTCCTCAACCAAAATTCCGATGTTAATTCCAGAATACTATGATCAGTGGGCTGATAGAATGGAAGATTACTTAAATGGAATTGATGAAGAACTTTGGAAGTGTATCGATGGAACAGTACAAGCTCCTGCTAATGTTCAACAAATTGGAACATCCACTGCATCTACTGATGTTGAAGAACAACGAAATCGACTGAAGAATAATGAAAAGAGATGCATGAGAGAACTAAGAGTTGCTCTACCTCATGTGGTTTACAATTACATTCATAGTTGTAAAACAGCCAAAGATATCTGGAATACTCTAAAAGAAAAGTATCAAGGTAGCGAAAAGACGAAGATCAACTCTGTGAAGCAATGTCTAGTTGAACTGAAGGAATTCAGAAAAAAGGATACATAAACTCTCGAAAATTGCTATGATCGTCTGAACGAGCTTATGTTTCGCTGCAATAGGTATGGTATCACTAGATCTTTCATGGAGTTCAATTTAACTTTCATTATGGGTCTTCGCAAGGAATGGCGAAGTGTGAGCATGATGATTAAGAATCAACAAAGTTTTGATACAACTACATTGAATGATCTTTACAATCAACTGAAAACACATGAATGTGAGGTCACAGAAATGTATGAAGAATCAAAACAAGATAATGGTGGTCCTTTGGCTCTTGTTTCAAAGGTATCAGAAACTGATGAAAAAGATGGTTCAGATGGGGAAGGATTTTTGATGAACTCCGATGATGAAGCTGTAGCATACTATTCAAATAACAGAGTTAAAAAGTTTTTCAAAAAGCCTTTTAATCCAAAAGGAAAGAATAGTGATGTGAAAAATGATGTCACAAGAACTGGAGGGGAAGAGAGGAAGAAAATGGAGAAAACATAAGAAAAACAAAAAAAATGCAAATGAAGAGAAAAAGTTGAAGGGTGATTCAGGAGTTTACTATCACTATTGCAATGGTGCGAATCATTTCGCAGCTGATTGCATGTTGCGAAAGAAAGAAGAAAAGAAAGAAAAAGTTAAAGATGAAGCATACTACTCTGAAAAGATTGAAGAATTACGTGCTAAGACCAAAGGAGTGTCTTTAGTTGCTAAGGGAGAATCTGATGAAGAAGAAAGTGGAACTTATCAGATCTGGTCTTTAGGATCTGATGACGAAGAAATGAGGCATCCCACACATGGAGCAATGTTCGCAAGTTTTGAGGATTGCGAAGAGAACTTTTCAGGGAAATGGTTTATGTCTAAATCCACTGACAAGTCACCCATGACAACCAAGGTACGTGCAATTCTTGAATCTTTTAATATTCCAATATCTGCTTATGATGCTGAAATTGTTTCATTTGATGATACTATGGCTTATTTTGATTCTATTATTGTATCTGCTAGTAATGAAGCTAAGAAATTAAATGTGCAACTTAGTGGGACACGAAGAGATTTAGAAATAAAGAAGAGCAGAGTTGAAAAATTGGAAATGCAAGTCAAAAATATAGATTGTGATAGGAATAATCTTACTAATGATGTTAGGTTGTTGCTAGCACAAAGAAACATATATTGTAATTCTGCAAAACGATTGTATGCAAAATTAACAGCTTTACATCATTCTTCTGATATTAGCAAAGAAAAACATAGGAAACTTTTACCTTTTCTTGAGTATGAACGTGAAAAAGTTGATGTTGTTTCTTATGATTGTGAAAGTACAATTGCTCAGTTTGACAAAATACCTGATGATAGATATTCATATGGTATTGTCAAAATTGATGAATTTATGAAATCTGATGAGTTGGTTAACATTGTAAATGAAAGTTTGACAAAAAGTGAACAAGTGAAAATCATAAAGAAAACCAAAAATTCAACTCTTACTTCACAACTCAATTATGCTGATATTGATGAAAACTCTGAAAATGTGAGTGGAATCAGTGAGATAGAAGAAGAAGAAGAGATTGATTGTTCTCAATTGTCAATCATTAATATCACATCCAAGATCAAAGGTAAAGAGATAATAGTTAATTCAATAGTAGAGGATGAAATTAATAAATCTTCAACTTCGCAACATTGTAAGTTTGATAATGTGGAAGTTGAAAGCTGGAAATCTGATGATACTTATGAAAATAAAGAAGAAAAGAAAATTTCAACTGAAACACATCAAAGGGTTGTGGTTGATCAAGTGTTTGAAAATACAAAAGAGTTTGACAAAATTTTAAATGACAAAGGCGCACATTATTTGGAAACCAACACAGTGGTATATCCAAAATTTGTATGTACTGATAAAACTATTTTTCCAAATCAAGTTTTTGTCACTACTGGAAATACTGAAAAAGTTCATCCTGAGTTCAATAAAATGATTGAAAAAGATAATCAAAAGTCCACAACTGAAGGTTTTTTCGCAAATCAAAACACAGAAGAAAACAATTTAACCCAAAATCCTTATGTATTTCAAAAACAAAAATCATTACAAAAATGGGTGGTTAAAGGTGAAAAATCAAACAAAATTTTTGAAAAAGCTGAAAACTCAAAGGTTGAAGTGAAACTAAATTCTCAAGAATTCAAATTGATGGTTGGAAATTATTCAACAGAAAATAATGTTTCAAAAAGAAAAGCAAGAAAAGAAATATTCTGGCAAGTTGTGTCTAATAAAAAATCAACAGATGAAAAAGAACAAATTTCAAAAACATCATCAAAATTTCAAAACAAAAACACACAAACATATTCAAGTTTTCATAAACAAATAAACTCTGTTGACACAATTCCATATATTCGCAAATATGACAACAATCGAAAATTTGAGAATTCGCAAAAATATGCAAATAATCAAAAGTTTCAAAATGTTGGCAAATTCACGAATACTTCATCAAGTTTGAAGAATTCAACTGAAGTCAAAGTGAAATTTTCACCAAAACAACCAAATTTTCCAAATCCTTCAATATCAAAATCAACCAAAGTTTCATACACAAAAGGAAAATTTGATGTAAGTACGATCAATCATTGGTTTGAAGGGAAAGGAAAGAAATATCAAAGTGGAAAGTTTTCAGAACATCAAATCAAAAGTGCATTTGATAAGTTCACAAATAGTTCTTCAACTGCTAGTACATCATCTTATAATTCGCAAGTTCAGGTTCAAAAATGGAAACCAGTTATCAAAAATGCGAATGTTGTGAAGGATAAGATAACAATCAATGAGAATCCAAAATTATTGAATGACTATATCTCAATATCTAGAACTGATGATGTTGATATAATGGATTCTGTTACAAACAAAGCGAAAACATGGTTTTTAAATTCCAAAAAGTTGTTTAATTCTACTAATGATGGACCCAATAAGTCTTGGGTTCCTAAATTTTTTCAATAAATGCAGGTGATATGTGATGAGCAATATGATATGAAATGATATATTGATAGTGGTTGCTCTCGTCATATGACTGGAAGAAAGGAAAATTTGCGAGATTACAGAAGCTTGGAAAATGATGGAGTAGTCAAATTTGGAAATAATCACAAGTGTCAAGTGAAAGGGTATGGGAAAGTCACAAATGGAAACTTCACAGTAAACAGAGTTGCCTATGTTGAAGGACTTCAACATAATTTGATAAGTGTATCACAACTTGTTGTGGGTACTAGAAATCAAGTTGTATTTAATGAAGAAGGAAGTATCACCTCAAATGCAAAGACAAATGAAATACTTCTCAAATCCAAAAGATATGGTGATATGTTTACACTGGACATCAAACCAATTGTAGGAAAACCAGATGTGTGTTTACTATCAAAAGCAACTAATGATCTCAGCTGGCTTTGGCATACAAGATTGTCACATCTGAACTTTCGAAATATAAATAAACTTGTAACTGATGATTTAGTTCGAGGGTTACCAGTACTAAAATTTGACAATGATTCTTTATGTGCAGCTTGCGAACAAGGAAAACAACATCGAAAAGGTCATCCGATTGTGATAGATTCAAAAATAGTAGATCCATTGGAACTTCTTCATATTGATCTATGTGGACCATCAACTGTTGCAACAATAAATAAAAAGTGGTATATTTTAGTTGTTGTAGATGATTTCTCTAGATTCACGTGTGAGTTTTTTCTCAGGTTAAAATATGAAGTTGCTCAGACGATGATTGATTTTATCAAAAAGATTGAAATTAGTCTGAAGAAAAATGTACGAAAAATTAAAAGTGATAATGGTTCGGAGTTTAAAAATCAAACTCTTGACATTTTTCTCACAAACAAAGGTATTTCGCATAATTTCTCATCACCATATACTCCACAGCAAAATGGTGTAGTTGAAAGAAGAAATCGATCTCTATGCGAAGCTGCCAGAACCATGCTAACATATGCGAATCTACCTCAATATCTTTGGGCAGAAGCTGTGTCCACAACATGTTTTACTCAAAATCGATCATACATTCATCGAAGATTCAATGTTACACCATATGAAATAATCAATAATCGGAAACCTAATGTAAAATTCTTTCATGTTTTTGGTTGCAGGTGCTTTATTATGAATCTCAAAGATAATTTTTCCAAGTTTCAAGAAAAAGTTGATGAAGGCATCTTCTTAGGATATTCACAGAATTCAGTTGCATACAGAGTGCTTAATAAACGAACAAGAAAAATTGAAGAAACTTTCAATTTAACATTTGATGATTACTATCTTAAACAAATTGATAGTAAATTCGATAAGAAACCAATACTTGTGGATTCAAATACTCAAATTGATAATTCTGAAATTAATGATTTTGATTATGACTTAGTTTTCGGAATTCCTGACAGGGCAATTGATGCAGAAAATAACGCTCCTGATAATCACACATCAGAATCTTCAAAACATACTGATGATTCAACAATAACTACAACATCGATAACTTGTGAAAGCACACCAAATGTTTATATGGAGGAGGAACACACAAGTATCCATGAAGATTGTATGCCAACTTTTGAGGGGGAGAAAGAAATTATGAAATATCAAGTTGAGCGGGAGCATTCACAAAATCAACAAGAACATCAAGTTGAGGGGGAGCATTCACAAAATCAACAGGAACATCATTTTGAGGGGGAGTATCCAAATGCAGATCATGTTGAGGGAGAGCATGATGAAACAAAGACAACTAATCTTGATAAAAATGCAGAATTTCATGAATTTAATGATAACTTTTCTGTTGCAGGATCTAAAAATGAAGATATGTATGAAGATGCACCATTAGAATATGATCTAAATTATCCACCACTTGTGAAATGGACAAGAAATCATCCAAAAGAACAGGTAATTGGTAATCTACAAGAAGGTGTGTTGACTAGAGCTCAAATTCGTGCGAAAAATGAGGTACTGAATACTAACCAAGAACTTTGTATGTTTAATGTCTTTATTTCGAAAATAGAGCCAAAAACAGTAAAGAATGCTATGGAACACTCAGATGGGGTTGTTGCTATGCAATTTGAATTGGCTGAATTTGAACGAAACAAGGTTTGGAGATTAGTTTCTAAACCTTATGATGTTTCAATTGTTGGATTAAAATGGATTTTTAAAAACAAAACCGACAAAGATGGCAATATTATTCGAAATAAAGCAAGACTAGTGGTTACAGGTTATTCCCAATAAGAAGGCATTGATTATGAGGAAACATTTGCACATGTCGCAAGACTTGAAGCGGTTCGCATAGATTTAGCCTATGCAACTCACAAAGACTTTGATGTTTATCAAATGGATGTTAAATGTGCATTTTTAAATGGAAAACTCGAAGAAACAGTGTATGTTGAACAACCACCAGGATTTGTAAACAATGAACATCCTGATCATGTTTATATTTTAGATAAAGTTGTGTATGGGTTAAAACAAGCAACAAGGGCCTGGTACGCAACACTTACAAATTTCTTGACACAATCTAAATTTAAACAAGGATCAGTCGACCCCACATTATTTCGCAAGAAAGTTGGGTATCATCTAATGCTTGTTCAAATTTATGTTGATGATATTATCTTTGGTTCAACTGATCCAGCATTGTCACTTGAATTTGAAAATTTAATGAAAAGTCAGTTTGAAATGAGCATGATGGGAAAAATTAATAATTTTCTTGGTTTAAACATAAGACAGAACAGGCAAGGAATCTTAATCAATCAAGAAAAATATACGAAGAACTTGCTTGAAAATTTTGGAATGCTTAATAGCACGAAGCTCAGAGTCCCTATGGCTGTAGGAACACGACTAACTCCTTCGTTAGATACTCATGCTGTTGATTTAACATTGTATCGTAGCATGATAGGGTCTTTATTGTACTTAACTGCAAGTAGACCTGATATTATGTTTTCGGTTTGTTGTTGTGCCAGATATCAAGCTAATCCAAGAGAACCTCATTTGACGGCAGTGAAAAATATTTTTAGATATCTAAAGGGAACCGTTTCTTTAGGACTTTGGTATCCTGCGAAAACAGGATTTTTCATTCAAGCTTTTTCAGATTCTGATCCAGGAGGATGTACCTTGGATAGAAAAAGTACAACTGGTGGATGTCAACTATTGGATGGAAAGTTGGTGAGCTGGCAATCAAAGAAACAGACTTGTGTGGCTATATCTACTGCTGAGGCAGAATACATATCTGCGGCTGCTTGCACTTCGCAAATTATTTGGATTCAGAGTCAACTTCGTGATTATGCAAGAAACATGAAAAAGATTCCTTTGTATTGTGATTCACAAAGTGCGATTCACATTTGTCACAATCCAGTGCAACATTCAAAGACAAAACACATTGCTCTTCGATATCATTTTATCAAAGATCATGTGGAAGATGGGAATATTGAAATTCATTTTGTCAAAACAACTGAACAACTTGCTGATATTTTTACAAAACCTCTTGATGAAAAATCATTTGTTAGAATTTTAGCAGGTTTGGGGATGATTAATGCGAATTCAATTTCATCAACACAAGAATAAAGGTTTTGTTCAGCAGATTACTGTTCATTCAGAGGCTTCGCATGGCTTCGCATCCACGTATTTTCGCATCAGAGTTCATAACAATTAAGGTAAGTTTTACGAATATTATTTTTTTGATAAATCAAAAATCCAAAAAGGTTTTTTTTTTGTATTTTCTTTTGAAAAATCAAAACTCCAAAAATATTTTATTTTTTATTATTTGCTTTTGAAAAATCAAAAATTCAAAAAGATTTTTTTTTCTTTTCTTTAATTTTGAAGAATTCAAAAATCACAAAAATATTATAATTTTCTTTCAATTGTGTGCTGAGAATTTAATGTAGGGCTAAAATGCGAAGAGGTCATACATTTTTGTTTCTATGGGAAGGTATTAATTTTTTTTTTTTTAAAACTAGTTAGGATGTCCCTAGAAGCATGCTGCTGTATGTAGACCAAAAGCCTCAACACGACTCTATGTGTGAAAAGAAAGCCTTAATGAAATTATTGTTGGATTAGTGTCTAAGTCCATAACTATTTTGGTACGTACTTGACCCGATGGTGCATGGTCCTTTTGGGTTGCCTTCACCAAAGCAACTTCATAGGATGAATTATGGAGAGTAAGGATTAAATATGATTTATTAATATATTATGGGAATAATATATTAAAGGAGAAATCATATTGTTTAATTAATATTAGTCAATAATTAATTGGTAATTAGTTTTGTGACTAAAAGAGATTAATTAAACTTAAGGGACTGGAATTGTAATTATAAGATAATTGCAATTTGGGCCATGGATTGCCTTATATTAAGGGATGGACGAATTCTAATGGGAAACCCATAAGGAAATCGTCCATGGGCTTAATTAAAGGAGTCTATGGGTTGCTTAGGGCTTAAGCATCCAAATTAGGGTTTCCTTGTTAGATAACCCTAATAGCCCAACTATATAAAGACCCCTTAAGGCTCAAAAACGGGGCTAAGCTTCTTGTAAGGGTTTACACATGGTTTTGGCAGCCTCCAACCTCTCTCCTCTTCATCCTCTTGCTTATGGTGTTTGTGAGCCATTAAAGGAGTGACACTTGTGACTCTAAGCCTTCCAAACTCAATACAAGGAGGAATTGGGATTGTTGTTGCTACATAACAATCAAGGTATGATCTTAAACCTAATTACATATTAATATGATTACTTGTATGCTGGAATTAGGGTTTATAGTCTTGGATTCAAAGCATGTACAATAGAGAAACCTAGATCCAAGCTTTAGGGTTTGTATGAGCACATAGGATGTCTTATGACCAAAACCCATCAGTGGTATCAGAGCCTAGCTTGGTTTCAATTTTATTGATGCATTGTATAACTAGAAAATTCGATTTTTTGGATTCTGGAGTCTGGACTCGCCGAGTCCATGGCTGAACTCGCCGAGTCCATCCAGACTCGACGAGTCCATGCCTGACTCGACGAGTCAACTCGTCAGATAATGCTTATCTCGAGATTTCATGCTATTTTTGCATATGGATAGTTACCATATCATGTTAGATCAATATAAATCCGATTTTATGATATATATGACTATATTCTTGATCAAATCAAAGATAATTATCAATTAATAAGATAATTGTTTCCTTATAAGATAATTGATTAATTATTTTGAGTAAATTGATAAATTGTTTTGCAAGAAATCATTAAACAAATCAAATATGGATAATTATGTAATTAAATGTTAGTTTAGATTATTTGTTATTTGATCCTTGTTGTTATGAAAAGTTTCATATTTTACCCTTTAGGTTTTATAGTTTAAATTTGAACCCAAAAGTTTTGTTGTTTTGAAATTTAAATAGTTAAAACCCTAATGTTTTGAAAAAGGTTTCAAAACTTGCCATCAAGTTTTGGAATTTAAATTTTGATTAAAAAGTTTAATTTTGATATATATTTAAATTCTAACCCTAATGTTTTGAAATGTTTCAAAATTTGCCCTTAAGTTTTGGAATTTAAAAGTTGATTAAAAGTTTAATTAGGAATGTTAAATTCTAAAACCCTAATAATGTTTTGAAAAGTTCAAATCACACCCTTATGGTTTAATTAATTAATTAAGGAGTATAATTAAAAGAGGTTTAATAAATCCATAAAAGTTTAGGTTAACCATTTATTTGAATTGAAAGTGTAATTGTTAAAGTTAACCATATAGTATTTTAAAAGTATAAAATACACCCTATACTATATATAACATTAAAAGTATAACATTATATATATATATATATATATATATATATATATATATATATATATATATATATATATATATATATATATATGTATGAGTAAAAGTCAGTCTTAGCATTAGTAGGCCTCATTCACGAAGCTGGTCTATAAGGGGTGTTTAAGGAAATTGCCTATAAAATGGCGATTGAATGAGTATCCACTCTTACCCACCGCACTCTTGACTAGTGGAGGGTCATTAGCCGAACGGGTAGGATAGGACGAAACCTTCCATTATAAGTATAATGAAATACAAAGTAACTAAATATTTTTCAAATTCCCAATCTTAGTTACTTAGGCAAAAGTGAATTGATGCAATTCCATGAAATTACACTTTGTGCCCTTGCGAAGACGTTAGTGGAGCGTGTGTGGTTTACCGGAACACTAAATGGTTCTAAGAAAAGGTAGCAAAGGGTGACTCAATGTTTGTCATAGTTCGGTGGAGCGTGTGTGGTTTACCGGCACATCGAATAGGTGATTGTAACATGTGAGGGCACCATGTAGTTTGCATGGTTATTCACACCCGCTTTGTGATCCTCGGCATGCCAGTCACAAACAAGAGGGGCATATCGAGATTTAAACATGCCATTGACATATTCAATGAATCTCAAAGGATCTAGGAGTTTTCATAGATTTAAAACTTAAAATTATTTTTCGTTTTTCATGGTGGAAATTAGTGAATCGTCATTCACTTACCTTCAAATATTCTTCAATTTGGGTTACGGCATCCCTCTCCCGAGTTGTAGAATATTGTGTTGGGTCCTAGCCTTAGTATTTCATTTGGGTGATTTACTAAGGACTCAATCTATCAACTAACTTGAATTCGTTTTTTCTCCCGTTTTGTAGATGTCAAAGTTCGACAACTATGGTCTTCCTAAATCCCGTGGAACAAGCATTCCACATGAAGATGATATTCCATGATTCGATCGAGGAACAAGAAATGATGCTTCACTTCCTCCTCCTGCTCCAATTATTCTCCCTAACCCACAAGTTCAAAGGCTTGAAAAGTTCAAGATCACTCAAGCCCTTTTGGCAAGTGAACATAAAGAAGGCAAGTCGGTGTGTGCACATGTCTTAGGGATGAAGTCACACATTGATAGGTTAAGAATGATGGGATCCGTTGTCGATGAAGAGATGGCTGTTGATTGGGTTGTTCAATCACTTCCTAACTCATATAGTGAGTTCGTAAGAGAGTACTATATGATGAACCGCGACGTGGCCCTTATAGATCTCACCTATATGCTTATTGCTGCTGAATCAGCAATCATTTGGCGCAATAGAAAAGCAAAGTTGATTGGTGAATATGCCTTCAAGACCTCTATGGATATAGACAATGGCAATGAAAGACATGCAATGATCGAAAAGTTTGATCATAAGAGAAAGGCGATGTCTGAAGTAGTTCCATGTGTTGTTCCAAAAGAGTCAATTCGCTTTTATTGCCAAGAGAAGGGGCATTGGAGACGAAGTTGCCCTATTTACCTAAGAGATCTAAGAAATGGGAGAGTCGGAACGTATGGCTCTAATTTAGGTAAAATCCATTGACTAACTCTTTTAAGCTTCATTCTAGATTCTGAATACATAATGTGATAAGATTACAATTGATGTTTAGAAGGATCAAAGAAAAGAAAAGAAGCTTAAGGGAAGAAGTGAGCAGAATCTAACCGTGAAGGAATGGATTTCGATCGCGTTTCTCGAAGATTAGATTCTTGAGCTATTACTTAGAGTTAGAATTAGGTTGCTAAGAAAGATGTATTAGCATAAGTTTTTCAATGAGTTGCATTGTAAGGGCAAATTTTTCCGCAATAAAATAAATTTTTGATTTTAAATTTTATTTATTTATCCTTACAATGGCGTGTATGAAAAATTGATGTTAAAATTATTAGCAAAAATGGATTTGTTTCTTATTGTGTTTATGGAAATGTCGAGACTTTACCAAATAGGGAGAGTTTCTCATCGCCCAAAGTTTCAATTGGACAGAAATTTGGAATCACGCAACTTGGTTGCATGATGAATGAGAAATTTCATATTTGGAAATTAGACTAATTCATTGACAATGTGTCAAGTGATGAACTAGGAGATCGAGTACACAAAGTTGTGTGTTGATCAAGTTCACCATAAGAGTGACAAAGATATTCGTCATGATTTACTAAAGGCTTAGTAAATATGATTACACTTACAAGATTAAGTGTAATTTTGAATTGATTAAAGGGTTTAGATCAATAGCAAAACGAATAAGAAGAATCAAGTAGGCAGAAAGATAAGAGTTTCTCCATTCTAAGAAGAAGGGAGAGTAGGTTTTATGCTTTATGATAGGTCTTAATGATTAAGAACCATATCTCAATTGATCCTCTAAGTGAGTCTTGGTACAATTGTATGTCCAAGAAGAGGAATCAAAGATTGAAGAAATGGTCAAATCAAGAAGTCAATCATACTTCGTTCCAAAACAAGTCTTAAAGTCAAGATTGTGACATTGAGTGAATAGTATTAAGAAGGTTTATAACATTCATCAATTGTGGAAAGTTGTGATGTCTTGGATAAGACAAAGGCCAACTAGGACCAATTTATGAAGTGTTTTGATAAAAGCTACACTTACTCTTGAATATCTGGTTGTCAACAAATGTTTATTGACAAGAGAATCTTATATGTCAAGGAGTTAGTGGGAGTCTTAATGGTCTTGAAAAGTTTCAAGAACAAATCAAATAAACCTTATCGATTATCACTAGCACACGAGTTGAGGTTTACAACCTATCGTGAAGACATTATTTTGTTTCTGTGCCAATCCAATCGAGTTAATTATGCATGTGAGTCCTATGAGTTCTCATTTGAATGCATAAAAGGCAAGGACCTTGATCAATGTAAAGTACATTGATAGGAAAAGGTGAGCTGCTTAACTACTTGGAAGACGTGGTGGGCAGCTGTGCTACCATAAGGCAAGAAATCAAGATTAAGAAAGTTCGATCCATATGAGTTTGAATTTGTCGTAAACTTTGGTTTTAACAAATTCACATGGATAGGAACACATACACCGTTTAAATCTAAGTGTCATAAGATTTCCTCCTTCATGAAAATGATTGTGAGAAAATGCTTTCACTAAGAAAGATTTTAAAAGATAGTGATTGTAAAATTGCATTCTCGAATTTGATCATGGTTACGGCATCCCTTTCCATAATTTGAATTGTGAGGTTTGGAAATTAGTCTTAATTGTTAAGACACACATATGAACTATCTAACGCAAAAGTTTATAAGTTCAAGAAGCCTTGATAAAAGATTATCAAAGCACTAAGTATTAGAAACATGAACTTAAGAAATTCAATAAGTACTGTTTTTTTGAAAGTTAAGATGTTTATGAATACATGTCGAAGCTAGTGGGAGCATAAGTGTTATGTTTTATAATAATCATCATGATAGTGGGAGCATAAAAGTTATGATTGTATGATTATTATGGAAAGTTTTGCAAGTTGGCAATATTAATTATAGAAAAACAAGATTTATACCTTGCAAAGTCATAAGGGTTGTATAGTTGTTTTGCTATAATTAAGGGAGAGAATATTATACTTCATTTCAAATCTAAAGGATTAGGTTGTGGAATATTAATAAATTTAGTCAAAGGTACATAGTGTGTTCTTAAAATTCCGATTATGATTACGGCATTCCTCTTCACAATTCGAATTTTGAGAACATAGAAAATAAAACATTGTGCGTCGTGTCCCATACGCTTCGGGTATAGGATCAATTGCAAATACTTAATGTTTGACCATTCTAAAATTTTCCAAATGTCCAGCGCATTTAGAGGGAAAAGGGACTAGAATTGGTTCTAACTAAAATAATTAAGCAACTATCAAAGGACGATTCGAAGTTCGACGAGAATTGGTCGCTTGTGAGTAGTTGGAAGTATAGTATTGGAAATTATGGAAATATTTCCATATTGGATGGACATTATTGACATCATTACGAATAGATAAGATTCTATTAAGAAATTAGTTGTCATATGGAAAATATGGAAGCGTGTCCATATTGGGAAGTAAATATTGAAAATCTATGACTAGATTAGAAACCTTTATGCAAAAGGATGTTCAAAGGAATGTACTTTGAGTGAGAGACATCTTATCTAAGGAATTGTCTTGTAACCATCTACATTAGAGGACTTTGTAATATCATTAGCAATAGTCTTTGAGACTTTGGTGCAGTAACATTACGAAAGAATCATTGCATAAAATGTTAGAATCTAGCATATTCTATACGTAGCAAGAATTTGATATTCTTTCACTTATGGAAAAGGATTTGGAGTTGTGAAATGAGAATGATTGGAAATGTATTCAATTTGTCTATTTCACAAAAGTAAGAACCATAGGTAAACATTGTGTGCATGCTAGGAGCATGGGACAAGTGTAATAATTCAAGTAAGAAGTTGATTACCCGAAACGACAAATAATGAGTAATCGATATGGTGATAAATAAAACGTGTTTCATTTATGCTCAAAGGGTTGAGGCCATATGGGATTAGTATTATTCTCTTGTTTCACATTTGCATGTTTTAACTTCCAGAATAATTTAGTTTATTAAGAATAGTCGAATTATTCAAACGGGCCACAGTCGTTCATATGTTGGAAGTAGATATGAATGAAGATTGTCGTGAATTGGTGTGTGGATTGTCTAGAAGAGTATTAGACATAAGCAAATGTTTGCTGCAACGTTCATGAGTGCTTATGAATATGATTTGAGCATTGGATTAAACCCACGCTCACTTGGATCACTATCTCGAGTGATTAGTTAGACGATAACATCTTATATTCTTGAAACCGAGATGTGTGAGTTGTATCTTGTGAATCGGTTGCACATTGATAATATGTAAACGCACTAGTAACTTGGTGTTATAAAACATATTGTTGTGTGTGATTCGGTGAGTGAGTGCAAGCAAGCATTGTATCAAAGTTTATCCGTTCCTTTTATTCAAAGAATAAAAGCGATATCTTTGGGCCCCTCGATGGTTTAGTGATGACAAACGTAAATGCTTGGCCGAGCTAGGGCTAATTTGATTTGTTCAGTTAGTCTGTCGTCATAAATCAGAAATCGAGAAGTAGTACAAATAGAATGATTAGAAATGATATCTCAGACGATATCTAGAATGGAGGAATATATGATCCCTTATCTAAGGACACGCGTATCAGATGTGATCAGAGTTGACAACGGCTTTGGAAAGCTACGATTGCAGATCAGGATCTGAAGTCATACGTAGAATAGTTGTTAGACTTATCCAAGTGGGAGACTGTTGGATTAGTGTCTAAGTCCATAACTATTTTGGTATGTACTTGACCCGATGGTGTATGGTCCTTTTGGGTTGCCTTCACCAAAGAAACTTGATAGGATGAATTATGGAGAGTAAGGATTAAATATGATTTATTAATATATTATGGGAATAATATATTAAAGGATAAATCATATTGTTTAATTAATATTAGTCAATAATTAATTGGTAATTAGTTTTGTGACTAAAAGAGATTAATTAAACTTAAGGGACTGGAATTGTAATTATAAGATAATTGCAATTTGGGCCATGGATTGCCTTATATTAAGGGATGGACGAATTCTAATGGGAAACCCATAAGGAAATCGTCCATGGGCTTAATTAAAGGAGTCTATGGGTTGCTTAGGGCTTAAGCATCCAAATTAGGGTTTCCTTGTTAGATAACCCTAATAGCCCAACTATATAAAGACCCCTTAAGGCTCAAAAACGGGGCTAAGCTTCTTGTAAGGGTTTACACACGGTTTTGGCAGCCTCCAACCTCTCTCCTCTTCATCCTCTTGCTTATGGTGTTTGTGAGCCATTAGAGGAGTAACACTTGTGACTCTAAGCCTTGCAAAGTCAATACAAGGAGGAATTGGGATTGTTATTGCTACATAACAATCAAGGTATGATCTTAAACCTAATTACATATTAATATGATTACTTGTATGCTAGAATTAGGGTTTATAGTCTTGGATTCAAAGCATGTACAATAGAGAAACCTAGATCCAAGCTTTAGGGTTTGTATGAGCACATAGGATGTCTTATGACCAAAACCCATCAATTATCACATGAAAATTTCTTCCCAAAAAGGCTTATATTCGCATAAGTCAACACGAGCTACCTTACTCTTCTCAAATGAGTTAAGAGTTTTCTGTTTTTTCCATTATAACAGAGGTACACTTCAATTCTTATCCAATCTTTTTAAACCAAACAATTCTTACACTCCAAATTTTTTTGAAGAGATTTGTCCTGGAGGTTTTTGATCAAACCAATCAAAACCTAGACAAATCACAACTCTGTGTTTATGATCTAACATCATGAGTCCGTGATGAAAGTGAAACCCAAAAATCATAAATCTTAAGGAATTGACGGGGAACTTTGTTCCAGATTTTTACGAAACCTTTGTTTCAGTATCAAAAATTTCGAAACTTCAAATCATATTCAATTTGCATGTGTGGCCTTGATCAAATATTCAGAACCAAGAATGTTTGTTCCCAACAAGATCCAGAACAAATTTTCTTTTGAATATGATTTCAGTGTAAGTTTTATTCTCAAATCCTTGTCATGATAAATATTTTCACAAGCCAACTTGTCACTGACTACACTGGTCAAACAAGTAATTTCATTTACAATTTCTCACCTTATGTTAAGGCTGATATGTAATGAAATTTCAAACCAATCCAAAATGACTTTTAAAAGAAGCCCTTTGATACTTCTCTACAAGTATTCGATTGTACTTCACGGGAAACTACACAAGCAGTTGATTATCTCTCTTGATGATTAACGAAGCAACCTTTGCCTGGGGTTTTACTACATTCATGTCAAATTGAATTTTAGACATCACAACATTACAAATATTTTTATTTCTTATCTTATTTCGTTGGCACAATGCACACACGAAATCCTTGAGGTTCTGAGTAAAACCAACTCAGGCTGATGATTTCGCAAGTCTGGCATATGACTTCACTTTAAATCCCAAAAGTGAATGAGCCTTGCTTCCATGCGAAGGGTTTTACCAGTTCGAATTCTATAACGGATACTTGACAGGCTGTATACTCAAAATCGTTGGTATTCTATCTGGTTTTCGAGGAGATGTGACAGTTACTTTTTGGAATGTTGTTACCTTTTGCAGTCATGATCCGAGTTTCAAGGTGCCACGTCGGATAACATTAAATGTATCCCGCTTCAATTTCAAATCAATTTTGATCAACCTATAAAAGGGGGTTCAAGAACACTATGTACGGTTACGCAAACAAGAACTCTCACAAAACTTCCAAGATTAAACCTTGATCCAAACTTCAACTTTCTTTTTCAAAACCCTAACATTGGCAGCCACTACTTCCAACACTGATGAGGTTCTTTCTCAATCACTGGTGAAGCTTCAAAGCACCAATTACCAAGTTGATCCGAAAGTTTCTGCTTATCCAGAAGAATTGAAGATGCTTATTGTTGCTTTGAAATGAGCACCTTTATCAACTGCCATGTTCAATTCATTCTCGGTCCCAATGGTGTGGCTATCTCGTGCAGCTTCAACGGCATCTTACAATCACACGGCGGATGTGATTACTTTCAACTTAACAAACAACAAACGAGTTAAACTGTCTAAGAACTTGTTTGTGGAAATTTTGCAGATTCCAAACAACCCTCCGTTTGTCAAACCTGTCAACTCGCAGATCATTCATATGTTCAATGAGATGGGGCATCAACCGGAGTTGACAAAAATAAGTGATTTCCGAAAGTCTGGGTTGCCATGTATATGGAATTTCCTATTTGGTATTTTTCTAAGGTGTCTTACAGGAAGATCAGTCAGATTGGACAGAGGAAGAATGGAAGTATATGCTATGGTAATGGGCATATACTATGATATTAATGTTGATTATGCAACCCAGTTGTGGAAGGAATTTGTTAAAAGCCTGGAAAATACAAATTCGGAGAAGGGGATTTCTTGTGCAAGATACTGGAGCTTAATTCTGGAAAAAGTTTATGAGAAGGAAGAAATTCCAATGCTAACAAATGTTGAAGTTGCTGAATTTTCCTTCTATCAATTTCCAAAAACTGTAGAAGATGATGAAGCAATATTTTCTCGTGTGGCTCGTATTCCAGATGCGATGCTTCGCAAAGTTTCTCTAACTCACAAAGTTTTGGTGAGATATTTGCGAACTATTGATACAGCTGATCAGACTAGAGTCTTACCAGATGTTGCTACTCCATCTAAAACAAAGAAGGTTCACAAGAAAAGTGCGAAGGGTTCATCTTCACCAACAATACCAGATGAAGCTATTCCAACCAAAGAGACTTCATCCAAATCGAAGAAGGAACTCTTACCTTCTAAGTCTGGGGTACTGAAGCAAATTCGCAAAGCTGAAGTGAGTAGTAAAGGTGTTACTATTCGCAATATTCCTGCGCCAGTTTCTCCAGGAAAGAAAAGACAGCGAGCTGAAGATGTTGCGAAAAATATGCAACGTACGATGGTCAAAAGAAGGAAGATGGTGATTCGCAATGAATCATATGATGAAGAAATAGTTCCGGAAACTCCACCTGTCACATCTATGGTAACTGTTTCTTTACCCATAATTCACACTTCGCAAATTTCTACCACTATTCCACAAACCAAACCACTCGAAATAGTTCTCATCAAATCAGCTTCTGAGGAGGTACCTATTTATGATACGGTTGTCAATGTATCTGATACGGGGGCACCTATCCTGAGTGTTGCACCATCAATTAAAACATCTTTACCCATTTCATTACCAGTTACAACTTTATCCACCACTTCATCCATCTTTGATCATGCCCTTCAAAACCCATTCACAACACTTTTTCCATCTCAATCACCTGAAAATCCTCAACCTTTGCAACAAGTGTCTGATACTGAAGTCGAAGGAGGTGCCTTTGGTGGGATACTTGATGATATTCCTTTTGATTCAGATGAAGAAGATATTCCTGATCATATGCTGATGACAGGAAAACAGTTTAAAATTCTGAATCAGAAGTTAAAGACCATTATTCAAACACAAGCTGATTCTGGTAGAATGTCTTCAATATCTGCCATGGAGGTTGATATTATGATCAAAGGAGTTGAGAAAAGGATCATGGAAAAGATTACTCAATGAGATAAAAATAATGAGCTCAGAATTACATCACAAGGGAGTAATTTTACTTCTATTGTTCAAGATCTTAGAGCTGCTACAAAAGAACGTCATATTCTTTTTGTACAAGATGTCAAGAAAGTTCGTGAGGATGTCAACTTCAAAATTCAGGAGTTGAAGTCTGACCTTGCGAAGGATCTTCAGGATGTTCATATGAAACAAGCAAAAGTTCAAAAGCAAATTATGGACAATGATATTTTTGTTCTTGAAGATCATAAAGCCGAAACAATGAAGAAGTTTGATCAGCTAATACAGTTAGTCACTGAGCTTAAAACAACAGTTTCGCATTCGTCATCCACTCAAATCCTTACTCCTGAATTCTTGTCTCTAAAGATTCATACTTTAGAACAAGCTATTCAAAAAGCTCTTGCCCCACTTACAAATTTCACTTCTTCACTACCGAAGAGTGCTCCGCCTGTTTCCACAAGGGTGCAAGGGGGAAAGAAAAGTCGAAGTAAAGAAGAGGATGCGAAAACTATTGGCAAAGTGATATCAACTCAACTTGTAGCTACTCTTCTAGTTCCTATGAAACCAATTTCTGCAACTACAATTACCACAAAAACAATTACCAAAGGTATTGTTATTGGAGGAAACGAAGGAGGTTCAAGCTCAAAACCTCAGAAAGATGTTGTAGGAAGAGGAAAAGGAATATTATATGAAAAATCAAAGGAGGAGTTGAAGGCTGAGGCAGAGGCTGAAATGGAGAGGATGAGACAAGTTCAAAGTATAATGAGACAAAGGGCAAGTGATCCTCCCTCCATGAACAAAGGAGATCCTGCAAAACTTTACTCTTATGAAACAATAGAGTCAAAAGTTGTGTGTAGGGAGATGTATGAGTTCGAGAAGAAGCCAAAAAGAAGTTATGATATTGCGAACTCAGATCATTGTCAATTGGATTTCCCGATAAATGAAATGTTGTTCATCAATGCTCAATACAAGATCAGTGAGAAATTTGATAATCCGAATGATTATACTCAAATGAAAATCAGATTTCATGCAGTCTTGGGGAAGAATCCAAATGAAGTTTGGTCCTTTATGAAAATCAAAAGGTGGTGACAATAAAGAAGGATGTTTTGTTTGAAGAGATGCTTCAAAATTTTTGATATTTTGTTATCAGAACAGACAACAAACTATATGACTTCATAGTAGCTGACTTTCCATTGATGAACTGCAATGATTTAATTCAAGTAGCACTGATCCTGAAGCATATGGAAGAAAACAATCTTAAAGACTCTGATACAGATGTATTTAAGGTTGGCTTCGCACATGTGAAGACATTCATTGATAACTATTTCGATTGTTTAGCTCTCACAAATGAAGAATTAGCAAATGTGCTGGGAAGGGAAGTGAAAGTTCCATGGGAGGAGACTGTGACTCAATCTGCTTTGTCAAAATATGTTGTTGGTGAAATATGCCTGAAACCTTTTGGCATGGTGTTTTCTGGAAGGGATACAAAAGAAATCCGAAGAAGTTTTTGTTCAAAGTCTCAGAGATTGAAAGATATAATTCTTTGCAATATACGCACTTCATTGTACGTATGAATAATTGCAAGAAGAATAACGAAGGAGACAAGAAAGATCTGAAGAAGGTGATCTCCTGGTATGGAGAAGTGCGAAGGACAATTCACTCTGCAATTCAAAAGCTTTTGAGTTGAATTGCATCGACTGTTTACAAAGGGGGAGAATGTTGATGTATATTGTAAAAAGTCGAATAGAGTGTTTTGTGTTGTTTCGCATTTTATGTTATTTTACTAAGTCATTTTTTGTGCGAAGTGAAAATGTATAGACTTAGTATATTTTTTGTCTGTTCCCTATAAATAGGGACTTAGGCTAGAAGTAGAGCATACGAATGCTAGAACTCTCTTCTGCCTATTCTGTAATCAGTCTTAATCAATATGAGATCTGATTAATATTTACTCTTTGTGTTCTTCATCTTTAATCGTTCAAATCTATCTTTTCTTTTCTAAATTCTCGATAACAATTCTCATCAGATTTGGCAATTAGTCTAAATTGTTTATAGAAACATATGAGCTATCTAAAGCAAAGGTGTATAATTTTAGATAAAGGATTATCAAAGCATTAGGTATTAGAAATATGAACTTAATAAATTCAATAGGTATTGTTTTTCTGGAAGTTAATTTGTTTTCTGAATACATGTCAAAGCTAGTGGGAGCATAAGAGTTATGCTTATATGATAATAATCATCACGATAGTGGGAGCATAAAAGTTGTGCTTGTATGATTATTATGGCAAGTATTGCAAGTTAGCAATATTAATTATAGAAAACAAGAGTTATACTTTGCAAAGTCACAAGGGTTGAAAAGTTGCTTTGCTATAATTAAGGGAGAGAATATTATGCTTCATTTCAAATCTAAAGGCTTAGGTTGTGGAATGTTAATACATTTAGTCAAGGATACATAGTGCATTCTCAAAATTTCGATTATGATTATGGCATCCCTCTTCATAGTTTGAATTGTGAGAACGTGACACATTAAATATTATGGCAAAAGATTGATAAAGTATCGTATCTTTATGTAAGACATTATGCGTCGTGTCCCATACGCTTCAGGTATAGGATCGATTGCAAGTGCTATAATATTTGACCATTCTAAAATTTTCCGAATGTCTAGAGCATTTAGAGGGACAAGGACAAGAATCGGTTTTGACTTAGATAATTAAATAACTATCAAAGGACGATCCAAAGCTTGCCGAGGATTGGTCACTTGTGAGTAGTTGGGAGTATGGTATTGGATGGACCATATTGTTATTATTATGAATAGATAAGATTCTATTAAGAATGAGTTGTCGTATGGGAAATATGGAAATGTTTTCATATTGGGAGTTGGATATTGAGAATCTATATCTAGATTAGAAACTTTTATGCAAGAAAGGATGTTCAAAGGAATGTACTTTGAGACATCATATCTATAGAATTCTTTCTTATAGAGATTGGCCAAGTCTTGATGATTTTGAGCTATGACTTTATGAAAGAATCATTGCATAAAATGTTAGAATCTAGCATAAGCAACAAGAATTTGATATTCTTACACTTGTGATAGGGATTGGAAGTTGTGAAATGAGTATGATTGGAAATGTGTTCATTTGACCTATTTCACAAAGTAAGGATCATAGGTAAACAATGTGTGCATGCTAAGAGCATGGGACAAGTGTAGTAATAATTCAAGAAAGAAGTTGATTACCCGAAACAACAAATAATAAGTAATCAATATGGTGATTAAATAAAATGTTTTATTTATACCAAGATTTTGGGGCCGTATGGGATTAGTATTATTCTTGTGTTTCACTTTGCATGTTTTGACTTCCTGAATAATTAATTATTTCAGAATAATCGTATTATTTAAACGGAGCACAATCGTTCATATGTTGGAAGTAGGTATGAATGAAGACTGTCGTGAATTGGTGTGTGGATTGTCTAAAGTGTATTAGACATAAGCAAATGTTTGCTGCAACATTCATGAGTGCTTATGAATATGATTTGAGCATTGGATTAAACCCACGCTCACTTGAATCACTTCATGGATTTTATCACGAGTGATTGGTGAGACGATAATGTCTTATATTCTTGAAACTAAGATATGTGAGTTGCGAGTCAGTTACACATTCATAATATGTAAACGCACCAGTAACTTGGTGTCATAAAACATATTGTTGTGTGTGATTCGATGAGTGGGTGCAAGCAAGCATTGCATCAAAGTTTATCCGTTCCTTTTATCCAAATTGGGATGAAAGCGATATCTGTGGGCCCCTCAATGATTTAGTGATGACACCTAAACGCTTGGCCAAGTCGGGACTAATTTGACGTGTTCAATTATAGTCTGTTGTCAGTCATCGTAAATCAGAAATCGGAACACAACACCTAGACAGAGAGAATGATTTAAATCCATGTGTCAGTCTATACGATATCTAGAATGGAGGAACATATGATTTCTTATCTAAAGGACGTGTATCTGATAAGATCAGAGTTGACAACGGCTTTTGAAAGCTACGATTGCGGATCAGGATCTGAAGTCATATGCATAATAGTTATTAGACTTATCCAAGTGGCAGACTGTTGGATTAGTCTCTAAGTTCATAACTATTTTTGTATATACTTGACCTGATGGTGCATGGTCCTTTTGGGTTGCCATCACCAAAGCAACTTGATAGGATGAACTATGGAGAGAGAGGATTAATTATGATTTATTAATATATTATGAGAATAATATATTAAAGGAGAAATCATATTGGTTAATTAATATTAGTCAATAATTAATTAAGAAATAATTTTGTGGCTAAAAGACATTAATTAAACTTAAGGGACTAGAACGGTCAATTGTATGATAGTTGAATATTGGGCTAATGGACTCCATATTAGAGGGGTGGACGAATTCTATGGGGAAACCCATTAGAAATCGTCCTTGGCCTTTAAGGAGGGAGTCCATGGGTTTCTTAGGGCTTAAGCAGTCAGATTAGGGTTTCCTAGCCTCACTATTTAAGGATCCCTAGAGCACCAAAAATGTGGCTAAGAGTTTCCTTAGGGTTTCCACACGTTTTTTTTTGGTGAACCCTCTCTTATCATTCTTCATCCTCTTGCTCTTGGTGTTGTGAGCCATTAGAGGAGTGACACTTGTGACTCTAAGCTTTCTAAAGTCATTACAAGGAGGATTTGAGTTGTTATTACTATATAACAACAAAATGTATGTATTCTAATCTTCTTGGTAAATTTTGAAAATAGTATGACTCATTAGGGTTTTATTATGTGTTCATAATGTTGTGTAACTAATAGTAAAACTTAGATCCAATTCTCGGGTTGTATGCACACATAGAATTGTTTGTATAAAACTCATCAGTAGTATCAGAGGCTTTGGTTAACTTGTTATCAATTAGTATTATACAATTTTATGACCTTGACATATTAGGGTTTATTGCCAATAAACCATAGGGGGCTAGAATTTTCGAGATTCGGGTTTCCAAACCCTAATTTGCGAAAATTTGAACAAGATTTTCAAGTCCTTTCCTTAAGCCCCAAGATTTCGAAATCTAGGGTTTGCAAAACCCCATGATTTTCAAAATTAGCCTCCTTCCCAAGATAAGATCCTAATTTTTAGGGATTTGGATTATCCCATATCTTGTAATTATCCTTTAATAGTTAAATATGGTAATTAAAGATTTTGGGATATCTCATCCCTTATTTTCGAAATCTATGTAGAAGTTTAAGGGATTAGGATATCTTAAATGTATAAATGGTAATTATCCTCATGATTTAGATAATCCCTTATGATTTAATAGTTAAAATTAATAGTCTAATTCAAGATAATTATTAAATCAAGAGTTTTAATATTTAAAATTTAAATGTCTTAAATTCGAAAATTTTAAGTGAGATTAAAACCTAATTGTTTTGAAAAGTTCCAAAACTTTCCCTCAAGTTTTGGAATTTAAATTGTTGATTAAAAGTTAATTTTGAAAGTCTAAATTCCAAAACCCTAATTTTGAAAAGTTCAAATTAAACCCTTATGGTTTTATTAAATTAATTAAGTGTATAATTAAAAGAGAGTTAATAAATCCATAATGATTTTAGTTAATTAAAAGTATAATTAAACCACCTAGTATTTTAAAAGTGTAAAATACACTCTTATACTATGTATAACATTAAAAGTTTAATATTATATATGTATAACTAAAATGATAGTCTTACCGTTAGTAGGCCTCATTCATGAAGCCGATCTATAAGGGGGTATAAGGTTATGCACTATAAAATGGTCGTTTAATGGGTATCCACTCTTACCCACCGCTTCCTTGATTGGTGGAGGGTCGTTATCCGAACCGGTAGGATAGGGCAAACCCTTTCCATTAAAAGTATAATGAAATATAAAGTAACTAAAAGTTTTACAAAATTCCCAATCTTAGTTACTTTAGGCAAAAGTGAATTGATGCAATTCCATGAAATTACACTTTGTGCCCTTGCGAAGACCTTAGTGGAGCGTGTGTGGTTAACCGAAACACTAAATGGTTCTAAGCAAAGGTAGCAAAGGGTGACTCGATGTTTGTCATAGTTCAGTGGAGCGTGTGTGGTTAACCGGCACGTCGAATAGGTGACTGTAACATGTGGGGGCACCATGTAAGTTTGCTTGGTTATTCATACCCGCTTTGTGATCCTCGGTATCCCAGTCACAAACTAGAGGGGCATATCGAGATTTAAACATGTCATTGAAAAGTTCAATGAATCTCAAAGGATCTAGAAGTTTTCATAGATTTAAGACTTTAATTTCTTTTTCGTTTTTCATGGTGGAAATTGGTAAATCGTTATTTACCTACCTTCAAATATTCTACAACTAGATTACGACATCCCTTTTCTAGGTTGTAGCGTATTGTATTGGGTCCTAGCCTGAATATCTCATTTGGGTGATTTATTAAGGACTCAATCAATCAACTAACTTGAATTTAGTTTCTCCCGTTTTGTAGATATCAAAGTACGACAACTATGGTATTCCCAAATCCCGTGGAACAAGCTTTCCACATGAAGATGATATTCCATGATTCGATCGAGGAACAAGAGATCATGCTTCACTTCCTCTGCCTCCTCCAATTATTCTCCCTAACCCATAAGTTCGAAGGCTTGAAAAATTCAAGCTCACTCAAGACCTTTTGGCAAGTAAACATGGGAAACCTGTGTGTGTATACGTCTTAGAGATCAAGTCACACATTGAAAGGTTAAGGATGTTGTGTGTCGAGATCTCAAGTAAGTTGTCTATTGCTGGGTTCTTCAGTTGCTTCCTGAATCATATAGTGAGTTCGCGAGAGAGTACTATATGATGGATCATGACGTGACCCTCATTGATTTGACCTATTTGCTTATAGCTGCTAAATCAGAAATGATTTGGCGAGCTGGTCGAGCAAATTTGTTTGGTAAACCAAACTCCCAAACTTCAATGAATATTGAAAATGGTGACATTGGAGATCCACAAAAGGTAGATTCTGAGATGGTTCCATGTGCCATTCCAAAGGAATCCATTTGCTTTTATTTCCAAGAGAAGGGGCATTAGAGACGAAGCTTCCCTATTTACCTAAGAGATTTAAGAGATGGGAGAATCAAAACGTATTGCTCTAATTTAGGTAAAATCCATTAACTAACTCTTTTAAGTTCCTATTCTAGATTCTTAATACATGATGTGATAAGATTACATTTGATGTTTTCTAGAATCGAAGAAAAGAGAGGAATTTTAAAGGAAGAAGTGAGTGGGATCTAATCGTGAAGAAATGGATTTCGATCCCATTACTTGAAGATTAGATTCTTGAGCTACTACTTAGAGCTAGAATAAGAGTGCTAAGAAATATGTATTAGCATAGTTTTTCAATGAATTGCATTGTAAGGACAAATTTTTCCGCAAAAATAATAAAATATTGATTTTATATTATTTATTTATCCTTGTGATGGCATGTATGAAAAATTGATGTTTTGAATGTTTCTATTATTAGCAATAATGGATTTGATTCTTCATTATGCGTAAATGTCGAGAATTTACCAAATAGGGTTAGTTTCTCATCACCCAAGTTTCAATTGGATAGAAACTTGGAATCATGCAACTTGGTTGCATGATGAATGAGAAATTTCATATTTGGAAATTAGACGAATGCGTTGACAAAGTGTCAAGTGAAGGACTAGGAGATCGAGTACACAAAGTTGTGTGTTGATCAAGTCTACCACAAGAGTAACAAAGATATTCGTCATGATTTACTAAAGGTTTAGTAAATATGATTAAGTGTGATACTGAATTGATTGAAAGAGTTTAAATCAATAGCAAAACCAATAAGAAGAATCAAGTAGGCAAAAAGATAAAAGTTTCTATATTCTAAGAAGAAAGGAGAGTACCTTTTATTATGTTTTATGATAGGTCTCAATGATTAAGAACCATATCTCAATTGATTCTCTAAGTGAGTCTCAGTACAATTGTATGTCTGAGAAGAGGAATCAATAATTAAAGAAATGGTTAAATCACGAAGTCAATCATACTTCGTTCCAAAAACAAGTCTTAGAGTTAAGATTGTGACATTGAGTGACAAGACTTAAGAAGGTTTATAACATTCACCAAATGTGGAAAGTTGTGATGTCTTGGATAAGACAAAGACCAACTAGGACCAATTTTGTGAAGTGTTTTGTCTTGATAAAAGCTATACTAACTCTTGAATATTTTTTTGTCGACAAATGTTTATTGATAAGAGAATCTTATATGTCAAGGAGTCACTGGGAGTCTTAATGGTCTTGAAAGGTTTCAAGAACAAATCAAGAATAAACCTTATCGATCATCACTAGCACATGACTTGAGCTTGATAACCTATCGTGTTGACGTTATTTTGTTTCTGTGCCATTCCAATTGAGTTAATTATGCATGTGAGTTATATGAGTTCTCGTTTTGTAACATCCCGAAGTTTTCCATCGTCGAAAACCCGTTCTACCCGTAAAAATTCGCCGTTTGTCAATTCGTTCAATTTTTGTTTTGGGTTAAATTATTTAAAATTATATATTAAAATAATCTAATGATTGTCCAAACCCCTTAGGAACTCATGAAATTAGCCCAAAATGTTTATTTCCAAAAAGTTTACAAACGTCCCCGCCGGGTTACGGAAAGTTAATCGGGTGCGACCAAAAGCCCCGTTTAATGCCGGTATCGGGTAGAATTCCACCGTGTCCAAGTTTTGGGACCTATTTAAACATGTTCAAGCTATCATTTGAAGCTTTTTCTCTCTCTCACAACTCTCTCTCTCTCTCTCTCTAACCTCTCTCCTAAATTCAAGTTTAAGGGTCCAAAATTCAAATTTAAGGCTTCTAATCACCAAGGTACCTTCCCTAACTTGTTGTACAGCCTCATTAGCCTTCAAATCTGAATTTAAACTTTGATTTTGGACCTCAAACATGATTTTCTGGCCAAGGAGCATGCTTGGGCTGTAAACTCATAATAAGAGGCTTTTTATGCCTTTAAACCGCTCCTAAACAATTTTGGGACTTAGATTCGACTATATGGCTTACCAATTTGGACTTAGAACACCCTAATCGTAATTTTTGAAGAGTAAACATGAGTTTACTATCCAAGAACAAGCTTGGGCCGTAAACTCCATATCATGGAGAGTAAACACATATTAAAGGGGTTTTAAGCCCTTAAACCCTTCCAAAACACCAACAAGGCTTAGATACGACTTGTAGAATTATGGAATTGGCCTTGGAACACCTTGAACATAAATATAAAGGAGTAAACATGAGTTTACTGCCCAAGAACATACTTGGGCCATAAAATCATTGTTCTTGGAGAGTAAACTCCTCTAAAAGTGTTAAAATGCCACTTTAACACACCATAAGCCTTGGGATAAATTCTAGAAGTGACTACAAACAAGATCTGGACCTTAAAACATATTAAATTCCCCAACTAAGGAGTTCACGGCCATGAGGGGGTTCATGGTCCGTAAACTCCTAAATCTATGCCAAAAGTCCCTTAAAAATTCATACAAGGCTTGGGAAAAATCATTGGAATCACATGTGATTGTTTAAGGACTAAAACAATAAGGATTCTATGTATGGGGGAGTTTACAGCCGTAAACTCCATGTTTACAGCCGTAAACGCCAATGAATGGTCCCTATGTGTGTTATAATCCATTCCAAAGCCAAAAACCCAAGTCTAGCAATTATCCCCGAGTGTTATGAAGCCATTTTGCACCCAAAGATAACCTCCATGAGTTCATGGCCGTGAACTCATATGGATGACGTGTTTAGGGTAGTAAAATCCCTAAAAAGTCTACTCTTGAAGAGTAAACTCGATTCCCAAGTCCCACGCACCAATACACGTCTGTAGATGTCACCCGGGTCACTCCAGACACTTGTTTTGAAGTGTTTTCGCTCATTGGATTGTAATATCATATCTAATTAGAGTTTATAAATCTAATTAGATATATTCATATACCATTTCATATTATATAGGAACCTCGTGTATTATCAAACCTTGAATCGACACTTAGCATCCGGAACGTCGCGTTTCTCAACCGGTGAGTTCATACCCCTACCCTTTTTCAATCGTTTTTCAATGTTTTCAAGGGGGGAATACAAGCAAACTATAAATGTTTTCAATACATAACATTGATGTATTTCAAATAATATCTAGCAAACATATAAATATCTTTACCCCTTATGTATTATGCTGAGCATAATGGATGATTTATCAGCTACAACTATATGAATTTCAGTTAAGGAAATAACCAAATTAATCAAATTATTATGGGAATAATTTGGGTTCTTTAGTTCTTGTTTAATCACGTACTGATATGTATATAAAGTTATTAGATAAACTATGTCTGATTCAGTTTATCTGTGTATCATTTGAATGTATTACCAGATAGTTTCATTGTATGTATCTGTATTCACTGTATTATGTTTCATAATCTTTTGTATGTTTGATATCGTATGAGAACCTTGTGAATAGTTTAGTACTAGCTTGTGAGTTCGTCACTACCCTTTTTGGATGATCAGTAAATCCTCCTCGGAAGTGTAACCAGAGTCTCCTGGAGGGAGAGCGAGGAATTTGTGAATAGATCTATTCGGGACTGACAATCCCACACCTTAACTGCTAGCTACAGTTAGGCGGGCACACCTAGGGTGACAAATTCTGGATATTGTCCGACGTCTGACAAGCGTCAAGGAGGTCTCGTTGTCGTATCAGCATGGTTACCCGACTCACAATATGTATAAATATAAGTTTATTCACGACTTGGGTTTGGTTTTGAATTTGATTCCATTTCATATCTACTTCTGTTATTAGTTTCTGTATCTAGTACAGGAGGTTAGTCCCATGGTTCTCAGTCTATTGATCTTATATCTAGTACAGGATGATAGTCCCATGATTTCAGCATATATCTTGTACGGGATGGTAATCCCATGGTTTTCAACTTATATCTTATACGGGATGCTAATCCCATGGTTTTGAAACTATATCTAATATGGGATGATAATCCCATGGTTAGGCAATCTTGTATCTAGTCCGGGATGGGAGTCCCATGGTTTTCAATCCTTATTCTCATGAATATCAAACTATACTATATCTAGTTCGGGATGGTAGTCCCATGGTTTTCAATCTATATTTCCATGAATATCAAACTATACTATATCTAGTTCGGGATGGTAGTCCCATGGTTTTCAATCTATATTTCCATGAATATCAAACTATACTATATCTAGTTCGGGATGGTAGTCCCATGGTTTTCAATCTATATTTCCATGAATATCAAACTATACTGTATCTAGTACGGGACGGTAGTCCCATGGTTTTCAATCCATGTTTCCATGAATATCAAACTATATTGTATCTAGTATGGGACGGTAGTTTCATGGTTTTCAATCTATATTTTCATGTATATCAAACTATCTTGTACTTAGTACGGGATGTGAGTCCCATGGTTTTCAAACTATTTTCCATCTATAGTTCACATATTTCAAACTAATTCATATCTAGTTCGGGATAGTTATCCCATGATTCTCAATATATAGTTTTATGTATTAAACTATACTCCGCAGTATACAACCGGTCTTACATTTAGGAAAATATGGGATTTTCCTGGGCTAAAATACAACACATAAACGAATTGGTAACAAGTGATAACTAAACTAACTTTACATAAGAAAATATGGGATTTTCTTGGATAACAAACCTCTTTGGACAACAAAATGAAACTGGTACATTTTCAGAAAACAAACATCTTATGAACTCACCAGCTTTATGCTGATTTTCAAACCGCTTGTATTCTCAGGTCAGTGATAGACAGGTACCCATCGATCCTTTTGGAGAAGACGGAGCGTACTGAAGATCTCGTCTTTACTTTTGTTAATATGTTGCATATGTATATCACTTATACAACCATACTTTTGAAACAAATGTAAATTTCTATATGTAATGTAATGGTTGCTTACTTTACTTACTATGTGCATTGGATTTGATACTTAACGTGGAGTCCGCCCCGGAAATGTTTCTGCCTTTGGTTTTCGGGGTGTGACACATCTGAATTCATAAAAGGCAAGGACCTTGATCAACGAAAAGTACATTGATAAGAAAGGGTGAACTGCTTAATTTCTTGGAAAACATGGTGGGCACTCGTGTTACCATAAGGCAAGAAATCAAGATTAAGAGTTCGGTCCATATGAGTTTGGATTTGTCGCAAATCTTGGTTTTGATAAATTCGCATGGATAGGAACACATACACCATTAAAATCTAAGTTTCATAAGATTCCCTCCTTCATGAAAATGACTTTGAGGAAATGCTTTCACTTAGAGAGATTTTAAGAAGATAGTGATTGTGAAAATTGCATTCTTAAATTCGATTATGTTTACGGTATCCCTTTCCATGATTCAAATTATGAGATTTGGCAATTAGTCTAAATTGTTTATAGACACATATGAGCTATCTAAAGCAAAGGTGTATAATCTTAGATAAAGGATTATCAATGCACTAGGTATTAGAAATATGAACTTAAGAAATTCAATAGGTATTGTCTTTCTGGAAGTTAATCTGTTTCTGAATACATGTCAAAGCTAGTGGGAGCATAAGAGTTATGCTTATATGATAATAATCATCATGATAGTGGGAGCATAAAAGTTGTGCTTGTATGATTATTATCGCAAGTATTGCAAGTTAGCAATATTAATTATAGAAAACAAGAGTTATAATTTGAAAAGTCGCAAGGGTTGAAAAGTTGCTTTGCTATAAATAAGGGAGAAAATATTATACTTCATTTCAAATCTAAAGGCTTAGGTTGTGGAATGTTAATAAATTTAGTCAAGGATACATAGTGCGTTCTCAAAATTTCGATTATGATTATGGCATCCCTCTTCATAGTTTGAATTGTGAGAACGTGACACATTAAATATTATGGCAGAAGATTGATAAAGTATCGTATCTTTATGTAAGACATTATGTGTCGTGTCCCATACGCTTCGGGTATAGGATCGATTGCAAGTGCTACAATATTTGACCATTCTAAAATTTTCCAAATTTCTAGCGCATTTAGAGGGAAAAGGAAAGAATCGGTTTTGACTAAGAGAATTAAACAACTATCAAAGGACGATCCAAAGGTCATGGAGGATTGGTCACTTGTGAGTAGTTGGAAGTATGGCATTGGATGGACAATATTGACATTTTTATGAATAGATAAGATTCTATTAAAATTGAGTTGTCATATGGCAAATATGGAAATGTTTTCATATTGGGAGTTGGATATTGAGAATCTATATCGAGATTTGAAACTTTTATGCAAGAAAGGATGTTCAAAGGAATGTACTTTGAGACATCATATCTATAGAATTGTTTCTTATAGAGATTGGCCAAGTCTTGATGATTTTGAGCTATGACTTTACGAAAGAATCATTGCATAAAATGTTAGAATCTAGCATAAGTAACAAGAATTTGATATTCTTACACTTGTGATAGGGATTGGGAGTTGTGAAATGAGTATGATTGGAAATGTGTTCATTTGATCTATTTCACAAAGTAAGGACCATAGGTAAACAGTGTGTGTATGCTAAGAGCATGGGACAAGTGTAGTAATAATTCAAGAAAGAAGTTGATTACCCGAAACAACAAATAATGAGTAATTAATATGTTGATTAAATAAAATGTTTTATTTATTCCCAGAGTTTGGGGCCGTATGGGATTAGTATTATTCTTGTGTTTCACTTTGCATGTTTTGACTTCCTGAATAATTAATCATTTCAGAATAATCGAATTATTCAAACGGAGCACAGTCATTCATATGTTGGAAGTAGGTATGAATGAAGACTGTTGTGAATTGGTGTGTGGATTGTCTAAAGTGTATTAGACATAAGCAAATGTTTGCTGAAACATTCATGAGTGCTTATGAATATGATTTGAGCATTGGATTAAACTCACGCTCACTTGGATCACTTCATGGATTTTATCACGAGTGATTGGTGAGATGATAATATCTTATATTCTTGAAACTAAGATATGTGAGCTGTATCTTGCGAGTCGGTTACACATTGATAATATGTAAACGCATCAGTAACTTGGTGTCATAAAACATATTGTTGTGTGTGATTCGGTGAGTGAGTGCAAGCAAGCATTGAATCAAAGTTTATCCGTTCCTTTTATCCAAAGTGGGATGAAAGCGATATCTGTGGGCCCCTCGATGATTTAGTGATGACACCTAAGCGCTTGGCCAAGCCGGGACTAATTTGATGTGTTCAATTGTAGTCTGTTGTCAGTCATCGTAAATCAAAAATCGGAACACAACACCTAGACAGAGAGAATGATATAAATCCATGTCTCAGTCTATACGATATCTAGAATGGAGGAATATATGATTTCTTATCTAAAGGATGCGTATCTTATAAGATCAGAGTTGACAACAGCTTTTGAAAGCTACGATTGCGGATCAGGATCTGAAGTCATATGCATAATAATTATTAGACTTATCCAAGTGGGAGACTGTTGGATTAGTCTCTAAGTTCATAACTATTTTGGTATATACTTGACCTGATGGTGCATGGTCCTTTTGGGTTGCCTTCACCAAAGCAACTTGATAGGATGAATTATGGAGAGAGAGGATTAATTATGATTTATTAATATATTATGAGAATAATATATTAAAGGAGAAATCATATTGGTTAATTAATATTAGTCAATAGTTAATTAAGAATTAATTTTATGGCTAAAAGACATTAATTAAACTTAAGGGACTAGAACGGTCAATTGTATGATAGTTGAATATTGGGCTAATGGACTCCATATTAGAGGAATGGACGAATTCTATGGGGAAACCCATTAGATATCGTCCTAGGCCTCTAAGGAAGGAGTCCATGGGTTGTTTAGGGCTTAAGCAGTCAAATTAGGGTTTCCTTGTTAGATAAACCTAATAGCCTCACTATTTAAGGATCCCTAGAGCACCAAAAACGTGGCTAGGAGTTTCCTTAGGGTTTCCACACGTTTTTTGGGTGACTCCTCTCTTATCATTCTTCATCCTCTTGCTTTTGGTGTTTGTGAACCATTAGAGGAGTAACACTTGTGACTCTAATCTTTCTAAAGCCATTACAAGGAGGATTTGAGTTGTTATTAGTATATAACAACAAAAGGTATGTATTCTAATCTTCTTGGTGAATTTCGAAAATAGTATGACTTATTGGGGTTTTATTATGTGTTCATAATGGTATGTAACTAATAGTAAAACATAGATCCAATTCTAGGGTTGCATGCACATATAGAATTGTTTGTATAATACCCATCAAGTCAGACACCACAGATAAGTCTGACAGTATGTGATGATATGTTTGCATGCTGGCTTGTTTTGTTATATGCGATAGAAGTAGTTGGAGGGGACTAGTCTCCGAGTTTGGTTGTTAGGACCGAAGGGTAGTTCAGGCACCCCAGATATGTCTGATATTATGTTATGTTATGATATAAGTGATAGTAGTAGTAGGGGTGAAATAGTCCCCGAGGATCGGTCGTTAGGACCGATGGGTAGTCAGCACCCCAGAATGGACTGACATGGGTAGTCAGCACCCCATAACGGCTTGACACGGGTGGGTCGGCACCCCAGAATGGCCGTACCGGGTAAGTCAGGCACCCCAAAATTGCCCGGCAATATGTATGGTATGTGGTATAATGGGGGAACTCACTAAGATTCGTGCTTACAGTTTTCAGTTTTGGCTTCAGTTACCTCTTCTTCAAAGGGGAAGGAGCTGGCGCGGTAGCAGCACATTACACACACACTTTGTATTCCGCACTGTGAGATCTTCCTGGGCATTTGTACTTTGACTTTGTTATCTTTTTATAAACTGGTTTCCAGACACGCACATCTTTTATGAAATGATAAGATCAGTGAATGTTTTATTTCTAATGTTTTGCTAAGTATCTGTTTTAAAAACGAAATTTTTGGCTCGTATTTTTGGGATGTTACAGTTGCAATAAACAAATGATCTTTGTATGTTCTTTTATGGTGTACTATGTTGTTTTGTTATGTGGTAAATTGACCATTTAGGGGTATTATGGGCATTTAAGCCATTACAAGGTAAATAGACCATTTATGATGTGGTGGCATTTGAGTTACTACAATTTAAATTTACCATTTTGGATGTGGGGACATTTTAGTCATTAGAAATTTAATTTACCATTTTTGGATGTTGGGGCATTTTAGTCATTACAAATTATATTGACCATTTACAGGAGTAGGGGCATTTTAGTCATTACAAATTATATTGACCATTTTTGGATGTGGGGCATTTTAGTCATTAGAAATTAAATTGACCATTTTGGATGTGGGAGTAATTAAGTCATTACAAATTAAATGGACCATTTTTAATGCAGGGGTAATTAAGTCATTGTAAAAAATAAGGTACTTGTGACTTCAACCATTCAACATGAAAAACTTATTTCCCTTTTCTTTCCAAAAACGGTTTGCAGACAAGCAAATATGCTTCAATCCTATGTAAAGGTATTTTTTGTCCCTTTTCCCAAACTGCACCATTTGTGGTCCCTGTCTATGCGCATAAAGAAGTTATATTAATTTTGCTTTGGCTTGTGGTCTCGTCCCAGTCGATGAAACATATATAATAGCCAAATGTTTCTTTCGTTCATGCACACATATAGATACAGGTGTAAGACAATTTTTTTTAGTAATAACATATTAAAACACATCCCAGCCATGGGCTTGTTTACATTTCTTTTTGCTATTCAACAACCTATTACATATATCATCGACAAAAAAAATCATAAAAAACGATGATCATCAGCAGCCCAAGCAACACCACCACCAAATTTACACACCAACATCACAAACTAATACCAACAACCCATGCAAAATCTACTACTAATAGACACTAAACAACATAAATAACACACCAAAACACAAACCCATGACTGAAATGCTTCAACCTACACAACATTTTTTTACTTAAACACAAAATACATCACCACAGACACATAAACAACACCAACATTCCCAACAAAATACATCAGCTTGTTACGTTTGTTGTATTTGAAGACCGTCTTCACATATGCTCCTTGTAGAGAAACGAAATGATTTTTAAGATCAACAATGACATTTGAGATATCCAACTGACCAGCACGAACGTCTTCGACCTCACAGTTCATGGCATCCAAGTCTCGATCAACTATCCGACAGAGCTCACGTAATTGGTCTTGGAAGTCCTCTTGTATAACAGACAGTTCCAGCTAATTTTGCAATAGATTGATGGCCATCTATTCGTTGGTTACACCATTGGAATCATACTCTTCCATGTGACGACTATAATTTGGAGACCAGCTGTGTTCTACATGACCGATCGAAGCCATTTTGGAGTAAACTTAGAATGAGATTGGGGTAATGAAGTTTGCAGATGTGCCGTTTTAGGTCAATGAAGTCTTGATTTTATATGGAGGCACTTGAACAGTTGATCCTTGCTGCTTACGCTTCACCTTCAATATGACGTCTTTGCGGTTGTTCAACGCTTTAAATTCTTGCCATGTCATCGCTTACGTGTTAGGCTAGTGTTATGTGGCAACGTTAACCGGATACAATAGATAAAAGGGACTATATTGTTAGGTAACAAATACTCCGTTCCCTTATTAAGCCACAAAATAAGTTAAGTGGCTAAATGGGTCAACCCTAGAAACATTATAGGGCCTATACGTCATTTCCCTTATAATATATGTGATATAAGATTTAAAAGAAAATGAAAACTTACTGGTGGAACTTAATGTCATCTAAGTCAATGGCTTTTCCCTTTGTAGTTCATCCTTATACCACCAATATTACTCTATCATTCAGTCCAAGCATACAATCAGGCATACCAATGTAACAAGAATGAAATAAAGAACCCTAATTTGAAACTCGCCTGGAAAATTAAACAAAAAAAAACAACAAATGAAAAATTGAAATCAAGAACCCTAATTTGAAAAAAGAAGATGGAGATGGTAGATGAAGTGATTAGTAGTGTTCACAAGGGATATACGAAACCTATAATTGGAGTAATACAAGAAAAAAAAGTCTTTCAATATCTTCTTTTACGCTCCTATACCTGAGATCGACATGGTGCAAGGGCTTCTTAGGCTTGCATATTCGTCAAGATAGGAGGGTCGGTGAGGCTAGATCGGAGGCAGCAGCCTTTGGTTTCTTCTTTGGTTTTTCCAACGAACAATAAAGATGAAGAGAGAGAGAGAGAGAGAGAGAGAGAGAAAGAGGGAGAGAGATAGAGAGAGAAAGAAAGAAAGAAAGAAAGAGCTTCTCCAAAACAACTATTGAAAGTCGGTAAAAGGGGATGTGTTGTTGGCTTTCTCTAATCTCGCTCTCTGGTTGGGACACAAGGGCAGTAGATACGGTGGTCAGAGGAGCAAGAGAGTAGGGTGGCGGCCGGTTGTGGGAGGCATAAGGATGGAGTTCACGACTGGAGATGGTTTGATTAGGGTTACTGTCACACCCCAAACCGGAACGGCAGAAATGTTCGGGGGCGGATGACTTCATGTGGTAACGTAACAAATGAATACATAGTAAAGAAAGCAATACAACCATCATATATATATAATTGAATGTTTACATTATTAAAAGAGTACATGTTCAAAACCAATTACAATATGATGCCAAAATATGAATTTAAACTAGTGTCGCAGTGTTCCTTCTTCAAAAGTTGTTTGGTATCTGTAATTACTGAGTCCCTGGGTCATACAAGTAGTTTTGAAAGAGTAGATAAGCATTTAAGCTGGTGAGTTTCATAAGCATTTAATGATAGTATTTGTATGAAAAATGAAATGGTTTGTTTTTGTTTGTTAGTTTCTAGAAAATCCCATATTTCCTACTAGTATAAATGTAGCCTTAAATCAAGACCAATGTTTGTTAAAAAGTTGATGTTTTCCCATCTGTGAGTAGTGGTTTGGAAGTTCCAAACTTATATCACAATTAGTTTTTTCATGCATAAACTAAATAAATTTATGTATGTATAAAAACCTACAATACGTCTGAAAAACCCCATAAATCAATGTGTTTTTAATACTCCATATGAGTTTTATAACCATGTTATTGACCTGGAATGCCTATACACAACGTTCTTCAGGCGTTGGAATGTTATGACGTTTGTCACCCTAAATGGTGTACTGTAGCTAACAGTCTGGGTGCGGGGTTGTCAATCCCATATAGATCTATACGCAAACACCATGCTCCCCCTCCAAGGGATTCTGGTATATAATACACGACTTGAAATCAGTACTCGAGCGTACGTGAAGTTTAATGTCTCACAAATCTTAGTACAAAACAGATTTACGTGTGAAAATGTTCATTTGTTCTTGTATATGAAAGTAACTTCTTGAAATAGTATTTTCAGTATGTAAAAGTTCGTAGTATTCTCGTAAAACTATACCTATTATAGTTTCCTAAAAATGTGTTTCGTTTGTATAATAATCCCTAATGAAAATGCTCACTTGTTATGAAAAGTATAATTGTTGTAGTGCCAAAACTGGACACATATACATGTAGTATAAACAGAGTGTTTGATTTACATAAATACATAAATCGTTTCTTATTTCAAAAGATAAGATGTTATCGTGGTATAATTTGCATACAAAAGTTTCCCTATAATAGTTATAAATCACATATGATTCCATTTATAAAAAGCGCATAATGAAACTTTATTATATAACACACGATAATAATCGAGTGTTTTACTTTTATTCCCATCCTTAGAAGCATGTAAAAGTATTTATAAATTAAAAGTGTGAATTATAGGGGTGTGAACTCACTTGAAAGATCGGAGAAGGCGAGATGAAAATCGGAGAGAATTTCAACTCGAGAAAGCGGATTTTCTCGGGATTCTTGGGAATCTCGGGGGAAGAAACGACCTTCGGGACTTGAGCAACGTAATCGGGACTTCGGGATATAACGTTCACGGAAAACGAGGCAAAAACGCAAGGGAGATAAGAGGAAATGGCTCTTTTTTTTCGGAACCCTCACATCCCTTTTATATGGGGTGGGAACTGCCTCCGTACGCGGGGCGTACCCGTGCGTCACGCATGAGCGCATCCTCGACTGCATCGGACTCCGGATGGGACTATACATAGGCTCGCATAAGGCGCGACGTGGACTATCCGAGGCCTAGACCTTGCGTACGCTGGGCGTACTCGTGCGTGACTCAGCCTTCGGATAATACCGAAATTTCCATTAAAATTTATATTTTTAATATTTAATAAACTTCAAAAATTCATATCTTCTTCATACGAACTCCGTTTTCGACGTTCTTTATATCCACTTGTAGGTGAGACTATACTCTACAACTTTCATTTAGATTCTGTCCGCAAATTTTGAAATTCTTTTTATTATTTATTTTTAAAAGGTCGTGGTAAGAAAATTTCATTAGAAATTCATAACTTCATTATATGACGTTTGTTTTTGTTAGACTCTTTACCGTTGAAAAACCATTGTCGAGACCTTCGATTCTCATTTAAGTCATTCCGGTCAAAAGTCGCTCGATCTCTGATTCGAGTTTTTAGTTGTCCGTTGCTAAGCCGAACTTGGAAAATTCATAACTTCCTTATACGAAGTCAGATTTGGGCGTTCTTTTTACGTACGATCATAGTTTAATGACATCTAACATAATAGGTAATTTAATTAGTGGTTTTTGGATATTTTATTTTCGAAGTTAATTTCATTATAACGAACGTGGTTATAATACTTGACTTTTTAGGTCGTTTACATAGAGTTGAAATATCGGGTTGTCACATCATCCCCCTATTAGAGGGAATTTCGTCCCGAAATTTAAAGTAAGAAAGATACAAGTGAATTAGAGAAAAAGATGTGGGTACTTTTGTTTCATCTGATCTTCGTGTTCCCATGTAAATTCAGGTCCTCGCTTGGCGTTCCAACGGACCTTCACGATGGGTATGCAACTTTGTTTCGTTTCTTTGACCTCTCGGTCCAGGATTTCTACCGGTTCTTCCACGAAGTTGAGGCTCTCGTTGATCACGATCTCATTGAGTGGGATAACAAGGGTCTCATCGGACAGACACTTTTTCAAGTTTGATACGTCGAAGGTTGGATGTATGTTACTACGTACACGTGGTAGATTAAGTTTGTAAGCTACAGGGTCGATTCTGGTGACAATCTCGAAAGGCCCTATGTATTTTGGATTTAGCTTTCCACGCTTTCCAAAGCATATTAAGCCTTTCCACGGTGATACTTTCAATAGAATGCGGTCTCCTACTTGGAATTCCAAAGGTTTCCTCCGTTGGTCAGCGTAATTTTTATGTCGGTCTCTAGATGCTTTCAACCGTTCACGAATCTGAACGATCTTCTCTTTCGTTTCTCATATGATTTTCGGACCGGTGAGAGTGTTTTCAGTATCTCGTCCTTTAGCTAACTGTGTGTTGCCAACTTCAGTCCAACACAGAGGGGACTTGCACTTACGGCCATAGAGGGCTTCAAATGGAGCAGACTTTATGCTCGTATGATAACTATTGTTGTATGAAAATTCGACAAGGGGTAAATGGATATCCCATTTCTTTCCAAAGTCAATCACACAGGCTCTCAACATATCTTCCAATGTTTGTGTTGTTCTTTCACTTTTCCCATCTGTTTGTGGATGGTAGGTTGTACTTATGTCTAGTCTAGTCCCCAGGGAACTTTGTAGTGACTGCCAGAACCTTGATGTAAATCTACTATCTCTATCGGAGATAATGGACATCAGAACACCATGCAATCGCACTATTTACCTTATGTAAGTTCTTGTAAGCCTTTCCATCTTGTCAATCTACTTGATTGGTAGAAAATGCACGGATTTGGTCAATCTGTCAACGATGACCCATATGGTATCAAGTCCACCCGTTGTCTTGGGCAACTTGGTTATGAAATCCATAGTAATTCGTTCCCATGTCCATTCCGGTATCTCCGGTTGTTGTAGTAATCCTGAAGGTTTCTGGTACTCGACCTTAACCTTAGCACAAGTAAGACATTTACTTATGAAGGTAGCAATCTCTGCTTTCATGTTAGGCCACCAGTACAGTTTCTTAAGATCCTGAGACATTTTATCTGAACCTGGGTGAACAGAATACCATGTGTTGTCTGCTTCGGTCATGACTACGTCTCTGAAACCACCATGTCTCGGTGTCCAAATACGGTCCATGAGATAATAGGCTCCGCCACCCTTGATTTCAAGATTCTTTTCCATTCCTCTCAGGGATTCACTCGTCACATGTTCGGGTTGTAAAGCTTGCAGTTGAGCATCCTTAATTTATGTGGATAAGTGGGAATGAATAGTCATATTCATAGATTTGACTCCCCAACCAGTGTATTCTTCTCGACTGAGGGCGTCAGCTACTACATTGGCCTTGCCAGGATGATAATGAATTTCGCATTCGTAATCATTGAGTAACTCGACCCATCTTCGTTGTCGCATGTTAAGCTACTTCTAATACAAAATGTGTTGAAGGATCTTGTGGTCGGTGTAAATAGTACTCTTCGTTCGGTACAGGTAGTGTCTCCAGATCTTCACAGCAAATACTACTGCTCCTAACTCAAGATCGTGTGTTGTATAGTTTACTTCGTGTATCTTAAGCTAACGGGAGGCATAGGCAATAACATTCCCTTGTTGCATAAGAACACAACCAAGTCCTTGTTTTGATGCATCGCAATACACTACAAAATCTTCTATCCCTTCGGGGAGGGATAGTATCGGTGCAGTGCACAAGGCCTGTTACAGTTTTTGGAACGCCTTCTCTTGTTTTGCTTCCCAGTCAAATACCACGCCTTTCTGGGTTAATGTAGTAAGAGGTTTCGCAATGCTAGAGAAGTTCTTTATGAATCTGCGATAGTAGCCAAATAGACCTAGAAATTGACGAATTTATGTAGGTGTCATTGGTGCCGACCAGTTCTTAATGGCCTTAATTTTGGAGGGGTCCACATGTATCCCTTTTTCGCTAACAACGTGGCCCAAAAATTGTACTCTTCAAATCCAAAATTCACATTTAGAGAACTTCGCATAGAGCTTCTCCGATCGTAGTGTTTCTAAGACTCTTCGTAGGTGCTTACTATATTCTTCCTTACTTCGGGAGTAGATAAGTATATCATCGATGAAGATGATGACGAACTGATCCAAGTAAGGACGGAACACTCTATTCATTAGATCCATAAAACCTACTGGTGTGTTGGTTAATCCGAACGGCATCACTACAAATTCGTAGTGTCCATAGCGGGTTGGGAAGGCTGTCATGGGAATGTCTTCCTCTAGAACTCGTAATTGGTGATATCCGGATCGTAGATCTATCTTCGAGAAGTAGCTCGCTCCTTGAAGTTGATCAAATAGGTCGTCAATGCGGGGCAGAGGGTAACGATTTTTGAGAGTAAGTTTGTTCAGCTCTCGGTAGTCGATGTACATATGGAACGATCTGTCTTTCTTCTTTACAAACAAGACCGGTGCTCCTCAAGGTGAGAAACTTGGTCTAAAGAATCCTTTTTGGTGGAGTTCGTTAAGATGACTGGAAAGTTTTTGCATCTCTGTTGGTGCCAGACAATAAGGCGATTTTGCTACTGGGGTAGCCCCTGGAACTAAATCGATTCTGAACTCGACTTGGCGTTGTGGTGGTAATCCTGGTAGTTCTTCTGGAAAGATATCGGGGAAGTCACGTACTTCTGGAATGTTGTTAATATCCTTTACTTCCCGACTCGTATCGATGATGTGTGCAAGAAATGCCTGATAATCCTTTCGCAAATACTTTGAGCTTAGATGCACGAAATGATGCGGAGGTTTGTACTTGATTTGTCGCCGTAAATCACTAGTGTTTCATTGTTAGGGAGATTTAGATGAACGGCTTTTTCAAAGTACATGATGTCGTCACGTAGCAAACTTAACCAATCCATGCCAACTATGACGTCGAAACTTTTAATTTGGACTAGCATGAGGTTGATTGGGAAAGAGTGACCGTCTAAAGTTAATGTACAACTCATGTATATGCAGTTAGTGTTTTCCGTTTTTCCATTTTCCATTTCTACAGTGAATGATTCTTCTAACATGCTAGTTTTATGTTTAAGTAAGTGAATAAAGTTTTGGCTCACGAAGCTTCTCTCTGCTCCACTATCGAATAGTATGCATGCATATGAATTATCGAGAAGAAACGTACCAGCAACTACTGTAGGATCCGCTACGGCTTCTTCGTGACAATTAGTCAAAACTCGTCCCACTCAGCCGGTATTCGTTGCCTTTGGGCAGTTTCTTTTGTAGTGGCCCACCTCACCACAACCATAGCACGCTTGGCCAACACCAGCATTGGGAACTTGAGTGATCGGCTTTACGGCGGCCTTGCAGAAATGGACAGTGTGTCCCTTTCTGTTGCAGTTGGAGCACTGCATTTCCCGACAAGGTCCATGGTGGTGGTAATTGCATTTGGTGCACTTTGGGAAGTTGCCCACATAAGACTTTGTTGGGTAGAGATTTGTAGGAACGGTAGTAGGTACAGTAGCAGCATTTACTGTAACCAGTTGTTGTTTCTTTGAGGATTATTGGGAAGAACCACCCTTCCCCTTATTCCATCCTCTCTTCTTGTTATTATTGTTGTTGTTGTTTCCCTTTTGTGGTTCTGGTGCAGAAATTGTTGAGTTTTGATGATTTCCGTGATCTATAAGCGATTGTGCCAACTCTTTGGCACTTTCAAAAGTGTCAGGTTTTGAAGCTAACACGCTTGACTGAATTTGGGGCGACAGTCCCTAAATGTATCGCTCTATTTTCTTGCTCTCAGGAGCAATAATATATGGGCAAAGGATTGCTAGATCGCAGAATCTGTTGGTATAAGTTGCTATGTCGGTACCAATAATTCCAAGAGTCCAGAGTTCGTGCTCGAGTTTTTGAATCTCTCCTCATGGACAATACTCCCTCATCAACATGATTTTTAAGCTCTCCAAGCTTATTGAGTTCTCCACTATCAGAGTAAGTACCTTAACGTGGCCATTCCACCAAGTTAAATTTCGGTCAGTAAGTGTGTACGTTGCAGACTTGAGTTTGCTGTGCTCGGGGCAGGAGCAGATTTCAAAGACCGATTCCATCCTTTCAATCCATTGCCTTAAAATCATGACACCACCCGTTCCATTAAACATCTGGGGTTTAGCATTCGTAAAGTCTTTATAGGTGCACTCATGGGGTTACCCATGACTATCGCCATGGTTGTAAGGGTGTATACCAATTCCTGAACTAGTAGTAATCGAGGTATTGATCTGTGACATGGTAGCCGCCATAGCTACAGTGACTACTACCTAGAACATGACAACATCAAATTGAGTAGGTCGAGGTAGTGGTGGTATCGGTGCTTCCCCATCGTTGTTTCATCTCGGATTTCTACGCGGAGGCATCCTTCAACTAAAGATTGAAAAGACAAGGGCAAGAAGTCCATAGTATAGAAAATGAATGTGTCTCATGAACTAAATCTCTATAGTTCAACAACAGATGATAGTATGAGTCTCAAAGATAGAAGAACGAAGGTTATTCGTAAATCCGAATATATGAACAAGCGTATGGTTTTTCCATAATATTTTAAAGATTGAACAAAATACTCAACGTGGTAATAATAGCGTGAAAATTATATTAATATAATAGATGACACAACGATCACGAAAATTTGACCCTTAAAAGGGTCTCCGATTAAAAGAATTTTAACAAAGTAAAAACTTTTAGCCGAGGTCCTAACTTATATCAAAATTTGAGGTTTTCGCAAGTACTACTTGCCACGTGTGTTGCGCTTGGAGCTTGACTCCACATCCGATTGCTTTGATTCCATAAGACGCCTATCGAAGGCGGCTTGTTGTTCCCTCAAAACTGCGAGGGCTACATTCATTTGTGTTTGGAATGAGTCGGCACGGAGGTGGGTGTCATTCTGCAACATATCCACACGATGGATGTCGGCCGTGTGAACTTGTACTTCCACGTTGACTTCGTGGATTCGATTTGCTTGGACCCCTGATTGATAGGACTGGTTGGCCAGTTTACCTACCATGACCGGAAGTGCTCAGTCGGCTGAACCTCCATCCCTGATGTCGTAGAAGTTTCGACACATACTGTAGGGAGAACGTATCCCTTGTTGTTGGCTCCAATGGTGGAGGTGACTTCCCCAAACGGGAGTCGGTCCCTGAAAGTTCCTCCAAATGGTTGGAGGGTCGACTACTTCTGGTTCCGAGTCTGTACCAGAGTCGTCCCCTTCTTTTAACTCGATAGGTTCTTCATCCTCTTCAGGATCCTCCTCTTCCCATCCTCCATTGCCTTGGTTCGGGTAGTAGGGGTCCCCTGGTGGGTGTAATCCACCCATTTTGACTATACGAGAATAGGGTTATAAGATTTGAACAAAACTTGAAAACATGTAACACTAATTAATATATTGTATGCACCAAATGCTCAAATAGTATTTAAATTGTACGTTTGATACTAGTGTCTATTTTGGTAAATTTTGACTTGTTGCTCACTACGATCATTCCTCGATATACGTTAGTCCAATCTCAGATGAATATAGTTAATCATGCTATATTCGTCCCAAATTCAATTACATATCTCGAGAACTAATCATAATGCCCAACTCGACTTAATACTTTTTGTATAGTTCTCATCATGAAAATATGTCGTTGTATGCATGTATTTTGTATTTTCATGACCTAAAATAATCTGTTTAAATGAAATAAGGATTTTAGGTATGAAAATCTTTTGTCAAAGACCTTGAGTCCCTAAGCATTTATAGTTTGTATATCTTATGTGGTTCGATATACTTAGTTCACTATAAACATTGCTCTGATACCAATCTGTCACACCTCCAAACCGGAACGGCGGAAACGTTCGGGGGCGGATGACTTCATGTGGTAACGTAACAAATGAATATATAGTAAAGAAAGCAATACAACCATCATATATATATAACTGAAAGTTTACATTGTTAAAAGAGTACATGTTCAAAACCAATTACAATATGATGCCAAAATATGAATTTAAACTAGTGTCACAACGTTCCTTCTTCAAAAGTTGTTTGGTACCTGTAATTACTGAGTCCCTGGGACATACAAGTAGTTTTGAAAGAGTAGATCAACATTTAAGCTGGTGAGTTTCATAAGCATTTAATGATAGTATTTGTATTTAAAATGAAATGATTTGTTTTTGTTTGTTAGTTTCTAGAAAATCCCATATTTCCTACTCGTATAAATGTAGCCTTAAATCAAGACCAATGTTTGTTATAAAGTTGATGTTTTCCCATCTGTGAGTAGTGGTTTAGAAGTTCCAAACTTATATCACAATTAGTTTTTCATGCATAATGTAAATAAATTTATGTATGTATAAAAACCTACAATACATCTGAAAAACCCCGTAAATCAATGTGTTTTTAATACTCTATGTGAATATTATAACCATACTATTGACCTGGAATGCCTATACGCAACGTTCTTCACGCGTTGGAATGTTCTGACGTTTGTCACCCCAAATGGTGTACTGTAGCTAACAGTCAGGGTTTGGGGTTGTCAATCCCGCATAGATCTATACACAAACACCATGTTCCCCCTCCAAGGGATTCTGGTATATAATACAGGACTTGAAATGGGTACTCGAGCGTACGTGAAGTTTAATGTCTCACAAATCTTAGTATAAAACAAATTTACAAGTGAAAATGTTCATTTGTTCTTGTATATGAAAGTAACATCTTGAAATAGTATTTCCAGTATGTAAAAGTTCGTAGTATGCTAGTAAAACTATATCTATTATAGTTTCCTAAAAATGTGTTTCGTTTCTATAATAATCCATAGTGAAAATGCTCACTTGTTATGAAAAGTATAATTTTTGTAGTGCCAAAACTGGACACATATACCGGTAGTATAAACAGAGTGTTTGATTTACATAAATACATAAATCGTTTCTTAATTCAAAAGATAAGATGTTATCGTGGTATAATTTTCATACGAAAGTTTCTCTATAATAGTTATAAATCACATATGATTCCATTTATAAAAAGCGTATAATGAAACTTCATTATATAACATACGATAATAATCGAGTGTTTTACTTGTATTCCCCCCTTAAAAGCATGTAAAAGTATTTATAAAACATTTAAAAGTGTGAATTATAGGGGTATGAACTCACTTGAAAGATCGGAGAAGGCGAGATGAAAACCGGATAGAATTTCGACTCGAGAAAGCGGATTTTGTCGGGATTCTTGGGAATCTCGGGAGCACAAACGACCTTTGGGACTTGAGCAACGTAACCGGGACATTGGGATAGCACGTGCACAAAAAACGACGAAAAAATGCAATAGACATGAGAGGAAATGGCTCTTTTCTTCAAAACCCTCGCATCCCTTTTATAGGGGGTGGGAACCGCCTCCGTACGCGGGACGTACGCGTGCGTCACGCATGAGCACATCCTCGACTGCTTCGGACTCTGGATGGGACTAGACATAGGCTCCCATAGGGCGCGATGTGGATGATCCGAGGCCTAGGCCTTGAGTACGTTGGACGTACGCGCGTACGCTGTGCGTACTCGTGCGTGACTCAGCCTTCGGATAATACCAAAATTTCCGTTAAAATTTATATTTTTTATATTTAGTAAACTTAAAAAATTCATATCTTCTTCATACGAACTACGTTTTCGATGTTCTTTATATCCACGTGTAGGTGAGACTATTCTCTACAACTTTCGTTTAGACTCCGTCGGCAAATTTTGAAATTATTTTTATTATATATTTTTAAAAGGTCGTGGTAGGAAAATTTCATCAGAAATTCATAACTTCATTATCTGACGTCTGTTTTTGCTAGACTTTTTACTGTTGAAAAACCATTGTCGAGACCTTCGATTCTCATTTACGTCATTCCGGTCAAAAGTCGCTCGATTTCTGATTCGAGTTTTTAGTTGTCCGTTGCTAAACCGAACTTGGAAAATTCATAACTTCCTTATACGAAGTCAGATTTTGGCGTTCTTTTTACGTACGATCACAGTTTAATGACATCTAACATAATAGGTAATTTAATTAGTGATTTTTTTGGATATTTTATTTTCAAAGTTAATTTCATTATAACAAACGTGGTTACAATACTTGACTTTTTAGGTCGTTTACATAGAGTTGAAATATCGGGTTGTCACAGTTACAGTGGTTTTAAAAATCCTAGTAGCTGAAGTCAATGGTTAGCATAATTATAGGATATTATTTGTGGAAACGAATTATCAAAATACCTATTTACCCTTATGTATTATATTTTAAATTTTGATTGGCCCACATTTATGCATACAATAACACAATACTTACTTAAAACACCTGAACCTATCTCTCTCTCTCTCTCTCTCTCTCTCTCTCTCTCTCTATATATATATATATATATATATATATATATATATATATATATATATATATATATATATACACACACACACAAACGAAATATGATTTCTTTCCATATTCGTATGTTGCTAATATTTGTTTGAGCTTCCCTAATCAAAAAAGAAAAAAAAAAACATATCGTCATTTTTAGATAACCATGAGTTACGAACGAAGTATGCACCCACTTTGTATGAATGTTTATGTTTTTCAATTTTATTTGGATATTTATGATATTATGAATTTATGTTGAAAAAACTCATTTTTTAAAATGTGTTGCTTATTTATTAAACGGGTTATGTGTGTTGGATTCGACATACTAACTTGTGAACCCGTGAACCCATATACTTAAACGGGTAATATGAGTTGGGTTGGGTTGAGGTTTCCAACCCGCAAACTCATATATTATATGGGTTAGTTAAGTGTATGTTTTCTGGCCCGCCAACTCGCCAACACAAACCCAACACGATTGTATGGCCTATTCATGATTGATATTACCATTAGACCTTTAAGATGGCCTTCTTAGGACGCTTCCTTATGTATTCTTCTTATTATCTTACATTGCTTTTGACGAATTTGGGATTCATTTTATACTTTTTTAGAACCGAAGGAAATCGCGACGATATTTGAAATCTCAATGAGAAATAATAAAACTTGAAAATATCTTCAGAATATTTAGATTTCTTTTCATGCTTAACTCCAGCTGACTTGCTTTCCCAAAACTTCACAAATTATGTTCAAAATGGGCCTCTTAAGATACTATTTTACTAACATGTTTTGTTTTTGCTGCAAATATACATATAAAGGAAGTATGCATAGTTTGACCATAAAAATGCCTTTAAAAATATTTGAAATATCTCTTAAAATATGTATAATTTAAGACATAACATTTCATCATAAACCCAATCCATGTTCATCTTCATCAAAAATATAGAGTTTGCAAACGATTTCTAAAGTTTCAAATGGTTCTCTTAAGTCATAGAAAAAAATAGAGAAATGAGAGAGGAAAGAAATAAGAGAAAAGAGCGAAGACTGAAATCGTCGGTTTATGTTTTTCGGAGGAGTCGTTGAAACACATTTATGTTGACGGACGATGTCATGGTTGTGGAAGCCACTTATGCCTATAATTGCCTATAAAAATTGTATTTTATGATAAAAGAAATTAGAGTTTAATGTTTGAAAAAATATCTAAAAAAGATAAGTAACTGTATACATAGATTAAACTTCGTTATCACTTCAAATCATTAACCATATTATTAGCGATATTATTGGTGATCTCTAGCTTTCTTCCCTTAGATTAAAAGAGTCATGCTTATATAAATTAAAACATGCATTTTTCCCTATAAACATGTAATGCATTTATTTGGAAAAAAACCTCCATTTTATGCATTTTCCTTCGAAAACATGTAAACGCATCTACATATTAATCCAATAATTCCATATCATCATATCATCATATCATATTATAAAGAAAGCATTTTTCCTTTCACCACATTCATTTGAAACTCTCATGACTTTTTAATTTCTTTCTAATAAGAATAATAAGTTGGTTAATAAGATTAAATAAATATCAAACATATATTTTAATCGTATATATAAACTAAATTTTAATATTAGAATAACATCTTTAATTCTACTTATAAAGTTATGTTTTTTTAACTTTTCACATATTACACTTAATGTATTATTTTTAATATATTGTTGGATGTAAACGATTATAATTTTAAATATACGAATTTGGAAAAATTTGTATAAAATACTTAAATTATTAATTTGAATATAATATTACAGACGCAACTTAAATATAAAATTTAGTTTACTTAAACAACCCAAATAATATTTTGTAAATAGTTAAGAGTGATTAATTGTAGTATCTTTCTAATAATGATTATAAGTTATAATAGATGTATATATTATCATATAATTCAAAATAATCAATATATTATATCAATTTAGTATACGAATTATTATAATAAATTTAAAAACAATATTATTGTTATATTTAAAAAAAAAAACATATATTTGTAAAGACTTCAACTTTACAGGTGTTTCTACGCAACGTGCGGGCATTCACCTAGTACTATACTATAAAGGAAACATTTTTCCTTTTACCACATTCATTTGAAACTCCCATGCATTTTGTATTTTACCACATTCATTTGAAACTCCCATGACTTTTCATTTTCTTTCTAATGATAATTATAAGTTGGTTAATAAGGTAGAATAAATATCAAACCTACAGTGTAATCATATATAAACTAAATTTTAATATTAAAATAATATATTCACTTCTAATTATAAAGTTATATTTTTTAACTTTTAACAAATTACACTTCATTTATTAGTTTTAATATAGAACTGGATGTAAACTATTATCATTTTAAAGATACAATTTTGGAAAAATTTGTATAAAATACTTAAATTTTTAATTTGAATATAATATTATAGGGTAAACTTTAATATAAATTTTAGTTTAACTTAACCAAATCAAAAAATATTTTTTAAATAGTTAAAAGTGATAAATTCTAGTGACTTTCTAATAATGATTATAAGTTGTTTAGTAAAGTTAAATAAATATAAAACCTAAATTGTAATTATAAATATATTAAATTTCAATTTTAAAATAATATATTTCCTTTTACTTATAAAACTATGTTTTTAACTTTTATTATATTATACTTAATTTATTAGATTTAATATTTTGTTGTATGTAAACCATCATCAGTTTAAAGCTATAACTTTTGAACAGTTTGGACAAAATACTTAAATTGTTAATTTAAATATAACATTACAATATCAACTTAAATATAAATTTTAGTTCCACTTAAAAAACCAAAGAATATTTTGTAAATAGTTAAAAGTGATAAATTGTAGTGATAAATGCAATAACTAAATTGTAATCTCAATTTAACTAAAATATTTCCTAAAGATGTTTTTATAATTGTAAAAAGTTTTCAAATAAGGTGCTTAAAATAACTTACAATAACAATAGTTGAAAATAAGTTTATATAAATGATTATATTGTTACCTTTAAAATCAAAAAACAATGTTTGATGTTTTAAATAATTATAATGATAAAAATTAAAACATTAAGTGAATAAATTTGAAAAAATAAATTAATAATTACAACAACAATAAATAATATTAAACCATATATCATATTTAATTTTATTCATTTATAACTCGCGGATAGAAGTCGTTCAAACGATTGAGATTATGCACTTATAATAGATGTATATATTATCATATAATTCAAAATAATCAATATATTATATCAATTTAGTATACGAATTATTATACCAAATTTAACAACAACGTTATTTCTATATTTAAAAAAACATATATTTGTAAAGACTTCAACTATATAAGTATTAATGCGCAACGCGCGCACATTCGTTTAATAAGAAAATAAAACATAGCATAATGCCTAAAAATGACATTTATATGTCCTAGACGAAAGGTGAGCGCCACCTCAACCAATGCATAGTCATCTCTTTCAATGAAATAAAACAATAATTTTTGTTTTATAATTTTTGATACCTTTGGAAGTTTCTGCATTCTTTAATTATATTATAAATTTACTTTAGTACTCCCTATAGATCACTAAAGCCTTCCATACTAGCATCTAGGGATAATGACTTGAAAGGGTAACAAACTTTCGATTTTGTTCACATTTAGTCACTAAACTTTTTTTCGTTATCTATTTGCCACTAAACTATTGAAATTGTTCACATTTTACCCTTATGACCGGTAACAGCCGGTCATAAGGGTAAAATGTGAACAGTTTCAATAGTTCAATGGCAAATAGATAACGAAAAAAAGTTTAGTGACTAAATGTGAACAAAATCGAAAGTTCGTTTCCCTCTAAAAGGTTCAATGGCTAAATGTGAACAAACTTCCTATTGTATTATGTTTTAACAATTATTTATTTTTGTTTAATTGTAGCAACATTTGTTGATGAAGAAATCTATAAATAAAAAAAAAAATGTAACATACGGATTTCCAAGTATCATAATTTTAAGTATTTTCCTTTTGAGTTAAGAAGAGAGACTCGACGAGTTGACGCCTCAACTCATCGAGTAAGGTGGCGACTGCTGACTCAGATTAATGAATGGACTTGACGAGTTGGTGAGGCGACTCGACGAGTCCGCGTTGTTGGCAGAATCCCTAAATCTTTGGGCCTAAGCCATATTTAAAGGCACTTATAGCCTTCAAATGCGACTACATTTCCCATAAGTGAGAACCCTAGCGAGCTTGAGTGTCTAGAGTGAGAGGAAGAGCTATCTTGAGCTTTTTGGTGTGATTTTGCAAGAAAGGAGAAGAGTTCCAGCAAGAGGGACCAAGGAAGGTTATTGTTCTGAGTTATTCAAGCAAGGAGCTTCATTTTGAGGTACAAAAATGAACCCCTTTCCTTCCTTATTGTGTAGATTTTATTTTGGGGGTAGGGCTTGAATCACTTCATCTTTGGGGGTTTTGAATGCCTCAAACCCCTCTTGCAAGTTTGTGTTATAGATCTGGACCCTTCTAGGTCCAGAGAGCCGAGAATATGAAGCTTTAGAGGAGTAAACCTTGGGGTTTGAAGTTAGGAATCTGGACCCTTCTAGGTCCAGAGAGCCGAGAATATGAAGCTTTAGTAGAGTAAACCTTAGGGTTTGAAGTCAGGAATCATTTATGGGATTTTTATGGTATATATAGTGATAAGAGAAACTTTGAGACACACTTGAACAAAATATTAGAACAAGTAAATAGCGGAATTGTTAATCTCTAAGGATCTGTTAGCTCAACAATACTATTAAGAATTAGAAGTTAGTAAGTTAGATGCGGAAATGTAAAGAAACGTAAATGACAACAACTGTTATATCAAGTATACACAAAAGCAGATTCATAACATGGAATGCATTCAAACCAAGTTAGTAAGTTAGATCTAGCTTAGTGATTAAGTCACAAGTGACTTGCTCTACGAGGATAGATAATAATAGAAGAAGCTTAAGTAAGAGAGAATGAGAACAAGAAAATGTGTATTAGAAATTGATAAGAGATTCACGCATCGGTTGGGGTACTGAATACATAAGCAAGGATCTCTATTTATAGAGAAGTTTACAACTCTAAGAGTAGCCATGCAAGGCATACTGGACAATAGAGTGTATTACAGAAAAGACAAAATAAACTAAGTAATGACATAGACTACGGTGCATGATGACTTCGGATATCATAGTTTGAGGATGTTGCTTGACTGCGGTGGCTTGGACGCTGCGGTAGCAAAGTTCAAGAGGGTCAGTTTTTTTATTCAACATATAGTTACTTTCATCTTACACATTGATATGAAGTATTTTATATAAATTATGTGCTATGTGTGCATATTATTTGAATACTTGTTGTCTATGTTGGATGAACGATTTTATACATGTTTTAAAAGATTTAAACGGTATATTTATTTTATATCTACAAATATGTTGCGCATGAAACATGGGTAGATGAAATAGTTGGCGTGTGATGAAATAAAATGATGAGAGATAGGTGATGATAGAAAGGTGATGATAATTAGGTAAATAGATGATGGTGAATAGGTGATGTAGGATGAAAGGAGATATCATAACCTTAACCGGCAATGTGGTGATGTAGTCATCTACCAGAGTATAGATGGCGACTACAGACTATTCTAGACAACCTAGTGGAAACACCAGCAGGCCCATAACCTGTAGGTGATGAATTACGAGTTCAGACGATGTTGTAACTATGTATTTATGCGATGATACTCTAACCCCTTACTATGAATTACGAGTTTAGACAATGTCGTAACTACGTATTCATGGGATGTCACAAATTCTGCATGCCAAACCAATGATCATAATTCACATCAGTGAGAATGATTCATTTTTTTTTGTAAAACCAAAATTAGATTGGAAATTTTGATTTTTTATTTTGGAAAATGTCAAACCATTGGTTTTTTATTTCGATTTCGGTTTTTTGTTTTTTTTAAATATATTTTCATCGTTTTGTTTTTTTTATTTCATAGATTTCTTCATCAACAAATATTGCTACAATTTAACAAAAATAAATAATTTGCTAAAACATAATATAAGATTAAGTTTGTTCACATTTAGTCACTGAACTTTTTAGAGGGAAACTAACTTTCGATTTTGTTCACATTTAGTCACTAAACTTTTTTTCGTTATCTATTTGCCATTGAACTATTGAAACTGTTCACATTTTACCCTTATGACCGGCAACAACCGGTCATAAGGGTAAAATGTGAACAGTTTCAATAGTTCAATGGCAAATAGATAACGAAAAAAAGTTTAGTGACTAAATGTGAAAAAAATCGAAAGTTCGTTACCCTTTCAAGTCATTATCCCTAGCATCTAATATGCAAGTCATCCTTACATTTATTAATCATCAAAATCCACATATTACAAAATTGGACTTTTAGAAAGTAGATTGTTGCATATTATTTTTTTTTTTCTTTCCAAATTGCGTTTGAAAAAGACATTGAATTAACGAAATATTAAAAGTTATCGTGGGTTATCCCCAATTGTGCGCTAAAATTAAAATATGGAGGCTAATTTCTTTGCAAGTACCATTATATTGAACCAAAATTTAGTGAAAATAAACTCTTAGATACGTCCTACGAGACATAATTAGAGGTGCCCACATTTTTTGGTCCAGAATTGGGCCTTTAAACAGTGCTAGATTAGGCTTAAGATTGCTCTAAAACGCCAAATTCTAGATATAACCCGGTAAAAGTTCATAGCGAGTGGTGAGGCCCGTTTGTTTGTTGCGATGAGTTTCTTAATCTTACTTTGAGTTAAATAGATTAATTTGAAAGTTGATACAATTTCTGTAATTTTGCTATTAATTCGAAAGTTGGTAATATTTATGAAATTATGCTATTATACATGAACTGATTTATATAAAATGATATTACATTATGACCATGTATGTTGCAATTTGTTTCCATAAGGACTATTTTTGTAATTATTAGGGACAATTTCTTTAAATATTTCTCTACAAGTTGTTAGGGTCCAAACGTTGTAAAGAGTTGAAGTGTTTGTATTGTAATTTCATATGTATTTACTAAGGCACATGTTTAGTCGAAACTTAATTTTTAGTCCATAGTATTTTTTGTACTTTTAGTATCCTATAAATAGGGTCTGAACTTGAGTGTAGGTAAGAGAGAGTTATCACAACTTGTATTATCTGTTTTTGTACTTAAGTTTAGTTGAAAGTAATCGAAGCTGAAACCAGATCATATATACATCGTGTGTCTTTACTTGATCATGACTTGATTTACATTTGATTACTCGTTCAATTCTTCTACAATTAACATGAGAGCATGAATCAAACTGCAATGATCTGATTTTCATTTTAAATCGTTCGTTTTTTAGTCAAAAGTTTGTCTCATAAGTTTCCGCACATTTCGATTCTGAAAATCATCTTTGATCTTCAGTTTTGTTTAGATTCTATGCTTGAATTGTATACTCGAGTGATCGATTTCAAGTTTCTGATCAATTTATAGTATGAGATCTATTATTCATTCTTATACAACAGATTTTTGGATCACATTTTGTTTCAAAAATCTTTCACATCTTCGGAAGTGAAAATTTGTTTTTGATCTTCATTTGTGATTTGATTCTGCAACTGAATTGTTGAATCGAGTGTTTTACATGAAAGCTCTGTTCATTCTAAGCATTTTGCTTTCAAATTTTCTTCGGTTTCTAAGAAACATTTTATCCGTACATCATTGATGAACTTTAGCTTAAACTCAATGACTTCATACTCTCATCTGCTAGGATCTTCAACTAAGATTCTTATGCTCATTCCAAAATACTATGATCAGTGGCCTGATCGTATGCAAGACTGGTTAAAGGGATTGGATGAGGAGATTTGGTCATGTTTTTCTAAGAATGTTACTCCTCCAACAAATGTTCAACCAATTGGATCTTCATCTGGAACTTCAACTGTTGATGATAAAACTAATCGATTGAAGAAACTTGAAAAGCGGTGTATGAGGGAGTTACGCGGTGCATTAGTGTCACACCCCCAAACCAAGGATGGCGGAAACGTCCGGGGGTATAGGACTTCATGTATAGTATCATAACCACAATTTCAATAGTAATTTAAGCAAACACAACCAACATATATATAATTGAAAAAGTTACATCACTTGTATGAATTACATGTTTCAAAATCAATTACAATATGTTGACAAAATATGAAAAGTTTGACGCCTTAACGTCCCATCCTCAAAAGCACTTGATTACCTGTTTAGTGTTTTCCTGAGAATACAAGTTGTTTGAAAAGTGTCAACACAAAGGTTGGTGAGTTCATAAGCTTTTATTAATAAACTTAGTAGAAGTCTTTCACATGTAAATGTCGCGTTTGTTTCAGAAAAATCCGATATTTTCCTTGAAATCCGTAAAATGTAGCCTTATAACCAAAGACCAAAATGTATAAGAAATCATCATTACTTAGTAGAAATGTCGTGAGTTTAAAATGATATGGAAAGTAAATTTTTAATCAACCTAAAACCTACTTCGGTTTTATGAAACCCCGTAAACTTTATGAATTGTTAACTCCCTAGGTGAGTCGCTATAATCATACTGTGACTATGTAAACCTGCCACAACGTTTCTCAGGCGTCGCGAAAATGAAATGACATTTGTCACCCGTAGACCTGCAGGTCCCACTGTAGCTAGCAGCAAGGTGTGGGGTGTCAAACCCAATATAGATCTATATACAAGTATCACGTTCTCCCTCAAGGAGATTCTGATTATAACTACCAGGAATTATATCCCGCACTCGGACGTACGGGGAGAGAGAGAGTCTCACAACATAGGTTAACAAGTTTACGTGGAATGTGTGTGGATATAAATCTTTCTTGTATGAATGTACCCTTTTTGTACGAGTGTGTTGAGTGATGTATCATAAACTATACGTATTATAGTTTATCTAAAATGTATGTAATATGTATGAATTCATTTATGGAAATGTATTAGTGTTGTGAATTTATCAAACTATACTTTTTATAGTTACATAATACATGTTCTAAAATGAATGAATAATATTTAATATGAATGACTTAGTTTCAGTTCATAATGATAAACTAACAAGGAAACACATTCAAATATTAGAACTTATGATTATACACTTTGCTCAACATAATACAAAGTGTTATGATATTTACATGCTGTTGGCTAACTTTAGCCATTCTGCCCTGTTTTGGAAAAATCATAGAAAAATCATACGAAGTCGAAAACTAGATCCGTAAATTCTGAGAGTTCACAAAATGTTTCTAGTTTACTCATAATTTTTATCACGATTTTTAATGACCTCCAACTTGGGTGAAAAAGTCCATAATCACAGACTGGTCCGGATTGTTGTTTGAAATGATAGGCAGTTTTGTAAAAATCACCATAAATTGTAGAAAAATCGTATGGAGATGTGAAAGTAGTCATTTTAAAGCTACAAACTTGAACTATTTGCACCTTGTACAGTTTTGAAAACAAAAATGTTTAAGATGCCCAAAACAGTCCGTGAATGGAGTTGAACTTTTCTGATGAAGGCTGTTAGAAATATTTAGTTATGTTCTTGATGTTTTAACTTGTATTCCCCCCCTGAAAACTTGAGAAAACACGAAAATGTAGGGGTATGAACTCACCTTAAGTGATTTCAGTAGATGATTATTGAAGAATGGAAGTGTTTAATTCAAGAACACTTGGAGATGCCTTGAAGGTTTTCGAGAATCTAACATTATAGTTATGGAGTTTGTGTAAGCAATCAAAGATTTGAGTAGAAGGAAGTGAAATAATAATAGGAAGGATGAATTTTTACTTACTAAGAGTGGAAGAACACTTGAAATCAGCCTTGAATCTCGAAAATTTGTGTAGAAAAAGTTTGAGAAAAAAGTGGTGTTTGTTACTTAGTGGAATGAGAGAAATGAGAGAAAATGAGGAGTGTAGTTGTTTGTTCCAGATCAAAAAACGTGGGAGTGAGTGAAATTTGAGTGTAAGGGGACATTGAAGTGACATAGGTAAGGTGGGGAGGTATGGCTGGTCATAGAGTGGGTGTGGGGTGGTTGCTTGTGTCATAAGTTAAGGCAAAGTCAACACTCCACCTTAAATAAATTCCCCATTAGATCTTTATTATTTAGATAATGATTTTCATAAAAATATGTTTAAATTATGAATACTTAGAGTTTATTATGTTAAAATATGATTTTGTGTGACAATCCCGCGTTAAAATAATTAAAAACGGGCCTTAAATGCAAAACTACGCGAAAACCGGGAAGAAAGGCATTCCCAGCAAGACCTCTCGGTCCCTAGGCCGAGGTTCGGTCCTTGCTGGGGGCTGTAGCCGGAAACGAAACGAACAGAGGGAAGCGAAAGGGGCGAGGAAGCGAGAGGCGAAGGCGAGAGGGGGTTCGGTCCGGAGATAAGAGGCGACGCGTCCGACCGAAAGGTGCCGAATGAACAGTGGTGAACAGTACCTTCAGGTTCGATTCTTCCAGGGCGAGGTTCGGTTCCTCTTAAGCGGGGTTCGGGTTCGGTTCCTCTTAAGCAGGGTTCGGTTTCGGTTCTTCCAGGGCGAGGTTCGGTTCGGTTCCTCTTAAGCAGGGTTCGGTTTCGGTTCTTCCAGGGCGAGGTTCGGTTCGGCTCAGGAGGGTTCGGCTCCTCCTTGCTCTCAGTCCCTAAGAGGACCTTCGGGTCCTAAGAAGCTTCTCTCTTCTCGAGAGGTTTCGGTTCCTAATGTTTATTTTTCTCATTTTTACCCCGTTTTAAGCCGTTTTTGACACGGTTAAGCGTCAGAATGACCCGAATGATTCTAAAAAGTTACGGGAAACTTTGGAGAGAGATTTGGGAGAGATTTTACATACTTGGAGAGATTTGGGAGAGATTTGACATTCTTGGAGAGATTTCTCATACAGAGAGATATTTGAGAGAGATTTCACATACTTGGAGAGATTTGGGAGAGATTTGACATTCTTGGAGAGATTTCTCATACAAAGAGATATTTGAGAGAGATTTCAAGTGTGGCATTTGTGAGTGTTTGGCTCCGCTAAGCAAGTTTCTTGAGCCCCGTTAAGTCATGGTTAAGGATCCCACACACTCCCAATGAGTATGCAACATGGTTTTTATCAGTTTAGTTCATTGGTTAGCACTATGGCTTAGGAAATTTTTAACACAAGACTTTTCTCAAGTGATGTTTTCCCATTAATATAGCAAGTTATACAGTATGAACATAACACAAACCCTAATACACAAGGTTTAATCGAGTTGACCGGCTTGACTTGATGACTTGACTTGACTCAAGATTGACGATTGTCACAATTAGCTACGGTTTTGTATAACTATGTTAGGAGTTGTAAAACTGCAAAAGAAATCTGGAATAATCTCAAAGAAAAATTTCAAGGAAGTAAGAAGACAGTGGTGATCTACACTTGCGACCGTAGAGAGCTTCGAATGGAGCGACTCCAATGCTAGTGTGATAGCTGTTATTATAAGAGAATTTGATAAGCAGTAGATGGGTATCCCATGCCTTACCAAAATCTATCACACAGGCTCTCAGCATGTCTTCCAATGTCTGGATGGTTCTCTCGCTTTGTCCGTCAGTTTGTGGATGGTAGGCCGTACTCATGTCTAGCCTGGTTCCCAGAGACTTCTGTAGGGACTGCCAGAAACGCGAGGTGAATCTGCTATCTTGATCAGAGATAATGGATGTTGGTACACCATGTAGTCACACGATCTCTTTAATGTACGTCCTGGTTAACTTCTCCATCTTGTCTGTTTCCTTTATTGGCAGGAAGTGCGCGGACTTGGTCAATCTGTCCACAAGCACCCATATGGTATCCATCCCACCTGATGTCTTAGGCAGTTTGGTTATGAAGTCCATGGTTATTCGCTCCCACTTCCACTCGGGTATATCCGGTTGTTGAAGTAGTCCTGATGGCTTCTGATATTCCACCTTGACCTTGGCACAAGTGAGGCACTTGCTTACATAAGTAGCAATTTCAGCCTTCATGTTTGGCCACCAGTATAACCTTTTGAGGTCTAGATACATCTTATCTGACCCAGGGTGAATGGAGTATCGAGTCTTGTGGGCCTCGTTCATTACAACGTCTCGGTACCCACCGAACTTTGGTGTCCAGATTCGATTCATGAGATAACGTGTTCCATCCCCTTTGACTTCTAAGTTCTTGTCCATCCCCCTTAGTGCTTCGTTTGCCACGTTTTCTGGTTTCAAGGCTTCTAATTGGGCGTCCTTGATCTGGGTGGCCAGTTGGGAGTGGATGGTCATGGCTAGGGATTTTACTCGGCGACCCGAGTATTCTTTCCTGCTTAAGGCATCGGCTACTACATTGGCCTTGCCCGGGTGGTAGCGAATTTCACATTCGTAGTCACTCAGTAATTCCACCCATCTTCTTTGGCGCATGTTAAGTTCTTTCTGATTGAGAATGTGCTGAAGACTTTTGTGATCAGTGAAAATGGTGCACTTGGTGCCGTAGAGGTAGTGCCTCCAGATCTTCAGGGAGAACACCACCGCTCCCAGTTCAAGGTCGTGGGTTGTATAAATAACTTCATGTGTCTTCAGTTGCCTTGATGCATAAGTGATGACTTTTCCCCTTTACATGAGCACACAGCCGAGGCCTTGATTCGAAGCATCGCAATACACCACAAAATCATCGGTTCCTTCTGGAAGAGACAAGACTGGTGCGCTGCATAGGGCTTGCTTTAGTGTCTGGAAGGCGGCTTCTTGTTTATCTTCCCATTCGAACACTACACCCTTCTGAGTCAAGGTGGTGAGAGGCTTAGCGATCTTGGAGAAGTTTTGTATGAATCTTCGATAGTAGCCTGCGAGTCCTAAAAACTGTCGGATTTCTGTTGGCGTTGTAGGTGTTGACCAATCTTCGATTGCTTTGATCTTTGAGGGGTCCACATGTATTCCTTCCTTGCTTACTACGTGGCCAAGGAATCCTACTTCACGGAGCCAAAATCCACACTTTGAGAATTTGGCGTAAAGCTTCTCGGTTCTTAAAATCTCCAGAACTAGTCGTAGATGTTGTCTGTGCTCTTCTTCGCTCCTCGAATAGACCAAGATATCGTCGATGAATACGATGATGAATTTATCCAAGAAGGGTCGACACACTCGATTCATCAAATCCATGAACACCGCAGGCGCGTTTGTTAACCCGAATGGCATCACTACAAATTCATAGTGCCCATAGCGAGTTCTGAATGCCGTCTTGGGGATATCCTCTTCCTGAACTCGTAGTTGATGATAGCCCGACCTCAGGTCGATTTTTGAAAAGTAGCTGGCTCCTTGTAGCTGGTCAAAGAGGTCATCTATTCGGGGTAGGGGATAACGGTTCTTGATAGTGAGTTTGTTTAGTTCTCGATAGTCTATGCACATGCGAAAAGACCCATCCTTCTTCTTTACAAATAAGAGAGGGCGAGAAGCTTGGCCTGATGAACCCTTTGCTCCATAGTTCATTCAACTGGTTGGATAGTTCTTGCATTTCTGCCGGTGCTAAGCGATATGGAGCCCTGGCGACGGGGGTAGCTCCTGGGATTAAGTCGATCCGAAATTCGACTTATCGTGCGAGTGGTACACCTGGCAGATCGTCTGGGAAAACATCAGGGAAGTTGCATACTTCTGGAATTTATTTGATGTCCTTCACCTCCTGTTTCTTGTCTACGATGTGGGCTAAGAAAGCACGGTATTGCTTTCGGAGGTACTTTTGGGTTTTAACACAAGAGATGATTTGTAGGTTCGCACTAGGTTTATTGCCATAAACGGTGAGAACTTTGCCATTCGGCAGATTGAGGCGGACGGCCCTTTCGTAACATAGAATGTCGGCACGATGAAGGCTTAACCAATCCATACCAATGATTATATTGAAGCTTTTTATTGTGACCGACATAAGGTCAATTTTGAACAAATGGTTGTCTAGAGTGAGAGTACACCCTATGTAAATATCATTAGCGTGCTCAACCTTTCCATTTTCCATTTCTACGATGTAAGAATCTTCTAGTGGTTGAGAATTTTGCTTAAGTATATGTTTGAATTGGTGACTTATGAAACTTCTTTCTGCCCCACTATCGAAAAGTACGCATGCATAAGAGTTATTGAGGAGGAACATACCAGTAACCACAGAGGGATCCTTGACTGCTTCTCCCTGTCCTAAAGTTAGGACTCTCCCTACACCCCCAACATTAGGGGCTCGTGCCTTGGGGCAGTTCCTCCTGAAGTGTCCCGTTTCACCACATCCATAGCAGGTTTGGCTGGCTCCGGTGTTGGCGGTCGTTGCGACTTGTGCAGCGGGTTGGGTAGTCGCTCTACAGAATCGTGCGGTGTGCCCCTTTTTGTTACAGTTATTGCAGTGTAATTCTCGACAAGCACCGTTATGGTGGTAGTTACACTTGTTGCACTTGGGAAGAGTTCCTGTATACTGTTTCGGTGGCGCTAGAGCGACAACAGTAGTGGCGGCACGAACAGCAACAATCTGTTGCTTTTTGGCGGGGTCCTGAATTGGTTGTTTCTTTTTATTGCCCCAGAACTTCCTCTTGTTGTTCCCTCCTTTTGTTCGGTCGGTGGTGGTTATCACGGTACCACGGCTAGCCCTGTGATCTATGAGTTGTTGTGCCAATTCCTTGGCAATCTCAAAGGTAGTGGGTTTCGAGGCCAATACACTATCTTGAATCTGGGATGACAGCCCCCAGAGATATCGTTCCACCTTCTTCTCTTCTGGAGTGACCATTGTTGGACAGAGGAGTGCTAGGTCATTGAAACGGGCAGTATAAGTTTCAAGATCAGTGCCTGTCATTATGAGGTTCCAAAGTTCTTCTTCAAGTTTTTGTATTTCGCCCCTCGGGCAGTATTCCTTTAACATTAGGGCTTTCAAATCCTCCCAGCTGATTGCGTTAGCTACTGCGGGAGTAAGTGATTTAACTCGACCATTCCACCAAGTAAGTGCTTTTCCAGTGAAAGTGAATGCCGCATACTTGACCTTGCTCGCTTCGGGACAAGCGCAGATTTCAAAAACTGCCTCGGTCCTTTCGAACCATTGAACCAACGTGATAACGCCCCCGCTTCCATTGAAAGGGTTGGGTTTGCCATTCGTGAAGTCTTTGTAAGAGCACTCCCTCATACGCCCCGTGCTGTCCCCATGAATGGAATTGATAGCTCCGGATCCAGAACCGCCAGAACCATTGGTTCCCATTTGTGACATTGCTACCGCCACGGCTGCCGTTACTGCAGCCTGGAACATTGCAGGATCAAACTGCAGAGGTGGTGGTGGAGGCGGCACTGTGTTGTTTGAAGGCCTTGGTCTTTTCCTTGGTGGCATGGTTCTGTCATAAAAAAAAATGACCAGTCGGTAAGACTTCAATAGTGATAACGAGTCGAGTGTTACTGGTTTCATCCCTCTTGTATTTTATCAAAACTTTATTATTCGTAAAATGTTTGTGTGATCAGGTTATGATGTATAGTGCCAAACATTCAATAAATAAAACACATGCCAAATTTCATTGATAACTTTTAGTACATAACGTTTAGAGGGAAAAGTTTGACCTCATAAGGGTCTACATTACATCGTTACAAAAGATAGTTTTGGCATTACAAAAACCCTTTGAATAGTGTAATCACATAGTCGCAGAGTCGACCTACATACAAAGAGTAGCACCAACGCGTACTCATAAAATTTTACTACCAAGATGTGAGAATAGCAACGAGTTCTAATCACTGCGACCCTTCTTTGACGGAGGCTGTGATGATGTCGATGCGCCCTGTAGTTCCGCCAATCTGCGTTCGGCTGCAACCATTCTCTCTTCGAGTGCCATGTATCTTTCCCGATACTCTCTTGTTTCTACTTGAGCTGCAAGAAGGTCTTGAATGAGTTGGTCTTTGTGGTGGGAGTCTCGTTCCAGGTCTCTGGTGCGATCAGTAGTAGACTTTACGATGGCACTTAACTCCCGGACCTGATCGGTCGTCGTCCTACCACGATCATCCATACTTGCTATTCGTTGTATCGTGACGGGGAGAGCTCTGTTAGCCGGTCCACCATGAGTGAGATCATAGTAACCTCGTTGGTAGCCATATGGTGACCGCTGGCGTTGTTGTCGGCTCCATCTTTCGATCGTTGTTACCCAAGGGGGTTCAGGTCCGTTGTATCCAAAACGGTGCGCGGGTACCCTTGCGATGTAGGGAGGGTTGAATACTTTTGGTGGTTCCTCTGCTTCGTTCCCAAACATGACTATCTCATCACCTTCCTCTTCTTCCTCTTCGTCTTCCTCTTCTTCTTGGTCGTCTTCCTCTTCTTCTTCTTGTTCGTCTTCCCCCTCGGGATCCTCTTCGGGATCCTCCTCGGGATCCTCTTCGGGATCCTCCTCGGGATCTTCCTCAGGATCCTCCTCGGGCTCATCTTTGATCCATCCCGCGTTTCCCTGATTGGGAAAATAGGGGTCCCCGGGTATGTGAAATCCTGCCATGTCGTCTGCACGAGAAACGGGGTTAAGAAGCACATATCGGAAAATAATAATCTAGCACTATAGAAACGTACAAATACTCCTATAGTATTTTTAAATGTTTATATTTGGTTCTTAGCGTGTTCTTTATGGAGTGTAATTAGGTTATCAGATTTGTCGCTCATTACGACTATTCCTTAGTGTGCGTAAGTTACTTCTTGGACGGATATAGTTGATCAGGCTATATCCCTCCCAGAACTGATTACACATGCTAAGGCATACTAATAATGTTCGACTCCTCCTCTTTCAATTTATGTTCTCCTAAGATATGACACCATGCTAGTATAGAATGCATGTAAGTATACTTTAAAACAAGAAATTATTTGTTTTATAAAAGTACAACTCGTTAAAGCATTTTAAGAATCAGAGACCTCTAGTCCCAAATGTGTTTATAGTTTGTATATCTTATGTGGTTTGACATACTTAATTCACTATAAACCGTGCTCTGGTACCAATCTGTCACACCCCCAAACCAAGGATGGCGGAAACGTCCGGGGGTGTAGGACTTCATGTATAGTATCATAACCACAATTTCAATAGTAATTTAAGCAAACACAACCAACATATATATAATTGAAAAAGTTACATCACTTGTATGAATTACATGTTTCAAAATCAATTACAATATGTTGACAAAATATGACAAGTTTGACGCCTTAACGTCCCATCCTCAAAAGCACTTGATTACCTGTTTAGTGTTTTCCTGAAAATACAAGTTGTTTGAAAAGTGTCAACACAAAGGTTGGTGAGTTCATAAGCTTTTATTAATAAACTTAGTAGAAGTCTTTCACATGTAAATGTCGCGTTTGTTTCAGAAAAATCCGATATTTTCCTTGAAATCCGTAAAATGTAGCCTTATAACCAAAGACCAAAATGTATAAGAAATCATCATTACTTAGTAGAAATGTCGTGAGTTTAAAATGATATGGAAAGTAAATTTTTAATCAACCTAAAACCTACTTCGGTTTTATGAAACCCCGTAAACTTTATGAATTGTTAACTCCCTAGGTGAGTCGCTATAATCATACTGTGACTATGTAAACCTGCCACAACGTTTCTCAGGCGTCGCGAAAATGAAATGACATTTGTCACCCGTAGACCTGCAGGTCCCACTGTAGCTAGCAGCAAGGTGTGGGGTGTCAAACCCAATATAGATCTATATACAAGTATCACGTTCTCCCTCAAGGAGATTCTGATTATAACTACCAGGAATTATATCCCGCACTCGGACGTACGGGGAGAGAGAGAGTCTCACAACATAGGTTAACAAGTTTACGTGGAATGTGTGTGGATATAAATCTTTCTTGTATGAATGTACCCTTTTTGTACGAGTGTGTTGAGTGATGTATCATAAACTATACATATTATAGTTTATCTAAAATGTATGTAATATGTATGAATTCGTTTATGGAAATGTATTAGTGTTGTGAATTTATCAAACTATACTTTTTATAGTTACATAATACGTGTTCTAAAATGAATGAATAATATTTAATATGAATGATTTAGTTTCAGTTCATAATGATAAACTAACAAGGAAACACATTCAAATATTAGAACTTATGATTATACACTTTGCTCAACATAATACAAAGTGTTATGATATTTACATGCTGTTGGCTAACTTTAGCCATTCTGCCCTGTTTTGGAAAAATCATAGAAAAATCATACGAAGTCGAAAACTAGATCCATAAATTCTGAGAGTTCACAAAATGTGTCTAGTTTACTCATAATTTTTATCACGATTTTTAATGACCTCCAACTTGGGTGAAAAAGTCCATAATCACAGACTGGTCCGGATTGTTGTTTGAAATGATAGGCAGTTTTGTAAAAATCACCATAAATTGTAGAAAAATCGTATGGAGATGTGCAAGTAGTCATTTTAAAGCTACAAACTTGAACTATTTGCACCTTGTACAGTTTTGAAAACAAAAATGTTTAAGATGCCCAAAACAGTCCGTGAATGGAGTTGAACTTTTCTGATGAAGGCTGTTAGAAATATTTAGTTATGTTCTTGATGTTTTAACTTGTATTCCCCCCCTGAAAACTTGAGAAAACACGAAAATGTAGGGGTATGAACTCACCTTAAGTGATTTCAATAGATGATTGTTGAAGAATGGAAGTGTTTAATTCAAGAACACTTGGAGATGCCTTGAAGGTTTTCGAGAATCTAACATTATAGTTATGGAGTTTGTGTAAGCAATCAAAGATTTGAGTAGAAGGAAGTGAAATAATAATAGGAAGGATGAATTTTTACTTACTAAGAGTGGAAGAACACTTGAAATCAGCCTTGAATCTCGAAAATTTGTGTAGAAAAAGTTTGAGAGAAAAGTGGTGTTTGTTACTTAGTGGAATGAGAGAAATGAGAGAAAATGAGGAGTGTGGTTGTTTGTTCCAGCTCAAAAAACGTGGGAGTGATTGAAATTTGAGTGTAAGGGGACATTGAAGTGACATAGGTAAGGTGGGGAGGTATGGCTGGTCATAGAGTGGGTGTGGGGTGGTTGCTTGTGTCATAAGTTAAGGCAAAGTCAACACTCCACCTTAAATAAATTCCCCATTAGATCTTTATTATTTAGATAATGATTTTCATAAAAATATGTTTAAATTATGAATATTTAGAGTTTATTATGTTAAAATATGATTTTGTGTGACAATCCCGCGTTAAAATAATTAAAAACGGGCCTTAAATGCAAAACTACGCGAAAACCGGGAAGAAAGGCATTCCCAGCAAGACCTCTCGGTCCCTAGGCCGAGGTTCGGTCCTTGCTGGGGGCTGTAGCCGGAAACGAAACGAACAGAGGGAAGCGAAAGGGGCGAGGAAGCGAGAGGCGAAGGCGAGAGGGGGTTCGGTCCGGAGATAAGAGGCGACGCGTCCGACCGAAAGGTGCCGAATGAACAGTGGTGAACAGTACCTTCGGGTTCGGTTCTTCCAGGGCGAGGTTCGGTTCCTCTTAAGAGGGGTTCGGGTTCGGTTCCTCTTAAGCAGGGCTCGGTTTCGGTTCTTCCAGGGCGAGGTTCGGTTCGGTTCCTCTTAAGCAGGGTTCGGTTTCGGTTCTTCCAGGGCGAGGTTCGGTTCGGATCAGGAGGGTTCGGCTCCTCCTTGCTCTCAGTCCCTAAGAGGACCTTCGGGTCCTAAGAAGCTTCTCTCTTCTCGAGAGGTTTCGGTTCCTAATGTCTATTTTTCTCGTTTTTACCCCTTTTTAAGCCGTTTTTGACACGGTTAAGCGTCGGAATGACCCGAATGATTCTAAAAAGTTACGGGAAACTTTGGAGAGAGATTTGGGAGAGATTTTACATACTTGGAGAGATTTGGGAGAGATTTGACATTCTTGGAGAGATTTCTCATACAGAGAGATATTTGAGAGAGATTTCACATACTTGGAGAGATTTGGGAGAGATTTGACATTCTTGGAGAGATTTCTCATACAAAGAGATATTTGAGAGAGATTTCAAGTGTGGCATTTGTGAGTGTTTGGCTCCGCTAAGCAAGTTTCTTGAGCCCCGTTAAGTCATGGTTAAGGATCCCACACACTCCCAATGAGTATGCAACATGGTTTTTATCAGTTTAGTTGATTGATTAGCACTAGGGCTTAGGAAATTTTTAACACAATACTTTTCTCAAGTGATGTTTTCCCATTAATATAGCAAGTTATACAGTATGAACATAACACAAACCCTAATACACAAGGTTTAATCGAGTTGACCGGCTTGACTTGATGACTTGACTTGACTCAAGATTGACGATTGTCACAATTAGCTACGGTTTTGTATAACTATGTTAGGAGTTGTAAAACTGCAAATCTGGAATAATCTCAAAGAAAAATTTCAAGGAAGTAAGAAGATGAAAATCATTTCAGTTAACCATTGTTTGATTAAGTTGAAAGATTTAAAGAAAAATAATGCTGAATCGATTGAATGTTACCATGATAGGCAGAAATAATTCATCTACAAGTGTCATCGTCATGGCATTATAAGAACAACAATTGAATTCAACTTGACGTTCATCATGTTGGATTAGTGTCTAAGTCCATAAATATTTGGGAATGTACTTGACCCAATGGTGCATGCTCCTTTTGGGTTGCCTTCACCAAAGCAACTTGATAGGATGAATTATGAAGAGAAAGGATTAATTATGATTTATTAATATATTATGAGAATAATATATTAAAGGAGAAATCATATTGTTTAATTAATATTAGTTAAGAATTAACGGATAATTAATTTTGTGTCTAAAAGAGATTAATTAAACTTAAGGGACTTGAACTGTAATTATAAGATAATTGCATTTGGGCTATGGATTACCTTGGAATAATAGGTTGGATGAATTCTATGGGGAAAACCCATTAGAAATCGTCCAAAGGTTACTCTAAAAGGGTCTATGGGCTGCTTAGGGCTTAAGCAGTCAAATTGGGGTTTCCTAGTTGAAAACCCTAATAGCGTATATATATATATATATATATATATATATATATATATATATATATATATATATAGTACCCTTAAGCCCCAAAAACATGGCTAAGAGTTCCAATAGGGTTTCTGGATGTTTTGGGCAGCCTCCCTTCTCCTTACCCTTTATCCTCTTACTCTTGGTGTTTGTGAGCCATTAGAGTAGTGAGAATTGTGACTCTATGCTTTCTAAAGCCATTACAAGGAGGATTTGAGATTGTTATTGCTACATAACAATCAAAGGTAATTCTCTAAACCCTAATTTCGGTTTATAATATGTTAGATCTAAGATTGTAAGTCTTGGATACAATGCATGTACAATAGAGAAACCTGGATCAAAGCATTAGGGTTTGCATCAGCACATAGGATGTTCTTATGGAAAAAACCCATCAGTGGTATCAGAGCCTTGATTGGTTTCTGTTGTATGTGATGCTATGTTGAATTATTAACTAAAAATCAAATTCTGGCCTTCTGTTCGAACTGACTCGGCGAGTCTGCCCTGACTCGGCGAGTCGGAGCATCAGACAGAGGGAATTTCGGATTTTATTGTTGTTTTGCTTAAGGATAATTACCATATTCAATTTAACTTATAAAAAATGATTTTTAATGTTTCTAAAAGATTATCCTTGCCAAAACACAAGATAATTACCAATTGATTAGATAATAAATTCCTTATATGATTAAAGATTGATTATTTGTGTTAATTGGGTAACTTATCTTGCAAGAAAATGAAATTAGGTCAAATATAGATAATGACAAAATTAATTGTTTAATTTATATTATTTGTTATTTGATCCTTGTATTCTGAAAATGATTCAATTGTACACATGTAAGTTTTATGGTTTAAATTTGAACTTAAAGGTTTTGTTTTGAAATTTAAATAGTTAAAACCCGAATGTTTTCAAATGTTTCAAAACTTGCCCTCAAGTTTTTGAATTTAAAAGTTGATTAAAAATTTATTTGGAAATGTTAAATTCTAAAACCCTAGTATTGTTCTGAAAAGTTCAATTTACACCCTTATGGTTTTATTAATTAATTAAAGTGTATAATTAAAAGAGATTTAATAAATCCATAAAGTTTTGGTTTACAATTTAATTAAATTAAAAGTATGATTATAAAATTTGACCACCTAATATTTTAAAAGTGTAAAATACACCATGTACTATATATAACATTAAAAGTCTAGTATTATATATATATATATATATATATATATATATATATATATATATATATATATATATATATATATATATATATGAGTAAACAGTCAGTCTTACCGTTAGTAGGCCTCATTCACGAAGTTGGTCTATAAGGGGTGTTTAAGGAAATTACCTATAAAATGACGATTGAATGGGTATGCACTGTTACCCACCGCACTCTTGACTATTGGAGGGTCATTAGCCGAATGGGTAAGATAGCATAGAAACCTTCCATTATAAGTATAATGAAGTACAAAAGTAACTAAATGCTTTTACAAATTCTCAATCTTAGTTACTTTAGGCAAAAGTGAATTGATGTAATTCCATGAAATTACACCTTGTGCCCTTACAAAGACGTTAGTGGAGCGTATGTGGTTAACCGATACACTAAATGGTTCTAAGCAAAGGTTGCAAAGGGTGACTGAATGTTTGTCATAGTTTGGTGGAGAATGTGTGGTTAACCGAAACATCGAATAGGTGACTGTAACATTGAGGGCACCATGTAAGTTTGCATGGTTATTCACACCTTGTTTTGTGATCCTCGGCATCCCAATCACAAATCGAAGGGTATATCGAGATTTAAACATGCCATTGAAAACTTCAATGAATCTCAAAAGATCTAGGAATTTTCAATAGATTTAAAAGTTAAATTCTTTTTTGTTTTTCATGGTGGAACTTAGTGAATCGTCATTCACTTACCTTCAAATGTTCTTCAATTTGGGTTACGACATCCCTCTCCCAAGTTGTAGAGTATTGTGTTGGGTCATAGTCTTAATATATCATTTGGGTGATTTATTAAGGACTCAATCAATCAACTAACTTGAATTTTTCTCCCATTTTGTAGATGTCAAAGTATGACAACTATAGTCTTCCCAAATCCCATGGAACAAGCATTTCACATGATGATGATATTCCACGATTCGATCGAGGAACACGAGATCATGCTTCACTTCCTCCACCTCCTCCTTTTATTCTCCCTAACCCACAGGTTCAAAAGATTGAAAAGTTCAAACTCACTCAAGACCTTTTGGCAAGTAAACATGAAGAAGGAAAGTCAGTGTGTGCACACATCCTAGAGATGTAGTCACACATTGATAGGTTAAGAATGTTGGGATCTGTTGTCTGTGAGTAGCTGGCTGTTGACTGGGTTCTTCAGTCACTTCCTGACTCATATAGTGAGTTTGTAAGAGAGTACTATATGATGAACCACGACGTAACCCTCATCGATCTCACCTATATGCTTATTACTGCTGAATCAACAATGATTTGGCGCACTGGAAAAGCAAAGTTGATTGGTGGATCTGCCTTCTAGACCTCTATAGATATAGGCAATGACGATGAAAGGCATGCCATGATCGAAAAGTTTGATCATAAGAGAAAGGCTAAGTCAGAAGTAGTTTTGTCTGCTGTTCAAAGAGAGTCAATTTGATTTTATTGCCAAGAGAAAGGGCATTGGAGACGAAACTTCCCTATTTACCTAAGAGATCTAAGAGTTGGGAGAGTCAAAACGTATGGATCTACTTTAGGTACAATCCATTAACTAACTCTTTTAAGTTCCTATTCTAGATTCTTAATACATGATGTGATAAGATTACATTTCGATGTTTTGTAGGATCAAAGAAAAGAGAGGAAGCTTAAGGGAAGAAGTGAGCGGAATCTAATCGTGAAGAAATGGATTTCGATAGCATTACTTGAAGATTAGAATCTTGAGCTACTACTTGGAGTTAGAATAAGATTGCTAATAAGTATGTATTAACATAGTTTTTCAATTGAATTGCATTGTAAGGACAAATTTTTCTGCAATAAAATAAATTTTGATTTATATTATTTATTTATCCTTGCCATGGCGTGTATGAAAAATTGATGTTTGTAAGTTTCTATTATTAGCAATAATGAATTTGATTCTTAATTATGTTATTTGTAGAATGGTCAAGAATTTACCAAATAGAGAAAGTTTCTCATCGCCCAAGTTTCAATTGGACAGAAACTTGGAATCATACAACTTGGTTGCATGATGAATGAGAAATATCATATTTGGAAATTAGACTAATTCGTTGACAAAGTGTCAAGTGAAGGACTAGGAGATCGAGTACACAAGGTTGTGTGTTAATCCAGTCCACCACAAGAGTAACAAAGATATTCATCATGAGTTACTAAGGTTAAGTAAATATGATTATACTTATGAGATTAAGTGTAATTCTCAGTTGATTAAAAGAGTTTCAATCAATAGCAGAAAGAATAAAGAAGAATCAAGTAGGCGGAAAGATAAAGGTTTCTCTATTGTAATAAGAAGGGAGAGTTCCTTTTATTATGTTTTATGATAAGTCTTAATGATTAAGAACCATATCTCAATTGATCCTCTAAGTGAGTCTTAGTGTAGTTGTATGTCTAAGAAGAGGAATCAAGAATTGAAGAAATGGTTAAATCAAGAAGTCAATCATACTTCGCTCCAAAACCAAGTCTTAGAGTTAAGATTATGAAATTGACTGACAAGTCTAAATAAGGTTTATATCATTCATCAAATGTGGAATTTGGAAAAGGGTTTTCTTATTCTTGTACATTTGAAATTGGAAAGTTGTGATGTCTTCGATAAGACAAAGACCAACTAGGACCAATTTTGTGAAGTGTTTTGTCTTGATAAAAGCTACACTAACTCTTGAATATTTGTTTGTCGATAAATGTTTATTGACAAGAGAATATTATATGTCAAGGAGTCAGTGGGAGTCTTAATGGTCTTGAAAAGTTTCAAGAACTAATCAAGAATAAACCTTATCGATCATCACTAGCACACGACTTGAGGTTTACAACCCATCGCGTTGACACTATCTTGTTTCTGTGCCGTTCCAATTGAGTTAATTATGCATGTTAGTTCTATGAGTTCTCAATTGAATGCATAAAAGGCAAACACTTTGATCAATGAAAAGTACATTGATAAGAAAGGGTGAGTTGCTTAACTACTTGGAAGATATGGTGGGCAGCCGTGTTACCATAAGGCAAGAAATGAAGATTGAGAAAGTTCGGTCCATATGAGCTTAGATTTGTCGCAAACTTTAGTTTTAGCAAATTCACATGGATAGGAACTCATACACCATAAAATCTAAGTGTCATAAGATTACATCCTTCATGAAAATGACTGTGAGGAAATGCTTTCACTAAGAGATATTTTAAGAAGATAGTGATTGTGAAATTGTATTCTCGACATCCATTATGGTTATGGTATCCCTTTTCATAATTTGAATTGTGAGATTTGGCAATTAGTCTGAATTGTTTATACACACATATGAGCTATCTAAGCCAAAAGTGTATATGTTTAAGAAGCTTAGATAAAGGATTATCAAAGCATTAGGTATTAGAAATATGAACTTTAGAAATTTAATAAGTATTGTTTTCTGGAAGTTTAGTTGTTTTCTAAAACATGTCAAAGCTAGTGGGAGCATAAGTGTTATGCTTATATGATAATAATCATCATGATAGTGGGAGCATAAATGTTGTGCTTGTATGATTATTAAGGCAAGTATTGCAAGTTAGCAATATTAATTATAGAAAACAAGAGTTATACTTTGCAAAGTCGTAAGGGTTGAATAGTAGTTTTGCTATAATTAAGGGAGGGAATATTATGCTTCATTTCAAATATAAAGGCATAGGTTGTGGAATGTTAATAAATTTAGTCATGGATACATACTGTATTCTCAAATTTCGAATATGATTATGACATCCTTCTTCATAGTTCGAATTGTAAGAACGAGACGCATTAAATATTATGGTAGAAGATTGATAAAGTATCTTATCATTATCTGAGACATTATGCATCGTATCCCATATGCTTTGGGTATAGGATTGATTGCTAGGCTATTATATTTGACCATTCTAAAATTTTTCCAAATGCCTGGCACATTAAGAGAAAAAAAAAGACAAGATTCGGTTTTTGACTAAGATAATTAAACAACTATCAAAGGACGATCCAAAGGTCGGTAAGGATTGGTCGCTTGTGAGTAGTTGGAAGTATGGTATTGGATGGAACATATCGATATTATTATGAATAGATAAGATTCTATTAATAATGAGTTGTCATATGGCAAGTATGGAAATGTTTCAATATTGCGAGTTAGATATTGATAATCTATGTCTAGATTAGAAACTTTTATGCAAGAAGTATGTTCAAAGGAATGTACTTTGAGTGAGAGACATCATATCTATAGAATTGTTTCTGATAGAGACTGCCCAAGTCTTGATGATTTTGAGCTATGACTTTACGAAAGAATCATTGCATAAAGTGTTAGAATCTAGCATAAGTAACAAGAATTTGATATTCATTTGATCTATTTCCTAAAGTAAAGACCATAGGTAAACATTGTGTACATGCTGAGAGCATGGGACAAGTGTAGTAATAATTCAAGTAAGAAGTTGATTACCCGAAACAACAAATAATGAGTAATCAATATGGTGATTAAATAATTTTTTTTATTTATACCCAGAGTTTGGGGCCATATGGGATTAGTATTATTCTTGTGTTTCACTTTGTATGTTTTGACTTCCTGAATGATTAAATTGGTTCAGAACAATCAAATTATTCGAACGGACCACAGTCATTCATATGTTGGAAGTAGGTATGAATGAACACTGTCATGAATCGGTCTGTGGATTGTCTAAAGTGTATTAGACATAAGGAAATGTTTGTTGCAACGTTCACGAGTGCTTATGAATATGATCTGAGCATCAGATTAAACCCACACTCACTTGGATCACTTCATGGATTTTATCACGAGTGATTGGTGAGACGATAACATCTTATATTGTTGAAACCGAGATGTGTGAGTTGTATCTTGCGAGTTGGTTACACATTGATCATATGTAAACGCACCAGTAACTTGGTGTTATAAAACACATTGTTGTGTGTGATTCGGTGAGTGAGTGCAAACAAGCATTGAATCAATGTTTATCCATTCCTTTTAAATAAAGTAGGATGAAAGCGATATCTTTGGGCCCCTCGATGACTTAGTGATGGCACCTAAGCACTTGGCCAAGCCAGGACTAATTTGATGTGTTCAAATGTAGTTTGTTGTCAGTTGTCATAAATCATAAATCATAAATCAGGAAACAGTATAGAGAGAATGATTGTAATCCATGTCTCACGTCTATACGATATCTAGAATGGAGGAATATATGATCCCTTATCGAAAGGACACGCTTATGATAGGATCAGAGTTGATAGCAGCTTTTGAAAGCTACGGTTGCAGATCATGATCTGAAGTCATACGCAGAATAGTTATTATACTTATCCAAGTTGGAGACTGTTGGATTAGTGTTTAAGTCCATAACTATTTTGGTGTGTACTTGACCCGATGGTGCATGGTCCTTTTGGGTTACCTTCACCAAAGCAACTTAACAGGATGAATTATGAAGAGAAAGGATTAATTATGATTTTTTAATATATTATGAGAATAATATATTAAACGAGAAATCATATTGTTTAATTAATATTAGTCAATAATTAATTTTGTGGCTAAAAGAGATTAATTAAACTTAAGGGACTAGAATTGTAATTATAAGATAATTGCATTTGGGCTATGGATTACCTTGGAATAATAGGTTGGACGAATTCTATGGGGAAAACCCATTAGAAATCATCCAAGGGTTATTCTAAAAGGGTCCATGGGCTGCTTAGGGCTTAAGCAGTCAAATTGGGGTTTCCTAGTTGAAAACCCTAATAGCCTACATTTATATATATATATATATATATATATATATATATAGTACCCTTAAGCCCTAAAAACCTGGCTAAGAGTTCCACTAGGGTTTCTGGACGTTTTGGGCAGCCTCCCTTCTCCTTATCCTTTATCCTCTTACTCTTGGTGTTTGTGAGCCAGTAGAGTAGTGACAATTGTGACTCTATGCTTTCTAAAGCCATTACAAGGAGGATTTGAGATTGTTATTGCTACATAACAATCAAAGGTAATTCTCTAAACCCTAATTTCAGTTTATAATATGTTAGATCTAAGATTGTCACACCCCCAAACCAAGGATGGCGGAAACGTCCGGGGGTGGAGGACTTCATGTAGAGTATCACAACAATGAGTATAATAGTGCTCAAAGTAAAAACAACCACCATAAATATAATTGCAAAAGTTACACCAAAGTAAATGTTTACATCTTTCAAAAGCAATTACATTATGATGACAAAATAATTTGTTGACGGTTTAACGTCCCATCCTCAAAGCGATGAAGTTTTCCTGTTTCACTGATTCCCTGAGAATACAAGTAGTTTTAAAAGTGTCAACACAAAGGTTGGTGAGTTCATAAGAGTTTTGTTTGAAGTAGAAACCGTTTTTCCTTGTAAAATCGATATAGTTTGATTTCCAGAAAATCCAATATTTTCTTAGTTAAGTATGAATAGAAATAATCCTACATGATGCATTAATGAACCTTAGAGCAATCCGTAGAGTTCCTCTATAATCGTCCAGCGTATAAAAGTTATATAAGGGTTAACTTAGATAAAACGTTGAATATAGTGGGTCTGCCCCAGGTCCACAACCCAACGAGGAACAGGAGATGAGGCGGGCACCACCAATTCTAGGCCAATCATGACTAAATTCTTATATGACTCAAACATATACGCTCAGCAACTATAGCTGAAATCTAACAATTCTAGAGGAAATATAGTTTTAATATCATAATAACTTTGTATAGAGACCCGACGTTTTGTATTTGTACCCATAGAGATAAAAGGTGATTTTAAATCGACATAAAACTCATTTAGGTTTTAAAAATAAAATCCCGTAAACTTATGGATTGTTCCCTATGTGAGCCGTTATAATCATACTATGACTATGTGAACCTGCCACGACGTTCTCAGTGTCACGAAAAATAAAATGACATTTGTCACCCGTAGACCTGCAGGTCCAACTGTAGCTAGCAGAAAGGTGTGGGGTGTCAAACCCAATATAGATCTATATACAAGTATCACGTTCTCCCTCAAGGAGATTCTGATTATAACTACCAGGAATTATATCCCGCACTCGGACGTACGGGGAGATAGAGAGATAGAGAGAAAGAAAAGATAGAGAAACTCACAATATAGGATAACAAGTTTATTGTTCCCTATGTGAGCCGTTATAATCATACTATGACTATGTGAACCTGCCACGACGTTCTCAGTGTCGCGAAAAATAAAATGACATTTGTCACCCGTAGACCTGCAGGTCCAACTGTAGCTAGCAGAAAGGTGTGGGGGTGTCAATCCCAATATAGATCTATATACAAGTATCACGTTCTCCCTCCAGGAGATTCTGATTATAACTACCAGGAATTATATCCCGCACTCGGACGTACGGGGAGAGATAGAGAGAGGGAAAAAAATAGAGAAACTCACAATATAGGATAACAAGTTTACGTTAAATGTGGGTGAATATAAATATTTCTTGTATGAATGTACCCTTCTTGTACGAGTGCGTAGAGTGATGTATCATAAACTATACCTATTATAGTTTATCTAAAATGTATGTACTATGTATGAACTCTTTTATGGAAAAGTATTAGTGTTGTGAATTTATCGAACCATAGATTAATAAATTTACGTGAAATGTGTGCGAATAGAAATCTTTCTTGTATGAATGTACCCTTCTTGTACGAGTGCGTAGAGTGATGTATCATAAACTATACCTGTTATAGTTTATCTAAAAATGTATGGAATATGTATGAACTCTTTTATGGAAATGTATTAGTGTTTTGAATTTATCAAACTATACTTTTTATAGTTTAATAGTACGTGTTCCAAAATGAATGAATAATATTTAATATGAATGTCTTAGTTTCATTTCATAATGATAAACTAACTAGGAAACACATTCAAACATTAAAACTTATGATTATACACTTTGCTCAACATAATACAAAGTGTTATGATATTTACATGCTGTTGGCAAAATTTAGCAATTCTGCCCTGTTTTGGAAAAGTCATAGAAAAATCATACGAAGTCGAAAACTAGATCCGTAAATTCTGAGAGTTCACAAAATGTGTCTAGTTTGCTCATAATTTTTATCACAATTTATAATGACCTCTAACTTGGGTGAAAAAGTCCATAATCACAGACTGGTCCGGATTGTTGTTTGAAATGATAGGCAGTTTTGTAAAAATCACCATAAATTGTAGAAAAATCGTATGGAGATGTGCAAGTAGCCATTTTAAAGCTAAAAACTTGAACTATTTGCACCTTGTACAGTTTTGAAAACAAAAATGTTTAAGATGCCCAAAACAGTCCGTGAATGGAGTTGAACTTTTCTGATGAAGGCTGTTAGAGAAATTTAGTTATGTTCTTAGTGTTTTAACTTGTATTCCCCCCCCTGAAAACTTGAGAAAACATGAAAATGTAGGGGTATGAACTCACCTTGAGTGATTTCAGTAGATAAGTGTTGAAGAAGGAAAGTGTTCAACCCAAGAACACTTGAGGAAACACTTGAAGATTCGAAGATTAAGAGTGGAAGAACACGTGAGATCAGCCTTGAATCTCGAGTTTGGAGTGGGAAAAGTTTGAGAGAAAGTGGTGTTTGATACTTAGTGAAATGAGGGCAAATGAGAGGAAATGAGGAGAGAGGATGAATAATCAGCCCTCAAAAACGTGGGAAGAGGGATAATTGAGTGGAAAAGACATTGATGTGACCTAGGTAAGGTGGGGAGGTATGGCTGGTCATAGAGTGGGTGTGGGGTGGTTGCTTGTGACTGCGGATCAATAACACTGCTTTGAATGCGAAGTTGGATTTAGCTTTGCTATAAGTTTCAATCGATTTTGAAATTGAGTATTGTTCGCATTTGTATGAGTGTAGTCGATGAATCGATAAAGCAAGAACATACGAGTTTTGATTCGCAATTGGATTGATGATTGAGGGATGATTCGTGAAGAAAAACGCGAAGTCAAGGACTATGAAATTGTTGTTTGCAAGAATTTAAAAACTCGATTGTGGAGTTGTTGATGCTCATTTTGCGAAGTTGAGTATTTATTTCCAAAAATGCGAAACTCCAGGGACAATATTTGAAATCTTCTGTTTTCTTCCCCAATTCGCATTCTACTGTGAAATACTTCGCATCTTCATTCTTACACCCTTCGCATCCCTTCGCATTAATCATCTTCGCATTTTAACCTAATTAATCAAATGCGATTCTTCCCCAATTCGCATTCTACTGTGAAATACTTCGCATCTTCATTCTTACACCCTTCGCATCCCTTCGCATTAATCACCTTCGCATTTTAACCTAATTAATCAAATGCGATTCTTCCCCAATTCGCATTCTACTGTGAAATACTTCGCATCTTCATTCTTACACCCTTCGCATCCCTTCGCATTAATCACCTTCGCATTTTAACCTAATTAATCAAATGCGATTCTTCCCCAATTCGCATTCTACTGTGAAATACTTCGCATCTTCATTCTTACACCCTTCGCATCCCTTCGCATTAATCACCTTCGCATTTTAACCTAATTAATCAAATGCGATTCTTCCCCAATTCGCATTCTACTGTGAAATACTTCGCATCTTCATTCTTACACCCTTCGCATCCCTTCGCATTAATCACCTTCGCATTTTAACCTAATTAATCAAATGCGATTCACAAAATTTTCATTCCAGATGCGAACACAGTTTAGTTCTTGAACTCTAAACTTGCGAAATCAAAATTCATATGTTGAACCCATATGCGAATATTAACCCAATTGACTTTGAATTGACCAGAATATGACGGTTGTCACAAAGATTGTAAGTCTTGGATACATTGCATGTACAATAGAGAAACCTAGATCCAAGCATTAGGGTTTGCATGAGCACATAGGATGTTCTTATGGAAAAAACCTATCACATCATGGGTCTGAGGAAGTAATGGAGGAATGTTACTATGATGGTGAAAACTCAACAAAGTTTCAACACATTAACATTGAGTGATATGTATAATCTGCTGAAGACTCACGAAGCAGAAGTGAATGAGATGGCTCAGGAATCAAAATTAAGCTTGCGTGGACCATTAGCTTTAGTTTCGAAAGTTTCAGAAAAGGGGCAGGTCGAAGAAGAGGATTATGATAATGAAGGTTTCATTGTTAATTTCGATGATGAGGTTGTTGCTTTTTATTTGAATAACAAAGTGAAGAAGTTTTTCAAGAAACAGTTTAATTGAAAATCTAAAAATGTTGATGCGAAGGGAAGATTTGTGTTGAAAGAAAAAAAAAGAGTGAGTAGAAGGAAGTAAAGAAAGAAGAGATGAAAGTTGAGAAAAAGATTAAAGGAGATTCAGGAATTGATTGTCACTATTGCCATGGAGCTAATCATATGGCAAGTGACTATCAGCTTCGTAAAAAGGATGAGAAGAATATGCCAACCTAAAATTTCTATCTTGTATAGTCAACCAATTCAATCAAAACCAGACTTGTGTCTGCTATCTTTTAGCACTGTTTAGAGTCTGTTTGAGTGTTCTAAGCCTAGTATATTGAAAAATCGGGTGATAAGATGTGCTTTAGTTCATTGTACCCTAATCAAGCTTTAAGCCCAATATGAGGAGTTTACGGCCAAACCTTCATGTTTGGGCCGTTAACTCATGTTTGGCCGTGAACTCATGATAAATACGTGAGTTTTCATCACTTTCCTCATTTATTTTCCATTTCAAGTCTAGAAAACCCGATTCATCTCTCAAGTATCATAAGATCTTCATCTTGATCTTCCAAAAATCTAATAATTCTATCCTTTGATTTTTTGTTATTGCCTCTCTATATCTAGTGATTATACATGATTTCATCAATGAAATCTCTTCATTTTGATAGATCTTCAAGTGTTCTTCATTTCACCAAGAACACACTAGTGTTCTTGGACCTTAAACACCCTTACAAGCTTCTAATAAGAAAGTACACTACCCTTAGCTTGTTATGTACTTGAATCACTTGTTAAACACCTAGAAAACATCAAGAAACTCATGAACAAAAGGTGTTTACGGCCAAGGCAATCTCCTTGGGCCGTAAACCGTAATTTGTGGTGCATTTGTGCCACCACTCCTTCCTAAGGCTTAGACTTGAACCTAGAACACTTCCTAATGACTTGTAAGACCTTAACACACAATTTGGTACAAAATACCATAAGTTTACAGTGGTAAACTCATAGGGCCTTGAACCCCTTTGGCCGTAATCTAATGTGAGACATCCATATTGGCTGTAAAATCCTATGTGAGGCCATACTTCCCTTATATGCAATCCTATGTGGATTAACACTTCATAATAAGTGTTACGTAGTCCTTGAGGTTGTTCCATTTCATGATTAGATGTTATAAACACTAATTAGATACATATATGTGTCATTATACACTATTTAGGATCCATTGTGCTCAAGTCTTCACTTGGCACTTAGCAATCCTACAAACCGATCTTTCATTCACAACACTCACTGAGGTCATACCCCTTAACTTATCTTTTAAATGATTTTAAATGCTTTTTATGGGGGGTAATACAAGTATAAATCATGTTAGTTATATAATCAATCACATGTGATTTATAATTGTGTCTCAAACAAAGGATTTCATTTACTTTAAACTATGTTATCAAACAAACTACTTTTAAATCGTTTCATAAACTAACATCAAGTCATTGTGATTTATTGTTCAAAACTCTTTAAATAAATTATAAAACCTCTTTTAAAGATATATAATGTCAAAAGCATGTCTATATATGTATAGTTACATAAATAATGTTTAAAGGACTTAGGGCTGCTAACTCGCTTTATTTTATTTTCCTTGTTTGGATGTGGACTTAGGGTATCGGTTATTTGTCCGAGTGTCATCGAAATCTTAATTATATATTTTGTATACATATGTAGATATAAAAGTACTATCAATCAGTTTAGTACCTTAGTTAGTAAAGGTATACATTCATTCCAACTACATAAATCACTAGTAAACTATTATAGTTATAGGTTAGGAGAATACTATCATATACAAATACTATAACAGAGGATACTATAACAGAGAATACTATAACATAGAATACTATAACAGAGAATACTATAACAGAGAATACTATACAAAGATTACTATACAGAGAGTACTATAAAGAGAATACTATACATAGAAAACTATTACTGTAACAAGTACAGTATAACAAGGTTCAGAAATAACATAATGTGAGATACTACTTCATAACACAACAACCATTTCACTGTGTCACGTTTTGTAACCAGAATCTCCTGGAAGGAGAGTGTTAGTTTGCATATAGATCTATATTGGATTGACTATCCTACATCTTTGTTGTTCGCTGCATTGGGATTTGCATGTCTATGGGTGACAAATATCCGACGTCTTTCATCGTCGTGTTATGGTCTGTTTAGTATGGTAACAATCTTATAACATTTTCCCTTAATTAAACCATTGGTTTTAAGGTAGTTATTACTTCAATAGTTAATACAAATAATACTACAGTATACATACATTTTCCCATTATATTCAAATTGTGATCGTCTCACATAAATGGTAATATAAAACTATATTTTAGTTAATGATAGTCATATTTGGGAAAAGCATTCACTTTTATAGAGAAACAAACATACAAAACAATCGGGTCTTGGTAGAAGACTAGTCTTTATACTAGCAAAAAATATAGAATTTTCTAGTAGTTTTCAAACATAAACAAACATTTACATTGAGCGTTCACAAACATGTTCAGTAAACTTATACAAACACTAACAGTAAAATACTTATGAACTCACTAGCTTAAATGCTGATCTATGCTTTCAAAATAACTTGTATTCTCAGGTCATCAGTAGACATGTACCGATGGAAGGTTTTGAGAAGACAGAGCACAGTCAAGACTCATCTCTTATTTTGATTATATTTTTAGTGTCTTATAACTATACATAACACACTTGTATTAAATTATATTATTAATGAAATGGATGATGTTGTTGCTTGTTTACTATTATGCTTTCTTGTTATAGTATACATGACTTCCTCCGCCCCCAAACATTTCCACCGTTCCGGTTTTGGGGCGTGACAGATTAGTATCAGAGCATTGTTTATAGTGAATCGAGTATATCAACCCATAAAAGATATACAAACTATAAAGACAACGGGATTAAAATATTTTGACCAAGATTTTAGACTTTTAAATAATAAAATATTTAACTAAGTATACATACTTACATTCATACTAAAATCACTGTGATTAGGACATAACAAAAGTATTACGATTGTTGAACATCACAAGTAGATACGGAGATGTACGATCAGTTCTAGGAATGACATAGCATGATCAACTATGTTGATCCAAGAAGTGATTAGCATATGCGCAAGGATGGTTATGATGTGGCAACAAGTCTATACACTTACCAACACTACTACAATGAGAACATTAGAACATAACATAAACGTAAAATACTATAGGAGTATTTTGTGTTACTATAATTACTTATTTGAGAACTAAAATGGTCTTTACTAGTAGGTCAATAGTTGCTAAATGGGAACGCTAAGGTTATATGTGATTAAGGTGTCATAGACTTAAAATTTGTGATCTTTGCTTTACTTCTTGTTCCTTGTTAGGTTGTGGATTTAGAGTTAGGGTTACTTATTCGAAGGTCTATCCTATTTTGATTTCATATAACTGGTATGCACTATGCAAATATTGAAGTAACTGGTAAGGATCATCTTAGAATTATCTTAAGTAGTATGTCTATTTATATTAGATTCTTATACCCCTTTTCTCGTGTAGATATCATGGCTAGATTCCATCCTGCTAGCAACCCGTACTTCCCAAACGAAGGCAATGCAGGATGGCTTGAAGAAGAGCTAGAAAATGATCATCCAATCCCTTTGGATGATCACCACGGTGAAGGCTTTTCTGATGGTTCTAACTTCGAACCAGAAGTCAACAACCTACCTCAAGAGGCTCCAATCTCAAATCTTAACCCCCGAACAGCATTTCAAGGTCCCACACCCTTATGGGCGACAAACATGAATTGTTGGAGTGATAAACACGGTCAACCCCTGTCACACCCCAAAACCAATGGCGGAAATGTTCCGGGGCGGATGACGTCGTGTATAGTATCACAACCAATGTACATAGTAAGCATAGTAAACACAAAACATTACATTACATAGGAATAATTACATTTGTTTGAAAGTAAATTGATACATGTTTTAACTGTACAATAGTTTGAACAAAAGTAAAGACATGACTTCTATACAGATTTCAAAAATAGATTTGATTTTCTCGAACCATCGGGTTAGGGTAATGACACCTCCAATACCATTGAAGGGTGTCGGTTTTGCGTTTATAAAGTCCTTGTAAGAACACGCCTTCCGGTGTCCATGGCTACTTTATTGGTTTAGAGGCTGAGTACCACCTCCTGGTCCGCCTAAATCAACGAGGTTCATTAGTGATATGGTAACAGGCACAACAGCATTGGCAGCTGCTTGAAACATGGTGGGATCAAATGGGGAGGGAGGTGGTGGTGGAGCAGGATTGCTGTTCTTTGAGCTGGGTCTTTTCTTGGGAGGCATCTTGATCTATAATAGCCAGGAAAGAGAGGATCATAAGTCCTCTTAATTGAATCAAGAGATATGGAACAAGAGATATCTCTTTATGATAGATATAAAGTTCTAGTAAGCAATAAAATAGGAAAGAGTTATCAAAGAAGATAAATTATCGTTAAGGAAGGAGTGAGTAGCACCACTCGGAATGAATTTCTACAACGTACTCGACTCTGGCTAAAATACTCCCATATTATTTTACGTTCCGCTGTATCGATGAATCATTGTTTGGATATTAGGTAACTTTTAGTCATGCTGCACATCACAGTCACTCCCATGCATATGTTGGCCGTGTCTCGAATGAATATAGTTGATCAGGCTATATTGACCCTAGACACGACTACACAACTGCCCAGCTTTAACCGCAGCGTACAACACCCATTTACGTATGTTTTGTTCTACTCGCAGTTAGGATTCCCAGCTGCTAGGTATGCTTGTATACTTTTGAAAATACTTATATTTTAAAGTATACTTTTAGTTTCAGAGCACTTCGGCCCCTTAATGTTTATAGTCTTATACCATGTAAGGTTTGGTATACTAGTTCACTATAAACAAGGGCTCTAATACCAATCTGTCACACCCCGAAACTGATAGCGGAAACGTTCCGGGGCAGATGACATCATGTATAGTATCACAACCAATGTACATAGTAAGCATAGTAATCACAAAACATTACATTACTTAGGAATAATTACATTTGTTTGAAAGTAAATTGATACATGTTTTAACTATACAATAGTTTGAACAAAGTAAAGACGTGAATTCTATACACTCCTTCTTGTCCAAAAGATCGCGGGTACCTGTCTAATATGGACCTGAGAATACAAGCAGTTTGAAAATCAGCATAAAGCTGGTGAGTTCATAAAAGATTTGTTTTCTGAAAATGAACAAGTTTCCTTTGGTTTCTGAAAAAAGTTTGTTATTAAAGAAAATCCCATATTTTCTTATATGTAAAGTGTTGGGTTATGAGCATTGTAACACTCCTAAGTGTACATGCAACCCTAAATACCTTGGATCTATGTTTTCTCTATTATACATGCAAATATGAATATCCAAGGTATTATCCTAAACTAGCATACAAAAACTATCAATATAACAAGATAGAATACATACCTCTTTGATGGTGCTTGTCTTCATGAAGCTTGAGTGCCTAGTGCCCCAAGTGTGACACCTCAAATGGTTCACAATCATCAAAACACTTAGAATAACTTAGAGAGAGTTCTACAGTTCATGAAATCGGCTAGCCCTTTCTTAGTCTCACTAGTGGCCGATTTTGGTCAAGAATAAGATCTTTATATAGTGTTACAATTAGGGTAAACTCTAATTGTCATGACTTTCCATTTCCTTGGATCCATGGGTTCAAATACACCATGGAGCATCCATGGAGCATCATATGGGTTTTGGCCCAACTAGATAATCCATGGAGCATTAGCCCACTATACAAGTATGGATGATTTACACAATCAACCCATATATTTAATTAGTCTTCTTTTGATCACATAATTAATCCTAGATTAATTCTTGATCAATACTAATTAAATAATCTCATTATTCTTATTATTAATATACTAGAACTTATAATATATTAATAACCATAAGTGTCTTATTTCTCTCATTATAGTCTATCCAAGTGCATGATGGTATGCAACCCAAATGGACCATGCCGGGTCGGGTCAAGTCTTACCAATTATAGTTATGGACTTAGACATTAATCCAACAGTCTCCCACTTGGATAAGTCTAAAACTATTATTGCGTATGACTTCAGGAACCAACTGGCAATCGTAGCTCTCAAAAGCTTCTGTCGAACTCTGACCTTGTAGATGAACTCTGATCTTGTCAATGACTTGTTCATTAGATAAGGGATCATATATTCCTCCATTCTAGATATCATATGGACTGAGACATGGATTATAATCATTCTCTTTGTCCATTTGTTGTTTCCCGATTTTCGATTTATGATGACTGACTAATTGAACAAATCAAATCAGTCCTGGCCCGGCCGAGCACTTCCATTTGTCATCATCAAATCATCGAGGGGCCCACAGATATCGCTTTTATCCCGAAGGTAAAAGGAATGGATAAACTTCAACTCATATGGCTTGTTCTACTACTTGTTGAATCATACACAAAGGCATGTTTTATAGCACCGAGTTACCAAATGCAGTTTCGTGCAATCAATGTACAACCAACTCATAGTAACAACTCATATCTCTAGGTTTGAAGAATATAAGATATTATCGTCTCATGATCACTCGTGATAAAATCCATGAAGTGATTCGAATGAGCGCGGGTTGAATCCAATACTCAAAACTTATGAGCACTCATGAGTGTTGTAGCCATTTGTCCAACAACTTAGACCTCTACAAGCCAACCCATGACAGTCTTAATTCATATCTGCTTCCAACATATAACCGACTGTGGATGGTTTGAATAACTTAGTCATTCCGGAAGAATAACCTAGTTTATTCGGGAAGTCAAAACATGCAAAGTGAAACACAATAATAATTGAATCCAATATGGTATCAAAACCTATGAACATAAATAAAACACATTTTATTTATCACCATATGATTACACATTATTCATTGTATACTGTTTTAGCTATCAACTTTATTCTTGAATTTAAAACAATAGTTGTCCCATGCTCCAAGCATGTACACTATGTTTTTCTAAACACTAGTCATGCCATATACCAAGTATGCATACTATGTTTGTCTATGATCTTTACTTTGTGAACTAGATCAATTGAACATAACTTCAATGATTCTCTTTTCACACTCCCAAATCCTTACTGCAAATGCAAGAATTCCAAATTCATGCCATTTACTGAAATCTGTTAGATTCTAAACTTATATGCATTGATCCTCTTGTAATGATTATGCACAAATTCACAAAGACTTGGCAACAATCATTACAGAGTATTCCAAAGGAGATCAACTCCTTGGAAACATCCTTCTTGCATTAAATTTCCTTAATCTTACACAGATTGAAAATTCTAACTTTGAAACATTTCCGGATTCATTTTGACTATCACTTCTGAACAAGAGTTGCCTCCTTACAGATTATGTCAATATGGTCCTTCCAGAATTATCACTATACTTCCAATTGTCCTTGAGCAACCAATCTTTGGTAAACCTTAGATTGTCCTCGACAATTGTTTAATCCTTTTAGTCATATCTAGTTCTAAACCTTTTCCCTTCTTAATGCCCCAGACATTTGGAAAATTTTAGAAAGGATGAATATAGCACATGTAATCGATCCTATATCCGAAGGATATGGGACACGATTCATGATGTCTCACATAAAGACTAAACCAGTCTTTTGCTATAACATTTCCATTTCTATTTGCCAAGTTCTCATAATTCAGATTATGAAAAGGGATGCCGTAATCATAATCGAATTTAAGAATGCAAATAATGGACCCATATATAGAATTTCCTTATGTTGAGCCATTCCAACATGAAATTCATATATATTTCCTTGACTAAATGATTAAAACCTCACGATCTAAGCTTATAGATTTGAGATGAAGTATAATTTCCTCTCCCTTAATTATAGCAAAACAACTTTTTCCCAATTGAAACCTTTTGTTTTTCTATAATTAACATTGCTAACTTGCAATCATTATCATAATTATCATGCTCCCACTAACATGATGATTATTAGCATAACACTTATGCTCCCACTAGCTTTGACATGTACTCAAAAAACAGCTGGACTTCTAGAAATCAATACTTTATTGACTTTCTTACCAAAGTTCAGATTTCTGATACTAGATTGTTTTGATAAGACTTTATCAAAAACATACACCTTCCCTTAGATAGCTCATGGGTGTGTCAAAACAATTTTAAGAACTATGAAAAGGGATGCCGTAATCATAGTCTTGATCGTTTTGACCTTTGCCATTTCTCACAAGTCCAAGTTAGTGTGCCGGTAAACCACACACGCTCCACTAACGACTTTGAGAATGCAAATATCACAATTTCTATCTAACTAAAATCTACTTAGTGAAAGTGTTTCCTCACCATCATTTTCATGAATCGGAGAGAAACCTTATGACACTTAGATTTAATGGTGTATGCGTTCTTATCCATGTGAATTGTCATAACCATAGTCACAAGACAAGGATAATGACAAACCCAAACTCATATGGACTGAACTCAATCTTAATTTCTTGCCACCTGGCAGCTCAAGGGCCTGCCATTGCTTCCAAGTTGTTGTGCAACCAATTGAGAACTCTAAGAACTCAACTTTAACTGGAATGGGCACAGACTATGTCAACACGATAGGTTATAAACCTCAAGTCGTGTGCTAGTGAAGAACTTTAGGTTTTATTCTTGATTAGTTCTTGAGACTTTCAAGACCTTTAAGACTCCCACTGTCCTCTTGACCTATAAGACTCCCTTGTCAAACATCCAAGAGATAGTACGGATTCTAATCAAGATGAACACTTCACACAATTGGCCTAAGTTGGTCTTTGTTTTATCCAAAACATCACAACTTACCAATTTCAAATGTACGAGAGTAGAAAACTTTTACTCTTACATTTGACAAGTGTTTTAAACCTTCTTTTATGTCACTCAATGTCACAATCTTGGAGTATGACTCTAAGAATTGTTTTGGAACGAAGTATGACTCATCTCCTTGATCTGAACCAATCCAACAATTCATGACCTCTCTTCTTAGCCATAACAATGCACTAAGACGTCCTTAGAGTATGAATTTGTGATATGGTTTCTAAATCATTAAGATGATCATAAAACTGATATTAAAGTACTCTCCCATCTTTTTAGATTTGAGAAACTTTTATCCTTCTTCCTAATTTGATTCTTCTTATTCGTTCTGCCTTACATTGGAACCTTTTCCAATGTCTCAGAGTTACACTTAAGCTTGTAAGTATAATCATATTTACTGAGCTTTAGTAAACTATGACGAATAGCCTTACATCTTTTGTGGTGGACTTAATCAGTGCACATGACTATGTACTCGATCCCTTAGTCCATTACTTGACTCACACATCCATGTGAACAAGTAATTAGTCTTAATTTTTCCAATACTTGGAAGTTCTCATTCATCATGCTATACAACTTGCATGATTCCAAGTTTCGGTCCAGTTGAGACTTGGTGATGAGAATCTTTCCTTTATTTGATAAATTTAGACATTACCACAAATGAAAGAATCAATTTCATACTTCCACTCTTGCTATTAATGGAATCATATAAGAAACAATTTTTCCTCAAATGCCATTGTATGGATATTTTAAAATAACTAAAATAAAATTTTTTCTTTTATTTAAAACTATGCGGAAAAACTTATCCTTACAATCCATATGAAAACTTGTTGTTATCTATTCCTAAGCAATATCTCATAACTCCTAAGAAGTAGCTCAAGAATCCGATCTTCAAACTACGCGATAGAAATCCATCTACGCGATCAGATTCAGCATATTCTTTCTTTAAGTTTCTTCAATTTTCTTTGATTCTTAAAACATTACCATGTGACCCAGTCACATCATGTATCAGGAATCTCATAATAGAAACTTAACAGAGTTAGATAGTGGACTTTACCTGAAGTAGAGTCAAACTTATTGACTTTAACATCCTTAGGTAAACTTGGCAGCTTCGCAACTAATGACCCTTACTTTGGCAATATAAACATATGGACCCTTTGATAATGGCACACATGACTATTACAGACTTAGCCTTTTTTCTCTTTACCATTTGGTCAACCTAGTTGACTATGGTCAATCCCTTTCCTTGGGAAGAGAATGTTTTTTCTGTATTTCCAGTGTCACCATTGTCAATGTCCATAAAGTTTCAGGAAGTTGATCTGAGCAAATAGATAAGATCATTAAGGGTCTTGTCATAGTCTGTTTCATAGGTGTTCCAAAAGAACTCACTATGTGACTTAGAAAGTGATTGAACCACCAACTTTCTCAAGACTTTGACACCCAACTCTCCCACCTTATCAATATGTGACTACATCTCCAAGATGTGATCACACCTAGACCTTGCCTTGCCAATAGGGCTTGAGTGACCTTAAACTTTTCAAGAACTTGTGGGGTTGGGAGAATAATTGGAGGAGGTGAAAGAAGTATGATTTCCATTGGAACATCATCTTCATTTAGGAAGGCTTGTTTCAAGAGATTTGGGAAGATCATAAATGTCTAAACCAGACATGTTTTGGGAGATATTCAAGATAGTTGATTTTAAAGTCCTTAATATGACACCCAATATGAAATATTAAGGCTAGGACCTAACAAACTATTTTTATAACTTAGAAGAGGTATGCCGTAATCCAAGCTATAAAATATTTGAAGGTAGGTGAATGACGATTCACCAATTTCCACCAAGATAAACGAAATGTATTATTAGGTTTTAATTGGATTTGAAACACCTAGATCTTTTTGAGATTCATTGAACTGTTCAATGGCATGTTTCAATCTCGAGTGTGCCCTTCAGGTTTTATGACTGGGATGCCGAGGATCACAAAACAAGGTGTGAAGTAACCATGCAAATTACTTGGTACCCTTAATAAATTACCCCTCAATCGATGTGCCGGTTAACCACACACGCTCCATCGATACTATGATAAATATTAAGTCACCCTTTACCTACCTTGTTAAGTCCAAGTTAGTGTGCCGGTTAACCACACACGCTCCACTAACCGACTTAAACAAAGTGCAAAGTGTAATTTCATGGATTAGCACCTTATTCACATTTTCCTAAGTAGCTAAGATTGGGAATTATTAAGAGTTTAGTTACTTAGTATTTATCATTAATACTTTTAATGAAGGGAGAATTATAGTCCTGTCAAACCCGTTCGGCTAACGACCCTCCACCAGTCAAGCAAGCGGTGGGTGAGAGTGGACACCCAATAAGTTGCCATTTTATAGGCAACAACCTTATACCCAACTTATAGACCGGCTTCGTGAATGAGGCGTACTAGCGGTAAGACTGACTTTACTCTTATACATATATATTATTATTAACTTATAATATTATAAAGTATAAGGGTTGAATTTTAACTCTTAAAATTCTAAGGGCTAACTTGGAATTAAAGTATTCATAAGAGAAAACTTTACAAATTCCAAAACTTGAGGGCAAGTTTTGAAACTATTCAAAACTAATTAATTCCATAACTTATGTGTTTAAAGTAGTTTTAATCCAAAAACTCTTCAAGTTCCATAACTTATGGAAGACTTTAAACTAATAAAAGAATTAACTTTTCTTTATTTTTATAACTTATGGAATTAATTAAGGTTACATTTTTTATTTTATTTATTTATTTAATGAAGAGACTCTTGGTCCTCCATAACTTGAGGACAAATTACACAAACACATTTTATACTCAACTCTTAGATTAAAATGGATTGAAAACAACTATTTCAATTAACTTTTCTATTAATCTAAGCAACTCATAAGAACAAGATAATTCAAATCAAACTTTTTCATGTAATTAGTCTTTAAACTAATACAAAACATGAATCTATTGACAATTATCTTTGAAAATGGATTAGCATGAACATTACCACATTAAAAAAAAACAAGTTTATAAGTTCAAAAACAACTTAGGGTAATGTTCCTAGTCCATTTCTAGCCAAAAACCTCGAAAATATGCTGTATGGGGTCCAACTCGTCGAGTGCATGAACATAACTCGGCGAGTTGGATGCATTTTGCCTTGGAATCGTCGAGTCCCTTCATGGACTCGGCGAGTCTACTGGGTAGACAACAACAAAACTCGATTTTTCAGCTTCTATTGCAAGTATAACAAGAAAACAAGCCTAGGCTCTGATACCACTGTTGGGTTATGAGAACTCTAACACTCCTAAGTGTACATGCAACCCTAAATACCTTGGATCTATGTTTTCTCTATTATACATGCAAATATGAATATCCAAGGTATTATCGTAAACTAGCATACAAAAACTATCAATATAACAAGATAGAATACATACCTCTTTGATGGTGCTTGTCTTCATGAAGCTTGAGTGCCTAGTGCCCCAAGTGTGACACCTCAAATGGTTCACAATCATCAAAACACTTAGAATAACTTAGAGAGAATTCTACACTTCATGAAATCGGCTAGCCCTTTCTTAGTCTCACTAGTGGCCGATTTTGGTCAAGAATAAGATCTTTATATAGTGTTACAATTAGGGTAAACTCTAATTGTCATGACTTTCCATTTCCTTGGATCCATGGGTTCAAATACACCATGGAGCATCCATGGAGCATCATATGGGTTTTGGCCCAACTAGATAATCCATGGAGCATTAGCCCACTATACAAGTATGGATGATTTACACAATCAACCCATATATTTAATTAGTCTTCTTTTGATCACATAATTAATCCTAGATTAATTTTTGATCAATACTAATTAAATAATCTCATTATTCTTATTATTAATATACTAGAACTTATAATATATTAATAACCATAAGTGTCTTATTTCTCTCATTATAGTCTATCCAAGTTCATGATGGTATGCAACCCAAATGGACCATGCCGGGTCGGGTCAAGTCTTACCAATTATAGTTATGGACTTAGACATTAATCCAACATAAAGTTTGTTTATCCGGTTGTTATATGATCTGGTTATGTACAGTTTGGTATCTCAGGAAAAACCCTTATTTTCCTTAAAAGTATGTAATCGGTTATCGGTTCTGAATGTAATGTAAAAGTATCTTCCATACTTAAAGTGTAATGTACCCGAAACCGATGGCGGAAACGTTCCGGGGCGGATGACATCATGTATAGTATCACAACCAATGTACAAAGTTAGCATAGTAAACACAAAACATTACATTACATACGAATAATTACATTTGTTTGAAAGTAAATTGATACATGGTTTAACTATACAATAGTTGGAACCAAAGTAAAGACGTGACTTGTATACGCTCCATCTTCTCCAAAAGATCACGGGTACCTGTCTAATGTGGACCTGAGAATACAAGTAGTTTAAAAATCAACATAAAGCTGGTGAGTTTATAAAAGGTTTGTTTTCTGAAAATGAACAAGTTTCCTTTGGTTTCTGAAAAAGTTTGTTATCCAAGAAAATCCCATATTTTCTTATATGTAAAGTTTGGTTATCTGTTTGTTATATGATCTGGTTATGTACAGTTTGGTATCCCAGGAAAAACCCTTATTTTCCTTAAAATTATGAAATCAGTTATCGGTTCGGAATGTAATGTACAAGTATCTTCCATACTTAAAGTGTACATGTGACATTTCCTAAAAACCAATTTATCCTTGAAATGTATGTTAGTTTTAACATGTATATAAAACTATTGTGTGGAAAGTAAACTAATTCATAAGGTTATTAGTTTACTAGATCCATGATTACCAACAAGTAAATATTTGTTATCTAAATTGCGAGTTCCATAACCATACGATAAACTATATATGGCAATAAGTAGTCCATTATCATTTTATGACTTTCGTCACCCTTGAACCTTTCGGTTCGACTGTAGCTAGCAGCCAGGTCCGGGGTTGTCAATCCTGTATAGATCTATACACTCAAGTCACGCTCTCCCTCTAAGCGATTCTGGTTACGGGGGTGGTCCTCCACTCGCGTATCTCTGTGGAGTATTTCTGAGGACGTGTCTGCAATTATTAAGATTAACAAATTTACAAGTAATAATGTTGAAATTCCTGTTTGTGATTCTGGTTACAAAGGAGGTCCTCTACTCGCGTATACCTGTCGAGTGTTACTAAGGACGTGTTCTAATGTTCTAGGTTAAACATAAATGAAGTGGAAAATCATTGGTCAAATATACAACATAACACTGTATAATCAAGTTTGCAATTAGTTTGAAAACTAACTCTGCATGTCAAACAATTAGTTAAAACGGTTTCCAGTGTTAAAAGTATATGAAACATGAAACAATTCAAAAGAAATAATAAATTTAAGTACAAGATATTCTTGTACTTTTGCTTGTATTCCCCCCCCCCCCCCTTGAAAACATTGAAAACATGGAAAAACGTAGGGGTATGAACTCACCAGTCGAGAAGTTTGTCGGTTGGATGCTAAGTCTCAGTTCGGGGCTTGAGAACACGCGAGGTTCCTATGTAATATGAAGAGATACATAATTGTATCTAATTAGACTTTGAACCACTAATTAGATAAGACAGTACTCTTCGAAACACGAAAACACTTCATTTCAAGTGTTAGGAGTGACCAGAGTAGCATCTAAGGGTGTGTATGACCTGAATATGGAGTTTTCTCTTCAAGAGTAAACTCCTAATGCAGTTTTTAGCCCAATGACCAATTCCCCATGAGTTTACGGCCGTAAACTCACGGTGGGGTGTTCTAGGATGCTTAATGGTCTTATAACTCTTGTGGGATGATGCTAGACTTAGTTTTAAGGCATTGTAATGGAACTTGAACAACATAAGGACCATTTGAGGAGTTTACAACTGTAAAATCTTATGTACCCAATCTTATTGTGTTTTGTTGGTCCTAGGTTAATCACAAGTGTTTCAAGTCCAAAGTACAAGCCATGGAAGGAAGTTAGGGCACCAATTGACCACCTTATAGGAGTTTACGGCCTAGGAACCATTCCTTGGGGGGTTTACGGCCATGAACTCCTAAGGGGATGGTTTTCTAGATGTTTAAGGTCCCTAACACATTGGTGGATGATTCTAGACTTTATTCCAATGCTTAGGATGTGTTTGAGGGGCATTTTAACACCTTAAAAGGGGTTTCTGCCCTGTGAAATGATGTTTACGGTCCAAGCATGTGCTTGGGCCGTAAACTCTTGTTTACCGCTCAAATGATAAGTTTTAGGTGTTCCAAGTCCAATATTGTAAGCCCCTAAGTCATATCTATGCTCCAAAGGTGGTTTCGAAGGGTTTTGAGGCTCAAAAACCCTATCTATGTGTGTTTGCGGCCTAAGGGTGTTCCTGGGCTGTAAACACATGTTTTTGGTCCTATAACATGATTTTGCCATGAATTTGAAAGCTAAGCATGTTAATCTGTGAGCTAGGATGGATAACCTACCGATTTGGAGCTTGAATTGGGTGGTTTTTGAATCAAACTTGAGTTTTTAGAGAGAGATAGAGAGAGAGACAGAGAGAGAGAGAGAGTGGTAAAGCTTCAAATGAAGCCCACTCAAATTTATATATGGTTCGGGTTTGAGGCTCGGTGGAATTCTAACCGATACTAACGTTATACGGGGCTTTTGGTCGTACCCGATTAATTTGTCGTAACCCGACGTGGTCGAAACTATAAAATTTTCAAATAAATATTTGGGATGTTTTCACGCATTTCTAATGTGTTCTGACACTGATGATATCAAAATAAGAAGTCCCAATTTTATTAATTTAAATCAAAGTTAACGGAAAATTGGAACGCAACGGATTTACTGACAGATACGGGTTATAGTGACGGAAAGTTTTCGGATTGTGACAACCCCTGCCCTTCAATCGAGATCAACGCTTCTACAATGCAAGCGAGGGTGGCTCAGCTGACCGAGTCCTACCCATCATGGTTATCAGGATTTCATGGAATGGTGAGCAAGGTCGGGCAACTATCGACTGAGTCATGGAAATAGTTGCAGTAGGAACTAGCTGCAGCCCGAGCTGAAGTCTTAGAACTTTAAGTGCATCAAAGAGCTCATGAGCCACATCTTTAGGACATAGTTCGTCAACTGGCAGATCTGAGTGTTCGCCCGAGTAGTACCCGTCACCAATAGAAGATGTCTGACTCATCTTTTCTTTTGGTTTAAGGAATAGCCTTTCTTATCTATGCCCTAAGTAGCATTGTTCTGTAAAATATTCCTATATTACAAGCACTATAACTAGACATCTAAGCTGTCAACATTTTCCCTTATGGTTTGATGTAAGATCTACTGTTAGGTCATTTTTCCCGAACTTCTTACATCAATAATACTAGTAATATTGATAGTTATTTAATTTGGTTGATTCCCTACTCTACTATTGTGTCTCTATTTCAAACATACTTTCATTCTTATAATTCTAGAGCTCTATGGAACTCACACTCTTTTCTAGTTGTTGAATTATGGCGATTTAGTAGATGGGACTCATCCATTAATTTCTCTATTGGATTCTTATCTTTGTGCTCATATTTTTAACTTATAGTTGAAAGATGCCTCCTTGTAAGTTAACAAGGCGTGATCCTCTGATAACTTTAACTTAACCTCCTCCTCCACAATTCTACATGACAACTCTTAATGTTGTCGTAGCAGCGGCTATTGCGACAACCATGGCACAATACCACAACAACCAGGGTACTAGCGGAGGTGGAACAGTCGTTCATTCCACACAAGGTGATGTCATCATGCGTTCACGAGAGTGCTCTTATAAAGACTTCACCAACGGTAAACCTCGAATCTTCAATGGAATCGGTGGAATCATTGCTCTTTCCCAATGGTTCGAGAAGTCAGAATCGATCTTTGAGATCTGTTACTGTATTGAACGAAGCAAAGTCAAATTTGCAGCATGCACCTTCATCGATAGAGCCCTGATGTGGTGGAATAGCCATGTCAAGTCACTAACTCTAATTGTGGCTAAAGGTATGGGCTAGGAAGCTCTTAAAGGGCTGATGATTGAAGAATACTGCCCGAGGGGCGAGGTTGAAAAACTGGAACAAGAACTCTGGAGCCTGACCATGAAGGGCTCTAACATATTTGCTTACATTGCCAGATTCAGTGATCTGGTGACGCTATGTCCCAATATGGTTCGCACTGAGGGAAAGAAGATTGAGATGTACATTTGGGGGCTAGTGCCTCCATTTAAGAGGAATGACTTAGCTTCAAACCAACTACTTTCAATAGATCCAAGTGTTTGGCACAGCGACTCATTGATCACAGAGTCCCTACCCCGACCACGACAACAACCTTGGCTATCTCAGAACCCTCCAAATCCGCTGACAACAAGAGAAGGTCATGGGATAACAAGAGGGGTAAATCAGCGTAGAACTTTGCCAAGAAGAAGCAAGTTGTAGCTGTTCATGCCGCAATTGCACCTGCTGCTACTGCGCCAAGGAAGCAGGATACTGGGAATTTTTCCTAGTGCAATAAATGGACTTTCCATCATAATGGTGCCTACCGGGAAATGTATTGCGCTAACTGCAACAGGAAAGGGCACACTATCCGATTCTTCAAGGCTCCGGTGAGGCCAATTAACCAAGTCCCCGACATTGTTGTGAGCCAGGCTTGCTACGGTTGTGGCGAGGTTGGTCATTTCAAGAGAGACTGCCCGAAGGCAGGAACTGCTAGCAGAGTGGGAAGAATTCTGGCGATCGGCCACGAGCAATCCTTAGCTGATCCTATGGTGATTACTCGTACATTTCTCCTCGATAATTCTTATTCTTGCATACTATTCGATAGTGGAGCGGAGTGGAGTTTCGTAAACAATAAATTTGCTCCCTTACTTTAACAAAAACCACGTGCACTAGAAGAATTATTCACTATAGAAATGGAAAATGGGAAAATGGAAAGCACTAACTGTTGGATTAATGTCTAAGTCCATAAGTATAATTGGTAAGACTTGACCCGACCCAGCATGGTCCATTTGGGTTGTATGGCATCGCGAAAATTGGATAGACAAGATGAGGAAAAAGGATACTAGTGAGTTATATTAATATATTATAAGTTCTAATATATTAATATATAATCATATTATTTAATTAGTATTGATCAACAATTAATTTATAATTAATTAAGTGATAAAAATGATCTAATTAAATATGGACTCTTATATATATATATATATATATATATATATATATATATATGTGTGTGTGTGTGTGTGTGTGTGTGTGTGTGTGTGTGTGTGTGTGTGTGTGATGGGCCAAGTTCATTTAGGTTGGGATAAGCTTTTATGGACATTCCATGGAGTGTTTAACCCATGGATCATATGAAATGAAGGGTCATGGGTTTAACCCTAGTCTCCACACTATATAAAGATGTCCTTGGTTAGTGAAATTGGAACTAGTGTGTGTACACAAAAAAGGCAAAGCCGATTTCACTAGAGAGAACCAAAGTATCTTTATTCTCAAGGTTATTCCAAGTGTTCATGGTGTTGTGCGAACCATTTGAGGTGTCACACTTGGGGCACTAGGGACTCAAGCTTCATGAAGACAAGTTACAACAAAGAGGTATGTATTCTAACTTGTTGTATTACTACGTATCAATGTTTTGGTATGCTAGTTAGAATAATACCTTGGATATTCATATTTGCATGTATAATAGAGAAAACACAGATCTAATGTATTTAGGGTTGCATGTACACTTACGAGTGTTAGAATGCTTAAAATCCTAACAGTGGTATCAGAGCCTAGGCTAGTTTTCTTGTTTTACTTGCAAAATTGACTGAAAATCAAAGATTTGTGCTGTTTGGTCAGCGGACTCGACGAGTCCATGAAGGGACTCGACGAGTCCAAGACAATACTCATCCAACTCACCGAGTTGGTTCATGCACTCGACAAGTTGGACCCCCTGAAAGCATATCTTCGAGTTTTAAAGCTGCAATGGATCTAGAATCATTACTTTAAGCTGTTTTGGACTTATAAAACCTGTTCTTAAAGTGGTAATGATTATGGTAAACCAATTTCAAGGTTAAAATCAAGATTTCAAGATTTATGTATGTTGATGTAATTCTTGAAATAGTTGATACAGATTGTTCATGCTTATGAGTTTCGGTAGACCATAGGAATTATTTACAAAAGTGTTTGTTAGTTACTTGTTGATCTAAATCTATTTTAATGGAATCCATAATTTGTCCTTAAGTTATGGATTACCAAAAGTTTTTGTTGTGTTACCTTGCTTTATGAGTTATTTTAGATTAATGAAAAAAATATGTGTTAGTCGTTTTCAATCCCAATTAATCTAAAAATTGTTCATAAAATTTGTTTCTGTAACTTCTCCTCAAGTTATATGAAAAGTCACATTTATGAATCTTAAAACTCATTAAAATGTCTTAGGTTACAAAAATGAAGAATCTCTTTCTTAAAAATAGTTTTTATGGATCCATAACTTTGACCTCAAGTTATGGATGTTCAAGAGTCTCTTCATTAATAGCTTTATAAAACATTAATAAAACTCATTAATTATGAAAATCCAAGAGTTTTGAATAGTTTCAAAACTTTCCCTCAAGTTTTGGAATTGGTAAAGTTTTCCCCATGAATACTTTAGTTCCAAGTTAAGCCCTTATAATTTTAAAATTTAAAATTCAACCCTTATAATTTATAATATTATAAGTTAATCATATATATATATATATATATATATATATATATATATATATATATATATATATATATGTATATATATATATGTATAGGATCGAGTCATGTTACCATTAGTAGGCCTTATTCACGAAGCCGATCGATAAGGAGGTATAAGGTTACTGCCTATAAAACGGCAGTTTTATGTAGTGTCCACTCTCACCCACTGCTTCCTTGACTTTTGGAGTGTCATTAGCCGAATGGGTATGACAAGGACTATAATTCTCCCTTCATTAAAAGTATTAATGATAAATATAAAGTAACTAAATGCTTTTTATAATTCCCAATGTTACTTACTTTAGGAAAATGTGAATAAGGTGCTAATCCATGAAATTACACTTTGCACTTTGGTTAAGTCGACTAGTGGAGCCGGTGTGGTTAACCGACATACTAACTCGTATTTAACAAGGTAGGAAAAGGGTAACTAAATGTTTATCATAATATCGACGGGGTGTGTGTGGTTAATCGACACATCGATTGAGGGGTAGATATTAAGGGTACCAAGTAATTTGCATGGTTACTTCACACCTTGTTTTATGATCCTCGGCATCCCGGTCACAAAACCTGAAGGGCACACTTGATATTGAAACATGCCATTGAACAATTCATTGAATCTCAAAGGATCTAGGAGTTTCAAATCCAAGTAAAACCTAATTAAATTATTTCATTTTCATGGTGCAAATTGGTGAATCATTATTCACCTACCCTCAAATATCCTATAGCTTAGATTACAGCATCCCTCTTCGAAGTTATAAAATATTGTGTTGGTTCCTAGCCTTAATATTTCAAATTGGGTGTTATATTAAGAACTTTAGATCAACTATCTTGAATATCTCCCAAAAGATGTCAAGTTCAGACATCTATGATCTTCCCAAATCACTTGAAACTTCACTTCCTCCACCTCCTCCAATTATCCTCTCTAACCTACAAGTTCAAGGTCACTCAAGTCCTAATGGCAAGCAAGGTCTATGTGTGCTCACATCTTGGAGATGAAGTCACATATTGACAAGCTGGGAGAGTTGGGTGTCAAAGTCTTAAGAAATTTGGATGTTTAATCACTTTCTAAGTCACATAGAGAGTCACCTTTGGGACTACTATGAAATAGAATATGGAATGACCCTTAATGATCTTATCTATTTCCTTGGTACTGCTGAATCAGCAATGATTTAGAGCTTTGGTAAAGCAAATTTGATTAGTAGATCAACTTTCCAAACCTTCAATAGACATTGAAAATGGTTGCATTGGATACCCAGTAAAAGCCTTCTCTTCCTAATGGAAAGGGATCGTCCATAGTCAACTCGGTTGACCAGATAGTAAAGCGAAAGGCTATGCCTGAGATTGTCCCATGTACCATTCCCAAAGGGTACATATGGTTATATTTCCAAAAGGAAAGGGTATTGGTTGCGAAGCTTCCAAATTTACTTGAAAGATTATAATGTTGGGTCTACTTCAGATAATGTCCACTGTCTATCTCGATTAAGTTTCCATTCTGAGTTTCTTATTACATGATGTGACTCGGTCACATGTTGATGTTTTAAGAATCAAAAGAAAAGTGAAGGAAACTTAAAGAAAGAGTATGCTGCATCTGACCACAAAGATGGATTTCTATCGCTTTATTGAAGATCGGATTCTTGAGATACTCTTAGGAGTTACGATAGATTGCTAGGAAACATGTAATATCATAGTTTTCATTTAAAGTTGCATTGTAAGGAAAAGTTTTTTTTTCCACATTTTATAAATAAATAAAAGTTTGTTTTATGCAAAAATTTATATCTCCTTGCAATGGCATTTATGCAAAAATTGATGTTTGTATGTTTCTAGCAATAATGGAAATATGAATTTGATTCTTTCATTTGTGGTACTGTCTAAATTTACCAAATAAGGAAAGCTTCTCATCACCCAAAGTTTTTAGGTGGATAGAAACTTGGAATCATACAAGTTGTATCGTATGATCAATGAGAACTTTCAGCTTTTAAAAATTAAGACTATTTCCTTGTTCACATTTATATGTGAGTCAAGTAAAGGACTAAGGGATCGAGTACACATTCTTGTGCGTTGATCAAGTCCACCACAAAAGATCTGTAAGACTATTCGTCATGATTTAATAAATTTTAGTAAATAAGTTTACACTTACAAGTTTAAGTGTAATTATGATACATTAGAAAAAATTTCGATGTGTGGCAGAAGGAATGACAAGAATCAAATTACGAAGAAGGACAAAATTTTCTCAAATCTTAAAATATGGGAGAGTTCTTTAGTATCATGTTATGTGATCATCTTAATGATTAAGAGACCTTATCACATTTCATCCTCTAAGTGCATTCTGATAACTAAGAAGAGGAGTTATGAATTGTTGAAGTGGTTAAATAAAAAAGATGATTCATACCTCGTTCCAAAAACAATTCTTAGAGTCATACTCCAAGATTGTTACTTGAGTGACATATCTTAAAGGAAGTTTTATTAACACTAGTCAAATGTAAGAGTAAAGTGTGTCCTACTCTTACACATTTGAAATTGGTAAGTTGTGATGTTTTAGATAAAACAAAGACCAACGAAGGCCAATTGTGTGAAGTGTTTGTCTTGATAAAGAATATGCACTATCACTTGAATATTTGGCAAGATAGTCTGATATTTCAAGAGGATAGTGGGAGTCTTAAAGATCCTTAGTAGAATTTCAAGATCTAATTAAGAATAAAAACCTGTAGTTTAAAACTAGCACATGATGTGAGGTTTACAACCTATCGTGTTGACATATTTCTATTTATGTACCAGTTCCAGTTAAAGTGGCTTTGCATATGAGTTCTTAGAGTTCTCAATTGGTTGCATAACAACTTGGAAGCAATGGCAGGCCCTTGAGCTGCCAGGTGGAAAGAAATTAAGAATATGTTCAGTCCATATGAGTTTGGATTTGTCATTATCCTTGTCTTGTGACTATGGTTTTAAAAATTCACATGGATAAGAACACATACATCATAAAATCTAAGGGTCATAAGGTTTCTCTTCAATTCATGAAAGTGATGGTGAGGAAACATTGTTACCAAGTAGATTTGAAGCAGATAACAAAGATCTAAACAATTGAGACTATGATTACGACATCCCTTTTCATAGTTCTAAACTTGTTTAGACTCACCTGTGAGCTATCTAAGATAAGGTGTATGATTTTCATAAAGTCTTATCAAGGAAATCTCGTCTCAGAAATTGGAACTTTTGTAAGAAAATCTGTGACAAACCGATGTTAGCCCCCATCGCTGTAACCCGTTTCCGCCCATAAAATTCGTCTTTTTCGAATTGTTTCTGTTTAAGTTTTAAATTAAGTCATTATTTTTTAGACTTCTATTATGACTTAATTGGTATCCAAACATGTTAGAAACTCATCAAAACATTCCAAACTATTACTTAGAAATTTTTTAGTTTCGACCATATGGGGTTACGACATCTTAATCGGGTGCGACCAAAAGCCCCTTTTAACGTCGGTATCGGGTAGAATTCCACCGTGTCCCAAACCCAAACTATATTTAAAGTGGTTTAAGCTTCCATTTGAATCTTTTACTCTCTCTCAATACTCTCTCTCTAACCTCTCTCCTCAAACCAAAGAATTAGGTCCAAAAACATCAATTTAAGCTCCAAATCACCAAGGTAACTTCCCTAACTCTTAGTATAGCATCATAGACCTTAAAATCCGAGTTCAAACAATCATTTAGGACCATTTTCATGTGTTTACAGCCCTGGAACATGCTTTGGTCGTAAACACACATATGATGGGTTTTTGAGCCTTTAAACCCTTCCAATCGACCTTTGGAGCTTAGATATGGCTATATGACTTAATGTACTGGACTTAGAACACCTTTAATCCAAATTTTGGAGAGTAAACATGAGTTTACTGCCCAAGAACATGATTGGGCAGTAAAATCCTCTTCATGGGGAGTAAACTCCTCTTCATGGGGAGTAAACTCATTTTAAAGTGTTAAAATGCCATTTAAACACACCGATAGCCTTGGAATAAATTCTAGAATCAAGCACAATTGATTTAGGGGCCTTAAAATTGTTGAAAACCATCCCTTGGAGAGTTCACAGCCGTAAATCCCGCTAGAATGGGTTCCTGGGCCGTAAACTCATAAACACTAGCCAAATGATACCCTAAATTCCATCCAAGGCTTGTAAAATGAGTTTAAATCACAAGTGATTGTCCTAGCACCACCAAAACACATAAGGAATGGGTGTGGGGGAGTTTACGGCCTTAAACTCCTAGTTTACTGCCATAAACTCCATTAAATGGTCCATTCGAAAGTTTAATCCACTCCTATGCCCTAGATTTGATCCTAGCCAATTTTCCCAAGTGAAATAAGACAATTTAGCACCTTAAAACCCATCATCCATGAGTTCAAGGCCATGAAATCATGTGGACATGGTCTTAGGTCCGAAAACTCCATAGGGAGTTTACTCTTGAAGAGTAAACACAATATCCAAGCCGTATACGTCCTTAGATGTCACCCGGGTCGCTCCAAACGCTTGATTTGAGGTGTTTTCGCATCCTAGAGTAAATAATCATATCTAATTAGTGAATTGAAGTCTAATTAGATACAAATGTGTATCATTTCACATTACATAGGAACCACACGCGTTTTCAAGCCTTGCACTGACGTTTAGCATCCAAACCGACACACTTCTCGACCGGTGAGTTCATACCCCTACCCTTTTTCAACGTTTTTCACTGTTTTCAGGGGGGAATACAAACAAAAGTACAAAAATATCTTGTACATAAATTCATTATTTCATTTGAATGGGTTCATAATCCGTAAACTTTTACGAATTGAAAACATACTAACAAACTGTTTGACTTGCAGAGTTGTTTTTGAAACCAAATTTCAATTCTTATTATATAGTGTTATACTTTATACTTCGCAATTGATAGTTCACACAATTACTGTTTGAAATCATAGAAATTTTGTATTGTCCTTAATAACACACCCCCTAGACACGATTGTGAAGGACAGGTATCATTGGAACTTAGTCAGGTCCTAGTTAGTACTCCCCCTAGATACGAGAGTACAGAACCAATAAAACAGGATTTCCGTATTAATAATTTCAGTTTTAAATTCATGAATCTTAAGATTGGAGGCACGTCCTTTGCAACACTTCCCCTAGACACGAAAGTGGAGGACTATTCCTGTAACCAGAATCTCTAGAAATGGGAGAGTGTGACTTGAGTGTATACATCTATACGAGACTGACTATCCTGCACCTGGCTGCTAGCTACAGCCGAACCGAAAGGTTCAAGGGTGACAAAAGTCATAGAAGATATTGGCCCCGTCTCGAGTCATATCTAGTCTGTATTAGGGTTATGGAACTCGCAATCAAGATTATGATAACTTTATACTTATTTATTAGTTTTATATACGTGTTTAAACTAATGTACATTTAAAGGTAACCAAACTTTCAGGAAACTTCACACACACACTTGAAGTATGGCAGATACTTGCACGTTACTTTCAGATTCGATAACACTTCACAAACATTTAGGAAAATATAGGATTTTCCTGGGATAACAATTTTACATAACCAAAACTGTGTAACATAACAGATAACTAAACATTTCATTTAAGAAAACATGGGATTTTCTTGGGTCGTAACTTTTTCAAAAACCAAAAGGAACTCGTACATTTTCATAAAACAAAAACCGCTTATGAACTCACAAGCTTTATGTTGATTTTTGAAATGCTTGTATTCTTAGGTCCACATTAGACAGGTACCCGACGACCCTTTTGATGAAGATGGAGAACGTAGAAGACACGTCTAAACTTTTGTTTATATATACATATGTATCATCACTTGTACAACTTTACTTTTGAACAAATGTAAATTCTAATATGTAATGTGATGGTTGTTTACTTTGCTTACTATGTGCATTGGATTTGATACTCAACGAGGAGTCCGCCCTGGAACGTTTCCGCCTTCGGTTTCGGGGTGTGACAAAATCAGTAAAGTATTGACTTCTAGAAGTCTAGCTGATTTCTTAGTACATATCAAGGCTAGTGGGAGCATAAGTGTTATGATAATAATCATCATGTTAGTGGGAGAATAATTTGCAAGCTAGCAATGTTAATTATATAAAACAAAAGCTTCAATTTGTGGAGTTATAGGGGTTGAAAAGTTGTTTTGATATAATTATGGGAGAGGAAATTGTACTTTATTTCAATTATAAAAGCTTAGATTGAGGTTTTAATCATCTTTAGTGAAGGATATATAAGTTTTTTTTCTTCGAATGGCTCAACATAAGGAAATTCTATATATGGGTCTATTATTTGCGTTCTAAAAAATCGATTATGATTACGGGTATATTATCATGTGTTATATATGGGTATATATGTAGCAAAAGGAGTGGTCTAGTATCATGTCTTTATGTGAGACATCATGAATCGTGTCTCATATGCTTCAGATATAGGATCGATTGCATGTGCTAGAATATTCATCCTTTTGAAAATTTTCCAAATGCCTGGGGCATTAAGAATGGAAAAGGTCTAGAATTGGATATGACTAAAAGGATTAAGCAATTGTCGAGGACAATCTCAGGTTTACCAAAGATTGGTTGCTTAGGGATAGTTGGAAGTATAGTGTAATTTTTGGAAGGACCATATTGACATATTCTAAAAAGAGGCAACTCTTGTTCAGAAGTGATAGTCAAAATGGGAATGTTTCATAGGTGGAAGTTATCAAATCTATGTAAGATTAGAAAACATAATGCAAGAAGGATGTTTCCCATGGAATTGATCTCCATGGGAATACTTTGTAATGTCTTTTGACAAGTCTTTGTGACTTTGTACATAGTCATTACAAGAGGATCTATGCATATAAGTTTAAAATCTAACAGATTTCGATAAATGATAGGAATTTGGAATTCTTACATTTTCGATAAGGATTTGGGAGTGTGAGATTAGAATAATTGAAATTATGTTCAATTGGTTTATTTCACAAAGTAAGGATCATAGACAAACATAGAGTGCCTACTTAGTGTCTGGCAAAGCTATTGATTAGAAAAACATAGTGTACATGCTTGGAGCATGGGATAACTAGTGTTTCTAATTCAATTACAAGGTTGATAAAACCAAAAAAATTAATAATGAGTAATCAGTGTGGTGATAAATAAAAAGTGTTCTATTTATATTCATAGGTTTTGATACCATATTGGATTCAATTATTCTTGTGTTTCATTTTGCATGTTTTGACTTCCTGAATAAACTTGGTTATTCTTCCTGAATGACTATGTTATTCAACCCATCCATAGTCAGTCATATGTTGGAAGTAGATATGAATCAAGACTGTCATAGGTTAGCTTGTAGAGGTCTAAGGTGTTGGACAAAGTGGTGCTACAACACTGATGAGTGCTCATAAATTATGAGTATTGGATTCAACCCACACTCATTTGAATTAATTCATGGATTTTATTGTCACACCCCGAAAATCAAAGGCGGAAACATTTCCGAAGTGGACTACCACGTTGTGTATCAAATCCAATGTGCATAGTAATCACAGTAAACAAACATTAGATTACATATATATGAAAGTTTACATTTGTTTCAAAAGTAAAGTTATACAAGATATACATATGCATCATATTAACAAAGTTGAGACGAGTCTTCCACGCACTTCGTCTTCACCAAAAAGAGATCACCGGGTACCTGTCTAACTTGGACCTGAGAACACAAGCGGTTTGAAAATCAGCATAAAGCTGGTGAGTTCATAAGCGGTTTTGTTTTATGAAAATGTATCGATTTCCTTTAGTTTCCGAAAAGACTTGTTATCCAAGAAAATCCCATATTTTCTTATGTGAAGTTGATTTAGTTATCATTTGTTACCAATTCGATTATGTGTTGTATTTTACCCCAGGAAAATCCCATATTTTCCTAATTGTAAGATCATTTGTATATCACAAAGTACAGTTTAACACACAAACTATATGATGAACATCTTGGGATCACTATCCCGAAAGAGATATAAGATGGTTTGACACATTTGAAAGTACAGATTTAAGATCATGGGACTATCATCCCAGACTAAACACGAGATAAGTTGATGTTTATATGTAAATATAAATTGAAACCATGGGATCACCATCCCGAATAAGATACAGATTTGGAAAATTAACCACGGGATCACTATCCCGTATAAGATATAGATACAAAACCATGGGATCATTATCCCAGACTAGATATAAAATAGTTTGATAATACCATGGGATCACTATCCCGAACTAGATATAAAATAGTTTGATAATACCATGGGATCACTATCCCGAACTAGATCTAGAAAAAAAACCATGGGATCACTATCCCGTTTAAGACACAGCTACAAAACCATGGGATCACCATCCCGTATAAGATGTAGTTAAAAACCATGGGGAAAGACATCCCGTACAAGTTATATATGCAAAACCATGGGATCACTATCCCGAAAGATATAGATATAAAACCCAAACTGTGAATAAGCTAATATTAATACATGTTGTGAGTCGGGTAACCATACTAATACGACAACGTAACCTCCTTGACGTTTGTCAGACGTCGAAACGATATCCAGAAATTTGTCACCCCAGGCGTGCCCGCCTAACTGTAGCTAGCAGTTAAGGTGTGGGATTGTCAGTCCCGAATAGATCTATTCACAAATTCCGCGCTCTCCCTGCAGGAGACTCTGGTTACACTTCCGGGGAGGATTTACTGATCATCCATAAATGGTAGTGAGTATCTCACAAACCAGTACTAAACTATTCATAGGGTTCTATTAAGATATCGACATACAGAAGATTATGACACATAGTACAGTAAATATAGATACATACAATGAAATTATCTGACAATACATTCAAATGATACGGAGATAAACTGAATCAGACATAGTTTATCTAATAACTTGATATAGATATCGACATATGATAGAAAGCACAGTAAAGACCCCCAAATTATTCCCATAATAATTTGATTAGTTTGATTGTTTCCTTAACTAAAATTCTTTTAGTTGTAATTGATAAGTCATTCCTTATGCTCAGCATAATACATAAGGAGTAAAAGAGTTTACAAGTTTTTCAGATATAATTTGAAACATATCAATGTTTTGATTTGAAAACAGTTGTAGTTTGATTGTATTCCCCCCTAAAAACATTGAAAACAGTGAAAAAGCCGTAGGGGTATGAACTCACCGGACGAGATATGAGATGGTTTGGATGCTAAGAGTTGAGCCGGGACTTGTAAACACATGAAGTTCCTAATTATGATGTAAAGATACACATTTGTATCTAATTAGGACTTAGATTGATTGTTGGATAGGGACAATTGCTTCAAGTCGCTAAAACACTCCGATACAAGTGTTTGGAGAGACCCGGGTGGCGTTTGGGGACATGAATGATGCGAGGGACTTAGGAAATGAGTTGGGACTTCAAAGGAACACCCCCCTTTAGGGAGTTTACGGCCAAAACACCCATTCCCCATGCGTTTACGGTCGTAAACTCATGATGGCTGGTTTATGGTGTAATTTGGACTTCAACCACTTTGGGGATAATTTCTAAACTTGGTTTAAGGACTTGAAATGATTTTAAAACATCAAATAGACCCCCTTATGGGAGTTTACGGCCTAGCATGGCTCCATGTCCGTAAACCCCTATTTTTCCAAGAAAATGATGTTAAATGGTTCCAAAACAAATCACATGTGATAAATAGAATTATTCCAAGGCCTAACATGAGTTTGCAAGGGACATTTGAGGGGTTTATGGAGTTTACAGCCCATGAGACCCCCTCATGGCCGTAAACTCTTCTATATAGTGCTACAAGGTGTTTCAAGGCCTAAAACTTGCATGGAAGGACTTCTAAAATTCGTCTAAGGGCCTTTGGGGTGTTTAGTTTGCATTCTAACACCAAGAATCAAGGAGTTTACGGCCTATGAACAAGTATTGGCCGTAAACTCATAGAAATCTCTCAATTAATGTGTTTAAGGCCCTCAAACTATTTTTGGTTGGTCCTTTGATTTATTCCAAGGCTTTTGGTGGTGTTGGATGGCTTTCTAACACCTTAGAATTGAATTTATACCAAGTTTTGAGGAGTTTACGGCCCAAGCACATGCCTTGGCCGTAAACTCACATAAGTCCCCCAAATTTCATGTTTCAAGTGTCCAAATGCTAAAACCAAGGTTCTATAATTCATAACTAAGCCATACAAGTGATTTGGAAGGGTTTAAAGGCATGAAAAACCCCATTTACATGAGTTTATGGCCCAAGCACATGCCTTGGCCGTAAACTCCTTCAAAGTCCTCAAAATCAAAGTTTTAAATGTTCTAAGTCCATATCTTGAAGTCCCTTAGCCATATCTAAAGTCCAAATGAGTTTAGGAAGGAGTTTAAGGGCTTAAAACCCTTCAAAATGGTGTTTACAGCCTAGGCAGCCTCCTGGGCCGTAAACTCATATATGTTGTCCCATTTCATGATTAAATGTCGAATTTGGAAGCCAATTATGCTATAGATTAAGGCTAGGAAGGTACCTTAGGGATTTGAGGCCTTAAATTTGAGTTTTGGACCCTTAAACTTGGATTTAGGAGAGAGGTTAGAGAGAGAGTAGAGAGAGAAGGAAAAAGCTTGAAATGGATGCTAGAACACGTTTATATAGGTCTTAGAACTTGTACGCGGTGGAATTCTACCCGATAGCGGCATTAAACGCGGCTTTTGGTCGCACTCGATTAAATTACCGTTACCCGACGGGGACATTTCTAAAACATATGAAATGATTATATTCGGGCTAATTACGTGAGTTCCTGAGTGATTTAGACACTCATTAAAATAAAATAATCATATAAGTTTGAATGATTAACTCCAAAAAGAAAACGGAACGAATTTGATAACGATGACTTTCCGGGTAGAACGAGTTTTGGCGACGAACAATTTCGGGTTGTTACATTATCCCCCCGTTAGAGGAAATTTCGTCCCGAAATTCAAAGAATAAGATATAGATCATGAGTTTGAAATGAGACTCGAATGGATTTGCTACATCGGATCTTCACTTTCTCAAGCGGAATCGAGTCTCTACTGGGCGTTCTAGTGAATTCTCACTATCGGGACGTGTCCTTGTTTCGTATCTTGACTCTCTCTCAATCTATGTTATCAATCGGTTTTCTCATGGAAATTCCAACCCTTGACGACTTCGGTTTCCTCAAGGAATCACTAGGGTTTCGTTGGGTAGAAGCTTCTAAGGATTCGAGACATGATGTACTGGATAGATGTTAACAAGTTCTACGACCATCCAAACCCTGAAGATTGTAGAATCAATCTCTACGAGGACCTCGAAAAGTATGATGTGGAATTAAATTTTAGACGTTCGAATGAAATTCCCGGAAACTCTTCGGGAAAGACATTTAGTAGAAAGGGCTACTAACTTCTCGTTTCTTAATGACCACAGAAACGAGGGATGTGTGGTAATTCGTACCAGGAAAACTCTTGAGTTTTAAAGCATGAAACAATACGAAAGTTTGATGCCGAAGATCATGAGAGTTAGGTCGAGGAAAAAGATATAGACAGGCGACCCTCTCAAAATCAGGATAACAACATGAATGAGACTCCGTCATTCCATGTTAAACGTAGCATCAAAGTATTTTCGCGAAAGGTTTCCCATTTAACCGAATGGAATAGAATAGTCCTCTGGACCGAGGATTCAATCTATAGGTACGAAGTTAGTGTTCTCAATCTCATTGGTTAGTCGTCTCGAGGATACACATTTCGATCACATATGAAGGATTGAGCTTAGAAAACTTTCAAATAGACAGATAACAATTTTCCCTCTAAATACTGGAATCGAAAAGAGTTGCAGGTATAAGAGTTATCAAAGAGAAGTATACCTGCGACGACAGAGGGATCAGTGGTGGTAGTTGCTTTGGGATAGTTCCTTTTGAAGTGCCCTGATTCACCACAATTGTAGCAGGCCGGAATGATTCCTGCCCCCGATGATTGATTCGTTGATTTGGCTGTTTTCTACAATTTCGAGACAGATGGCCCTTCATGCCACAGTTGTCGCAGCTCCTTTCGCGACATGGACCAGGGATGCGGTGATGGTAGTTGCACTTACCACACCAAGGAAGGGTACCAGTGTATCCACTGGTAGGAGTTTGGGCTGTAGAACCGACAGTTGAGACAGCAACAGGGGCAGTAGCAGCATGGACTGCTACTGTTTGCTGTTTCTTCGAAGACCCTCTCGTACTCTGGGCCTTTCGCTTGTTCCGAGATTTCTTTTTACTTTCACCTCCACTTGTGTCCGACTCAGGAGTGGTAGTTTCCTCATCAGAGTTGTCTTCGTGATCGATCAAGATTTTCGTAAGGCATTTAGCGTTGTCGTACGTGTCTGGCTTTGCAGCCAAGACATTCCCTTTAGTTGGCTGGGTCAATCCCCAGATGAATCTCTCGATCTTTTTACTCTCCGGGGTAACCATTCTTGGACAGAGTAATGCTAGGTCATCGAATCTTGAAGCATAAGCTGCTATGTTGAAACCCTTTATCTTAAGGTTCCAGAGTTCATGTTCTAGTTTCTGAATTTCGCCCCGAGGGCAGTACTCTGCAAGCAGAAGCTCCTTCATAGCTTCCCAACCCATGGCATTTGCTACAGGTAAGGTTAAGGATTTGACTCGGCCGTTCCACCAAGTCAAGGCTTTGTCAAGGAAAGTGCAGGCGGTGAATTTGACTTTGTCAGACTCCGAACAGGCACATACTTCGAAGATTGACTCGATTTTCTCGAACCATCGAGTCAGGGAAATGACACCTCCAGTGCCATCAAAGGTTGTGGGTTCCGCGTTCATGAAGTTTTTGTAGGAACCCCCTCTTCGGTGTTCCTAGCTGTCTTTTGGATTTTGGGGTTGGGGACCACCTCCGGAGCCACCGGAATTCATTTGTGACATGGATGCCACCATTGCAGCAGTCAGAACTGTTTGAAGTGATGCGAGATCAAATTGAGGAGAAGGTGGTGGCGGAGGAGGATTTTCGTTGTTCTTCGAGCTGGGTCTCTTTCTTGGAGGCATCTTGATCTAAAAACATCAGGAAAGAGAGGATTATAAGTCCTCTGAATTGAATCAAGAGATATGGAACAGAGGATATCTCATCAAGACAGATATAGCATCATATTAAGTGATAAAGTAGGAATGAGTTATCGAGACAGAACATTTTATCGCTAGAGGGATGATCAAGTAACATCGCGTATACAAGGATTTTCTACAAAGGATTGACTCGAGAAATACTCCCATAGTATTTCATGGTTCGCTGCAGCGACGATTTGTTGTTTGAGATATTATGTAAATTTTAGGCATGCTGCGTACCATAGTCACTCCCAAGCACATGTTGGTCGTGTCTCGAATGAATATAGTTGGCCAGGCTATATTGACCCTAGACACGACTACATAACTGCCCAGGTTTAACCGCAGTGTACAACACCCATTTACTTATGTTTTGTTCTACTTGTAGTCACAGATTTTGGCGATTCGGTATACTTGTATACTTTTGAAAATACTTATAGTTTTGAAGATACTTTTAATTCAGAGCACTGAGGCCCTTTAGTGTTTATAGTTTTATAACATGTAAGGTTTGGTATACTCTGTTCACTATAAACAAGGGCTCTGATACCAATCTGTCACACCCCGAAAATGAAAGGCGGAAACATTTCCGAGGTGGACTACCACATTGTGTATCAAATCCAATGTGCATAGTAATCACAGTAAACAAACATTACATTACATATATATGAAAGTTTACATTTGTTTCAAAAGTAAAGTTATACAAGATATACATATGCATCATATTAACAAAGTTGAGAGGAGTCTTCCACGCACTCCGTCTTCACCAAAAAGAGATCACCGGGTACCTGTCTAACTTGGACCTGAGAATACAAGCGGTTTGAAAATCAGCATAAAGCTGGTGAGTTCATAAGCGGTTTTTTTTTATGAAAATGTATCGATTTCCTTTAGTTTCCAAAAAGACTTGTTATCCAAGAAAATCCCATATTTTCTTATGTGAAGTTGGTTTAGTTATCATTTGTTACCAATTCGATTATGTGTTGTATTTTACCCCAGGAAAATCCCATATTTTCCTAATTGTAAGATCATTTGTATATCACAAAGTACAGTTTAACACACAAACTATATGATGAACATCTTGGGATCACTATCCCGAAAGAGATATAAGATGGTTTGACACATTTGAAAGTACAGATTTAAGATCATGGGACTATCATCCCGGACTAAACACGAGATAAGTTGATGTTTATATGTAAATATAAATTGAAACCATGGGATCACCATCCCGAATAAGATACAGATTTGGAAAATTAACCATGGGATCACTATCCCGTATAAGATATAGATACAAAACCATGGGATCATTATCCCAGACTAGATATAAAATAGTTTGATAATACCATGGGATCATTATCCCGAACTAGATATAAAATAGTTTGATAATACCATGGGATCACTATCCCGAACTAAATCTAGAAACAAAACCATGGGATCACTATCCCGTTTAAGACACAGCTACAAAACCATGGGATCACCATCCCATATAAGATGTAGTTAAAAACCATGGGGAAAGACATCCCGTATAAGTTATATATGCAAAACCATGGGATCACTATCCCGAAAGATATAGATATAAAACCCAAACTGTGAATAAGCTAATATTAATACATGTTGTGAGTCGGGTAACCATACTAATACGACAACGTGACCTCCTTGACGTTTGTCAGACGTCAAAACGATATCCAGAAATTTGTCACCCCAGGCGTGCCCGCCTAACTGTAGCTAGCAGTTAAGGTGTGGGATTGTCAGTCCCGAATAGATCTATTCATAAATTCCGCGCTCTCCCTCCAGGAGACTCTGGTTACACTTCCAGGGAGGATTTACTGATCATCCATAAATGGTAGTGACTATCTCACAAACCAGTACTAAACTATTCACAGGGTTCTCATAAGATATCGACATACAGAAGATTATGACACTTAGTACAGTAAATATAGATACATACAATGAAATTATCTAACAATACATTCAAATGATACGGAGATAAACTGAATCAGACATAGTTTATCTAATAACTTGATATAGATATCGACATATGATAGAAAGCACAGTAAAGACCCCCAAATTATTCCCATAATAATTTGATCAGTTTGATTGTTTCCTTAACTAAAATTCTTTTAGTTGTAATTGATAAGTCATTCCTTATGCTCAGCATAATACATAAGGAGTAAAAGAGTTTATAAGTTTGTCAGATATAATTTGAAACATATCAATGTTTTGATTTGAAAACAATTGTTGTTTGCTTGTATTCCTCCCCTGAAAACATTGAAAATAGTGAAAAAGCTATAGGGGTATGAACTCACCGGACGAGATATGAGATGGTTTGGATGCTAAGAGTTGAGCCGGGACTTGTAAACACACGAAGTTCCTAATTATGATGTAAAGATACACATTTGTATCTAATTAGGACTTAGATTGATTGTTGGATAGGGACAATTGCTTCAAGTCGCTAAAACACTCCAATACAAGTGTTTGGAGGGACCCGGGTGGCGTTTGGGGACATGAATGATGCGAGGGACTTAGGAAATGAGTTGGGACTTCAAAGGAACACCCCCCTTTAGGGAGTTTATGGCCAAAACACCCATTCTCCATGAGTTTACGGCCGTAAACTCATGATGGGTGGTTTATGGTGTAATTTTGACTTCAACCACTTTGGGGATAATTTCTAAACTTGGTTTAAGGACTTGAAATGATTTTAAAACATCAAATAGACCCCCTTATGGGAGTTTACGGCCTAGCATGGCTCCATGGCCGTAAACCCCTATTTTTCCAAGAAAATGATGTTAAATGGTTCCAAAACAAATCACATGTGATTGATAGAATTATTCCAAGGCCTAACATGAGTTTGCAAGGGACATTTGAGGGGTTTATGGAGTTTACGGCCCATGAGACCCCCTCATGGCCATAAACTCTTCTATATAGTGCTACAAGGTGTTTCAAGGCCTAAAACTTGCATGGAAGGACTTCTAAAATTCATCTAAGGGCCTTAGGGGTGTTTAGTTTGCATTCTAACACCAAGAATCAAGGAGTTTACGGCCTATGAACAAGTCTTGGCTGTAAACTCATATAAATCTCTCAATTAATGTGTTTAAGGCCCTCAAACTATTTTTGGTTGGTCCTTTGATTTATTCCAAGGCTTTTGGTGGTGTTGGATGGCTTTCTAACACCTTAGAATTGAATTTATGCCAAGTTTTGAGGAGTTTATGGCCCAAGCACATGCCTTGGCCATAAACTCACATAAGTCCCCCAAATTTCATGTTTCAAGTGTCCAAATGCTAAAACCAAGGTTCTATAATTCATAACTAATCCATACAAGTGATTTGGAAAGGTTTAAAGGCATGAAAAACCCCATTTACATGAGTTTACGGCCCAAGCACATGCCTTGGCCGTAAACTCCTTCAAAGTCCTCATCAAACTTTTAAATGTTCTAAGTCCATATCTTGAAGTCCCTTAGCCATATCTAAAGTTCAAATGAGTTTAGGAAGGAGTTTAAGGGCTTAAAACCCTTAAAAATGGTGTTTACGGCCTAAGCAGCCTTCTGGGCCGTAAACTCATATATGTTGTCCCATTTCATGATTAAATGTCGAATTTGGAAGCCAATTATGCTATAGATTAAGGCTAGGAAGGTACCTTAGGGATTTGAGGCCTTAAATTTGAGTTTTGGACCCTTAAACTTGGATTTAGGAGAGAGGTTAGAGAGAGAGTAGAGAGAGAAGGAAAAAGCTTCAAATGGATGCTAGAACACGTTTATATAGGTCATAGAACTTGTACGCGGTGGAATTCTACCCGATACCGGCATTAAACGCGGCTTTTGGTCACACCCGATTAAATTACCGTCACCTGACGGGGACATTTCTAAAACTTATGAAATGATTATATTCGGGCTAATTACGTGAGTTCCTGAGTGATTTAGACACTCATTAAAATAAAATAATCGTATAAGTTTGAATAATTAACTCCAAAAAGAAAACGGAACGAATTTGATAACGACGACTTTCCGGGTAGAACGGGTTTTAGCGTCGAACAATTTCGGGTTGTTACATTTATCACGAGTGATCATGAGACGGTGATATTGTATATTCTTCAAACCTAGAGATATGAGTTGTTACTATGATTTGGTTATACATTAATCGTATGATAACGCATTGGTAACTCGATGTTTTAAAACGTGCCTTACTGTATTATTCTATAAGTAGTAGAACAAGCCATATGAGTCGAAGATTATCGATTCCCTTTACCTTCGGTATAAAAGAGATATTTGTGGGCCCCTCGATGATTAAATGATGATACCTGTGAGTGCTTGGCCAAGCCAGGACTGATTTGATTTGTTCAATCAGTCAGTCACCATAAATCGGAAATCGGGAAGCAACAAATGGATAGAGAGAATGATTTTAATCCATGCCTCAGTCCATATGATATCTAAAATGGAGGAATATATGATCCTTTATCTAATTGACAAGTAATACTCAATCATAGTTTTAGACTTATCCAAGTGGGAGATTGTTGGATTAATGTCTAAGTCTATAGCTATAATTGGTAAGACTTGACCCGACCATGCATGGTCCATTTGGGTTGCATGGCATCGGGAAAATTGGATAAACAAGATGAGGAAAAATGATACTAGTGATTTATATTAATATATTATAAGTTTTAATATATTAATATATCATCATACTATTTAATTAGTATTGATCAAGAACTAATTTATAATTAATTAAGTGGTCAAAAGAAACTAATTAAATATGGACTCTTAGATATATATATGTGTGATGGGCCAAATTCATTTAGGTTGGGCTAAGCTTTCATGGATAGTTCATGAAGTGTTTAACCCATGGATCATATGAAATGAAGGGTCATGGGTTTAACCCTAGTCTCCACATTATATAAAGATGTCATTGGTTGGTGAAATTGGTATTAATGTGTGTACACAAATAGGGCAAGGCCGATTTCACTAGAGAGAACCAAAGTATCCTTATTCTCAAGGTTATTCCATGTGTTCATGGTGTTGTATGAACCATTTAAAGTGTCACACTTGGGCCACTAGGCACTCAAGCTTCATGAAGACAAGTTACAATAAAGAGGTATGTATTCTAACTTGTTATATTACTACGTATCAATGTTTTGGTATGCTAGTTAGGATAATACCTTGGATATTCATATTTGCATGTATAATAGAGAAAACATAGATCCAAGGTATTTAGGATTGCATGTACACTTAGGAGTTTTAGAATGATCAAAAACCCAACACTAACTGCATATACATAGGTTGTACTTTAACTCTAGATGGTCATTTTTTTCAAATAGACCTCCTGTCGGTCTCAATTAAAAGGTTCGACGTCATAATCTTCTTGGATTGGTTAAGTCTTCTTCGCTCCGACATCATGTGTTTTGAAAAAGTAGTTCGTGTTAACCTCCCTAAAAACGAAACTCTAGTTATCTATGGCGACAAATCAAGTACGAACCTTCGTATCATTTCATGTAATCAAGCTCAAAAGTCCTTACGAAAGGAATATCATGCATTCCTTGCACTCATCATCTATACAAGACAAGAAGTGAATGCCATTCAGAACAATCCATAAGTACGCGACTTTCCCGACATCTTTCCAGAAGAACTACTAGGATTACCACCATAGCGTCAAGTCGAGTTCCGAATCGACTTAGTTCCAGGGGCTACCCCATGAGCCAAATCTCCTTATCGTCTGGCACCAGCAGAGATGCATGAACTTTCCAGTCAGCTTAACGAACTTCTCAGGAATTGAATCATTAGGCCAAGCTTCTCACCATGGGGATCACTATTCTTGTTCATGAAGAAGAAAGACGGATTGTTTCATATGTGCATCGACTACAGAGAGCTGAACAAACTTACCATAAAAAATCGCTATCCTTTACCCGACATTGGCAACTTATTTGATCAAATTAAAGGACAGACCTACTTCTCGAAGATAGATCTAAGATCCATATATCACCAGTTATGAATGTTAGAATAGGATGTCCACGAGATAGCCTTCCGAACTCTTTATGGACACTACGAGTTTATAGTAATGCCTTTAGGATTAACCAACGCACCAACTGTATTCATGGATCTAATGAATAGGATGTGTCATCCTTACTTGGATCATTTCTTGATTCTCTTCATTGATGACATAGTTATCTACTCTCGAAGTAAGGAAGAGCGTAGTCAACACCTATGAAGAGTCTTAGAAACATTACAATTAGAGAAGCTCTATGCGAAGTTCTCTAAGTGCGAGTTTTTGATTTGAAGAGTCAAATTATTGGGCCACGTTGTTACCGAAAAGGGAATCCATAGACCCTTCCAAAATCAAGGCCATTGAGAAGTGGGCACAACCAAAGACACCAACAGAAATTCGTCAATTCTAGGTCTCACTGGCTACTATCGTAGCTTCATAGAAAACTTCTCCAGCATCGCGAAACCACTTACTTAATTGACCTAGAAAGACGTGGCATTTGACTGGCAAGAGAAACAAGAGAAGGCGTTCCGAACGCTGAAACAAGCCTTGTGCACCACACCGATATTATCCCACCCTCAAGGGATAGAATAGTTCATTGTGTATTTCTATGCATCCAAACAAGGGCTTGGTTGTGTTCTTATGCAAAGAGGAAAGGTCATTACCTATACCTCCCGTCAGCTTAAGACACACGAAGTCAACTATACAACACATGCTCTTGAGTTAGGAGCAGTGGTATTTGCTCTGAAGATCTGGAGACAATACCTTTATGGTACAAAGAGTACTATCTTCACAGATAGCAAGATCCTTCAACACATATTCGATTAGAAGGAGCTCAACATGAGACATCGACGGCGGGTCGAGCTACTCAATAACTACGAATGCGAAATTTGTTATCACCTCAACTAGGCCAATGTAGCAGGTGATGTTAAGGTACAAAGTTTTCCATGAATGACTTTGTAATGTTTGACTTTTGTAAAACCCACTTGTATGTGGAGTATTTGCCTTTTGACACATGTGTTAGTGAGAGTGAGAGAGAGACATGTAAACACCTCTATAAATAGTGGTCTCATACCACTTGTAGAGGTGTGCTTGAGAGATGTAATAGTGAGTGTGTAAGTGTGTGTTATTTATGTAGTCTAGATCTAGATCCTTTTTGTAACACCATATACAATCAATACATCTCTTGATCACCCAAATCACCATGTTCAATTGTGTAAGCTTTAATTCTGCATGCCAAACCATGTTCTTTTGTCACTACAATTGGTATCAGAGCTTGGTTTTCACGATCAACGTGAATTTTGAAGAATGAATCTCAGTTTGGAAATTTATGTCGCAATTTGAGCATTTTTGGTGAGTCTCTCTCTATGATCTCTCTTAATTTCATTTAATTCATGCATTGCTTTTTTGATTTGTGATCATTTTGTTTCGTTGGATCTAATCGGTTTCAAACCCCATTAATGATCCAATACATTTTTTTCTAAGATCAAAGCCCAAATCTCAACATACTTTGTAAGCCTTTTATTGTTAATTTCAAGTCCAAACAAAATTGATCCAAATTTATTATCTTTTACAATTCACGAAAAATTAAGCCCAAAATTTCATTGTTATTGTTCATAGATCCAATGACTGAGCCCAAATCAAAGCAAATATTAGATCCACTCACTGTTCATTTGTTTTAATCTCGTTTAAATCACGTTATGTTGCGATATCTTTGCTGAAGCCCAAATTGTTCTTCCTGATTCATCTAGCCACACACTTTACTGAGTTGTACAATCCGATCATCATCATTTTGATCTTTAGTTCTGATTTCACTTCATTTTTCCTAATAATCAATGATAAATTGAAATCGAGTTTTGATCGTGTTGAATTCGTGTTCTATGTATGACTTTCAATCTTGACTAGTCTTACTTTGAATCAATGGTTGAATCTGTTCTTCGCTGGTCAAATGATGTTTTTGAAGATTTGGATGTTGAAATCATATTCAATTTCGAGGTTAATTTTGAAATCGGTTCATGATGACAAACACAGCTTATATTTGCTTCTTGAACAATTGTTGGAAATCGAATATGATTTTGGTTAGAATTGATGATGAAGTTAGAATCGATGATGATTAGAGTCGATTGATGAACAAATTGTCGATGCGAAGTCAAGATGGAATTGATAATCGATTATGATTGAAAAGTTGGAATCGATCGCCAGTTTGTGATGTCGAGTCGCTGTTGATGAAAAACAAAGGCTATGTTGGAGTCGATGATTTTATTGATTGGGTTTAAGATGAGAATAGTTGATTTGAGATTTCGATTTTGAATATCGATGATCGAGAGTCAATTGTTAGTCGACTGGAACAACTTTATAAAAGAATGAAATGTCGATGTTTGCAACTTCGATTGTTGGTTGGTTGTAGAACGAAATGCGAAGATGTTACAAAAAAATGAAAAATTTGACTTGACAGGTTTGAAGTCAGTCGAGTGTTCGCATCTATGGATTGTGTTCGATGTGTGGTGTTTTTTTCTGTTCGCATATGAAATCAATTGAATTCGCATATGAGTGATTCAAAGTCGAGTTCGCATTTGGGTTTCAAACATGAGTTCGCATTTTGGTCTCAATATCAATTTCGCATATAAAGTTGTATGGATTGGGGTTAAAAATGCGAAGGTGATTATGGTTGGAATTCAGTTCGTATTTGGTTAAATTAGGTTAAGATGCGAAGTACTTTCATTCATGGTTCTCATTCATGTTTCACAAACGTGCGAAGAATTAAGATGCAAAACATTTCACTGATTAGTGAATTGGGGAAGAAGAAAGCAAATATTTTCGAATTTGGCCCCTTATATTTTCACAAAATGACACAATTGGTCTAACTTCGCAAATGGGATCATAAAATGACAAAAATGCATAATTTTCATTTTGCATGCCTGCAGTCTTCGCAAGATGATAAATTTTTACTCAGTTTCGCATTTTGGGTAAAATTTTTGAGAAATGGGAATATTTTCAAATCTGGTACCTACAGTTTGTGCGAATTTACACATTCTACCTAGTTTCGCAAATGGGGGTGTATTTCGCATATTTGGTTGTTTTGGGCGCAACGGGTCACTGTAGAATTTTGAAATTGACAATTTCTACCCATTTTTGAGAAATTTTGTCAAAGGCAATCCGTGAACGACAATAAAAATTAAATATTTTTTGGTTTTCAGGATTGAAGTACAAAGTTTACGCCACATGTTAAGGGGGAGTTTTGACATGAAAAATTCTGAATAGAGCACATTCTTTTTCCTTGGAGTTTTTTAATCAAATTTCGATTATAAAAAGTGGGAGAAGTTTTATATGGAAATTCGAACATAAATTTTTCATATTACGCGGATTTGAAGACCGAAGTGATCTTGAAGTTTTGAAGCCTACGAGATGATGCAATTGGAAGTTCGGAAGTGATTTATTCGAAATGGGTTTGGAATCATTGAAGATTTTTGGGTTGTGTTTTTATGCGCAACTTTATAGTGATTATTTGGAGTTTGGAATACTCTTGATCATTGGTTGCTGCTCGGATTGTATTGTCTCACATCCTAGAGCCCAAATTGAAGAATCATGGAAGAATTGAAGATTGAAGTTCATGTCGACATGTGTCACCTTTGAATCTCAAACTGCGTAGTGCTTGATTGTGGAAGATTTGAAGTGGGTCATTCATTCCTAACTTTGAGGGGGAGAATGTTAGGGTACAAATTTTTCCATGAATGACTTTGTAATGTTTGACTTTTGTAAAACCCACTTGCATGTGGAGTATTTGCCTTTTGACACATGTGTTAGTGAGAGTGAGAGAGAGACATGTAAACACCTCTATAAATAGTGGGTTCATACCACTTGTAGAGGTGTGCTTGAGAGATGTAAAAGTGAGGGTGTAAGTGTGTGTTATTTATGTAGTCTAGATCTAGATCCTTTTTGTAACACCATATACAACCAATACATCTCTTGATCACCCAAATCACCATGTTCAATTGTGCAAGCTTTAATTCCGCATGACAAACCATGTTCTTTTGTCACTACACTCATGTATTAGCTAATCAAAGGACGAATTACTTACTTGATTGAAGATTGAAGTGAAAAGTTGGATGATACTTGAGAGGATTTCGAGTTCCAGCCTTGAAGAAGTGGAAAAGTGTTCAAAAATGACCAAGTATTGAATATATAGGTGGGAGTGTGCAACTGGGATGGGCGTGAGGCCACCCACACTTGTGTGTGTCCGTACACTCAAGTGTGTGGCCACACACTCCATATGTTGGAGTGTTTAGCTCGAGTATGCTTGATATGCATCGAGTTATCCCATTTCTAGGCTCCTACCTTGATTGTACTAGGTTTGGAACACTCAAATAGACCCTAAACAATGCTAAACGATGGCAAAACGAATCTTACCTTGATTGAATTGATCTATTATACATGATAGAAATTTCAGGATGTCACATAAAGCTTAAATCTTGATCATTATTAGCTTAGATCTAGTTTTAGGGTAGAATATGGCATCTTTTAATCCCATAGCTTGGTTTCTTGGAATATGAGAAACTCTCAACCATTTGAGCTATCCTTTTGGACTCTTGGAAGTGATTTGATTCACAAAAATCGGATCTTGGTGTATATGACTCAACCATGCAAGTGTTAGTAACCATCCAAGTGAGTTCATGGACTTAATTCATAGTTTGAACCCCTTTCATGCATAAAAAAGCATAAAGTTTGCAACTTTATGGCTTAAGACGTTATTTTGAGTTTGGATCTAAGTTTTGGACATAAAGGCTAAATGGATTAAGACATGGTAATGAGTTTGGGTTAACTGGCCAATACGTTGGGCGTACTCTAAAGTACGATGCACGTACTAGGTTAGTGTCCCGACTCTGGATGGTCATCAGTGTAGTCTGGGCGTACGGTTTGTGTACACCATACATATGTAGTCTATGGGCTTAGATGATTTTTAGGCTCGATTAGTGTTCGGATTTTGGATTTGTTTATGTTGGGCCTTAGGACCACCTATTGTAAGATGACATTTTTGGGCTTAAGGCCATGTTAGGTATTCTTAGGCCATAATGGGCCTTAGATGCTTCATACTTGGGCTTGGATTCCTTTTTGGACATTTTATGGATTGGGCCTTGGAGGGAGGGAGGCCTATTGACGTAAGGGTAAAGTAGCCCTTTCTGCCTTTAGTCAAGAATTAGGGTTTGGACCTTTGATTTAGAATGTGGCCTAATTTTGTCACACCCCAAAAACCGAGAATGGCGGAATACGTTCTGGGGTGGAGGACGTCATGTACAGTGTCATAACAATGCATAATAGTAAAAACAAGCAACAACATCCATTGAATTAATATAATATTTGTAATACAAGTTTGTTCTGTACATTTTGACAGACACCAAAAGTATAAACAAAATAAAAGATGGGTCCTATATGTGCTCCATCTTCCCAAAAGCTGCATCAGTACCTGTTTATTGTTGACCTGAGAATACAAGTTATTTGTAAAACGATTATCACCATAAAGCTGGTACGTTCATAAGTATTCAGTGTCATTGCTTGTATAAAGGTGTTTACAAATCAAATAGTATAATGGCTGTTAACAAAGTTTGAAGATAGTTTGATCCCTAGAAAATCCCATATTTTCCAGCAAAAGTAGTCTTCTTCCAATAGTTTGATCCCTAGAAAGTCCCATATCTCGTGAAAACATCAGTAATAAAAATATAGTTTTAAGCTCGTTCATATAAAGAAAGCATAGAGTTTTCACCCCAGCAGCATCACTGCGGGTGAAATGTAGTAGTGAATGTAAACTATGTATAGTATTAAATGTGTATACACCTCGGGAAGTCTGTTTTACCCTTAATTATTAGTGTGTTTAATTAAGATTTGAATGTGAGCTCGTACGTTACCATACTGAGTGATAGTGGTATAGCGGTTGACACTCCAGGTCACAAATAGTGTAGTAGTGTTTGTCATCCCTGGTCCTAGTAGGCTCGGACTGTAGCTAGCAGTCGGGATAGGGGGAAAATCTGTCATGTATAGATCTATACACGTGGTGATCTCTCTCCCTCTAGGAGGTGCTGGTTACCCGACGATCGCATAGCGATGGGTCGTATAGAGAAATAGTGCATCATATTCTATTATAGTATTTCCTCTCGTATAGTATAGAGTATTCTTTTAGTGTACTATGTAGTGTTCTCTTGATGTAGTTTATAGTGTCTCTTTTTGTAGTGTATAGTGTTTCCTTAGTATAGTGTATACTGTTCTCTTCGCATAGTGTATAACACATATAGCCTTGTAATTATACTGACCATAGTGCGCATCATAGTAACAGTAGTAATCAGTGGTAATCCTTAACTATACCTATTATAGTTAAATATAGTTGTTTTGTTGAATTCCTTTGATACGTGAAGATATTGCACTGTAGTGAAGGTTTTTATATCCAACAAAAACATAGGATATATAACTAAGAATTCAACGACAGTCGGACAGATAACCTAATACCCTAAGTCCACAATCAAACAAGAATAGGAAATAAGGTCAGTTATCAGTTCTAAGTCTTTCAATCCTTACTTATATAAATATATTGGTGTAGATATGATTTGGAAAATAAAATAAGTTTTGAAAATTTTGAAAAGTAGTTTTTAGAAAAATCGAACATGAAAACGAGTTTGATAAATATTTGAAACAACTTTACTGGCAAGGTAAATTGAAAATGTAGAAAATTCTTTTGAAAACAAGTTATAAATCACATATGATTAGTACTATAACTTGCTTGATGTAACTTGTATTCCCCCCTCTAATAAAAACATTTAAAAGCGTTTGAAAGGTTAATTTAGGGGTATGAACTCACAGTTTGACGTAGGGTCTGAGTGTGCGATTGATATGAGTGCTGAGTGTCAACGGATGCTCTGAACGCAAGTGGTCCGTATTAATCATATGGTGACACATATATGAGTTAGAGCTAGGGTGTTTCGTGACTAAATATGATGCGGAATCACCTTAAGGGCTTTAAATCACTAAGAGAAAGTGTCATGTGTCCCATACTTAATGATCTATGCAAGTTTAAGGCCAAATATAAGTATTATAGTGGGTGTATGTGTCACACCCCAAAACCGGAACGGCGGAAACGTTCGGGGGCGGATGACTTCATGTGGTAACGTAACAAATGAATACATAGTAAAGAAAGCAATACAACCATCATATATATAATTGAAAGTGTACATTCTTTAAAAGATTACATGTTCAAAACCAATTACAATATGATGCCAAAATGTGAATTTAACCTCGTGCCACAACGTTCCTTCTTCAAAAGCTGTTTAGTACCTGTAATTACTGAGTCCCTGGGACATATAAGTAGTTTTGAAAGAGTAGATCATCATTTAAGCTGGTGAGTTTCATAAGCATTTCATGATAGTATTTGTATGAAAATGAAATGGTTCGTTTTTGTTTGTTAGTCTCTAGAAAATCCCATATTTCCTACTGGTATAGACGTAGCTTTAAATCAAGAATAATATATGTTAAAAAGTTGATGTTTTCCCATCTATGAGTAGTGGTTAGAAGTTCCAAACTTATATCACAATTGGGTTTTTCATGTGTAAAGTAAATGAACTTATGTACGTAAAAAACCTCCATTACATCTGAAAAAGTCCATAAATCAATGTGTTTTTAATACTCGATGTGAGTTTTATAACCATGCTATTGACAAGGAATGCCTATACACAACGTTCTTCAGACGTTGGAATGTTTTGACGTTTGTCACCCCAAATGATGTACTGTAGCTAAAAATCAGGGTGTGGGGTTGTGAATCCCGTATAGATCTATACACAAACACCATTCTCCCCCTCCAAGGGATTCTGGTATATAATACAGGACTTGAAATGTATACTCGAGCGTACGTGAAGTTTAATGTCTCACAAAACTTAGTATAAAACAGATTTACGTGTGAAAATGTTCGTTTGTTATTGTATATGAAAGTAGCTTCTTGAAATAGTATTTCCATGTATATAAAAGTTCGTAGGATTCTTGTAAAACTATACCTATTATAGTTTTCTAAAAGTGCGTTTCGTTAGTATAGTAATTCCTAGTGAAAATGTTCACTTGTTATGAAAAGTATACATTTTGTAGTGCCAAACCGACACAAATAAATATAGTATAAGCAGAGTGCCTGATTTACATAAATACATAAATCATTTCTTATTTCAAAAGATAAAATGTTATTGTGGTATAATTTGCATATGAAAGTTTCCCTATACTAGTTATAAATCACATATGATTCCGTTGATAAAACGCGTATATTGAAACTTTATATAACACACAATAATAATCGAGTGTTTTACTTGTATTCCCCCCCCCCCCCCCCATTAAAAGCATATAAAAGTACTTATAAAACTTTTAAAAGGGTGAATTATAGGGATATGAACTCACTTGAAAGATTGGAGAAGGGGGGCTAAAAACCGGACAAAATTTTGACTCGAGAAAGCGGATTTTCTCGGGATTCTCGGGAATCTCGGGAGCACAAACGACCCTCGAGACTTGAGCAATGTGACCGGGAGTTCGGAATAGCACGAGCACGGAAAACGAGGCAAAAATGCAATAGATATGAGATAGAATGGCCCTTTTCTTCGGAACCTTCGCATCCCTTTTATAGGGGTGTGAACTGCCTCCGTACGCGGGGCCTATGCTGCGCGTACCTGTGCGTCATGCATGCGCGCATCCTCGACCGCTTCGGACTCCGGATGGGACGTGATATAGCTCGCATAGGGTGCGACGTGGACGATCCGAGGCCAAGGCCTTGAGTACGCTGGGCGTACCCGTGTACGCTGGGCGTACTCGCGTGACTCAGCCTTTAGATAATATCGAAGTTTTCATTAAAAATTATATATTTAATATTTAATAAACTTCAAAAATTTATATCTTCTTCATACGAACTCCGTTTTCGACGTTCTTTATATCCGCGCGTAGGTGAGACTATAGTCTACACCTTTCGTTTAGATTCCGTCGACAAATTTTGAAATTATTTTTATTATTTATTTTTAAAAGGTCATGGTAAGAAAAATTCTTTAAAAATTCATAACTTTATTATCTGAGGTCTGTTTTTGACAGAATTTTTACCGTTGAGAAACCATTATCGAGACCTTCGATTCTCGTTTAGGTCATTCTGGTAAAAAATTGCTCGATTTCTGTTTCGAGTTTTTAGCTGTCCGTTGCTAAGCCGAACTTTGAAAATTCATAACTTTCTTATACGAAGTCAGATTTGGGCGTTCTTTTGCTGTTCGATCACAGTTTATTGACATCCAACATAATAGGTAATTTAATTAGTGATTTTTGGATATTTTATTTTCGAAGTTAATTTCATTATAACGAACGTGGTTACAATACTTAACTTTTTAAGTCGTTTACATAGAGTTGAAATATCGGGTTGTCACATCATCCCCCTGTTAGATGGAAGTTCATCCCAAAATTTCAAGTAAGAAAGATACAAGTGAATCAGAGAAAAAGTTGTGGGTACTTTTGTTTCATCTGATCTTCGCGTTCCCATGTGAATTCAGGTCCTCGCATGGCATTCCAACGAACTTTCACAATGGGTATGCGAATTTGTTTCATTTGTTTGACCTCTCGGTCCATGATTTCTACCGGTTCTTCCACGAAGTTGAGGCTCTCGTTGATCTCGATCTCGTCGAGTGGGATAACAAGAGTCTCATTGGACAGACAATTTTTCTAGTTCGATACGTGGAAGGTTGGGTGTATGTTACTAAGTTCACGTGGTAGATTATGTTTGTAAGCTACAAGGCCGATTCAGGCGAGAATCTCGAAAGGCCCTATGTACCTTGGATTTAGCTTTCCACGCTTTCCAAAGCGTATTAAGCCTTTCCATGGCGAGACTTTAAATAGAACGCGATCTCCTACTTGGAATTCCAATGGTTTTCTCCATTGGTCAGCATAGCTTTTCTGTCGGTCTCTAGATGCTTTCAACCGTTCACGAATCTGAACGATCTTCTCTTTCGTTTCTCGTATGATTTCTGGACCGGTGAGAGTGTTTTCAGTATCTCATCCTTTAGCTAATTGTGTGTCGCCAACTTCGGTCCAGCATAGAGGGGATCTGTACTTGCAACCATAGAGGGCTTCAAATGGAGTAGCCTTTATGCTCGTATGATAACTATTGTTGTATGAAAATTCGACAAGAGGTAAATGGATATCCCATTCCTTTCCAAAGTCAATTACACAGGCTCTTAGCATATCTTCCAAATTTTGTATCGTTCTCTCACTTTGCCCTTCTGTTTGTGGATGGTAGGCTGTACTCATGTCTAGTCTGGTCCCTAGGGAAATTTGTAGTGACTGCTAGAACCGTGATGCAAATCTACTATCTCTATCGGAGATAACGGACATTAGAACCCCATGCAATCGCACTATTTCCCTTATGTAAGTTCTTGTAAGTCTTTCCATCTTTTCAGTTTCCTTGATTGGTAGAAAATGCACGGATTTGGTCAATCTGTCGGTGATGACCCATATGGTATCAAGTCCACCCGTTGTCTTGGGCAACATGGTTATGAAATCCATAGTAATCCGTTCCCATTTCCATTCCGGTATCTCTGGTTGTTTTAGTAATCCTGAAGGTTTTTGGTACTCGACCTTAACCTTAGCGAAAGTAAGACATTTACTTACGAAGGTAGCAATATCTTCTTTCATGTTAGGCCACCAATATAGTTTCTTAAGATGCAGATACATTTTATCTGAACTTGGGTGAACAGAATACCTCGTGTTGTGTGCTTCGGTCATGACCACGTCTCTGAAACCACCATGTCTCGGTTTCCAGATACGGTCCATGAGATAATAGGCTCTGCCACCCTTGATTTCTAGATTCTTTTCCATTCCTCTTAGGGATTCACCCGTCACATGCTCGGGTTGTATAGCTTCCAGTTGAGCCTCCTTAATTTGTGTGGATAAGTGGGAATGGATGGTCATATTCAGAGATTTGACTCTCCGACCAGTGTATTCTTTTCCACTGAGGGCATCAGCTACTACATTGGCCTTGCCAAGATGATAATGAATCTCGAATTTGTAATCATTGAGTAACTCGACCCGTCGTCGTTGTCGCATGTTGAGCTCCTTCTGATCGAAAATGTGTTGAAGGCTCTTGTGGTCGGTGTAAATAGTACTCTTCGTTCCGTACATGTAGTGTCTTCTGATCTTTAAACCAAATAGTAATACTGCTAACTCAAGATCATGTGTTGTATAGTTTACTTCATGTGTATTAAGCTGACGGGAGGCATAGGCAATAAATTTCCCTCGTTGCATAAGAACACAACCAAGCCCTTGATTTGAAGCATCAGAATACACTACAAAATATTTTATCCCTTCGGGGAGGGATAGTATCGGTGCGGTGCACAAGGCTTGATTCAGTGTTTGGAACGCCTTCTCTTGTTTTGTTTCCCATTCAAAGACCACACCTTTCTAGGTTAATGTAGTAAGAGGTTTCGTGATGCTAGATAAGTTCTTTATGAATCTGCGATAGTAGCCAACTAGACCTAGAAATTGACGAATCTTTGTATGTGTTTTTGGTGCCGACCAGTTCTTAATGGCCTTACTTTTGGAGGGGTCCACATGTATCCCTTTTTCGCTAACAACGTGGCCCAAAAATTCGACTCTTTGAATCCAAAATTCACATTTAGAGAACTTCGCATAGAGCTTCTCCGATCGTAGTGTTTCTAAGACTCTTCGTAGGTGCTGACTATGTTCTTCCTGACTTCGGGAGTAGATAAGTATATCATCGATGAATACGATGACGAACTGATCCAAGTAAGGACGGAACACACTATTCATTAGGTCCATGAATACTGCTGGTGCGTTGGTTAATCCGAAAGGCATCACTACAAATTCGTAGTGTCCATAATAGGTTCGGAAGGATGTCTTGGGAACGTATTCCTCTAGCACTCGTAATTGGTGGTATCCAGATTGTAGATCTATCTTGGAGAAGTAGCTCGCTCCTTGAAGTTGATCAAATAGGTCGTCAATGGGAGGCAAAGGGTAATGATTCTTGACAGTGAGTTTGTTCAGTTCTCGGTAGTCGATGCACATTCGGAACGATCTGTCTTTCTTCTTTAGAAAGAAGACTGGTGCTCCCCAAGGTGAGAAATTTGGTCTAATGAATCCTTTATGGTGGAGTTCGTTAAGCTGACTGGAAAGTTCTTGCATCTCTACTGGTGCCAGACGATAAGGCGATTTTGCTACAGGGGTAGCCCCTGTAACTAAATCGATTCTGAACTTGACTTGGCGTTGTGGTGGTAATCCCGGTAGTTCTTCTGGAAAGATATCGGGGAAGTCATGTACCTCTAGAATGTTGTTAATATCCTTTACTTCCTGACTCGTATCGATGATATGTGCAAGAAATGCCTGATAATCCTTCCGCAAACACTTTCGAGCTTGGATGCACGAAATGATGAGAAGGTTTATACTTGATTTGTCGCCGTAAATCACTAATGTTTCATTATTAGGGAGATTTAGACGAACGGATTTTTCAAAGCACATGATGTCGGTGCAAAGAGGACTTAACCAGTCCATACCAACTATGATGTCGAAACTTTTGATTTGGACTGGCATGAGGTTGATTGGGAAAGAGTGACCATCTAAAGTTAATGTACAACCCATGTATATGCAGTTAGTGTTTTCCGTTTTTTCATTTTCCATTTTTACACTGAATGATTCTTCTAACATGCTAGGTTTATGTTTAAGTAAGTGAATAAAGTTTTGGCTCACGAAGCTTCTCTCTGCTTCGCTATCGAATAGGATGCATGCATATGAATTATAGAGAAGAAACGTACCAACAACTACTGTAGGATCAGCTACGGCTTCCTCATGACCAATAGCTAATACTCATCCCACTTCGCCGGTATTTACTATCTTTGGGCAGTTTTCTTTTGTAGTAGCCCACCTCGCCACAATCGTAGCATGCTTGGCCTACACCAGTATTGGGAACTTGAGTGATCGGCTTTACGGGGGCCTTGCAGAAACGGACAATGTGTCTGTGTCTGTTGCAGTTAGAGTACTACATTTCCCGACAAGGTCCGGTGGTGGTAATTGCATTTGGTGCACTTTAAGAGGTTGTCAACATAACGCTTTGTTGGGTAGAGATTTGTAGGAACGGTAGTAGGTACAGTCGCAGCGTTTACTGCAACTAGTTGTTGTTTCTTCGAGGATTCTTGGGAAGACCCACCCTTCCCCTTATTGTACCCTATCTTCTTGTTGTTGTTGTTATTATTGTTTCCCTTTGTGGTTCTGGTGCAGAATTTGTTGAGTTGTGATGATTTCCGTGATCAATAATCGATTGTTCCAGCTCTTTAGCACTTTCAAAAGTGTCAGGTTTTGAAGCTAACACGCTTGACTGAATTTGGGGCGACAGTCCCCGAATTTATCGCTCCATTTTCTTGCTCTCGGGAGCAATCATATCTGGGAAAAGGATTGCCAGATCGCATAATCTATTGGTATAAGTTGCTATGTCAGTACCAATCATTCCCAGAGTCTAGAGTTCGTGCTCGAGTTTTTGAATCTCTCCTCGTGGACAATACTCCCTCATCAGCATGATTTTCAAGCTCTCCTAGCTTATTGAGTTTGCCACTATCAGGGTAAGTACCTTAACGTGGCCATTCCACCAAGTTAAAGACCTATCAATAAGTGTGGATGTTGCAAACTTGACCTTTCTATGCTCAGGGCAGGAGCAGATTTCAAAGACTGATTTCGTTCTTTCAATCAACTGCCTTAAAACCATCAAACCACCCGTTCCATTAAATATCCGGGGTTTAGCATTCCTGAAGTCTTTATAGGTGCACTCCCGGGGTTGCCGATGACTATCACAATGGTTTGAAGGATGTATCCCAACTCCTAAACGATTAGTAGCAGGGGTATTGATCTGTAACATGGAAGCTGCTACAGTTGCAGCGACCGCTGCCTAGAACATGACAGCATCAAATTGAGGAGGTGGAGATGGTGGTGGTATCGATGCTTCCCCACCGTTGTTCCATCTCAGATTTCTACGCGGAGGCATCCTTCAACTAAAGATTGAAAAGACAAGGGTAAGAAGTCCATAGTAATGTATGTGTCTCATGAACTAAATCGCTATATTTCAACAACAGGTGATAGTTTGAGTCTCAAAGATAAAAGAATGAAGGTTATTCGTAAATCCGAATATATGAACAAGCGTATGGTTTTTCCATAATATTTTAAGATTGAACGAGATACTCAACGTAGTAATAATAGCGTGCGAATTATAATAATATAATAGATGATACAACGATCACAAAAATTTGACCCTTAAGAGGGTCTTCGATTTACAAGAATTTTAAGAAAGTAAAAACTTTTATCCGAGGTCCTAACTTATAACAAAATTTGAGGTTTTCGCAAGTACTACTTGCGACGTGTGTTGCGCTTGGAGCTTGACTCCGCATCCGATTGCTTTGACTCCATAAGAGGCCTATCGAGGGCGGCTTGTTGTTCCCTCAACTCTGCGAGGGCTGCATTCATATGTGTTTGGAACGCATCGACGCGGAGGTGGGTGTCATTCTGCAACATATCCAGATGATGGATGTTGGCTATGTGAACTTGTACTTCCACGTTAACTTCGCGGATTCGATTTGCTTGGACCCCTGATTGATAGGACTGGTTGCCCAGTTTACCTACCATGACCGAAAGTGCTCGGTCGGCTGAACCTCCGTCCCTGATGTCATAGAAGTTTCGACACATACCATAGGGAGAGCGTATCCCTTGTTGTTGGCTCCAGTGGGTGAGGTGACTTCCCCAAACGGGGGTCGGTCCCTGGAAGTTCCTCCTAAAGGCTTGACGGTCGACTACTTCTGGTTTCAAGACTGTACCAGAGTTGTCGCCTTCTTCCAATTCGATGGGTTCTTCGTCCTCTTCCGAATCCTCCTCTACCCATCCTCCGTTGCCCTGGTTCGGGTAGTAGGGGTCCCCATGTGGATGAAATCCAGCCATTTGACTATACGAGAATAGAGTTATAAGATTTGAACAAAACTTGAGAACATGTAACACTAATTAATCTATTGTATGCACCAAATACTCCTATAGTATTTAAATTGTACATTTGATACTAGTGTCATTTTTGGTAAGCTTTGACTTGTTGCTCACTACGATCATTCCTCGATATACGTTAGTCTAATTTTGGATAAATATAGTTCATCAAGCTATATTCGTCCCAAATTTGATTACATATCTCGAGAACTAATCATAGTGTCCAACTCGTCTTCATACTTTTTGTATAGTTCTCATCGTGAAAATATGTAGTTGTATGCATGTATTTTCTATTTTCATGACTTAAAATAATCTATTTAAATAAAATAAGGATTGTAAGTGTGAAGACCTTTTGTCAGAGACTTTGAGTCACTAAGCATTTATAGTTTATATATCTTATGAGGTTCAATATACTTAGTTCACTAAAAACATTGCTCTGATACCAATATGGCACACCCCCAAACCGGAACGGCGGAAACGTTCCGGGGTGGATGACTTCATGTGGTAACGTAACAAATGAATACATAGTAAAGAAAGCAATACAACCATCAGATATATAATTGAAATTTTACATTGTTTAAAAGAGTACATGTTCAAAACCAATTAAAATATGATCCCAAAATGTGAATTTAAACTCGTGCCGCAGCGTTCCTTCTTCAAAAGTTGTTTAGTACCTGTAATTACGGAGTCCCTGGGACATACAAGTAGTTTTGAAAGAGTAGATCAACATTTAAGCTGGTGAGTTTCATAAGCATTTAATGATAGTATTTGTATGAAAATGAAATGGTTCGTTTTTGTTTGTTAGTCTCTAGAAAATCCCATATTTCCTACAGGTATGGACGTAGCTTTAAATCAAGAACAATATATGTTAAAAAGTTGATGTTTTCCCATCTATGAGTAGTGGTTAGAAGTTCCAAACTTATATCACAATTGGGTTTTTCATGCGTAAAGTAAATGAACTTATGTACATATAAAACCTCCATTACATCTGAAAAACCCCGTAAATCAATGTGTTTTTAATACTCGATGTGAGTTTTATAACCATGCTAATGACAAGGAATGCCTATACACAACGTTCTTCAAGCGTTGGAATGTTCTGACGTTTGTCACCCCAAATGGTGTACTGTAGCTAACAGTCAGCGTGCGGGGTTGTCAATCCTATATAGATCTATACACAAACACCATGCTCCCCCTCCAAGGGATTCTGGTATATAATACAGGACTTGAAATGTGTACTCGAGCGTACGTGAAGTTTGATGTCTCACAAAACTTAGTATAAAACAGATTTACGTGTGAAAATGTTCGTTTGTTATTGTATATGAAAGTAGCTTCTTGAAATAGTATTTCCATGTATGTAAACGTTCGTAGTATTCTCGTAAAACTATACATATTCTGTTTTCTAAAAGTGCGTTTCGTTAGTATAGTAATTCCTAGTGAAAATGTTCACTTGTTATAAATCACATATGATTCCGTTGATAAAACACGTATAATGAAACTTTATATAAAACACAATAATAATCGAGTATTTTACTTGTATCCCCCACCCCCTTAAAAGCATATAAAAGTACTTATAAAACGTTTAAAAGTGTGAATTATAGGGGTATGAACTCACTTGAAAGATCGGAGAAGGCGGGATGAAAACCAGACATAATTTCGACTCGAGAAAGCGGATTTTCTCGAGATTCTCGGGAATCTCGGGAGCACAAACAACCCTCGGGACTTGAGCAATGTGACTTGGACTTCGGGATAGCATGGGCACGGAAAACGAGGCAAAAATGCAAGAGATATGAGAGGGAATGGCCCTTTTCTTCGGAACCCTCGCATCCCTTTTATAAGGGGTGTGAACAGCCTCCATACGCGGGGCGTACGGGCGTACGCTGGGCGTACCCGTGCGTCACGCATGCGCGCATCCTCGACTGCTTCGGACTCTGGATGGGACGTGACATAGCTTGCATAGGGTGCGACGTGGACGATCCGAGGCCAAGGCCTTGAGTAAGCTGGGCGTATCCATGTACGCTGGGCGTACTCGCGTGACTTAGGTTTCGGATAATACCGAAGTTTTTATTAAAAATTATATATTTAATATTTTATAAACTTCAAAAATTCATATCATCTTCACACAAACTCCGTTTTTGACGTTCTTTATATCCACGCGTAGGTGAGACTATACTCTACAACTTTCGTTTACATTCCATCGGCAAATTTTGAAATTATTTTTATTATTTATTTTTAAAAGGTCACGTTAAGAAAATTTCTTTAAAAATTCATAACTTCATTATCTGACGTTTGTTTTTGCCAGAGTTTTTACCGTTGAGAAACCATTGTCGAGACCTTCGATTCTCGTTTAGGCCATTCTGGTCAAAAGTTGCTCGATTTCTGTTTCGAGTTTTTAGCTGTCCGTTGCGAAGCCGAACTTGGAAAATTCATAACTTTCTTATACGAAGTCAGATTTGGGCATTCTTTTTACGTACGATCACGTATTATTGACATCTAACATCATAGGTAATTTAATTAGTGATTTTTTGGATATTTTATTTTCGATGATAATTTCATTATAACGAACGTGTTTACAATACTTGACTTTTTAAGTCGTTTACATAGAGTTGAAATATCGGGTTGTCACAGTATGGCCATAAAAGTGAGTGTGTGGCTAGGGAATGCGGCCGAACTTGCGTGTGAGGCTGCACACTGGAGAGTGTAGCCGTACAGGGGTTGTGTGCAACTGTACACAGGGGTGTGCGGTCGTACACTCCTTGTTTGAGTCCTATGTGGTGATTTTGAGGGGTTTCAAGTGTCAAAATAAGTCTTAGATTAGTTATAGAGGCCATACCCTCACTTTGGAGGGTGCTTTGTGTGTGTGCGGCCACCTGATGAAGGTGTGCGGCTGCACTCCTTCAAGGGGTGAAGAACACGAAGAACACTATGAGTTTTTGTCACACCCCGAAACCAATGGCAGAAACGTTCCGGGTGGAGGACGTCATGTAAAGTATCACAACCAATGTACATAGCAAGCATAGTAAACACAAAACATTACATTACATAAGAAATATTTACATTTGCTTGAAAGCAAAGAAATACATCTTTTATATATACATTCATATAACAAAAGTAAAGACGAGACTTCTATATGCACCGTCTTCTCCAAAAGAACGCGTGATACCTGTATAACGAGAACCTGAGAATACAAGAAGTTTTAAAAATATCAACATAAAGCTAGTGAGTTCATAAGCAGTTTGTTTCTGGTAACAGAACAAGTTTCCTTTGGTTTTCTGAAAAAGTTGTTATTCAAGAAAATCCCATGTTTTCTTAAAAGAGAAGTTTAGTTATCCATTTGTTACTCAGCCTGTTTATGAAAAGTGAAACTATCCTAGGAAAAACCCTTATTTTCCTTAAAAGTTGGTGGTTGGTTATCGATTCGGAATGAAGTGTACAAGTATCTACCATACTTGTAGCATTTAAGTGAAATTTCCAGAAAGCCTGGTTATCCTTGACAAGTACATTAGTTTTAAGACAAATATAAAACTAATAAGTAGGTAGTAAACTAATTCATAAGGTTATTAATTCACTAAGTTCCTTATTACTTAAGAGTAAATCTCTATTATCTAAGTTGCGAGTTCTATAACCATACGATAAACTAGATATCGCAAGAAGAAAGGCAGTATCATTTTATGACTTTTGTCACCCGTAGACCTGTCGGTCCCACTGTAGCTAGCAGCAAGGTGCGGGGTAGTCAACCCTATATAGATCTAGACACTCAAGTCACACTCTCCTTCTAGGAGATTCTGGTTACAGGGGCGGACCTCCACTCGCGTATCTCTGTGGAGTGTTTCAGAGGATGTGTCTCCAATCTTAAGAATAACGAATTTACAAGTAATAATTCGGAAAATCCTGTTTTAGATTCTGGTTATAGAGGCAGTCCTCTACTCACGTATCTTTGTGGAGTGTTTTAGAGGACGTATCGAAAGTTCTAAGATTAATGATTTTAACAGTAATGATGTGGAAAATCATTTGTGAAATATAAAATATAACATTTTATAATGAGTTTCGCAATTAGTTTGAAAACTAACTCTGCAAGTTAAACGATTGGTAAATACAGTTTTCAATGTTAAAAGGATACGGAATATGAAACATTTCATACGAAATAATAAGTTTGAGTACTAGATTTCCTTGTACTTTTGCTTGTATTCTCCCCCTGAAAACATAAAAAACACAGAAAATGATGTAGGGGTGTGAACTCATCAGTCGAGAAATGTGCCGGTTAGGATGCGAAGTGTCAGCTTAGGGCTTGAACACGCACGAGGTTCCTATGTAATATGAAGAGATACATAATTGTATCTAATTAGACTTTGAACTACAAATTAAGTAAGATAATACACTCTAAGACACGAAAACACTTTATTCCAAGTGTTAGGAGTTGTACGAGTTGCATTTCAGGGGGTGTAGGGCCTAGATATGGAGTTTTTGTTGGATTAGTGTCTAAGTCCATAATTGTTTTGGTATGTACTTGACCCGATTATGAGCATGGTCCTTTTGGGTTGCCTTCACCATAGCAATATGTAGGATGATTTAAGGAGAGAAAGGTTTAAATATGATTTATTATTATATTATGAGAATAATATATTAAAGGAGAAATCATATTGTTTAATTAATATTGGTCAAGAATTAATTAAGAATTAATTTTGTGGTTAAAAGAGATTAATTAAACTTAGGGGACTGAAGTTGTAATTATAAGATAATTATAATTGGGCTATGGATCACCTAATAATATATAGGTTGAACGAATTCTATGGGAAGCCCATTAGAAATCGTCCAAGGGATATGTTTAAGGAGTCCATGGGCTGCTTAGGGCCTAAGCAGTCAGATTAGGGTTTCCTAGTTGTAAACCCTAATAGCCTACATGTATAAAAGGGACCCTTAAGCCCCAAAAACGTGGACAACACTTCCATTAGGGTTTCCAGCCGTTTTTGGTGCTTCCTTTTCTTCTCCTCTTCATCCAAGTTGCATATGGTGTTTGTGACTCCATTAGAGGTACTACACTTGTGGTACTTGCTTTCAAGAGCTAAGGAAATTCAAGGAACTAGTTGTTATTGCTATATAAGAACAAAAGGTATGTATTCTAGCTTTATATATGAATTTCGAAAATTATAGTAGCATGCCAGGTTTCTTTTTGTGTTCATAAAGCTGTATAACTAATAGTGAAAACATAGATCCAATACTAGGGTTGCATGCACACATAGGATTGTTTGTATAAAACCCATCAGTGGTATCAGAGCCATTGGTTTTTGTTTTCAATTAGATTTTATTCAATTTTATGAACTTGACATATTAGGGTTTATGGCTAATGAACCCTAAAGGCTAGGTAATTTTCGCAATTAGGGTTGAAAAACCCTAGATGGCGATTTTTGCTAGGGTTTCCCAAATCCTTTCCTTAGCCTCCAAGATTTTGAAATCTAGGGTTATCCGACCCTTGGATTTCGAAATTACCTCCTTATTATCTTTTAATTGTAAAATATGGTAATTAAGGATCTTGAATTATCCCATCCCTTATTTTCGAGATTTAGAGAGGGATTCAAGGGATTAGGATATCTTAGATGTATAATTGGTAATTATCCTCATGATCTAGATAATCCCTTGTGATTTAATAATTTAAATTAATTGTTTAATTTATGGTAATTATTAAATCAAGAGTTTTAATATTTAAAAATTTAATTTAAATGTCTTAAATTCAAAAAAATTTAAGTGAGATTAAAACCTAATTGTTTTGAAGAGTTTCAAAACTTACCCTCAAGTTTTGGAATTTAAATTGTTGATTAAAAGTTAATTTTGAAAGTCTAAAATCCAAAACCCTGATTTTGAAAAGTTCAAATTAAACCCTTATGGTTTTATTAAATTAATTAAGTGTATAATTAAAAGAGATTTAATAAATCCATACTGATTTTGGTTAATTAAAAGTATAATTTAAACCACCTGGTATTTTAAAAGTGTAAAATACACCCTTATACTATATATAACATTAAAAGTTTAATATTATATATGTATAACTAAAAAGTCAGTCTTACCATTAGTAGGCCTCATTCACGAAGCTAGTCTATAAAGGTGTTTAAGGAAATTGCCTATAAAATGGCGATTGAATGGGTATCCACTCTTACCCACCGCACTCTTGACTAGTGGAGGGTCGTTAGCCGAACGGGTAGGATAGGACAGAAACCTTCCATTATAAGTATAATGAAGTACAAAGTAACTAAATTCTTTTTCAAATTCCCAAATCATAGTTACTTTAGGCAAAATGTGAAATTGTATGCTAACCCATGGAATTACACTTCGTACCCTTGTCAAACTTTAGTGGAGCGTGTGTGGTTAACCGGCACACTAATTTGGGGATGACATTGGTAGCGAAGGGTGACTCGATGTTTGTCATAGATCAATGGAGCGTGTGTGGATAACCGGCACATTGATTAGGTGATAGTAACATTGGGTGAACCACGTGATTCGTATGGTTATTTACACCTTGTTTGTGATCCTCGGCATCCCAGTCACAAATAGTAGGGCATAATCGAGATTAAACATGCCATTGAAAAGTTCAATGAATCTCAAAAGATCTAGGAGTTTCAATTCATTTAAAACTTAAACTTCTTTTTCGTTTTTCATGGTGGAAATTGGTAAATCGTCATTTACCTACGTTCAGATATTCTGCAACTAGATTACGGCATCCCTCTTCTAGGTTGTAGAGTATTGTGTTGGATCCTAGCTTGATGTTTCATTTGGGTGTTGCATCAAGAATTCTAATCAACTTAACTTGAATTTTCTCCCGTTTTGTAGATGTTTGAATCTTACAATGATCTTCCCAAATCCTTTGGAACAAGCTTTCCAAATGAAGATGACGTTCCGAGATACGATCAAGGAAATGAGAGTCATGCTTCACTTCCTCCACCTCCTCCAATTATTCTCCCTGACCCACAAGTTCAAAGGCTTGAAAAGTTCAAGCTCACTCAAGCCCTTTTGGCAAGTAAACACGAAGATGGGAAACCTGTGTGTGCGCACGTCTTAGAGATGAAGTCATACATTGATAGGTTAAACATGTTGGGTGTCGAGATTTCAAGTGAGTTGGCTGTTGACTGGGTTCTTCAGTCACTTCCTGAATCATATAGTGAGTTCGTTAGAGAATACTATATGATGGACCACGACGTGACCCTAATTGATCTCACCTATTTGCTTATAGCTGCTGAATCAGCAATGATTTGGCGTGCTGGTCAAGCAAATTTGTCTAGTGAATCAAACTCCCAAACTTCAATGGACACTGGCAACATTGGAAGTCTAGAAAGAACTAAGTCTGTGATTGTCTGATGTGTTGTGCCAAAGGAGTCTATTTGCTTTTATTGCCAAGAGAAGGGGCATTGGAGACGAAGCTGCCCTAATTACCTGAGAGATCTAAGAGATGGGAGAGTCAAGACGTATGGCTCTGCTTCAGGTAAAATGCATTAATTAAGTCTTTTAAGTTCCTATTCTAGATTCTTAATACATGATGTGATAAGATTACATTTTGATGTTTTGTAGGATCGAAGAAAAGAGAGGAAGCTTAAGAAAAGAAGTGAGCTGAATCTGATCATGAAGAAATGGATTTCGATCGCATTACTTGAAGAATGGATTCTTGAGCTACAACTTGGAGTTAGAATAGATTGTTAACATAGTTTTTCAGTTGAATTTAGTTGAATTGCATTGTAAGGACAAGTTTTTTTCCGCAATAAAATAAATTTTGATTTTGTCTTATTTATTTATCCTTACAATGAAATATATGAAAAAATTGATGTTCATGTACTTCTATTATTAGCAAAATGGATTTGATTCTTAATTATGGAAATGTCAAAAGTGTACCAAATAGGGAGACTTTCTCATCTCCCAAGTTTCAATTGGACAGAAACTTGGAATCATGCAATGTGTATTGTATGATGAATGGAAAACTTTCACATTTGGGAAACTTAGACTAATTCTTTGGCAAAGTGTCAATTAAAGGACAAGCAGATCAAGTACACAAGGTTGTGTGTCGATCAAGTCCACCACAAGAGTGACAAAGATATTCGTCATGATTTACTAAAGCTTAGTAAATATGATTATACTTATAAGATTAAGTATAATTCTGAGTTGATTGAAAAAGTTTCAATGAATAGTAGAACGAATAAAGAAGAATCAAGTAGGCAGAAAGATAAAAGTTTCTCTATTCTAAGAAGAAGGGAGAGTACCTTTTATTATGTTTTATGATGAAGTCTTAATGATTCAGAACCATATCTTAATTGATCCTCTAAGTGAGTCTTAGTGCATTTGCATGTCTAAGAAGAGGTATCAAGTATTGTAGAAATGGATATATCAATAAGTCAATCATACTTCGTTCCAATATCAAGTCTTAGAGTCAAGATTGTGACATTGAGTGAAAAGTCTTAAGTAGGTTTATAACACTCATCAAATGTGGAATTTGGAAAAGTTTTCTTATTCTTGCACATTTGAAATTGGTAAGTTGTGCTTTCTTGGATAAGAGAAAGACCAACTAGGACCAATTGTGTGAAGTGTTTTGTCTTGATAAATGCTTCACTAACTCTTGAATATTTGTTTGTCAAGAAATGTTTCTTGACAAGAGAATCTTATATGTCAAGAAGTCAGTGGAAGTCTTAATGGTCTTAAAAAGTTTCAAGAACAAATCAAGAATAAACCTTATCGATCATCACTGGCACACGACTTGAGGTTTACAACCTATCGTGCTGACATTGTTTTGTTTCTGTGCCATTCCAATTGAGTTAATTGTGTATATGAGTTCTATGAGTTCTCATTTGAATACACACTAGAGCCTTAGTCGATGGAAAGTAAATTGATATGTAAGGACAAGTTACTAAACTACTTGGAAGGCATGGTGGGCACTCGTGTTACCATAGGGCAAGAAATCAAGATTAAGAAAGTTCAGTCCATATGAGTTTGGATTTGTTGCAAACCTTGGTTTTGGCAAATTCACATGGATAGGAACTCATACACCATAAAATCTAAGTGTCATAAGATTCCCTCCTTCATGAAAATGACTGTGAGGAAATGCTTTCACTAAGAGAGATTTTAAGAAGATAGCAATTGTGAAAATTGTATTCTCAAATTCGATTATGGTTACGACATCCCTTTCCATAGTTCGAATTGTGAGATCTGGCAATTAGTTTCAACATTTGGAACTTAATAACATAAGTTATGAATTGTTTAAACACACATATGAGCTATCTAAGGCAAAGGTGTATAAGGTAAAGAAGCTTAGATAAAGGCTTATCGAAGCATCTGGTATTAGAAATATGAATTTCAGAAATTCAATAGGCATTGTTTTCTGGAAGTTCATTTGTTTTCTGAATACATGTCAAAGCTAGTGGGAGCATAAATGTTATGCTTATATGATAATCATCATGATAGTGGGAGCATAAGTGTTATGGCAAGTATTGCAAGTTAGCAATATTAATTATAGAAAAACAAAGATTCCATTTGCAAAGTTGCATGGGTTGAAAAGTTGTTTTGCTATAATTAAGGGAGAGAATATTATACTCCGTTTCAAAATCTAAAGCTTAGATTAAGAAATTTTAATATTTTCAGTCAAAGGATACATTGTGTGTTCTTAAAATTCAATTATGATTACGGCATCCCTCTTCATAGTTCGAATTGTGAGAACATGACACATAAAATATTATGGCAAAAGATTGGTAAAGTATCATATCTTTATGTAAGACATTATGCATCGTGTCCCATACGCTTCGGGTATAGGATCGATTGTAAATGCTATAATATTTTACCATTCTAAAATTTTCCAAATGTCTAGCGCATTAACAGGGAAAAAGGAGTAGAATTGGTTTTGACTGAAAGAATTTAACAACTATCAAAGGACGATCCAAAGTTCGCTGAGGATTGATCGCTTGTAAGTAGTTGGAAGTATGGTATTGGATGGACCATATCGACATTATTATGAATAGATAAGATTCTATTAAGAATGAGTTGTCATATGGCAAATGTGGAAATGTTTTCATATTGGGAGTTGGATATTGAGAGTCTGTGCCTAGATTAGAAACTTTTATGCAAGAAGGATGTTCAAAGGAATGTACTTTGAATGTGAGACTTCACATCTATGGAATTGTATTGTAACAATTTCTAAGAAAGTACTTTGTAATTTCATTAGCTACGTCTTGGTGACTTTTGTGCTATGATTTTGCAAAGGGATCGTTGCATAAAATGTTAGAATCTACCATATTCTAGTAGTGGCAAGAACCTTGTGTTCTTACACTAATAATTAGGATTAAGGAATTGTGAAATGAGCATCATTGGAAAAGTTTTCAGGTGATCTATTTCACAAAGCATGGACCATAGGAAACACGGTGTGCATGCTTAGAGCATGGGACAATTGTTGTTGTAATTCAAGCAATGAGTTGATTATCCGAAACATTAAATGATAAATAATGAGTAATCAATATGGTGGATAAATAAAAGGGTTTTATTTACTCTCACAAGTTTGGGGCCATATAGGATTAAGTATTGTTGTCATGTTTCAATTTGCATGTTTTGACTTCCAGAATAACTAGGTTATTCAAACATCCACAGTTGGTCATACGTTGGGAGTAGGTATGAATAAAGACTGTCATGAATCTGTCTTTAGATTGTCTGAAGTGTTTAGACATGGCACAAGTTTGCTGCAGAGTTCGTGAGTGCTTTGATAAGATTAAAGTATTGGATTAAACCCACGCTCACTTGGATCACTTCACGGTTTTATCACGAGTGATTAGTGAGACGATAATATTGTATATTCTTGAAACCGAGACGTGTGAGTTGTTATTTGTTGGTCAGTTACACATTGATAATAAGTAAACGCACCAGTAACTTGGTGTTATAAAACTTATTGTTGTGTGTGATTCGATCAGTAAATGCAAGCGAGCATTTGAGTCGAAGTTTATCCATTCCTTTTACCCAAAGTGGGATAAAAGCGATATATGTGGGCCTCTCGATGATTTAGTGAGTACACCTAAGCGCTTGGCCAAGCCGGGACTAAGTTGATGTGTTCAATTGTAGTCTGTTATCAGTCGTCATGAATCGGAAGTCGGGAAATAGTATAGAGAGAATGATTGAAATTCATGTCTTTTTTCTATACGATATCTTGAGAATGGAGGAATATATAATCCCTTATCTATAGGACACGCTATCTGATAAGATCAGAGTTGATAGCGGCTTTTGAAAGCTACGATTGCTGATCAGGTTCTGAAGTCATACGGAAAATAGTTATTAGACTTATCCAAGTGGGAGACTGTTGGATTAGTGTCTAAGTCCATAACTGTTTTGGTATGTACTTGACCTGATTATGAGCATGGTCCTTTTGGGTTGCCTTCACCATAGAAATATGTAGGATGATTTAAGGAGAGAAAGGTTTAAATATGATTTATTATTATATTATGAGAATAATATATTAAAGGAGAAATCATATTGTGTAATTAATATTGGTCAAGAATTAATTAAGAATTAATTTTGTGGTTAAAAGAGATTAATTAAACTTAGGGGACTGAAGTTGTAATTATAAGATAATTATAATTGGGCTATGGATCACCTAATAATATATAGGTTGAACGAATTCTATGGGAAGCCCATTAGAAATCGTCCAAGGGATATGTTTAAGGAGTCCATGGGCTGCTTAGGGCCTAAGCAGTCAGATTAGGGTTTCCTAGTTGTAAACCCTAATAGCCTACATGTATAAAAGGGACCCTTAAGCCCCAAAAAGGTGGACAACACTTCCATTAGGGTTTCCAGCTGTTTTTGGTGCTTCCTTTTCTTCTCCTCTTCATCCAAGTTGCATATGGTGTTTGTGACTCCATTAGAGGTACTACACTTGTGGTACTTGCTTTCAAGAGCTATGGAAATTCAAGGAACTAGTTGTTATTGCTATATAACAACAAAAGGTATGTATTCTAGCTTTATATATGAATTTCGAAAATTATAGTAGCATGCCAGGTTTCTTTTTGTGTTCATAAAGCTGTATAACTAATAGTGAAAACATAGATCCAATACTAGGGTTGCATGCACACATAGGATTGTTTGTATAAAACCCATCAGTTTTCTCTTCAAGAGTAAAATCTTACAAGAGATTACAGCCGATAGACCATATCCCTACGAGTTTACGGCTGTAAACTCATGAGTGGTGTGTTCTTGGATGCTTAAAGGTCATACAACACTTGTGGAATTAGGCTAAGTTCAATTCTAGGGCATAGGAAGTGGTTAAGTCCTCAAATGGACCATTTATGGGAGTTTACGGCTGTACACATAGAGTTTGCAGCTGTAAACTCTTACTTGCCCTTTCCTTTTGTGTTTTGGTGGTTATATGATTCTAGTCTAATATACAAGCCATGGAAGGAAGTTAGGGCACCATTTGACCTCTTTAGAGGAGTTTATGGCCAAGGAACCAATCCTAAGGGGTTTACGGCCATAATCTCCTAAGGCCATCGTTTCCTTGATGTTTAAGGACCCTACTTCGATGGTGGTTGGTTCTAGACATTATTCCAAGCCATAGGAGGTGTTTAAGGGGAAATTTAGCACCTTAAATGGTGTTTACGGCTAATGAAGGACGGTTTACGGTCCAAGAATGATCTTGGGTTGTAAACTCATGTTTACTCCCCAAATAAAAAGTTTTTGGTGTTCTAAGGTCATACATGAAGTCCCTAAGTCATAGCTAAGCACCAGAAGTGATTTGGAAGGGTTTTGGGGCTTCAAAACCCTATTTATGGGTGTTTGCGGTTTGGGGTTGTTCCTGGGCCATAAACACAAGTTTTTGATACTTTTTGATGATTTAAACACGGATTTGTATGCTAAAAAAGCCAAACTATAAGGTAGGATAGATCACTTACCAATTTGGAGCTTGAAAGGGTGGTTTTGGATCAAAATTTGGCTTGTAGAGAGAGAGAGAAAGAGTAGTGAGAGGGAGTGTTAAGAGAGTGAAAAATCTTTAAATGAAGGTCTACTCACCCTTATATAGGGTTTGAGTTTGTGGTCCGGTGGAAATCTACCCGATACCGACGTTAAACGGAGTTTATGGTCGTACCCGATTAAGTTGTCGTAACCCGACGTGGTCGTGAATTAGAAACTTTTAGAAAGAATATCGAGGGTTTTTCACGTGTTTATAATGCATTTGGACACTCATGAAGTCATAATAGAAGTCTCAATTAATTAACTTAATCCAAAAGTTAATAGAAAAATTGAAATAGAAATGGGTTTTATTAACGGAAACGGGTTACAGTTATGGAATAAATTTCAGGTTGTCACATTATCCCCCCGTTAGAGGGAATTTCGTCTCGAAATTTAGAATTATGATACAAATCATGGATTTAAAAAGAGATGCAGGTATTTCTACTTCATCGAGTCTTCGCGCTCCCAAGTGAATTCGGGTCCCCGATTGGCGCTCCAGCGAACCTTCACTATCGGGATGTGGCTTTGTTTCGTACGTTTGATATCTCGATCCATGATTTTGATGGGTTCTTCCAAAAAGTTCAAGTTTTCGTTGATCTCGATCTCATCAAGAGGGATCACGAGGGTTTCATCAGATAGGAACTTCTTAAGGTTTGAGACGTGGAACACAGGATGGATGTTGCCAAGTTCTTGAGGTAGTCGGAGTTTGTAGGCTATGGGACCAATCCTAGCAAGGATCTTGAAAGGTCCTATGTACCTCGGGTTAAGTTTTCCGTGCATTCCAAAGCATATCATGCCTTTCTAGGGCGAGACCTTCAACAGGACACGATCTCCAACATGTAATTCCAAAGGTTTCCGTCGTATATCAGCGCAACTCTCTTGTCTGTCTCGTGAAGCTTTTAGTCGTTCTCAGATCTGGAGGATCTTCTTGGTGGTTTCGCGGATGATTTCAGGACCAGTGAGAGCACTATCAGGGACTCAACTCTTGGCTAGCTGCGTGTCCCCTACCCCGGCCTAGCATAGAGGGGATCTGCACTTACGACCGTAGAGGGCTTCGAACGGGGCAGCCTTGATGCTGGTGTGGTAGTTGTTGTTATACGAGAACTCGATCAAGGCTAAACGGGTGTCCCACAACTTTCCGAAATTGATGAAACATGCTCTCAGCATGTCTTCCAGGGTCTTGATAGTTCTCTCACTCTATCCGTCTGTCTGAGGATGATGAGTTGTACTCATATCCAACTTAGTTCCTAGAGCTTTCTGAAGGGACTGCCAAAATCTTGAGGTAAACCAGCTATCTTGATTGGAGATAATGGACACAGGCACACCGTGCAGTCGGACTATCTCTTGGATGTAGATTCGCGTAAGTCTTTCCATCTTGAATGATTCTTTAATCGGTAGGAAGTGAGCAGATTTTGTCAATCGGTCAACAATTACCCAAATGGTATCGTACTCACTCGGAGATTTGGGTAACTTGGTGATGAAATTCATAGTAATCATCTCCCATTTCCACTTAGGTATCTCGGGCTGCTGGAGCAGACCTGAGGGCTTCTGATACTCGACCTTTACCTTAGCGCAAGTCATACACTTGCCCATGAAGGTAGCGATTTCGGCTTTCATGTTTGGCTACCAGTATTGTTTCTTGAGATCCAGGTACATCTTATACGAACCTGGGTGAACAGAGTATCTGGTCTTGTGTGCTTCGTTCATAACAACTTCCCTGAAACCTCCGAACATTGGAGTCCAAATTCCATCCATGAAACAGTAGACTCCATCACCTCTGATCTCAAGTTTCTTATCCATCCCCTCAAGGATTTATTCAACACGTTCTTCGCTTTTAGGACTTCCAACTGGGCTTCTCGGATCTATATGGATAAGTGGGAATGGATGGTCATCATCAATTTCTTCTCCTTGTTGCTTGAGTTTTCTTTCGGCTAAGGGCACCTGCTACCACATTGACCTTGTCGGGATGGTAGCGGATATCGCACTCATAGTCACTGAGCAGTTCTACCCATCGCCGTTATCTCATGTTTAAGTCCTTCTGATCGAAGATGTGTTGTAGACCTTTATGGTCGGTAAAGATCGTGCACTTGGTTCCGTAGAGATAATGTCTCCAAATCTTCAGTGCGAACACCATTGCTCTTAACTCCAGGTCATGAGTTGTGTAGTTAACTTCGTGTGCCTTCAGTTGTCTCGAGGAATAAGCGATCACTTTTCCTCTCTGCATAAGCACACAACCTAAGCCCTGATTGGATGCATCGCAATAGACAACGAAATCCTCTGTCCCTTCGGGTAGGGGTAGGATAGGTGCGCTGCACAAGGCATGCTTTAATGTTTGGAATGAAATATCTTGCTTTTCACTCCAACAAAAGGGTACACCTTTCTACATCAGAGTGGTTAGGGGTTTGGCGATTCTGGAAAAATTCTGAATGAATCTACGATAATAACCGGCGAGACCCAAGAATTGACGGATTTCTGTGGGTGTCATCATTGCTGACCAATTCTCTATCACCTTGATTTTGGACGGGTCCACGTGTATACCCTCCTTGCTTATCACGTGAACAAGGAAAGTTACCTTCCGAATCCAAAATTCGCATTTGGAGAATTCCGCATATAGCTTCTCCATTCTAATAGTTTCCAACACTAATCTCAAGTGTTGTTTGTGATCTTTTTGCTTCAGGAATAGACAAGTATTTCTTCAATGAATACGATAACGAACTTATCCAGAAAGGGGTGACACACCCGGTTCATCGGGTCCATGAACACTGCAAGTGTGTTGGTTAGACCGAAGGGCATCACTACGAACTCATAGTAACCATACCGAGTCCTGAATGTTGTCTTGGAAACATCATTCCCGTGAACTCGAAGTTGATGATACCCTGATCTAAGGTCTATCTTCGAGAAGTAACTGGCTCCCTGAAGTTGGTCAAAAAGTTTGTCTATTTGAGGAAGAGGATAACTGTTTTTGACGGTCAATTTGTTCAGCTCACGGTATTCTATGCACATCCGAAAGGATCCATCTTTCTTCTTTACAAATAATACAGAGGATCCCCAGGGTGAGGAACTCGGTCTTTTGAACCCTTTACTAAGTAGTTCACTGAGCTGGCTGGATAAATCCTGCATTTTTGCTGGAGCTAAGCGATACGGAGACTTGGCTACATGATTTGTTCCAGGAATTAGGTCGATGTGAAACTCGACTTAGCGTTCGGGAGGAATTCCCAGGAGTACTTCGGGAAACACATCAGGAAAGTTGCAAACTTCGGGGATGCTCTCAAGGTCTTTAACTTCCTGTTTCTCATTGATTACATGAGCTAGAAATGTGTAACACTCCTTTCGCATAAGCTTTTGAGCTTTGATGCATGAAATGATGCGAAGATTAGAACTAAGTTTATCGCCATAGATCAGGATAGTTTGGCTAGAGGGAAGATTGTGACGGATGGCTTTTTCATAACAAAGGATATCAGCATGATTGGGACTCAACCAATGCATGCCAATGATAACATCAAAACTCTTTATGGAAACTAGCATTATGTCAATGGGGGGAAGAATGATCGTTCAGGGTAAGGGTACAACCTATAAATATATCGTTAGGGTTTTCTTTCTCACTGTTAGCCATCTATATGGTAAATGTTTCGGTTAATGGTTGAGGATTAGGTTTAAGAAGATGTATAAATGAATGGCTAACAAAACTTCTTTCAGCACCATAATCGAAAAGGATACAAGTATAAGAGTTGTCGAGAAGGAACATACTTGTGACAACGGTGGGGTCGGTGACTGCCTCCTCCTACTTTATAGTTAGAACTATCTTTGCGTTGTTGGTTGTTGTTGCTTTTGGGCAATTTCGCTTGAAATGCCCGACTTCACTGCACCTTAAGCAGGCCAGATCGAAACTCGCTCTAGAAGCTTCATTGGTTGGTTGAGCTGGTGTTTTGCAGTTTTTAGCAATGTGGCCCTTTTTGCCACAGCTGTTGTAGAGCATCTGTCAGACCCCCAAACCAGAACGGCGGAATCGTTCGAGGGTGGATGACTTCATGTAGTATCGTAACAATTGAATACATAGTAAAGAAAGCAATACAACCATCACATATATAATTTAAAAGTTTACATTGTTGAAAGGTACTTATTTCAAAAGATATTACAACATGATGTTTAAAATGAAATTAAACTAACGCCGCAACATCCCTTCTTCAAAAGCTGCAGTTTACCAGTATTACTGAATCCCTGAGAAATACAAGTGGTTTTGAAAGAGTAGGTCATCATTTAAGCTGGTGAGTTCATAAGTATTTAGTGACAATGTTTATATGAAAAAGAATGAAAATGTTTTGTTCACATTAAATGTTCCAAGAAAATCCCATATTTTATACATAGTAGATGGTAGTTTGATTTGTTCTTAAAACTGTAATGGAATAGTGCTTTTCATGCCTAAAATAGTGGCTTTATGCGTAAATCGTTAAGGCATTTGAAAAACCCCATAAATCAATGTGTTTTTAATACTCCATGTGAGTCTTATAACCATGCTATTTGACCAGGATGCCTATATCAACGTTCTTCAGACGTTGGAAAGTTATGATGTTTGTCACCCCTGGCCTGCTAGCCTAGCTATAGGTAACAGCTTAGGTGTGGGATTCTCAATCCCATATAGATCTATACACAGGTATCACACTCCCCTAGAAGGGATTATGGTATATAATACAGGACTTAAAATGCATACATAAAAGTACGTGAAATGTCTCACAAAATTTAGTATAAAAAAGATTTACGTATGAAAATGTCCATTTGTTCTTGTATATGAAAATATCTTCTTCGATGTAGTGCAACTAGTATGTAAATGTTCATGATTTCCTCGTAAACTATACCTATTATAGTTTGTCAAAGTGTGTTCCATTCATATAGTAAACCCCATTGTAATGCTCATTCTTTATGTAAATTATAACATGTAAAGTGACTTAACTGTTCACATATACCTAATGTAAAATGGAGCATTTGATTTGTATATACATATATATAAACACATTTTATTTACACAAGACAAGGTGTCTTTGAAAGTAGATATTTCATATGAGAATGCTCGTGTAGTAGTTTATGAATCACATATGATTACTTAGATAAAAAGTTTATATAGTGAATCATTAAGTTAGACACGATAATAACCGCGTGTTTTACTTGCATTCCCCCCCCCCCCCCCCCCCCCGCCCACACCCCTTAATATTGTATAAAAAGCATTTATAAAACACTTAAAAACGTAGTTTATATGGGTATTAACTCACTTGAAAGATTGAAGAAAGCGAGATGAAAACTGAGCAGAACTTTGACTCGAGAAAGCGAATTTTCTCGGGATTCTTCGGAATCTCAGGAGCACTAACTGTTGGGTTATGAGCATTCTAACACTCCTAAGTGTACATGCAACCCTAAATACCTTGGATCTATGTTTTCTCTATTATACATGCAAATATGAACATCCAAGGTATTATCCAAATCTAGCATACAAAACTATCAATATAACAAGATAGAATACATACCTCTTTGATGTAGAATGTCTTCATGAAGCTTGAGTGCCTAGTGCCCCAAGTGTGACACCTCAAATGGTTCACACAACACCAAATACACTTGGAATAACTTGAGAGAATTCTACACTTCATGAAATCGGCTAGCCCTCTCTAGAATAATACTAGTGCCGATTTTGTCAAGAATAATATCTTTATATAGTGTTACAATCAGGGAAAACCCCAATTGTCATGACTTTCCATTTCCTTGGATCCATGGGTTCAAATACACCATGGAGCATTCATGGAGAATCATATGGGTTTTGGCCCAACTAGATAATCCATGGAGCATTAGCCCACTATACAAGTATGGATGATTTACACAATCAACCCATATATTTAATTAGTCTTCTTTTGATCACTTAATTAATCGTAGATTAATTCTTGATCAATACTAATTAAATAATCTTATTATTCTTATTATTAATATACTAGAACTTATAATATATTAATAACCATAAGTGTCTTATTTCTCTCATTTTAGTCTATCCAAGTGCATGATGCCATGCAACCCAAATGGACCATGCCGGGTCGGGTCAAGTGTTATCAATTATAGTTATGGACTTAGACATTAATCCAATAGTCTCCCACTTGGATAAGTCTAAAACTATTATTGCGTATGACTTTAGGAACCAACTGGCAATCGTAGCTCTCAAAAGCTTCCGTCGAACTCTGACATTGTCGATAAACGCTGGCCTTTGTCAATGAATTGTCCATTAGATAAGGGATCATATATTCCTCCATTCTAGATATCATATGGACTGAGACATGGATTATAATCATTCTCTCTGTCCATTTTTTGTTTCCCGATTTCCAATTTATGACGACTGACTAATTGAACAAATCAAATCAGTCCTGGCCCGGCCGAGCACTTCCATTTGTCATCATCAAATCATCGAGGGGCCCACAGATATCGCTTATATCCCGAAGGTAAAAGGAATGGATAAACTTCAACTCATATGGCTTGTTCTACTACTTGTTGAATCATACATAAAGATGCGTTTTATAGCACCGAGTTACCAAATGCGGTTTCGTGTAATCAATGTACTATCAACTCATAGTAACAACTCATATCTCTAGGTTTGAAGAATATAAGATATTATTGTCTCATGATCACTCGTGATAAAATCCATGAAGTGATTCCAATGAGCGCGGGTTGAATCCAATACTCAGAACTTATGAGCACTCATGAGTGTTGTAGCCCATTGTCCAACACCTTAGACCTCTACAAGCCAACCCATGATAGTCTTAATTCATATCTACTTCCAACATATGACTGACTGTGGATGGTTTGAATAACTTAGTCATTCCGGAAGAAAAACCTAGTTTATTCGGGAAGTCAAAACATGCAAAGTGAAACACAATAATAATTGAATCCAATATGGTATCAAAACCTATGAACATAAATAAAACACCTTTTATTTATCACCATATGATTACACATTATTCATTGTATACTGTTTCAGCTATCAACTTTATTCTTGAATTTAAAACAATAGTTGTCCCATGCTCCAAGCATGTACACTATGTTTTCTAAACACTAGTCATGTTATACACCAAGTATGCATACTATGTTTGTCTATGATCTTTACTTTGTGAACTAGATCAATTGAACATAACTTCAATGATTATCTTTTCACACTCCCAAATCCTTACTGCAAATGCAAGAATTCCAAACTCATGTCATTTACTGAAATCTGTTAGATTCTAAACTTATATGCATTGATCCTCTTGTAACGATTATGCACAAATTCACAAAGACTTGGCAACAATCATTACAGAGTATTCCAAAGGAGATCAGCTCCTTAGAAACATCCTTCTTGCATTAAGTTTCCTAATCTTAAACAGATTGAAAATTCTAACTTTGAAACATTTCCAGATTCATTTTGACTATCACTTCTGAACAAGAGTTGCCTCCACACAGATTATGTCAATATGGTCCTTCCAGAATTATTACTGTACTTCCAACTGTCCTTGAGCAACCAATCTTTGGTAAGCCTTAGGTTTTCCTCGACAATTGTTTAATCCTTTTAGTCATATCCAGTTCTAAACCTTTTCTCTTCTTATTGCCCCAGGCATTTGGAAAAGTTTAGAAAGGATGAATATAGTACATGTAATCGATCCTATATCCGAAGCATATGAGCCACGATTCATGATGTCTCACATAAAGACTAAACCAGTCTTTTGCTATAACATTTCCATTTCTATTTGCCAAGTTCTCATAATTCAGATTATGAAAAGGGATGTCGTAATCATAATCGAATTTAAGAACGCAAATAATGGACCCATATATAGAATTTTATTATGTTGAGCCATTCCAACACTAAATTCATATATATATTTCCTTGACTAAATGATTAAAGCCTCACGATCTAAGCTTATAGATTTGAGATGAAGTATAATTTCCTCTCCCTTAATTATAGCAAAACAACCTTTTCCCAATTGAAACCTTTTGTTTTCTATAATTAACATTGCTAACTTGCAATATTTATCATAATTATCATGCTCCCACTAACATGATGATCATTAGCAAAACACTTATGCTCCCACTAGCTTTGACATGTACTCAGAAATCAGTTGGACTTCTAGAAATCAATACTTTATTGACTTTCTTACCAAAGTTCAGATTTCTAATATTGGATTGTTTTGATAAAACTTTATCAAAAACATACACATTCCCTTAGATAGCACACTTGTGTGTCTAAACAATTATGAAGAGGGATGCCGTAATCATAATGGTTAGACCTTTTTGCCACTTCTCACAAGTCCAGGTTAGTGTGCCGGTAAACCACACACGCTCCACTAACGACTTTGAGAATGCAAATATCACAACTTCTATCTAACTAAAATATGCTTAGTGAAAGTGTTTCCTCACCATCATTTTCATGAATCGGAGAGAAGCCTTATGACACTTAGATTTAATGGTGTATGTGTTCTTATCCATGTGAATTGTCAAAACCATAGTCACAAGACAAGGATAATGACAAATCCAAACTCATATGGACTGAACTCAATCTTAATTTCTTGCCACCTGGCAGCTCAAGGGCCTACCATTACTTTCAAGTTGTTGTGCAACCAATTGAGAACTCTAAGAACTCATATGCAAAGCCAACTTTGATTGGAATGGGCACAGAATATGTCAACACGATAGGCTATAAACCTTAAGGTGTGTGCTAGTGAAGAACTTTAGGTTTTATTCTTGATTAGTTCTTGAGACTTTCAAGACCTTTAAGACTCCCACTGTCCTCTTGACATATAAGACTCTCTTGTCAGATATTCGAGGGATAGTGCGGATTCTTTATCAAGACAAACACTTCACATAGTTGGCCTAAGTTGGTCTTTGTTTTATCCAAAACATCACAACTTACCAATTTCAAATGTACAAGAGTAGGAAACTTTTACTCTTACATTTGACAAGTGTTTTAAACCTTCTTTAAGACATGTCACTCATGTTACAATCTTAGAGTATAACTCTAAAAATTGTTTTGGAACGAAGTATGACTCATCTTCTTGATTTAACCATTTCAACAATTCAACTTCCTCTTCTTAGTCATAAGAATGCACTAAGATTTCCTTATAGAACTAATTGTGCTATGGTTTCTAAATCATTAAGATGATCACAAAAAACCGATACTAAAGTACTCTCCCATCTTTTCAGATTTGAGAAACTTTTATCCTTCTGCCTAATTTGATTCTTCTTATTCGCTCTGTCATACATTGGAACCTTTTTCCGATGTCTCAGAGTTACACTTAAGCATGTAAGTATAATCATATTTACTGAGCTTTTGTAAACTATGACGAATAGTCTTATCGATCTTTTGTGGTGGACTTGACCAGTGCACAAGAATGTGTACTCGATCCCTTAGTCCTTCACTTGACTCACACATCCATGTGAACAAGTAATTAGTCTTAATTTTCCAATACTTGAAAGTTCTCATTCATCATGCTATACAACTTGCATGATTCCAAGTCCCGGTCCAATTGAGACTTTGGATGATGAGAATCTTTCCTTATTTGGTAAATTTAGACATTACCACAAATGAAGGAATCAATTTCATATTTCCACTCTTGCTATTAATGGAATCATATAAGAAACAATTTTTCCTCAAATGCCATTGTAAGGATATTTTAAAATAAATAAAATGAAAAAATTTTCTTTTATTTTAAAACTATGCGGAAAAACTTATCCTTACAATCCATATGAAAACTTGTTGTTATCTATTCCTAAGCAATACTTCATAACTCCTAAGAAGTAGCTCAAGAATCCGATCTTCAAACTACGCGATAGAAATCCATCTATGCGATCAGATTCAGCATATTCTTTCTTTAAGTTCCTTCACTTTTCTTTGATTCTTAAAACATCAACATGTGACCCAGTCACATCATGTAATAAGAATCTCAGAATAGAAACTTAGTAGAGTTAGATAGTGGACTTTACCTAAAGTGGAGTCAAACTTATTGACTTTAACATCCTTAGGTAAACTTGGCATCTTTGCAACCAATGCCCCTTCCTTTGGCAATATAAACATATGGACCCTTTGATAATGGTACACGAGACTATCACAGACTTAGCTTTTCTGTTTACCATTTGGTCAACCGAGTTGACTATGGCCGATCCCTTTCCATTGGGAAGAGAATGCTTTACTAGATATCCAATGCCATCATTGTCAATGTCCATTAAGTTTTAGGAAGTTGATCTTAGCAAACAGATAAGATCATTAAGGGTCTTGTCATAGTCTGTTTCATAGGTTTCCCAAAGGAACTCACTATGTGACTTAGAAAGTAGTTGAACCACCAACTTTCTCAAGACTTTGACACCTAACTCTCCCGACTTGTCAATATTTGACTACATCTCCAAGATGTGATCACACCTAGACCTTGCCTTGCCAATAGGGCTTGAGTGAGCTTAAACTTTTCAAGAACTTGTGGGTTAGGGAGAATAATTAGAGGAGGTGAAAGAAGTATGATTTCCATGGGACATCATCTTCATTTAGGAAAGCTTGTTTCAAGAGATTTGGGAAGATCATAAATATCTAAACCATACATCTTTTGGGATATATTCAAGATAGTTGATATTAAAGTCCTTAATATGACACCCAATATGAAATATTAAGGCTAGGACCCATCAAACTATTTTATAACTTAGAAGAGGTATGCCGTAATCCAAGCTATAAAACAATTTGAGGGTAGGTGAATGACGATTCACCAATTTCCACCAAGATAAACGAACTGTATTATTAGGTTTTAATTGGTTTTGAAACTCCTAGATCTTTTGAGATTCATTGAACTGTTCAATGGCATGTTTCAATCTCGAGTGTGCCCTTCAGGTTTTGTGACTGGGATCCCGAGGATCACAAAACAAGGTGTGAAGTAACCATGCAAATTACTTGGTACCCTTAAGTGTTTACCCGTCAATCGATGTGCCGGTTAACCACACACGCTCCATCTATACTATGATAAACATTAAGTTACCCTTTGCCTACCTTGTTAAATACGAGTTAGTGTGTCGGTTAACCACACACGCTCCACTAACCGACTTAAACAAAGTGCAAAGTGTAATTTCATGGATTAGCACCTTATTCACATTTTCCTAAGTAACTAAGATTGGGTATTATTAAGAGTTTAGTTACTTAGTATTTATCATTAATACTTTTAATGAAGGGAGAATTATAGTCCTGTCAAACCCGTTCGGCTAACGACCCTCCACCAGTCAAGCAAGCGGTGGGTGAGAGTGGACACCCATTAAGTTGCCATTAAATAGGCAACAACCTTATACCCACCTTATAGACCGGCTTCGTGAATGAGGCGTACTAGCGGTAAGACTGACTTTACTCTTATACATATATATATATATATATATATATATATATATATATATATATATATATATATATATATATATATATATATATATATATATATATAATTAACTTATAATATTATAAAGTATAAGCGGTTGAATTTTAACTTTTAAAATTCTAAGGGCTAACTTGGAATTAAAGTATTCATAAGAGAAAACTTTACAAATTCCAAAACTTGAGGGTAAGTTTTGAAACTATTCAAAACTAATTAATTCCATAACTTATGTGTTTAAAGTAGTTTTAATCCAAAAACTCTTCATGTTCCATAACTTGAGGACAAGTTATGGAAGACTTTAAACTAATAAAAGAATTAACTTTTCTTTATTTTATAACTTATGGAATTAATTAAGGTTACATTTTTTTTATTTTTTTATTTTATTTATTTTTTATTTAATGAAGAGACTCTTGGTCCTCCATAACTTGAGGACAAATTATGGAGTCATAACTCCAATTAATTAGAACTAGACTCTTCATTTTGTAACCTTTACCAACTTTTATGAGTTTTATGAAACTTAAATGTGACTTTTCATATAACTTGAGGACAAGTTACAAAAACACATTTTAGAATCAACTCTTAGATTAATTTGGATTGAGAACAACTATTTCACTCAACTTTTCTATTAATCTAAGCAACTCATAAGAACAAGATAATTCAAATCAAACTTTTTCATGTAATTAGTCTAACCTTTAAACTAATACAAAACATGAATCTATTGACAATTATCTTTGAAATTGGATTAACATGAACATTACCACATCAAAAACAAGTTTATAAGTTCAAAAACCTCTTAGGGTAATGTTCCTAGTCCAATTCCAGCCAAAAGGATCGAATTTATGCTGTCTGGGGGTCCAAATCGTCGAGTGCACTAACCAACTCGACGATTTGGATGCTTTTTGCCTTGGACTCGTCGAGTCCCTTCATGGACTCGGCGAGTCTACTGGGTAGACAGCAACAAAACTCGATTTTTCAGCTTCTATTGCAAGTATAACAAGAAAACAAGCCTAGGCTCTGATACCACTGTTGGGTTATGAGCATTCTAACAATCCTAAGTGTACATGCAACCCTAAATACCTTGGATCTATGTTTTCTCTATTATACATGCAAATATGAACATCCAAGGTATTATCCTAATCTAGCATACAAAACTATCAATATAACAAGATAGAATACATACCTCTTTGATGTAGAATGTCTTCATGAAGCTTGAGTGCCTAGTGCCCCAAGTGTGACACCTCAAATGGTTCACACAACACCAAATACACTTGGAATAACTTGAGAGAATTCTACAATTCATGAAATCGGCTAGCCCTCTCTAGAATAATACTAGTGTCGATTTTGTCAAGAATAATATCTTTATATAGTGTTACAATTAGGGCAAATCCCAATTGTCATGACTTTCCATTTCCTTGGATCCATGGGTTCAAATACACCATGGAGCATCCATGGAGCATCATATGGGTTTTGGCCCAACTAGATAATCCATGTAGCATTAGCCCACTATACAAGTATGGATGATTTACACAATTAACCTATATATTTAATTAGTCTTCTTTTGATCACTTAATTAATCCTAGATTAATTCTTGATCAATACTAATTAAATAATCTTATTATTCTTATTATTAATATACTAGAACTTATAATATATTAATAACCATAAGTGTCTTATTTCTCTCATTTTAGTCTATCCAAGTGCATGATGCCATGCAACCCAAATGGACCATGTCGGGTCAGGTCAAGTCTTACCAATTATAGTTATGGACTTAGACATTAATCCAACACTAACGACCTTAGGGACTTGCGTATGGACACCGGGGCTTCAGGATATCATGTGCATGGAAAACGAGGCAAAAATGCAAGAATGATGAGAGAAAATGAGTAAATCCCCCGGAACCCTCGCATCCCTTTTATAGTGGCTGGGAACCGCCTCGGTACGCTGGGCGTACGGGGTTACGCGGGGCGTACTCCTACGTCACTACTTACCGCATCCTCGGATGAAGGATCTGATGGGAGGGCATAGAGGCGTAGGGGCGATGTGGACGTTCTGAGGCCTAGTCCTCACGTACGCTGGGCATACACTGTTATGCCGAGCGTAACCTGGATTGGGCCGGTGACTCCGCCTTCGGATAATACAAAATTTTGATTTAATTTTATATTTTTATTATTTAATAAACTTCAAAATTTCATATATTCTTCATACCAACTCCGTTTTCGAAGTTCTTTATATCCACGCATAGGTGAGACCACGCTCTACAACTTTCATTTAGAATCGGTTGGGAAATTTTAAAATTATTTTTATTACTTATTTTTAAAAGGCCGGGGTAAGAAAAGTTCATTAGAAATCCATAACTTCTTTGTCTGATGTTTGTTTTTGCTAGACTTTTTACCGTTGAAATACCATTGTTGAGACCTTCGATTCTCATTTAGGTCATTCTGGCCAAAAGTCGTTCGATCTCTGTTTCGAGTTTTTAGCTGTCTACCGCTATACTGAACTTGGAAAAATCATAACTTCTTCATACAAAGTCAGATTTGGACGGTCTTTCTATGTACGCTTATGGTTTAGGGATATCTAACATAGTAGGTAACTAAAATAGAGACTTTTGTACACTTTGTTTTTAAACTTAATTTCATTATTTTCAAAAGTGGTTACAATACTTGAATTTTTAAGTCATTACATAGAACGGAAATATCGGGTTGTCACATCATCTCCCTGTTAGTGGGAATTTCTTCCCGAAATTTAAGGTAAGAAAAAACTTTTGGATTAGGGAAAAAGATGTGGGTACTTGTGTTTCATCTAATCTTCGCGTTCCCAAGTGTATTTAGGTCCTCGCTTTTCATTCCAACGGACCTTCACGATGGGTATGCGACTTTTTTTTATTCTTTTAATTTCCCTATCCATGATTTATATTGGTTCTTCTATAAAATGGAGACTTTCTTTGATTTCGATTTCGTCTAGAGGGACGATGAGGGTCTCATCGGACAAACATTTCTTCAAGTTTGACACATGAAATGTAGGGTGTACGTTATTGAGTTCATGTGGTAGATGAAGTTTGTAGGCTACCAGGCCGATCCTTGCAAGTATCTCGAATTGTCCAATATACCTCAAGTTTAGTTTCCCACATTTTCCGAAATGTATTAACCCCTTCCAGGGTGAGACCTTTAATAGCACTCGGTCCCCTACCTGAAACTCCAAGGGTTTCTGTCTTTTGTCTGCATAACTCTTTTGTCTGTCTCTTGAAGCCTTTAGTTGATCCCGAATTTGTACAATCTTTTCGGTTGTCTCTCTTATGATTTACGGGCCAGTGAGAGTGTTGTCGGGTACTTGTCCCTTGGCCAGTTATGTGTCACCCACTTCAGTCCAGCACAGTGGTGATCTACACTTTCATCCACAAAGGGCTTAAAATGGATCAACTTTAATGTTGGAGTAATAACTATTATTGTATGAAAATTTGACTATTGGTAAATGGGTATCCCACACTTTACCAAAATCAATTACACTAGCTCTTAGCATATCTTCGAAGGTTTGTATGGTCCTCTCACTTTGACCGTCGGTTTGCGGATGGTAAGCAATACTCATGTCGAGCCTCGTTCCTAGAGATTGTTGTAACGATTGCCAAAATCGCGAAGTGAACCTGCTATCTTTGTTGGAGATAATGGATATTGGTACACCATGTAATCGCACAATCTCTCGGATGTAGGTTCGACCTAGCTTCTCCATGTTGTCGGTTTCTCTTATTGGTAGGAAGTGTGCGGATTTTGTTAACCTATCAACGATTACCCAGATGGTGTCTAGTCCACCGTCTGTCTTGGGTAATTTGGTTATGAAGTCCATCGTTATCCGTTCCCACTTCCACTCAGGTATTTTGGGTTGTTGCGGCAATCCTGATGGGTTCTGGTACTCTACCTTGACCTTAGCGCAGGTCAGACACTTGCTCACATCGGTAGAGATCTATGCTTTAATGTTCGGCCACCAATATAGTTTCTTGAGGTCTAGATACGTCTTGTTCAAACCTGGATGCACGGAGTATTGAGTCTTATGGGCCTCATTCATGACCACTTATTTGAATCCACCAAACTTCAGTGTCCAGATCCGATCCATGAAGTAATGGACTCTATCGCCCTTGACTTCAAGATTTTTGTCCATTCCTCATAGTGCTTCAGCTACCACATTCTCTGTTTTCAAGGCTTCCCTCTGAGCTTCCTTGATTTGTGACGATAGATGTGAATGGACCATCATGGTTAAGGATTTCACTCGGCAACCTGAGTATTCTTTCCGACTAAGGACATCTGCTACTACATTTGCTTTTCCTGGATGATAGTGAATCTCGCATTTGTAGTCATTTAGTAGCTCAACCCATCATCTATGCCTCATGTTGAGTTCGTTTTGATTAAGGATGTGTTGAAGGCTCTTGTGATCGGTGAAGATCGTGCATTTCGTGCCATAAAGATAGTGCCTCCATATTTTTAGCACGAAAACGACTACTTCTAGTTGAAGATCGTGGGTAGTGTAGGTGACTTCATGCATCTTGAGTTGTCTTGAAGCGTAATCAATGACCTTACCTCTTTGTACTAGTACGCATCCAAGGCCATGGTTAAATGCATCAAAGTAGACTACGAACTCTTCTGTTCCTTCTGGCAAGGACAATATAGGTGCGTACCGGTTTTCAAGACCGGGGCTTTCAACTACTCAGCCATCTCTGCCTGCATAGTTCTTGCTTAAGCGTTTAGAATGCAGCGTCTTGTTTTCCATCCTAAATGATAGTTCCACCCTTTTGGGTCAGGGTGGTGAGTGGTTTAGCAATCTTTGAGAAGTTTTGTATAAATCTACGGTAATATCCAGTAAGACCCAAGGATTGTCGAATTTCACTTGGGGTTCTTGGAGCTGACCAGCTCTCGATTGCTTTGATTGTGGAAGGGTCTACGTGTATTCCGTCTTTGCTAACCACGTGACCTACGAAATCTACCTTCTGAATCCAAAATTCTCACTTGGAGAATTTTGCATATAGATTCTGTTTTCTTAGTGTTTCCAAGAATTTTCGGAGGTGTTGACTATGATCCTCTTTATTCGTTGAATAAATAATTATATCGTCTATGAAAACGATCACAAATTTTTTTCCAAGAATGAATGACACACTCGGTTCATCAAGTCCACGAACACCGTCGGTGCATTTGTTAATCCAAAGTGCATCACTACAAACTCGTAGTGACCATAACGAGTTTCAAAAGCTATTTTGGGAACATCTCCTTCCAAGACTCGTAGTTGGTGATAACCGAATCTTAAGTCGATCTTTGAGAAATAACTTTCTCCTTGGAGTTGGTCAAATAATTCGTCAATGCGGGGTAGCGGGTATCGTTTCTTGATAATAAGCTTGTTAAGTTCCCGGTAATCAATACAGATGCGGAAAGATCCATTCTTCTTCTTTACGAACAAGTTTGGTGCTCCCCAAGTTGAGAAGCTTGTCCTGATGAACCCTTTGTTGAGTAGTTCGTTTAATTGGTTGGATAATTCTTGCATCTCAGCGGGCGCCAGACGATACAGCAACTTAGCTACTGGGGTAGCCCCAGGAATTAAATCGATTCTGAACTCGACTTGTCGTTCTGCTGGGACTCCTGGGAGATCTTCACGGAAGATATCTGGAAAATCACAGACATCTTGAATGTCTTTGATGGTCTTCGTTTCTTTTTCCTTATCTACTACGTGGGCTAAGAAGGCATAGTAATCCTTACGTAGGTATGTCTGGGCTTTGACGTAAGAGATGATTTGTAAGTGGGTACCAGGTTTGTCACCATAAATGACAAGAGTTTCGTCACTTGGAAGGTTTAGGTGAATGACCCTTTCGTGACAAAGAATATCGGCATGGTGTAGGCTTAACCAATCCATATCGATGATGACATTAAAGCTCTTTATTGTAATCGACATTAGATCGATTTGAAATGAATGTTCGTTTAGAGTTAGTGTGCAGCCTATATACATATTATTCGTGCTTTCTGTTCTACCGTTTTCCATTTCTACTGTGAATATCTTATTGAGTGTTTTAGGGTTCTATTTTAGTATATGCTCGAATTTATGACTCATGAAACTCCTCTCCGCACCACAATCAAAGAGTATGCATTCATAAGCGTTATTGAGGAGAAACGTACCCGTAACCACCGTGGGATCAACTATTGCTTAATTATGCCCTATTTCCAGCACTCTTCCTATGCCGCCAGCGTTCCTTTCCTTAGGGCAGTCTCTATTGTAGTGTCTAGCCTCACCGCATCCATAACATGCATGGCCTACACCGGCTCCTTGGACTTGGGTGATCGGTTGTGTTGGGGCTCTATAGAAACGGGCAGTGTGCCCCTTCTTGTTGTAGTTGTTTCAATGCATCTCCCGACAATTTCCTTTGTGATGGTGATTGCATTTGCTACATTTCGGCAGGTTTCCAGCATATGGCTTTGCTGGTGTAGTGGTAATTGGTGCAGCAGTGGGGGCAGTAGCGGCATGGACTTCCACGATCTGTTGTTTCTTGGAAGGTTCCTGTAAAGGTTGACCCTTCCTTTTGTTCCAGAAGCTCTTCTTCTTGTTGTTGTTAGTATTGTCGTTGTTGTTGTTGCTTCCTCTGGGTTGCTCCGGTGCGGTAGTTGCGAAGTTTTTGCAGACCCCATGGTCTACGAGAGCTTGTGCCAACTGTTTGGCGCTATTGAAGGTGATTAGCTTGGAGGCTAGAACACTCCCTCGAATCTGGGGTGACAGTCCCCAGATGTACCTTTCGATTTTCTTGCTCTCTAGAGCAACTATTCCTGGGCAAAGGATTGCCAAGTCACTGAACCTGTTGGTATAGGTCGTGATATCTGAACCTATCATGGTAAAACCCCATAGTTCCTGTTCCAACTTTTGCAATTCTCCCCGTGGACAGTACTCTTGCAGTAAGATTTTTTTAGGTTCTCCTAGCCCATAGAGTTAGCCACTACTAGCGTTAGTGACTTGACATTGCCATTCCACCATGTCAGAGCTCTTTCAGAGAAAGTACAGGCAGCGAACTTCACTTTGTTCCCTTCCGGACAAGAAAATATTTCAAAAACCACTTCAGTTTTCTCTATCCACTACGATAGAGCCACTATTCCTCCTGCCTCATTAAAAGTAATGGGTTTGCTATTCATGAAATCTTTGTATGTACAATCCCATGAGCGACCTTGATCTTTACCATTTGTAGAACTATTTACTCCCCCACCAGAACCATTGTTGCTTATTTGAACCATTGCTGTTGTTACTGCAGCTAATACCGCAACTAATAATGCGACATTTTCCAGTGTGGGAGGGGGTGATGGTGGAGGTGGTGCGTTGTTGACACGGTGTGTAGATCTACGGGGCGGCATTGTGCTGATAAAGAAATAGAATGAAGAACATAAGTTTTTAGTGTGTTAATAAATTTTTCATTTTTATCAATTTATAAATTCGACTGAACTATCCATGGTTTAGAGTTTGACTCATAATAAAAGTTTGCATAGTTTTAGATAACCCATGAATCTGAGTGGTAGTCAAAGAATTTATACATAGCTGAATTTCTTCATATATATTAAACACATGCCAAGTTACAATTCGAGTTAGGAAAATTTTTGACCCTTCTAAGGATCTCCGATACAAAAGTTAAAGAAAAGTAAGACTTTTAGCCGAGTTCCTAATCTGTAACAAAAGTTTGGGTTTTAGCAAGCACTACTTGCGGTGTAGGTTGCACTTGGAGCTTTACTCTGCGTCTGATTGCTTTGCTTCCATAAGATGCATATTGAAGGCAGCTTGTTGTTCCCTCATCTCTACGAGGGCTGCAATCATTTGTGCTTGGAATACATCGGCGCGGAGATGGGTGTCATCCTGCAACCTATCCAATCGACGGATGTTGGAAGTGTGAACTTGTACTTCCACGTTGACTTCGCGAAGTCGATTTGCTTGCACCCTGGATTGATAGCACTGGTTGGCCAGTTTGCCAACCATGATCGGGAGTGCTTGGTCGGCTGAACCTCCTTCCCTGATGTCGTAGAAGTTTCGACACATACCGTAGGGAGAACGTATCCCTTATTGTTAGCTCCAATGGTGGAGGTGACTTCCCCAAATAGGAGTCGGTCCCTGGAAGTTCCTCATAATGGCTGGAGGGTGGACTACTTCTGGTTCTGAGTCCGTACCAGAGTCATTCCCTTCATCCAACTCGATAGTTTGTTCATCCTCTTCGGGATCCTCCTCTACCCCTCCTCCATTTCCCAAGTTCGAGTAGTAGGGGTCCCCTGGTGGGTGTAATCCAACCATTTTGACTATACGAGAATACGTTTATAAGAATTTAACAAAATTTGAAAACATGTAACACTAAACATATCGATTAAACTATTCTATGCACCAAATACTCCTATATTATTTAATTTTGTATGTTTGATACTAGTGTATATTTTGGTAAAATTTGACTTGTTGCTCACTACGACCATTCCTCGACATACGTTAGTCCAATCTCGGATAAATATAGTTGATCAGGCTATATTCATCCCAAATTCGATTACATATATCGAGAACCAATCATAGTTTCCAGCTCATCTTAATACTTCTTGTATAGTTCCAACCATGAAAAATATATCGTTGTATGCATGTATTTTGTACTTTTATGACCAACAATAATCTATCTAAATGAAACAAGGTTTTAGGTGTAAAAACGTTTTTTCAGAGACTTTGAGTCCCTAAACATTTATAGTTTGTATATCTTATGTGGTTCGATATACTTAGTTTACTCTAAACAATGCTCTGATACCAATCTGTCACACCCCCAAACCAGAACGGCAGAATCGTTCGAGGGTGGATGACTTCATGTAGTATCGTAACAATTGAATACATAGTAAAGAAAGCAATACAACCATCACATATATAATTTAAAAGTTTACATGTTTGAAAGGTACTTGTTTCAAAAGATATTACAACATGATGTTTAAAATGAAATTAAACTAACGCTGTAGCATCCCTTCTTCAAAAGCTGTAGTTTACCTGTATTACTGAATCCCTGAGAAATACAAGTGGTTTTGAAAGAGTAGGTCAGCATTTAAGCTGGTGAGTTCATAAGTATTTAGTGACAATGTTTATATGAAAAAGAATGAAAATGTTTTGTTCACGTTAAATGTTGCAAGAAAATCCCATATTTTCTACATAGTAGATGGTAGTTTGATTTGTTCTAAAAACTGTAATGCAATAGTGCTTTTCATGCCTAAAATAGTGGTTTTAATGTGTAAATCATTAAGGCATTTGAAAAACCCCATAAATCAATGTCTTCTTAATACTCCATGTGAGTCTTATAACCATGCTATTTGACCAGGATGCATATATCCACGTTCTTCAGGCGTTGGAAAGTTATGACGTTTGTCACACAGGCATGCCGGCCTAGCTGTAGCTAACAACTTAGGTGTGGGATTGTCAATCCCGTATAGATCTATAAAAAAGTATCACGCTCCCCCTACAAGGGATTATGGTGTATAATACAGGACTTAAAATGCATACTTAAAAGTACGTGAAATGTCTCACAAAATTTAATATAAAACAGATTTACGTATGAAAATGTCCATTTGTTCTTGTATATGAAAATATCTTCTTTGATGTAGTTTACCTAGTATGTAAATGTTCATGATTTCCTCGTAAACTATACCGATTATAGTTTGTCAAAGAGTGTTTCGTCCGAGATGTATATGCCCATGATTTGCTCGGTATAGTGATGGATTTCATGGCCGACGTCTAACCGGCACGAATACGCTATTCTAGATGGAAACGACTTCCCCGCGGAGCATTTTCTCTTTCGTACTCGGACGTTCGGACCTTTTGTTTGATTTCGCGCAGATCCCAAAAACGCATAGTTTCTCCTCCAAAAATGACTTCTCCAGTCGGGGAACGCATTAAATATTTACCTAAAGCGGTAGGACCTTGAGCAGATCCAACGTTAGCTCCAAGACTTTGGTCTCTAACTAGAAAAGTAAAAAAGTCGTATAGTGCAAGAGCGCTCACATGGTATTGTGGCACTCCACTCGCCGCCAATGCGGAAGGATGACGCCGAAAAGACTCTATCCAGCTTTTTTCCTTCAACGACTCTAAGAAATAATGGTCTTGAACATAGGGGAATTCAGATGAAAGCTCCGGTCCTTTAATGAACGACCTAGCCCCTTACACACTAAGGTGCCTTAGCCTATCCATACACAGCTAGTGTTTAGCATATAGCTAAGAGAAGACGGGGTTGTCTCTGTTACAATTAGAGTCCTTGTCCTGACTTTCCTGAAAGCTTAGTGAGGAAAATCATATAGTAAACCCTAGTGTAATGCTCACTCTTTATGTAAAGTATAACATGTAAAGTGACTTAACTGTTCACATATACCTAATGTAAAATGGAGCATTTGATTTGTATACATATATATATATATATATATATATATATATATATATATATAAACACATTTTATTTACACAAGACAAGGTGTCTTTGGAAGTATATATTTCATATGAGAATGCTCATGTAGTAGTTTATGAATCACTTATGATTGCTTAGATAAAAAGTTTATATAGTGAATCGTTAAGTGACACACGATAATAACCGCGTGTTTTACTTGCATTTCCCCCCTTAATATTGTATAAAAAGCATTTATAAAACATTTAAAAACGTAGTATATAGGGGTATGAACTCACTTGAAATATTGAAGAAAGCGACATGAAAACTGAGCAGAACTTTGACTCGAGAAAGCGGATTTTCTCGGGAATCTCGGGAGCACAAACGACCTTCGGGACTTGAGTATGGACACCGGGGCTTTGGGATTTCACGTGTACAGAAAACGAGGCAAAAACGCAAGAAAGATGAGACAAAATTAGTAAATCCCCCGGAACCCTCGCATCCCTTTTATAGGGGTTGCGAACCGCCTCGGTACGCTGGGCGTACGGGTTTACGCGGGGCATACTCCTACGGTACTGCTTACCACATCCTCAGATGAAGGATCTGATGGGAGGGCATAGAGGCGTAGGGGAGACGTGGACGTTTCGAGGCCTAGTCCTCGCGTACGCTGGGCGTATGCTGTTATGCCGGGCATAACCTGGATTGGGCCGGTGACTCCCCTTTCGGATAATACCGAATTTTGATTTAATTTTATATTTTTATTATTTAATAAACTTCAAAAATTCATATCTTCTTCATACGAACTTTGTTTTTGACATTCTTTATGTCCACGTGTAGGTGAGACCACGCTATACAACTTTCGTTTAGACTCCATTGGCAAATTTTGAAATAAATTTTACTACTTATTTTTAAAAGCTCGGGGTAAGAAAAGTTCATTAGAAATTCATAACTTCTTTGTCCGATGTCTGTTTTTGCCAGACCTTTTACCGTTGAAATACCATTGTTGAGACCTTTGATTCTCATTTAGGTCATTTCGGCCAAAAGTCGCTCGATCTCTGTTTCGAGTTTTTAGCTATCTATTGTTATACCGAACTTGGAAAAATCATAACTTCTTCATACGAAGTCAGATTTGGTCGTTCTTTTTATGTACGCTTACGGTGTAGGGATATCTAACATAGTAGGTAATTAAAATAGATACTTTTGTACACTTTATTTTTAAACTTAATTTCATGATTTTCAAAAGTGGTTACAATACTTGAATTTTTAAGTCATTACATAGAACCGAAATATCGGGTTGTCAAATCATCCCCCCATAATAGGGAACTTAGTCCTAAAATTTAACGTAAGAAAACACTTGTGGATTAGGGAAAAATATGTGGGTACTTGTGTTTCATCTGATCTTCGCGTTCCCAGGTGTATTCAGGTCCTCGCTTTGCATTCCAGTGGACTTTCACGATGGATATGCGACTTTGTTTTCTTCTTTTAGTTTCCTTATCCGTGATTTCAATTGGTTCTTCTATAAAATGGAGACTCTCGTTGATTTCGATTTTGTCTAGAGGGACAAAGAGGGTCTCATCGGACACACATTTCTTCAAGTTTGACACATGAAAGGTATGGTGTATGTTATTGAGTTCCTGCGGTAGACGAAGTTTGTAGGCTACCGGGCTGATCCTTGCAAGGATCTCGAATGGTCCAATATACCTCGACCTTAGTTTCCCACATTTTCCGAAACGTATTAACCCCTTCCAGGGTGAGACCTTTAATAGCACTCGGTTCCCTACCTGAAACTCCAAGGGTTTCCATCTTTTGTCTGCATAACTCTTTTTTCTGTCTCATGAAGCCTTTAGTCGATCCCGAATTTGTACAATCTTTTTGGGTGTCTCTCATATGATTTCCGGGCCAGTGAGAGTGTTGTCGGGTACTTGTCCCTTTGCCAGTTGTGTGTCAGCTACTTCAGTCCAGCACAGTGTTGATCTACACTTCCATCCATAAAGGGCTTCAAATGGAGCAACTTTAATTTTGGAGTGATAACTATTGTTGTATGAAAATTCGACTAGTGATAAATGAGTATCCCACGCTTTACCAAAATCGATTACACAAGCTCTTAGCATATCTTCCAAGGTTTGTATGGTCCTTTCACTTTGACTGTCGGTTTGCAGATGATAAGCAATACTCTTGCAGTAAGATTTGTGTTAGGTTCTCCCATCCTATAAAGTTAGCCAGTACTAGCGTTAGTGACTTGACATGGCCATTCCACCTTGTCATAGCTCTTTCAGAGAAAGTACAGGCAGCGAACTTCACTTTGTTCCTTTCCGTACAAGAACATATTTTAAAAACCACTTCAGTTTTCTCTATCCACTAGGATAGAGCCATTATTCCTCCGACCCCAATAAAAGTAATAGGTTTGCTATTCATGAAATCTTTATATGTACAATCGCATGGGCGACCTTGATGTTGGCCATTTGTAGAACTATTTACCCCCCCCCCCCCACCAGAACCATTGTTGTTTATTTGAACCATTGTTGATGTTACTGCAGTTGTTACCGCAACTAATAATGCGACATTTTCCATTGTGAGAGGGGGTGATAGTGGAGCTGGTGCGTTGTTGACATGGCGTGTAGATCTACAGGCCAGTATTGTGCTGATAAAGAAATAGAATGAAGAACATAAGTTTTTAGTGTGTTCATAAATTTGTCATTTTTATCAATTTATAAATTCGACTGAACTACCCATGGTTTAGAGTTTGACTTATAATAAAAGTTTTCACAGTTTTAGATAAGTTATGAATCTGAGTGGTAGTCAAAGAATTTATACACAGATGAATTTCTTCATATATATTAAACACATGCCAAGTTACAATCGGAGTTAGGAAAATTTTTGACCCTTCTAAGGATCTCCGATACAAAAGTTAAAGAAAAGTAAGATTTTAGCCGAGTTCCTAATCTATAACAAAATTTTGGGTTTTAGCAAGCACTACTTGCGGCGTAGGATGCGCTTGGAGCTTGATTCCGCATCTGATTGCTTTGCTTCCATAAGACGCCTATCGAAGGCAGTTGTTGTTCCCTCATCTCTACGAGGGCTGCAATCATTTGTGCCTAGAATGCATCAGCGTGGAGATGGGTGTCATCCTGCAACCTATCCAGTCGACAGATGTCGGAAGTGTGAACATGTACTTCCACGTTGACTTTGCGAAGTCGATTTGATTGGACCCCGGATTGATAGGACTGGTTGGCCAGTATTCCCACCAGGACCGGGAGTGCTCGGTCGACTGAACCTCCTTCCCTGATGTCGTAGAATTTCCGACACATACCGTAGGGAGAACGTATCCCTTGTTGTTGGCTCCAATGGTGGAGGTGACTTCCCCAAATGGGAGTCGGTCCCTGGAAGTTCCTCCTAATGGTTGGACGGTCGACTACTTCTAGTTCTGAGTCCGTACCAGAGTCATCCCCTTCATCCAACTCGATAGTTTGTTCATCCTCTTCGGGATCCTCCTCTACCCCTCCTCCATTTCCGTGGTTCGGGTAGTAGGGGTCCCCTGGTGGGTGTAATCCAACCATTTTGACTATACGAGAATAGGGTTATAAGAATTGAACAAAATTTGAAAACATGTAACACTAAACATATTGATTAAACTATTCTATACACCAAATACTCCTATATTATTTATTTTTGTATGTTTGATACTAGTGTCTATTTTGGTAAAATTTGACTTGTTGCTCACTACGACCATTCCTCGACATACGTTAGTCCAATCTCGGATAAATATAGTTGATCGGGCTATATTCGCCCCAAATTCGATTACATATATCGAGAACCAATCGTCGTGTCCAGCTCATGTTAATACTTCTTGTATAGTTCCAACCATGAAAAATATATCGTTGTATGCATGTATTTTGTACTTTTACGACCCAAAATAATCTATTTAAATGAAACAAGGTTTTAGGTGTAAAAACATTTTGTCAGAGACTTTGATTCCCTAAACAATTATAGTTTGTATATCTTCTGTGGTTCGATATACTTAGTTTACTACAAACAATGCTCTGATACCGATTTGTCACACCCCCAAACCAGAACGGCGGAATCGTTCGAGGGTGGATGACTTCATGTAGTATCGTAACAATTGAATACATAGTAAAGAAAGAAATACAACCATCAAAAATATAATTTAAAAGTTTACATTATTGAAAGGTACTTGTTTCAAAAGATATTACAATATGGTGTTTAAAATGAAATTAAACTGACGCCGCAGCATCCCTTCTTCACAAGCTGCAGTTTAGCTGTATTACTGAATCCCTGAGAAATACAAGTGGTTTTGAAAGAGTAGGTCAGCATTTAAGCTGGTGAGTTCATAAGTATTTAGTGACAATGTTTATATGAAAAAGAATGAAAATGTTTTGTTCACGTTAAATGTTCCAAGAAAATCCCATATTCTCTACATAGTAGATGGTAGTTTGATTTGTTCTAAAAACTATAATGCAATAGTGCTTTTCATGCCTAAAATAGTGGTTTTATGTGTAAATCGTTAAGGCATTTCAAAAACCCCATAAAACAATGTGTTTTTAATACTCCATGTTAGTCTTATAACCATGCTATTTGACCAGGATGCTTATATCAACGTTCTTTAGGCGTTGGAAAGTTATGACTTTTGTCACCCTTAGCCTGCCGGCCTAGCTGTAGCTAACAGCTTAGGTGTGGGATTGTCAATCTCATATGGATCTATACACAATTATCACGCTCCCCTACAAGGGATTACGGTATATAATACAGGACTTAAAATGCATACTTAAAAGTACGTGAAATGTCTCACAAAATTTAGTATAAAACGGATTTACGTATGCAAATGTCCATTTGTTCTTGTATATGAAAATATCTTCTTTGATGTAGTGTACCTAGTATGTAAATGTTCATGATTTCCTCATAAACTGTACCTATTATGGTTTGTCAAAGTGTGTTTCGTTCATATAGTGAACCCCAGTGTAATGCTTACTCTTTATGGAAAGTATAACCTGTAAAGTGACATAACTGTTCACATATACCTAATGTAAAATGGAGCATTTGATTTGTATATACATATATATATATATATATATATATATATATATATATATATATATATATATATATATATATATATATATATAAACACATTTTATTTACACAAGAGAAGGTGTCTTTGAAAGTATATAGGGGCTGGGAACCGGCTCGGTACGCTTGGCATACGGGGTTACGTGGGGCGTACTCCTACATCACTGCTTACCACATCCTCGGACGAAGGATTTGATGGGAGGGAATAGAGGCGTAGGGGCGACGTGGACGTTCCGAGGCCTAGTCCTCGAGTACACTGGGTGTACGCTGTTACGCCGGGCGTAACCTGGATTGGGCCGGTGACTCCCCCTTCGGATAATATCGAATTTTGATTTAATTTTATATTTTTATTATTTACTAAACTTCAAAAATTCATATCTTTTTCACGCGTAGGTTAGACCACGCTCTACAACTTTCGTTTAGACTCCATTGGAAAATTTTGAAATAAATTTATTATTTATATTTAAAAGGTCGGGGTAAGAAAAGTTCGTTAGAAATCCATAACTTCTTTTTCCGATGTCTGTTTTTGCCAAACTTTTTACTGTTGAAATACCATTGTTGAGACCATCGATTCTCATTTAGGTCATTCCGGGCAAATGTCGCTCGATCTCTGTTTCGAGTTTTTAGTTGTCTAACGCTATACCGAACTTGGAAAAGTGATAACTTCTTCATATGAAGTCAGATTTAGACGTTCTTTTTATGTACGCTTACAGTTTAGGGATATCGAACCTAGTATGTAACTAAAGTAGAGACTTTTGTACACTTTATTTTTAAAGTTAATTTCATTATTTTCAAAAGTGGTTACAATACTTGACTTTTTAAGTCATTACATAGAACCGAAATATCGGGTTGTCACATCATCCCACCGTTAGAGGGAATTTCGTCCCGAAATATAACGTAAGAAAACACTTGTGGATTAGGGAAAAAGATGTGGGTACTTGTGTTTCATCTGATCTTCGAATTCCCCGGTGTATTCAGTTCCTCGCTTTGCATTATAGTAGGCCTTCACGATGGGTATGCGACTTTGTTTTGTTCTTTTAATTTCGCTATCCATGATTTCAATTGGTTCTTGTATAAAATGGAGGCTCTCGTCGATTTCGATTTCGTCTAGAGGGACGACGAGGGTCTCATCGGACAAACATTTCTTCAAGTTTGACACATGAAAGGTAGGGTGTACGTTATTGAGTTCCTGCGGTAGACGAACTTTGTAGGGTATCGAGCCGATCCTTGCAAGGATCTCGAATGGTCCAATATACCTCGAGTTTAGTTTCCCACATTTTTTGAAATGTATTAACCCCTTCCAGGATAAGACCTTTAATAGCACTCGGTCCCCTACCTGAAACTCCAAGGGTTTCCATGTTTTGTCTGCATAACTCTTTTGTCTGTTTGTTGAAGCCTTTAGTCGATCCCGAATTTGTACAATCTTTTCGGTTGTCTCTCTTATGATTTTCGGGCCAGTGAGAGTGTTGTCGGGTACTTGTCCCTTGGCCAGTTGTGTGTCATGTACTTCAGTCCAGCATAGTGGTAATCTACACTTCCATCCATAAAGAGCTTCAAATCGAGCAACTTAATGTTGGAGTGATAACTATTGTTGTATGAAAATTCAACTAGTGGTAAATGCGTATCCCACGCTTTACAAAAATCGATTACACAATCTCTTAGCATATCTTCCAAGGTTTGTGTGGTCCTCTCACTTTAACTGTCGGTTTACGGATGGTAAGCAGTACTCATGTCGAGCCTCTCACTTTTTGTACGCTTACGGTTTAGGGATATCTAACATAGTAGGTAACTAAAATATAGACTTTTGTACACTTTATTTTTAAAGTTAATTTCATTATTTTCAAAAGTGATTACAATACTCTACTTTTGAAGTCATTACATAGAACCGAATAATCGGGTTGTCACAACATCTCACGGCATGGGCCAAGGATACGATGGTGGTAAATGCACCTGTTGCACCAAGGGAGGTTACCAGAACAGCTATTGTTAGGTGCTTGAGCTATAGGAGCAGCGTGGACTGCCACAGTTTTGTGCTTCTTGGAGAGCCCTTGTGAACTCTGAACCTTTCACTTGTTCCAGAAAATCTTCTTACTCTCACTACACTCATTCCGGTGCCCCTGATCACCTTCATGATTTTTGGGATGGGTGATATTTCCTGGTCCACCAGACCCCCAGGGTTCAAGTGTGACATTGCAGCCGTCATTGCGGCAGTAACAACTGCCTGAAATATGACAGGGTCGAATTGAGGAGGATGTGGTGGCGGAGGATTGTTGTTCCTTGAGCTGGGTCCTTTCTTTGGAGGCATATTGATATAATTTGATCAGGAAAGAGAAGATGGTAAGACCTCTGAGTTGAATAATGAGATATGAAACAAGAGATATCTCATTACGACAGATAAAGTGTTCTACTAAGCGACAATATATAGAAAAGCTACCAAAACAACGGAATTTATCGCTGAAGGAAATGAGTAGCAACACTTGAGTGGGGATTTCAATAACAAAGTTGGCTCTAGAAAATACTCCCCTAGTATTTTATGTTTCGTTGTGACGATGAATCGTTGTTTGGATATTTGGTAAGTTTTAGGCCTGCTGCACACTACAGTCACACCCAAGCACAAGTTGGTCGTATCTCGAATGAATATAGTTGATCAGGCTATATTGACCCTAAACACGACTACATAACTGCCCAGGTTTAACCGCAGTGTACAACACCCAATTACTTATGTTTTGTTCTACTCTTGGTTACGATTTCTGGCGTTTAGGTGTTCTTGTATACTTGGAGTAAAAATACTCATGTTTTTAAAGTATAATTTTAGTTCAAAGCACTTTGGCCCCATAGTGTTTATAGTTATATACCATATAAAGTTCGGTATACTTAGTTCACTATAAACAAGGGCTCTAATACCAATCTGTCACACCCCAAAACTGATGGTAGAAACCTTCCGAGGTGGAGGACGCCATGTAATGTATCACAACCAATGTACATAGCATACATAGTAAACACAAAACATTACATTACATAAGAAATATTTACATTTGTTTGTGTAACACCCTGAAAACCAAGGCGGAAACATTTCTGGGGCGGACTCCACGTTGAGTATCAAATCCAATGTACATAGTAAGCAAAGTAAACAACCATTACATTACATATTAGAATTTACATTTGTTCAAAAGTAAAGTGTTACAAGTTTTATACATATATCATATGAACAAAAGTAGAGACGAGTCTTCTATACGCTCCATCTTCTCAAAAAGGATCGCTGGGTACCTGTCTAATATGGACCTGGGAATACAAGCAGTTTGAAAATCAACATAAAGCTGGTGAGTTCATAAGATGTTTGTTTTTCTGAAAAGGTACAAGTTCCCTTTGATTTTCCGAAAACGTTTGTTATCCAAGAAAATTCCATATTTTCATATATGTAAAGTTTGAGTAACTGTTTTATTACACGAATCTGGTTATGTACAATTGTTATCCCAGGAAAATCCTATATTTTCCTAAAAGTAAGTTTAGTTATTGAATCCCAATGTAATGTTTGATTATCTATCATACTTGTCATATTAGCTAGGTATTCTGATATCCTAATTATGTTACACTTGAATGTACCTAAATGGGTACCTTCGTATTCATATTCCTATTCTTAGTCATATTCATATTCATATTTTATATTCGTATTCGTATTAATAATTTTATTCCTGTTCGTATTCGTATTCGCATTCACATTCGTATTTCTAGTTCTATTCCTAATCCTATCCGTATTCGTATTGGTATTCGCATTTGCATTCACATTCGTATTCAGAATCGTATTCATATTCCTACTTCTAGTTCTAATACTAATCGTATTCGTATTCGTATTCGCATTCGTATTCGCATTATTACTTTAGTATTCCTATTTGTTCTATTCCTAGTTATACTTTCGTATTCGTTCTATTCTTAGTTATATTTTTGTATTCGTCTTTGTATTAGTTCTAATTGATGATTAGTATGAATTATTCGTAGATTATGAAATATAATATAGATTGTAACACTTTCTCAAGAAATCTATGATTAGTCTGAAAGCTAACTTCGTAATTCGAACTATTTGCTTAACACAGTTTTCGATATTAAAAACATATAGAATATAGACATTTGAACTGAAAATAATAAGTTTGAGTACAAGATTTCCTTGTACTTTTTCTTGTATCCCCCCCTTGAAAACAGTTGAAAAACATTTGAAAAATGATAGGGGTATGAACTCACCAGTCAAGGAGCATGTCGGATTGGATGCTAAGTATCTGTTCGGGGCTTGATAACGTGTGAGGTTCCTATGTAATATGAAATGATATACAAATGTATCTAATTAGACTTTAAATCACTAATTAGATATGATTATACACTCCAAGACGCGAAAACACTTCAAATCAAGTGTTTGGAGTGACCCGGGTGACATCTAGGGATGTATAAGGCTCGAATATGGAGTTTAATCCTCAAGAGTAAACTCATAAGAGGGTTTACGGTTCTAATGAATCATTCCCCATGAGTTTAAGGCCGGAAACTCATGGGTGGTGTGTTCTTGGATGCCACAAAGTCTTACAATGCACACGGGAAAGTTCTAGGGTTGATTCCATGGCTTAGGAAGTGATCGGGACTTGAAAATGGCCTTGGGATTGGAGTTTATGGTCTATGAAGGTGTTCTTGGGGAGTTTACTACCTTAAATACATGATTTTACAACCGTAAACTCATGTTTGTCCAAGATCCATGGGTTTTAGTGGTTGAAAGTTAAGCATACTAAGTTCTAGACCCATTTCTAAGCCATACAAGGTGTTAAGGGCACTTTAACACCCATAGAGTGAGTTTAAGGTCTAAGGAGATGAGTTTATGGTCTAAGAATGTTCTTGAACCGTAAAATCAATCTTGTCCCATTTGAATAAGTTTTGGTGTATTTCTTGAAGGGTTATGTGGTTCCATACTCTCATGAAAGCTTGTTGGAGGTGTTTAGGGGCAAACTAACACCTTAAGTTGAGTTTACTCCCTAAGAATAGGTGTTTACGGTCCAAGCATGTGTTTGGGCCGTAAACTCATGATTATGTCCCAATTGAAGAGTTAAAGGTGTTCTAAGTCCATGCAAACAAGTCCTTAGGTCATATCTAGGCTCCAAATTTGTTTGGAAGGGTTTCAAGGCTCAAAAACGCTCATTACATGCGTTCATGTCCTAAGGAGATTCTAGGATCGTAAACACATGTTTATGGTCCTGTGCCTCATATTTTTAACGAATTTGAAGGCCAGATGTGTTATACTGGAAGCTAGGATAGTTACCTTGACGATTTGGAGCTTTTTTTGGATGATTTTGGCTTGATTTCGATTTCTAGAGAGAGAAATTAGAGAGAGAAAGTAGAGACAGAGTGGAAAGGATTCAAATGAGGCCCTCTCAACTTAATATATGCTGAAATTTTGGGACACGGTGGAATTCTACCTGACATTGTCGTCAACCAAGACTTTTGGTTGTACCCGATTTAATTATTTTTATAATTCGACGGAATAAAACAATTATTTTTCCAAATAATAAATTGGGGTGTTTCCATGGATTTCTAACATATTTGTACAATTATTAAGTCATAATAACAAAATTAAAATAAATGACCCAATTTAGAAACGAACGAAACAATTTAGGACGACGAATTTATAATGACGTATCGGGTTACAACGATGAACGAACTTCGGGTTGTCACATTGTCCCCCTGTTAGAGAGAATTTCGTCCCAAAATTCAAACTTTGGATGCAACTCGCGGAATTGGAAAGAAGATACATATACTTTTGTTCTATCGGATCATCTCGCTTCCAAATGAATTCAGATTCTTGCATGGCATTTCGTAGAACCTTTCACTTATCGGGAGACGGCTTACTTCATATATTTAATCTCTCGCTCTATGATTTCGATTGGCTCTTACCATGAGATTTAAAATTTTTTTGATTTCGATCTCATCATAGGGATTACTATAGTTTCATCGGGTAGGCACTTATTAAGGACAGAGGCGTGGAATACCGGGTGGATGCTACTAAATCCTGAGGGTAGTTGGAGTTCGTAGGTTAAGGGATCAATCCTAATGGGGATTTCGAAAAGTTCTATGAACTTCGTCATATGTGTTTTAGAAAGTAACATTCCTTCTTTCTTATCGTTAACTATCTCGATGGTAAACGTTTCGGTTATTAAAGTTGAGGGCTATGTTTATGAAGATGTTCGAATGAATAGCTAACAGTTCATCTTTCAGTACTAGAATTAAAAAGGATTGCAAGCAGAAGGGTTGTCGAAGAGGAGTATACCTGAGGTAATAGTGGGATCGGCGGCTGTCTCACCTTGTCCTATAGCTAGGACTCTTCCAGTGTTGCTAGTTGTTGCTATATTGGGCAGTTTCTCTTATAATGCCCGACTTTACCGCAACCAAAACAGGCCTGACTGATGCCCACTCCGGAAGCTTGATTTGTTGGTATTCTGCAACTTCGCACAAGGTGACCCTCTTGGCCATAATTTTTTCAAAATTTCACACGATAGGGATCGGCGATGCGGTGGTGGTAACTGCACTGGTTATACCACGGAAGAACACCGGCATATCCGGTGACAGGTGCTTGAGTTGAAGAACCGATGAAAAAAACAGTGGTAGGAGTAGTGGCCGTGTGGACTGCCACTATCTGTTGTTTCTTCGAGAACTCCTGTGAAGGCTGACATTTCTCTCTCACCTCCCAAAACTTTCTTTTCTCACCACTTGTATCAGTCGGTTCAGGAGTGGTGGTTGCTTCCTCTACGTCCTCACTATGGTCGATCAAGATTTGCGCTAGGCATTTGGCACTGTTGTATGTATCCGGCTTCGCTGCTAAAATGTTCCCTTTGGTTGGTTGGGTCAACCCCCAGATGAACCTCTCTACCTTTTTGCTTTTCGGGGTAACCATTCCCGGACAAAGAAGTGCCAAGTCGTCAAACCTTGAAGTGTAAGCGGCGATATCAAAACCTTTCATCTTTAGGTTCCAGAGTTCATGCTCCAGCTTCTGAATTTCACCCCGATGGCAATACTCTGCGTGCAGAAGTTCCTTCATAACTTCCCAACCCATAGCATTGGCTACAGGTAGAGTTAGAGATTTGACTCGGCTGTTCCACCAAGTCAGAGCTTTATTGGTGAGAGTGCAGGCAGCAAATTTCACCTTGTCGGATTCTGAACAGGCATAGATCTCGAAGATCGATTCAATATTCTCTAACCACTGAGTTAGAGCAATGACACCTCCTATGCTATCGAAGAATGTAGGTTTCGCAGTCATGAAATCTTTATAAGAACCCTCTTTTCGGTGTCTCTGGCTATCATCTAGGTTTTGGGGCTGGGGACCACCTCCTGAACTACCACGGTTCATTTGTGACATGGCGACTATCACTGCGGCAGTAATGGATGCCTGAAATGTTACCAGATCAATTTGAGGAGAAGGTGGTGGTGGCAGAGGGTTGCTGTTGTTATTCTTTGAACTGGGTCGTTTTCTTGGAGGCATCTTGATCTATAAAGATCAGGAAAGAGAGGATGGTAAGTCCTCTGAATTGAATCAAGAGATACGATACAAGGGATATCTCATTATGACAGATATAGAATTCTATTAAGCGATAAAGCAAGAAAGAATTATCAAAACAAATAAATTATCGCTAAAGGAATGGTTGTGGAGCAACACTGTGATAAGTATTTATATAACGGATTCGGCTTGAGAAATACTCCCATAGTATTTCTTGTCTTGCTGCAACGACGGCTCATTGTTTGGGTATTGGGTAAGTTTTAGGCATGCCGCACACCACAATCACTCCCAACCACATGTTGGCCGTGTCTCGAATGAATATAGTTGGCCAGGCTATATTGATCCTAGACATGACTACATAACTGCCCAGGTTTAACCGCAACGTACAACACCCATTTACTTATGTTCTATTCTACTTGTAGTTACGGATTTCGACGCTTGGGTATACTTCATATGCTTTTGAAAATACTTATATTTTGAGGTATACTTTTAGTTCAGAGCACTTAGGCCCTTTAGTCTTTATAGTCTTATACCATGTAAGGTTTGGTATACTAGTTCACTATAAACAAGGGCTTTGATACCAATCTATCACACCCCGAAAACCAAGGCGGAAACATTTATGGGGTAGACTCCGCGTTGAGTATCAAATCCAATGTACATAGTAAGCAAAATAAACAACCATTACATTAGATATTAGAATTTACATTTGTTCAAAAGTAAAGTGTTACAAGTGTTATACATATATCATATGAACAAAAGTAGAGACGAGTCTTCTATACGCTCCATCTTCTCCAAAAGGATCTCTGGGTACCTGTCTAATATGCACCTGAGAATACAAGCAGTTTGAAAATCAACATAAAGCTGGTGAGTTCATAAGATGTTTGTTTTTCTGAAAAGGTACAAGTTCCCTTTGATTTTCCAAAAACGTTTGTTATCCAAGAAAATTCCATATTTTCATATATGTAAAGTTTGAGTAACTGTTTTATTACACGAATCTGGTTATGTACAATTGTTATCCCAGGAAAATCCTATATTTTCCTAAAAGTAAGTTTAGTTATTGAATCCCAATGTAATGTTTGATTATCTATCATACTTGTCATATTAGCTAGGTATTCTGATATCCTAATTATGTTACACTTGAATGTACCTAAATGGGTACCTTCGTATTCATATTCCTATTCTTAGTCATATTCATATTCGTATTTTATATTCGTATTCGTATTAATAATTTTATTCCTGTTCGTATTCGTATTTGCATTCACATTCGTATTTCTAGTTCTATTCCTAATCCTATCCGTATTCGTATTGGTATTCGCATTTGCATTCACATTCGTATTCACAATCGTATTCATATTCCTACTCCTAATTCTAATACTATTCGTATTCGTATTCGTATTCGCATTCGTATTCGCATTATTACTTTAGTATTCCTATTCGTTCTATTCCTAGTTATACTTTTGTATTCGTTCTATTCTTAGTTGTATTTTCGTATTCGTATTTGTATTAGTTCTAATTGATGATTAGTATGAATTATTCGTAGATTATGAAATATAATATAGATTGTAACACTTTCTCAAGAAATCTATGATTAGTCTGAAAGCTAACTTCGTAATTCGAAGTATTTGATTAACACAGTTTTCGATATTAAAAACATATAGAATATAGACATTTGAACTGAAAATAAGAAGTTTGAGTACAAGATTTCCTTGTACTTTTTCTTGTATTCCCCCTTGAAAACAGTTAAAAAACATTTGAAAAATGATAGGGGTATGAACTCACCGATCAAGGAGCGTGTCGGATTGGATGCTAAGTATCTGTTCGGGGCTTGATAACGTGTGAGGTTCCTATGTAATATGAAATGATATACAAATGTATCTAATTAGACTTTAAATCACTAATTAGATATGATTATACACTCCAAGACGCGAAAACACTTCAAATCAAGTGTTTGGAGTGACCCGGGTGACATCTAGGGATGTATAAGGCTCGAATATGGAGTTTAATCCTCAAGAGTAAACTCATAAGAGGGTTTACGGTTCTAATGACTCATTCCCCATGAGTTTAAGGCCGTAAACTCATGGGTGGTGTGTTCTTGGATGCCACAAAGTCTTACAATGCACACGGGAAAGTTCTAGGGTTGATTCCATGGCTTAGGAAGTGATGGGGACTTGAAATGGCCTTGGGATTGGAGTTTACAATCTATGAAGGTGTTCTTGGGGATTTTACTACCTTAAATACATGATTTTACAACCGTAAACTCATGTTTGTCCAAGATCCATGGGTTTTAGTGGTTTAAAGTTAAGCATACTAAGTTCTAGACCCATTTCTAAACCACACAAGGTGTTAAGGGAACTTTAACACCCATAGAATGAGTTTAAGGTCTAAGGAGATGATTTTATGGTCTAAGAATGTTCTTGGACCGTAAACTCAAGCTTGTCCCAGTTGAATAAGTTTTGGTGCATTTCTTGAAGGATTATAAGGTTCTATACTCTCATGAAAGCTTGTTGGAGGTGTTTAGGGGCAAACTAACACCTTAAGTTGAGTTTACTCCATAAGAATAGGTGTTTGCAGTCCAAGCATGTTCTTGGGCCGTTAACTCATGCTTATGTCCCAATTGAAGCGTTAAAGGTGTTCTAAGTCGATGCAAACAAGTCCTTAGGTCATAAATAAGCTCCAAATGAGTTTTTGAAGGGTTTTAAGGCTCAAAACCCCTCATTACATGTGTTCACGGCCTAAGGAGGTTCTAGGACCATAAACACATGTTTATGGTCCTATTCCTCATATTTTTCACGAATTTGAAGGCCAAAGGTGTTATACTAGAAGCTAGGATAGTTACCTTGACTATTTGGAGCTTGTTTTGGATGATTTTGGCTTGATTTCGATTTCTAGAGAGAGAAAGTAGATAGAGAGTGGAAAGGCTTCAAATGAGGCTCTCTCAACTTTATATATGCTGAAATTTTGGAACACGGTGGAACTCTACCCGATACTATCGTCAAGCGAGGGTTTTGGTCGTATCCGATTTAATTATTTTTATAATTCGACGGAATAAAACAATTATTTTTCCAAATAATAAATTGGGGCATGTCCATGGATTTCTAACGTATTTATACAATTATTAAGTCATAATAACAAACTTAAAGAAAATGAGTTAATTTAGAAACGAACGAAAACAATTTAGGACGACGAATTTTTAATGACGTATCGGGTTACGACGACGGAACGAACTTCGGGTTGTCACAGTTTGAAAGCAAAGAAATACATGTTTTATATATACATCCGTATAACAAAAGTAAAGACGAGACTTGTATATGCACCATCTTCTCCAAAACAACACGGGATATTTGTCTAATGCGAACCTGAGAATACAAGCAGTTTTAAAAATATCAGCATAAAGCTAATGAGTTCATAAGTGGATTGTTTCTGGTAAGAGAACAAGTTTCCTTTGGTTTTTGAAAAAGTTGTTATTCAAGAAAATCCCATATTTTGTTAACGGAGAAGTTTAGTTGTCCATTTCTTAATCAGCCTGTCTATGAAAAGTGAAATTATCCTATGAAAAACTCTTATTTTCCTTAAAAGTTGGTGGTTGGTTATTGATTTGGAATGAAGTGTACAAGTATCTACCATACTTGTGGCGTTTATGTGAAGTTTCCTGAAAGCCTGGTTATCCTTGAAAAGTACATTAGTTTCAACACGTATATAAAACTAATAAGTGGGTAGTAAACTAATTCCAAAGGTTATTAATTCACTAAGTTCTTTATTACTTAAAAGTAAATCTCCATTATCTAAGTTGAGAGTTCTATAATCATTCGATAAACTAGATATGGCAAGAAGAAAGCTAGTATCATTTTACGACTTTTGTCACCCGTAGGCCTACCGGTCCCACTGTAGCTAGCAGCAAGGTGCGGGGTAGTTAACCCCATATAGATCTACACACTCAAGTCACGCTTTCCTTCTAGGAGATTCTGGTTACAGGGGCGGTCCTCCACTCGCGTATCTCTGTGGAGTTTTTCAGAGGACGTGTCTCCAACTTAAGAATAACGAATTTACAAGTAATAATGTGGAAAATCCTATTTTAGATTCTGGTTACAGAGGTTGTCCTCCACTTGCGTATCTCTGTGGAGTGTTTCAGAGGACGTATCAAAAGTTCTAAGATTAATGATTTTAATAGTAAAAATGTGGAAAATCATTTGTGAAATATAAAATATAACATTTTATAATGAGTTTCGCAATTAGTTTTAAAACTAACTCTGCAAGTTAAACGATTGGTTAATATAGTTTTTAGTGATAAAAACATACACAATATGAAACATTTCATACGAAATAATAAGTTTGAGTACAAGATTTCCTTGTACTTTTGCTTGTATTCCCCCTGAAAACATGAAAAACACAGAAAATGATGTGGGGTATGAACTTACCAGTCGAGAAATGTGTCAGTTAGGAAGCTAAGTGTCAGTATAGGGCTAGAACACGTGCGAGGTTCCTACGTAATATGAAGAGATACATAAGTGTATCTAATTAGACTTTGAACTACTAATTAAGTAAGATAATACATTCTAAGACGCGAAAACACTTTATTCAATGTGTTAGGAGTGGTACGGGTTGCATTTAAGGGGGTGTAGGGCCTAGATATAGAGTTTTCTCTTCAAGAGTAAACTCTGAGAAGAGATTATGGAACATAGACCATATCCCCATGACTTTACGGCCATAAACTCATGGGTGGTGTGTTGTTGGATGCTTAAAGGTCTTACAACACTTGTGGAATTAGTTTAGGTTCAATTCTAGGGCATAGGAAGTGGCTAAGTCCTCAAATGGACCATTTATGGGAGTTTATGGCCGTAAACATAGAGTTTATGGCCGTAAAATCTTACTTGCCCTTTCCTTTTGTGTTTTGCTGGCTCTAGGTTAAGCACAAATGATTCTAGTCCAATATAGAAGCCGTGGAAGGAAGTTAGGGCACCATTTGACCTCTTTAGAGGATTTTATGGCCAAGGAACCAATCCTAAGAGGGTTTACGACTGTAATATCCTAAGTTCATTGTTTCATTGATGTTTAAGGTTCCTACTTCGATGGTGGTTGGTTATAGACATTATTCCAAGCCATAGGATGTGTTTAAGGGGTAATTTAACACCTTATATGGTTTTTACGGCCTATGAAGGAGGTTTTATAGTCCAAGAATGATCTTGGGCCATAAAATCATGTTTACTCCCCAAATAACAAGTTTTTAGTGTTCTAAGCTCGTACATGTAAGTCCCTAAGTCATAGCTAAGCACCAGAACTGATTTGGAAGGGTTTTGGGGCTTCAAAACCCCATTTATGGGTGTTTGTGGTTTGGGGTTGTTCCTAGGCTGTAAACACAAGTTTTTGATACTTTTGGATGATTTAAACATGGATTTGTATGCTAAACAAGCTAAACTATATGCTAGGATAGATCACTTACCAATTTGGAGCTTGAAAGGGGTGGTTTTGGATCAAAATTTGGCTTGTAGAGAAAGAGTAGTGAGAGAGAGTGTTAAGAGAGTGAAAAAGCTTCAAATGAAGGTCCATTCACCCTTATATACGGTTCGAGTTTGTGGAGTAGTGGAAATCTACCCGATACCGACGTTAAACAAAGCTTATGGTCGTACCCGATTAAGTTGTCGTAACCCGACGTGGTCGTGAATTATAAGCTTTTAGAAAGAATATCGAGGGTGTTTCATGTGTTTCTAATGTGTTTGGAAACTCATGAAGTCATAATATAAGTCTCAATTTAATTAAATTAATCCAAAGGTTAACGGAAAAATTGAAATACGAACAAATTTTATTAACGGAAACGGGTTACAATGACGGAATAAATTTCAGGTTGTCACAGTTTTAGGCTTGGATTCAAGTGTTTTACCTCTATAACAAGCTAAAAGAGGATGTTCTTCACGTTTTGGAGGCCTTCTAAGTGTTCTTGGTTGATGTTTTTAGAGAGAGAAAGTAGAGAGAGAGAGAGAGAGAGAAAGTGTAGCCAAAAGTGAATTGAAAGGGGTCCTTTACTATATATAGGGTCGGGTGTGAGGCTGGAGGGGGGTGTGTGGCTGGCTACCCGCACACTCTAGTGTGCGGCTGCACACACCTCTGTTGGTGTGATTGGCTGGATTTTGTGATGCAATGCCCTCCCTAACCCTTCCTAAGGCCCATATCTATGATATACTAGGCCTAAAGCACTCGCGCAGACCCAACATTCTGCTAAAAGATGCTAAATTCAAGTGAATGATAGATATATTGATCGATTGCACAATGTAAAATTGTCGGGTTGTCACAAAGTTCTAATTAAGGTTTTATACTTGTGCATTAGGGAGAGGTTTTCGCAAGTCATCCTACGAGTGCGATTTTATATCTTCAATTTGAGGTGAGTCTTCCTTCGCAGTATCCGTGTGTTGAAGGCACCGATGCTGACCCACTAGTTTATGAAGTAGTGTGATCACTGTCTTTGTGAAGATTGTCAGTGTTGCTTGTATTTGCTTAATGACTCTATGATTTATGTTATGATATTATGTGGTTGTATTAAGCATGAAATAGACCTGGTATCAAGTTGAAATGGACCGAACGGGATTGCAAGCACCCAAATATGCTTGATAGTATCTCGTTGAAATAGAACGAAGGGGTAGGCAAGTACCTAGATATGCTCGATAGTATCTGGTTGAAATAGATCGAAGGGGTAGGCAAGTACCATATATGCTTGGTGGTATGTTTGTTTTGTATGTGGTATTTTGGGGTAGCTCACTAAGATTTGTGCTTATAGTTTTCAGTTTATCTTTTAGGTACTTCCATGTGACAACCGTCAATTTTTGTCAAGTCAAAGTCAAAAAAGTCAACAAGTCAAACCGGTCAACACATTTCAGCCTTGTATATTAGGGTTTACATCATTCTTACTATTGTACAACACACTATCTTAATGCAAAGTATCACTTCGATTCTTCACGTGTTCAGAAAATCTACACCCTAATTGGAGTAAGTGATGGAAGTACTGGATAAAATGTTATTTCATACCCCTCAGGGGCGTATAGCATTCATAACGAGGCTTAACGAGGTTTACAAACCATGCGTTGCGAAGCTAAACATACAAAAAGCTCACAAACCAAGTCTCTCTCTATAAATCTCTCTCTCTCTCTCTCTCTCTCCCAAATCTCTGTCATAACCTCCCTCAACTTTTTATAATCACTCGGAGTATCCCGACCCCTAATTAAGTTGAAAACCACTCGAAACGGGAAGAAAAATATGAAAAACAGCACTGTGGGTGCGAAACCCACTCATGCGAAACCCTTCTGATGTGAAACCCACTCATGTGAGACCATTATCATGCGAAACCCTCTCATGTGAGACCCTTCTGAAGAGAAAACCTTCTGATGGGAAACCCTCTCATGCGAAACCCTTCTTATGCGAAGCCCTCTTATGCGAGACCCATCTAATGCAAAACCCTTCTGATGCAAAACCCTCCCATGCGAGACCCTTCTGATGCGAAACCCTTCTGATGCCAAAGCCTCTCATGCGAGACCCTTCCGATGTGAAACCTTTCTGATGCGATACTGTAACAACCCGAAGTTGTTCATCGCCGAAACCCGTTCTACCCGAAAAATTCTCCGTTATCAAATTCGTTCCGTTTTCACTTTGGGTTAAATTATTTAAAATTATATGTTTATTCTAATTTAGTGAGTATCCAAACCCCTTTGGAATTCATGAAATTAACCCAAAATTGTTTATTTCAAAAAGTTAAAAATGTTCCCGCCGGGTAACGGTAACTTAATCGGGTGCGACCACAAGCCTCGTTTAATGCCGGTATCGGGTAGAACTCCACTGTGTCCAAGTTTTGGGACCTATATAAACGTGTTTAAACACTCATTTGAAGCTTTTTCTTCCTCTCTCTACTCTATCTCTAACCTCTCTCCTAAATCCAAGTTTAAGGGTCCAAAAGTCAAATTTAAGGCCTCAAATCTCTAAGGTACTTCCCGTAGCTTGTTATGTAACCTCCCTAGCCTTCAAATTCGAGTTCAAAGCATGGATTAAGACAAAATTCATGAGTTTACGGCCCTGGAACCCTCTTAGGCCGTAAACTCATATATAATGGGTTTTGGAGTACAAAAACCCTTCCTAGACACAATTAGACCTTGGATATGGCTAGATGGCTTCATGGAATGGACATATAACATTTAAAACATGGATTTTGAGGCATTTGAAGAATTTTACGGCCAAGGCACATGCTTGGGCCGTAAACTCATGTATAAGGGGTTTTCATGACCTTAAACCCTTCCAAAACCTCAACAAAACCTGGATATGACTTCTAGAATAAGTGTTTTAGCCTTGTAACACTTTAAACATGATTTTTGGGGGACTTATATGAGTTTACGGCCAAGGCTTGTGCTTGGGCTGTAAACTCCATGAAACATGGTGCAAATTCATTTCTAAGGTGTTAGAAAGCCATCCAACACCACCAAAAGCCTTGGAATAAATCATAGGACCAACCAAAAATAGCTTAAGGGCCTTAAACACATCAAAACTCTTCATTTAAGAGTTTACGGCCATAGAAGGTGTCCCATGGCCGTAAACTCCAAAAACCTCTTCAAATCATCAAGCAAATGCATGTAAAGCTTAGGAATAAATCTAGCAATCACATGTGATTTGTTTGGAATCCAAAAACACAATTTTTCATGGGTATTTAGGAGTTTACGGCCAGGAGACCATGCTAGGCGATAAACTCCCATAAATTTGTCATTTTGATGTTAAAAATCCATTCCAAGACTTTGATCCAAACCTAGAAAAATTCCCCTAAGTGTTTAAAGTCCAACTTGCACCATAAACCACCCACCATGAGTTTACGGCCGTAAACTCATGGGGAATGGGTGTTTAGGCCATAAACATCATTTAGAAGTTTACTCTTGGGGAGTAAACTCATTTCCTAAGTCCCTCACATCATTACATGTCCTTAAACGCCACCCGGGTCCCTCCAATCACGTGTATTGGAGTGTTTTCACGACTAGAAGTAATTGTCCTTATCAAATAATCAATCTAAGTCCTAACTAGATACAAATGTGTATCTTTGCATTATACTTAGGAACCTCGTGCGTTTGCAAGCCCCGGACCAACGTTTAGCATCCGAAATCGTCACATTCTCGTTCGGTGAGTTCATACCCCTACGCCCTTTTCCTTGTTTTTCAATGTTTTCAGGGGGGGGGGGGGAATACAAGCAAACTATAACTGTTTTCTAATCATGACATTGATATGCTTCAAATAATATCTGGCAAATTTACAAACACTTTTACTCCTTATGTATTATGCTGAGCATAAGGAATGGTTTATCAATTACAACTAAATGGATTTTAGTTTAGGAAATAACAGAACAAATCAAATTATTATGGGAATAATTTGGGGTTCTTTATTGTTCGTTTTATCATGTACTGATATCTATATAAAGTTATTAGATAAACTATGTCTGATTCAGTTTATCTCCGTATCATTTGAATGTATTGTCAGATAGTTTCATTATATGTATCTATATTCGCTGTATTACGTTTCATAATCTTTTGTATGTTGATATCGTACGAGAACCCTGTGAATACTTTAGTACTAGTTTGTGAGATAGTCACTGCCCTTTATGGATGATCAGTAAATCCTCCCCGGAAGTGTAACCAGAGTCTCCTGGAGGGAGAGCGAGGAATTTGTGAATAGATCTATTCGGGACTGACAATCCCACACCTTAACTGCTAGCTACAGTTAGGCGGGCACGCCTGCGGTGACAAATTTCTGGATATCGTTCGACGTCTGACAAGCATTAAGGAGGTTACGTTGTAGTATTAACATGGTTACCCGACTCACAATATGTATTAATATAAGTCTATTCACAGCTTGGGTTTTAGAATCTTATATCTGGTTCGGGATAGTGATCCCATGGTTTTATCAAACTATTTTGTACCTAGTCCGGGATAGTAGTCCCATGGTTTTCAGTCTATTGAACTTGTATCTGGTACGAGATGTTATTCCCATTGTTTTCAGTATGTATATACCTTATATCTTATACGGGATAGTGATCCCATGGTTTTATCAAACAATCTTATATCTTATACGGGATAGTAATCCCATGGTTTTGTATCTATAACTTGTACGGAATGTTTGCCCCATGGCTTTTAAGTATATCTTATACGGGATAGTAATCCCATGGTTTTATATCTATAACTTGTACGAGATGTTTTCCCCATGGTTTCCAATCTATATTTTCATATATATATTAAATTATCTTGTTTCTAGTCCGGGATGGTAGTCCCATGGTCTTAAATCTACGTTTTCATATGTTTCGAACTATCTTATATATTGTTCTGGATAGTGATCCCATGATTTCCGATATATAGTTTTGTGTATTAAACTATACTCCGTGTTATTCAATCTTGCATTTAGGAAAATATGGGATTTTCCTGGGGTAAAATACATCAAATAATCGAATTGGTAACAAATGATAACTAAATTAACTTTACATAAGAAAATATGGGATTTTCTTGGATAACAAACCTTTTCGGAAAACCAAAGGAAACCGATATACTTTCATAAAACAAAACCGCTTATGAACTCACCAGCTTTATGCTGATTTTCAAACCACTTGTATTCTCAGGTCCAAGTTACACAGGTACCCGGTGATCTCTTTTGGTGAAGACGGAGTGCGTGGAAGACTCGTCTCAACTTTTGTGCATATGATATACGTATAACTTTTGGACAATTTACTTTTGAAACAAATGTAAACTTTCATATATATGTAATGTAATGGTTGTTTACTGTGATTACTATGTACATTAGATTTTATACACAACGTGGAAGTCCACCCCGGAAATGTTTCCGCCTTTGATTTTCGAGGTGTGACAGATTGGTATCAGAGCCCTTGTTTATAGTGAACGGAGTATACCAAACCTTACATGGTATAAAACTATAAACACTAAAGGGCCTCAGTGCTCTGAACTAAAAGTATCTTCAAAACTATAAGTATTTTCAAAAGTATACAAGTACATCGAATCGTCGAAATCCGTAACTACAAGTAGAACAAAACATAAGTAAATAGGTGTTGTACACTGTGGTTAAACCTGGGCAGTTATGTAGTCGTGTCTAGGATCAATATAGCCTGGCCAACTATATTGATTCGAGACACGGCCAACATGTGTTTGGGAGTGACTATGGTACACAGCATGCCTAAAACTTACCCAATACCCAAACAATGAGTCGTCGTTGCAACGAGACAAGAAATACTATGGGAGTATTTCTCGAGCCAATCCTTCGTAGAAGATCCTCGTATACGCGATACTACTTGACCATTCCACTAGCGATAAAATGTTTTGTCTTGATAACTCTTTCCTGCTTTATCGCTTAGTATGATGCTATATCTGTCTTGGTGAGATATCCCCTGTTCCATATCTCTTGATTCAATTCAGAGGACTTATGATCCTCTCTTTCCTGATCTTTTTACATCAAGATGCCTCCGAGAAAGAGACCCAGCTCGAAGAACAACGACAATCCTCCTCCACCACCACCTCCTCCTCAATTTGATATGGCATCACTTCAGACAGTTCTGACTGTTGCAATGGTGGCAACCATGTCACAAATGAATCCCGGTGGCTCCGGAGGTGGTCCCCAACCCCAAAACCCAGAAGACAACCAGGAACACCGAAGAGGGGGTTCCTTAGAAGACTTTATGAACGCAAAACCCACATCTTTTGATGGCACTGGAGGTGTCATTTCCCTAACTCGATGGTTCGAGAAAATCGAATCAATCTTCGAAATATGTGCTTGTTCAGAGTTTGGCAAAGTAAAGTTTGTCGCCTACACCTTCCTTGACAAAGCCCTGACTTGGTGGAACGGCCGAGTCAAATCCTTAACTCTACCTGTAGCAAATGCTATGGGTTGGGAAGCTATGAAGGAGCTTATGCTTGCAGAGTATTGCCCTCGGGGCGAAATTCAGAAACTAGAACACGAACTTTGGAACCTTAAGATGAAGGGTTCCGACATAGCTACTTATACCTCAAGATTCGATGACCTGGCATTACTCTGTCCGGGAATGGTTACCCCGGAAAGTAAAAAAGATCGAGAGGTTCATCTGGGGTTTGACCCAGCCAACAAAAGGGAATGTCTTGGCTGCGAAGCCAGATACCTACGACAGTGCTAAATGTCTTGCAAAAATCTTGATCGATCACGAAGACAACTCTGATGAGGAAGCTACCACTCCTGAGCCAGATACAACTGGAGGTGGAAGTAAAAAGAAATCCTGGAACAAGCGGATGGCCCCGAGTACGAAAGGGTCTTCTAAGAAACATCAAACGGTAGCAGTCCATGCTGCTATTGTCCCTGTTGCTATTTCAGCTGTCGGTTCCACAGCCCAAACTCCCGCGAGTGGATACACTGGTACCCTTCCTTGGTGTGGTAAGTGCAGCTACCATCACCGTATCCCTGGTCCATGTCGCGAAAGGATCTGTGACAACTGTGGCAAGAAGGGCCATCTTGCTCGAACCTGTAGAAAACCAGTCAAATCAACGAACCAATCATCCGGAGCGGGAATCAGTCCAGCCTGCTACAATTGTGGTGAAGCAGGGCACTTCAAAAGGAATTGCCCCAAAGGAGCTACCACCACTGATCCCTCTGTCGCCGCAGGTATACTTCTCTTTGATAATTCTTATACCTGCAACTCTTTTCGATTCCAGTACAAAGAGGGAAACCTGTTATCTATCTATTCGAACATTTTTCTAAGCTCAACCCTTCGTATGTGATCGAAGTGTGTATCATCGAGACGATTAACCAGTGAGATAGAGAACACTAACTTAGTACCTATAGATTGAATCCTCAGTGCAGAGGACTATTCTGTTCCATTCGATTAAATGGGAAACTTTTGATGAAATGTTTTGATGTTATGTTTAACATGGAATGACTGAGCCTTATTCATGTTGTTATCTTGGTTTCGAGAGGGTCGCCTGTCTATATCTTTTCCTCGACCTGACTCTCATGATCTTCAGCATCAAACCTTCGTATTTTTTCATGCTTTAAAACTCAAAAATTTTCCTGATACGAATTACCACACATCCCTCGTTTCTGTGATCATTGAGAAACGGGAAGTTAGCACCTCTTTCTTCTAAATATCTATCCTGAAGGATTCCCAGGAATTTCATTCGAACGTCTAAAGTTTAGTCCCACATCAGACCTTTCAAAATCTTCGTAGAAATCGATTCTGCAATCTTCAGATTTCGGATGCCTTCAGAGCTTGGTAACATCTATCCAGTACATCACGTCTCGAATCCATAGAAATATCTAACCAATGAGACCCTAGTGATTCCTTCGAGGAAACTGAAGTCGTCCAGGGTTGGAACTTCCATGAGAAAACTGATTGATATCATAGATTGAGAGAGAGTCAAGGTACGCAACAAAGACACGTCCCGATAGTGAGAATTCACTAGAACGCCCAGTAGAGACCTGATTCCACTTGAGAAAGTGAAGATCCGAGGTAACAAATCCATTCGTGTCCCATTCCAAATTCATGATCTATACCTTATTCTTTGAATTTCGGGACGAAATTCCCTCTAACGGGGGGATAATGTAACAACCCGAAGTTGTTCATCGCCGAAACCCGTTCAACCTGAAAAATTCTCCGTTATCAAATTCGTTCCGTTTTCACTTTGGGTTAATTATTTAAAATTATATGTTTATTATAATTTAATGAGTGTCCAAACCCCTTTGGAATTCATGAAATTAACCCAAAAGTGTTTATTCAAAAAGTTAAAAACGTTCCCGCCTGGTTACGGTAACTTAATCGGGTGCGACCAAAAGCCTCATTTAATGTCGGTATCGGGTAGAATTCCACCGTGTCCATGTTTTGGGACCTATATAAACGTGTTTAAACACTCATTTGAAGCTTTTTCTTCCTCTCTATCTCTCTCTAACCTCTCTCCTAAATCCAAGTTTAAGGGTCCAAAACTCAAATTTAAGGCCTCAAATCTCTAAGGTACTTCCCCTAGCTTGTTATGTAACCTCCCTAGCCTTCAAATTCGAGTTCAAAGCATGGATTAAGACAACATTCATGATTTTACGACCCTGGAACCCTCTTAGGCCGTAAACTCATATATAATGGGTTTTGGAGCACAAAAACCCTTCCTAAACACAATTGGACCTTGGATATGGCTAGATGGCTTCATGGAATGGACATATAACATTTAAAACATGGATTTTGAGGCATTTGAAGGAGTTTATGGCCAAGGCACATGCTTGGGCCATAAACTCATGTATAAGAGGTTTTCATAACCTTAAACCCTTCCAAAACCTCAACAAGACCTGGATATGACTTCTAGAATAAGTGTTTTAGCCTTGGAACACTTTAAACATGATTTTTGGGGGACTTATATTAGTTTAAGGCCAAGGCTTGTGCTTGGGACGTAAACTCCATGAAACATGGTGCAAATTCATTTCTAAGGTGTTAGAAAGCCATCCGACACCACCAAAAGCCTTGGAATAAATCATAGGACCAACCAAAAATAGTTTAAGGGCCTTAAACACATCAAAACCCTTCATTTAAGAGTTTACGGCCATAGAAGGTGTCCCATGGCCGTAAACTCCAAAAACCTCCTTCAAATCATCAAGAAAATGCGTGTAAGGCTTATGAATAAATCTAGCAATCACATGTGATTAGTTTGGATTCCAAAAACACAATTTTTCATGGGTATTTAGGAGTTTACAGCCAGGAGACCATGCTAGGCTGTAAACTCCCATAAATGTGTCATTTTGATGTTAAAAATCCATTCCAAAACTTTGATCCAAACCTAGAAAAATTCCCCTAAGTGTTTGAAGTCCAATTTGCACCATAAACCACCCACCATGAGTTTACGGCCGTAAACTCATGGGGAATGGGTGTTTAGGCCGTAAACATCATTTACAAGTTTACTCTTGGGGAGTAAACTCATTTCCTAAGTCCCTCGCATCATTACATGTCCTTAAATGCCACCCGGGTCCCTCCAAACACTTGTATTGGAGTGTGTTCGCGACTAGAAGTAATTGTCCTTATCAAATAATCAATCTAAGTCCTAATTAGATACAAATGTGTATCTTTGCATTATACTTAGAAACCTCGTGCATTTGCAAGCCCCGGACCAACGTTTAGCATCCGAAATCATCACATTCTCGTTCGATGAGTTCATATCCCTACGCCCTTTTCCGTGTTTTTCAATGTTTTCAGGGGGGAATACAAGCAAAATATCATTGTTTTCAAATCATGACATTGATATGTTTCAAATAATATCTGGCAAATTTACAAACACTTTTACTCCTTATGTATTATGCTGAGCATAAGGAATGGTTTATCAATTACAACTAAATAGATTTTAGTTAAGGAAATAACAAAACAAATCAAATTATTATGGGAATAATTTGGGGTTCTTTATTGTTCGTTTTATCATGTACTTATATCTATATAAAGTTATTAGATAAAATATGTCTGATTCAGTTTATCTCCGTATCATTTGAATGTATTGTCAGATAGTTTCATTATATGTATCTATATTCATTGTATTACGTTTCATAATCTTTTGTATGTTGATATCATACGAGAACCCTGTGAATACTTTAGTACTAGTTTCTGAGATAGTCACTACCCTTTATGGATGATCAGTAAATCCTCCCTGGAAGTGTAACCAGAGTCTCCTGGAGGGAGAGCGAGGAATTTGTGAATAGATCTATTCGGGACTGACAATCCCACACCTTAACTGCTAGCTACAGTTAGGCGGGCACGCCTGGGGTGACAAATTTCTGGATATCGTTCGACATCTGACAAGCATCAAGGAGGTCACGTTTTCGTATTAGCATGGTTACCCGACTCACAATATGTATTAATATAAGTCTATTCACAGCTTGGGTTTTAGAATCTTATATCTGGTTCGGGATAGTGATCCCATGGTTTTATCAAACTATTTTGTACCTAGTCCGGGATAGTAGTCCCATGGTTTTCAGTCTATTGAACTTTTATCTGGTACGAGATGTTATTCCCATGGTTTTCAGTATGTATATACCTTATATCTTATACGGGATAGTGATCCCATGGTTTTATCAAACAATCTTATATCTTATACGGGATAGTAATCCCATGGTTTTGTATCTATAACTTGTACGGAATGTTTGCCCCATGGCTTTTAACTATATCTTATACGGGATAGTAATCCCATGGTTTTATATCTATAACTTGTACGGGATGTTTTCCCCATGGTTTCCAATCTATATTTTCATATATATATATATATATATATATATATATATATATATATATCAAATTATCCTGTGTCTAGTCCGGGATGGTAGTCCCATGGTCTTAAATCTACGTTTTCATATGTTTCGAACTATCTTATATCTTATTCGGGATAGTGATCCCATGATTTCCGATATATAGTTTTGTGTATTAAACTATACTCCGTGTTATTCAATCTTGCATTTAGGAAAATATGGGATTTTCCTGGGGTAAAATACATCACATAATCGAATTGGTAACAAATGATAACTAAATTAACTTTACATAAGAAAATATGGGATTTTCTTGGATAACAAACCTTTTCGGAAAACCAAAGGAAACCGATATACTTTCATAAAACAAAACCACTTATGAACTCACCAGCTTTATGCTGATTTTCAAACCGCTTGTATTCTCAGGTCCAAGTTAGACAGGTACCCGGTGATCTCTTTTGGTGAAGACGGACTGCGTGGAAGACTCGTCTCAACTTTTTTCCATATGATATATGTATAACTTTTGTACAATTTACTTTTGAAACAAATGTAAACTTTCATATATATGCAATGTAATGGTTGTTTACTGTGATTACTATGTACATTGGATTTGATACACAACGTGGAAGTCCACCCCGGAAATGTTTCCGCCTTTGATTTTCGGGGTGTGACAGATACCCTCTCATGTGAGACCCTTCTGATGCGAACCATCTCAGTAGCGAACCCTCTCGCATCCTCTTCCCAGTTTTTGACAACTTTTGCATTTTAAACCCGTTTTTGATAATTTTGACGTGAAATTTTTACCAAAACTCATATTTTGACACATAAGACCCTAAATATTCATAACATACACACATTTTGAGGTAAATCTTTGTCTAATAATAGTATCTAGTGGGTAAGCTATTGAGATGGAGTGTTGACTTTGCCTTAAAGTTATGACACAAGCTATCATCCCATACTCACTCCTTGACATCCTTATATCACTATTCACATCAGCCTTATCTACTCATTGTACCCTTAAACCTTCCTCAATAAGTTTCATTAAACCCTACCCAACCAAAGAGTCCATATTCTTTTCACATCTCCTAACTCGCTTTCACTAACACATTAAGTTACACACTTTTCTCTCTCCACCTTGCTCCTAGATTTTGATGTTCTCCAGGAAGTTTTGAACTTATCATCCACCCTTTTTAAGTAAGTTCATTCTACACTTGATTATCTTACACGTCTTCACTCAAGTCATGGATTTCTCCCACAAATATTGTCATATTTGTTACTAGATCTTCAAATCTTCAAGTTTCTCCCAAGTGTTATTGACATGGAAACTTCTTGTCATCAACATCCATCCTAAGAAATCACTCAAGGTGAGTTCATACCCCTACATTTTCATGTTTTCTTGAAGTTTTATGGGGGGGGGGGGGATACAAGTTAATACACCAAAAACCTAACTAAATTCAAACAACAACTTTCATCAGAAAAGTTATGTGCTATTCACGGACAAGTTTGACCAACCTAGACTTAATATCTTTCAAAACTGTTTAATATTATAATATATCAGGTTCATACTTCTAAAATTACTACTTGCACATCTATATACGATTTTTCTACAATCTATGGTGATTTTTACAAAATTGCCTATCATTTTAGAAACGAATTCGGAACAGTCTGTGAATATCAACATTTTCACACAAGTTACAGACTTCTAAAAATCATAATAAAAATTATTAAAAAACTACACAAAATTTCTAAACTCTCAGAGTTTACGGATTCAGTTTTTGACTTCGTATGATTTTTCTAAAACATTGCAGATAATTTAAAGACTACTTACATAGCTTAAGATATTAACAACACTTTGTAGTATGTTGAGCAAAGTGCATAAAAATAAGTTTCTAATTGTTGGATGCATTTCTTGTTACTTTATCATCATAAACAAAAACTAGTCATTCATGATAAGGTTTTTCATTCATTTTGCACACATATAATAAACTACAATAAGTATAGTTTATGGATTTTGCAATAAAAGCATACTACATGAAAAAGGTTTTACTTTGAAATCAAACGGATACTACATGATAAACTATAATAGTAATAGTTTATGGATTTCACATCATGAATTTATTACATAAAAGGTGATTTAACTTCCAACAAGGATGAGGTTTTATATTCAAACTATATGTAAACTAGTTAACGTAAGTTGTGAGACAATTCTCCCATCGTACTCATGGAGTATAGCTTCAAATTCCTATAAGTTATAACCAGAGTCTCTTGTAGGGAGAGCGTGATAATTATGTATAGATCTATATTAGGATTGACACCCCGCACCTCGCTGCTAGCTACAGCAGGACCTGCAGTTCTACGGGTGACAAAACTCATCGGATTTTGACGTTTGAAAAACGTTGTTGCAAGTTAGTTCTCGTTATAGTATGGTTATAACGTGTCACATAGGGAGTTAACAATCTTTCAAGTTTATGGGGAAAATTCTACTTTAAAAAGGGGCTTTATTTATTTAAAACTACAAACAAATTATAAGTACAAAACACACACATATTCTTGGTCTTGGGATTTTAGGCTACATGACTTTTATAAGGAAAATATTGGATTTTCTTTGGAAACACATTACTATTATAAACATTACAAGTACAAAACACACACATATTCTCGGTCTTGGGATTTAAGGCTACATGGCTTTTATAAGGAAAACATTGGATTTTCTTTGGAAACACATTAGTATTATAAATATCATAAGTACAAAACACACACATATTCTCGGTCTTGGGATTTAAGGCTACATAACTTTTTATAAGGAAAATAAGGGGTTTTCTTGAAATATACATTATAAAGTACTAGGTTTACACAAAATGCCTTTCATGATATTAAAACTATGCTTCATCTAGAATTGTTAGACTTCAGCTATAATTGCTAAGTGTACATGTTAGATTTATAAATGAATTTACTTGCAATCAACTTAGAATTGGTGGGCCTGCCTTACTTCCTGTTCCTTGTTTGGTTGTGGACCTTGGGCAGACCCATTATGTTCGGCGATTTATTTAACTTAAATTTTGTATAACTTATATACACAACATGATTATTCAAGGAATCTACGACTCTTTCTAGGGTACATTATTGCATAACATAGGAGCGTTCATTTCACACTTCATAAAGAAAATATTGAATTTTCTGGAATCATACTCTATCGATTTTACAAGGAAAACGGCTTCTTTGTTAAATAAAACTCTTATGAACTCACCAACTTAATTGTTGACACTCTTTCAAAACTAATTGTATTCTCAGGAAATCAGTGAAACATGAAATCAACAACTTTTGAGGATGGGACATTTAATTGTCAAACATTTCATTTTGTCATCATATGGTAATTGATTTGAAACATGCAAACACATATGACGGTGTAACTATTTCAATTATATATATGATGGTTGTATTTACTTTTAACATTATTATACTTGTTGTTGTGCTACTATACATGAAGTCCTCCACCCCCAAACGTTTCCGTGATCCTCGGTTTGGGGGTGTGATAGATTGGTATCAGAGCATTGTTTATAGTGAACAAAATATATCAAACCACATAAGATATACAAACTATAACTACATTTGGATGAATGTCTCTGATCTAAGATTTTCAAATAACTGTACTTTTGGAAATAAATAGTTTCTTGTTAAAAGTAAGAATACATGTGCACATACTAGTATAGTATCATATATAGGACAATACAAAAGTAAAATGAGCAGTTGGACACTACGAGTAGGCCTTGGGATATGTAATCAGATTTGGGACGAATATAGCATGATCAATTATATTTATCCGAGGTGTGATTGATGTATACCGGGGAATGGTCGTAGTGAGCAACCAGCCTAAAAACTTCCCGTACAAGAAAATCGTTAAGAACCAAACATAACATTTAAAATACTATAGGAGTATTTTGTGGTACTATAACTTATGTGAAAACTAAATAGATTCTTTCTAGTAGATCTACAATCACTAAGTGGATACGCTAAAGTTATACATAACTTAGATATCATAGACTTAGAATCTGTGATCATTGTTTTACTTCTTGTTCCTTATTTGGTTGTGGATTTGAAGTATGATCACTTATTTGAAGGTCTGTCATATCTTTTGTTATATGTAACTGGTATGCACCATGTCATTATAGAAATAACTAAGAAGGATCAAACCCCTATAAGTATTTCTAGGAATAAGATTATCATATGCCTCGTACCTCACCCATATTCTCGCACGGACATCTTGGAAAGATTTTACTTACCAGGAGACCCTACTTTCCGAACCGAAAGAGTTAGTTCGTGATTAGGAAAAGAGTCAGAAGTGGAACCAGAGGTCGACAACTCTCGCGAATCATTTCGACTACATCGTACTTATTCCCTGTTGGGCAGCATTGATCGAGGGGTGGAGTCGCTAGTAGTGACAACGATCGCCATTTGGAGACCAACGGAGTTGCGGTAACCTCAACCATCGGGGACCAAAATAGGGAGACTGCGAATCGAGTCTAGGAACTACGTGCTACTACAAATGCTACCATCTCACAAACTTGAGACTTGGAAAGAGATTATTATTTGAGAGAACAACTCATTAAGGACCTTTTCGCCACTCAGGCGAGGGCAAAAGAGCATCAAGATAGACACTCGACACTCGAAGAGAGAGTGGTCTCAGCCGAGTACAGGTTGGCAGAACTACAGGACGCATCGACTTCGTTTCAAGCACCATTGGGGACATATTATTGTAACCAGAGTTCATGTTACTAACAAGACCTTGTAGATTAGTTCTATGAGTATCCATTAGTGCTACTCCCCTCCTTGTGTAGGCCCGAACCTGCAAGTTAGTGATTACACTAGTCGAGAGATTTATTTGTGGTCCAAACTTTTCCTTGCAATGATGTGGTGTGGACCTGCATTTGGCACAACAAAATTTTCGCTAAAACTAAATATACTAGAATCATACAAATTAAATGGGCATGCATATTATGTCATTGGGAACAATACTAGTAAGAATTCATAAGTTTATTACATATGTACTCTCATTATGAATTGTTTTCAGAACACCATAAAAAAATTGGAACTCGATACACTCAAAACTAAGATAAACTTAGTTAGGTAACTCACGACGTATAAACCCTTATTCAAGACTCATTATCATCCCACCTTTTTAAACCTCATGGTTGAAAGGTGCCTTTTTTGTAGGCCTATAGGGTGCGATCATACCATCACTAATGCACTGAAACCCATCAGAACTACTCAGCTAAGTGTGTTTGGGAAAACTTAATCCTAGGATGGGTAATACTTAATGCCAGCACAAAACCTACTTCTACCCACTACCATAACTCCATCTTAGGAACATTAGCAGAAACATCGACAATAGTTCAGTAAAGTGCGAAATTTATATATGTGTATATATAAATGGTAAGGATATAACTAGAGATAATCATCCCCACTTACAAAATTGTTTCTCCCCGTGAAACAGGGTTATGTCTTCTCAAGAAGGTAACCATCCAACAAGCAAGGCACAAATCCTGCAGATAGATTCTGCTACTTTTCAAGTTGCGGTCACGACACCTGTGATGGCCGTCATGGAGCAACTCAATGCTAACAACGCCAACAAAGACGAAGGTGGTGTCGGCAATGCTAACCGCAGTAACAATCAAGAACACTAGCGGATGTTCACCAAGAAAGGCCCCTCATGCCACAAACCAAAGAGCAACAAGCAAGAGTTTTGGGACAAAAAGAAGTGCAATCTATCTCAAAAACTCGCTAAAAGACCAAAATCTGTGGTTTCCCCTGTAATGACAACAACAGTCACGACTCATGCCTGGACACTAGCCACAACGTTTTTCACTCAAGCACCGGTCAGACAATACATGGGAACACTTCTAAAGTGTAAAAAGTGTAGCTACCATCAAAAGAATATTTATTTAACCTATGTTTGTAATGAATTTGGTATGTTTGCTAAAATTACCGCCTTTCAAAAAGTAGTTAAAATACTCTCTTGTTCAATCAAATCAAATACACTCATATGACCTTAGGATCATTACCAGTGAGTTGTGATGACTTGGTGTATACATCATGGTTAATTATAATCTAAATACTACACACTTAAAACGAATAATTTCCTCCTAATTTCTATTCCATGTCTAGTAGTGGGGTTAGGTTAGATCCGCTCACTCAACTGTTTCATCAATACCAAATTACATACGACTTGCATATACTAATCGATCATAGAGTGACCTGTCGGGGATCATGATATAAAGTATCATTAATAGCTATCAGAACACACTTACTACTAGTACTAGCTACTATGGTATAAATCATTTGCAGTAACAATAACATCGATCAAAACGGAACACACTAAAAAGAAACACATGATGCACTATCACTCTAACGAATATCTCTTACGAATACAACTTAACACATGTATCATTAAAAAGATTTGTTGTTGTCATTCGGTTTCGATTAGTATAGTACTCACCTCCCTGATTAAATGGCTACAAAAAGTCCCTTCACCTAACCCACTGAATCTCGAAACCCTCATCCCTCATAAATGCATATCCGACACGGACCTCCGGGTCATCTCTTGTTGCGAAACCCCAAGACACTTACGAGAGGAGTATTATACCTTCTGTGACAACCGTCAATTTCCGATCAAGTCGAAGTCAACCAAAGTCAACCGGTCAACTCATCTAAGCCTTGTATATTAGGGCTTACACTATGTACTATTGTGCAACTCACTATTTTAATGAGAAGTTATCACTTGGAAATTTCATTCGTTTAGAAATTTCAAACCCTAATCAGGGTAGGTGAAGAAACTATTTGATAAAACGTTATTTCATATCCCTCGGGGGCATAAAACCATCATAATTAAGCTTAATGGCGTGTATGAACCTTGCGTTACAAAGCTAAACAACCAAAAAGGTCACAAACAAAGTCTCTCTCAACCTCTCCCAAATCTCTCTAAGTATGTGAAATATCTCCCAAATCTCTCTATGTATGTGAAACCTCTCCTAAATCTATATGTATGTGAAATCTCTCTAAGTATGTGAAACATCTCCCAAATCTCTCTAAGTATGTAAAACCTCTCCCAAATCCCTCTATGTATGTGAAATCTCTCCCAAATCTATCTAAGTATGTGAAACCTCTCACAAATCTCTCTAAGTATGTGAAACCTCTCACAAATATCTCTAAGTATGTGAAATCTCTCCTAAATTTCTCTATGTATGTGAAATCTCTCTGAAATCTCTCTAAGTATGTGACAAATCTCCCAAATCTCTCCATGTATGTGAAATCTCTCGCAAATCTCTCTCAACTTTTTACACTTATCCGAGTCATCCCGGCCCTTATCTTAGCCAAAAACTACGCAAAACGGAGAGTTAGTGTCACACCCCAAAACCAAGAACAACAGAAACGTTCAGGGGTGGAGGACGTCATGTACAGTATCACAACAATGCAAAGTAGTAAACAAGCAACAACATCATCCATTTCATTAAAAGTAAATATTTAATACATGTGTGTTCTTTAAAAGTAATAAGACACCAAAAATATGAAATCAAAATAAAAGACGATTCTTGTTTGTGCTCCGTCTTCTCAAAACCTGGCCATCATACCTGTCCACTGGATACATGAGAATACAAGTTATTTTGAAAGTGAGTATTAGCATAAAGCTGGTGAATTCATATAAAGCTGGTGAATTCATAAGTATTTAAGTGTCATTGTCTTGTTTTGGAAAGCTGTTATGAATGCCATGTAAATCTTTGAATGAAACAATTGATATAAGTATGAAAAACCCTAGAAAATCCCATATTTCCTATCAGTATAAGAGAAGTCTTCTACCAAGACCCAAATGTTTTAAAAGTAGTCTTCTACCAAGACCTGTATGTTTTGTTGTAACAAAGATGGTTTTCCATTTTATGACTAATATTAACAATATATAGTCTACCTCCTCGTTTATGTGATTGTAACACAAAATAAAAGTAATAGGAAAAGTATAACCATAACGCAACATCGCGACTGCCGAAATGTATAACCTAGAACATTCGTAGATTGTTCATTTTCCTCTGTAGCTAGCATCAGGTTTAAGGAATGGTTAGTCCCGTAAAGGTACTCCTAATATAAGTATTAACCGTAGGCATCCATAGATGTTCACTACCTCTATTGCTAACAGGTGGGTTCCAGAATGGTTAGCCCCGTCAAGTTATCCTTTTGAACTAGGATAGGCAGAACAAATTACACATAATGTACTAGTAACTCATCCTACTGAATCTGGGTACGAGCATTCATGTAAGTGTATACAAATAAATGTATATATGTAAATGTATTCATGTAAGCGTATCGATGTAGACGTATTCATGTAACATGTAATGTATAGTATAGACTCATGAATGAACTAACTTTGGAGTAATTCCTTGTAATAGGAATAATGTTTTGTATCTCCTAACTATCCCTATAATAGTTAACTGGAAGGTAATTGATTGTCCAAGCAGGTTTATACACCCTTGCTACACAAGAGTGTGGGAAACTGAATGAAGGATGAAAGCTATCATATCCATACATATATAAGAACATAAGTGTATAGATATAGTTTTGTTCAAGAAGATGAAAAATGGTTTTGTAAGACATTTAAGAGTTTTGAACAACACTTAACAACAACTTGATATCATTTTAATAAACATTTCAAAAATAATACATTTGATAACAAAGTATTTTTAAGATAGAAAACCATTTCATACATCACATTTTGAAGCATGTGAAATCAGTTGGATGAAAACACAGTTACAAATCACATGTGATTGATTCTATAGCATGTTGTTTTCTACTTGTATTCCCCCCCCCCCCCCCATTTAAAGTGTTTATGAACATTTGAAAACATTTAAAAGGTTAATTTAGTGGTATGAACTCACATGTAGTGAGTGGATTAGTTTGAAGTGTCGGATACGATGCTAGGTGACAAGTGGAGACTTGTACACACAACGAGCTTAGTTATCATATAATCAATATATATATATATATATATATATATATATATATATATATATATATAACTAATTAGCCAATTGATAAATAATAAATTAATTTGGGACACTCTAGAACATGAAAACACTTTGTTTCAAGTGCTAAAGGTCACAAGGGTTTCATCCAAGTGTTGGTAGGGCATGCTAGATTGTTTGGAGTTCAAGGGTAAACCCCTTTGGAGCTTACGGTTTTAATGACCCAAACCGAAGGAGTTTACGGCAGTAAAATCAAGGTTTTATGGTCGTAAGCTCTACACTTTATGACCATAAGTTGTTTTGAAGTTTTACAAGTCCTTTGAAGCATTTCTACTTGGTGGTTAGGCCTTTGGAAGGGACTAGGGAAACAAAACACTCCTTTGAGGAGTTTACGGCCTCATGGTCATTTCCCTTTGGTTTTACTACCTTAAACCCATACGGAAAATGGTATTGCCATATTTGCAAGTCCTTAATTCATCAAGGTAATTGTCTAGGTTAGTTTTTAGGCATAAGGAAGGAATATGGCCCAAATATACATACTTTAGGGTGTTTACGATTTTGGGAGTTGCCCAAAGCGTAAACACATAAAAATGGTGGACTTTGGTGTTTTTCAAGGCTTAAACACAACAATCGAAGGTTTAAACAATTCAAGGAAAGGCTTAAACATCAAACTAGGGCTAAATAACGGGCTTAGGCACACTTTGGTGCCTTTCTTGTTTCACTTGATCCTCACATTGCTAGGGTAATTAGGGTCCTCGTTTTACATTCTAACGAACCTTCACAATAAGGATGTGACTTTGATTTCGTTCTTTTGATTTTTCGATCCATAATTTAAATACCCTAAATATTCCTAATTTAAATACATTTTGAGGAAATTTTTGTCATAGAATAATATCTAGTGGGTAAGATATTGAAGTGGAATGTTTACTTTGCCTTAAAGTTATGACATAAGCTATCCTCCCATACCCACTCCATGACATCCTTATGTCACTATTCACATCAGCCTTACCTACTCATTGTACCCTTAAACCTTCCTCAATAAGTTTCACTAAACCCCACACAACCAAAGAGTCCATATTCTTCTCACATCTCCTAACTCTCTTTCACTCACACATTAAGTTACACACTTTTCTCTCTCCACCTCTCTCCAAGATTTCTAGATTCTCCAGGAAGTTTTGAACTTCTCATCCACTCTTGGTAAGTAACTTCATTTTACACTTGATTATCTTACACTTCTTCACTCAAGTCACGGATTTCTCACACAAATAATTTCATATTTGTTACTAGATCTTCAAATCTTCAAGTTTCTCCCCAAGTGTTCTTGACTTGGAAACTTCTTCTCATCAACATCCATCCTAAGAAATCACTCAAGGTGATTTCATACCCCTACATTTTCATGTTTTCTTCAAGTTTTAGGTGGGGGAATACAAGTTAATACACCAAAAACTTAACTAAATTCAAACAACAACTTTCATTAGAAAAGTTGAGCCCTATTCACGGACTATTTTGACTAGATTCAACTTAATATATTTCAAAATTGTTTCATATGCAAATAGTTTAGGTTCATACGTTTAAAATGATTACTTGAAAATCTCCATATGATATTTCTACAATTTATGGTGATTTTTACAAAATTGCCTATCATTTCAAAACCGAATTCGGGCCCATCTGTGAATATGAACATTTTCACACAAGTTAGGGGCTTCGAAAAATCATAATAAAAATTATGAATAAACTAGACACATTTTCTAACCTCTTAGAGTTTATGGATTTAGTTTTCGAGTTTGTATGATTTTTGTAAAACAATGCAGATAAGTTAAAGACTACTTACATAACTTACAATATTAACAACACTTTGTTGTATGTTGAGCAAAGTGCATAACAATAAGTTTCTAATTTTTGGATGCATTTATTGTTAGTTTATCATCATAAATAGAAACTACTCATTCATGATAAGGTTTTTCTTTCATTTCGAACACATATAATAAACTACAATAAGTATAGTTTATGGATTTTGCAATAAAAGCATACTACATGAAAAAAGGTTTTACTCTCAAATCAAACGGGTTTTTCATATACTACATGATAAACTATAATATCAATAGTTTATAGATTTCACACCAAAAATTTATTACATAAAAGGTGATTTCACTTCCACCAAGGAAGAGGTTTTATTTTCAAACTATGTGTAAACTAGTTAACGTAAGTTGTGAGACAATTCTCTTATCGTACACATGGAGTACGGGTTCAAATTATAGTAAGTTATAACCAAAGTCTCTTGTAACGATAACGTGATAATTGTGTATAGATCTATATTGGGATTGGCATCCCATACCTCGCTGCTAGGTACAGCAGGACCTGCAGGTCTACGGGTGATAAAAGTTGTAGGATTTTGATGTCTGAAAAACGTTGTTGTAGGTTATTTCTTGTTATAGTATGGTTATAACGACAAACATAGGGAGTTAACAATCTTTCAAATTTACGGGGAAAATTCTACTTTAAAAGGGGTTTTATATATTTTAAACTACAAACATGTTATAAGTACAAAACACAAACACATTCTCAGTCGTGGGATTTAAGGCTACATGACTTTTATAAGGAAAATATTTGATTTTCTTCGGAAACACACTACTATTATAAACATTATAAGTACAAAATGTACACATATTCTCCGTCTTGGGATTTAAGGCTACACGACTTTTATAAGAAAAATATTTTGGAAACACATTACTATTATAAACATTATAAGTACAAAACACACACATATTCTCGATCTTGGGATTTAAGGCTACATAGCTTTTTATAAGGAAAATATACATTATAAAGTACAAAATGGCTTTCATGATATTAAAACAACGTTTTATCTAGAGTTGTAAGACTTCAGCTATAATTGGTAAGTGTACATGTTAGAGTTATATATGAATTTAGTTGCAATCAACTTAGAGTTGGTGGGCCCACCTTACTTTGTGTTCCTTGTTAGGTTTTGGACCTAGGGCAAACTTGTTATATTCGACAGTTTATTTAACTTAAATTTTATATAACTTATATACACTAGGTGATTATTGAAGGAATCTACAGGTGTTTTTAGGGTACATTATTGCATAACATAGGAGCGTTTACTTCACACTTAATAAAGAATATGTTGAATTTTTTGGAATCATACTCTATCGCTTTTACAATGAAAACGGCTTCTTTCTCAAATAAAACTCTTATGAACTCACCAACTTGATTTTTTAAACTCTTTCAAAACTACTTATATACTCAGGAATTCAGTAAAACAGGAAATCAACAACTTTTAAGGATGGGACGTTTAATCATCAAACATTTCATTTTGTCATCATAGTGTATTTTGAGCACTATTATACTCGTTGTTGTGATACTATACATGAATTCCTCCACCCCCAGATGTCTCCACCATCCTTGGTTTGGAGGTGTGACATTCGTGTTCGAAGGCAAGGGCTTGGCTTGATCGCACCGCATCACCCTATGATTTCCGCATTTAGAAATTTTGGGAATTTGTACTCTGATAACATGTTACTATGATACTCTTTTGAAAGTTTTTATATTAGTTTTGTGTGATTTGAATGAAATTAAAAACAAAACTTATCTGTATTTTTGCGATGTTACATCTCGGATAGGGCCCTCCGAACCTCCCATCTCATCATGGCCTCAATCTTTGCCGGATCAACCAATATGTCCTTCTGGTTGACGATGTGCCCAAGAATTGCAACTCACACAAACACAAACTCAAATTTGGAGAATTTAGCATACAACCACTCCCTCCTTAGAGTCTCTAGTACCTCCCGCAAATGATCCTCATGTTGTTCCTTAGTCTTGGAGTAGACCATAATATCATTAATAAACATGACCAATGACCGACCAAGCATCGGTCTGCATACCCGGTTCATGAGATCCATGAACACTACAGGTGCATTGGTGAGCCTTAACGGTGTCACTACGAAATCATAATGACAATAACGAGCCCCAAAGGCTGTATTTTACACATCCTCGTCTCTGACCCTCATCTGATGGTAACCTGATCATAAATCAATCATTTAAACTTAATATGCACCCTAATGTTGGTAAAATAAATCATTGATCCCTGGAAGTGGGTAATGGTTCTTCACCGTTAACTTATTCAACTCTTGGTAATCAATGGACATCCTGTGTGAACCGTCCTTTTTCAAAAACAGGATCAATGCTCCTTATGGTGAACTATTCGGTCTAATAAACCCTTTGTCTAACAGCTCTTGAGGCTACGTAGAAAACTCCTACATCTCTAGCAGTGCCAACCGATATGGTGCTTTGGCTATTTGGGCCGCACCAAGAACTAAATCAATTTGAAACTCAACCTGCTTCTTGGGAGGCAATCTAGGTAAATCCTCAGGAAAATCCCGAACGATGGGCACATCACTCAAATTCATTATGCACCCAATCCACATAAGCCAAAACCCAGAATAGCCCTGCTAAAGGTATCCTCTGGGCCTCACTACTGAATAAAGGGTCAGTCAACGTGGTGTCCCTTCTCCATGAAAAACCAATTCTCCCCCACTAGGGGTTCGAACTCTAACTAGCTGGTTCTTACAGTGAATCATCTCCCCATTAGGGCCTAAGTAGTCCACCCATATGATAACCTTCAACCCTCATAGAGGAATCGAAACCAAGTCAAAAGAATATCTCTCGCTGAACAGTTTTAGAACACACCTATGATGAACCCACAAAGTGCTCATAGAATGACCGTCGGCAATCTCCACCTCCAATGGATGATGTAGAGTTACGGGAGCATCAGTAACCTTCTTGCTAAGAAGGTCCCTGTCACACCCCAAAACCAGGAACGGCGGAAACGTTCTGGGGCGGAGGACTTCATGTACAGTATCACAACAATGAATAATAGTAAACAAGCAACAACATCATCCATTGCATTAATAATATAATTTTAATACAAGTGTGCTGACATGTTTAATAGACACTAAAGTATGAATCAATAATGAAAGATGAGTCTTGAATGACCTCCATCTTCTCTAAACCTTGCATCGGTACCTGTCTACTGTTGAGCTGAGGATACAAGTTATTTTGAAAGGGAGTATCAGCTTTAAAGCTGGTGAGATCATAAGTATTTTAGTGTATGTATTTGTAATAATGTATTTGTAAGAATGTATTTGTAAGACTGTATTTGTAAGTATGAGTATGTATAAGTTTTGAATAACCTAGAAAACCCTATGCTTCCTACTGAAAGTAGCCTTCTACCAAGGCATCTAGTATCTGACTATGTCTCTTGTAAGAGTGTGTATTTTCCCAAATCTAACTATCATTAACCAAAAATATAGTATTTACGATACCGTGCATCATGTGAATGTTTACGAAGTGAATGTAATGGGGAAATAATAATGTACTGTAGTTTTATAATAAGTGACTATTGCTGTACTAACTACCTTAAACCAAATGAATTTTAAAGTAACATGTGATCGGCCTGTATCCTGCTACCGACTCAATAGTAAAACAATGATGTAAGATGCCGTAAGAAATGACATTTGGCACCCATAGACTTGCAACTCCGACTGTAGCGAGTAGCAAGGTGTAGGATAGTCAATCTAGTATAGCGTTATACGCAAAGTCATACGCTGCCCAATTAAGGATATTCTGGATACAAAAACGGTCATGGAAGGTAGTGCCATGACCCGTTTAATAGCTCACATAACTGAATGTAATGTATATGTAATGTATGCTAGTTGTATTGTATGTTCTCCCTCTATCTAGCCTGTATGTTCTCTTTGTATAGTATTGTAATGTATTGTGTGTACAAGTTGTATTGTGTAATCTCTCTATCTAGAAAGTATTGTAATGTTCTGCGTGTACTAGCTGTATTGTGTGTTCCCTCTATCTAGCAGGTATTCTAATGTCTTGTGTGTACTAGCTGTATTGTGTGTTCTCTCTATCTAGCAAGTATTGTAATGTTCTGTGTGTACTAGCTGTATTATGTGTTCTCTCTATCAATCAAGTATTGACTCATGCATGAACTGACTCTTGTATGATTCATTGTTCTAGTATTAGTATTAGTAAAACCGTAAATTACGCATGTTGTAGCTTGTCACACCCCAAAACCAAGAATGGCGGAAACATTCTGGGGCGAAGGACGTCATGTAAAGTATCACAACACAGTAAATGTAAATAAGCAAACAACATCATCCATTGCATTAAATATAAAATTTTAATACAAGCGTGTTCTGTACAGTTTTAGACACCAAAAATATAATCAAAATAATATGATGAGTCTTGAATGCGCTCCATCTTCTCAAAAGCTAGCATCGGTACCTGTCTACTGATGACCTGAGAATACAAGTTGTTTTGAAAGAGTTTATCAGCATTAAGCTGGTGAATTCATAAGTATGTTAGTGTCGATGTTTGTTATCAAAACGTTTGAACCTGTCGCAAGTATGAGTTGTAAATGTATGTAAGTGTTTGTAAAAGTTTGAATCTCTCAGAAAAACCTATATTTTCTGTTAAAGTAGCCCTCTACCAAGGCTTAACTGTTTTGTATGCTCGTTTGATGTAAAAGTGTGTACTTTCCCAAGTGTAACTATCTTTTAACAAAATATAGTTTGTACATTAAATTTTAAGTGATGTTATCACCAAAATGTAATGGGTAAATTATCGTAGTACTGTAGTTTTATTTTATAGGAACTACTGTTGTACTAACTACCTTAAACTGGGTTTATATTAAGGTATCAGGTGATAAATTGCACCATACTATCGACTGGTAACAACGACAACGTATAGTCGAAAAATAAGGTATGACGTTTGGCACCCGCAGACCTGTCGGTCCCACTGTAGCTAGCAGCGAGGTGTAGGATAGTCAATCCAATATAGATCTATACGCAAACTCACGCTCTCCCTCCAAGAGACTCTGGCTACAACTCGGGTCATGACAATTAAGACATGCTCCCATACAGTGGATCACAATTGTTAACGTATTCGTGTATATGTAATATAATGTTACTTGTTCTAGTATTGTTGTATATGTTCTCTTAGTAATAAGTATTGACTCCTGAATGAACTGACTCATTGATCTAGAAATTGTAGTAGTATGATCTTGTGTTACCCCGATGGTAACTTACTAATGATGTGCTGATAAGTATGAATATGGAAGTACTTTTATGTCTATACATGTATATATAATATATAACTAATATTGTAACGACCCTCGGATGGTCACCCGAAATCCCACCAGACCACATCTCAGTGCGCGAAAAGGAAATAGGGCAGATGGCCTTCCTAAGCCCTTTAAACATTACTTATATATCTATACATATATGGGCATGCAATTTATAAGTAGTAAAACAAAGTGTAAATAAAAGCATTTGATAATTAAAAGAGTTTGTGAAACATTTTGAAGTAAAACAGTTTGAACAGTGATAAAATCATTGGTTTCCTAGTTATTAATCACATGTGATTAATGCAATCACATGTGATCGAAGCAATAACTATAAGTGTTTAACTTGTATTCCCCCCCCCCCATAAAGTATTTAAAACATTTAAAAGCATTTCAAAGGTTGAATAAAGGGGTATGAACTCACTTGGAAGCTTGAAGATAGCGAGATCGAAAACCGGGCAGAGTTTCGTCTCGGGAAACGGATTTTTCTTGGGATTCTCGGGAATCTCGGGAGTAAAATCGACTCTCAGGACTTTAGCAAAAAGACCAGAGCTTCGGGTTTGAACGGGCACGGAAATCGAGGCAAGATCGTGAGAGAAAGAGAGAAAATAAACAAATTTTTCGGAAAGGCTCGCATCCCTTTTATAGAGGGCTGAACTGCCTCCGTACGCAGCGCGTACGCGACATCATCGCTTACGTATTTCGGATGGGGCGGTTCGGATGGGACGGCGGGTCGGGTAGCTTCGCATAGGGCGACGTGGACGATCCGAGGCCGTGGCCTCGAGTACGCGCGGCGTACGAAGGTACGCGGCGCGTACTTCGGCCCTAGGCTGACTCCCCCTTCGGATATTACCAAGATTTTTGATTTAAATTTAATTATAATTTATTAATTAAACTTCAAAATATCATATCTTTTTCATACGAACTCCGTTTTCGACGTTCTTTATATCCCTGCGAAGGTGAGACTACGATCTACAACTTTCGTTTAGATTCCGTTGGCAAATTCCGAAATCATTTTTATGATTTATTTATTAAAATGACGTGATTAAGGAATTTCTTTAAAAATTCATAACTTCTTTATCTGACGTCGGTTTTTGCCAGACTTTTTACCGTTGAAATACCATTGTCGAGACCTTCGATTCTCGTTTAGGTCATTCCGGCCAAATGTCGCTTGATCTCCGATTCGAGTTTTTAGTTGTCTGTTGCTATGCTGAACTTGGAAAAATCATAATTTCAATACACGAAGTCGGATTTGGGCATTCTTTTTACGTACGATCATGGTTTAATGATATTTAAACATAGAAGATTTTATATGGAAACTTTTTGGACATTTTATTATCAAAGTTAATTTTATTAACTCAAAAATGTTTACAATACTTGACCTATTAGGCCATTACAAAGAGTTGAAATATCGGGTTGTCACATCATCCCCCCGTTAGAGGGAATTTCTTCGCGAAATTCAAGGTAAGAAAACACTCGTGGATTAGGGAAACAGATATGGGTACTTGCGTTGCATCTGATCTTCGCGTTCCCATGTGAATTCAGGTCCCCGCTTGGCATTCCAGCGAACCTTCATGATGGGTATGCGACTTTGTTTTGTTTGCTTGACCTCTCGGTCCATGATTTCTACTAGTTCTTCCACAAAATTGAGGCTCTCGTTGATCTCGATCTCGTCGAGTGGGATTACGAGAGTCTCGTCGGATAGACACTTTTTCAAGTTAGATACATGGAATGTAGAATGTACGTTACGAAGTGTGCCTGGTAGATCGAGTTTGTAAGCTACGGGGCCGACTCTTGCAAGAATCTCGAAAGGCCCTATGTACCTCGGATTAAGCTTCCCACGCTTGCCGAAGCATATCAAGCCCTTCCAGGGTGAGACTTTGAGAAGGACTCGGTCTCCCACCTGAAATTCCAAAGGTTTCCTTCGTTTATCTGCGTAGCTCTTCTGTCGGTGTCTAGAGGCTTTCAATCGTTCACAGATTTGAACGATTTTCTCTGCCGTTTCCAGAATGATCTCCGCACCGGTGACAGTACTGTCGGAAGCTTGCCCTCTGGCTAATTGGGTATCACCCACCTCAGCCCAGCACAGAGGGGATCTGCACTTTCGGCCGTAGAGAGCTTCAAATGGAGTAGCCTTGATGCTCGTGTAATAACTGTTATTATAGGAAAACTCGACAAGGGGTAAATGAGTATCCCATGCCTTCCCAAAGTCAATCACGCAGGCTCGCAACATATCTTCCAGAGTTTGGATAGTCCTCTCACTCTGTCCGTCGGTCTGCGGATGGTAGGTTGTGCTCATGTCCAGCCTTGTTCCTAGGGAATGTTGTAGTGATTGCCAAAATCTTGAGGTGAACCTACTATCTCTATCGGAGATAATGGACATAGGTACACCATGTAGCCGTACGATTTCCCTAATGTATGTTCTCGTAAGTTTCTCCATCTTGTCGGTTTCTTTGATAGGCAGGAAGTGTGCAGACTTGGTCAATCTATCAACGATGACCCATATGGTGTCAAGTCTACCCGTTGTCTTGGGCAACTTGGTTATGAAATCCATAGTGATCCGCTCCCACTTCCATTCCGGGATCTCTGGTTGTTGCAATAAACCAGAGGGCTTCTGGTACTCGACCTTAACCTTTGCGCAAGTAAGGCATTTACTCACGAAGGTAGCAATCTCTGCTTTCATATTAGGCCACCAGTATAGCTTTTTAAGATCCAGATACATCTTATCTGAACCTGGGTGGACGGAATACCGAGTGTTGTACGCCTCGGTCATGACCAAGTCTCGGAAACCACCGTGTTTCGGTGTCCAGATCCGATCCATGAAATATAAGGCTCCGTCACCCTTGGCTTCTAAATTCTTGTCCATTCCTCTGAGGGATTCACTCGTCACATTTTCAGGTTTCATGGCTTCAAGTTGGGTTGCCTGAATTTGTTTAGACAAGTGTGAATGGATGGTTATTGACAATGACTTGATTTTGCGACCAGAATATTCCTTCCGACTTAGGGTGTCTGCTACTACGTTGGCTTTACCCGGATGATAACGAATATCGCATTCGTAGTGACTGAGTAGTTCGACCCATCGTCGTTGTCTCATGTTGAGCTCCTTTTGATCGAAAATGTGTTGTAAACTCTTGTGGTTGGTAAAGATAGTGCTCTTCGTTCCATACAAGTAATGTCTCCAGATCTTCAGCGCAAACACCACTGCTCCTAGTTCAAGATCGTGGGTCGTGTAGTTAACCTCGTGTGTCTTCAACTGTCTCGAGGCGTAGGCGATGACCTTACCTCGCTGCATCAGGACACATCCGAGCCCTTGATTCGATGCATCGCAATAGACTACGAAGTCTTTTATTCCTTCGGGAAGGGATAGTATTGGTGCGGTGCACAAGGCTCGTTTAAGTGTTTGGAACGCTCTTTCTTGTTTCTCTTCCCAGTCAAAGGCCACGCCTTTCTGGGTTAGGGTTGTAAGAGGTTTCGCTATTCGGGAGAAGTTCTGAATGAATCTGCGGTAGTAGCCAGCGAGACCTAGAAATTAGCGAATTTCTGTAGGCGTCTTAGGTGCTGACCAGTTCTCAATGGCTTTAATTTTGGATGGGTCCACGTGGATTCCCTCTTCGCTTACCACGTGTCCTAAGAATTCGACTCTCCGGATCCAAAATTCACATTTCGAGAACTTCGCATAAAGCTTCTCTTTTCGTAATGTCTCTAAAACTTGTCGCAGGTGATCGCCATGCTCTTTCTTACATCGGGAGTAGATCAGGATGTCGTCAATGAAAACGATGACGAACTGATCCAAGTAAGGTCGACATACTCTATTCATCAGATACATGAAGACTGCGGGCGCATTGGTCAATCCGAATGGCATCACCACGAACTCGTAATGTCCGTAATGAGTTCGGAAGGCTGTCTTCGGCACATCCTCCTCTAGCACTCGTAACTGGTGATACCCGGATCTCAGATCAATCTTAGAAAAATAGTTCGCCCCTTGCAGTTGGTCAAATAGATCGTCGATGCGAGGCAGAGGGTAACGATTCTTGACCGTCAGTTTGTTGAGTTCTCTGTAGTCAATACACATACGGAATGATCCGTCTTTCTTCTTAACGAACAAGACCGGTGCTCCCCAAGGTGAGAAACTCGGTCTTATAAAGCCCTTGCTGAGCAGTTCGTTAAGTTGACCAGAGAGTTCCTGCATCTCAGCTGGTGCTAAGCGGTAGGGCGACTTGGCTACTTGGGTAGCTCCTGGGACTAAGTCGATTCTGAACTCGACCTGTCGTTGCGGAGGTAACCCGGGTAGTTCTTCTGGGAAAATGTCGGGGAAGTCGCTCACTACAGGGATGTTCTTTAGTTCTTTCATTTTGAGGCTCGTGTCGACGACGTGATCAAGGAATGCATGGTATTCCTTACGCAGATACTTATGTGCTTGAATACTTGATATGATGCGAAGACTTGCACCGGGTTTGTCGCCGTAGACTATAAGAGTTTCGTTAGACGAAAGGTTTAGATGGACTGCTTTCTCGTAGCACATGATGTCGACACGATGAAGGCTTAACCAATCCATGCCAATGATAACGTCGAAACTTTTTATTGAGACTGGCATGAGGTCGATTGGGAATGAATGGTTATCTAGAGTTAGGGTACAACCTAAGTATATGATACTCGTACTTTCAGTTTTTCCATTAGCCATTTCTACTGTGAATAGTTCTTTGAGTGTGTGTGGTGGTTGATTAAGCATGCGAGCAAATTTATGGTTTACGAAGCTTCGCTCCGCTCAACTATCGAATAGAATGCATGCATAGGAGTTATCGAGGAAGAACGTACCAGTCACCACTGTCGGGTCAACAACTGCTTCCCCGTGGCCTATCGCTAGTACCCTCCCTGCTCCACCAGCATTTTTCGCCTTGGGGCAGTCCCTCTTAGAGTGGCCTGTTTCGCCACATCCATAGCAGGTCGGGCTCGCGCCAGAGCCGGGGACTTGGGCGATCGGTCTTGCTGGAGATTTACAGAAACAGACTTTGTGTCCTCTCCTGTGGCAGTTAGAGCACTGCATTTCATGGCAGGGGCCATTGTGGTGGTAGTTGCATTTGTTGCACTTGGGCAAACCTCCAGCATACTGTCCTATCGGAGCAGTAGTAGCAGCAACAACAGGGGTTATTGCAGCATGTACCGCCACAATTTGCTGCTTTTTGGAAGCTCGATTCGTCTTCTTCCTTTCCTCCCAGAGTTTCCGCTTTGTGTCAGCGGGTTTGGAGGGTTCTGAGATGGCTAGCGTTGTTGTTGTTGTGGGGGGTTTGTCCCCATGGTCAATGAGTCGTTGTGCCAGTCGTTTGGCACAGTCGAAGGTAGCGGAGTTTGATGATAGGACGTTCCCCTGATATGGAGGCACTAGCCCCCATATGTACCTTTCGATCTTTTTCCCTTCAGTGGGAACCATATTAGGGCAGAGGGCCACCAGTTCGCTGAATCTGGCGGTAAAAGCAACAATATTGGTGCCCTTCATGGTCAGGCTCCAAAGCTCCTGCTCTATTTTCTGGATCTCGCCCCTCGGGCAGTATTCCTCAATCATGAGGTCTTTCATCGTTTCCCAGCCTATGTCGTTGGCTACGACGAGAGCTAGAGATTTAACGTGGCCATTCCACCACATCAGGGCCTTTCCTTCAAAGGTGCATGCGGCATATTTCACTTTGCTCGCAGGAGGGCATGAACCAATTTCGAAGACCGCTTCAGTCTTCTCGAACCATTGTGAGAGGGCAATGACTCCGCCGGTCCCATGAAAGGACTTCAGCTTGCAGTTGGTGAAATCCTTGTAAGAGCACTCTCTCGAGCGCACAGGGGTTTCCACTGGAATGGAGTTAACAGGGGTTCCACCTCTGCTAGCATCAGTAGAGTGATACTGTGCCATGGCAGTTGCCACTGCTGTAGCTACGGCAGCATTCAGGGCTACAGTATCGATGACCGGAGGTGGAGGAGGTGGTGGTGCAGGATTATTCCTGGGAGATTTGCGAGGAGGCATCTTTCAGCTATAAGTTTATAAAGATAAGAAAATGGTAAGAATCAATTTGTAAGCAACGTGAGAGTGACACATGAACTAACTAACCATAGCCCAACAGTTGGATGAGTGTTTGAAATCACAATAAGAAATATTAGTAGGAAAGCACAAGTGTATAGATTTTTCCCACAATTTAGATAGATTTCAATAATACTGGTATTACTGATGTAATAAGTTCAAGGAAAATCGACCTAACAGTAGGTCTTACATCATACCATAAGAAAAGTTTGACAGTTCTTAGATTTCTATTTAGAGTACTGAAAGTTAGGAATATTTTACAGACAAGTGCTACTTAGAGCATAGATGTTAAAGGCTAATCCTTAACCCTAAAGATAATGATGTACTAGACATCATCTAACGGCGATGAATATTCCTCGGGAGAACCCTAAGGTCTCTCATTTGACGGACCACCTCTTGAAGGTGTCGCTCATGAGCCCTTTGACGAGCTCGAAGTTCCATGAGTTCTACTTGAGAGGCAACCAGACGTTGGTGTAGGGTTTCATCGGTTCTCCGGGTCCGTTCCATGTCTTCTTCAAGACGGCGGATGTGGACTGTGTTGACACCTGAGTTGGCATCAATCTCTATGATCCGGTCGATGGCTGCTCAACCTTGCTCGACATTACAAGCTATTCTGCGGATAATGACGAGCGGTAGGTTGTTGACTTCAGGTTCGGAGTCGAATCCATTCGAAAAGCCTTCTGCGAGGTGATCATCCAAAGGGATTGGATGCTCAACTTCGGGCTCTTCATCGATCCACCCGGCATTGCCTTCATTTGGAAAGTATGGGTCGCCATGTTGGAATCCAGCCATTTAGATCTACGTGAGAAGAGAGGTATAAGAATATAGTATACGTGTAACTAGTAGTACAAAATACACCTATAGTATTTTAAAGTTTAAGTTCTATTAATCTTCTTGTGGTATTTTTGGTAAGTTTTTAGACTTGTTAACCTATCACAACTATTCTAGGGCATATGCTAATCACTCCTCGGACCAGCATAGTTGATCAGGCTATCCCATTCCCAGGACTGACCATACATCCCCTAGCTTACCTGTGATATTTAACAATCGCAATACTTTTGTTCTTGTCGTTGTGACACTGATTTTAGTATGAATGCAGACTAGTACACTTAATTAACTATTTTAGTATTTAAAGTATAAACTCTTGGTCGGAGTGTTGTAATCCCAAATGGGTTTATAGTTTAGTATATCTTTTATGGGTTGATATACTTGCTTCACTATAAACAATGCTCTGATACCAATCTGTCACACCCCAAAACCAAGAATGGCGGAAACGTTCTGGGGCAGAGGACGTCATGTAAAGTATCACAACACAGTAAATGTAAATAAGCAAACAACATCATCCATTGCATTAAATATAAAATTTTAATACAAGCATGTTCTGTACAGTTTTAGACACCAAAAATATAATCAAAATAATATGATGAGTCTTGAATGCGCTCCATCTTCTCAAAAGCTAGCATCGGTACCTGTCTACTGATGACCTGAGAATACAAGTTGTTTTGAAAGAGTTTATCAGCATTAAGCTGGTGAATTCATAAGTATTTTAGGGTCGATGTTTGTTATCAAAACGTTTGAACCTGTAGCAAGTATGAGTTGTAAATGTATGTAAGTGTTTGTAAAAGTTTGAATCTCTCAGAAAAACCTATATTTTCTATTAAAGTAGCCCTCTACCAAGGCTTAACTGTTTTGTATGCTCGTTTGATGTAAAAGTGTGTAATTTCCCAAGTGTAACTATCTTTTAACAAAATATAGTTTGTACATTAAAGTTTAAGTGATGTTATCACTAAAATGTAATGGGTAAATTATTGTAGTACTGTAGTTTTGTTTTATAGGAACTACTGCTGTACTAACTACCTTAAACTGGGTTTATATTAAGGTATCATGTGATAAATTGCACCATACTATCGACTGGTAACAACGACAACGTATAGTCGAAAAATAAGGTATGACGTTTGGCACCCGCAGACTTGTCGGTCCCACTATAGCTAGCAGCGAGGTGTAGGATAGTCAATCCAATATAGATCTATACGCAAACTCACGCTCTCCCTTCAAGAGACTCTGGCTACAACTCGGGTCATGACAATTAAGACATGCTCCCATATAGTGGATCACAATTGTTAACGTATTCGTGTATATGTAATATAATGTTACTCGTTCTAGTATCGTTTTATATGTTCTCTTAGTAATAAGTATTGACTCATGAATGAACTGACTCGTTGATCTAGAAATTGTAGTAGTATGATCCTGTGTTACCCCGATGGTAACTTACTAATGATGTACTGATAAGTATGAATATCAAAGTACTTTTATGTCTATACATGTATATATGATATATAACTAATATTGTAACGACCCTCGGATGGTCACCCGAAATCCCACCAGACCACATCTCAGTGCGCGAAAAGGAAATAGGGCGGATGGCTTTCCTAAGCCCTTTAAACATTACTTATATATCTATACATATATGGGCATGCAATTTATAAGTAGTAAAACAAAGTGTAAATGAAAGCATTTGATAAGTAAAAGAGTTTGTGAAACATTTTGAAGTAAAACAGTTTGAACAGTGATAAAATCATTGGTTTCCTAGTTATTAATCACATGTGATTAATGCAATCACATGTGATCGAAGCAATAACTATAAGTGTTTAACTTGTATTCCCCCCCCCCCCCATAAAGTATTTAAAACATTTAAAAGCATTTCAAAGGTTGAATAAAGGGGTATGAACTCACTTGGAAGCTTGAAGATAGCGAGATCGAAAACCGGGCAGAGTTTCGTCTCGGGAAACGGATTTTTCTCGGGATTCTCAGGAATCTCGGGAGTAAAATCGACTCTCTGGACTTTAGCAAAAAGATCAGAGCTTCGGGTTTGAACGGGCACGGAAATCGAGGCAAGATCATGAGAGAAAGAGAGAAAATGAACAAAATTTTCGGAAAGGCTCGCATCCCTTTTAGAGGGGGCTGAACTGCCTCCGTACGCGGGGCGTACTGGCGTACGCAGCGCGTACTCGACGTCATCGCTTACGTATTTCGGATGGGGCGGGTCGGATGGGACGGTGGGTCGGGTAGCTTCGCATAGGGAGACGTGGACGATCCGAGGCCGTGGCCTCGACTACGCGGGGCGTACGAAGGTACGCGGCGCGTACTTCGGCCCTAGGCTGACTCCCCCTTCGGATATTACCAAGATTTTTGATTTAAATTTAATTATAATTTAATAATTAAACTTCAAAAAATCATATCTTTTTCATACGAACTCCGTTTTCGATATTCTTTATATCCCCGCAAAGGTGAGACTACGATCTACAACTTTCGTTTAGATTCCGTTGGCAAATTCCGAAATCATTTTTATTATTTATTTATTAAAATGACGTGATTAAGGAATTTCTTTAAAAATTCATAACTTCTTTATCTGACGTCGGTTTTTGTTAGACTTTTTACCGTTGAAATACCATTGTCGAGACCTTCGATTCTCGTTTAGGTCATTCCGGCCAAATGTCGCTTGATCTCCGATTCGAGTTTTTAGTTGTTTGTTGCTATGCTGAACCTGGAAAAATCATAATTTCAATACACGAAGTCGGATTTGGGCGTTCTTTTTACGTACGATCATGGTTTAATAATATTTAAACATAGAAGATTTTATATAGACACTTTTTGGACATTTTATTATCAAAGTTAATTTTATTAACTCAAAAATGTTTACAATGCTTGACCTATTAGGCCATTACAAAGAGTTGAAATATCGGGTTGTCACATAGCTTACTATTAATATAACTTGTACGTATGAACATGGAAGTATACCCTTGCTACCCAAGGGTATTGAATTGAATGGAAGAAACTTTATGACTATATATGTACACATGATATATAACTAATAGTTAAACGACCTTCGAACAGATACCTGATACCCTACCAGACCACATCCCAACGGGGAAAAGGAAATAAGGCGGGTTAGACTTCCTAAGTCCTTCAAACACTACTTATATAACTATACATATCTAGGCATGCAATTGACAATATAAAAGCATAAAATAAGTTTTGTAAAACCATTGAAAAGTTTAGCAATTAATAAAGGATGGCTTGATGTTAAATTGTAAAAGGATTTGCAAGCAGTTTGTTTGATAAGAAAGGGTAAAGTATAAGGAAAACATTTGTTTTGAATCACAACTGTAATAGGGTTTGAAAAGATACATTCAGTATGTAAGACAGTTTAACAAAGAGTTTTAACTAAGTAAAAATGTTTTGGAAAGCCATTTGAAGTAAACTATTTGGTAAAACAGCTAAAAGAGTATTAAATCCTTTTGTATGTTACTTATTAATCACATGTGATTAATATAATAACTAGCATCATTCAACTTGTATCCCCCCCATAAAAGCATTTAAAAACATTTAAATATTTGTTTTAGGGGTATGAACTCACCTGTAGCAAGTGGTTGGGATGAACGGACTGTATAGGATGCTAGGTGTCAAGTGAATACTTGCACACACTCTATGATCCTAGATAACATATAATATCAGATATATGTAACCAATTAGTGTTTAAACAATTAACTAACAAGGTTAAGACATCCTAAAACATGTTAAACACTTTATATAAGTGTTATAAGTGCTAAGGATTTCATCTAAGTGTTGTAGGACAAGGCTATTGGGTTTTAGGGTTCAAGGGAACCCCTAATATGAGTTTACTCCCTAAAGACCATAACCCCTTGAGTTTACGGTCGTAAAGCCTTGAGCTTACGGCCGTAAGCTCACTACCTTGTGAACATTTGATGGTTTGAAGTCTTCTAAGTCATTCCAAGCATTCCTACTTCATGTTTAAGCCTTAGGAAATGTTTTGTGGCATCAATACACTCCTAAATGGAGTTTACGGCACATGGACCATTTCTCCATGATTTTGGTATCGTAAAATCCTATGGAACATGGTTTTATGATGTTTTCAATTCCTAGACACTTCAAGGTAAAAGTCTAGGCTTGATTCAAGGCATAAGGAAGGAACATGGGCCATTGTTACACACCTTTGGGGTGTTTACGGTATTGGGAGATCCCCAAACTATAAACACATATAAATGAGTCATTTTGGTCGTTTTTATGTGCTAAACACGTCATGGAAGGGGCTAAATTAGTTACCAAGGCTTAGGATAAGCTAGGGCAAACATTGGCACCATAAATAGGGTTTACGGTCCAAGGTGTTCTTGTACCGTAAACCCCTTTGATCTTGGTGTTCTTGGATGACTTCTTGAGGTATATAAGTGTAACAAAGTTTTTAAGGCTCTAGGAAAGAATCACTTACAAGTTAGAAGCTCGAAAAGGTCCAAAAGGCCAAGAACACAAGTGTGTGTTCTTAGTGTAAATTGAAGATTGACCCTTTTGGAATGAGTTCACGGTTAGAAGTGTGTTAAAACACTAGATTAAGTCATATAATAACTTAAGAAGGCTAGAAACACTTACTAGATTGAAGATCTCGAAAAACTTTTGGATGATACTTGAGAGAGAAATGGGACTTGGATCGTGAGATTTGGAAAAAGTGTAAATAATAAATTATTCTCATATATATACTCTCAAATTTAGGGTTTTGGCGGAAAATATCTTATTCAGGTAGTAAACTCTAATTTCTTAGGATTTTGGAATTACAGTGCTGCTCAATATCTCTAGGGCATCCTCTCTCCTGATATCACCTGAAGTGCAAATCCTAAAATACTCAAACTTTTTCCAAATTTTGAAACTTAGCAGCAACTTTTATGGCTTCTATTGTATTGAAGGGTTGTATAGAATAGAAATTACGGGTTGTCACAATCCCTATACATAATCAGATATAATATAAGCATAAATAAGGAAAGCAATACAAGATATGATAGAATTACATATGGTAACCATATTTGGTGCTGCTCGATCCTCATCGGTAGTCAACTGAAATGTGCTGCTCTTCAGCACAGGTTCCTATGCCTTGCCCTGGTGGCCATCAATTATCCTGACGGTGGTTGGTTCAGGCGCTACTGATGCCCCTCCTAAAAACCTCGGACAATCGACCTTTTTATAGTCTGTCTGGTTGTAGTGAAAACAGATCAATGCACTCCGGGGGCAATCCCTACTCATATGATGTAACATATGCGTTTAGTTATTGTGTTATGTAATTTTAAAAGTGAATAATATTATGAAATATTATGCGATATTGAGTGTTGAGTTCTAACGGATAGTTTTACTAGAATTAAAGTAAAACTATGTTTAGAATCATTCAGAAAATATTAGAAGTCTTATGAGATTCCAATCAAAAGGAAAATATTGAAATTTAGCGAAAATATAAAATTTGAAATACGTAAAATTTTATTATTGAAAGTTGTAAAGATCTCGTCAGAAACAATTAGGCAAAAGCCTCATCGAAATTCGAGTTATAGTTATGATCAATCAAAGATCCGCAACAAAACCGGCACGATGCCGAATGACGTCAAAAGTAAGTTTTTGATAAACTACTTTTTAGCCTTGGTAATCTAAATGAAATTCATAGTATTTGTTAAACCGAGAATTTTCATAAAAAGAACCTCCAAATCTAACTTTGTATGAGGAAGTTATGATTTTTCTAAGTTTCAAAATATTAGTAGACACCTAAAAATTAGAAATAAAGTCGAGTGATTTTTAGCTGACGCAACCGAAACGAGAATCGAAGGTCTCGTCAATAGTAGTACAACGGTAAAAAGACTGACGAAAACGGACGTCGGATGAAGAACGTCAAAATAATAATATTAAAAATAAATTGAAAATTAGCCCACGAAGTCTAATTAAAAGTAGTAGAGCATAATTTCACTTACACGTGCATATTATGTACGTCAAAAACGGAGCTCGTATGCGAAAGTTGTGGATTTTAGAAGTTTGGGACACAAAAATCGAGCAAACCCCAAAATCTAAGAAAATTCGCATGGCTGAGGTTCGGCCACATCACCTCGCATGCGAGATGTCTCATGTCTGACGCATGTCGTAGCCACCTTGCACCGAAGGGACGGTCCTCTCCTGATCCGATGTGTGGCTAAGCGTTGGCGCCTTCCGAGCTTCGCACCTATCGCCCCATGTATTTCCCTTGCATCGCCACCGGCCTTCCTCGCATGCGAGCCACATGCTCGCTTCTCCTTGCTTCGGATCCAAGGCTCCCACCTATATAAAGGGTGCGAGACCTCCCGGGTAATTTTGAAAATTTGGCATTTTTCACCCCTAAACTCATATTTTTACCATTCCAACTTCCTCCGAAGCCTCGGGATCATACCCAACACCCGAAATACGTTCCGAAGTGTCCGAAGAGCCCAAGAAATTTTTCTTTTCAGTTTGAAACTCAAACTTCACCACACCCGGTTTTCAAGAAAGCCCCTGGTTTTCATCAAAGAAAGCCAATGATAGTAACAAAGTGTTGTCCAAATTACTACTTTAACCCCCGAGTAATTCACGTTAAGTTCAATATATTGGTAGAATTGTATGTTATGTGTTATATGTGCTATGTGCTTTTCTGTGTTATTGTTTCATACTATTATGATAGAAAAAGTTGTACCTTTGACCACGTGATCAGTGAAAGGACATAGATTCATGATGCTATTGGTATGTAGCCTCTGGCCATGTAGAGCATGCCTTGTAACAGAATGACGTATACCCCTATGGCATTGGCAAAAGGTTAGATAGGGCTGAAATCCTGAAATCTACCAAAATGTTTAAATCAGAAAGTGTATGTCTTTGTGTCGAAGCTTTATTGATGTATATCAAGTATGGAAATTGTTATGTCTCATTTATTGTATATCTTTGAATCAAATCATTGATTGATATGGAAAGCTTGTCACATGATTAACATATGCCTTTGTTGTTGTCACACCCAAAAATCGGAACGGCAGAAACGTTCGGGGGCGGAGGACGTCATGTATAGTATCATAACAATGCATAGTAGTAAATAGGCAACAACATCATCCATTGCATTAACAGTATAATTTCATACAAGTGTGTTCTTTTCATAGTAATAAGACCCCAAAAATAAATAATCAGAATAAAAGACGAGTCTTGACTGCTCCTTCTTCTCAAAACCTTCCATTGCTACTTGTCTACTAATGACCTGAAAATACAAGTAATTTTGAAAGCGTAGATCAGCATTTAAGCTGATGAGCTCATAAGTATTTAGTTTCAAAGTTTGTTTAAGTTCGATGAAAATATTTGTAAATGTTTAATGTAAATGTTTGTATATGTTTGAAAAATCGTAGAAAGTCCTATATTTTCTATTAGTATAAAAAGTAGTCTTCTACCAAGACTCGACTGTTTTGTATGTTTTTTGCTCTGTAAAAGTGAATGTTTTCCCAAATATGACTATCATTACCAAAATATAGGTTTATATTACCCTTTATATGAAAAGATCACAATTTGAATATAATGGGAAAATGTATGTGTACTGTAGTATTATTTGTATTAACTATTGAAGTAATAACTACCTTAAAACCAATGGTTTAATTATGGCAAAATGTGATAAGATTGTTACCATACTAAACTGACTATAACACGACGATGAAAGACGTCGGAAGAAATGAAATTTGGCACCCGTAGACTTGCAAATCCCACTGTAGCGAATAACAAAGGCTTAGGATAGTCAATCCAGTATAGATGTATACGCAAACTCACACTCTCCCTCCAGGAGATCCTGGTTACAAAATGTGACATAACGAAATGGTCGCTGTGTCATGAAGTAGTATCTCACATTATGTTTATTCTAAACCTTGTTATAGAATACTTGTTATAGTAATAACATTTGATGTATAGTATTCTCGGTATAGTATTCTCTATATAGTATTTTATGTATAGTATTCTATGTTATAGTATTCTTTGTTATAGTGTTCTCTTTTATAGTATTCTTTGTTATAGTATTCTTTGTTATAGTATTTGTATATGATAGTATTCTCCTAAACTATACCTATTATAGTTTACTAGTGATTTTTGTAATTGAATAAATGACTGAATGTATACCTTTGCTACCCAAAGGTACTAAACTAATTGATAATACTTTTATATCTACATATGTATACACAATATATATCTAATATTTAGGCGACCTTCCGACAAATAACCGATATCCTAAGTCCACATCCAAACAAGGAAAAGGAAATAAAGCGAGTTAGCAATCCTAAGTACTTTAAACATTATTTATATAACTATACATATATAGACATGCTTTTAACAGTATATAAGTTTAAAACAGGTTTTGTAATACATTTTAAGAGTTTTGAACAATAAATAATAATGACATGATGTCAGTTTATAAAATGATTTGAAAGTACTTTGTTTGATAACATAGTTTAAAGTCAATGAAATCCATTGGTTGAAACACAGTTTGAAGTATATGAAATCCTTTGTTTGAAACACAGTTATAAATCACATGTGATTGATTATATAACTTACATGTTTTCTACTTGTATCCACCCATAATAGCATTTGAAATCATTTAAAAGATAATTTAAGGGGTATGAACTCACCTGGAGGGACTAATGTGAATAAAACATCGTTTTGTAGGATTGGTAAGTGCTAAGTGAAGACTTGAGCACAATGGATCCTAAATAGCGTATAATGACACATATATGTATCCAATTAGTGTTTATAACATCTAATCATGAAATGGAAAAATATTAGGGACTATGTAACACTTGTATTAATGTGTTAAACCACATAGGATTGCATATAAGGGACGTATGGCCTCACATAGCACTTTACGGTCACATTGATGTCTCACATGAGTTTACGGCCAAGGGGTTCATGACCCTATGAGTTTATGGTTGTAAACTCATGGTATTTTGTACCAAATTGTGTGTTAAGGTCTTACAAGTCATTAGGGAGTGTTCTAGGTTCAAGTCCAAGCCTTAGGAAGGAGTGGCAGCACAAATGCACCACAAATTAGGTTTTACGGCCCAAGGAGATTTCCTTGGTTGTAAACACCTTTTGTTCTTGAGTTTCTTGATGTTTTCTATGTGATTAACAAGTGATTAAAGTATATAACAAGTTGAGGGTAGTGTACTTACTTATAAGAAGCTTAAAAGGGTTTTTTACTGTCCAAGAACACTAGTGTGTGTTCTTGGTGTTCTTAATGAAATGAAGAACACTTGAAGATCTATCAAAATGAAGAGATTTCATGGATGAAATCATGTACAATCACTAGATAAAGAGATGTAACAACAATCAAGAGAAAGAATTCTTACATTTTTGGAAGATCAAGATGAAGATCTTGTGATACTTGAGAGAGAAATCGGGTTCTAGTCTTGAAATGGAAGAGAAATGAGGAAAGTGATGAGAATACATGTATTTAACATGAGTTCACGGACAAACATGAGTTTACAGCCCAAAAATGAAGGTTTGGCCGTAAACTCCTCATAATGGGTTTAAAGCTTGATTAGGGTACAATGGACTCAGGCAGATACTTCCTAACACCCGATTCTTGAATATACTAAGCTTAGGACACTCAAACAGACTCTAAACAGCGCTAAAAGATAGCAAAAACAAGTTTGACTTTGACTGAATTGGTTGAATATGAAAGATACAAATTTCGGGTTGTCAGATTATCCCCCCATTAGAGAGAATTTCGTCCCAAAATTAGAGTTTAAGAAAATAAGTAGTTACAAATAACTAAGTAAAAAGATGAGGATATTTCAGTTTCATCTGATCCTCACACTCCCAAGTGAATTCAGGTCCTCACTTGGAATTCCAACGAACCTTCACTATCGGGATACGACTTTGTTTCGTTTTCTTGACCTCTCTGTCCATGATCTCTACAGGTTCTTCCACAAAGTTGAGGCTCTCGTTGATCTCGATCTCGTCGAGTGGGATTACAAGAGTCTTATCGGATAAACACCTTTTCAAGTTCGAGATGTGGAAAGTAGAATGTACGTTACTAAGTTCGTGGGGTAGGTTGAGTTTATAAGTTACAGGGCCGATTCTAGCAAGACTCTCGAAAAGTCCTATGTATCTTGGATTAAGGTTCCCATGCTTTCCAAAACTTATCAAGTTTTTCCAGGATGAGACTTTCAAAAGGACGCGGTCTACCACTTGGAATTCCAAATCGTTTGTCCGCGTAGCTTTTCTGTCGGTCTCTAGAGCCTTTCAATCGTTCACGAATCTGAATGATCTTCTCTCTCGTTTCCTTAATGATCTTCGGACCCGTGAGAGTGCTGTCAGGAAATCATCCTTTAGCTAACTGTGTGTCACCCACCTCAGCCCAGCACAGAGGGGATCTACACTTCCAGCCATAGAGGGCTTCAAATGGAGCAGCCTTTATGCTCGTGTGATAACTGTTGTTGTAGGAAAATTCAAAAAGGGGTAACTGACTATCCCATGCCTTCCCAAAGTCGATCACACAGGCTTGCAACATATCTTCCAAAGTTTGGATAGTTCTCTCACTTTGTCTGTCGGTTTGAGGATGGTAGGTTGTACTCATGTCCAACCACGTTCCTAGGGAACTGTGTAACGACTGCAAGAACCTCGAAGTGAATCTGATATCTCTATCGGAGATAATAGATATAGGAACACCATGCAGTCATACGATCTCTTGTATGTATGTTCTTGTGAGTTTCTCTATCTTATCAGTTTCCTTGATTCGTAGGAAATGAGCGGATTTTCTCAATCTATCGAAGATGACCCAAATGGTATCAAGTCCACCCGTTGTCTTGGGCAACTTGGTTATGAAGTCCATAGTAATCCTGAGGGTTTCTGGTACTCGAGCTTAACCTTTGCGCAAGTAAGATATTTACTCACAAAGGTAGCAATATTTGCTTTCATGCTAGGCCACCAGCATAGTTTCTTACAATCCAGATACGTCTTATCTGAACCGGGTGGCTAGAATATCTAGTATTGTGTGCTTCCAACAAGACCTAGTCTCAGAAACCACCGTGTTTCGGTGTCCAGATACGATCCATGAGATATAAGGCTCCACCACCCTTAACTTCTAAGTTCTTATCCATCCTTCTCGGGAAAGTTGCGTACTTTTGGAATGCTCTGAATGTCTTTCACTTCTTGACAATATAAAAGTATAAAAGAAGTTTCGTAAAAGCATTTGATATGTAAAAGACTTTTTAAGACAGTTTGGAGTAAAACAGTTTAGCAAAACAGTTTGAAAGTAAGAGATTCACTTGTTGATAGTTATTAATCACATGTGATTGAGACAATAACTATCATAACTTTACTTGTATTCACCCCCATAAAAGTATTTATAAACATTTAAAAACATTTAAAAGGTTAATTAAGGGGTATGAACTCACCTGTAGTTAGTGGTACTGATGAACTGAAGATGTAGGATTGCTAGGTGTCAAGTGAAGTCTTGAACACACTCTATGATCCTAGTTATCATATAATATCACATATATGTATCAAATTAGTCTTTAAACAACTAATAAACGAAGTTTAAGACACCCTAGGACATGCTAAACACCTTATACAATTTTTATAAGTCCCAAGGATTACATCTAAGTGTTGTAGAGAAAGGCTAGTGTGTTTGGCGTTCAAGGAAAACTCCATTAGGGAGTTTACGGTTTGTGGTCACAAACAAAAGAGTTTACGGTCATAAAATCTTGAGTTTACTACCGTAAACTCACACACTTTTTCCCATTTGTTGTTTGAAGCCTTAAAAGTCCCTAGAAGCCTTTCTACTTGAAGTATGTGACTAAGGAAGGAACTAGGGCACCATTTCACTCCTATTTGGAGTTTACCATTTCTAAACCATTTTCCTTTGAGTTTACTACCATAAATTCATAAGGTTTATGGTATTTTTGGGGTTTTCAAGTCCATAGTTCATCAATGAATGGATCCATGTTAGTTACTAAGGCATAGGAAGGAAATGTGTGTCATTTATACCCACTTTCGGGTATTTACGGTTTTAGGTGCTCCCTACACTGTAAACACATATAAATGGAAGACTTTTGTGCCTTTTCATGTGATAAACACATAAAGGAAGGATCTAAACATGTCCCCAAGGCATTGTGAAGGACTAAGGCACGTTAGGGCACCCTTTAGCACCTTACTTGGTGTTTACAGTTTTGGGAGCTTCCAAAACAGTGAACATCTTGTTGTGGTTGTTCTTGGGACATTTCCTTGATGTAAAGATATATATCAAGCTTTATATGATTCTAGTATAGAGGTACTTACTATATGTGTCACACCCCTAAAACAGAACAGCGGAAACATTCGAGGGCGGAGGACGTCATATTCAGTATCATAACAGTTCATAGAAAGGAAAGTACACACCACCATACATATATAAAGGTTTTAAAAATGTTTACATAATTGTATTCATTACATGTTCAAAAGATAAAATACATAAACATCTTTCAAAAGAAGTAATTAACGCCAACGCATTAATCCTAACAGTTGATTTCCAAACCTGCCTAGCGGTTCCCTGAGAATACAAGTTATTTCAAAGAGAAGGTGTCAACAATTAAGTTGGTGAGTTCGTAAGAGGTTTAGAAAAATTGAATGCCATTCCAAAATGGGTGTATGTTTTCCAAGAAAATCCCTTATTTTCATATAAAAGTATGAAATGCATGAGAGTATTTGTGTTTGAAAAATGCAGATAGTTGAACCAAGAAAATCCCTTATTTTCCTAATAGTTGTTTAGTGTCCAAGACTAAAAATTGGAAATAAGCCACATGCTTTTAAACATAGATCTATATAATAAACCTATAAGACGATTTCCGTTTGTTAGATAAAGAATAGTTTTAATAACTACTTGTTCATCAATCAGAAGTACTATAATAATTGTGTATCCAATGAGTTTTGTAACCATACTAAACATAATATGCCTGTAGCGACGTTCTTCAGGCGTCATAGCGTTATGACAACTGTCACCCCAAAGGACGGACTGTAGCTAACAGTCAGGGCACGGGATCATAACCTCCCGTATAGATCTATACACATTTGACACGTTCTCCTAACGGGAGACTCTGGTTATAGACAGGACTTGCAACATTACTTTCTAATAAGAAAGTAGTATTTGAAGATATACACGTCTCATGGATTCTAAACTAAGTTTATATTAAAGTGATAGTTTTGTATGCAAAGTTTATCCTTTTTCACAATGTTTGACAAAGCATACATCATAAGTTTTTAGAATGTATAAAACGACTTAGCGACAAAAGGTACTTTGAAATCACTATATACTTTGTATAAGTCTAATCCACAAAAACTATCACAAGAGTTTTCCATAGTAGTAATGAATTCCAAGTGATTTTTTCGATAAAACAAGTGAAGTGAAACTTTATAAAATACACGATAATAACCGTATGTTTACTTGTATTCCCCCCCCCCCCCCTAAAAGTGTATAAAAGCATTTCAAATGTATTTAAAGTGTGTTTGAAGCGGGTATGAACTCACTTGATAGTTTGAAGAAGGTGTGACGAAAATCGAGCGGAACTTTGGCTTGAAAAAGCAGGTTTTCTCGGGATTTCTCGGGAGTAAAATCGACCTTCGGGACTTGCACAAAATGACCAGGACTTCGGGGTAGTGCGAGCACGGAAAACGAGGCAAAACGCAAGAAAAGTGAGAGAGAATGAGCAATTTTTCAGGGAACCCTCGCATCCCTTATACAGGAGGCTGGAACCGCCTCGGTACGCGGGGCGTACGCGTACATCATGCATGACCGAGTCCTCAACTAGCTCGGACTACGGATGGGACGGGGGGGGGGGGGGGGGGTAGGCTCGCATAGGGGCAACGTGGATGATCCGAGGCCAAGGCCTTGAGTATGCTGGGCGTACTCGTGTATGCAGGGCGTACTTGCGTGACTCAGACTTCGGATACTACCGAAGTTTTCAATAAAAATATATATTAATTATTTATCAAACTTCAAAAATTCATATCTCCTTCATATGAACTCCGTTTTCGACGTTCTTTATATCCACACGTAGGTGAGACTAAGATCTACAACTTTCGTTTAGATTCCGTCGGCAAATTCCAAAATTATTTTTATTATTTATTTATTAAACTGACGTGATTAAGAAATTTCTATAAAAATTCATAACTTTTTCATACGATGTCCGATTTGAGCGTTCTTTTTATGCACGTTTGTAGTTTAACGATATCTATGACTTTCATTTAGACACCTAAGGTCAAAAAGTGTTTTATTGAAACTTTTCGTTTTTACCTAACTTCGTATCGTTGGTTTTTGCCGGAAAACTTAGAATGGTCATAACTTCTTCGTTATAACTCGGATTTTTGTGTTATTTATATGCTTGGAAACCTTAAGACGATATTTACTACATAGCGTACCCCAAATAGAGCTTTTGAATACTTCATTTTTCGATGATATTCTAATCCCTTTTTCAAAGAGGTTACAAGACTCGATTTTTAATGACCTGAAATGACGGGTTGTTACATCATCCCCCCGTTAGAGGGAATTTCGTCTCAAAATTTTAATACAAAAGAAAAGTTTTAGGGGCTGAGGAAGAGGTGTGGATACTTCTGTTGCATTTGATCTTCTCGTTCCCACATGAACTCAGGTCCCCTCTTAGCATTCCATCGGACCTTTACTATTGGAATGCGGCTCTGTTTAGTTCGTTTAACTTCCCTATCCATGATCTGGACGGGTTCTTCCACAAAGTTAAGATTTTCATTTAGTTCAATTTCATCGAGTGGAATTACAAGTGTTTCGTCGGACAAACACTTCTTCAGGTTCGATACGTGGAATACTGGATGTACTTTGTTAAGCTCGATTCGAAGTCGGAGTTTGTAGGCCACTGGACCAACTCTTGAAATGATTTCGAAGGGTCCAATGTACCTAGGATTTAGCTTCCCACTTTTTCCAAAGCGTATCATGCCCTTCCAGGGTGAGACCTTCAGTAGTACACGATCGCCAATCTGAAATTCCAAGGGTTTACGTCTTTTGTCGGCATAGCTCTTTTGCGTATCCCTTGAGGATTTCAGTCGTTCTCGTATTTGCACGATCTTTTCACTGGTTTCTCTGATGATCTACGGACCAGTGAGGGTACTATCAGGGACTAGACCTTTTGCTAATTGTGTTTCGCCCACTTCCGTCCAGCACACAGGCGATCTGCACTTACGATCGTAAAGGGCTTCAAATGGAGCAGTCTTGATACTAGTATGATAACTATTGTTATATGAGAACTCGACCAAAGGTAAGTGAACATCCCATGCCTTACCAAAGTCGATTACACATGCTCGCAACATGTCTTCCAAGGTTTGGATCGTCCTCTCACTCTGTCCGTCAGCTTGAGGGTGATAGGCTGTACTCATGTCCAATCTTGTTCCCATGGATTTTTGCAATGATTTCCAGAATCTGGAAGTGAATCTGGTGTCTCTGTCCGAGATGATAGACATTGGCACTCCATGGAGTCGTATGACCTCTCGGATGTAGGTTCTCTATAGCTTTTCCATTTTATCAGTTTCCTTGATCGGTAAGAAATGAGCGGACTTGGTTAATCTATCGACGATTACCCAAATAGTATCTTGGCCACCCTGAGTTTTGGTCTGTTTCGTTATGAAGTCCATGGAAATCTGCTCCCATTTCTACTCAGGTATTTCAGGTTGTTGGAGTAGCCCTGAGGGTTTCTGGTGTTCTATTTTTATCTTGGTGCAAGTCAAACACTTGCTCACATAGGTAGCAATCTCCGCTTTCATGTTTGGCCACCAGTAGAGTTGCTTGAGATCTTGATACATCTTGTCTGACCTGGGGTGTACGGAGTATGTAGTCTTGTGTGCCTCGCTCATAACTACCTCTTTGAATCCACCAAACTTGGGTGTCCATATTCGGTTCATGAGGTAGCGTGCTCCGTCACTCTTGATTTCTACGTTCTTGTCCATTCCCCTAAGGGTCTCACCTGTAACGTTTTCGGGTTTCAAGGCCTCTATTTGAGCTTCCTTGACTTGTGCTAACAGGTGAGAATGGATCGACATGGCTAATGACTACACTCTTCGGCCAGAGTACTCCTTACGACTAAGGGCATCTGCCACGACATTTACCTTTCCTGGATGATAGCGAATCTCACAGTCGTAGTCGTTGAGCAATTCGACCCAACGTCGCTGTCTCATGTTTAATTCCTTCTTGTCGAAGATGTGTTGGAGGCTCTTGTGGTCTGTAAAGATAGTGCACTTGGTACCATATAGGTAGTGTCTCCAGATTTTAAGAGCGAAGACCACCGCCCCAAGTTCTAAGTCATGAGTGGTGTAGTTGACCTCATGCGTTTTTAGTTGTCGTGAGGCATATGCAATAACCTTTCCCCTCTGCATTAGCACACAACCCAACCCTTGTTTCGAAGCGTCACAATACACCACAAAATCTTCGGTCCCCTCTGGAAGAGAAAGGATGGGTGCACTGCAAAGGGTCTATTTCAAAGTCTGAAATGCAGTATCTTGCTTTTCTCCCCAGTTGTAGGTCACACCTTTCTGGGTTAAAGCGGTAAGAGGCTTTGCGATGCTGGAGAAATTCTGAATGAACCTTCGATAATAACCAGCAAGACCTAGAAATTGGCGAATTTCTGTTGGTGTAGTTGGTGCAGACCAGTTTTTTGATAGCCTTGATTTTTTATGGATCCGCGTGGATTCCTTCCTTGCTGACCACGTGACCGAGGAAGTCCACCTTTCTAATCCAAAACTCACATTTTGAGAATTTTGCATACAGTCTCTCAGTCGGTAATGTCTCTAAGACTTGCCTCAGATGTTGACTATGCTCTTCTTTATTCTTTGAATAAATAAGTATGTCGTCTATGAATACTATCACAAATTTATCCAAGAATGGACGACATACCCGATTCATTAGATCCATGAATACGGCCGGGGCATTGGTTAGTCCGAATGGCATCAGTACGAACTCGTAATGTCCGTATCTCGTTCGAAAGGCCGTCTTGGGAACATCACTCTCCAGGACTCGTAGCTATACATATCCCGACCCCATATCGATCTTGGAGAAGTAGTTAGCTCCTTGGAGTTGGTCGAATAAGTCGTCGATTCAAGGTAGGGGGTATCGGTTCTTGATGGTAAGTTTATTGATTAATCGGTAGTCGATGCACATCCTGAATGATCCATCCTTCTTTTTCACGAACAACACGGGTGCTCCCCATGGCGAGAAGCTCGGCCTGATGAATCCTTTTCCAAATAGCTCATTCAGTTGGTTGGATAGCTCTTGCATCTCTGTCGAGGCTAATCGATAGGGAGCTTTGGCTACTGGGGTAGCTCCGGGAACCAGATCGATTCTGAACTCGACTAGTCTCGCGGGAGGTATTCCCGGACGGTCCTCAGGAAAAACATCGGGAAAATCGCATACGTCGGGCATATTCTTGACGTCCTGGACTTCGCGTTTCACATCTACAACATGTGCCAAAAACGCGTGACACTACTTGTGTAGGCACTTCTGAGCTTGGATACTTGAGATGATACGAAGAGTGGTACTGGCTTTGTCGCCCAAGACAATGAAAGTTTCGCCGGTTGGCAGATTAAGGCGAACGGCCTTATCGTAACATAAAATGTCCGCATGATGAGAACTCAGCCAATCCATGCCAACGATGACATCAAAACTCTTAATCGAGACTGGCATGAGGCTGATTGAAAAGGGATTATCGTTTAAAGTTAGGGTGCAGTTTAAGTATATCACCTTAGTGCCTTCGGTTTTCCCATTGGCCATTTCTACTATGAATGGTTCACTAAATGATTGTGGTATTGATTTTAGCAGGCCTTTAAAGTCATGACTCACAAAAATCCTTTCCGCTCCACTATCAAACAAAATGCATGCATACGAGTTATCGAGAAGAAACGTACCTGTAACAACAGTAGGGTCTGCAATGGCTTCATTTTGTCCCATTGCGAAAACTCGGCCCCTTCCGCTGGTATTCTGGTTGTTTGCCTTTGGGCAGTCCCTGCGGTAGTTCCCCGTGTCTCCGCACTCAAAGCAGGCACGGCTCACTCCGGTATTAACAATAGGGGCGGATGGTTGGGTTGGCTCTTTGTAATAGCGGGCTGTATGTCCCTTCTTATTTCTCCTGGTGCATTGAAGATCATGGCAAGGGCCGTGGTGGTGGAAGTTGCATTGGTTGCACTTAGGAAGTTTCCCATTAAATGAGCTTGTGGGGGCAGGGTTGGCAGGTACAGTCATAGTGTGGGTCGCTACTACTTGTTGTTTCTTGGGGTTCACCTGGAGGGTTTGTCCCCTCCTCTTGTTCCAAGGCCTACTCTGGCCCTGAGCCTCCTTAGATGGATTTACGGTTGGTTGCAATGGTACCCTGTTTTACTCCATGGTCGATGAGTCGTTGAGGCAGGCGTTTAGCGCTGTTGTAGGTAATAGGGTTGGAAGCTAGGACATGCCCTTGAATCTGGGGTGACAACCCCCAAATGTACCTTTCAACCTTCTTTGATTTTGGGTTGACCATGGTAGGGCACAATGCAGCGAGGTCGTTGAACCTAGCTATGTAGGCGACTAGGTCAGACCCAGTCATTTTCAGATTCCAGAGCTCCTACTCAAGCTTTTGCACTTCGCCCCTTGGGCAGTATTCTTCCAGTAGTAGAACCTTCAGATCCTCCCAACTCATGGCGTTAGCGACAGTGAGCGTCACCGAATTCACATGGCTTTTCCACCAAGTGAGGGCTCGATCTATGAAGGTGCAAGCAACAAATTTAACCTTGCTTGTTTCTTGGCATGAGCAGTTCTCGAAAACTGTTTCGGTCTTTTCGAACCATTGCATTAGCGCAGTGACTCCTCCATTTCCATTAAAAGTTTTTGGCTTAGCGTTAGAGAACTCCTTGTAAGTACATTCTCTTACTTGACCACGACCAGTGCCATGATTGGAATGATTCGTGCTGCTTCATGTTCCTCCATTTGCATTGGAGTTTATTTGCGAGAGAGCTGTTGTTACTGCTACTGTGATAGCAGCTTGGACCATGGCCGGATCATAAGTTGGTGGTGGAGGTGGTGGTGGTGTCGTGCCCAGTCTGGGCCTTAGGTTTGGACGAGGAGGCATCGCACTGCCAAAAGAAAATGAAAGATTTATAATTTTTGGTAGTTCAGAGTTGAATGATATTGAGTTAACTTTTAATAGTTTAAGAAATTGTGTTTGGCCAACACAGGGTTTTGAGCTTGAAAATAAAGTTTGAATAGATGTACTTATGAATTGACCGAACTACACATAATTAAAACAAGAAAGGGATATGCCCTTATATATATTAAACATATAGTTGTGTTACATCGGGGTCTAGACAAAAGTTTTTGACCTTTCTAAAGGTCTCCGATACAGAAAATTTTAAAAAAATAATACTTTTATCCGAAGTCCTAATTTATAACAAAAATTGAGAGTCGGGCAAGTACTACTTGCGGCATGGTTTGCGCTTGGAGCTGGACTCCGTGTCGGACTGCTTTGACTCCATGAGGCGCCTATCAAACGCGGCTTGTTGTTCCCTTAATTTTGCGAAGGCTGCATTTGCTTGTGCTTGGAATGCTTCGGCGCGAAGGTGGATGTCATTCTGTAACATCTCTAGGCGGTTGATATCGGCCGTGTGGATTTGTACTTCCATGTTGCCCTCCCGGATTCGGTTGGCTTGCACTCCGGATTGATAGCACTGGTTGGCGAGTTTGCCAACCATTACCGGAAGTGCTCGGTCTGCTGATCCCCCGCCTCTGAAATCATAGAAGTCTCGGCACATGCCGTAGGAAGGATGTAAGCTTTGTTGTTGGCTCCAATGGTGGAGGTGACTTCCCCACACAGGAGTGGGTCCTTGGAAGTTCCTCACATGGACAGGAGGTTGTGGGATTGGTGGATTGATAATTTCTAGCTCTGAATCTGTACCAGAGTCATCTCCTTCCTCCAACTCTATAGGCTCTTCATCTTCTTCAGGATCTTCTTCGATCCATCCTCCATTACCTTGGTTGGGGTAGTAGGGGTCATTGGGGTGTTGGAATCCCACCATTAAGTCTGTACGAGAATAGGGTTAAGAATTTACTATAAGCTAGAGCACATGAAATTACCCTTAAGTTTAATGGTTGATGACAACACAAAAACTCCCTTAGTATTATGTAATGATATGCTTTTTGGTAAGTTTTAAAATTGGTGTCCACTGCAGACACTCCTTAGCATACGTTAATCGTCTCTCGGACAAATACAGTTGATTAGGCTATATTCTTCCCAGTTCCGATTACATGTCCCAAGGCGTACCTGTACTGCACAACTTATTTATAATACTTCTAAAATTATTCGACATGAAACTATTATTAGTATGAAATGAGTGCATGCTTACCTTAAAAACTAAATAAATTTAATTTCTAAAGTATGATTCTTCTCAGAGTGTTTTTGCCCAGTTAAGTTTATAGTTGTATACCAAAAAGAAATGGTTTTGATATACTTAATACCCTATAAACAAAGCTCTGATACCAATCTGTCACACCCCCAAACCAGAATGGCGGAAACATTCGGGGGCGGAGGACGTCATATTCAGTATCATAACAGTTCATAGAAAGGAAAGTACACACCACCATACATATATAAAGGTTTTAAAATGTTTACATAATTGTATTCATTACATGTTCAAAAGATAAAATACATAAACATCTTTCAAAAGAAGTAATTAATTACAGCGCGTTAATCCCAAAAGTTGATTTCCAAACCTGCCTAGCGGTTCCCTGAGAATACAAGTTATTTCAAAGAGAAAGTGTCAACAATTAAGTTGGTGAGTTCGTAAGTGGTTTAGAAAAATTGAATGCCATTCCAAAATGGGTGTATGTTTTCCAAGAAAATCCCTTATTTTCTTGTAAAAGTATGAAATGCATGAGAGTATTTGTGTTTGAAAAATGCTGATAGTTGAACCAAGAAAATCCCTTATTTTCCTAAAAGTTGTTTAATGTCCAAGACTAAAAATTGGAAGCAAGCCACATGCTTTTAAACATAGATCTATATAATAAACCTATCAGAGGATTTCCATTTGTTAGATAAAGAATAGTTTTAATAACTACTCGTTCATCAATCAGAAGTACTATAATAATTGTGTATCCGATGAGTTTTATAACCATACTAAACATAATATGCCTGTAGCGACGTTCTTTAGGCGTCGTAGCGTTATGACAACTATCACCCCAAAGGACGAACTGTAGCTAACAGTCAGGGCGCGGGATCATGACTTCCCGTATAGATCTATACACATTTGACACGTTCTCCTAACGGGAGACTCTGGTTATAGACAGGACTTGAAGCATTACTTTCTAATAAGAAAGTAGTATTTGAAGATATACACGTCTCATGGATTCTCAACTAAGTCTGTATTAAAGTGATAGTTTTGTATGCAAAGTTTATCCTTTTTCACAATGTTTGACAAAGCATAAATCATAAGTTTTTAGAATGTATAAAATGACTTAGCGACAAAAGGTACTTTGAAATCACTATATACTTTGTATAAGTCTAATCCACAAAAAGTATCACAAGAGTTTTCCATAGTAGTAATGAATTCCATGTGATTTTTTGGATAAAACAAGTGAAGTGAAACTTTATAAAATACACGATAATAACCGTATGTTTACTTGTATCCCCCCCCCCCCCCTAAAAGAGTATAAAAGCATTTAAAATTTATTTAAAGTGTGTTTGAAGGGGGTATGAACTCACTTGATAGCTTGAAGAAGGTGTGACGAAAATCGAGCGGAACTTTGGCTTGAAAAAGCGGATTTTCTCGGGAGTAAAATCGACCTTCGAGACTTGCACAAAATGACCAGGGCTTCGGGATAGTGCGAGCACGGAAAACGAGGCAAAACGCAAGAAAAGTGAGAGAGAATGAGCAATTTTTCCGGGAACCCTCGGTACGTGGGGCGTACGCGTACGTCATGCATGATCAAGTCCTCGACTGCCTCGGACTTTGGATAGGACGGGGGGGGGGGGGGGGGGGGAGGTAGGCTCGCATAGGGGCTATGTGGACGATCCGAGGCCAAGGCCTTGAGTACGCAGGGCGTACTTGCGTGACTCAGACATCGGATAATACCGAAGTTTTCAATAAAAATATATATTAATTATTTATCAAACTTCAAAAATTCATATCTCCTTCATACGAACTCCATTTTCGATGTTCTTTATATCCACGCGTAGGTGAGACTAAGATCTACAACTTTTGTTTAGATTCCGTCGGCAAATTCCGAAATTATTTTTATTATTTATTTATTAAAGTGACGTGATTAAGGAATTTATTTAAAAATTCATAACTTTTTCGTACGATGTCCGATTTGAGCGTTCTTTTTATGCACGTTTGTAGTTTAACGATATCTATGACTTTCATTTAGACATCTAAGGTCAAAAAGTGTTTTATTGAAACTTTGCATTTTTACGTAACTTCGTGTCGCCGGTTTTTGTCAAAAAACTTAGAATGGTCATAACTTCTTCGTTATAACTCGGATTTTTGTGTTATTTATATGCTTGGAAACCTTAAGACGATATTTACTAAATAGCATACTCCAAACAGAGCTTTTGAATACTTCATTTTTCGATGATATTCTAATCCCTTTTTCAAAGAGGTTACAAGACTCGATCTTTAATGACCTGAAATGACGGGTTGTTACAATATGGAAGCTTGAAATGAGCTAAAAGTCCAAGAACACTAGTGTGTGTTCTTGTTGTTCTTGGTGTTTTGGAAATCTAATCAAAACATGAAATTTAATGTATTAAATGATGTATAATCACTAGTTGTTATGATATAACAACAAATCAAGCCAAGAAGTACGTACGTTTTCGAGAGATCCGGTGAAAGACGGGATTGTAGTTGAGAGTGTTTGGAGTTTGATCTTGAGGTTGCAAGTAAGAAGTGTGGTAATTTGGGGAGTAAACTCATGCTTAAGGCATGAGTTTACGGTTTTTGGATGAATTTTCGGCCCAAACATAAAAGTTTGTCCATGAATTCCTTAACTATGTGGTACTTGCGGTTTTAAAATTTCAAGACTCGAGACGACACTTCCTTTCACCCGTTCGTTTTAAGATTAATTATTAAAATAATCAAACGAACTTTAAATTTGCTAAAAAAAAATGATCTTGACTTATAATTTGGAATGATTGACTTTAGGGTTTGACCAAATGAAAATTCCGGGTTGTCACATCATCCCCCTGTTAAAGGGAATTTCGTCCCGAAATTAAAGTTTAAGAAATTAAGTTATTACAAATAACTAAGTCAAAAGATGAGGATATTTCAGTTTCATCTGATCCTCTCGCTCCCAAGTGAATTCAGGTCTGCGCTTGGCGTTCCAACGAACCTTCATTATCAGGATACGACTTTATTTCATTTGCTTGACCTATCGGTCCATGATCTCTACTGGTTCTTCCACAAAGTTGAGGCTCTTATTGATCTCGATCTCGTCGAGTGGGATCACAAGAGTCTCGTCGGACAGACACTTTTTCAAGTTCGATACATTCATGCGGTAAGTAAAGTTTGTAAGCTATAGGGCCGATTCTTGCGAGAATCTCGAAAGGAACAATGTACCTTGGATTTAGCTTTCCACGCTTTCCGAATCGTATCAAGCCCTTCCATGGTGAGACCTTCAATAGAACACGGTCACCCACATGGAATTCCAACGGTTTCCTACGTTTATCAGCGTAGCTTTTCTATCGGTCTCTGAGGGTTTCAATCGTTCACGGATCTGAACGATCTTCTCCGTCGTTTCCCGTATGATCTCTGGACCTGTGAGAGTGTTGTCAGGAACTCGTCCTTTAGCTAACTGGGTATCACCCACCTCAGCCCAGCACAGAGGGGATCTACACTTTCGGCCATAGAGGGCCTTGAATGGAGCAACCTTTATGCTCGTGTGATAACTGTTGTTGTAAGAAAATTCGACAAGGGGTAAATGAGTATCCCAGGCTTTCCTAAATTCGATCACATAAGCTCGCAACATATTTTCCAATCTTTGGATAGTTCTCTCACTTTGCCCGTCTGTCTATGGATGGTAGGCTATACTCATGTCCAGCCTAGTTCCTAAGGAACTTTGTAGCGACTGCCAGAACCTCAAAGTGAATCTACTATCTTTGTCCGAGATAATGGATAAGGGAACACCGTGCAGTCGTACAATCTCCCTAATGTATGTTCTTGTAAGCTTCTCCATCTTGTCTGTTTCTTTGATCGGTAGGAAGTGTGTAGACTTGGTCAATCTATCGACGATGACCCATATGGTATCAAGTCCACCTGTTGTCTTGGGCAACTTGGTTATGAAATCCATAGTAATCCGCTCCCACTAGCATTCTGGTATCTCCGGCTGTTGTAGTAGCCTGGAGGGTTTCTGGTATTCAACCTTGACCTTTTCACAAGTAAGGCATTCACTCACGAAGGTAGCAATCTCTGCTTTCATGTTAGGCCACCAGTATAACTTTTTAAGATCCAGATACATCTTATCTGAACCTGGGTGTACGGAATATCGAGTTTTGTGCGCCTCGTTCATGACCAAGTCTCTAAAACCACCGAGTTTCGGGGTCCAGATCCGGTCCATGAAATAATAAGCTCTGCCACCTTTAACCTCCAAGTTCTTATCCATCCCTCTTAGGGATTCACCCGCCATATTTTTAGGCTTCAAAGCATCGAGCTGAGCCGCCTTAATTTGTGTTGACAAGTGCGAATGGATAGTCATAGTCAATGATTTGACTCTACGACCAAAATATTCTTTCCGACTTAGGGAGTCAGCTACTACATTGGCTTTACCCGGATGATAACGCTTTTCGCATTCGTAATCACTAAGTAGCTCGAGTCATCGCCGTTGTCTCATGTTGAGCTCCTTTTGATCGAATATATGTTGCAAGCTTTTGTGGTCTATAAAGATAGTCCTCTTCGTACCGTACAGGTAGTGTCTCCAGATCTTTAGATCAAACAAAATTGCTCCTAGTTCAAGATCGTGGGTCGTGTAGTTGACCTCATGTGTCTTCAGCTGTCTCGAGGCATAGGCGATGACCTTACCTAGCTGCATCAGAACACATCCGAGCCCTTGATTTGATGCATCGCAATAGACAACAAAGTCTTCTATCCCTTCAGGGAGGGATAGTATTGGTGTGGTGCACAAGGCTCGTTTGAGCATTTGGAACGCTCTCTCCTGCTTCTCTTCCCAGTCAAAGGCCACGCCCTTCTGGGTCAGTGTCATAAGAGGTTTCGCTATGCGGGAGAAGTTCTGAATGAACCTGCGATAGTGGCCAGCGAGACCTAGAAATTCACGAATTTATATAGGTGTCTTCGGTGCTGACCAGTTCTCAATGGCTTCGATTTTGAAAGGGTCCACGTGTATTCCCTCTTCGCTAACCATGTGCCCTAAGAATTCGACTCGTCGAATCCAAAATTCGCATTTCGAGAACTTCACATAGAGCTTCTACGAACGTAATGTTTCAAGGATTTGTCACAGATGTTGACTATGCTCCTCCTTACTAAGAGAGTAGATAAGTATGTCATCAATGAAAACGATGACGAACTGGTCCAAGTAAGGATGACACACCCGATTCATTAAGTCCATGAATATTGCGGGCGCCTTTGTTAATCCGAACAGCATCACTACGAATTCCTAGTGCCCATAACGAGTTCGGAAGGCTATCTTCGGAACATCCTCTCCTAGCACTCGTAGTTGGTGATATCTGGATCTTAAGTCGATTTTTGAAAAGAAGTTCACCGCTTGAAGTTTTTCAAATAAGTCATCAATTCGAGGCAACGGATAACGATTTTTTACTGTAAGTTTGTTGAGCTCCCTGTAGTCGATGCACATACGAAACGATCCGTCTTTCTTCTTGACAAACAAGACTGTAGCTCCCCAGGGTGGGAAGCTTGGTCTTATAAATCCCTTGCTGAACAGTTCGTTAAGTTGACAGGACAATTCTTGCATCTCTGTAGGTGCTAGACGATAGGGCGATTTGGCTACTGGGGTAGCCCGTGCAACTAAGTCGATTCGGAACTCGACTTGACGTACTACTGGAAAGTCACGTACTACTGGAATGTTCTTCTAGAAAAATGTTGGGAAAGTCACGTACTACTGGAATGTTCTGAATGTCCTTCGTTTCTTGGTTCTCATCAACCACATGAGCAAGGAATGCTCGACATTCCTTTCGCAATAATTTCTGAGCTTTAATGCGCGAGATGATACGAAGGTTCATGCCGGGTTTGTTGCCATAAACTACTAAGGTTTCGCTAGACACCAAATTAAGTCGAACAGCCTTTTCGTAACACATGATATCGACACGATGAAGACTCAACCAATCCATGCCGATAATGACGTCGAAACTTTTAATTGAGACCGGCATGAGATCGATCGAAAATGAATGGCTATCTAAGGTTAGGGTGCATGCTATGAATATACTGCTAGTGCTCTCTATCTTGCCATTAGCCATTTCTATAGTGAACAGTTCTTTAAGTGCTTGTGATTTTTGCTTAAGTAAATGAGCAAATTTTTGGTTCACGAAACTTCCCTCCGCTCCACTATCAAATAGAATTCATGCATAAGCGTTATCGTGGAGAAACGTACCAGTGACCAATAGTGGGGTCAACTACCGCTTCCTCATGGCCTATGTCCAGAACTCTTGCCACTCCACCGGAAAACCTTGCCTTCGGGCAATTTCTTTTGGAGTGGCCTACCTCGCCACATCCGTAGCAAGGTTGGCCCACTCCTGCACCAGGGACTTGGTGGATTGGCTTCGCCGGAGCTTTACAGAAATGGGCAGCGTGCCCCTTTCTGTTGCAGTTCAAACACTGCATTTCCCGGCAGGCACCAATGTGATGGAAGTTGCATTTGTTGCACTTGGGAAAACTTCCAGCGTACTGCTTTACCGGAGCAGCAGCGGTAGGTGCTATCGCAGCATGTACTGCCATGACCTGCTACTTTTTGGCAGCCTTTATCTTCTTTTTGTCATCATAAAACTTCCGCTTGGAATCAGCGGTTCTTGCGGGTTCTGAGATGGCCAGGGTAGTTGTTTTTGCGACCAGGTTACAGACCCAATGGTTTGTGAGCTGTTGTGCCAATCGTTTGGGACTATCAAATGTAGTGGGGTATGATGCCAAGACATTTCCCTGGTACGGTGGCACCAGCCCCCATATGTATCTCTCGATCTTCTTTCCCTCTGTATGAAACAAGTTGGGATAGAGGGCCACCAGTTTGCAGAATCTGGCGGTATAGGTGGTTACGTTGGAGCCCTTCATGGTTAGGCTCAATAGTTCTTCCTCAAGCTTCTGGAACTCGCCCCTCAGGCAGTACTCCTTAATCATGAGGTCTTTCAAGGTATCCTAGCCTATAGCATTAGCTGTTATGAGAGATAGCGACTTAACATCGCTATTCCACCATGTTAGGGCTTTGGTTTCAAAGGTGCCAGCAGCGAACTTGACCTTTCTCTCCTCTGGATAGGAGCAGATTTCGAAAACCGATTCAGTTTTCTCGAACCATTGCGAGAATGCAATGACTCCGCCAGTCCCTTTGATGGAGAATGGCTTATAGTTGGTGAGGTCCTTGTAGGAGCACTCTTTCAAGCGCACCGGGATTTCACCATGAGTTGACAGGACAAGGGTTCCTCCTCCAGTGGGACCAGATGAATGATATTAAGTTGTGGTTGTCGCAGCTACAGCAGCATTTAGAGTTGTCGCGTTGAACTGAGGAGTAGGTGATTGAGGTGGTGGAGGAGGTGGTGTTTCGTTATTAAGATTCCTCCTTGGATTTCTGTGAGGCAGCATCTTTGATCTATAAGATTATGAAGATGAAAACACTGACAAGAATTTAATGGATGAATTGATGAGAATGGCTCATGGACTAACTCATCATAGCCCAACAATACGATTGAATGTAGATATAGAACTAATAGATGATCACATTTGGATAACAATTCCCATTAGACTAGGTACCTGTCAATATTACTGGAATTACAGATGTAACAAGTTCGGGAAAAACGGGCAACAGTATGAGGCCTTACATCAACCAAAATGGAATTTTTTTACAGAATTACAACTTAACCAAGACCTAACAGGCCTATGATTTACAAAGATAAGGAATTAGCCCAGAGTTTTACATAACTAGGTTATATCCAAAAGAGAGAAGTTGATGAGAATCTATCGGTGATGAGAACTAACAGAGTGAGTTCTTGATCCCGACAGCAGACGTTCTATGTCCCTCATGCGCCTATCAGCTCTTGCTTGTTGAGGTTGAAGTTCTCTGACTTCAGCTTGGGTTTCAGCGAGTTCCCTCTGAAGAGTTTTATTGTGAACCAGAGCCCTTTTGTAAGCAGACTCTAGTTGGTGAATGCGGACAGTGTTAACGCAAGAATTGGCGTCAATCTCAAAGACCCGATTGATAGTTGATTGACCCAGTATCGTGTTCCGAGAAATCCTACGAACCATGACAGGTAGGACCCTATCAGCAAAACCTCCCTTAGTGAGGTTGTAGAAACTTCTGTTCCCATTGTAGGGAATGGGTTGACCCTGTTCCTAGCTCCATGTATTCAAGTTTGTTGCCCACAGAGGTGTGGGTCCTTGAAATGTTGGTCGGGGGTTGTTATTCGGGGCTTGACCTACTTTAGGTAGGTTGTTGACTTCAGGCTCGGAGTCAGATCCATCCGAGAAGCCTTCTGCTTGATGATCATCCAAAGGAATTTAATGCTCATCATCGGACTTTGCTTCAAGCCATCCAGCATTGCCGTTGGGTGGAAAGTACGTGTGACAACTTGTAATTTATTCCGTCACAAAAACCGTTCCCATTAAACAAAATCGTCGTATTAAATTCGTTCCGTTAAACTTTGCGTTGAATTAATTTTATTGCGACGTTTAGTTTGATTTCGTAAATGTCGGGATGTGTTATAATCATTAAAATATTTTTCATCTTTGTTTGGAAAATTATTATTTTCATCTAAATCGTGATTACGGCAAATTTATCGAGTTCGACCAAAAACACCGTCTAACGGTAGTATCGGGTAGAATTCCTCCGGGCCACAAACTCAACCCCTATATAAGGGATTGAGTGACATCATTTTGAGGCTTTTACTCTCTCTCTAAAAACTTTCTGTCACTACTCTCTCTCTCTCTCTGAAATCCGAAACTTAGCCAAAATCATCCAAAACAAGCTCCAAATCACTAAGGTAACTTCCGTAACTCATGAATTAGCATCTTAGACCTTCAAATTCGGGATTTATATGATGAGTGGGACCATAAACAAGTGTTTACGTTTTTAGAACTTCCTGAGGCCGTGAACACATGTAATGAGGGTTTTGAAGCCTCAAAACCCCTCCAAAACACTTCTAGGGCTTAGATTCGACTTAGAAACTTGCATGCATGGACTAAGGACCCCAAAATCATGACATTTGATGTATGAACATGATTTTACGGCCCAAGAACCTTCTTGGACCGTAAACCCCCATGCATGAACCATAAACACCTCTTAAGGTGTTAAAAATGCCCTTAGACACCACGACAAGCTTCCAAACGTGTCTAGGGCCCTCTACTCCATCATTTGAAGCGCCAACTCATACAAGAAGGGACCAAACATGAGTTTACGGTCCAAGAACATGATTGGACCGTAAACTCTCAATCTTAGACCTTAAACACCTTTTTGGGTGTTAGTTTGACCCTAAACACCTTCAATGAACTTCCATGAGTGCTTATAACCTTATAATACTTCCAGAAATGCACCAAAACATTCATAAATGGGAAAAACTAGAGTTTACAGTCCCAGAACATTATTAGACCGTAAACTCATCATCCTAGATGATAAACTCTTCAAATAGGTGTTTAAGTGCCCTTAACACCTTGAATGGCTTGTATGTTGGACTAGAATCACATGTGATTAACCTACAAACACCAACACCCATGAATCATGAACAAACATGAGTTTACAGTTGTAAACTCATGTGTTTAAGGTAGTAAACTCCCCAGAGAACATATTCATAGACCGTAAACTCCATTTCCAAGGCCATTTCAAGTCCCGATCACTTCCTAAGCCATGGAATCAACCCTAGAACTTTCCCGTGTGCATTGTAAGACTTTTTGGCATCCAAGAACACACCACCCATGAGTTTACGGCCGTAAAATCATGGGGATATGTTCAATAGACCATAAAATCCTCAAAGACTTCACTTTGGAAGAGTAAACTCCATATCTAGGTCCTACACGTCCGTAGATTGTCACCCGGGTCACTCCGAACACTTGTATTGAAGTGTTTTCACGTCTCAAAGTTTATATCATGTCTAATTAGTGGTTCAAAGTCTAATTAGATACAATTTTATATCATTTCATATTACATAGGAACCTCACGCGTAATCAAGCCCCGAACCGATAACTAGCATCCAAACCGTTACGTTTTCTCGTTTGGTGAGTTCATACCCCTACTTATTTTCAATGTTTTCATTGTTTTCAGGGGGGAATACAAGAAAAGTATAAGGAATACTTTTACTCAAAACTTGTTTTATATGTGTTGTGTTTCATATGATATATGCTTTTAACACTGACAATCGTAACAAGCAACCGTTTGAACCTACATAATACATTAGCATATTATTTGTGAAGAACAATATAAATTGTTGTATTTTATATTTTCACAAATATTTTCCCACATTATAATAGTTAAAAGCATAATAATTTGAAGTTAGAATATTGTTTTGTCCTCGGTGAACACTCCACAAAGATACGCGAGTGGAGGACCGCCCTTGTAACCAGAATCTCTTAGATAGGGAGCGTGACTTGAGTGTATAGATCTATACGGGGCTGACTACCCCACACCTGGCTGCTAGCTACAGCCGAACCGAAAGGTTCAAGGGTGACGAAAGTTATAAGGTTATGTGGACTACATATTGTCATATCTAGTCTATTGTATGGTTATGGAACTCGCAATTTGGATAACAGAGATTTACTTTTAGTAATAATGGGTTAGTAACTAGTTTACTTTGTATTTATTAGTTTTATATACGTGTTAAAACTAATACATTTTCAGTGTACATCTTTTACATTACATTTCGGGTTGGTGAACTCACATACACTTTACAAGGATAACCAGGTTTTCAGTTTACATCATTCACATTAGGAAAATATGGGATTTTCCTGGGATAACAGTTAAACATAACCAGAATCGTGAAAACTAACAGTTAATCAAACATTACTTTTAAGAAAATACGGGATTTTCTTGGGTCGTAACATTTTCAGAAACCAAAAAAAACTCGTACATTTTCACAAAACAAAACCGCTTATGAACTCACGAGCTTTATGCTGATTTTTAAAATGCTTGTATTCTCAGGTCCGCATTAGACAGGTACCCGACGACCCTTTTGATGAAGACGGAGTACATAGAAGACACGTCTTGCTTTTGTTCATATATATACATATGTATCACGCTTGTACAACTTTATTTTAGAACAAATGTAAATTTTCATATGTAATGTAATGGTTGTTTACTTTGCTTACTATGTGCATTGGATTTGATACTCAACGTGGAGTCCGCCCCGGGAATGTTTCCGCCTTCGGTTTTCGGGGTGTGATAGATTGGTATCAGAGCCCTTGTTTATAGTTAATGAAGTATACCAAACCTTACATGGTATAAAACTATAAACACTAAGGGGCCTAAGTGCTCTGAACTAAAAGTATACTTCAAAGTATAAGTATTTTTAAAAGTATACAATTATACCCAACCGTCGAAATCCGTAACTACAAGTAGAACAGAATATAAGTAAATGGTTGTTGTATGTTGCAGTTAAACCTGGGCAGTTATGTAGTCGTGTCTAGGATCAATATAGCCTGGCCAACTATATTCATTCGAGACACGACCAACATGTGCTTGGGAGTGACTGTGGTGTTTAGCATGCCTAAAACTTACCCTAATATCCGAAACATCGAACCGTGGTCGTAGTGAATCATGAAATACTATGGGAGTATTTCTTGAACCAATCCTTTGTAGAAATCCTCATTCAAGCGTTATTCCCTGATCATTCCTTTAGCGATAATTTATCTGTTTTGATAACTCATTCCTGCATTATCCCTTATTTGGAATATATATAACTGTCATATCTCTTGATTCAGTTCAGAGGACTTATCATCCTCTCTTTCCTGATCTTATTAGATCAAGATGCCTCTAAGAAAGAGACCCACCTCAAAGACCAACAACCCTCCACCACCACCTTCTCCTCAAATTGATCTCGTAACGCTTCAAATAGTGATTACTGCCGCAGTGACAGCCGCCGTGTCACAAATGAACACTGGTAGTTTAGGAGGTGGTCCTCAGCCCCAAAACCTAGAAGATAGTCAAGGAAACTGAAAAGGGGTTTCTTATAAAGACTTCATGAGCGCAAAACCCACTTCCTTTGATGGCATTGGAGGTGTCATTTCCCTCACCCAATGGTTCAAGAAAATCGAATCTATATTTGAAATGTGTGCTTGTTCGGAGTTCGATGAAGTAAAGTTTACAGCCTGTACCTTCAGCGACAAAGCCCTGACTTGGTGGAATGGCCGATTCAAATCCCTGACTCTACCTGTAGCCAATGTTATGGGTTGGGAAGCCATGAAAGAACTCCTTCTGGCTGAGTACTGCCCTCGGGGTGAAATACAGAAGTTGGAGCATGAGCTCTGGAACCTGAAGATGAAGGGTTCCGATATTGCTACATACACCTCGAGGTTTGATGACCTGGCACTACTCTATCCGGGAATGGTTACCCCAGAGAGTAAGAAAATAGAGAGATTTATTTGGGGGTTGACCCAATCGACCAAAGGAAACGTCTTATCTGCACAGCCGGATACCTATGATAGTGCCAAAAGTTTAGCCCAGATCCTGATTGACCATAGTGATGAAGTTGAAGGAAAAATTGCCACCCCCGAACCGACCAAGACTTGTGGTGAAAAGAGAAAGTTCTGGAAGAAGAAGAAAGGCCAACCTTCCTAAGGATCCTCAAAGAAACAACAGACTGTAGCAGTCCATGCTGCTACTACCCCCGTTCCTGCTGCTTGTGTTGTCGGATCTACAGCTCAGACCCCTACCAGTAGATATGCTGGTAACCTTCCTCTGTGTGAAAAGTGCAAATACCGCCATAACTCCGGCCCCTGCCGTGAACTGTTATGCACTAACTGCGGTAAAAAGGGGCACACAGTCCAATTCTCCAAGGCACCAGCCCAATCAGCCAATCAATCTACTGGAGTAGCTGTTGGTCAAGCCTGCTACAATTGTGGAAAAAGTTGGGAATTTTAATAGAAATTTCCCCAAAAAGGAGACAGCTGATAATACTGGGAGACTCCTGGCCATGGGACGGGAGGTGGCAGTCGCCGATCCCACCGTTGTTTCAGGTACGTTCCTTCTCGACAACTCTTACGCTATTATTCTTTTCAATTCGGGTGTCGAAAGAAGTTTTGTTAGTCATTCGTTCAAACATAATCTAAAACCTAATCCCCAACCATTAACCGAAACATTTACCGTCGAGATGGCTAACGGTGAGAAAGAAAACGCTAGCGACATATTCATAGGCTGTACCCTTACCCTAAACGATGCATTTCCCATCGATCTTATGCCAGTCTCCATTAAGAGCTTTGATGTTATCATTGGCATGGATTGGTTGAGTCCCAATCATGCTGATATCCTTTGCTACGAAAAATCCATCCTTCTCAATTGTCACACCCCCGAACCAGACGGCGGAAACGTCCGAGGGTTGTTGTGACTTAATTGAATACCATAACATTGAATATATATGAAACATAACATCATTCGTCACCATGCATTAATATAATACAACTGGTAATGTTTACACTGAGTACATTGTTTTAACATTACATTCCCAAAAACAAATTGTTCGGTTCATAGCTAAACAAACTGCAAGCCATCACTGAGTACATTTTCCTTTGGTTCACTTGTTAGAAGAGAATACAAGTATTTTGAAAAACATCAACATATGAAATGTTGGTGAGTTGATAAGCGGTATTTGAAAAGCAACGTTTTGAATTATTTTGAAAACCACCAGAAAATCCGATATTTTCTGAAAAGAGTTTCTGAAAAGGTTTGTGAAGATCCATAAGTATGCTTGTTTGTTTCTAAAAATATGTTCACTAAACTTGTGTACATTTCGAAACTGTATGAATTGTAAAACCCTAGGAAAACCTGATGTTTTCCTAATAGTTTGAATTCCATGTAGTTGTAGAACCATCGTGGCGTGTGAAGTCATTGATTCCAGGTGACGTCGGATTATTGCGCATGGTGAATTGCTATAAACACGCGTTACACAAATGGCCAGTTTACAACTTATACTAACGATCCCGTAGGCGTCATCAGTATTATTCACTTAATCCAACCGCCCTGACTTCTTGTAGTCCCACATCCGAAGAGAAAGAGGGCACGAAGACCTCGGTAACTCCGTTAGCCGGCTGGGGATAAAAAAAAAAGAGTACGAAGGGCCCTTGGCCCACTCGCATGTGAATAACCGACTTTACTAGCAGTACCAAAGGACCCTTGGGGACCAATAGTAAAAAGCCATTGAAAGTCCTTTTACGCTGTGTTGGATCATGTAAGACCCAACAACTCGTAAGGTTGGAGTCTTCGGGCCTAAAGATCAGGTCATTAGGCTAGCTAGGCCCAACAAACAAGATTTTACACTTTGGGGCCCAAAGATGGTGCATCGACGTCTGTGCACTCTCACGTGTGTATTGAATTCCCAAATGTTTCCATGTATGAGTCGAGTTATTGTCATGTTAGTAGTTTCGGGTTTGTCATTGATTCGAGACCGAATCAATTCGGTTGATAACGATTTTTGGTGTTGTTGTGTAATATAATTCATCGGTAGTCATAGTGCCAGTGTTTGATCACAACGGATGTATTGAATTAACATTCCAACTTTTCTATTACATCCCCTCTTTTTGTTATAAATTTACTTTTTCAACCCTTTAAATAAATAAATTTCCGATTTGGTCCTTAAACCATTTTTCTTCACATTTTAACACCAAACTTATTGAAATTGATATTTTTCAGCATATTTTTTGTTGAAAACAGTTTTGGTCCCTGAAAATACAGTTTTCTCGGTTGAAACCTTCCTTTTTCGCAAATTTACACTTTTGCCCCAAATTGGAAAATTTTTGCAACTTTGGTCCTTTTTAATTATGACAAGCATTTTTAACCTTAGAAAAGGACTTGGGACACTAGTAGTCCACTCTATTGCAGAAAAATATAGTTTTGGCCCTTCAAAACAGAAACTTTCGCATATTGGGCCCTATTGGGCCAAAAATGTCATTTTTAGCCCATTAAGCTTGAATTTTATATTTTCAACCCTCCAAAAGAGTATATTTCCAGAAAATACTTTATTGAAACTATTTTGACTCTTCTCATCTATCAGGATTCGTAATATGTCATTTTGGGCCCTTTAACTTTATATTTTTAACATTTTATGTCCAAAAATTGAGTTTTTAGCCCAAAGAAGATGTTATTAAGACACTTAGCTATTTTTCTAGGAATAATTTGTATGTAGAAATATATTTGATGCTAGTATCATTTAACATAAAGTATATCTCGATTTTTTGGGGCTTATGGTTAGATCCAACATCATAAACACACAAAAACACACATATAAGCATAGAAATCATACAAGGCATACAAAACACATATAGATCTACACTTTCACTTGTATTCCCCCCCCCCCCCCACAAAACTTATAAAATAGAAAGATAGGCAGTATGAAGCTCACCTTTGGATGTGGTTTCGGTTTTGGAGGAGAAATGGAAAGGAAATAGGATGATTTTCGTCCTAAGCAACCTTTTCTTGATGATCTCGAGTTTGAGAGGTTCTAAGACACAAGATTATGATTTCATATGAGTTAAGAAGAGATTTTTGGGCATAAGAAGAAGTCTAAAGTGTGGATCCAAGTTTCAACTTACCTAGATGATGATCTTTGTGGAAGAACTCCCTTGAATACCTCTTAGATCTCGAAAATTTGGAGAGAAATGGAGAGAGTTCCTTGAGAGAAAAGATGAGTGAAATGTTTGTGTGTGTGTTTAGGATTTGGCCGAGAGGGGGAGAGAGGAAAGAAGAGAGTGACTTTGACAAGATAGATGCTTGGAAGTATGAGTTGCATGCATGGAGACCCAACAAATAAAAGTGAGGTGGCAATCCAAAGTCAACTCTTCCTTTTCCTTGGGCTTGGGCCGAGAATGGAGAGGGAAGAAAGGATTTTTGGGCTTTTTGCCCCTAAGCCCAATATTAGAGTTAGTTTGGGTGATCATTGGCCTTATAAGATAAAATTGTGATTTTTATGCTTTATTAAGCTAGATTAGGTTAATCATGGATCAAAGCTTTTAATTCATTTCATTCTAGGCCCAAAATGACCCAAAATGTTGAATTAAATTAATGTGGGTCCAATTAGAGCCCATTTAAGGGTTCTAAGCCCATGATAGTTAAATTCGAAGCTTATTGGTCCATAGAGTCCAATAAGGAAGTCCTAGTCCAAAATGGACCTAATCAAGAACTTCTAGGGTTTCCAATTGCTTGATGTAGTGAATTGAGGTTTAGTTTTCCATTGAGTAAGCATCATACATGCTCTTGAGTTTTTGAATTCAACATTTACTTGAGTATAGTGATTACAAGACACAAAATTTCTAGTTGTGACATCAATCTCCCCTCGGGTCAGACTCTCATAATCTATGGTGATAAACTCAGATCCAATCTTCGCATCATTTCCTACATCAAAGCTCAAAAGCTCCTACATAACGAGTGTCATGCATTCTTAGCACACGTAATCAACGAGAGACAGGAAATTAAAGACCTCGCGAGCATCCCCGAAGTCTGTAACTTTCCTGATGTCTTTCCAGAAGAGCTTCCAGGAATTCCTCCCGAACGTCAGGTCGAGTTTCGCATTGACCTAATTCCTGGAGCTACCCCCGTAGAAAAGTCTCCATATCGCCTAGCTCCAGCAGAAATGCAGGAGTTATCCAGCCAACTGAATGAGTTGCTCAGCAAAGGGTTCATCAGACCGATTTCCTCACCCTGGGGAGCTTCGGTTTTATTTGTAAAGAAGAAAGATGTATCCTTCCGGATGTGTATCGACTACCCTGAGTTGAACAAGTTGACCGTCAAGAACCGATATCCCCTTCCGCGAATAGATGACCTAATCGATCAACTTCAGGGAGCCAGCTACTTCTCAAAGATAGACCTTTGGTCAGGGTACCATCAGCTACGAGTTCATGAGAGCGATGTTTCCAAAACAGCTTTCAAGACTTGGTATGGACACTACGAGTTTGTAATGATGCCCTTCGGTCTAACCAATGCAATAGCAGTGTTCATGGACCTGATGAACCGGGTGTGTCGCCCTTTTCTGGACAAGTTCGTCATTATGTTCATTGATGACATACTTGTTGTCACACCCCCGAACCAGACGGCGGAAACGTCCGGGGGCTGTCGTGACTCAATTGAATACCATAACATTGTATATATATGAAACGTAACAACATTCGTCACCATGCATTAATATAGTACAACCAGTAAAGTTTACATGAAGTACATTGTTTAAACATTACATTCCCCAAAAATAAATTGTTCGTTTCGTACATAAATAAACTGCAAGTCATCACTGAATATGATTTCCTTTGATTCACTGGTTCCCTGAGAATACAAGTATTTTGAAAAACGTCAACATATGAAATGTTGGTGAGTTCATAAGTAGTGTTTGAAATCCAATGTTTTGTATTGTTTGAAAACCACCAGAAAATCCGATATTTTCTGAAAATAGTATAGTCAAAAAGGTGTGAAGATCCATAGGTATGCTTGTTTGTTTCTATACTTGTAAAAATTGTTCATTAAAATTGTATGCATTCTAAATCCGTATGTATTGAACAACCCTAGGAAAACCCGATGTTTTCCTAATTCTTTGAATTACATGAAATTACATTGAAACCATTGCCACGTGTGAAGTTATCAATACCAGGCGACGTTGGATTATTTTTGAGCATGATTATTTGCTACAAACACGCGTTACACAAACGACTAGTCGATAGCAATACTAACGATCCGGTAGGCGTCGTCCGTACTAATCATGTTATCCAACAACCCTGACTACGTGTAGTCCCACATCCGAAGAGAAAGAGGACACGAAGGCCTCGATGACTCCATTAGCCAGTTGGGGATAAAAAGGTACGAGGGGTCCCAGACCCGCCTCGCATAAAAAGGTAGACTCTACTAGCAATACCAAAGGACCCTTGGGGACCAGTAGTATACAAGCCATTGAAAGTCCTTTTACGTTGTGTCGAATCGGTAAAACCCAACACTTCGTAAGATAGAGGTCTTCGGGCGTTAAGATCAGGTCATTGGGCTAGCTAGGCTCAACAAACAAGATTTTACACTTTTGGGGCCCAAAGATGATGCGTAGACGTCTGTGCACACTCGTATGTATATTGAATTCCCAAACGTTATTAGTATGAATCGTAGTGTCATAGTGTCATAGTGTCGTCGTGTTAATAGTTTCGGATTTTTATTGGTTCGAGACCGAACCAATTCGTTTAACAACGACTTTTGGTGTTGTAATGTATTGTATTTCATCGATAGTCGCGGTGCCATCATTGGTCAAATTGCATGTATTGAATTAGCCTTGAAAGTTTTCTGTTTTCAGCCCCTCATTGTTTGTAAAATTTACTTTTTCAACCCTTTATTTAAATACTTTCCGGTTTGGTCCTTAAATCAATTTTCTTGACATTTTAACACCAAAAATTATTGAAATTAATATTTTTCAGCATATTTTTCATAGAAAACAACTTAAGTCCCTGAAACTTCAGTTTTCGTGGTTATAACCCTTCTTTTTTGCAATTTTGACAATTTTGGCCCAAATTGTAAAATTTTGCAACTTTGGTCCTTTTTAAATTTAAAAAGCATTTTAAACCTTTGAAAAGGACTTGGAACAATTATAGTCCACTGTTTTACAGAAAAACACAGTTTTGGCTCTCCAAAACAGAAAATTTCGCATAATGGGCCTCATTGGGCCGAAAATGTCATTTTTAGCCCCTTAAGCTTGAAATTTATGTTTTTAATTCTCTAAATGAGTATATTTCCATAAATGGTTTTATTGAAACTGTTTTGACACACCTTATCCATAAGAATTCGTGATATGTCAATTTGGGCCCTTAATTTTGTATTTTTCACATTTTAGGTCCAAAAATTGTGTTTTTAGCCCAAAGAAATTATTACTAAACCACTTAGCTATTTTTCTAGAAACACTTAGTATGTAGAAATATAGTAGAGGCTAAAATCATTTAACATAAGGTATATCTCGGTTTTGAGGGGTTTTATGGCTAAATCCAACATTATAACTCACAAAAGCACACATATAAGCATGGAAATCATACAAAGCATACAAAACACATATAGATCTACACTGTCACTTGTATTCCCCCCCCCCCCCCCCCCCCCAAAAAAAAAAAAAAAACTCATAAAAACAGAAAATAGGGGGTATGAAGCTCACCTTGGGTGTTGATTCGGTTTTTGAAGAAAGAATGGAAGAAATGAAGTGATGTTTCACTCTAGCACCCTTTGATGATGAATTCGAGTTTATGGAGTTCTAAGACACAAGTTTATGATTTCATGAGAGTTAAGAGGAGATTTTTGAAGACAAGAAAGAGTCCAAAGCATGGATCCAAGCATTAACTTACCTAGATAATGATTTTGGTGATGGATTCTCCTTGTGAAGCTCTTGATTCACGAAAATTTTGAAGGAGGAGGGAGGAATGCTCTTCAAGACTTAGAGAGATTGGAATTGAATTTTTGTGATGTGTGTGTGTGTATCCTCGGCCGAGAGTGAGAGGGAGGAAGAAGAGATGACCTTTGAAGTGATATGCATGGATATATGGGATAAGTTGCATGGATATCTAAAAGACAATAATGAAGTGGCAAAACAAAGTCAACTCTCATCCTTTTCTTGGGTTTGGGCCTTGGGCCGAGATTTTTGGAAGGGAAAAGGAAAATTTTGGGCCCTTGCTTCTAAGCCCAGTGTTAGAGTTAATTTGGGTATGTTTTAAGTCTAAAAGAATGTGGTAGGATTTTTATATTTTTATTGGACTAGTTTAGGTTATTCATGTATCAAGGCTTTTAATTCACTTCATTCTAGGCCCAACATGGCCCAAAATGTTGAAATAAATTAGTGTGGGTCCAATTAGAGGCCAATTAGGGTTCTAAGCCCATGATAGTCTAATTGGAAGCTTATTGGTCCATTTGGATCCAATAAGGAAGTCCTAGTGAAAATGGACTTAAACAAGGACTTCTAGGGTCTCCAATTGTTTGATGACTATTTGTAGTACTTGTATGATGCCTTTGATTGGAGTTTTTGATGTCATAATAGTAGGTGTCAATCATGTTCTTAAGTTTTGGATTCACATTAACTTGAGTGTATAGATTACATAACACAAAATTTCCAGTTGTGACATCATCCCCCCGTTAGAGGGAATTTCGTCCCGAAATCCTGTTTGAAAGCTAGATTTGAGAATGCTAGAATAGGTGAGGGTACTTTTGCTTCATTTGATCTTCGCGTTCCCAAGTGAATTCTGGCCCACGCTTTGCGTTCCACCATACCTTCACGATCGGGATGCGACTCTGTTTAGTACGCTTCACCTCCCTGTCCATGATTTCGATTGGTTCTTCGACGAACAGGAGATCCTCATTGATTTTGATTTCGTCAAGAGGAATGATAAGGGTTTCGTCTGATAGGCACTTCTTTAGGTTAGAGACATGAAACACGGGGTGTACACCGTTTAGCTCCGCGGGTAGTTGTAGTCTGTAGGCTACCGGACCTATTCGGGCGACGATTTCGAAAGGTCCAATGTATCGCGGGTTCAGCTTTCCCCGTTTTCCGAAACGTATAACCCCTTTCCAGGGTGAGACTTTCAACAATACTCGATCACCGACCTGGAATTCTAAGGGTTTTCTCCGTCTATCGGCGTAGCTCTTTTGTCGGTCACGCGATGCTTGTAATCGAGCTCTGATCTGAACGATCTTTTCTGTGGTTTCGCGAATGATCTCCGGTCCTGTTAGTGCCCTGTCCGACGTATGCGTTTTTGCTAGCTGGGTGTCACCTACTTCAGCCCAACATAACGGTGATCTACATTTACGCCCGTACAGTGCTTCGAAAGGAGCCACCTTGATGCTCGAATGGTAACTATTGTTATATGAAAACTCGATCAACGGTAGGTGGGTATCCCAAGACTTTCCAAAGTCTATCACACATGCACGAAGCATGTCTTCAAGCGTTTGAATGGTTCGTTCACTTTGACCGTCCGTTTGTGGGTGATATGCGGTGCTCATATCGAGATGAGTTCCCATTGCCTTGTGGAGTGATTGCCAAAAGCGCGACGTGAACCTACTGTCCCTATCCGAGATGATAGATGTTGGTATTCCGTGGAGTCTCACGATCTCTCGAATGTATAAACGCGTCAATCTCTCCATCTTGTAAGATTCTTTAATTGGCAGGAAATGGGCAGATTTCGTCAGTCGGTCGATTATTACCCATATGGTGTCTAATCCATCCGACGTTTTGGGTAGCTTGGTCACGAAATCCATAGAAATCCCCTCCCATTTCCACTCAGGGATTGTCGGTTGCTGTAACAATCCTGAAGGTTTCTGGTACTCCACCTTTACTTTGGCGCACGTAAGGCACTTACCCACATAGGTTGCGATTTCCGCCTTCATGTTAGGCCACCAATAGTGTTGTTTAATGTCCAAATACATCTTGTCCGAACCAGGATGAATGGAGTATCGTGTCTTGTGGGCTTCCTTCATAACGGTCTCCCTAAATCCTCCAATTTTTGGGACCCAAATACGGTTCATGAAGTAGTATACCCCATTCTCTCTTGCTTCTAGGTCCTTTTCCATCCCGCGCAATGCCTCGCTAATTCTATTTTCCGTTTTCATAGCCTCCGACTGGACTGATGCGATTTGAGTGGCCAGATGAGATTGAATGGTTACCGAGTGCGTTTTCGTATGGTGATTAGTGTACTCCTTCCGACTTAATGCATCAGCTACCACGTTGGCCTGACCTGGATGGTACTTGATCTCGCATTCGTAGTCGTTTAGCAATTTCACCCATCTTCGTTGTCTCATGTTCAGCTCCTTCTGATTCAAGATGTGCTGGAGGCTCTTCTGGTCCGTGAAGATGGTGCACTTTGTACCGTACAGGTAGTGCCTCCAAAGTTTTAGAGCAAAGACCACGGCTCCCAGTTCTAGGTCATGGGTCGTGTAATTTACTTCGTGCGTCTTTAGTTGGCGGGACGCATATGCTATCACTCTTCCACGTTGCATGAGAACGCAACCTAAGCCCTGATTCGACGCGTCACAGTAGACTACAAAATATTCCGTTCCTTCAGGTAGAGATAGTACAGGAGCGCTACAGAGAGCTTGCTTCAAGGTTCGAAACGCAATCTCTTGTCGGTCTGTCCACTTGAACGGCACGCCCTTTTGCGTAAGCAAGGTAAGCCGCTTGGCGATCTTAGAGAAGTTTTGGATGAATCTCCTATAGTAGCCTGCTAGGCCTAAGAACTGGCGAATTTCTGTGGGCGTAGTCGGAGTTGCCCATCCTTCCACAGCTTTGACCTTAGAGGGGTACACATGAATTCCGTCTTGGCTAACCACGTGGCCTAGGAAATTCACACTCCGGAGCCAAAACTCGCACTTGGAGAGTTTGGCGTAAAGCTTTTCCGATCGCAGAGTGTCTAGAATTTGTCAGAGATGTTGGCCAAGCTCCTCTTTGCTTCGAGAATAGACGAGGATGTCATCGATAAATACAATAACGAAGTTGTCAAGGAACGGTTGACAGATTCGATTCATTAGGTCCATAAATGCGGCAGGTGCATTTGTTAGACCGAAGGGCATTACGACGAATTCATAATGTCCGTAGCGGGTTCGGAAAGCGGTTTTAGGAATATCCTCTTCTCGGACTTTGAGTTGGTGGTATCCGGACCGTAGATCTGTTTTAGAAAAATAACTCGCTCCTTGGAGCTGATCGAATAGATCATCGATTCGTGGGAGTGGGTAGCGGTTTTTAACAGTGAGTTTATTTAACTCTTTGTAATCGATGCACATTCTGAAAGATCCGTCCTTCTTTTTGACAAAGAGCACCGGAGCTCCCCATGGCGAGTAGCTAGGTCGGATAAATCCCTTGTCCAGAAGCTCACTAAGTTGGCTGGACAATTCCTGCATTTCAGCAGGAGCCAACCGATATGGTGATTTAGCGAGAGGTGTCGCTCCTGGAACAAGGTCGATTCGGAACTCAACCTATCTCTCTGGGGGTACTCCTGGAAGATCTTCAGGAAACACGTCCGGGAATTCACACGCTACCGGAATATCTTGGATGTTAGTTTCTTCTTTGGTCTTGTCCACTATGCGAGCCAAGAACGCCAAATTGTTCTTTCACAGATGTTTTTGTGCTTTGATGCACGAGATAAGACGAAGATTCGTACTGGGTTTGTCTCCGTAAATTACTAGGGTTTCGTGATTCGGGAGACGAAGGCGAACGGCCTTCTCGTGGCACATAATCTCAGCATGGTGGGGGCTTAACCAATCCATGCCGATAATCACATCGAAACTCCTAATTGATATTGGCATTAGGTCTATTTGAAAAACGTGCTGGTTAAGGGTTAGGGTACATCCGATGTAGATCTCCCCAGTGGATTCGGTTTTCCCATTGGCCATTTCCACCGTATAGGTTTCATTTAGCTTCTGGGGTTGTTGCTTTAATAAATGCTTAAACTTCTCGCTCACGAAACTTCGCTCTGCTCCGGTATCAAATAAGATGCATGCATAAGTGTGGTTTAGGAGGAACGTACCGGTCACAACTGTGGGGTCTTGAACTGCATCACTCTGACCCATAGTCAGCATTCTTCCTGCTCCTCTGTTTCCTGAGTTGTTGTTAGGGAATTCTCGGCGGAAATGCCCCGTCCTTCCACACCCGAAGCAGGTGTGGCTAGGCCCTGCATTATTTCCGCCGGCATTGGTGTTGTTGTTATTGCGGTATTTGTTGTTGTTGTTGTTGATCTGGTTGTTTCCCTGACTCTGGTTCTGAGGAGGGTATGTCCTGCAGAACCTTGCAGTGTGTCCCCTTCGGTTGCAACTGGTGCAATGGAGTTCCCTGCATTCGCCGTGATGGTGAAGGCCGCACTTATTGCATTTGGGAAGATTACCGGAATAAGGTCTGGAAGCATTTGAAGTGGCTGAGGTTAGAGCATGTGGTGCGGCTGAAACCGGTGCGGTAACATCATTAACCGCCACTATCTGCTGCTCCTTGGAGGTGTCGGGGCCCTAGCGCCCCTTCCTCTTATTGTTCTTTCCCCTCTTGCCATCACCTTCCTTCGTCTTCTCAGCCTCCACTGGCTTCTCTCCCTTCTTGTTGTTATGGTCATACAACCTTTTTGCCAATCTCTTCGCATTGTCAAATGTTTCGGGGTTTGCAGCTATCACATTCCCTTGAATTGGTGATGTGAGTCCCCAGATGAATCGCTCAATCTTCTTTCCTTCCGAGGTGATCATACCCGGGCACATTAGAGATAGTTCGCTAAATCTCGATATGTAGGCATCGATATTCGCGTTCTGCACAGTGAGGTTCCATAGCTCTTGCTCCATCTTCTGTATTTCTCCTCGTGGGCAGTACTCAGCCATTAACATTTCTTTCATCTCTGTCCATGGCATAGAGTTGGCTACAGGGAGCGTCATGGATTCTACTGTCCGTTCCACCAGGTGAGCGCTTGATCCACAAAAGTGCAGGCCGCGAACTTCACCTTCATGTGCTCAGGGCAGTCGCATATCTCGAATACCGACTCCACCTTTTCGATCCATCGCTTCAAAGTAATCACCACTCTGGTTCGTCTTCGAGTATCCCGTGTGCCCCTAGGGCTTGGTGAAACTGAATGCCCTGAAGCTCTCCCTCCATGAAGACTGGGAGAAAGTATACGAATAAGCTATCACTTTCCTATGACTCTACCGCTATTGCACAAGCTAAACAGGCGTTCTCTTTTCGGTGGTAGGGGTATAGTTTTAGATTCCCTAGCTATCCTGATCTCATCAGGACGTGTGTTAGTTATACTTTGGAGAGAGTGTAGTTGATCAGGCTACATCCATCCTTGGTACCACTAAGAACAGCCCTGAATTTAACCGAGACACTAGTATTATTTTTGTTTGGTTCGGCGTTATGTTCCTATTCCTAATGCAAGCAAGGGTGTTTTATTTACGTGTTTTGTTCAGAGTTATGTTAGTCCCTCTTTTTGGTTTATAGTTGCATAACAATGTATGGCTAGATATGCTAGTTCACTATAAACAAAGCTCTGATACCAACCTGTCACACCCCCGAACCAGACGGCGGAAACGTCCGGGGGCTGTCGTGACTCAATTGAATACCATAACATTGTATATATATGAAACGTAACAACATTCGTCACCATGCATTAATATAGTACAACCAGTAAAGTTTACATGAAGTACATTGTTTAAACATTACATTCCCCAAAAATAAATTGTTCGTTTCGTACATAAATAAACTGCAAGCCATCACTGAATATGATTTCCTTTGATTCACTGGTTCCCTGAGAATACAAGTATTTTGAAAAACGTCAACATATGAAATGTTGGTGAGTTCATAAGTAGTGTTTGAAATCCAATGTTTTGTATTGTTTGAAAACCACTAGAATATCCGATATTTTCTGAAAATAGTATAGTCAAAAAGGTGTGAAGATCCATCGGTATGCTTGTTTGTTTCTATACTTGTAAAAATTGTTCATTAAAATTGTATGCATTCTGAATCCGTATGTATTGAAAAACCCTAGGAAAACCCGATGTTTTCCTAATTCTTTGAATTACATGAATTTACATTGAAACCATTGCCACGCGTGAAGTTATCAATACCAGGCGACGTTGGATTATTTTTGAGCATGATTATTTGCTACAAACACGCGTTACACAAACGACTAGTCGATAGCAATACTAACAATCCCGTAGGCGTCGTCCGTACTAATCACGTTATCCAACCACCCTGACTACGTGTAGTCCCACATCTGAAGAGAAAGAGGACACGAAGGCCTCGATGACTCCATTAGCCGGTTGGGGATAAAAAGGTACGAGGGGTCCCAGACCCGCCTCGCATAAAAAGGTAGACTCTACTAGCAATACCAAAGGACCCTTGGGGACCAGTAGTATACAAGCCATTGAAAGTCCTTTTACGTTGGGTCGGATCGGTAAAACCCAACACTTCGTAAGATAGAGGTCTTCGGGCCTTAAGATCAGGTCATTGGGCTAGCTAGGCTCAACAAACAAGATTTTACACTTTTGGGGCCCAAATATGGTGCGTAGATGTCTGTGCACACTCGTATGTATATTGAATTCCCAAACGTTATTAGTATGAATCGTAGTGTCGTAGTGTCATAGTGTCGTCGTGTTAGTAGTTTCGGATTTTTATTGGTTCGAGACCGAACCAATTCGTTTAACAACGACTTTTGGTGTTGTAATGTATTGTATTTCATCGATAGTCGTGGTGCCATCATTTGGTCAAATTGCATGTATTGAATTAGCCTTGAAAGTTTTCTTTTTTCAGCCCCTCATTGTTTGTAAAATTTACTTTTTCAACCCTTTATTTAAATACTTTCCGGTTTGGTCCTTAAATCAATTTTCTTGACATTTTAACACCAAAAATTATTGAAATTAATATTTTTCAGCATATTTTTCATAGAAAACAGCTTAAGTCCCTGAAACTTCAGTTTTCTCGGTTATAACCCTTCTTTTTCGCAATTTTGACAATTTTGGCCCAAATTGTAAAATTTTGCAACTTTGGTCCTTTTTAAATTTAAAAAGCATTTTAAACCTTTGAAAAGGACTTGGAACACTTATAGTCCACTGTTTTACAGAAAAACACAGTTTTGGCCCTCCAAAACATAAAATTTCGCATAATGGGCCGAAAATGTCATTTTTAGCCCCTTAAGCTTGAAATTTATGTTTTTAATTCTCTAAATGAGTATGTTTCCATAAATGGTTTTATTGAAACTGTTTTGACACACCTTATCCATCAGAATTCGTGATATGTCAATTTGGGCCCTTAATTTTGTATTTTTCACATTTTAGGTCCAAAAATTGTGTTTTTAGCCCAAAGAAATTATTACTAAACCACTTAGCTATTTTTCTAGAAACACTTAGTATGTAGAAATATAGTAGAGCCTAAAATCATTTAACATAAGGTATATCTCGGTTTTGAGGGGTTTTATGGCTAAATCCAACATTATAACTCACAAAAGCACACATATAAGCATGGAAATCATACAAAGCATACAAAACACATATAGATCTACACTTTCACTTGTATTCCCCCCCCCCAAAAAAAAACTCATAAAAACAGAAAATAGGGGGTATGAAGCTCACCTTGGGTGTTGATTCGGTTTTTGAAGAAAGAATGGAAGAAATGAAGTGATGTTTCACTCTAGCACCCTTTGATGATGAATTCGAGTTTATGGAGTTCTAAGATACAAGTTTATGATTTCATGAGAGTTAAGAGGAGATTTTTGAAGACAAGAAAGAGTCCAAAGCATGGATCCAAGCATTAACTTACCTAGATAATGATTTTGGTGATGGATTCTCCTTGTGAAGCTCTTGATTCACGAAAATTTTGAAGGAGGAGGGAGGAATGCTCTTCAAGACTTAGAGAGATTGGAATTGAATTTTTGTGATGTGTGTGTGTATCCTCGGCCGAGAGTGAGAGGGAGGAAGAAGAGATGACCTTTGAAGTGATATGCATGGAGATATGGGATAAGTTGCATGGATATCTAAAAGACAATAATGAAGTGGCAAAACAATGTCAACTCTCATCCTTTTCTTGGGTTTGGGCCTTGGGCCGAGATTTTTGGAAGGGAAAAGGAAAATTTTGGGCCCTTGCTTCTAAGCCCAGTGTTAGAGTTAATTTGGGTATGTTTTAAGTCTAAAAGAATGTGGTAGGATTTTTATATTTTTATTGGACTAGTTTAGGTTATTCATGTATCAAGGCTTTTAATTCACTTCATTCTAGGCCCAACATGGCCCAAAATGTTGAAATAAATTAGTGTGGGTCCAATTAGAGCCCAATTAGGGTTCTAAGCCCATGATAGTCTAATTGGAAGCTTATTGGTCAATTTGGATCCAATAAGGAAGTCCTAGTGAAAAATGGACTTAAACAAGGACTTCTAGGGTCTCCAATTGTTTGATGACTATTTGTAGTACTTGTATGATGCCTTTGATTGGAGTTTTTGATGTCATAATAGTAGGTGTCAATCATGTTCTTAAGTTTTGGATTCACATTAACTTGAGTGTATAGATTACATAACACAAAATTTCTAGTTATGACACTTGTCTACTCCAGAAGTGAAGAAGACGACAAGCAACACTTGAGGTTAGTGTTGGAAACCCTTAGATCTGAGAAGCTGTACGCAAAAATTTCCAAGTGTGAATTCTGGATCCGGAAGGTAACTTTCCTTGGTCACGTGGTAAGCGAGGAGGGAATTCATGTGATCCTTCCAAGATTAAAGTGATAGGGAATTGGTCGACACCAAAGACACCCACAGAAATCCATCAATTCTTTGGTCTCGCCGGCTATTATCGAAGATTCATCCAAAACTTTTCCAAAATCACCAAACCCCTAACCACTCTAACATAGAAAGGTGTACCCTTTTGTTGGAGTGAAAAGCAAGAATCCGCGTTCCAGAAGTTAAAGCAAGCCTTGTGTAGCGCACCTGTTCTGTCCCTACCCGAAGGAACAGAAGACTTCGTTGTCTATTGTGATGCATCTAATCAGGGCTTAGGCAGTGTGCTTATGCAAAGGGGAAAGGTAATTGCTTATGCCTCGAGACAGCTAAAGGCACATCAGGTCAACTATACCACGCACGACTTGGAGTTAGGAGCCGTAGTCTTTGCACTGAAGATTTGAAGACATTATCTCTAAGGAACCAAGTGTACGATCTTCACTAACCATAAGAGTCTGCAGCACATCCTCCATCAGAAGGACTTAAATATGAGGCAATGGCGATGGGTAAAGCTGCTCAGTGATTATGAGTGCGAGACTCGCTACCATCCCGGCAAGGCCAATGTGGTAGCAGATGCCCTTAGCCGAAAGGAAAGTTCAAGCCGTAAAGTGAGGACACTGACGATGACTATCCATTCCCATTTATCCATGCAAATCCGATACGCACAGATAGAAGACCTTAAACCCAAGAACAAATCAAGAGAAGTTGTGACATCCCCAATTTCACGGCCAGAAAAGACCGATTTTTTTATGCTTTGTTTTATAAATTAGAGTAATCGTTTAAAGAAAACGGTTGCAGAATTTGTTCCCAAAACAAGATATGATAAAAACTTATCAAAACATTTCTCAAAGAGAATGTATTTTCATTAAATAATAAAACCTTGGGATGTCTTGTTCCGATACAGACAAATAAGCATAAACAGAACATACATTCATTTACTCTAGTGATTTACATCTCCTTCAATCTCTCAATGCAAAGCAGCTTCGTATCGATACCTGTGATACAATTAAACTGAGTGGTTCGGGCTTGGGAGCCTGGTGAGCATATAGGGTTTTCAACCCACAATAATATAATTATTATATTCAATCATCGAACAATCAACCCAATTACCTATCCCCATTATCTTCTTTTAATCTTCCCTAAAGACATCATCCTAAGGTTCATCTCCTATATCATATTTACCGCTTATCTCCTTACATCTTATATCCTTATATGCTTGTTCCTAAGAACTTTTCCTAAGGATCATCGCCTACATTGCATAGACAATACTAATTCGGGGATCACTCCCTCAATATATGTCTAGTAAGGGTTAGGGTATCATCGCATGATTACGCAGCCACAACATCGCCTGGACTCGTAAATCATAATAAGGGTTAGACTATCATCGCATGAATACATAGCCACAACATTGCCTGGACTCGTAATTCATAGTAAGGGTTAGTCTATCATCGCATGAATACGTAGCCACAACATCGTTTGGACTCGTGATTCATAGTAAGGGTTAGAGTATCATCGCATGAATACTTAGCCACAACATCGCCTGGACTCGTAATTCACCACCTACAGGTTGTGAGCCTGCTGGTGTTTCCACGGGGTCATCTAGAATAGTCTGTGGTCGCCATCTATACTCTGGTAGATGACTACATCGCCAAATTGCCACATTGTCGGTCAAGGTTGTGGTATCTCCTCTTATCTCACATCACCTATTTATCATCTCCTTTCTATCATCACCTATTTCTCATCACCTAATTATCATCACCTATTTCTCATCACCTAATTATCATCACCTAATTATCATCACACATCATCTAATTCATCTACCCATGCTCTACCCAACATATTTGTAGATATAAAATACATATACATATTAACTCATTTAATACCTATATAAAACATCCATTCCACACTCATCTCAAATAAACAACAATATATAAACACATAGCACGTATTTCATAGCAAATACTTAATATATATATGTTAGAAGAAAGTGATCACATACTCACACGTATAAACGACAATATATATATATATATATATATATATATATATATATATATATATATATATATATATATATATACAAACACACACACATAGCACGTATTTTATAAAATACTTCATATCTATGTGTAAGATGAAAGTGACTATACACTCACTTGATCAGAAGACGATCGGACAGCACTACGGCTCTTCAAGTAGATATTCTTTGGTGAAACCGGGATCACTTCACACACCGGGTTTCTCGCGGGCAGAGCTTCGGCTCGGAAACTCTTTCTTTCTCGGGATCTTCGGGTTTCGGAACTTGCTTCGGGTCTCGGGGTTGATACTGGGGCTTCGGGAGGTTAAAATTGCATGTAAAACGATGTAACATGGGAGAGAGAAGAGAGATTTGGCAACCACAAATGGCTGGCCCTTCAAATCTATTTATAGGGCAAAATTGGCCCTTGCCACGTCGTGGAACCTTTTGCCACGTTGTGGGCTTGATTGTAACTGCATGTGTCATCCCAAGTTGCATCTGGGGGACTCCCGGAGGTGTCAGGAGACTTGCCATGTCATGGCACTGGTTGCCACGTCGTGGTCTCTGACAGTTTTGGGGTTTCGCGCCCCGAACTTCAGAAATTCATAACTTTCGCATACGAACTCCGTTTTCGACGTTCTTTATATTGATGCGAAGGTGACATTATGCTCTACAACTCTAGTTTAGACTCAATTGGCTAATTTTGACTTTATTTTTAATATATTATAATTATATTACTTATATATTATTTTTAGTAGGCCGGGACAAGAAAACTCCGTTATAAACTCATAACTCCTTCATCTGAACTCCGTTTTCGTGTGTCTTTTTATCGTTGGACTATTATCGATGATATCTTCAATTCTCATTTAGATTGTTTTGGATAAATATTGCTCTTAATGTAAATTCACTATTTACATTACGTTGTGTCGTGCTGGTTCCGTTGCGAAACTTCGACAGGTCATAACTTCTTCGTTATAACTCGGATTTTGGCATTCTTTATATGCACAGAAACCTTGTGACATATACTACAACTTGGTTAAGATTAATCCTTTTAAATAATCTTCCATCAAAAAGTCATTTTTGATGCTTATCATCTCTAAATTGACTAGCCCGGATCAACGGGCGTTACAAAATCCTTTAGGGGAATGGATAAGAAACTTTAGATCAGAAGTGATGGAGTCTACTGTTTCATGAACCGAATCTGGATTCCAAAGTCCAGAGGATTCAGGGAGATTGTCATGGAGAAAGCACACAAGACCAGATACTCTGTTCACCCAGGTTCGGACAAGATGTACCTAGATCTCAAGAAACAATATTGGTGGCCAAACATGAAAGCCGAGATCACTACATTCGTGGGCAAGTGCTTGACTTGCTCCAAAGTAAAAGTCGAGTACCAGAAACCCTCGGGTCTGCTCTAGCAACCCGAGATACCCGAATGGAAATGGGAGATGATTACCATGGATTTCATCACCAAGTTACCCAAATGTCCATGTGGGTACGATACCATTTGGGTGATTGTCGATTGTTTGACAAAATACGCTAACTTCATTCTGATTAAAGAATCATTCAAAATGGAAAGACTCGCACGGATCTACATCCAAGAGGTAGTCCGACTGCACGTTGTAACTGCGTCCATTATCTCCGATCGAGATAGCAGGTTTACCTCCAGATTTTGGCAGTCTCTTCAGAAAGCTCTTGGAACTAAACTAGACATGAGCACGGCTTATCATCCTCAGACCGACAGTCAGAGTGAGAGAACTATCCATACCCTGGAAGACATGCTTAGGGCATGTTTCATTGATTTAGGCAAGTCATGGGACACACATTTTCCTTTGATCGAGTTCTCGTAAAACAACAGTTACCACACCAGCATCAAGGTTGCCCCGTTTGAAGCTCTCTACGGTCGCAAGTGCAGATCCCCTCTGTGCTGGGCCGAGGTAGGAAACGCACAACTAGCCGAGAGTCGATTCCCTGATAATGCTCTCACTGGTCCTGAAATTATCCGCGAAACCACCGAAAAGATCATCCAAATCAGAGAACGACTGAAAGCTTCACGAGATCGACAAAAGAGTTACGCTGATATACGACGGAAACCACTGGTGTTCTTGGTTGGAGACCGTGTCCTGTTGAAGGTCTCTCCCTGGAAAGGCATGGTACGCTTTGGAAAGCGTAGGAAACTTAACCTGAGGTATATTGGACCATTCGATATCCTTGCTAGGATCGGTCCGATAGCCTATAAACTTCGATTACCTCACGAGCTTAGTAACATTCATCTCGTCTTCCACGTCTCAAATCTTAAAAGGTGTATATCCGATGAAACCCTAGTGATTCCCTTAGACAAGATCGAGATCAATGAAAACCTAAACTTTGTGGAGGAACCAATCGAAATCATGGATCGAGAGATCAAATGCACGAAACAAATTCGCATCCCGATAGTGAAGGTTAGCTGGAATGCCAAGCGAGGACCGGAGTTTACTTGGGAGTGTGAAGACTCGATAAAACAGAAGTATCCACATCTCTTTCCAAATCTATGATTTGTATCTTAATCCTGAATTTCGAGAACAAATTCCCTCTAATGGGTGGATAATGTGACAACCTGTAATTTATTCCGTCACTAAAACCGTTCCCGTCAAATAAAATCGCCGTATTAAATTCGTTCCGTTAACCTTTGCGTTAAATTAATTTTATCGCGAATTTTATTTTAATTTCGTAAATGTCGAGATGTGTTATAATAATTAAAATATTTTCCATATTTTTTTGGAAAATTATTATTTTCATCTAAATCGTGATTATGGCAAATTTTTCGAGTTCGACCAAAAGCACCGTCTAACGGCAGTATCAGGTACAATTCCTCGGGGCCACAAACTCAACCTCTATATAAGGGATTGAGTGACATCATTTTTGAGGCTTTTACTCTCTCTCTAAAAGCTTTCTCTAACTACTCTCTCTCTCTAAAATCCGAAACTTAGCCAAAATCATCCAAAACAAGCTCCAAATCACTAAGGTGACTTCCCTAACTCATGAATTAGCATCTTAGACCTTAAAATTCGGGATTTATATGAGGAATGGGACCATACACAAGTGTTTACAGTCTTGGAACTTCCTTAGGCTGTGAACACATGTAATGAGGGTTTTGAAGCCTCAAAACCCCTCCAAAACACTTCTAGGGCTTAGATTCGACTTAGAAACTTGCATGCATGGACTAAGGACCCCAAAATCATGACATTTGATGTATGAACATGAGTTGATGTCCCAAGAACCTTCTTGAACCGTAAACCCCCATGCATGAACCATAAACACCTCTTAAGGTGTTAAAAATGCCCTTAAACACCACCACAAGCTTCCAAACGTGTCGAGGACACTCTACTCCATCATTTGAAGCACCAAAAAAAACAAGAAGGGACCAAACATGATTTTATGGTCCAAGAACATGCTTGGACCGTAAACCCTCAATCTTAGATCTTAAACACCTTTTTGGGTGTTAGTTTGCCCCTAAACACCTTCAATGAACTTCCATGAGTGCTTATAACCTTATAATACTTCCAGAAATGCACCAAAACATTCATAAATAGGAAAAACTAGAATTTACGGTCCAAGAACATTCTTAGACCATAAACTCATCTTCCTAGACCATAAACTCTTCAAATAGGTGTTTAAGTGCCGTTATCACCTTGAATGGCTTGTATGTTGGACTAGAATCACATGTGATTAACCTACAAACACCAACACCCATGAATCATGAACAAACATGAGTTTATGGTTGTAAACTCATGTGTTTAAGGTAGTAAAATCCCCCAAGAACATATTCATAGACCGTAAACACCATTTCCAAGGCCATTTCAAGTCCCGATCACTTCCTAAGCCATGGAATCAACCCTAGAACTTTCCCGTGTGCATTGTAAGACTTTTTGGCATCCAAGAACACACCACCCATGAGTTTACGGCTGTAAAATCATGGGGATATGTTCAATAGACCATAAACTCCTCAAAGACTTCACTTTGGAAGAGTAAACTCCATATCTAGGTCCTACACGTCCGTAGATTGTCACCCGGGTCACTCCGAACACTTGTATTGAAGTGTTTTCACGTCTCAAAGTGTATATCATGTCTAATTAGTGGTTCAAAGTCTAATTAGATACAATTTTATATCATTTCATATTACGTAGGAACCTCACGCGTAATCAAGCCCCGAACCGACAACTAGCATCCAAACCGTTACGTTTTCTCGTTTGGTGAGTTCATACCCCTACCCATTTTCAATGTTTTCATTGTTTTCAGGGGGAATACAAGCAAAGTACAAGGAATACTTGTACTCAAAACTTGTTTTATATGTGTTGTGTTTCATATTACATATGCTTTTAACACTGACAGTCGTAACAAGCAACTGTTTGAACTTACATAATACATTAGCATATTATTTGTGAAGAACAATATAAATTGTTGTATTTTATATTTTCACAAATATTTTCCCACATTATAATAGTTAAAAGCATAACAATTTGAAGTTAGAATATTGTTTTGTCCTCGGTAACACTCCACAGACATACGCGAGTGGAGGATAGTCATTTGATCTTTCAGTATTATTACTAGTAAATTTGTTATTCTTATAAATTGGAGACACGTCCTTGGTGAACACTCCATAGAGATACGCGAGTGGAGGACCACCCATCTAACCAGAATCTCTTAGATAGGGAGCGTGACTTGAGTGTATAGATCTATACGGGGCTGACTACCCCACACCTAGCTGCTAGCTACAACCGAACCAAAAGGTTCAAGGGTGACGAAAGTTATAAGGTGATGTGGACTACATATTGCCATATCTAGTCTATTGTATGGTTATGGAAATTGCAATTTGGATAACAGATATTTACTTTTTAGTAATAATCGGTTAGTAACTAGTTTACTTTGTATTTATTAGTTTTATATACGTGTTAAAACTAATACATTTTCAGTGTACATCTTTTACATTACATTTCGGGTTGGTGAACTAACATACACTTTACAAGGATAACCAGGTTTTCAGTATACATCTTTCACATTAGGAAAATATGGCATTTTCCTGGGATAACAATTAAACATAACCAGAACCGTGAATACTAACAGTTAATCAAACATTACTTTTAAGAAAATATGGGATTTTCTTGGGTCGTAACATTTTCAGAAACCAAAAGGAAACTCGTACATTTTCACAAAACAAAACCACTTATGAACTCACCAGCTATATGGTGATTTTTAAAATGCTTGTATTCTCAGGTCCGCATTAGACAGGAACCCGACGACCCTTTTGATGAAGACGGAGTACGTAGAAGACACATCTTGCTTTTGTTCATATATATACATATGTATCACACTTGTACAACTTTATTTTTGAACAAATGTAAATTTTCATATGTAATGTAATGGTTGTTTACTGTTACACCCCTAAACTAGAACGGCGGAAACGTTCGGGGGAGGAGGACATCATATTCAGTATCATAACAGTTCATAGAAAGGAAAGTACACACCACCACATATATATATTAAAGTTTCAAAGATGTTTACATAATTGTATTCATTACATGTTCAAAAGTTAAATACATAAACATCATTCAAAAGAAGTAATTACCGTCAGTGCTTTAATCCCAAAAGTTGATTCCCAAACCTGCTTAGCGGTTCCCTGAGAATACAAGTTAATTCAAAGAAAAAGTGTCAACAATTAAGTTGGTGAGTTCATAAGTAGTTTAGAAAAATTGGATGCCATTCCAAAATGGGTGTATGTTTTCCAGATAACTCAGTGTTTCAAGTGTGAAGAGTTATGACTTGTTGTGTTGAAAATGAATGTATTAGATCCAGAAAATCCCATATTTTCCCTAATGGTTGAGATATGATTGGTTGTGTCTTCCAAGAAAACCCTTATTTTCTTATAAAAGTATGGAATGCATATGAATGTTCGTGTCATAAGTTGTAAATAATTGCACCAGGAAAATCCCTTATCTTCCTATTAGTTGTTTGGTTTGTATACAGGAAAAACCCTTATTTTCCTGACATGACTGGCAGTCTCTAAGACCGAAAATCACAAGAAAACAACGTTCTTAAAAGTTGTGTCATAGTTTTATATAATAAAGATATACGAAGATCGCGTTTGTTAGATGAAGAACAATTTTTAATAGCCACTCGTTCATAAAAGCATAATACCACAATAATTGTATATCTGATGAGTTTTATAACCATACTAAATATAATATGCCTGTAGCGACGTTCTTCAGGCGTCGTAGCGTTATGACAACTGTCACCCCAAAGGACAGACTGTAGCTAACACTCAGGGCGCGGGATCATGACTTCCCGTATAGATCTATACACATTTGACACGTTCTCCGAACGGGAGACTCTGGTTATAGACAGGACTTGCAGCATTACTTTCTAATAAAGAAAAGTAACGTTTGAAGATATACACGTCTCATGGATTCTCAACTAAGTCTGTATTAAAGTGATAGTTTTGTATGCAAAGTTTATCCTTTTTCACAATGTTTGACAAAGCAAAATCATAAGTTTTTAGAATGTATAAAACGATTTAACAATGAAAGGTACTTTGAAATCATTATATACTTTGTATAATGTTTAATGCACGCAATGTATGACAACAGTTTTCCGTAATAGTAATGAGTTCCAAGTGATTTATTCGATAAAACAAGTGAATTGAAACTTTATAAAATACACGATAATAACCGTATGTTTACTTGTATTCCCCCCCCCCCCCTAAAAGAGTATAAAAGCATTTAAAATGTATTTAAAGTGTGTTTGAAAGGGGTATGAACTCACTTGAAAGTTTGAAGATAGCAAAATGGAAAACCGGGCAGAGTTTCGTCTCGGGAAATGGATTTTCCTCGGATTTCTCGGGATTCCTCGGGAGTAAAATCGATCTTCGGGACTTGCGCCAAATGACCAGGGCTTCGGGGTAGTGCGAGCACGGAAATTGAGGTAAAACGCAAGAAAAAGGAGAGTGAATGAGCACTTTTTCCGGAATCCCTCGCACCCCTTTTATAGGGGGCTGAGAGGCATGCGTACGCGGGGCGTACTCCCGTACGCGGTGCGTACGGGACGTCACTGCTGACCGCATCCTCGGCTGCAACGCTTCGAACGGGACGGGGAGGGGGTAGCTCGCATAGGGCCGACGTGGACGATCCGAGGCCGTGGCCTCGAGTACGCGGGGCGTACAAGGGTACGCGGCGCGTACTACGGCCCTAGGCTGACTCCCCTTCGGATAATACCGAATTTTTAATAAAATTTATATATAAATTATTTATCAAACTTCAAAAATTCATATCTCCTTCATACAAACTCCGTTTTCGACGTTCTTTATATCCCCGCGAAGGTGAGACTACGATATACAACTTTCATTTAGATTCCGTCGGCAAATTCCGGAATTATTTTTATTATTTATTTATTAAACTGACGTGATTAAGGAATTTCTTTAAAAATTCATAACTTTTTCATACGATGTCCGATTTGAGCGTTCTTTGTATGCATGTTTGTAGTTTAACGATATCTATGATTTTCATTTAGACACCTAAGGTCCGAAAGTGTTTTATTGAAACTTTGCACTTTTACGTAACTTTGTATTGCTGGTTTTTGTCGGAAAAACTTAGAATGGTCATAACTTCTTCGTTATAAGTCAGATTTTTGTGTTATTTATACGTTTGGAAACCTTAAGACGATACCTACCACATAGCGTACTCCAAATAGAGTGTTTGAATACTTCATTTTTCGATGATATTCTAATTCCTTTCTCGAAGAGGTTACAGGACTCGATTTTTACTGACTTGAAATGACGGGCTGTTACATCATCCCCCCGTTAGAGGGAATTTCGTCCCAAAATTTTAATACAAAAGAAGAGTCTTAGGGGCTGAGGAAGAGATGTGGATACTTCTGTTGCATTTGATCTTCTCGTTCCCACGTGAACTCAGGTCCCCTCTTAGCATTCCATCGGACCTTTACTATTGGAATGCGACTCTGTTTAGTTCGTTTAACTTCCCTATCCTTGATCTCGACGGGTTCTTCCACAAAGTTATGATTTTCATTTAGTTCGATCTGATCGAGTGGAATTACCAGTGTTTCGTCGGACAAACACTTCTTCAGGTTTGATACGTGGAATACTGGATGTACTTTGCTAAGGTCGATTGGAAGTCGGAGTTTGTAGGCCACTCGACCAACTCTTGAAATGATTTCGAAGGGTCCAATGTACCTAGGATTTAGCTTCCCACGTTTTCCAAAGCATATCATGCCCTTCCAGGGTGAGACCTTCAGTAGTACATGATCGCCAATCTGAAATTCCAAGGGTTTACGTCTTTTGTCGGTATAGCTGTTTTCCTATCCCTTGAGGATTTCAGTCGTTCTCGTATTTGCACGATCTTTTCAGTGGTTTCTCTGATGATCTCCGAACCAGTGAGGGTGCTATCAGGGACTAGACCTTTTGCTAATTGTGTGTCGCCCACTTCCGTCCAGCACACAGGCGATCTGCACTTACGGCCGTAAAGGACTTCAAATGGAGCAGTCTTAATACTAGTATGATAACTATTGTTATATGAGAACTCGACCAAAGGTAAGTGAACATCCCATGCCTTACCAAACTCGATTACACATGCTCGCAACATGTCTTCCAAGGTTTGGATCGTCCTCTCACTCTGTCCGTCAGCTTGGGGGTGATAGGCTGTACTCATGTCCAATCTTGTTCCCATGGATTTTTGCAATGATTTTCAGAATCTGGAAGTGAATCTGTTGTCTCTGTCCGAGATGATAGACACTGGCACTCCATAGAGTCGTACGACCTCTCGGATGTAGGTTCTCGATAGCTTTTCCATTTTATCAGTTTCCTTGATTGGTAGGAAATGAGCGGATTTGGTTAATCTATCGACGATTACCCAAATAGTATCTTGGCCACCCTGAGTTTTGGGTTGTTTCGTTATGAAGTCCATGGAAATCTGCTCCCATTTCCACTCAGGAATTTCAGGTTGTTGGAGTAGTTCTGAGGGTTTCGGGTGTTCTATTTTGATCTTGGCGCAAGTCAAACACTTGCTCACATATGTAGCGATCTCTGCTTTCATGTTTGGCCACCAGTAGAGTTGTTTGAGATCTTGATACATCTTTTCTGACCCGGGGTGTACAGAGTATGGAGTCTTGTGTGCCTCGCTCATGACTACCTCTCTAATTCCACCAAACTTGCGTGTCCATATTCGGTTCATGAGGTAGCGTGCTCCGTCACTCTTGATTTCTAAGTTCTTGTCCATTCCCCTAAGGGTCTCACCCGTCATGTTTTCGGGTTTCAAGGCCTCTATTTGAGCTTCTTTGACTTGTGTTGACAGGTGCGAATGGATCGACATGGCTAATGACTTCACTCTTCGGCCAGACTACTCCTTACGACTAAGGGCATCTGCCACGATGTTTTCCTTTCCTGGATGATAGCGAATCTCACATTCGTAGTCGTTGAGCAATTCGACCCAACGTCATTGTCTCATGTTCAACTCCTTCTGGTTGAAGATGTGTTGTAGGCTCTTGTGGTCTATAAAGATAGTGCATTTGTTACCATATACGTAGTGTCTCCAGATTTTAAGAGCGAAGACCACTGCCCCAAGTTCTAAATCATGAGTGGTGTAGTTGACCTCATGCGTTTTCAGTTGTCATAAGGCATATGCAATAACCTTTCCCCTCTGCATTAGTACACAGCCCAGCCCTTGCTTCGAATCGTCGCAATACACCACAAAATCTTCGGTCCCTTCTGGGAGAGAAAGGATGGGCGCACTGCAAAGGGCCTGTTTCAAAGTCTGAAATCGAGCATCTTGCTTTTCTCCCCAATTGTAGGTCACACTTTTCTAGGTTAAGGCGGTAAGAGGCTTTGCAATGCTGGAGAAATTCTGAATGAACCTTCGGTAATAACCAGCAAGACCTAGAAATTGGTGAATTTCTGTTGGTGTAGTTGGTGCAGACCAGTTTTTGATAGCCTTGATTTTTTATGGATCCACGTGGATTCCTTCCTTGCTGACCACGTGACCGAGGAAGTCCACCTTTCTAATCCAAAACTCACATATTGAGAATTTTGCATACAGTCTCTCAGTCCGTAACGTCTCTAAAACTTGCCTCAGATGTTGACCATGCTCTTCTTTATTCTTTGAAGAAATGAGTATGTTGTCTATGAATACTATCACGAATTTATCCAAGAATGGACGACATACCCGATTCATTAGATCCATGAATACAGCCGGGGCATTGGTAAGTCCGAACGGCATCACTACGAACTCGTAATGTCCGTATCGTGTTCGGAAGGCCGTCTTCGGAATATCACTCTCTAGGACTCGCAGCTGGTGATATCCCGACCTCAGATCGATCTTGGAGAAGTAGTTGGCTCCTTGGAGTTGGTCGAATAAGTCATCGATTCGGGGTAGGGGTATCGGTTCTTGATGGTAAGTTTGTTGAGTTCTCGGTAGTCGATGCACATTCTGAATGATCCATCCTTCTTTTTCACGAACAGTATGGGTGCTCCCCATGGCGAGAAGCTCGGCCTGATGAATCCTTTTCCAAGTAGTTCATTCAGTTGGTTGGATAGCTCTTACATCTCTGTCGGGGCTAATCGATAGGGTGCTTTGGCTACTGGGGTAGCTCCGGGAACCAGATCGATTTTGAACTTAACTTGTCTCGCGGGAGGTATTCCCGGAAGGTCCTCGGAAAAAACGTCGGGAAAATCGCATACGTCGGGCACATTCTTGATGTCCTGGACTTCGCGTTTCACATCTACAACATTTGCCAAGAACGCGTGACACTCCTTGCGTAGGCATTTCCGAGCTTGGATACTTGAGATGATACGAAGAGTGGTACTGGGTTTGTCGCCCAAGACAATGAAAGTTTCGCCGGTTGACAGATTAAGGCGAACGGCCTTATCGTAACATAGAATGTCCGCATGATGAGAACTCAGCCAATCCATGCCAACGATGACATCGAAACTCTTAATCGAGACTAGCATGAGGTTGATTGAAAAGGGATTATCGTTTAAAGTTAGGGTGCAGTTTAAGTATATCTCCTTAGTTCCTTCGGTTTTCCCGTTGGCCATTTCTACTATGAATGGTTCACATAATGATTGTGTTATTGATTTTAGCAGGCCTTTAAAGTCGCGACTCACAAAACTCCTTTCCGCTCCACTATCAAACAAAATGCATGCATACGAGTAATCGAGAAGAAACGTACCCATAACAACAGTAGGGTCCGCAATGGCTTCATCTTGTCCCATTGCGAAAACTCGGCCCCTTCCGCCGGTATTCCGGTTGTTTGCCTTTGGGCAGTCCCTGCGGTAGTGCCCCGTGTCTCCGCACTCAAAGCAGGCGCGGCTTACCCAGGTATTGGTAGTGGGGACGGATGGTTGGGTTGGCTCTTTGCAATAGCGGGCTGTATGACCCTTCTTATTACACTTGGTGCATTGAAGATCATGGCAAGGACCGTGGTGGTGGAAGCTGCATCGCTTGCACTTAGGAAGTTTCCCATTATATGAGCTTGTGGGGGCAGGGTTGGCAGGTACAGTCATAGCGTGGGTCGCTATTACTTGTTGTTTCTTGGGGTTTTCCTGGAGGGTTTGTCCCCTCCTTTTGTTCCAAGGCCTACTCTGGCCCTGAGCCTCCCTAGGTGGATTTGTGGTTGTTGAAATGATACCGTTTTTACTCCGTGGTCGATGAGTCGCTGAGCCAGGCGTTTAGCGCTGTTCTAGGTAACAGGACTGGAAGCTAGGACATGACCTTGAATCTAGGGTGACAACCCCCAAATGTGCCTTTCAACCTTCTTTAATTCTGGGTTGACCATGGTAGGGCACAGTGCAGCGAGGTCGTTGAACCTAGCTGTGTAGGAGACTAGGTCAGACCCAGTCATTTTCAGATTCCAGAGCTCCTGCTCAAGCTTTTGCACTTCGCCCCTTGGGCAGTATTCTTCCAGTAGTAGAACCTTTAGATCGTCCCAACTCATGGCGTTGGTGACAGTGAGCGTCACCGAATTCACATGGCTTTTCCACCAAGTGAGGGCTCGATCTACGAAAGTGCAAGCAGCGAACTTGACTTTGCTTGCTTCCAGGCATGAGCAGATCTCAAAGACCGTTTCGGTCTTCTCGAACCATTGCATTAGTGCAATGACTCCCCCAGTTCATTAAAAGTTTTTGGCTTAGCGTTAGAGAACTCCTTGTAAGTACATTCTCTTACTTGGCCATGACCAGTGCCATGATTTGGATGATTCGTGCTGCTTCCCGCCCCTCCATTTCCATGGGAGTTTATTTGCGAGAGGGCTGCAGTTACTGCTGCTGTGATAGCAGCCTGGACCATGGCTGGATCATAAGTTGGTGGTGGAGGTGGTGGTGGTGCTGTGCCCGGCCTGGACCTTAGGTTTGGACGAGGAGGCATCGCGCTGCCAAAAGAAAAATGGAAAATTTATAAGTTTTGGCAGTTCAGAGTTGAATGATATTGAGTTAACTTCTAATAGTTCTAAGAAGTTGGGTTTGACCTACACAATGTTTTGAGCTTGAAAGTAAAGTTTGATTAGATGTACCAATGAATGTAACGAATTGCGCATGATTAACAACAAGAAAAAGGGATATACCCTTATATATATATTAAACATATAGTTGTGTTACAGGGGGGTCTAGACAAAAGTTCTTGACCTTTCTAAAGGCCTCCGATTACAGAACAATTTAAAGAAAATAATACTTTTATCCGAAGTCCTAATTTATACCAAAATTTGAGAGTCGGGCAAGTACTACTTGCGGCGCGCTTTGCGTTTGGAGCACGACTCCGTGTCGGACTGCTTCGACTCCATGAGGCGTCTATCAAACGCAGCTTGTTGTTCTCTCAATTCTGCGAAGGCCACATTTTCTTGTGCTTGAAATGCTTCGGCGCGAATGTGGATGTCGTTCTGCAACATCGCTAGGCGGTTGATATCGGCCGTGTGGATTTGTACTTCCACATTGACCTCTCGGATTCGGTTGGCTTGCACTCCAGATTGATAGCACTGGTTGGCGAGTTTGCCAACCATGACCGGAAGTGCTCAGTCGGCTGATCCCCCGCCTCTCAGATCATAGAAGTCTCAGCACATGTCGTAGGGAGGGCGTAGGCTTTGTTGTTGGCTCCAATGATGGAGGTGACTTCCCCACACAGGAGTGGGTCCTTGAAAGTTCCTCACGTGGACGGGAGGTTGTGGGATTGGTGGATTTATAATTTCTGGCTCCGAATTCTTGCCAGAGTCATCCCCTCCCTCCAACTCTATAGGCTCTTCGTTTTCTTCAGGATCTTCTTCGATCCATCCTCCATTACCTTGGTTGGGGTAGTAGGGGTCGTTGGGGTGATGGAATCCCGCCATTTAGACTGTACGAGAATAGAGTTAAAAATTTACTATAAGCTAGAGCACATGAAACTTACCCTTAAGTTTAATGGTTGACAGCACTCGAATACTCCCTTAGTATTCTTTAACGATATGCTTTTGGTAAGTTTTAAATTTGTTGTCCATTACAGACACTCCTTGGCATACGTTAGTCGGCTCTTGGACAAATATAGTTGATCAGGCTATATTCTTCCCAGTTCCGATTACATGTCCCAAGGCGTACTTGTACTGCACAACTTATTTATAATACTTCTAAAGCTATTTACTATGAAACTATTATTAGTATAAAATGAGTGCATGCTTACCTTAAAACTAAATAAATTTAATTTCAAAAGTATGACTTTTCTCAGAGTGCTTTTGCCCAGTTGAGTTTATAGTTGTATACCAAAAAGAAATGGTTTTGATATACTTGATTCCCTATAAACAAAGCTCTGATACCAATCTGTCACACCTCCAAACCAGAACGGCAGAAACGTTCGGGGGCGGCAGACATCATATTCAGTATCATAACAGTTCATAGAAAGGAAAGTACACACCACCATATATATATTAAAGTTTCCAAGATGTTTACATAATTGTATTCATTACATGTTCAAAAGTTAAATACATAAACATCATTCAAAAGAAGTAATTAACGCCAGTGCGTTAATCCCAAAAGTTGATTCCCAAACCTGCTTAGCGGTTCCCTGAGAATACAAGTTAATTCAAAGAAAAAGTGTCAACAATTAAGTTGGTGAGTTCATAAGTAGTTTAGAAAAATTGGATGCCATTCCAAAATGGGTGTATGTTTTCCAGAAAACTCAGTGTTTCAAGTGTGAAGAGTTATGACTTGTTGTGTTGAAAATGAATGTATTAGATCCAGAAAATGCCATATTTTCCCTAATGGTTGAGATATGATTGGTTGTGTCTTCCAAGAAAACCCTTATTTTCTTATAAAAGTATGGAATGCATATGAATGTTCGTGTCATAAGTTGTAAATAATTGCACCAGGAAAATCCCTTATCTTCCTATTAGTTGTTTGGTTTGTATACAGGAAAAACCCTTATTTTCCTGACATGACTGGCAGTCTCTAAGACCGAAAATCACAAGAAAACGACGTTCTTAAAAGTTGTGTCATAGTTTTATATAATAAAGCTATACGAAGATCGCGTTTGTTAGATGAAGAACAGTTTTTAATAGCCACTCGTTCATAAAAGCATAATACCACAATAATTGTATATCCGATGAGTTTTATAACCATACTAAACATAATATGCCTGTAGCGACGTTCTTCAGGCGTCGTAGCGTTATGACAACTGTCACCCCAAAGGACGGACTGTAGCTAACAGTCAGGGCGCGGGATCATGACTTCCCGTATAGATCTATACACATTTGACATGTTCTCCGAACGGGAGACTCTGGTTATAGACAGGACTTGCAGCATTACTTTCTAATAAAGAAAAGTAATGTTTGAAGATATACACGTCTCATAGATTCTCAACGAAGTCTGTATTAAAGTGATAGTTTTGTATGCAAAGTTTATCCTTTTTCACAATGTTTGACAAAGCAAAATCATATGTTTCTAGAATGTATAAAACGATTTAACAATGAAAGGTACTTTGAAATCATTATATACTTTGTATAATGTCTAATGCACGCAAAGTATGTCAAGAGTTTTCCGTAATAGTAATGAGTTCCAAGTGATTTATTCGATAAAACAAGTGAAGTGAAACTTTATAAAATACACGATAATAACCGTATGTTTACTTGTATTCCCCCCCTAAAAGAGTATAAAAGCATTTAAAATGTATTTAAAGTGTGTTTGAAAGGGGTATGAACTCACTTGAAAGTTTGAAGATAGCAAAATGGAAAACCGGGCAGAGTTTCGTCTCGGGAAATGGATTTTCCTCGGGATTCTCGGGATTCCTCGGGAGTAAAATCGACCTTCGGGACTTGCACCAAATGACCAGGGCTTCGGGGTAGTGCGAGCACGGAAATTGAGGTAAAACGCAAGAAAAAGGAGAGTGAATGAGCACTTTTTCCGGAATCCCTCGCACCCCTTTTATAGGGGGCTGAGAGGCATGCGTACGCGGGGCGTACTCCCGTATGCGGTGCGTACGGGACGTCACTGCTGACCGCATCCTCGGCTGCAACGCTTCGAACAGGACGGGGAGGGGGTAGCTCGCATAGGGCTGATGTGGACGATCCGAGGCTGTGGCCTCGAGTACGCGGGGCGTACGAGGGTACGCGGCGCGTACTACGGCCCTAGGCTGACTCCCCTTCGGATAATACCGAATTTTTAATAAAATTTATATATAAATTATTTATCAAACTTCAAAAATTCATATCTCCTTTATACGAACTCCGTTTTCGACGTTCTTTATATTCCCGCGAAGGTGAGACTACGATCTACAACTTTCATTTAGATTCCGTTGGCAAATTCCGGAATTATTTTTATTATTTATTTATTAAAATGACGTGATTAAGGAATTTCTTTAAAAATTCATAACTTTTTCATACGATGTCCGATTTGAGCGTTCTCTTTATGCATGTTTGTAGTTTAACGATATCAATGACTTTCATTTAGACACCTAAGTTCAGAAAGTGTTTTATTGAAACTTTGCGTTTTACGTAACTTCGTATTGCCGGTTTTTGTCGGAAAAACTTAGAATGGTCATAACTTCTTCATTATAACTCGGATTTTTGTGTTATTTATATGTTTGGAAACCTTAAGACGATACCTACCACATAGCGTACTCCAAATAGAGTTTTTGAATACTTCATTTTTCGATGATATTCTAATTCCTTTCTCGAAGAGGTTACAGGACTCGATTTTTACTGACTTGAAATGACGGGTTGTTACATTTACTTTGCTTACTATGTGCATTGGATTTGATACTCAACATGGAGTCCGCCCCAAGAATGTTTCCACCTTCGGTTTTCGGGGTGTGACAGTATGGGTCGTCATGATGATATAATCCAGCCATGATATCTATGCGAGAAAACGGGTAAGGAAATAATTAATAGACGAGCTAACTAGATAATTATAATTTGATCTTTATTAGTTACTCCAATACTTGTCTAGGGCATACTAGTCATACGTATTCCGAAACATGATAGACCTTCGAATAAGTGATCCTAACTCTAAGCCCACAACCCAACAAGGATAGGAAATAAAGCAAAGATTCACAGATTCTTAGTCTATGACACCCTAGGTACATATAACCTTAGTGTATCCCCTAGACAACCATTGACATACTAATAAAGACCTTTAGTTCTCAGATAAGTAATTATAGTAACACAAAATACTCCTATTGTATTTTATGTTTAATATTATGTTCTATGGTTCTTATTGTGGTAGTGTTGGTAAGTTTTTAGACTTGTTGCAACCTCACAACCATCCTTAGGAACATGCTAGTCACTCCTCAGATAATGTAGTTGATCAAGCTAAATCTTCCCAGGGTTGACCATATGTCTCTAAGTCTACTTATATTGTCCAACAATCGTAATACTTTTGTTCTATCCTAGTGACACTGATTTTAGTATGAATGCAGGTATGTATACTTAGTTAAATATTTTATTATTTAAAAGTATAAACTCTAAATCAGAGTATTTTAATCCCGCTTATGTTTATAGTTCGTATATATTTTATGGGTTGATACACTCAATTCACTATAAACAATGCTTTGATACCAATCTGTCACACCCCAAAACCTGAACGGCGGAATCGTTCGGGGGGTGGAGGACGTCATGTATAATATCACAACAATGCAAAGTAGTAAACAGGCAACAACATCATCCATTGCATTAATAATATATGTCATACAAGTGTGTTCTGTCAAGTTATATAGACACCAAAAAGTACATCAAAATAAAATAGGAGTCTTGAACTAGCTCCATTTTCTCAAAAACCTGGCACCGGTACCTGTCTACTGGTGACCTAAGAATACAAGTTATTTTGAAAGAGAGTATCAGCTTTAAAGCTGGTGAGATCATAAGTATATTAGTGTCTGAGTTTGTATGAAAGCATTTGTAAGATGTTTGTAAGATGTAATGTATAAGTTTTGCAAAGTTTGTATTTATTTGAACTATCCTAGAAAACCCTATGTTTCCTACTAAGAGTAGCCTTCTACCAAGGCATCTAGTAACTGTATGTGTCTCTTGTAAGAGTGTGTATTTTCCCAAATCCGACTATCATTAACCAAAATATAGTTTTTACATTACCGTGCATCGTCTGATTGTTCACGAAGTGAATGTAATGGGAAAAATATTATAGTATTGTAGAGTTGTATTAAGTAACTACTACTGTACTAACTACCTTAAACCAATTATTATTTAAAGTACGATGTGATTGGCCTGTACCCTGCTACCGACTCAATAGTAAAACGACGTTGTAAGATGCCGTAAGAAATGACATTTGGCACCCGTAGACTTGCAAGTCCCACTATAGCGAGCAGCAAGGTGTAGGATAGTCAATCCAGTATAGATATATACGCAAACTCATACGCTCCCTAATTAAAGAGATTTTGGATACAAAAACGGTCATGGCAGGTAGTGTCATGACCCGTTTAATGGCTCACATAACAGAATGTAATGTATATATAATGTATGTGCTAGCTGTATTATGTGTTCTTTCTCTATCTAGCCTGTATGTTTGTTCCTCATCACTATGTATTATGTTTGTTTCTCATCCCTATGTATTATGTTTGTTTCTCATCACTATGTATTATGTTTGTTTCTCATCACTATGTATCATGTTTGTTTCCCATCACTATGTATTATGTTTGTTTCTCATCACTATAAGTTATGACTCATGTATGAACTGACTCTTTGTATTATTCATTGTTCTAGTATTAGTATTAGTATTAGTAAAACCCTCAACTAAGCCTATTGTAGTTTACTAGTAATATAACTTGTACGTATGAACATGGGAGTATGCCCCTGCTACCCAGGGTATTGAATTGACTGGAAGAACCTTTATGACTATATATCTACACATGATATATAACAAATAGTTAAACGACCTTCGGACGGATACCCGATATCCTACCAGACCACATCCCAACGGGGAAAAGGAAATAAGGCGGGTTAGCCTTCCTAAGTCCTTCAAACATTACTTATATAACTATACATATTTAGGCATGCAATTGAAAATATAAAAGTATAAAAGAAGTTTTGTAAAATCATTTGATATGTAAAAGAGTTTTTTAGACAGTTTGGAATAAAACAGTTTAGCAAAACAATTTGAAAGTAAGAGATTCACTTGTTGATAGTTATTAATCACATGTGATTGAGACAATAACTATCGTAACTTTACTTGAATTCACCCCAATAAAAGTATTTATAAACATTTAAAAACATTTAAAAGGTTAATTAAGGGGTATGAACTCACCTGTAGTGAGTGGTACTGATGAATTGAAGATGTAGGATTGCTAGGTGTCAAGTGAAGTCTTGAACACACTCTATGATCCTAGTTATCATATAATATCACATATATGTATCAAATTAGTCTTTAAACAACTAATAAACAAAGTTTAAGACACCCTAGGACATGCTAAACACCTTATACAAGTGTTATAAGTCCCAAGGATTACATCTAAGTGTTGTAGGGAAAGGCTAGTGTGTTTGGGGTTCAAGGAAAACTCCATTAGGGAGTTTATGGTTTTGTGGTCACAAACAAAATAGGTTATCGTCGTAAACTCTTGAGTTTACTATCGTAAACTCACACAATTTTTCCCATTTGTTGTTTGAAGCCTTAAAAGTCCCTAGAAGCTTTTCTACTTGAAGTATGTGACTAAGGAACGAACTAGGGCACCATTTCACTCCTATTTGGAGTTTACGGTTTCTACACCATTTTCCTTTGAGTTTACTACCATAAACTCATTAGTTTTATGGTATTTTGGGGGTTTTCAAGTCCTTAGTTCATCAATGAATGGATCCATGTTAGTTACTAAGGCATAGGAAGGAAATGTGGGTCATTTACACCCACTTTGGGTGTTTACGGTTTTAGGAGCTCCCCAAACCGTAAACACATATAAATGGCAGATTTTTGTGCCTTTTCATGTGATAAACACATCAAGGAAGGATCTAGACATGTCCCCAAGGCATTTTGAAGGACTAAGGCACCTTAGGGCACCCTTTGGCACCTTACTTGGTGTTTACTATTTTGGGAGCTTCCAAAACCGTGAACACCTTGTTCTTGGTGTTCTTACGACATTTCCTTGATGTAAAGATGTATATCAAGCTTTATAAGATTCTAGTATAGAGGTACTTACTATATGGAAGCTTGAAATGAGCTAAAAGTCCAACAACACTATTGTATGTTCTTGGTGTTCTTGGTGTTTTGGAAATCTAATCAAAACATGAAATTTGATGGATTAAAGGATGTATAATCACTAGTTGTTATGATATAACAACAAATCAAGCCAAGACATACTTACGTTTTTGGGAAATTAGGTGAAAGACGGGATGGTAGTTGAGAGTGTTGCAAGTAAGAAGTGTCGTAATTCGGGGATTAAACTCATGCTTAAGGCATGAGTTTACGGTTTTTGGAAGAATTTTCGGCCCAAACATAAAAGTTTGGCCGTGAATTCCTTAACTACATGGTACTTGCGGTTTTGAAATTTCAAGACTCGAGACGACACTTCCTTTCACCCGTTCATTTAAAGATTAATTATTAAAATAATCAAACGAACTTTAAATTTGCTAAAAACAAATAAAAATGTTCTTGACTTATAATTTGGAATGATTGACTTTAGGGTTTGACCGAATGAAAATTTCGGGTTGTCACACAAACCCTACTTTTTCCCCCTAAGGGAAAAAAAAAACTCATCCACTGAGCATTCTTTATGTTAGAAATCCATAGGCAGCTAGGGATATGGTCCTTAGCCCTAAAGATCTTTGGAGCTCCACAACACTTAAATTCCTAAAACGAGGGAGTCCTCACTCCTAACTGTCCCGTGGCGATATCTTCCTAAAATGTCGTGAGTCGCTCATCCATCAGCTCCATAATCCCCTCCTTGATAGTACCGAAAATCGTAGGGGTGGCCTCCATGATACTGCGAGTAATCTCAGATGTGATAAACTCATGCAACCACTCATCAATTGGTTCTGGTCCAGAGCCAGAACCTCATCCAGAAGCTCATCCTCGTGTGATTGCTATACCCAAATGAAATACAAAAATACAAATGATCATCACACTCATGAGGGAGCTTCCATTCCATAGGCTCCTTAGGATTTCCAATATAATCCTTGTCTCGAGTACAAATGTTGGGCTTTAAGTATTACAGACAAAATACTGATGGGTTTTATACAAACAATTCTATGTGTTCATGCAAGCCTAGAAATCGGATCTATGTTTTCACTATTAGATACACACCATTATGAGCACAAGAAGAACCCTAGCATGCTCCTAGGTATTTCGAACTTTAGATAGTAGAAGGGATTACATACCTCTTGTTGTTATATTGTAATAACAACTCAAATCTTCAATCTTCTTATCTTTGAAAGCAAGTACCACAAGTATAGTACCTCTAATGGCTCACTAAAACCAAGAGCAAATGGAGAGTCAAGAGAGAGAGAGAGATATATAGAGAGAGAGAGGAGGGGAGAGGCATAAAATCAGCTCTAGTAGGTTCTAGGATCAAGTGGCTGATTTTCCTAGGATGAGGGGTCCTTATCCTTATCCGATTGCTTTCCCACCAAGCAGTCCAAAGGATAAGTCCATAATCCTTATCTTGGATGAATTCTAGGGCCTTATCCCTTTGAAATCGTCCACCCTATCCCATAGGGCATCCATTGCCCTGCTTTGCAACTTTCACATAATTACAATTCAGCCACCCAAGTTTAGTTAACTTCTATTAATCACAAAATCAATTCTTAATTAATTTTTGACCAATGTCAACTAAATAAATATGATTTTTCTTGTAATATATTATTCTTATAATATATTAATAAACCAGAATAACCGCTTTCTCTATCATTTCCCCAGTCAAGTTGCTTTGGTAAAGGCAACCTAAAAGGACGATGCACAATCGGGTTAAGTACTTACCAAATATGGTTACGGGCTTAGACACTAATCCAACAGTCTCCCACTTGGATAAGTCTAGTAACCATAAATTCAAGTAGAATCTGTGACAACCCGATATTTCAACTCTTTGTAGTGACCTAAAAAGTCAAGTATTGTAACCACTTTTGAGTTAATAAAATTAACTTTGATAATAAAATGTCCAAAAAGTTTCTATTTAAATTCTTCTATGTTTAAATGTCATCAAACCATGATCGTGCGTAAAAAGAACGCTCAAATCCGACTTCATATATTGAAGTTATGATTTTTCCAAGTTCAGCTTAGCAACAGACAACTGAAAACTCGAATCAGAGATCGAGCGGCTTTTGGCCGGAACGACCTAAACGAGAATCGTAGGTCTCGACAATGGTTGTTCAGCGGTAAAAAGTCTGGCAAAAACCGACGTCAGATAAAGAAGTTATGAATTTTTAAACAAATTCCTTAATCACGTCATTTTAATAAACAAATAATAAAAATAATTTCGGAATTTGCCAACGGAATCTAAACAAAAGTTGTAGATCGTAGTCTCATCTTCGCGGGGATATAAAGAATGTCGAAAACGGAGTTCGTATGAAGAAGATATGATTTTTTGAAGTTTATTTAATAAATTATAATTAAATTTAAATAAAAAATGTTAGTAATATCCGAAGGGGTGTCAGCGTCCTCACCCGAGGTACGCGCCGCGTAACCCCATACGCCCCGCGTACCCGAGGGCCTTGGCCTCGGATCGTCCACATCGCCCTATGCGAAGTTACCGACCCGTCCCATCCGACCCGCCCCATCCGACCCGTCCCGTCCGAAGTGCGTAAGCTATGACGCACAGGTACGCGCTGCGTACGCCCGTACGCCTCGCGTACGGAGGTGGTTTAGCACCCCTATAAAAGGGATGCGAGGCTTTTCGAAATTTTTTCTCATTTTCTCTCTTTCTCTCACGATCTTGCCTCGATTTCCGTGCCCATTCAAACCCGAAGCTCTGGTCTTTTTGCTCAAGTCCCGAGGGTCGATTTTACTCCCGAGATTCCCGAGAATCCCGAGAAAAATCCATTTCCCGAGACGAAACTCTGCCCGGTTTTCCATCTCGCTATCTTCAAACTTCCAAGTGAGTTCATACCCCTTAAATCAACCTTTGAAATGATTTTAAATGTTTAAATACTTTATGGGGGGAATACAAGTTAAATACTTATAGTTATTGCTTCGATCACATGTGATTGCATTAATCACATGTGATTAATAACTAGAAAACCAATGATTTTATCACTGTTCAAACTATTTATCAAACTGTTTCACTTCAAAATGTTTTACAAACTCTTCTACTTATCAAATGCTTTTATTAAACTTAGTTTTACTTTTTATAAATTGCATGCCCATATATGTATAAATATATAAGAAATGTTTAAAGGGCTTAGGAAGGCTATCCACCCTATTTCCTTTTCGTGCATTGAGATGTGGTCTGGTGGGATTTCGGGTAACACAGGATCATCAGCACATCATTAGTAATTTACCATCGGGGTAACACAGGATCATACTACTACAATTTCTAGATCAACGAGTCAGTTCATTCAGGAGTCAATACTTATTACTAAGAGAACATATACAACGATACTAGAACAAGTAACATTATATTACATATACACAAATACGTTAACAATTGTGATCCACTGTATGGGAGCATGTCTTAATTGTCATGACCCGAGTTGTAGCCAGAGTCTCTTGGAGGGAGAGCGTGAGTTTGCGTATAGATCTATATTAAATTGACTATCCTACACCTCGCTGCTAGCTACAGCAGGACCGACAGGTCTGCGGGTGCCAAACATCATACCTTATTTTTCGACTATAGGTTGTCGTTGTTATCAGTCGATAGTATGGTGAAAATTTATCACATGATACCTTAATATAAACCCGGTTTAAGGTAGTTAGTACATCAGCAGTTCCTATAAAACAAAACTACAGTACTACAATGATTTACCCATTACATTTTGGTGATAACCGTACTTAAACTTTAATGTACAAACTATATTTTGTTAAAAGATAGTTACACTTGGGAAATTACACACTTTTACATCAAACGAGCATACAAAACAGTTAAGCCTTGGTAGAAGGCTACTTTAACAGAAAATATAGGTTTTTCTGAGAGATTCGAACTTTTACAAACACTTACATACATTTACAACTCATACTTGCGACAGGTTCAAATGTTTTGATAACAAACATCGACACTAAAACACTTATGAACTCACCAGCTTAATGCTGATAAACTCTTTCAACATAACTTGTATTCTCAGGTCATCAGTAGACAGGTACCGATGCCAGCTTTTGAGAAGATAGAGCGCATTCAAGACTCATCATATTATTTTGATTTACATTATATTTTTGGTGTCTAAAACTGTACAGAACACGCTTGTATTAAAATTATATATTTAATGCAATGGATGATGTTGTTTCTTATTTACATTTACTGTGTTGTGATACTTTACATGACGTCCTCCGCCCCAGAACGTTTCCGCCATTCTTGGTTTTGGGGTGTGACAGAATCTGATTAGCAATCGTAGCTCTCAAAGACGTTGTTGAACTCTGATCTTATCAATATTACCAAATATGGTTATAGGCTTAGACACTAATCCAGCAGTCTCCCACTTGGATAAGTCTAGTAACCATAAATTCAAGTAGAACCCAATTAGCAATCGTAGCTCTCAAAGACATTGTTGAACTCTGATCTTATCAATATCCTGTCCTTTAGATAAGGGATCATATAATCCTCTATTTTAGATATCGTGTGGACAATCACATGGAACATAGTCATACTTATTGTCCAACAATTTGTTTCTCGATCTCAGATTCGTTGACATAGAACTTAATTGAACATATCAAATTCAGTCCTGACCGGGCTTGGCACATAAGTCAAACCAAATCATCGAGAGGCCCTGATATCGCTTTTACACTCTTAGGATAAAAGGAACATATAAACTTCGACTTATATGCAGTTAATATTCACAAATTAAATCATACACAATAATGTGATTTATAACATCAAGTTACTGATGTGTTTTCACATTATCAATGCACAACTGATCAGCAAACAATAAACCATATATCTAGGTTTTAAGACCATATGATATTATCATCTTGCGATCACTCGTGATAAATTCCATGAAGTGATTCCAGCAAGTGTGTGTTTATTCCAATGCTCAAAACTTGTTCATAAGCACTCATGAATGTTGTAGCAAACCTTTGTTATGTCTAATACCTTTCAGACAATCTACACACCAATTCATGAGAGTCTTCATTCATACCTACTTCCAACATATGAACGACTGTGGACCGTTTGAATAATCTATTATTCAGGAAGTCAAAACATGCAAAATAAAACAATAGGTAAATAATTAACATAAGACAGTAGCTTTACTAACAAATAATACTCATTTATTTAATCACCGAATGTCAATTACATTTATCTATTACACATTTCCAAACTATCTAATCTAAACTAATATCATCCTTCAGCCTAATGCTCCTAGTGTGCTGCAAGTGCTTAACCCTACTCAGTCCCTTCGTAAATGGATATGTTGGGTTATCCTTTGACGATGCCCTCTTTACTACGAGGAGTCCTTCTTTTACCCAATGTCGAATAAAGCGATATTTTTTTTCGATATGTAGAGATCTACCATGATCCCTCAGTTCCTTTGTCAGGGAAACCGCTCATTCATTATCACAGAATATTTCCATGGGCTCCTGTATGGCTGGTACAACTCCAAGGTCTCTAATGAAATTCTTCGGCCATATTGCCTCTTTTGATGCTTCGCTCACGGCAATGTACTCTGATTCACATGTTGAATTAGCTACATTCTCTTGCTTGGAACTTTTCCAAGTCACTTCCCCTCCATCAAGTTTAAAGACCCATCCCGAGTGCGAATGGTAATTTTCCCTGTCGGTCTGAAAACTGGTGTCACTATACCCTTACAATTTTAAGTCATCACTCCCACCGAGAACTAAAAACCATTCATTGGTCCTCCAAAGGTACTTAAGAATATTCTTGACTGCGGTCCAATGTGCTTTGCCAGGGTTCCCTTGATATCTGCTGACTTTGCTCAAAGTGAAGGCTACATCAGGGCGGGTACAAGTCATATCATACATGATCGAGCCAACTGCGGAAGCATAAGGTACTCGGCTCATCTCTGCTATCTCGGCTTCGGTACTCGGACTTTGAGTCTTACTCAATTTGGCATTACTTTGGATTGCTAACTCCCCTTTCTTGGAATTCTCCATAATAAAACCTTTTAGTACCTTTTCCAAGTAAGTATTCTGACTAAGTCCTGTTAGTCTTTTACTCTTGTTTCTCACTATCCTTATTCCCAAAATATAGGCAGCTTCTCTGAGGTCCTTCATAGTGAAGCACTTCCCGAGCCAGGACTTAACTTCCTGCAGTTTCGGGATGTCATTTCCTATGAGTAGTATTTCATCAACATACAATACGAGGAAGCTTACTACACTCCCACTGGCTTTGACATATACACATGATTCATCTTTGCTTCGCAGAAACCCAAACTCTTTGACTTTCTCGTCGAAACAAAGATTCCATCTGCGAGACGCTTGCTTAAGTCCATAAATGGACTTCTCAAGCTTACACACTCTATTAGGATGCTTTGCATTGACAAAACCATCTGGCTGAGCCATATAAACATCCTCATCCAACTTCCCATTAAGGAAATCGGTTTTGACATCCATTTTCCATATTTCATAATCATGAAATGCAGGAATGGCAACCATCATTCTAATGACTTTATCCTTGCAATTGGTGAGAAGGTCTCATCGTAGTCAACTCCAGGAATTTGAGTAAAGCCCTTCACAACCTATTGTGCTTTATAAGTGTGCACATTGCCATCCATTTCGATCTTCTTCTTGAAGATCCATTTGCACCTGACCGTCTTATGACCCGGTACATGATCAACCAAGCTCCAAACTTGGTTATCGTACATGTATTGAATCTCGTTGTCCATCGCCTCTTTCCATTTTGCAAACTCTGGGCCTGCCATGGCTTCCTTGTAGCTATTAGGTTTGTCTAAATTTATTAGTGTACTATCACTAATATACGTATCAACCTCGATGGTCATATGAAAACCATACAACACAGGTGGGACACTAACTCTACTGGAATGTCTAAGAGGTGATGATTTGTCAATCGGTTCAACTGGAATTTCCTCCTCGGGTTGAAAGCCAGTGTTAGAGGTTCCTTCATCGCTAGACTCTTGAATCTCTTCAAGATCGTTTTGCCTCCCACTGTCCCCTTGGCTTATGAATTCTCTCTCTTGGAAAACCCCTCTCCTCATAACGAATACATCATTGTCACTCGGTATATAGAAGAGATATCCAAAGGACTTATGCGGGTAGCCGATGAAAATACATCGCTCACTATGAGGTTCGAGCTTGTCGTGATTCTCTCTTCTAACGAAAGCCTCGCAACCCCAAACCTTGATATGTCCTAACGAGGGAGCCTTCCTTGTCTACATTTCGTGAGGTGTTATGGAAACCTTCTTCATAAGGACTAAGTTAAGGATATGGGTGGCAGTCTCTAAGGCAAACCCCCAGAATGAGATAGGTAGTGAAGCACGACTCATCATGGAACGAACCATGTTGAGCAAGGTTCGATTACGCCTCTCAGCCACACCATTCAACTGCAGTGTCCTAGGTGGCGTCAATTGCGAAACTATTATGCATTCCTTGAGGTAGTTGTGGAATTCAAGACTTAGGTACTCTCCTCCTTGATCGGATCTAAGCATCTTTATTTTCCTACCCAATTGATTCTCCACTTATTGTTTGAACTCTTTGAACTTTTCAAAGGTTTCCGACTTATGCTTGATTAAGTAGATATACCTATATCTGCTATAATCATCGGTGAAAGTCACATAGAAGCGGTTCGCATCCCTTGTGGTGGATCTAAAGGTCCCACACAGTATATGTGATCCAATAAACCCTCACCCCTCTCACAAGTTCCAGTGAAGGGTGACTTGGTTATCTTTCCAAGTAAACAAGATTCGCACATGTCATCGTCCCTAAGGTCAAATGGCTCCAACACTCCATCCTTTTGGAGTTGGGCTATGATTTTCTTGTTGACATATCCAAGACGACAATGCCACAAGCATGCTTTATCCATACTATTAGAAGAATCCACACACAACACATCATTTCCTAATTTATCTACAACAATCACAGTTTCATATATTCCATTACAAGGCAATGCTTCGAAATATAAAACACCATTTAGATAAGCATAAATAGAACCTTTCTCATTATCAAACGAATATCTAAATCCTTGTCTAAATAAACCATAAAAAGAAATGATGTTTCTTGCCATATCCGGTGAATAGCAATAATTGTGCAAATCTAAACCTAATCCATTACTAAGTACAAATGAATACACTCCAATCTTGGTGACAGGTGACGAACTTCTGTTTCCCATGATTAGGTTTATCCTTCCTTGCTCCACATCCTTATTTCTTCTTAATCCCTGCAAATCATAACATATGTGAAAACCACATCCTGTATCAAGAACCCAAGAAATAGCATGCGATGAATCATTAGATTTAATTGTGTAAATACCTGCGAAAGATGGCTTGATCATTCCCTCCTTGATGGCTTGCAGGTATTCTGGGCAGCTTCTCTTCTAATGTCCTATCTTGTGGCAGTGGTGGCACTCTGCCTCCTTAGGGTTGGATTTGGGCTTAGCAGAACCAACTTTGGTTCCACTAGAAGAGGTACCAGCTTGGGACTTTCCCTTGTGGTGGCTCTTTGAAGTAGCCTTCCTCTTCTTACCCTTCCCTTGACCTATTGCCAAGACAGGCGCATCAGTGGGAGTGGGACTCGGTGCAACAGACTTGTCCTTGAGATTGCTCTCAACAATCCTAAGGAATCCTTGAAGCTTGCTCAAAGTGACCTCTTCCTTATTCATGTGGTAGGTCATGCGGAATTGGTTGTAGCAGGGAGGCAAGGAGTTAAGGATAATGTCAATTGCCAGCTCTTCATTGAAGTTAACATTTAACTTCAGTAGGCGATCAACATATCTCTACATCTTTTGCAGATGAGCGGTAAGGGACTCTCCATTATTTTGGCAGTGATCATCGAAGTGTTGATCTCATACCTTTCTTGCCTCGTACTTTGGTGGTACCGGTCCTACAAGTCTTGATGCATTTCATAGGGATACATGTCCTCATAGGACCTTTGGAGTTCTGCAGTCATGGTTGCTAGCATGATGCAATGGACTTTCGTGGCATCACGCTCATGGGCCTCAAAGGCAATGATTTCTTCAACAGTGGCAGTGTTGAGGTTGATTTCCTTCAGCTTTTCATCAAGGACATACTATTTGTCCTCGTAGCGAGTGACCATTCGAATTTTGTGGATCCAATCATTTAAGTTGGATCCATCAAATATCACTCTCCCACACAAATTCATGAGTGAGAACGAGCCGGAGGAGTTCGAGCCGGAAGCATTGTTGTTGACGTTCGACATCTGAAATAGAAAATGACAAAGTTTAATTAGAAATGAATCCCCAATTAAACAACCAAATGAAAAATTAGGGCTAGGATCCAACAACATTATTTACAATTTAGAAGAGGGATGTCGTAATCTAGAATCAAACATTTTGAAGGTAAGTGAATGACGATTCACTAATTCTCCACCATGAAAAACAAAAAAGAGATTAAGTTTTAAATGTATTGAAAACTCCTTGATTCCTTTGACATTCATTGAACTTTTTAATGGCATGTTTAAATCCCTATGTGCCCCTCTAGTTTGTGACTAGGATGCCGAGGATCACAAAGCGGGTGTGAATAACCATGCAAATGTACATCATGCCCTTATTGTTACAGTCACCTATTCAATGTGCCAGTTAGCCACACGCGCTCCATCGAACTATGATAAACATTGAATCACCCTTTTCCACCTATGGTTAGAGTCCAATTAGTGTTCCTGTTAACCACACATGCTCCACTAACGTCTTAGCAAGGGTGCAAAGTGTAATTTCATGGAATTGCACCGATTCACTTTTCTTAGGGAGGAGGCAAATTTCAAAAACCCTAAGGTTTGCAAACCCTAGATTTCGAAATCTTGGGGGCTAAGGAAAGGGTTTGAAAAACCTTTATCAAATTTCGAAAATCAGGGTTCAAGAACCCTAATTTCAAAATCCTTGCCTCCTAGGGTTTATTGGCCATAAACCCTAAAGTGTCAAATTCATACAATTGTATAATTCTAATTGAAAACAAAAAAACCATACACTCTGATACCACTGATGGGTTTTATATGAACAGTTCTATGTGTGCATGCAACCCTAGAAATCGAATCTATGTTTTCACTATTATATACACAACATTACGAACACATGAATAACCCTAGAATGCTCCTAGGTATTTCGAAATTTAGATAATAGAAGGGATTACATACCTCGTGTTGAAATATTGTAATAATAACTCAAATCTTCAATCTTCTTGTCTTTGAAAGCAAGTACCACAAGTGTAGTACCTCTGATGGCTCACAAACACCAAGAGCAAATGAAGAGGCAAGAGAGAGAGATAGAGAGAGAGAGAGAGAGAAAGAAAGAAAGAAAGAGAGGAGAGGCAGAAAATTGGCTCTAGGAGGTTCTAGGATCAAGTGGTGAATTTTCCTAGGTTGAGGGGTCCTTATATAGGTGTAGGGATCAGGGTTTCAGTCTTTATCCTTATCTGATTGCTTGCCCACCAAGCAGTCCAAATGATAAGTCCATAATCCTTATCTTCGACGAATTCTAGGGCCTTATCCCCTTGAATTCGTCCACCCTAGCCCATAAGGCATCCATTACCCTACTTTGCAACTATCACATAATTACAATTCAGCCCCTTAGTTTAGTTAACTTCTTTTAATCACAAAATTAATTCTTAATTAATTATTGACCAATGTCAGCTAAATGAATATAATTTCTCTTTTAATATATTATTCTTATAATATATTAATAAACCATAATAACCTCTTTCTCTATCATTTCTCCAGTCAAGTTGCTTTGGTGAAAGCAACCCAAAAAGACCATGCACAACCAGGTCAAATACTTACCAAATATGGTTACATGTTTAGACACTAATCCAACAAATACTTACTTCCATACCTATCTATACTTTCCTCAAGGACCATCTTAAATCCTCTAAGTCACCACACTAAATTCAAACATATGCTACTACGACATTTCCTAGGAATTCTCAACTCAGTTACCCTACAACACAAGGAACCTCAACCAACATTGTTGGTTACCTTATGCATGCAAGTTGTATACAAAATGGGATCACATAGACTATCAAATACTGATTCTACCCTAAGTCCACACTAAACAAGGAACAAAAAATGAGGCTAAATCGTTCATTCTAGGGCTCTATGAATCTAATCAAATACAACTTTTAAAGCATTCATTTAGCAATTAACTAAGTCGATATAAATTGTAAGTAGCACAGAGCATCCAATTCTCCTACACTATAAGGCATCATACAAATCAGGCAATTCAATCATACGATTCCTGAATATATCTTAAGCCCTACTCTAGCATGCAATTCATATATTTGGCATACTAATCATAACACGTGGATGGGTATTTTAGGAATCACTTACTTTAGCTAAGTTGATTGCACGCATCACACCCCTTCTTTATTTTATTAAAATCTTTTAAAATTTTAATATTATTTTGAAAACATTATCATTTCCTCAGTTTGAGTTCTGACACATCCGAAAGTGTTCCCGAATCCCTCAAACCAAGGTTCTGATACCAACTCGTAAGATCCCAAAAACAGTGATAAAATTATCATTTTCAAATTCATCAATCCCATACATCATAGGTCACGAAAACATCCAAGATACAAACTATCTAAAACATCAGAGTAAAAGAAGTCATAATCACAAAAACATAAGGAGGGGTAATGTTGTGCCATCACGACAGACCCTTTCCTTTTGTACTAGAAGTACCTGAAACCATAAATATAACTTTAAGCACAAAGCTTAGTCTGCTTCCCTAAAATACCACATACAGCATACACATAAATATAACATCACGTGGTTGTGTCAGGTCCGTATTAACGCCATGTAATAGCAAGTAGTTGTGTCGGGTCCATATCAACCCAGAGTCCATAATGACTCCAAGCCTAATTTGGATCCATTCATATATCATACACTCATATCAGTATTAGTCATATAGTCACATACATCATACACATAAGAATCACTGGGTCGGAATTGGTTCCTTCGACCCACTAGTGTATTGGGAAGACTCACCTCACAAAAAAATGCTCTACTACTACTTCTCTAACTGACAAAGTATCGTTGCTATGCACCACCTAATTGGTTAAACCAAATAAACCTTGAGCTCTTCCTCCAAAATAGGTTCTTGACCGAAAGTCAACTCAAGTCAAAGGCCAATGGTCAAAGTCAACGGTCAATGTTAACTTTAGTCAACTGCCACGTCATGGCCATGTCGTGACCATCCAGAAACAGCCAGTCATGATTTTCCCCACCGCCATGTCGTGGCAAACTGAGCCATGTTGTAGGCATTAGGTTTTCATCATCTTAATGGATTAAGCTTTTTTCTTCGATCCTAAAGGCCCTAAATTTCAGATCTTGTCTGAAACAAGGTCTAAAAGGATAAAGTTTCTAACTTTACCTGATAAGACCATCCACAAGGTCAAATTTTCAAGCCCTAGATTCAAAGGAGCTAAATATGACAAGCATTTCCTTATTAAGCACTTATTCTATAAAAAATCCCTAAATCATTTACTCCATAAAAGATTCTAATACCTAATCCAACATAAAAGTTGGTGCTTTATACACATGCATGTCCAATGCATGTCTTGAAGTCATAATGAGCCAAAAGAGGGTTTTTCCATGGAAATCCCATGCATGGCTCAAAACCCATCAAGAAACCAGATCCAAACCAATAATCATACCTAAACGTCGCACAGATTCATAAAGTTGCAAGCTTTATGAGATCCCATCATTCCATCACACAAAACATGAAGATTAAGGGATAAAACATAAGATCTAACAATCTATTTTAATAAAAATCGAGCCATAGACCCTTACAAAGGTCCAAAAGATTGCTAACAAAAAGGATGAGGACTAGGTTGCTGAGTCTTAGCTCACTTCTTCTTCTTTCTTCCTTCCAAGGCTTCAATAACACCAATGAAGGCTCAAAATAAGAGAGAGAGAGAGAGAGAGAGAGAGAGAAAGAAAAATAGAAAGAAAGAAAGAGAGAGAGAGGGGGGAGAGATAGAGAGAGAGAGAGAGAGAAAGAGAAAGAGAGAGAGAGAGAGAGAGAGAGAGAGAGAGAGAGAGAGAGAAAGAAGGAGAGAGAGAGAGAGAGAGAGAGAGAGAGATTTACGGTTTCACGGGTCTGATGGAGGCTGACGGACGCTGAGGGTGAACAAACCCTAGCCTCCTCATTCCTTGAAGTTTGGAGTAACCCAAAAAAATAGGGTTTCTTATTTTCCAGTCGCCACGGCATGGCTGCTTAAAATGAACTACTCGGGATGTACTTGACGTGCCATGTCGTGGTGTCTTCCCGCCACATCGTGGCGATCCTACAAAATGCCAAATTTGCAAAATGAAAAGTACCTCGGCATCTGGATGTTACACAACTCTTGCTTGGTGGATACATTATAGAGAACTTGTCTTTTGGAGTTTTCATGCCACATTTCACCAACTTCCAATCTCCCATAAAAATCAAAGTCTTCAAAGGTTGTAATACTTAACTTTCTATGGTTGTTTTAATCTTTGTAAGTTCTTGCTAAATGATCCTTGATGGGTGAAAAATGGTTTAGTTTATTCAAACAAAAATGCTTCCACTGTTAATTCTGTCAAATTTTATCTCTAATATTGGATGATTTTTAGTAAACACCCAATACCTTTATGCAAAGATGGTTATTGAAAGGACGATGTTCAAATGTGGAATAGGGAAGGTATACTCCATCATAGATACCATATATGAAGTACATTATTGTAATGTGAATGATTTCATAAAATTAGCTAGATAAGACTTGTACATATGGGAAATCATAGTGATCTTTGGTATAACGTGTGACCATGTGATATCAACAATGAAATCACTAAGATTTATACACTGTCACTATCTGGTAGTGACTTTTTAAGGAAAAAGGCTATCAAACTTGATACACAGAGACAATGCATCTTGTTTCAACTCTTTCTGAATGGGAAACACCAAATCAAGTTATGGTTATTAAGCTATCATTAATGGACAAATGAGTCATTATCTTTTATCGGGATACGTTCCATCCTAAACAATGGTGCACGACTGCGCAAAATAGGAAAAATGAAAAAGCACCATTCATTCTTTCCTCTTAAACGATGACTTTTTTAGATTACTTCTTTGATCATTACTGACACAGTACAATAAAAAATGAAAGGAAATCCAAGTTAAATAGAGTAGACCCTCACTTGGAGAAATCTGAAATACATAAAACATTTCCGAAATACAAAAACATTTCTGAAAATGGATGTTGAAATCGTATATTTCCTGCATATACATCCAAGTTAAAATCATTTTTTGGGTTAATCCCTTGTGATATAACAAACAAGAAACATATGTATATTTTTTTGAAAGAAATATTAAGAAATAACATCCAGAATGTCATAGTTCAAAATGACAAAAAAAAGGACTAGAATCTTACCAGGGGTTAAAGAAACTTGCCACAATCGAAACTTAAAAAGTGTGATTTAGTTGAAAAGTTGGTAATAATTCAAAGATGGGTCAATCCTTATTGCTTAATACTATTTAAGTATTTGTTGGATATAAAAATAAAAAAGATTAGACATTGTATAGACCTGGGTTCCGAAATGAAATCATATCTAACAATGATGTCTAATTTACGCCTAGTTCCCAAGTTTAACAAAAGAAAAGAAAAGAAGGAAAAAGACAGTCAAGAGAGAAAAGATGAGAAATGAAAGGGAAAAAAAATCTTTTTTGTTCACGAGTTGAATAGAAATAGAAGGAAATTTAATTATTTTATTCTTTCTTTCCAAATCTTCCTAACTCGGAAAGTGATCTTTCCATTTCATTTCACTTCCTTTTTTTAATGAAACTCAGGAACACCCACAAACACCAAGTTCTTTTATTTTCTTTTCATTTCCATCAATTTCTTTTCTTTTGTCCGGTTAAGTTCAACTCGATAACCAGGTGTTAATGATGAAAAGTAGAGTCATTATATCTCCAACAATCATTTTATCAATTTATACATAAGTTATTTAATTTGACACTTTAAATATATGTATATTGATTGAAAAATCAATGTCGTTAAGGTAAAAAGACGTATCTACTTCCCATATTCTGTAACAAATTAAAATGTAACTTCCATCCCCCACGTAGCGCAGCACTTGTTTATCTTCCTCCATTTTGCGTCGGAGACATCAGTACCATTGATAGGCAACCTCCTGTGAAACACGCAAGCGAGAGAGAAGGGGGAATGCTGATATTGACTGGCTCCGATTCGAGAAGAGAATCGAGAATTACGGGGATGTGTTTGTGTCACAAAAAACTTGTGGACAAATACTACAGCGAGTTTTATGGGGATATCAACATTCGTGGATGAGATTCTTCGGTGGTTTCAACGTCATAATCATCTGTCTTCTTCTCCCACTTCCACTAACCCCAATGTCGTTCTGAATCCCGATTATGAACCCAAACAATCATTATCATTATCAAGTACCCAACTCACAATTGTTGAAGAGTTCGATCTTCCTGCGTTTAAGAAGATCAGAGTTCCAAAACGCATTGCTTTCTCATCTTTAACCTCCGTCTCAATGGATCCTCTCAAAAGGGTCTCTTTCTCTTGCATATCTTGTGTCATTGGCATTTGATGATTCCTTTCTTTTCTGTTGGTTATTAAATCCTTTACATAAATGGGATTAATTTGTGCCATGGACAAAATTCGTGAATACTTGACAATTGCATTTGCATTGGACCATGTTTCTGACATATATTTTATATGTCATATTCTTTGAATCTTCATAGACAAAGAAACCATTTAAGAGAATCCTTCTTAAATTATACCATGAAACCCTATTCTTGTCGTTATATGAAAATCAAATAAAATATTTATATCCATCTATTTTGTTTTTTTATTATTAATTGATCCCATTGTTTACTGCGTAATTAATGTACTTCTTTTGCTATGTGACTAATCCTACAAACACATGGACAAATTTGATTCATGCCCACCTTTGTTTACTTGTGTGCCTTTTGCCTTTATAATTGATAATGTAAGATGTAAAATCCCTACTTCTTGAATCTTGAATCAACCCCATTTGTGAAAACAACCATTATGTTTTGAAAACATGAACTTTTTCACCTTAGAATGTAAGATCAACCCCATTCCTTGAATCTGAACCCCCATTTAAGATGTAAAATCTCTTTATTTGTTACCCTAAAATTTAAATGTAAAGTTAAAGATATAGTTTCTTGTTGACCAAAACCAAATACTTGTTTTTTGTACGCAGCTGGAAAGAGAGTTCTTCACCGAATATGGAGAGGCAGGAAGATATGAAGTTCAAGAAGTGGTTGGAAAAGGCAGTTATGGTGTTGTAGGGTCCGCCACTGATAAGCAAACAGGAGACAGGGTTGCCATTAAGAAGATCAATGATGTTTTTGAGCATGTATCTGATGCCACAAGAATTCTTAGAGAAATCAAACTCCTTCGGTTGCTTAGGCATCCAGATATTGTTGAAATTAAGCATATAATGCTTCCTCCTTCAAGAAGAGAGTTTAGAGACATTTATGTAGTGTTTGAATTGATGGAGTCTGATCTTCATCAGGTTATTAGAGCAAATGATGATCTCACACCCGAACATTATCAGTTTTTCTTATACCAACTTCTTCGTGGACTAAAGTATATTCACACAGGTGGCTTGTTTCCAATTTCGATAAATAGCAACGTACTAGTATTTTTTATTACTTTACATTTAATTTTGGTCACGTAGCTTTAAAAATCTTTTTCTTAAGACGCTTATAATTCTCGAAATTGGTTATTTTACGTAATTTTGTGCGAATTCTTTTTGAAAGTTGAATGGTTTCTATATTGGTGTTTGAAAGTTGGATGACCAAATTGGAAATGAAGTGAAAATATGTTTGCTAGTTATTGCCATTTGTCCTTTCTAGTTGTGTGGAAGTTGTGGCTTAGCAGACCAGTTTATATGAATATTACTATGATATTGTTATTAATTAACTAATTGATATATGGTTAATATCAGCAAACGTGTTTCATAGAGATTTGAAGCCGAAAAACATTCTTGCTAATGCTGATTGCAAATTGAAGATTTGTGACTTTGGGCTTGCTCGTGTATCATTTAATGATGCACCTTCGGCTATATTCTGGACAGTAAGTGGTCTTTATTTATTATTATTGTTATTTTCAATATCATTTGTAATATCTTGTGTATATACACTTTTGAAAACCAATATTTGTAGTTACATTTCGTCTCTTGGATTAATACAGGATTATGTTGCAACTCGTTGGTATCGTGCTCCTGAACTATGTGGCTCCTTTTTCTCTAAAGTATGATGCTCATATTAATATTACGCCTTGTTTCTTTTTCTTAACAAGTGTTCTTTTGATATGGTATTATCCGGATAAATGATGTTTAAAAAACATTATAAGAAAATGGCAGTGCACACATGGTGAAATGAAAGGAAAAAATTAAAATCCTAAATTTTTCAAAAGTCTCATTTCCTCGACTCTCTGCGTAGTCATTCTTTCTACAGCAAGTAAGAAACATGCACACACACACATATAGCTTACCAGATTATGTCGTGTAGAAAAACAACATTTTTATTTATCTTCTATCAATCTATAGTGGAATGTGGATTAAAAACCGAAATGGTGATTTTCTATCAATCCAAGTAAGAAAGTATCACACACACACACATGTACAGCTTACCAGATTAAGTCGTGTCCACAAAGAAACAAAATTTTTATTTAACTTCTATTGTGGAATGCGGATTAAAAACTGAAATGTTTTTTTTCTTTTCTTTTCTTTTTCTTTTTTTTTTTGCAGTATACTCCGGCTATTGATATTTGGAGCATTGGATGCATATTTGCAGAGATGCTTACTGGGAAACCGTTGTTTCCTGGAAAGAATGTTGTTCATCAGTTGGATCTCATGACTGATTTACTCGGAACTCCTCCTCCAGAATCTATTGCAAGGGTTAGTTTTTCTACAAGTTTCTAAAAGTATTAATACTGATTTTACTTTAACATTACTGTTATTAAAAAAATATAGATTCGCAATGAAAAGGCAAGAAGGTATCTTAATAGTATGCGAAAGAAACAACCTGTTCCCTTCACACACAAATTTCCACATGTCGATCCGTTGGCTCTTAAACTACTTGAACGCCTACTTGCATTTGATCCAAAAGATCGTCCATCAGCTGAAGAGGTATAAATAAAAACAAAAATCAAAATTTAAATCAAAGAATTATATGATTGATATGAATTTTTTTTTATCCCTAATGAAAATACATTGCTATTTTGTAGTCACTAGCAGATCCTTACTTTAAAGGGCTGGGGAATGTGGACAGAGAACCATCAACTCAGCCCATATCAAAACTTGAATTTGAATTCGAAAGGAGGAAATTGGGAAAAGATGATGTTAGGGAGTTGATTTATCGAGAGGTTTTAATCTTACTTATTACTATTATTTTATGATTATTGTGATTTTTAATTTTACTAAATCTTGATTTTTTTTAACGGGCGTATTATTTATAACCAGATTTTGGAGTACCATCCTCAAATGCTTCAGGAATATTTACGTGGCGGTGAACAGACTAGCTTCTTGTACCCGAGGTCATACACTTGCTCCTTGGTTAATAGTTTCTCAATTTTCCTTAAAGCTCGACAAAAAAGAAAGAAAAAAAAAGTTTCATTGTGTTTGACATGCATTGGATTTATATCGAAAAAATGTCAATGAGACACTAATTCCAACTTTTTGTCCCACTCTAAAAGGTAAAATAAGGACAAAAAGTTTAAACTATGACAAGTTGTATCCAAAAGGTGGAACAAGGATGTTGGACAAAGTGCATTGGACTTACCTTCATGTCAATGGGACGAAAGTAGCAATTTTTTTTTGTTAATTAAAAAGATAGGATACGGATTTTTTCTAGATCTCTTGCATCTATACAAAAGACATGAATGCCCTATTGTCCTAGAAAGTCTCTCTAGTAATGTCATCATCAAAATAGGCATAGAAAGCCTCTTTGGCATGGCCTTTCTTTTCTAGATACTCATTGAATTGTCTTGTTATATATTTTTAATAGTGGGGTTGACCGCTTTAAGCGTCAATTTGCACATCTTGAGGAGGGTTTCGGCAAAGGTGGAAATAGTAATACCACTCCACTGCTAAGGCAACATGCCTCACTTCCTAGGCAAGTTTCTATATTTAGAAATTTCCTATTTTCTTACTCTACTACTATATGCTATCTGTTATTGTTACTGCTATATCTTTGTTAGGGAGCGAGTTCCTGCACCAAAGGAGGAAGGAAGTTCTCAAGAAGATTTGGAAAAACGACCAGAATATGTTGCTTCAACGCTTGAGAGTCCACCACAACAGGATGAAGGTGGAGAAAATAAAGGAAATTACAGTGCTCGAAGCCTGTTAAAGAGTGCAAGTATCAGTGCTTCCAAGTGTATAGGATCCAAAGGAATACGAGAGGTAACTTCTGCTCCAAATTTTGGTATAAATTCATAAAGTTTTAATCATTTATTTTTTTTGTAATCTAAATAAATAATTGTGTTTTGTAGGAAGAATCGGATTCGGAGCAACAAGATGCGGAGTAGAAGACGAGATCTTTTGTTCCGAGGTTGCAAGGATTAATATATTGTATTTTGTTACATGTTATAATGAAAAAAAAAAGTATGTTTTATATATAATTATTCCAATTTGACATGTTTCTTGCAAGTAAATCGAGGGAAGAAATTGTAAATTCCATTCTCATTTGACATTTGCAAAACTATCATGTACTAATTGTGAATTTTGCCCAAATTTTGGCGATGCTTTTATATTAGTAATCAGGCTTTTTAGTTTCAAATGTTTGTAATAGTCTCAATTTTTTTATAGCAACTGATATATCTAATTAATGCAAAAGTTGTTCAATATTCGATATAAAAACTATTGGGTAATCTTGATAGGTTAAGTGGGTTGTCTTCACGGGTCATGAGTTGGTATTTTAATCAGATTTATTTAGTTGCTGAATTGGGCATGTATTGACGAAGTTTGAGGGAGAATAATCCGGCTTAGTTGTCACTTTCATAGAAGCACATGTACCTGCAAGGTTTTAGCATTTTTTTCTTTTTAGCTATACATAGCACACTTTGAAATATATTTTATGTGTGGGAATAACACATAGAAAATTGTTCTAATAAAATTCTTTCATTTCTTTGCTTCATGTGATACAAAACAGAAACAACTCTTTGAATACTAAAAATATTCATCTCCATATTTTGCATAGTCATACATTACAAACAAATTGTGAGTGTGTTATTTGTGAGTGTTATTGAAGATTCAAATCCCTCATTTGGTAGGAAAAAAAGGTTGATTGCAACCCTATGCAATCATGTTGAGAGCAAGAAAGCAAGCAACAAGGCGATCACGTTTGGTAGAAAGAGGTGAGAAGAAAAGAAGCAAGAACGACATCGAGGCCATTTTTTTCAAGAAAACACAAGAACTATATAACCCACAAACAAGTTAACATACCATTCAATTTCCTAAATTAACCGAAACAAACTACACTTCATGGTCAGTTATGGTTGAAACGATGGTAATGGCATACGGTTTATGGAATTCAAGGATCCTGTAATAGGAGGAACTATGGAGCAAAGAAGAACCACACCATGAAGGCTATTATCTTTCAAACTTACCAGAAGATATTATGTTGAAGGTGTAAACATAAAGATACAAAGGATGTTTGGGAAGCGATTCGGGTTAGATACCTAGTAGTCGATCGAGTCTAAATGGTGCATTTGCAAAATCTTAGTAATGAGGTGGAGATTGTAAAGATGAATGATAATGAGACTATTAATGAGTGCTGGGGCAAGATAAGTAGCATCGTGGCAAAATTTAAAATTCTTGGTTCAAGACTTGAAGAAGAAGAAGAAGTGGTTGTTAGAAAGCTTTGCAATTCAGCCCCGAATAAATATCTACTAATCATTGTCTCCATTGACCAATACTTGGAGATTGAAATCATGTCTTTTGAAGAAGTGGTGGAAAGACTCAAATCATATGAAGAAAGACTCAAAAGCCATGATGAAAGGGATGAACAACAAGGAAAACTTTTATTGATGACCAATGGTAATAATGATGGTAAGCAATACAGACGAGTAAGAAGTTAGGGAAGAGGATTCTATGGAAGTGAAAGAGGACGTGGACGAGGCTCGGTCGAGGTCATAAGAGTCTGTTTAAGTACTATGATTGTCGAGGGTATGGACACTTTGCAAATAAGTGTACAAAATGGAAAGACAATTAAAGTGAAGCCTATTTGATAAAACAAGAAGAACTGCTTTGTTATGATGAGGAAACGGTTAAAGATCATCAAGATTACATGGGTGAATGATACGTAATCTTCATGGGTTATTTGGGCTGTCTTGATGGTTCAAGGGTTGGTATTTTAATCAGATTTATTTAGTCATTGAATTGGTCATATGTTGATCAAATTTGAGGGAGAATAATGTGGCTTAGTTGCTAGTTTCATAGAATCACATGCACTTGCAAATTTTTAGCATTTTTTATTTGTTTTTTTAGCTATATAACACATTGTGTAATCTATTTTATATGAGGGAATAACACAGAGAAAATTGCTCTAATGAAATTCTTTCTTTCCTTCCTTTAGTGTTGTGATACAAAACAAAAGCAACTTTTTAAGTTCTAAACATATTCATCTCCATTTTGTACTTTACATACCTATGTATTATAAACAAATTGTTAGTATGTGTTATTCATGAGTGATATTGAATAATGAATCCAAATGGTATCTTTGAACTGAATCTATATTTAATAGTCTTATATATATATATATATATATATATATATATATATATATATATATATATATATATATATGTTATGGAATATGATATTTTTATTTATATTCTTGATATATCTATTTAAAACAAGGTGTTTTGGCTTTTATATATTTATTATCATTTTATCCGTTTAATTTACATAAAAGGATATAAAAATCAAACACCTTTTCAATGGATAAATCAAAAATAGTAGTCAATCCTCCATCCTAACCTTTTTAACTTAAAAAACCTTATAGGTCCCTTCATTCTTATTAAATTATAATTATTATTGGTTATTTATTTTAATATAAGTGTTGATTTATATATATATATATATATATATATATATATATATATATATATATACATATATATATATATATATGTGTGTGTGTGTGTGTGTGTGACATAAATTTGCATACCCTTTGATATGATAATTTTTGTCATTTAATATTATATAAATCCCTTTTTGTTTGATTTCTTTTGAATTTTTTGTTGTCTTTTGTTATTATTATTATTATTATTTCTCTCAATCTGTCTGGTAGCATTGGTTCTACAACCAAGATCCCAATCCTCTTCCTATAGGATTATGAAGTCTGGGCCTTGCACTTCAAAGATTATGTTCTAGGTCTTGTAGAACATGCTCAATCATATGGAAAGAAATGACACAAGAGACGTTTTCTCACACAACAACTTGGAAAGTTATCAAAACTCAAGCTGAATACAACGCTCTTCTCGTTGAACACACAAATACTCCTCAAGATGAAAAAGAGAAGTTGATGAGTAACATCAAGGCGCTGAGGATAATATTGTTTGCTCTTCCTCCAGATACTTTTCTTTTGGTGAGTACATGTGAGACGGCAAAGGAAATCCAACATAGGTTAAAGGAGATCTATTCAAGCGATGTGATTTGGAACACTCAGTTCAAACATTGTTTCTATCAGAGTTTAGTGCTTTTGTTCAAAAGCCAGAAAAAAAACTTGATCAAACATTCATTCGCTTTAATCATCTTCTGACTAGGATGTTAAAACACAAAATCGAGCGTGAAAGAATAAAGCAAAAAGTCACGTTTATGAATGGTTTGAGATCGGAATAGAAAGAAGTGGTACGCATAGTAAAAGCTCATGAATAGTCTAAGAGTTGTACTTTGGCAAAGCTTGTGGGGATTCTAAGATCCCACAAAGATGAAGTGATGAAAGATGTAAAGTTTGTGTCCAGCATAGGTTCGTTGGCCTTGGTTGCGAAGGGCAAAAAGATGGCTAAAGAAGAATCCAAATCTGACATTTCAGATTGTGATCTTACAAATCTATTAGTGTCTAATCCCAAGAAGTTTGCTAAAAAATAACTTTAGAAACTTCCAGAACAAGAATAGGATGGGAAACTACAGTTCAGATAAGCTAAAAGATTAGAGCTTCAAGAACTCTCAAAAAGGATGAAGAAAAACAAGAGAAAAAGTTGTTGGGAGATTCTAGCTATAAATGCAATTACAGCCATGGCAAGAATCATTTTGCTAAGGAATGCATGTTGAGAAGGTTAAATGAGAATAATGAGGTTGAGAAATATGAAGCCTACTATCTTCAGAAGATAGAGGAGTTGAAGAAAAAGAATGTTGGGAATTTGAATCCTGCTTTGTTTGTGCAAGAAGGTATTGATGCTTTTGGAAGTGTTGAAGTATGGTCCACTGATTTCGAAGATGATGAGGTTCAAAAATCTACGTATGGTGGATGCTTTGTTGCTAAGTCTGAAGCCAAGGAGTATGAAGGAAGATGTCTAATGGTTTAGAGCGGGGTCTCGGAACAGAGGGGATACACGACTGATGGCGATCGATCCTCTGAAAATTTTGCTGTGAGACCTATTTCTAAACAGGTGAGTGAATGCAATAAGTTCATTAGTAAGGTACACTCTATACTCCAATCTCTTAATATTCCAGTTACTTGTTATGAATCTGGATTATATGATTTAAATTACATTGTCTCTAATTTTAGCGATAGTTTAAAATGAACACGTCTAAGCAATTCTAACCTAAACGATCAAATCAGTAGGGTGACAAGTAAAAGTGAGGAGAGAAGGATTTGGATAGAGAAGTTGGAGTTAGAGCTAACTAGATCAAAGTGTGACAACTCGAAATTTCTATCTTATAACAATCCTTGCATTCAATCAAAGTTAAACTTTCAATTGCAAAGTTTTAGCAGTTTTGGAGTCAGTTTGAGTGTTATAAAGCCTAGTACTGCAAGAGATAACTAGAGAGAGGATACTTTAGGGTAAAGTGTGCAATATTTAGGTTCCAACACTCCAAGAAAAGGGAATTTATGGCCCAAATGTTATTGGGGCCATAAACCGCAAAGACTATATAAGTGGCACTTAGCCATTTTTGTCATTTTACACCATTTTCAAGCCTTAAACTCATTCTCTCTCAAGTATCATCACTAGATCTTCAAACCTAGTAAGTTTTCCTTCCTTGATTCGTTGATTTACTTCATTATCTAGTGTTTGTGAATGATTTCATCCATGAAATCTCTTCATTTGATAGATAATCAAGTGTTCTTCAAGTCACCAAGAACACACACTAGTGTTCTTGAGCCTTAAGCACCCTTTCAAGCTTCTACACTGTAAGTACTCTTGTCTTGGCTTGTTCTATGCTTAAATCAACTAGATTACACTTAGAAATCATCAAGAAATCATGATCACAAGTGAGTTTACGGACAAGGAACCTTCTTGGGCTGTAAACTCTATTTAAGGGTCCTAAAGTGCCCTAATCTCTTCCAAAGCCTTAGGATCAAGTCTAGAACACTTCTATCTTAAGCTAAGGACCTTAAACTTTGATTTGGTACTAGATACCAAGAGTTTACGGCCGTAAACTCATGGGGAAATGGTCCTTAGGCCGTGAACACAAGTTAGTGATGCCATGGTGCCACCATTCCTTCCTAGGGCTTAGACTTGAACATTGAACACTTCATTTTGGCTTATAAGACCTTAAAACACAACTTGACACTTAGTACCATGAGTTTACGGCCATAAACTCATGAGGAAATGGTCTTTAGGCCTTAAACTCAAGTGGTACATACCATATGGGCCATAAACTCCCAAGTGAGGCCCTACACCCCTTATGTGTGACATCCCCAAAATCACGGCCAGAAAAGACCGATTTTGTTTATGCTTTATAAAAATCAGAGTACTTCATTTTATAAAAAGGTTGCGAAATTTGTTCCCAGAAAAACATGGTAAATACGTTATTAAAACATTTTCGAAGAAACGTATTTATTTCATTTTAAAACATTTGGGATGTCATCGTTAATACAGGAACATAAGCATAAACAGAACTTACAATTATTCACACTAGTGGTCTACATCTCTTTAAATCTCTCAGTGTAATGTCACTTCATATCAACACCTGTGATATAAATAAACTGAGTGGGTCAGGTTGGGAAACCTGGTGAGCACATAGGGATTTCAATCCCACAATGTTATACCATATATATAGTTTAAAATTCACAAAATATACAATTTCACCATACATATATATATATATATATATATATATATATATAAACAACTCTTATCCCACCCCGTCGATCCTCACAACGAGGCTATCCATACTCTCGGACCTAAGATTAGTCGTTTTACCTCCTCCATACTCTCGGATCAGAAATGAACAAATTTACCAAATCCATACTCTCGGACTAGGGACGAATGACTAATCCATACTCTCGGATTAAAGATGAATGATTATGCCTAATCCATACTCTCGGACTAGGGACAATAGCTAATCCATACTCTCGGATTAACGACGAATGATTATGCCTAATCCATATTCTCGGACTAGGGACAATGACTATGTCTAATCCATACTCTCGGATAAGTGACATATACTAACTTCTATTCTCTGAGTTTTACTCACTTGTACTCGTAAGAATATACTACCCAATATTCCTCATTTTTAATTTAGGTCTACTCTTTATCCTAAATTATCAAATATAATCAGGTATGTTCTTTAACACGAATTTCAAGCAACATCAATTAACTTGCACATAAACATATAATTAATACTTCAATCAATACTTGTATTAAAATCATGTTCATGAAAGGGACTATGCACTCACCTGAGAAGGTGGTGACTCGGTACTCGGACAGCGCTTCGTTTACTTTAAAATAATTTCCTTCGACGAAACCTAGTATTATCACCAATAGATTTTAGTCTATTATTCGCCGAGACTAATTAATAGTCTAGCTATTATTACTATTATATAAGCGTTAAAAAAATACTTACATAACCCATAATAATAGCCCAAGTATTTATTATATGTTCTTAATAACGTTAATATAATTAAATAAAAACTATATTAAAAATAGCATAGGCGTAGCTCACTTATAGCGGGTTTTATAGAAAACCAGGCTTTGCTTGGAGCAGCGTTTCCGAGCCGAAAAGCTCTTCTTCTCGGAGCCGTCGAGCACTCCGGGGCTTCCGCCTCGTGCTAGGGAGGTTCCCTAGGCTTTTCGGGGGATTTGGGGGTAGAGAGAGGTTCTAGAGAGAGAGTAAAGAGAAGAAAGAATGGGAAAGGTGTGAAGAAAATGAGGGTGGGAGAGGTGGTATTTATAGGGTGAAAATGGCTGAACTTGGTGCCACATGTCACCATCTAGTGGCAAGACTTGGGGAGAAAGCAATGGCCAAGATTGTGCCACATCACCCATTTTCGCACAACACACTTCCGACTTCTAAAATCCGTAACTTTCACATACGACCTCCGTTTTTGACGTTCTTTATATCCACGCGTAGGTAAAAATAATATCTACAACTTTCATTTTGACTCCGTCGGCTAATTCTCGACCGATCTTAAATTTAACAGTACGAGGCGTTTAGATTGTTAAATGACCACGAAGAATTCGTAACTCCTTCATACGGACTCTGTTTTCGTCTGTCTTTTTACCGTTGAGTTCCTATTAATGAGATATTCAACTCTCATTTATTTCACGTAAGCCAAAAACCGCTCGAACTAAAATTCGAGTTTCGGGTTGTACACTGCTAAGTCGAATCTTAGAAAAATCATAACTTCCTCATACGAAGTCAGATTTGGGCGTTCTTTTTATCGACGCTCTTAGTTTAACATATTCTACGACTTTTGTTTAGATTGCTAAGGATAAAAAGTCTTATATCGTAAATTCACTATTTACGTCTTCCGGTGTCGTGTCGGTTTTGCCGTAAAACTTCGGCGGGCCATAACTTCTTCGTTATAACTCGGATTTTGGCGTTCTTTATATGTATGGAAACCTTGTGACATATTCTAAAACTTGGTTAAGACTATTCATTCTAAATAATCTTTTGTCAAAAAGTCATTTTTGACCCCTATTGCCTCTAAATTGACTAGCCCGGATCTGCGGGCGTTACAATTATCTCCCCCTTAGGATGATTACGTCCCGGAATCATCAACGAAACAAGGATTGTATAATGACTCCATACGTCATCTCTTCATCCTAGGTAATAATTATAACTTCTTTATTCCTTCAAGTCTATCTCTTAGACTTATTGACTGTAAGCAGTACTTGATCGTGCACCTGATCTCTACCTCATATTAGACTCCAAATTATGACCTATCATCATGTGATGTACGTTTAGACTCAGGTCTCTTAAATTCTAAAACAGACTAAGCCTTCCTTCATGTTCTAATGTGATATAATCATACTTTAACATGTAGCATTTCTAGCTACCAACGAGCGCGATACTTCTATGGATCGCTTTGATTTTTAAGTGTTTGGTTTAAGTCAGACACTATATCAAACTTGGTTCTCTGAACCACGTAACCTACTCATCGTAGTCGGACTCAAGGTGATATGACCACTAGGGTCGAGATAACAACAATCTTCTTAGTCATTACCGAAACAATGGTAACGACATACTTGAATAAAACGAAATCAATTACTGGCTTCTTGGTAACCTTGTGACTTTCCCTGATCCAAGTGTGAGTCCTGTGCTTCCGGTAGTATAGGCCTCTACTACCATTCACACCTACTCATACTCGTCCCAAGTATTGTCCCGCAGTTTTTCCAAGTCACCATACAAGAAAACCATACAACAACTTAACACATCAGATAACAAAACAAAGGTTTTATATTATTTCTTGAAACTATTACATAGGTGTTCAAGTTCACCCTAGACTATGCCTCTAACGGGCTACATCGTGAGGTACTATCTACACGATTACTCCATAACTCGATCCTCGGATGTCAAGCCTTCACTCTTGAATCCTTGCATTGTCATCTGCTTCGTCAAGGATCATTTGAAATGCTCTCGCCTTTAACTTTGGTGGCACATTTGGCTTTGTAGCCCCTTCTCTCTTTGGGCAGTCTTGTTTGAAGTGTCCTTCTTCTCCACACTTAAAGCAGACTTCTCTCTTGGTTGTGCATTCGCTGGCGTAATGACCAGTCTTCCCACATTTAAAGCATGTCGTATATTTAGAGCATTTCCCGATGTGCTTCTTTCTACACTTGTCACACCATTGCGTTCCTTCTTCAAACTTCGAGAATTTTCTCTTCTCGCTGGACCTTGAAGATCCTTCAAACTTTCTCTTCTCGCCAACCTCCATCTTGCTGGAGGCTCTTCCCTTGATCATATCTTCGATAGACTTGGCAGCCCAGATAGCTGCCTCTAGAGTAGGTGCTTGACGCACTGGCACCGCGTACTCCCATGGAAGTCCCTTTGCGTACTTGTCGATTTTCGTCAGCTCATCCGGAATAAGACGCAAGGCGAACTCCATCTTCTCTGTGAAGTTGTTGGTGTATTCATCGATTGACATGCTTCCCTTCTTCAGGGTTAGAAACTGGTTCTCTAGCTCAAGCAGGTTTTGAGCTGAGCAGTACTTTCGTTTGAATTGCACCAGAAATTCTGCCCATGTCAGTTGCAGAGGCTCATTAGGGCTCAGAGTCTTCCCCAAGGTATTCCACCAACGTACAGCGCCTCCTCGAAACTGACGCACTGCAAATGTGGTCTGTAGCTTCCCTCTACAACCACATGTCATGAAGGCTAACTCCATCTCCAAGATCCAATCCATGACCCCGATCGGATCCTCCTTTCCAGTGAAAGTCGATGGCTTGCAAGTCAAAAAATCCTTGTACTTGCATCCATTCCTCTCGACCTCGTCATCTTGGTTGTTTTGTCGAACTATTGGTGGGTTGACTTGACCAACAGTCCCACTGTAGTTTCCTTCCTTAGTCTGCCCTTCGTTTAACTCGGGCTGTTCGATCTGAATAGTGGCTTCCTCACGATTTTGTTGGAGCAAACGTCTAGTTTCCTCCATTTGACGATCCAACATCGCTTGGATCATCGCTTGCACTCCAACCATTGTGACTGGCTCAGCGGCGACTTCCGTCACCGGTATTTGCTCAATCACTGGGGGTTGGTTTCTGTTCCCATTTGCATTCACGTTTCCGCTACGGGTTCTTGCCATCTTGATCTATACACCGAATAAGGTGAATCTAGATCTTTACTTAGGATTGACGGTTAAATCATCCTTATCACTCTGAAACGTTTATATGCTAGTTCTAATATCGTAGTCGTACGTTTAGAATCCTAAACACATAAGGTTTCCAGATCCGGTCGGCAACAGACCATAGATCCGAACAACTAACAGCATATCAGGCACAAGTATTTAGCACATAAAAACATTTTAGGCACAATTCCTAAAATAATCTAGTGCTCACACCTAACAATCATCGCTTAGCATTCTAAGTTTAAGTCTAGAAATAAATCCATATTCCTAGTTCGCTTAAACTAATGCTCTGATACCAACTGTGACATCCCCAAAATCACGGCCAGAAAAGACCGATTTTGTTTATGCTTTATAAAAATCAGAGTACTTCATTTTATAAAAAGGTTGCGGAATTTGTTCCCAGAAAAACATGGTAAATACGTTATTAAAACATTTTCGAAGAAACGTATTTATTTCATTTTAAAAAATTTGGGATGTCATCGTTAATACAGGGAACATAAGCATAAACAGAACTTACAATTATTCACACTAGTGGTCTACATCTCTTTAAATCTCTCAGTGTAATGTCACTTCATATCAACACCTGTGATATAAATAAACTGAGTGGGTCAGGTTGGGAAACCTGGTGAGCACATAGGGATTTCAATCCCACAATGTTATACCATATATATAGTTTAAAATTCACAAAATATACAATTTCACCATACATATATATAAACAACTCTTATCCCACCCCGTCGATCCTCGCAACGAGGCTATCCATACTCTCGGACCTAAGATTAGTCGTTTTACCTCCTCCATACTCTCGGATCAGAAATGAACGAATTTACCAAATCCATACTCTCGGACTAGGGACGAATGACTAATCCATACTCTCGGATTAAAGATTAATGATTATGCCTAATCCATACTCTCGGACTAGGGACAATAGCTAATCCATACTCTCGGATTAACGACGAATGATTATGCCTAATCCATATTCTCGGACTAGGGACAATGACTATGTCTAATCCATACTCCCGTATAAGTGACATATACTAACTTCTATTCTCTGAGTTTTACTCACTTGTACTCGTAAGAATATACTACCCAATATTCCTCATTTTTAATTTAGGTCTACTCTTTATCATAAATTATCAAATATAATCAGGTATCTTCTTTAACACGAATTTCAAGCAACATCAATTAACTCGCACATAAACATATAATTAATACTTCAATCAATACTTGTATTAAAATCATGTTCATGAAAGGGACTATGCACTCACCTGAGAAGGTGGTGACTCGGTACTCGGACAGCGCTTCGTTTACTTTAAAATAATTTCCTTCGACGAAACCTAGTATTATCACCAATAGATTTTAGTCTATTATTCGCCGAGACTAATTAATAGTCTAGCTATTATTACTATTATATAAGCGTTAAAAAAATACTTACATAACCCATAATAATAGCCCAAGTATTTATTATATGTTCTTAATAACGTTAATATAATTAAATAAAAACTATATTAAAATAGCATAGGCGTAGCTCACTTACAGCGGGTTTTATAGAAAACCAGGCTTTGCTTGGAGCAGCGTTTCCGAGCCGAAAAGCTCTTCTTCTCGGAGCCGTCAAGCACTCCGGGGCTTCCGCCTCGTGCTAGGGAGGTTCCCTAGGCTTTTCGGGGGATTTCGGGGCTAGAGAGAGGTTCTAGAGAGAGAGTAAAGAGAAGAAAGAATGGGAAAGGTGTGAAGAAAATGAGGGTGGGAGAGGTGGTATTTATAGGGTGAAAATGGCTGAACTTGGTGCCACATGTCACCATCTAATGGCAAGACTTGGGGAGAAAGCAGTGGCCAAGATTGTGCCACATCACCCGTTTTCGCACAACACACTTCCGACTTCTAAAATCCGTAACTTTCACATACGACCTCCGTTTTTGACGTTCTTTATATCCACGCGTAGGTAAAAATAATATCTACAACTTTCATTTTGACTCCGTCGGCTAATTCTCGACCGATCTTAAATTTAACAGTACGAGGCGTTTAGACTGTTAAATGACCACGAAGAATTCGTAACTCCTTCATACGGACTCTGTTTTCGTCTGTCTTTTTACCGTTGAGTTCCTATTAATGAGATCTTCAACTCTCATTTATTTCACGTAAGCCAAAAACCGCTCGAACTAAAATTCGAGTTTCGGGTTGTACACTACTAAGTCGAATCTTAGAAAAATCATAACTTCCTCATACGAAGTCAGATTTGGGCGTTCTTTTTATCGACACTCTTAGTTTAACATATTCTACGACTTTTGTTTAGATTGCTAAGGATAAAAAGTCTTATATCGTAAATTCACTATTTACGTCTTCCGGTGCCGTGCCGGTTTTGCCGTAAAACTTTGGCGGGCCATAACTTCTTCGTTATAACTCGGATTTTGGCGTTCTTTATATGTACGGAAACCTTGTGACATATTATAAAACTTGGTTAAGACTATTCATTCTAAATAATCTTTTGTCAAAAAGTCATTTTTGACCCTTATTGCCTCTAAATTGACTAGCCCGGATCTGCGGGCGTTACATTATGCGCAACCCTAAGTGGTTTAACACTTCAGTAAAAGTGTTTCCTAGTCCTTAAGCTTGTTCTATTACCTAATTAGTTGTTATAAACACTAGTTGTAAGCATATATGTGTCTTTATATGTTAAATAGGATATGTGTGTGCTCAAGTCCTCACTTGACACTTAGCATCCTTTACCGATCCTACTATCGCATCACTCATTTCAGGTGATTTCATACCCCTTAAACAACCTTTTAAATGCTTTTAGGGGGGGATACAAGTTGATGCATACTTACAAAACAGTCTGGTCTTGGTAGAAGACTACATTTTATACTAGTAGGAAATATAGGATTTCCTAGGGTTTTCACACTTACACGAACTTTTTCTTTAAACATTTACAAGTCTTTTCCTTACAGTTTTACAAATCAAAGACACTAAAATACTTATGAATTCAGCAGCTTAAATGTTGATCTATGCTTTCAAAATAAATTGTATTCTCACGTCATCAGTAGACAGGTACCGGTGACAGGTTTTTTTTTAGAAGACGGAGCACAGACAAGACTTGTCTTTTATTTTGATCATTCATTTTTGGTATCTATTACATTACAAAGAGCACACATGTATTAAAATTATATATTTAATGCAATGGATGATGTTTGTTTACTTATTTACTATTACTGTGTTATGATACTATACATGACGTACTCCGCCTCAGAATATTTCTGCCGTTCTCAGTTTTGGGGTGTGACACAAAGGATGATGTGATTTATCTTAAAAGAGACCATTTAGCACTTTTGAAACAAAGAAACATTTTTTGTTTAATTGCAAAGCGTTTATATTTTAATATCACTCAAATGCATCTTGATTGTGAAATAGGTAAAAATACACATGTAACAACCCAAATTTTCAATAAAAATTTTCATTTTCAAATAACGAAACCATTTACATAAATTGGTGGTCTTTTTTTTTGAAAAAAAAATGTTGTTTTTTTAATAAAAATTGCAGTTTTTTTGAAAAGATTGCATTTAAAAAAAATAGGTTTTCTCCAATTTTTTTAAAAAAATCAAAAATTATTTTTAAAAACATCCAAATTTTGATTTATTATGTTAATTTTGTCCAATAACACAAAAAATTTAACATTATATGAGATCGGTAAGATTACGATCATGCCCTTAATGAATTAGTTTTGATCTAACGTTTCACCTTTAGTTCTCAAGTTCTCGGGAATCTATGATTTCTCAACCGATATCACCTTTATACATATATATATATATATATATATATATATATATATATATATATATATATATACATACATATATATATATATATATATATATATATATATATATATATATATATATAAGGCTATGTCCAAATCTACGACATCTATTGTGTGCCCGTAAGCACAAATCTGGACCAACGGATGGAATGTAATCAGTGTGCCCGTAAGCACAAATCTGGACCAACGGATGGAATGTAATCAATGGTTATGATCTGAGGGTCTATAATATTAGAATAGGGTAACATGTATCATATAATCACATAAATTTCACCATAAGGGTGTTGTGGTCAATTAACCTATTAAAAAAAGGATATTTCAAGATTTTAAGGGATAATTAATACACTTATTTTAAAAAATCTAAATTTTTTAAATTAATTCAACTTTAATTCTAATATAATTTTTAATAATATTAGATTTCATTTATATTATATATATATATATATATATATATATATATATATATATATATATATATATATAAACATGCTTTAAGAATTATAGAACATATTATCAACAACTAACATTTTATAAAGAATACATGTCTTCTTGCACTAATAATATATCAAATAATTATATTTATGATTGTGATACAAAGCATATTCATGAATAATAACAATATTATGAAAGAATAACAAGTGTAATTCCTAAAAAAATAACAATATTCTTAAATGTGAGTATGATTAATTTTTGATTCATTCTTTAAGCCTTTCCTATCGTGTCTTCAAAACATTCTTCACTCCATTCCTATCACAAATGCAACAAAAACTAAGAAAGGTTAAAAAAATATCATATTCATTAAGAATGAGTTTACTGAACCTGTTCATTTTGTTCATTATGTGAGAAATATCATAGCAAATCTGTTACAAAAAAGGCAAACACATATTCTAAAAGAATCATTAACTCTAAAGTGCAGTTACCATTCATTCTGACAGAATATATATATATATATATATATATATATATATATATATATATATATATATCATTTAGATTTTGGCAGAATGCATAGAATATTTTAAATTAACAATGGAGATTGTAATTCTGATAGAATAATCAGGGCAACAACATTATCAGTTAATAATAATTTATCCATTCTACAAGAATAATCAAGTAACACATTGGATCATGAATGATTCAAATCCTTATTATTTTTTAATTATACTTAGGCCATCATATAGGAATGTATGCATAAAGAATTACTCACAAACTCCAAAGACAAGTAAGCATTACACATCTAAAAACAATTAATATATTGATTAAAACAGGTTATTATAATATTTATCATCTTCCCTTACGAAAGCTTTAATATTCCAAATCAAAAACAAAATACACAAACGAATTAACTTTTCAATATATAGTTATTATTTGATAAAATTATTCTTTTAATACAACACGAGATAATATTTACTAACTATTACAGACCTTGTTTTTGTGTGTTTGGGATAACAATACAGACCAACTTTTAATTTTAGCATTCTTAATTTCTTTAGTTTAATAACCATTATCTAACAATGTATTGGGGTTTTACTCATCATCCAACTCATCGACTAAAACACCCAACATTTTCAAACGCTAATTGCATTTAACCAACAAGAAGATAAATAGAATAACATACCTTCATTTTGGAATGTTAATCTGACATAAAGATGTTACTACTGCTACTGATGGTGATAGTAGTGACCATGGATCTGAGGAGGAAGAAAGAAGAGGAGATATGATATTGATAGTTATGGATGTGATGGTGTATTATCAAATTCGATACCTACACTTTGGAATGTGTCTTCTAATTGGAAATTTTGAATCCCTATTCTTCGATTTACAATTAAAAAAACGAGAAATCAACACTAAATCTAAGTTCAAAATTTGGTCGATATCTTGTAGTTCTTACCTTCTTATATATGAAGAACCATCACCTATAGGTGGTATCGGAATTTAGAGGAGATAAATGATGGTGACGAGAAGGAGGTAGAAGTGGCCAACAGTAGAGAAGGATAATAAAACCAAGATCAAATCTGAATTCTTATTCCATAGAAAAATAACGTATATAATTACAATGGAATCCTTTTATAATTAAGGTGTCCTTATCATATAATGAAGCCAACTATACTATGATAACAATAATCTTGTTCAACAAGAAATAATCAAAAGATAATGACATAAATTTAAATCTCAAAACTCCCTTTCAAGTTGGACTGTGAAGATCACGAACTCCCAACTTGCTGCATAAGAATCTAAAACAATTTGCTTCCAACGCTTTGGTGAACACATTTTCTGTTTGAAACTCGGAACGAATAGGACACCGTTTTATTTCTCCATTGTCTACTAGCTCTCTAACAAAATAACAATCCATCTCAACACGCTTGGTTCATTCATGATAAACTGGATTAACTACGATGTGTCAGGTTGCATCATTGTCACACACAAAGGAGTAGGACCCTTCTGAGTAGCATCAAAATTTTGCAAGGTCCATCTTAACCAAACAACTTCACAAACAGTACTAGCCATATACCTATATTCTGCTTCAGCTGAAGACCTAGCAATAACACTTTGTTTCTTTGTGCGCCAAGAGATAGGAGAGACTCCCAAGCTAATGAAATAACCTGTGCAAGATTTTCTGGTGGATGGACAGCTTAGCCAACTAGCATCACAATATGCCATCAATTCAAGATTCCCTAATGAAGGTGAACATATAACTTAGTATGGTGTGGTTTTAAGGTAACGAAGTACCCAATATGCAGAATCCATATGTGTTTTTCGAGGTTTAGCAAGAAACTAACTTAACTGGTTTACAGAAAAAGTTATGTCAGGACGTGTAACTGTGAGGTAAAGCAATCTTCCTACTAAATGTCTATACCTGGAAGCATCAACCTCCAGGCTGTCATCGTCTTTATGAAGTTTTAAATTTTGTTCCATAGGAAATGCACTGGGGAGACTCCCTTCAATTCCAGAGTCCTTCAAATATCCAAAGTGTACTTGCGTTGACTAATAACAAAACCTTCAACCGATGTGGCCACCTCAATGCCAAGAAAATATTTTAACGGCCCTAAATCTTTAATGCTAAATTGTGTTTGTAAGTATGCTTTCACCTCATTGAGTCTTTTATCATCATTCCCCATCAAAAGTATGTCATCAACATAAATAAGAGCAACAAGATGTATTGAGCCTTTCTTGAAGATGAATAGGGAATCGTCAGTCTTAGATTGCCTAAAACCATTGCTCACAAGTGGCTTCGTGAATTTTTTATACCAATTTATAGAAGCTTGACGCAACTCATAAATGGATTTTTGTAGTTTGCAGACCCGATCTCCACTCATTTTGTTAAAGCCTTGAGGAATTGTCATGTAGACCTCCTCATCTAAGTCACCATGTAAGAATGCATTGTTTACATCCATTTGGCGAGCAAACCATTGCCTTTTAGAGGTGACGGTCAAAGCACATCGAACTGTTACCAATTTTGCAACTGGTGCAAATGTTTCATGAAAATCTATTCCTTTAATATGTGTATATCCTTTAGCCACTAGTCATGCTTTGTAGCACTCAACTTGATCATCTGGTTTATACTTAATCTTGTATACCCATTTCGAGTCAATAGGTTTCTTTCCTGGATAGTGAGGTAAGAATCCAAGTTCCATTTTCTTCAACGGCCTGGATTTCTTTGCAAATAGCTTCCTGACAATTTGGATCTATAACAACTTGCAAAAAAACTTTTAGGCTCATCATGAGACGTGATGGCCGCAAAATAAGCTTGATGAGGTTTAGAAATTTTATTATAAGATATAAAATTAGAGATCAAATGTACCGTGGAGCAAGTGGAGGAAGTTGATGTGGGAACGGTAGTGCAGTCCGATGTAGGAACGTTAGAGTGATGATCAAGAGAAGGTGGCAGGTCTGTGACGAATTCATTTAGATGTTTCGGTTTGCTTTTGGTGTCACAACTAGGAATTCTATGCTTTGTAACAACAACAATGATAACATTTGTGAACCAAAAATGTGAAAGCATGTATGATTCTTATTCACTAACAAAAAAATTTCCATCAAACACTCTATATAAACATTCAAATAGTCAACAAAAGGTTGGAAACCCTAGAAATCCCGGTTTAAGTCCATTATGGACTACGATTTCCTTATTGGGCCTAATGGACTAATAAACTTCCAATTTTACTATTTTGGGCTTATGACACTTAAAATGGGCCATAATTGGACCCACTTTCATGAAACATAACATTTTAGCTATGATATATCCAAAAATGAATTGATTTATCTTAATGGACCTTATTGGGCCATAATTAATCTAATAGGCTTTAATGGGCCATAAAACCCATTCTTTTATACTAGATGGGTCGTGAGCCATCCCAAAATCCAATGGGCCGAAATACATTTATTGGGCTTCACAAAATCGAGCAAAACCAAGAGTGGGTCAAACTAATCCAACTTCATCCATCTTAAGCCCAAATTATCGGCCCAATGAAGAAAAGAAAAAGAAAAATAAAGGAAAAATGTGGATTGGTAGGAGTAAGACACCTAATAATTATTTAATGTGTATCCATGCAAGAGTGCATGTATCCATGCATCCATCACATCCTTATCTCTCTCTTCCCTCTTCTTCTCCTTATATTCGGCCGAGAACCCATCACACACCCACACTCTTCCAAATTCTCTCAAACAATCACAAGAACACTCTTACACTTTCTCTCTAATTTTCGAGAATTTGAACATCTTCAAGAGGAGTTTCATCATCAAAAAATCATCAATTCTTGAAACATACTAAGTTCGAGATCCACCCAAGAAAGCTTGCTAGGGCCGAAAATAGCATCAAACTCTTCCATTTCTTTCTTCAAATTGAAAACAACAAGCAAATGTGAGTTCATACCCCTCTATGTTCGGTTTTCACAAGTTTTATGGAGGATAATACAAGTAAAATGTGTAGATCTATGTGTATGTGTATGTTATGTGTAATTTCATGTGTTTATGTGGTATATATGTGCCAAAAAGTAAAGAAATCTCGATATCTATAACTCAAGGAAGAAAATAAACATGATCTAATATATATTACATTAAACAAGTCAAGAAAAATTACCCTCTAAGGTTATATTAAACATATTACAACATAAAACTCATTTTTGGGCCATATTTGTCAAATAAACAAAAGTTGGGCTGAAGGTTGTCATTCACAGTTTTCATAGGGACCAAAAGGGTCAAAACAGTTAAAATAGATGTTTTTATGAATATTGTGCTCTTCAAAGGACTAGAAATGCAAATTGTAGCCTAATGGGCCAATTTTTGGGCTTTTTGGCCCATAGGACTGAAATTGTGAAAAAATGTGTTCTAAGGGGGTTGAAATGGTAAATTTCTCAAAACAGTGGGTAAAAGGGTAAACAAATCTATTTCAGGGGTTAAAATGACCTTTTTTTCCAAAAAGGATAAAAAATGCAAAGTTTTTGGATTTTGGGTCAAAATTGTAAAATTTGCAAAAAGTTTGGAATTTAACTGAAAATCCTTTACAAAAGGGGCTGAAACTGCCAAAGAGTAAATTTTGGGCTAAAAACATTATTTAAATAAGTCTATGGGCCAAAAATGTCAAGAAAATAGTTTAAGGGCCTAAAATGTCATTTTTTTTTATAAAAAGGGACTAAGATTGTCATTTTTATTAAAGAAAGGCTGAATAGGTGAAACCAATATTTTTTAGTCAAATATTTTATTACTAAGATATTTGGGTCAAAAATATCAAACTAAAACTTATGAAAATAGAATGAAGAATATACATATATTTTCAAATATCGTTTTAAACAATCGACAAGCTTCAGACCTTTGCGATTTAACAATTGTTCAATCAAACTTCTGACAATTATACCATACATAAAACAAGTAAATATTCAAATTGTTGGGCTTGAAAAATTCTAATCTTGCTTATTGAGCCTTCGTGACCCATTAACATGACTTTTGGGCCCAACAATAATAATAAATGTTTATTGGGCCTCCTGTGACCCAATTACATGTTTAAGGGACCCTCAATGGATTTTATGTGCTATTAGGCCTCAGTGGCCCATTAGCATTGCTAGTAAGGTCCAAGTAAATCATTTGTGAAATGGGCCAACGCATCCTTCGTATACTCGACAGCCTTATAACAAGCGTGATTAGTAGGATATTGTGGTCCTCTTCTCCCCGTTTGTTAGGCTTATCGGCTATTCAAGTAAACAAAAATCAGATCGTTAATCAAGGTTAATCAAATTCATTTGGATTAAGTGAGTAATAATGGGCGACACCAAAAAGTGTCGGTCGTAGTCTGTAGTTATAATCAAAGTCTCCTGGAGGAGAGCGAGAGTTTGTGTATAGATCTATACAGAGGGTGACTCCCCCACACCTCAGCTGTTCGCTACAGTTAGACTCGGACAGTCTAGGGTGACAAAATCTTAAGATCAATTCCGGCGTTCGCTAGAATGCCAAGACAGACGAACTAGTTATTATCATGCATGGTTATAACGACTCATATAAATAAATCCACTACCATCCGAGTAATCAAGGGAATTCGTAATAATTAGTTGTGATGGTATAATAATTCAAAATGACCATATTGTTTTATCGGAAAACATCGGGTTTTCCGGGGTAATCAACATTAATCACTTGTACTTTCAATAACTACAACGCCAAACCTCTTATATATTTATATATATATATATATATATACACACACACACACACACACACACACACACACACACGTTTTGAAATCATTCATGAATAAATCTATGGATCTTCACACTTTTTGTATAAACAATTGCGGTTTCAGAAAATGTCGGATTTTCTGGGTTTTATAAACTATACAAAGCATTTTCATACCAAACCTGTTTATGAACTCAGCAACATTCCGTATGTTGACGTTTTGAAAATAACTTGTATTCTCAGATAACAAGTAAGCTGAAGAGTAATACCAAGTATGTTAGGATGTTATGTTTTGAAAACTTTCAACAATTTATGCCATGGAAATGTAATATGTAGACAATGTACTTGATGTGAACAATGTCAGTTGTAACGTATTAATGCATGGTGATGTTTATGTTATGTTTCATGTATATTCATTGTGATGATATTCAATTTAAATCACGCGAGCCCTCGAACATTTATGTCGTCTGGTTCGGGGGTGTGACATTTGGTCCTGGTACTTCTCCAGTTTTCTTGTTGAGGTGTTTGCTCAATCTGGTATGGAGCTCTATCACGAGACGAAGAGTTTGTCTCTTCATGATTTGTAATGACATCCTGATCATTATTTTGGTTGTTATTATCACAATCAAATCCATTATTTGAGTCATATGATTCATCAATGGAATCAATCTGAACTTCAGGTTCAACTTGCTTCTCGAAAGTTTGTAATATTTTATCCAAATCATCGACTTCCATTTGGATTATGTTCATGTTTTCTGGAAAGCTTGTGTCATCCACATTCTTGTTGATCTTGTAATCATTTCTAAACAGGAAAATATGTTCAATGAAAGTGGCATTGCGACTGATGTAGGTGTTTTCTTCCTTTATGTCAAAGAATTTGTATCCCTTCTGACCCACTGGGTAGCCCAAAAAAACACAAGGTTTTCCCCTCTCACCAAAATTTTCTCGTTTCCCCCACATTGTCGTGTACATAAGCGAGACAACCAAATACTTTGATGTGGTTATATGAAGGAATTTTTCCAAGAAGCATTTAATACGGAGTCTTGCTTTCAAGAACCTTTGTGGGCAGCCTATTAATAATGTATGTTGCAGTCAAGACACAATCTCCCCAAAATTCAATCGGTAGAGATGCTTGAAATCGTAGCGCATGACCCATTTCCAAGAGGTGTCTATGTTTTCGTTCTACTACACCATTTTGTTCCGGTGTATAGAGACAAGATGTTTCCAAAAGTATGTCACGTTCCTTATAGAATTCAAGCATAACTCTTGAGTTGAATTCCAAACCATTTTCAGTTCGTATCATTTTCACTTTCTTATCAGATTGGGTAGTTATCATATTGCAAAAGGATTTCAAAAAATAGCTAGCTTTAGATTTTTCTTTCATCAAATAAACCCAAACTCCTCTACTATAATCATCTACTATAGACAAGAAATAATGTTCTCCGTTCAAAGTAGCATTTCAATATGGACCCCATATGTCAACATGTATTAACTCAAAAATCTCATAAGTCTTGGAAAAACTAATAGGAAACGGATGTTTGGTTTGTTTTGCTCTAAGACAAGAATCACAAAACTGGTTGAAGTTACCTACATCTACTTGTTGTAAGTTTCGTAAAACTCCCTCTGACGCATGACCTAATCTTTTGTGCCACAACATCTCTTTACTCAAAATTGCTACCGCCACCTTGCTCTCCTTGAACGAGTCCAAGTAATACAATCCTCCACGTTCCTTACCCATCCCAATCAGGTTCCTCGAACATAAGTCCTGGATGTAACATATTTTTGGTAAGAAAGTTAGTGAGGAGTTCAAATCATTTGCAAGCATACTCACATATAACAAGTTACAATTAAATTTTGGAATATTCAACACATTTTTTAGATCAAACCCATTTGACAAGTGAATGTTTCCACATGTTTAACTGGTATAGATGCACCATTAGGAATGGTGACCAAAGAGTTATGTCGATTGGTTTTGACAACTTTTAACCAATCTTTATGAGGGGTAATATGGTCACTAGCCTCTGAATCGATAATCCAAGAAGTTTGGTTTTCATTCCTACTAGTCATGTAGGCTTTGGAATTAATCTTACCACTCATGTTAGCTTTGGGATGATCTTCAACTGTTTTGGCAGCCTTTATCATTTTCATAAGGTTGGCCTACTCTTCCTTTATGATCGTTTGGTGACCAAAATCTTCTATACCAGTAGCAACCTTAGCTTACGTCCCATGTTTTCCTGTTTAGTTTTTCAAGTTTGTTGTTTTTGTGTTCCACCATTATGGATAGCCAATTATCTCAAAACAGGCATCTATCACGTGTCCCGGTTTTTGGCAATGTGTGCACCATCTGTCTTCATTCCTAACAGTTTTGTTGTGATTATCTTGCTTAGCTTTCCATTGTGAACTAGTTTTACCAGATTGACGAGGATTGTATTTTCCTGCTGCTTGAAATGCCAAAGATTCTAAATTAGTATTATGTGCATTACTGATTTATCGTTGTTGTTCGTCTTGGCTTACAAAGTGATATGCAATATTTTAAGTAGGAAGTGGATTGCTACTGAGGATTTGAGTTCCTACTGCATTGAATTCTTCATTCAATCCCATAAGGAATTCGTACAAACGTTCCTTATCGCGGAGTTTGGCGATTTCCTTATTAATCTGACACTTGCACTCGGTACATGAACAAGATGGGATTTGGCTGATAGATTGAATTTCGTCCTATACACCTCTTAACTTCGTGTAATAGGAGCATACATTCAAGTTGATTTGTTGTATGCTAGTGGCTACACGTCGAAGTTCATATGCTCGTGGAGCATTTTCTTTCCCAAAACTCTCCTTCAGATCTAACCAGATGTCACGAGTTGTTGCAACGTATTTCAAACTGCTCTTTATTTCTTTCTCCATGGAGCTCACTAATCATCCTCGCACCATCGTGTTGCATCTCCTCTAGTTGGTTAAGTCAGCAGAATCTTCCTGTGGTATAAGTAGAGTTCCATCAACGAACCTTATCGTGTTCTTGGCAAAAGAGCATTAGTTATCTCGTTTTCCCAATCACCATAATTCCCATCCCGTAAGAGGTTTTCTCCTACAAAATTTTGTCCCGGGTGATCAGAATTTGTGAGGAAGCAAGGCGAAGATATGTCAAGAACCGACTTGTCTCCTCCTATGGAGGACTCCGGCTTGTCTCCTACTGCCATTCTTATCGAGCACTAGGATTGTATTCCCAGGTATCGATCTGATACCATAATAAAACCAAGATCAAATCTGAATTCTTATTCCATAGAAAAAACATATACGGTTACAATGGAATCCTTTTATAATTAAGTTATCCTTATCAGATAAAGAAGCCAGCTTTACTAAGATAACGATAATCTTGTTCAACAAGAAATAATCAAAAGATGATGACATAAATTTAAATCTCAACAAAGGAGGAAGAAGAAAGTGGGTAGAGTAATCAGACGCTGATCATTATTCCGGGAAAAGATGACATCAACGCCGGTAGCTGTAAGAAAGAAGGAGGTTGCACCTGTGGTGAGGGATGAAGTCGTGAACAGAGGAAATCAGCAATAACGTAGATGCAAATGTGAAGGTAGGGTTTTAAATTGATTATCCTTATTTAAAGGGTATTAAATGTTTTAAATAATTGCTAAAACTAAATAAGGTAAAGATTACTATTTTACCCTTTAACAATTTAATAAATATTTAATATTTGCTAATTTTGGTTTATTCATTCAGGAATACAATAGTTGTGAAAAACAATATATATATATATATATATATATATATATATATATATATATATATATATATATATATGTGTGTGTGTGTGTGTGTGTGGTTAGGTTCATGTGAAACGACCTAATTTTGTGAGATCGTGAGACGTATTTTTTTTTATTTTTTTATTTTTTTTAGTTAGTTAAAGTTCCGAAAATTATATTTAAAAAAAGAATTTTTGGATTTTTCCATTTATTTTGCATTTTAAAATATGTACAGTGTAATATATTCTATTAGAATATTTCATATATTTAAAAAAAAAAAAAAAAAAAAACGAGATTTTTTTTATTTTTATTATTTTTATTTTTTTTAGTTAACTCAAGTTCCGAAAATAATATAATTTTTTTTTTTGGATTTTTCCATTTATTTTGCATTTTAAAATTATTTTTAGATTTGGTCTCACGGTCTAACAAAATTAGAGTGGTCTCAAATGAACCTGAACATATATATATATATATATATATATATATATATATATATATATATATATATATATATATATATATATATATATATATATATATATATATATAGGCGGATTTAGGGGGGTTCCGGAGTGGCACCGGCAACCCATAAATTTTCCGGCCGTAGTGGAAAATTTTCGAAATTTTTTAAAATTTTTATTTTTTCTACTATCGTGCAACCCTTAATATTCCCGTGCAACCTCTACTATGAAATCTTGCGTCATATATATATATATATATATATATATATATATATATATATATATATATATATATATATATATATATATATATATATATATATATATATGGGTAAAGTGAATATACCTAACAACCTTATATAATCTTAGGTACCTAACCACATTATACTACATTGTTTTGCATTATATTTCCATTGCAATCGTCTAAGGTTCTTAAACTTCAACCCTTAACTTGATTTACTTCCAAGATTTTCAAACATTCACCATTATATTCCTCCTACACCATTTAATTTGTATCAGCAGTACATGAAGCCCACCAGGGGGTCTCCGATAGAAAGACGTCATTTGAAGGAAGATAATGGTGAAAGTCCAAAGATTTTGAAAGCAATCAAGTTATGAGGTTGAATTTTAAGAACTTTGGGTGATTACAATGTAGATATGATACAAAAATACGTAGTATGATGTGGTTAGGTACCTAACTTATATAAGGTTGTTAGGTATATTCATTTTACCCTATATATATATATATATATATATATATATATATATATATATATATATATATATATATATATATATATATATATATATATATATATATATATATATATATATATATATATATATAGGCGGATTTAGGGGGGTTCCGGAGTGGTACCGACAACCCATAAATTTTCCGGCCGCAGTGGAATATTTTCGAAATTTTTTAAAATTTTTATTTTTTCTACTATCGTGCAACCCCTAATATTATCGTGCAACCTCTACTATGAAATCTTGCGTCATATATATATATATATATATATATATATATATATATATATATATATATATATATATATATATATATATATATATATATATATATATATGGGTAAAGTGAATATACCTAACAACCTTATATAATCTTAGGTACCTAACCACATTATACTACATTGTTTTGCATTATATTTCCATTGCAATCGTCTAAGGTTCTTAAACTTCAACTCTTAACTTGATTTACTTCCAAGATTTTCAAACATTCACCATTATATTCCTCCTACACCATTTAATTTGTATCGGCAGTATATGAAGCCCACCAGGGAGTCTCCGATAGAAAGACGTCATTTGAAGGAAGATAATGGTGAAAGTCCAAAGATTTTGAAAGCAATCAAGTTATGAGGTTGAATTTTAAGAACTTTGGGTGATTACAATGTAGATATGATACAAAAATACGTAGTATGATGTGGTTAGGTACCTAACTTATATAAGGTTGTTAGGTATATTCATTTTACCCTATATATATATATATATATATATATATATATATATATATATATATATATATATATATATATATATATATAATTTGATTATAAAAAATGTCCAATTATCTTGCTAAATGGGCTAGCATAATTCACTAGTGGGCTTGAACAAACTATTTCTTTACTTTTTCAACACAATTAATCACGAATTGATTAATACTCATGAATATTGTTTATTGTATATTGTATATATTTTGTGTGTTACAATAATTGTATTTATTAAAAGTTACAAAAATTGAATAATGTGCATGCTCTTTATTTTGGAGGTCTTGAGTTCAAACTTCTGAACTCTCATTTTTAATACCTTTGCGAAAATTAGTAATGTTCAGTGATGATTGTCTTTCAACAAAATACTTCATATAAAGTTCGTTAATTTTATCCACGGATTCCTGTTTATATTTAAGCTCATGAATTTTTAGCAAGATACACATTTTTCATGTGGACCAAACAGTTGGGTTTATTGAAACAACTATTCTAAAATACTCTTGCATATTACGAAGAGCCAAGTGAGTCACAAAAGCCATAAATACGAGTCACCAAGTTCATCTTTTAAAGGACAAAATTTATGAACGTGAGTCACAGAGTTCATTTTTTTATATTTTTGAATATTTGCATTGTGTGTTAATTATATACATATTTATTAATTCGCTTACGAAGTAGTAGTTATGAACTATAATTATTTTATAACATTGTATCGACTAGTCGGCTCTAGGTTGTTCCGACAAGCATTAGTTGAAGATTTAAAGGTCTTATTTAGCATCTTAACAAATCAACTTTCTTCCTTCAAGGGTAGGTGGACAAATTAAAAGGATATTTAATCATTTATATTATTTAAATATTTTGTCAAATTATATACCAAATAAAATATTATATTAAAAATGAGAATAAGATGTCTGCTGAATTAGATGGATAAGGAAGTTACTTTCTAATTTGTATCGCTTTCACATGGTTTGACCGTGAACTACAAAACTATTCTCCTAAATTTTATTTAAATACTTTTAATAATTTTATTTTAGGAATTGATATTATAATAATTTAGGGGTTGTTTGAAATGATTTGTATTGGATTTGATAAAAAATGGTTTGACCGTGAACTACAAAACTATTCTCCTAAATTTTATTTAAATACTTTTAATAATTTTATTTTAGGAATTGATATTATAATAATTTAGGGGTTGTTTGAAATGATTTGTATTCGATTTGATAAAAAAATTGAATTTGATTCGATTGGATTCAAACTATTTGACATCACAATTAGATTTTTCATCTTGGGTTTATAGTTTATGATATGCCTCTTAAGTTTAACCTAGTCACATGTTGGCTCAATGTGATTTTACAATTAATAAGTATCAACAAGTCACTTATTTTGAATATGTGCATCTAAACTTTTTGTTAGAGAACCAATAAAATATAGAAATTTTCATCTAAAGATGGTATGTTTATAACTTATTTGACATGAATAATTTTTGTGTTTTTTCCGGATTAGTCATTAAAGTTTTTATTATGCACAATAGATCATTTAACTTACAAAATTCGTATCAATTACACTAGTTTCAGCTAGAAACCTGATGAACTTGTATACTTGTTGACCTTGTACTTAAAAAAAAAAACACAAAAACAATTTCTCATCATTCTTAGGTTCTTTTCTCCAATTCCTCTATGAACCACTGCTGACACATGAAGATGGAAGAGACAATCAAGGCGATGACAAAGACAAGCGAAGACGGTAGAATGGTGTCTCTTCGATGACGACTCGGTAGGCCACCCTTCCTTTTCTTCACTAGCAGTCTAGGTTGCCTATACATGTGTGTTTGATTTTTCTATTGAATAATGAGTACATGTATGTTTGATTTTTCTGTTGAATGAAGAGTAAAATGGTCAGAATTGTAGGTCATTTGTACATGTATGTTTGATTTTTGTTTTTCTTATGAAGGAACATATATTCGATCACATATCAACGTGACTCTAGCTGCGATAACCAATGATTCAGATCCGATAAAACCTAGAGGTATTTCTCATGACTTACATTGTTCTTGGTAAATATTATAGATATGTGTATTGTATATGTTCCATGGACACCACTCGGTGGGTTTCTTGGTTCTCTTTCATCATTACGCGCCATAAAACATAGATCCCTAAACATTTAAATAAGTTTCTTCTCATTTCTTTATAAAATTTGCAATTGTCTATTACACATTGGATTCTACATTTTCTTTTGATGCAAAAGAAATTAGTTGCTTTAAAGAGGGAAAATGTTGATTCATCAACTTTACAACAATTATTTTTGGAAACATTTTCCACAACCATCAAATTTCTAAACACAAAACCTTGGAGGATAAAGAAGAAATTGATTTAGCTCGTGTTTGGATTTCAGTATCCGAAGACCCCTTCAAAAAAACAAGTTGTCAATCTATTCGAAACCACTTCCACAACAAAATGAGAAAGATGTTCATGAGCATCTCGACAAACTTTCATCAAAATGGCACAATATGAGGTTAAAAATAACCGAGTTTAACGACCTCAAAAATACGCACATCCTGTTACGACCCAAAAATCATGATAAACTTTTTAATTTTTCATAAACCATGCATCATATAAAACATTGTCTCTAAACATAGTCATAAAAATCAGGGTATCCACAAAACATCTCTCAACATAAATCCCAGGATGATGTGTGCAATCACTCATTCGCCTTACCCCGATCATCTGAGGTACTTGATACCATGAAATCAACAACTTTAAGTCAAAGCTTAGTAAGTTCCCCCAAAATACTCACACAACAAAACATATACAAACATGCATGTTGGGCCCACAGTCTCTTGACTAGATTGTCCCTAGCCTACAATCTCCCGACTAGATTGCCTCTGTGTTTGTTGTCCTACAATACAAAGCATGTAACTAAACCATATCTGATTATTTGAAATGCATTCTATCTAAGCTGGTATTGAGAAAAAATAACAAGTTCTAGTAATTTCTCTTTTACCTACATGAGTTAACCAAAACAAGCTCTTCAATTAACCCTAACTTTTTACTGTTCAATTAAACAAGCTCTTAATTAAATCAGAAAAGCAGCTTTATGATCTGTGTAAAATTCCCAGCAATACTTAATACTTCTCCCAAGCTCGGAAGTGTAAAGATATGATTTTTACAGTTTATAATAAAGTCAAATCCCAAACACATAACCGATTTATTACTTGTTACTTATTACCAGTTGATAAGAACAATTATGTATTCTATAACTGATTAATTGGAATGATAAAACCCTAGCTAGGTGATCAGACTAACAAGAATCAAAATCAAATATTCATTAAGAACAAAACTGAAGAATCTAGATTGTAACACAAAACAAAAAACCAGATCTAATGATCGATCACATGAAAAGTAGTTATCTTTGCAGAATTGAAAACTATGGTTTAGCCATACATGGCCAAAATCTGATGAGAACAACTAAAAAGAGACATCAAACAACTAATCTTACTAATCTACTTGAGGGAGATGATCCAGAGTCTTTAGGTCTTCAGAAATCATTGAAATCGGAGAAGAAACACCTCCAAAATTGTATTTTCATCGTCTGGTACCTCTGGAATTGCCAACTTAAGTTACAGGAATGCTATCAGGGTCTATTGTAGGCCGAGGAACAAAAACGATATGCATATGATCACATGTAGACAACCTGCGATCGTAGGTTTAGAAGAAAACGTGTCTCGTGCCTTTTTAATGAAGTAGGATACTATTTTGGCACTTTTTGGCCAACCTGCGATCGCAGGTTTTCATTTTTTTCTTCCGGAAGAATTTGTGGCACTAAAAAACCTCGAATCCAAGCTACGACCTAACCTGCGATCGCAAAAGGCCCCATGAGATCACATAAAGGTAACCTGTGATTGCATGTTGTGCCTAAGACATCCAAAATTTCATCTACTTTCTGGATTATTTTGAATCGTGTCAATCAGAGTTACGGTTCTCGAGTTATGGTTCAAATAATGACAGGGGTCATAGCTGCCATCAACATCCTTTAACTTTAGATTGCAGATTCTATCTTCGTGTGAACAATTCGATCAAATCTTTCTTGACCAAAGCATCTTCCAATCATTTTGCACCATACTCCATAAGTTCCAAGCTCCATTTTAAGCTCCAAACGCGCATCCAACTGGTCCCAAAGCACTACTCCACTCGAACTATATGAAATTAACATAAAAGCATGAGCATTATGGGAATTCTAACGATAGACATGAGCTAAACATTATATAAACAAATGACATGCAAATATACAAAATATGATGCTAAAATGATAATAAAAACTACCCTATAAGATGCATAAAATGGCATCGAACAATGGTCCTATAGGGTCACACCTTTATCAAGTTGACACATTTTGTATATTTATTATCAATAAATAATATCAATTCTTCTATTTAATTAGGAAATAATTATTTTTTTATGAAAATAATAATTATAAGAGAGTATAACTAGTTGTTATTTCATATGGTACGAATTAATAAGTCATGCACAATATTTTGGACTAGTTGGATTCTTTTGTATTTTACCTAAAGACAAAGTTTATATTTTATAAACTTGGAGTTTATAAAAAATAAATAATCCTCCTATTTTCAAGAGGTATGACCAAAAATATTAAAATATGGGGGTTGCTTTAACGATTAGTCCTTACCTTTCATTGACTATACAAGAGATTCATGAGGCTTGCATTTGTGTAAGTGAAGCACTTCTTCTTCTTTTATGCACTCCAACAACCGTGGCTTTTATACTCTTCTTCCTCTCTCTCTCTCTCTCTCTCTCTCTCTCTCCCTCTCTCTCTCTATCCATCTCTCTTTTGAAGTTAGTTTTATACTTTAGAAGACCTCTTGAGTTGTTCCCTTTAGTTCTTATTTGAGTTAAGAACTTAAAGTGTAACACCCCATTCATTTAATAAATTAATTAATTAATTAATTAATGTATTATACCCCTAAAATCTATAATTATATAGCAAGGTGTTGATTTTGAGGAGTTATCTGGCATAATTTAGAAGTTGGGGGTTTAAAGTGTAAATTCAGGATTTATGTTGTAAATATTTATTAAGCCTGGAGCTGCATGGGAATTATTGGGACTTAATTTGAAGAGATTTTAGAGGTTAAGGGGATGAATGGTAATATATGGACTGCATATGAAAACAAAATTGGGTGGACGGACTAAAGTTGGAAAATTGGATTAAATGTTTGAAATGAGACACAGGATATACCCGTATCCCTTCCCCAAGTTGCCTTCTAAAACCCTAAACCTAAAGAACCATCTTCACCAGCCGCCATGGGCGATTTCAGCCGCCACCACCTCATGCGAGTCTTCTCAGCCGTCACTCCTCTCCCCTCCATTCCGATCAAACGAAGAAGCCGTTAATGAGCGTCACCAATACGCGACTGTCAGAGACGTTATGAACATCTGGAGCACCGACGAAGAACGATGGAGGCATTGTTCGTCGTGTGTGGGACGTTAGCAACCCTGAAAATCCTGGTAAGCCTAACCTTCTGCCATCTCTCTCTCTCTCTCTCTCTCTCTCTCTCTCTTCCTTTCTATTTCCGGCGACTGTGACATGGGTCACGTCCTTACTGTTGCTGCCGACCTCAACCACCGTTTCTGTTAGCTCCAATGTCGCCATCCACCAAGTTGGTGGCTGAAGGCTGTGATCTCATGCCATGTTATGTGTGTATGCTGCTAGAATCGTGAAGCTCGCGGAATAGACGACATTTTGGCCGGAGTTGAGGCGAACCACCATGGCAGCCAGCAAATCTCTTCCTCCCACCGCCACAGCCACTGTGAGGATGATGGTTGAGTGTTTATGAATTTACTTCTTGGTTTTAATGTGGTATGGAAATCTTTTGCCCAAGAAAATGGGAAGAAACTCATCACCGCCACTTACTGTCGCTTGTGTTGCTGCTACCATCATCAAATGCCACCAAGTGGGTGGCTGGATCCATTGCAAGCAAGAAAATGTGTGGTACATGTATTTCTCCTATAGAGTGTGGTTTGTTTGGCTGGAAAATCGGGAAAGGCCATAACCACCACCGTGAGGTGGTGGCTGCCACTATGTGTGTGTGTGTGTTTATGTTAGTTAGTGTGTGTGTTTATTTTTGGAATTTTCTTGTATGATGTAATCTGTAATGGAATAATCAAGGAATACTCAAAACCACCACCGTGAGGTGGTGGCTGCCGCCACCAGCCGTCGTGTTGCGTAGCAGTGTGTTTGTTGTGTTTGATTAGTTGGGATGTTTGGATAAAGGGACTAAAACCCTAATGGGCCTAAGGAGACCCTATTAGGCTTAAAGATCTAGTTTTGGGCCTATTGGGCTATGATTGGGTTAGAAAACCCTAATATTGGATACTTAGATTTGGACTTATCGGGACACGCATTTGGGACCATTAGAGTGAAGTGATGACTCAAGCCCAATTTCATTGTATGTTTGGACTTAATGGAGTATGTACTTAATGGATTAAGTCCATAGTGGGTTAAGTAGGAACACTTAATCCTAATCGTCATTTTATGTGAAAAACCCTAATTGGGTTTGGATGCTTGTTAGGCCACTTATTGGACTAAGCTGCAGTGGGCCTTTGTGGGCTAATTGGGAACCCATTTATGGGCCAATTGGGAACCCATTTATGGGCTAAGGGAAATTATTGGGCTTCAGGATAATACCCATTAGAAAGGCTTGGGCCCAATTTGGAAATTGGACCATATGTTGGGCTTTGGCCCATTACTTGGCTTTTGAGCTTTTGGAGTGTGATTTGGACCTTGGGTTTGGAACCCAATTATTAATTGGGTATTTTTTGATGTTGGCAGTTGGGAATCTGTCATCCAGCAACTAGAATTTTATCCACGGGACTTCAGCAGTGCCAAGTGAGTCTCCTCACCATACCAATGGGTCTAAGGCACTAAGGTTGGCCCATTTTATGATATGTGGTACACTAGTTATAGTGATATGTGGTACGCTAGTTGGTTATATGTTATGTCGTATGTTATTTTTTTATGTGATATTTACACATAAGACCATGGGGGGAGCCCATGACACATGGATGTAAGACCATGTGGATGAGCCCATGGCTTTCCTATTAAAGACCATGGGGGGAGCCCATGACACCGGATATAATACCATGTGGAGAGACCATGTCTTTCCTATTAAAGACCATGGGGGGAGCCCATGGCACCGGATGTAAGACCATGTGGAGAGCCCATGGATTTCTTATTAAAGACCATGGGGGAGCTCATGGCACTTAGGTGTAAGACCATGGGAGGAGCCCATGACATCCTGGAGTAAGACCTTGGGGGAGCCCACGACATCCGTATATGTTTATATGCATGACTATGTGATTGATACGGTTATCTAATTGATATGGTTTATGTAACTGTTATAGCTAATGTGGATTATGTGGTTATGAGGATTATGTGGGGTATGCTATGGGGAACTCACTAAGCTTTGTGCTTACGATTTACAGTTTTGGTTTCAGGTACTTCATTTTCAAAGGAAAGGAGTCGGCTCGATCGCAGCGCATCACACTATGTTTTCTGCACATGAGATCTTTGGGATTACACTATGATATTATTTTATGATGACATGCTTGATTATTGACACATTAGTTTGACATGAGATATTATTATGACTGTTTTATATTGATGGTTTTATGTAATAACTTAAATAAAATGAAATTTTTGGTTATTTCAAGTTGGTATCAGAGCCTTGGTTTGAGCGATTCGGGCACACTCCTGGGTGTGTCTGAACTGAGACTGAGGAATTGGTATGAAATTTTCCAAAAGAAAATCGTTTTTACAAAAAGGAATTTGACAAGAAGCTAAAAAGGGAAAATAACTTTGAAAAGAACAATGTGTGTGATGCGTGCAATTAGCCGAGGTCAAGTAAGTTTCCCCAGAATACCCACATATGTTCTCTATTATGACTTATTTTATGAATATGTGACTCGCATGCTAGTTAGGGATATGGGAGATGCATGTATATGCTGTAGGAGCTGGTAGACTTGCATGCTAGTGCTGAGTAGTCAGCAATAGGTTGGCCTGATATGTGATGCTTGTAGCCTTGGAATATTGGATGCCATGCTGGAATGAGAATGATAATTGGTATTTGTAACTGCTATGTGTATGCTTTTAAAATTGTTTATGATTAGGATTTTATAGCCTTAGGATAATAGATTGGGCTTTATTTCATGTTCCTTGTTTGGTTGTGGTCGTAGGGTAGAGTCTATTATTCGACAGTCTATTGGATCCTGTTCTGTCTATCATTTGCATGCATAAGGCAGCCAATAGTGAGGATTGATGGATGTGGATAGCGCGAGCTGCGATATGTGGACTGAATGTTTTATGGCAGTTCTTTGGGTCGGAGTGCAACTGCACGAATGCTGCTTGCTTTGTGCTTTGTGGAACTCTTAAGTGATGGGAGTCAGATACTAAGTGGATGTGACGATATCCAGGAGGTAGATGGTTGGCATCATGGGGAGTTCTTCAGCAGCTGATGGCAAGGCGAGGTTAGGAACCTAGGAAAGCCTAGGATGTGCTCCAATGAGTTAGTGGTGCGGTTCAGTGAGGTTGGGAGACTAGGAGGTTCTTTAGTGGAAATTGTGTTGTTGTTTAGCGGATCTTCGGTGCATCAATAGGGTAGGTGACTTCGAGGATTCGAGAGGATTTTTAGGGAAGGTATGGATAGGTGTGGAAGGTAGTATGGGCCCATACTACTGAAAGCACAAGATCCATACTCGAATCAGTGAGAGTCTTGGAGACTCTAGGAAGCCTAGGAAGGAGAATCCTTGATTATGATTGGAATGTGGGAATGGCTGCTATGCAGAATGTGGATGAGCACGCAAAGAGAAGGACAAGGGTTAGGTCCCGACTCCGGTAGTGACCAGATAGTGGAATGACTGCCAGGATTTTGAGTTCACCTTGGATCTCTTGTATCAGGCGGCAATGATTGATTATGATATCTATTTCACTTTTGGGATTGGGAGACTAAGACTTAGGGATGGTTAGTAGCCCAGTATAGAGCAGTGGTTGCTCCAACTATTGCAGTTCAACCATTGACGATTGAGTTGGTGAGTGTGCCAGGGTGCGAGACCCTGATTGATATGATTTCTAGAGCTTGAGAGCAGGGATCGATGTGGAGCACATTGGGAAGAGGGGAATCATATTAGGTACATACATTGGAGGGTCCCATAAAAGGACCCAAGGGTTCGAGTCAGTTGTGAGAGGCCAATAGGGTCGGTTTTAGTGTGGTACTTGCAGGAAGTTGCACCAGGGAGTTTTCGCTTCGAGGGATTTACTAAGTGTATCTCTGGGTGTGTTGTCGTGTTTGTGTTTGGTCTATACATTCAAACATTTGTCATATGCCATTTGCATACCGTGAGTTACGAGGTGGTTAGCGAAAAGTTTTTTTCCCTCTTTGCTGGTTTGGAGCGTTTAATATTATCTGGGTCTAGGGTGGAGATTGGTTTAGGAACACGATGCGTAAGGCCTATAGACAGGATTGATGACCCGACCATTATGCTCGAGTCGGCTGTTAGAAGCACCAGGGGAAGTGGTTTACCCTTGAGGCCTTGGCCTGGACATCGATTATTCGAACCTCAAGATATAGGTGGGGCATCATTTCAAGACGTCTGAGATTATTAGTCTCGTTGGGATTCGGGAAATGTTTGTCTGATCTTTAGGAGTGTGTGGTCCTTGGGGATTTAGTCTGGTAATAGAGCACTCGTACGGATGAGAAACAGGCTGTCACCAGTTGGTTATTAGAGAGTAAGAAGGATCGGGAATCCTTCAAACCTCATGTATTGCGAAGACCTAGTCGAATCTAAGTGGGGGATAACCGCACAGGTATTCAGGACAACGACATGTATGAGACCGAGATGGGCTTCTTGTCCCTATTGATGGAAAATGGAAGCCAAAGTGGTTATTTGGTTTGAGGGTTGTGCAAGTTTGGAGTCTGGTAAGACTCCCCGTCATGTGAACCGCGTCTTCTTGGGGGCTTGATAACATAATTTGGGAACACAGGCTGGGGATCCAATCATGAATGAAGTTTAGTTCGGGTGTTTGGTCAAGTGTGTGATCGACTCTACATGCGTTTTGAATCGATAGATTAGGGGTAAGGTATTGGGCTACAGTTTTGTTAGTATGGAAGTATTGTAAGACTATGGGGGAGCTGTAGCATTCACTGATGGTCAGTTGGTATGGAAGTGTTGTAAGACTACGGGGGAGCCGTAGCATTCACTAATGGTTAGTTAGGATGAAAGTGTTGTAAGACTACGGGGGTGCCATAGTGTTCACAATGGCCAGATAGTGTGAGAGATACAGACAGACGATAGGGTAGCTGTGACATTCATGGATTAGTTCATATAACTTAGGCCAGTGTGGGCTAGTTCGCAAGGTTATGAGTAGGTCACAACATAATTGAATCAGGAAATGGTAGGTCGAAGGGGACCAGGTATGATATAAGACCACAATCATTCTGGTAGCATTCACTTCTTTGCAGTGAATTCAGCGGTGATGGGTAGCCAACCTATCATGATTGGATGGATCAGAAGGATTAGATGAGCCATGAGTGGCTATATTGTTAGGGCAGTTATTCTCGGACGAGGTATCCTTTAGAGGCCGCGTGGGACTGTTGAGTGTATTTTGGCTCAACAATTGGTCAGATGTCCGTTGTTTTGAGGGATTATCTAGGCTTCGGTCAGATTTAAGTGTATGGTAGGGAGATTTGGACTGTGAATCTACTTTCTAGTGGCAACCTCAGGTTATCAGAAGTTGCGTAGCCAGTTGAGAGAAAAGAGAACTGGGTTCAACAATAAGGAATTCGGTGTGGGCTTCTGTCAGAGAGTCAGACCACCTCGAGACTACAGATTTCAGAATGAGTAATGTGATCGTAATGCAAGGAACTCGCTTATGTTCAGGTTCTAGAACCCTGCAAGGAGTAGTTTTGGTTTCCCTTGAAAGACTAGGATGTGCCCAAGATTGTGGCCATGTTACTTGAGTAGTTCGGCGTGTAAGGAATGGTAATGGATGATTTCAAGGACGAAATCTAATTTAAATGGGGGAGAGTTGTAACACCTCATTCATTTAATAAATAAATTAATTAATTTATTAATGTAATATAGCCCTAAAATCTATACTTATATAGCAAGGTGTTGATTTCAAGGAGTTATCTAGAATAATTTAGAAGTTGGGGGTTTAAAGTGTAAATTCAGGATTTATGTTGTAAATATATATGAAGCCAGGGGCTGCATGGTAATTACTGGGACTTAATTTGAAGAGACTTTGGAGGTTAGGGGCTGAATGGTAATATATGGACTGCATATGAAAACAAAATTAGGTGGAGGGGCTAAAGTTGGACAATTGGATTAAATGTTTGAAATGAGACACGGGATATACCCGTATCCTTTCCCCATGTTGCCTTCTAAAACCCTAAACCTAAAGAACCATCTTCACCAGCCACCATGGACAAGTTCAACCGCCACCACCTCATGTGAGTCTTCTCAGTCATCGCTCCTCTCCCTGCCATTCCGATCAGATGAAGCTGTCGTCGAGGAGCGTCACCAATACGCGACTGTCGAAGACTTTACTGACATCTGGAGCACTGACGAAGAAAGATGGAGGCATTGTTCGTCATGTGTGGGACGTGAGCAACCCTGAAAATCTCGGTAAGCCTAACCTTCTACAATCTCTCTCTCTTCCTTTCTATTTCCGGTGACTGTGATGTGGGTTACATCCTTACTGTTGCTGTCGACCTCAACCACCGTTTCTGTTAGCTCCGACGTTGCCAGCCACCAAGTTGGTGGTTGAAGGTTGTGGTCTCATGCCCTGTTCTGTGTGTATGCTTCTAGAATCGTGAAGCTTGCGGAATAGATGACATTTTGGCCGGAGTTGAGGCGAACCACCATGGCAGCCACCAAATCTCTTCCTCCCACCGCCACAACCACTATGAGGAGGATGGTTGAGTGTTTATGAATTTACTTCTTATGTTTAATGTGGTATGGAAATCTTTTGGCAGGAAAACGGGCAGAAACTCATCACCACCACCTACTACCGCTTGTGGTGCTCCTGCCATCATCAAATGCCACCAGGTGTGTGGTTAGATCCATTGCAAGCAAGAAAATGTGTGGGTGTGTGTATTTCTGCTATAGAGTGTGGTTTGTTTGGCCGGAAAATCGGGAAAGGCCACAACCACCACCTGTGAGGTGGTGGCTGCCACTTGTGTGTGTGTGTTTATGTTAGTTAGACCATGGGCGGAGCCCATGCCATCCTAGGCAGAGCCCATGACACTTATGTGTAAGACCATGGTCGGAGCCCATGGCATCCTGGAGTAAGACCTTGGGGGAGCCCACGACATCCGTATATGTTTATATGCATGGCTATGTGATTGATATGGTTATGTGATTGATATGGATATCTAATTGATATGGTTTATGTAGCTGTTATAGCTAATGTGGATTATGTAGGGTATGCTCTAGGAAACTCACTACGCTTTGTGCTTACGGTTTACAGTTTTGGTTTATGGTACATTATTTTCAAAGGAAAGGAGTCAGCTCTATCGCAACGCATCACACTATGTTTTCTGCACATGAGATATTTGGGACTACACTCTGATATTATTTTATGGTGACATGCTTGATTATTGACACATTGGTTTGACATGAGATATAATTATGACTGTTTTATACTGATGGTTTGATGGAATAACTTAAATAAAATGAAATTTTTGGTCTTGAATTTTGGGTCGCTTCGTAAAGGCTTAAGTCACTCAAGAATACAAGAAGGAACTAGCATTCCAAGTGCCTTACTCTTTATGGTGGATACTTGTAGAGAAATCATATTCTTTGATTTTTGCTATCTTCATCAACACCCCCAAACCAAGTGGGTTCAAAGGCTTCAAATGTTATCTCTAAAAGATCCTATTGTTGTTTTTTTTCATTCTAACCTCTAAAAATGGATCCATGATGGTTTGGTTTTGTTATTAACTAAAAATAAACTTGTTATTTTTAAAGTCTTCCGTTGCCAGTTTTTGTGAAAAACAAACTTATATTTCGTATCAAAACCCAAAAATGTCCACCCAGAACCCTTCCGATGCTGGCATTGGGCCTTAACCAGACGGACTACCTTATTGCATAATACCTTCGTCTTCTTATCCAGAATTTCTATAGGCCTCTGCACATATTTTAGGCGCTCATTGACCTGAATATCATCTAACGGTATGATTGTTGAGTCATCAACCACACACTTTTGAAACTGAGAAACATCGAAAGTGTTGTGAATCTGGCTAAGCTCCTCTGGTAGATCCAAACGGTAGGCCACCTTTCCTACCATGGCCAATACTCAGAATGGTCTAATAAATCGGGGGCCCAATATTCCCCTCTTTCTGAAGCCTATGACACCCTTCTAGGATGATATCTTCAGTAAAACCATAACTCTAACCTGGAACTCTAGCTTGGATCGTTATTCGTCAGTATAACTCTTTTGTTGGCTCTAAGCCGTCTGAAATCTCTATATGGTCTGCTGGATGAGCTTCGTCATCTGAAGGACCACCTCAGTCCTCCTATGACCCCGTGGCACACCTCTCCTGGGAAAAGTGTTATACTACACGTCCTCCCATACAGAATCTCAAACGGCGGTACACCAATACTAGAGTGATAGTTGTTGTTGTAAGAAAACTCAAGTAGGGGAAGGTAGGTATCCCAACCCCCACTGAAATCGATAATTAAAGACCTAAGCATATCCTCAAGCATCTGAATGGTCTGCTCACTCTGACCATAAGTCTGAGGGTGATAAGTCGTGCTGAAATGTAGTCTCGTACCCAATTCCTCATAAAATTTCTACCAAAACCAACAAGTGAACTATACTAACAATAAGATATGATAGAAAGTGGTACCCTATGGAAAGCTACAATCTCGTGCACATACACACAAGCCAATTTCTCGGACGAAGAACTCTCCTGGATGGCAAGAAAATGGGCACTCTTGGTCAGGCGATTGACAGTGACCCAAATAACATCGAATCCCTTGGCCATCGTCGGAAACTTGGTGATGAAATCCATGGTAATTTGTTCCCATTTCCATATGGGAATCTCTAAGGGATGCAACTTGTCATGTGGCCTGTGGTGCATAGCCTTGACCATCCGATAGATCAAGCATCTCTTTGTGTACCATGTTATCTCCCACTTCATGCAAGGCCACCAACAACTAAGTCTCAAGTCTCAATACATCTTTGTGGCTCCAGGATGGATCAAAAATATGAACTTGTGAACCTCCTCCATCAATGTCTGATGGACCCTGCCATAAAAGGGAACCCAAACCTGACTGTACTCGGTCAAATGCCCATGACTATCGGTGGCAAACCTACAAATATGGCCCCTGATCTTCTCATTCTTCTAATTCTATGTGCTGATACCCTTGGCCTGAGCCTCCCTAATCAAATCCAGAAGTGGTAAGTCGATGGTCAACCTCAAACAAAGCTCTCACACAAAAGTACTATCCGCATTATGAATGGATGCATCGGAGACCACATTGGCCTTCCCTGGATGATAGATAATCTTGTAATCATAATCCTTGACCATGTCAAGCCATCCGCATTGCCTCATGTTCAGATTTGTCTAATCCATAAGATATCCCAAACTCTTGTGATCCAGGTAGATGGTACATCAGACCCCATATAGATAATATCGCCAAATCTTGAGGGAAAACACTACTGCCCCAACTCCAAATCATGTGTTGGGTATCTAACCTCATGAGGCTTCAACTACCTAGATGCACACACAATAACCCTACCCCACTGCATGAGAATTTCCCCTAAACCTGTGATTGACACATCATAAAATACTACAAAATCCTCAACACCCTCAGGGAGGTTTAATATCGGGGCCTCACATAACTTCTTCCTCAAGGTCTCAAACACAACCTACTGCTCATGACCCTAATGGAAATCTGCACTCTTCTTCGGCAGGCGAGTTAGAGGAACGAAAATCTTGGAGAAATCATGAATGAATATCTGATAATAACCAGCCAACCCTAGAAAATTCCTAATGTCAAATGTGAACTTTGGGACCTCCCACTGCATCACTGCCTAAATCTTGGCCGGATCGACCAAAATGCTATCCTGATTGATGAGGTGTCCCAGAAACAAAACCTCTCGTAACCAGAACTCACAGTTGGAGAACTTTGCATAAATCATCTTGTGTCGCAGCACTCCAAGTAACACTCAAAGATGCTCCTCATTGTACTCTCTAGTCTTGTAGTAGACTAGAATATCATCGATGAAAACAATAACCAATCAATCAGCATCGGCCTGCATACCCGATTCATCAAATCCATAAACAATGTGGGTGCGTTGGTGATCCCAAACTGCATCATCATAAACTCGTAATAACCATAACGAGTTTGGAACGTTTTCTTCTCCACATCCTCATCCCTGATTCTTATCTGGTGGTAACCCAACCTCAGATCAATCTTGGAGAACCAAGATGCACCCTGCAATTGATGGAAAAGATCATCAATCTTAGGAAGTGGGTAACGATTCTTCACTGTCAACTTGTTTAATTTCCGATAATTTATACAAATATAATGAGACCCATCCTTCTTCTTCACAAATAGAATCAATTCTCCCTAGGGTGAACTGCTCGGTCTTATAAATTGTTTGCCCAATAGCTCCTGAAGTTGAGAGGACAACTCCTACATCTCTAGTGGTCTAAGGTGATACGTCGCCTTAGAAATCGGGGTCGCACCACGTATCAGATTGATCCTAAACTCCACCTGTCTTAAGGGAGCCACTCCAGGTAGATCCTCTAGAAATACATCTAGGAATTCTCTTACAACTGGTACATCTGAAACCGAAACTCTCCCTGAAAGGCCTAGTATGCTCAAGATCCATATTAAAGTGACATTACTAAATAACATATGATACTAATGGGTCACAATAACAACAACTTGATACATTTGATTATTTATTAGAATATGATTTTAATAAATATTCAATAAAACTCTTATAATTAAATTAGAAATTATTTATTTCATGGAAATGATAAATTCCATTAGCAAGTAACTTAATATATGTCATATGGTATGATTTATAAGTCATGTAAAAACTTTTGGACTACTTGAATCCTTTTGTATTTTACCTAAAAGACAAGGTTTATATTTTATAAAAGAGTTTATAAAAGTTTGAGTTTGTTTCTTCTTCTTTATGCAATTTTTGAGATATGCATAAAAAAAAAGAAGTTTATGACTTGTCTAATCATGCTTTAAAGGCATGAGAGACATGCTTATGACAAAGGGGACAAGTTTTCTTAAAGTGCTAAGGACTAATGATTAATAACTTCACTTTATGAATATAAATAAGAGAGCTTGCACTTGGATTATTTGTTCATTCATTCTTGGAGGCAAAATCCAAATCGTCTCTTCCCTCTCCCTTTCTCTCTATTTTTGGTTAGAACACTTGAAGAACACTTGCATCTTCAAGCCCTCTTTAAGTTCATATTGGTTATGAACTTAAACCTTAAGGGTTTAAGAGTTTTGGACTAGTATCTACATCAAGTTGAGTCATTGTTGGTGTCTTAAAGGTTCCATATTCTTCATCAACTTCCAAGCCTCCTAAGAGGACCGAAGAACTACAAAGGTTATTATTTCTTTACCTCTTCTTTGGTTGGTGTTTTAATCTTTCTATAACTTGCAAGAAGATCCTTGGTGGGTAGAAGACGTTTATGTTATTTCAAATATTAGAGTCTTCCATTTCCATATTTTTTACGTTTATGAAACTATTTTTGAACTAAAACCCAATACTCCCCTCATCCCGAGTGTCAACCACATACGTGAGGTAACCATAACAACCATGTTGAAGATACTGTCGAGCCTTGGTGGATGAACAAAAAGTCAAACCAACCCTGGTACCCTCACCATAAATGGTTAGTTATCCCCCACTTGGGGTTCGAACTACCACTAGCTGTCTCTCATAATTGATCATGTCCCCAAATATGCTCAACCAGTTCATCCCCACAATCAGCATACATTCCCCATGAGGATGGGAATCAATTCAATCCAGTAGGATACCCCGAATATCTCCAAAGTACAATCTTGAAAAACAATTAAAGTAGAAACCATGTGTTCGTTGGTGATGGAAACTCAAAATAGACACTCCAACTCCCCAATAGTCATATCGAAACCCCTTCTAAAGGACTAAGACACAAAGGACCGACTAAGAAGGAATTCAATAAGGAGGTACCCAACATAAATATATTCATAAGCATATAGTAAATAACTTGATAGAAGAATAAATGAAAACATACTAGTAACGACGTCAGACGCCGCCTTGGCCTCCTTGACTACGAGCTAAAATGCACGACCACTGGCCTTCGTGCCCTGGAGCCCATATGTGATCCGAAGAATGGTTGGAGTGTGTGCCTACATCGACTTCATAGGAAGCAATTGACAACTAGCCTTTACATGGCCAACCTGATAGAGTGGTCACAAATCTTGGTGTTAGGCGGTGGAGCCTTCTGACGATAATACCTCGCATAATTCCCCTCGATACCGCAATTGCGGTACGCTGTCATTGATCGGAATACCCCTTCATGCATCTTCCCGCACTTGCCATAAGTATGGCCCCTCTGCCCTCCGGATAAAAAATCAGCAGATTTGAACTGCTTCATTGATGGATGTGTCTGAACCAGGGTCTGCCTCTTCTCTCTCGCCTGGGTCTCAATCTCAATCTCCCTCCTCCGAGCAAAAGATTGTAGTTCGGAGAGAGAACTATAACTCTGATTCGATACAAACTCGCAGATCTCCATCTTAAGCATGCTCAAGTAACGGGATATTTGAACTTGCTCTGAAGTAGCATACTCGGGGCAGAAATGTGACTTCTCATTAAACATCTTGGTGATCTTCATCACCGACACTGTCGTCTGCTTCAACGACATATACTCCTAAGATAACCTCTTCCTCTCTACTAGGGAAACATACTCCGCACGGAGCATATTAGTAAACTACTCCTAATTCATTACGACTTTCTTTGCATGAGAATAAGCATCGGTCACCAGCTTCAGCCCGTCCTTCGCCCCAAACGAAGAAGGTCCAAGGTAGACTTGAACTTCTAGTCCTCTGGGAATGGGCAAGTGAAAAAATAACCCTCCACATCAGATAGCCACCTAATAGAATTAATTGGTTCCCTGACCTTGTTGAACTGTAGGGGCTTCTTGTTGTTGTAGTCCCAATACCGAACCATCCCTCTCCCTTAGAGTGCCACAACAGCAATAGTTGTAGTGGATACGAAAGCAACATCCTTAGTAATAGCAACATATATCTCATCAAAAAGCTCAATCATCACAGTCTTGACAAACCCAAAAATCTCTGGGATCGCCTACCTGAAAACCATGGTCACCTGAGTGGTGATCATCTCACGAATCTCATTGTCAATCAATCTTGTCCTCTTCGGGTCGTCATCTCTTGATCTCGAACCTCTAGTGATCGCCATACTAAAAAGAAAATTGATATACATAAGAAAATCCACAATTCATACTGCTACAACATTACAGAATCACTAAATCCTCAGGGTTTGTGAGTTCCTTGATACACATATGAGTCCTATGCTTCCAGTAGTACATGCCTATACTACCTTCCACACCTACCCGTATTTTTCCTAGAGGATCATCACGGACCACTCGGAACACAAGGCACAACATCTAGGATACACATACATCATATACCTACTCTTTCAAGAGTGGCTAATCATTCCTTATGCTGCCTTTCTACAAACCCTACTCACTCATGAGCCTTCCACTCACCCTGCACCCACTTGTATATGCTAATCATACATAACAATGTTGGGTTTTATTTCAAAATTAGTTTCATTAACTAGAAAATATGGAAAACATAAGAGTTGATTTTTTTGAAATAACATAAGCCAATTATACCCACAAAGGATCATCTTACATGTTGTAGAAAGATTAAATCACCAACCAAATAAGGGATGAAGAAATAAAAACCTCTGTAGTTCTTTGGGTCCTATTGGGAGGCTTGGAAGTTGATGAAGAATGATGAACATTTGAGACACCAACAAAAAATCAACTTGACATAGATGCTAATGTTGGAAAGTGTGTCCAAGGTCATTAACTATTGGTAATATTTCTAATAATAACGGGGTCCTTTTGTGTTGCCCTCAAGATCCAAATTAAGTAGAATAAATAAAGAAATTGGTTTATTAATTATTATACTTAATAATTAATTAGAAACTAATTGGAACTATATTTTGGGAATTAACTAACAGTTTAATTAATCAAAGGGTTGAATTTCAATAAATTAATAGGTGGTTGATTAGGAATATATCAGAACCCGAAGCAGAAGGGTGGTGGACGAAAATTCCCTTCAGATAAATGAAATTCCATTCTTAGGGTTATCCATTCCACATGGGCTTGAGGATACAACCTTGAAAGGGATCCAAGGCTATAAATAGGGTCTTAGGGATTGATTCTTCCTTGCACATTCTATGGCTTGAACTTTTGCCTCTTCTTCCCCCTCCCATAGAGACAATTTCTAACCCTCTTTGGGTTTGGGAAATTGACCCTTCTCCTAGTTAATTTTATTCCACTCTTTACTGTCATTGGATGTGATACCATTATAGGGATTCTGGTTTGGGTCCTCTCATCCAAGCAACTTCATGGAGGATCAAGATCTCAAGCATGGAGATCAATGGCTACATAAGAGGTATGTTTTTCTTCTTTTGTATTTTTTGTTTTCTAGGGTAGATCTAATTAGAATGAAACCATAGATCCATAGGTTGCGTGTACACTTAGGTATATCATAGTTTCATTTTTTTTGCTTCCTAGTTTAGAGTGTATTTGATGCATAGAAAACCCAACAGCTAATTCATAAACTCTTAACTCTTAAGATTGAAGTTCATAACCAATATGAACTTCAAGTGAGAAAAATAATGCAATTAGTCTTCAAGAAGTGAATAAAAAACTAGAGAGAACATGCATGCTAGTGCATGTTATGGTTTTGCATGTATAAGAGGAAAGCAAGGTGAAAGCCTTTCTCTTAAAGTTAAATCTTTACTCAAGGGACTTATTCCTTTAAGACAAACCATGTCAATAGGACATAATGTCCCCCGTGCTTACAAGTTTTTCCATACTTTTGATTAAACAATTGAAAGCTACATGCCTCTCATCTTCAAAAGCATTTTCGACCATAAGTCTAAAAATGAAGACAAAACTTTTATATTTTATAAAACAAGTTTATAAAATATATTTTATAAACCAAGTTTATAAAATATAAACTTTAAATTTTTGGTAAAAGACAAAAGAATTTATCTAGTCCAAAATGTTGTGCATGACTTATTAACTCATACCATATGAATCATGTAATGTTACTTGCTAATTAAAATTATTATTTACTGGAAATAAATAATTTCCAACTAATTATAAGAGTTTATTGAATATTTATTAAAGTCAATTTTTAATAAACAATCAATTGTATCAAGTTGTTAGTGTGACACTTTAGTATCATATGTTAATTAACAATATCACTATAATATGACTCTTGATCATACTGGAACTTTCAACCTCTCACTTATGCAAGACTCATATTAGACTAATATAGAAAATGGTGAACATCTAACAACATTTCACTTCCCCAAACAACATACGACTTTTTTCCATTCTATCAACGCCTAATTCCCAAATAGCTTAAAGTTACAATTTCTGTATAATGTAAGTTTATCAGTTATTCCTTTGTCATAGATATCATGTGAAACATGAGATATAGATCGCAATAAATCTCATTAGGTTATCAACATTTTGTAAGGTGCCTTAGATGTCTAACTCTCAACACATAAGATGAACAAATCTTATATTGACTACATAAGCCACTTGTATAGTTCACAACATACCTGAAAATGGATTTTATAACTATCTGGTTAAGGACCAACATTTGATTATATCAAAGCACAGTACTCCCTACACTTAATTCTCACTAAGTATCTCGGGTGTTAAGGATACAAAGATAGTACCTTCTAATCAAGTATCACTCATGATAGCGATCCATGCGATAATCTTGATGTGGGTCAGTTCAATACTAGTTCTCTAGCAAGTACTTATGAAACTTGGTTACAACCCATTACCTACCTTCATCTAGTGAAATTCAACTAATCCAATTCATATTAGTCTTATTTCATATTTTCTCCCACAATTATGACCGACTATGAACTTTTAGAATAATAAGATTATTCATGGATTAAACATGTTAATCTAGAACACAACAAGTATTGATGTTATGATCATATACAAGTATATCAAAACATTATATAATGGTTGTTGTCACAATGTTCCAATATCAAAATACTAAATCCAAATCAAAATCCCATTTCTAGGATAGTAAAGTCTTATAGCTAAAGTGTTACAATTCATACTTAAATTAGAAGGACATTATTAATAGATTTGACTAAACTTAATTTGTGTGAAATCTGTAAATACTATCATCTCCATATTTGACTTTACTCTAGGTATAGTTAAATACCTTGGAGTATATGATTGGTGTTCTTTCGGGACATAGATTCTTCTCAACTCGATTAAGTATACTCTCAAATTCATAAAGATTTCTATGTAGTCCTTGAATGGCAGAAATCAACATAGATTTTCAATGAACTCATTTATCCAATCATATTTGATCTCAAATTATAAAGTAGTCTATTCTTATCTTGTAGTAATATGTGTCATTTTTTTTGCTTGGACCGCATTCCAACTAAACATACTCTTCATCCCATAATGAAGTCATAATCTAATTATAATTCATAATTATATATATTTGTTTAGAAATAAGAATCTTATGTAGATCTTTACATGAAGATTTTTTTTCTAAACTAATTATCTCTTATACATTCTCTTAATTTTTCTAAAGTAGTCGTAGAATGTTTCTATACTCATTCAGTAACATAACCATGTATTAAATCGATATATTATGATATGCTCATAGCATGATCATATACCAGGTCATATGCATAATATGGAATAAATTATGGATTCATTTGCCAAGAAAATTGAATATAAATCATTTTTGCTAGTTTAAACCTATGGGCTAGGTCTTTTTTAGGCTAGCTCAAACTTAGTGCCATGTGACAATACCAAGATTCCTCCAAAGGAATTTTGTATCTTGATCCCTTTAAAGATATTATTCATATAGGCATAAATATATAAAACTTTTAACATTCATTTTATCTATATCTATAGATTTTACATTCCAAGAATGTATCTTATCCAGCCTAAGTCAATTTAGAAACACATCCCGAGTCAAGGTGAAAAAACACGGCATGTTTAGAATGTAATTTCTCATGATTAAGTATGTCTCATTAATATATGATTATGAATGTCACTATGCTCCCACTAGTACTTAGTAAACAGACATGTTAAATTTATTTTGATATGAAAGCATACCTTATGGTTTCATATTAAATTGATGACTATAACCTTGAGATGTTTGATTTATATCCACATGAGGATCTTCAACCTTTACACGTTTATTAGGATAACATGGATTAAGAAAACCTCCAAGCTAATCTATATAGATATCTTCTAGTAGATGTCTATTTATAAAAAGCATTCTTTCTTGAAATCTATTTGCTATATCTCATATTAAGAATATGGATTTATAGTAAATAATATCCTTGTTGATCTAATCATAGCTACTTGTGAAAAATCTTTGATCATATTTGATATCATGAGTATGATAAGAACCATAGTCAATGACATGTGTAACGCCCGCAGATCCGGGCTAGTCAATTTAGAGGCAATAGGGGTCAAAAAATGACTTTTCGACAAAAGATTATTTAGAATGAATAGTCTTAACCAAGTTTTAGAATATGTCACATGGTTTCCGTACATATAAAGAACGCCGAAATCCGAGTCATAACGAAGAAGTTATGGCCCGCCGAAGTTTTACGGCAAAACCGGCACGACACCGGAAGACGTAAATAGTGAATTTAAGATATAAGACTTTTTAGCCTTAGAAATCTAAACAAAAGTTGTAGAATATGTTAAACTAAGAGCGTCGATAAAAAGAACGCCCAAATCTGACTTCGTATGAGGAAGTTATGATTTTTCTAAGATTCGGCTTAGCAGTGTACAGCCCGAAACTCGAATTTTAGTTCGAGCGGTTTTTGGATTACGTGAAATAAATGAGAGTTGAAGATCTCATTAATAGGAACTCAACGGTAAAAAGACAGACGAAAACGGAGTCCGTATGAAGGAGTTACAAATTCTTCGCGGTCATTTAACAGTCTAAACGCCTCGTACTGTTAAATTTAAGATCGGTCGAGAATTAGCCGACGGAGTCAAAATGAAAGTTGTAGATATTATTTTTACCTACGCGTGGATATAAAGAACGTCAAAAACGGAGGTCGTATGAGAAAGTTACGAATTTTAGAAGTCGGAAGTGTGTTGTGCGAAAATGGGTGATGTGGCACAATCTTGGCCATTGCTTTCTCCCCAAGTCTTGCCACTAGATGGTGACATGTGGCACCAAGTTCAGCCATTTTCACCCTATAAATATCACCTCTCCCACCCTCATTTTCTTCACACCTTTCCCATTCTTTCTTCTCTTTACTCTCTCTCTAGAACCTCTCTCTAGCCCCGAAATCCCCCGAAAAGCCTAGGGAACCTCCCTAGCACGAGGCGGAAGCCCCGGAGTGCTTGACGGCTCCGAGAAGAAGAGCTTTTCGGCTCGGAAACGCTGCTCCAAGCAAAGCCTGGTTTTCTATAAAACCCGCTGTAAGTGAGCTACGCCTACGCTATTTTTAATATAGTTTTTATTTAATTATATTAACGTTATTAAGAACATATAATAAATACTTGGGCTATTATTATGGGTTATATAAGTATTTTTTTTAACGCTTATATAATAGTAATAATAGCTAGACTATTAATTAGTCTCGGCGAATAATAGACTAAAAGCTATTGGTGATAATACTAGGTTTCGTCGAAGGAAATTATTTTAAAGTAAACGAAGCGCTATCCGAGTACCGAGTCACCACCTTCTCAGGTGAGTGCATAGTCCCTTACATGAACATGATTTTAATACAAGTATTGATTGAAGTATTAATTATATGTTTATGTGCGAGTTAATTGATGTTTCTTGAAATTCGTGTTAAAGAACATACCTGATTATATTTGATAATTTAGGATAAAGAGTAGACCTAAATTAAATATGAGGAATATTGGGTAGTATATTCTTACGAGTACAAGTGAGTTAAACTCAGAGAATAGAAGTTAGTATATGTCACTTATCCGGGAGTATGGATTATACATAGTCATTGTCCCTAGTCCGGGAATATGGATTAGGCATAATCATTCGTCGTTAATCCGAGAGTATGGATTAGCTATTATCCCTAGTCCGAGAGTATGGATTAGGCATAATCATTCATCTTTAATCCGAGAGTATGGATTAGTCATTCGTCCCTAGTCCGAGAGTATGGATTTGGTAAATTCGTTCATTTCTGATCCGAGAGTATGGAGTAGGTAAAACGACTAATCTTAGGTCCGAGAGTATGGATAGCCTCGTTGCGAGGATCGACGGGGTGGGATAAGAGTTGTTTATATATATGTATGGTGAAATTGTATATTTTGTGAATTTTAAACTATATATATGGTATAACATTGTGGGATTGAAATCCCTATGTGCTAACCAGGTTTCCCAACCTGACCCACTCAGTTTATTTATATCACAGGTGTTGATATGAAGTGACATTACACTGAGAGATTTAAAGAGATGTAGACCACTAGTGTGAATAATTGTAAGTTCTGTTTATGCTTATGTTCCTGTATTAACGATGACATCCCAAACGTTTTAAAATGAAATAAATACGTTTCTTCGAAAATGTTTTAATAACGTATTTACCATGTTTTTCTGGGAACAAATTCCGCAACCTTTTTATAAAATGAAGTACTCTGATTTTTATAAAGCATAAACAAAATCGGTCTTTTCTGACCCTGATTTTGGGGATGTCACAACATGAGTATAAGAAAATCCTTTTATAACAAGTCCTGCTTTAAATGTGTATAGTTATCCATGTAATCTATTTTTCCTAGAAGAACAACTTACTCCTTCTAGCCTTGTTACAGGGAGGAAGTTTAATCAAGACCATACTTAATTATTGTAAATGGGTTACATTTCATGTTCGTGACTCTAAGTCATTATTAAGATTCATGATAACATAACATCTTGGTATTTGATGGATTTTTTCAGAAAACATCAATAAAAGCTCATCAATGAGATATTCCACATTTCTCAATACATACACAATTTCTACTGCTAATGCGAGTAATTTGTGCTTGTGAAAAGCTATTATACAAGTTTAACAATCCTTGTTGAAACTAGTGACAATGTAGTGGTGTTGATTATGATGGCATGTGCGGAAAATTAAAGATCTAGTGAATCATCATGTAAATTCAAGAACACACGAAGTAAATAAATCTGTTTAATCACATATTATATCTAGAAAGGATATACAAATGGGTTTGCACAAAGTTTCTCTCTCTAGTGTAACACTCCAAATGGTTCCTTCTTACATAATAGGAGTCACTCACTTCCTATTTATAGGAATGACTCAACCCATTTACACATACAAGAGGGTAAGCCTAAAACACTACATCTAAGAGTGACTTTTCACCCTAACATTCTGCCCCTCAAAGTTAGGAGTGGATGTCTCGGCTTCAGTCTCCAATGAGCTAGCGCAATCAAGACCAAACTCCCCCTCGAAGTAACACCAGTCTTCAAATCCGCAAATGAATATCCGACAAACCCACTTTGAATACTCATCATTCTCCCCCATTTTATAATAAAAAATGATTATAAAACCCATTTAGGATGAGAAGCACCCGGGGAATAAACATCACAATACTCCCCCTTGATGTGTACCAAAAATGCATCATCAAAAATCTTGCATGGAAAAACAATCACGAAAAAGCCTCAAAAAATTTCCAAATTCGTGAAATTTTTTGACATTTTGGGTGAAAGTTGCAAGATTTTCTAAATTCCAGGTAAAAACTATTAATAACGGAATTCTATAGGGACCCGTTGCGCCAAAAACAGTCAAAAATGTTAAACTCTCCCCCTTTTTCAAAGCTAGGTAGAAAGCATCAATTTGCATAAACTATAGAGGCCAGAAATGCACAATCTTCAATTTCTCAAAAAAATCAGTCCATTTTCGAATTTGGGCAAAAACTGCCAAACTTTCAAAACTTCAGTTACTGATTTCGAGAATTCTACACCATACTACAAAACATACGAAACATTGTAAAAGATGTCAAACTTTTGTAAGTACAGGGATCATTTTTGAAAATTCTGAGTTTCTTCCCCAATTCATAAGAATACACAGCACCCTTCGTACGAAATCCTCAGCACCATTTTAAGAAAAAATTTTCTCTCTCCCCTTCGTTAGATTGAATCAGAGCACCAGACTAACAAAAATTTTCATCCTTTTTAACGAAAGTTTTGCACCACCAACGGATTAACGAAAACTTGTCCTTCTTCACTTCGTTAATTCTTCTCCAATTTTGTTTCACAGACAACAAAAAATCTTCCTTCCCTTCGTACAAAATCCTCATCCCTAAACCATCGCTTCGTTAATAATCAATCCATTTGCATCGACTTTTTATCAGTTCGTCCTCAATTGACTTCCTAAATCAAATTTTCGTTACTCAGCAATCAAGAATTCAATCCAATTCATCAAATCAAAGCTCCATGCTTTCGTTCTTTAGACAATAACCCTTCATTATCAGCCACCAATTTCACAGAATTCGCTTTTATCATTCGAACCAAAACATCGAATTCAACGACTCCAAAGGATTCGACTATCCACCATCGACCTGTAACGATTCCAAATTGACTCACAATCAACTTCATATTTCGAACATTGACTCCAATATCTCACATCGACATCAAATTCATTATCACTTACAGGGCTTCACTCTCAATCAACATCCCAAACACAGTTGATTATCAGTTCATCTCCCTTTGAAAACTATATCAACCATCAACATTCGAAATCAAAAAATGACATTTTGATTTTACAAATTACCAGCCATCGATATCAAACCAATACCAGTTAGTAGCAACCATCGATCCTAATTTCGCCTTCAATCCTTCAAAATCAAACAGTCTACCCATTCGATTTCCAGATTTCTCAAACATTCGACTATTACTCCTTTGATATCAAATCCAACTCAAATTGATTCCCAAATCAATCCTTATGCAAACAAAAATACATACACCAGTCACAAGTTTGACTTCAAGGCATTCAGTACCAAAAAACATTTGAATTCGATTCTGACTCCAAACAAACACAATCGATTATTGACCTTTTCCCGTGTTTGACTTCAGCCTTTAACAATCAATTTCTCAAAACTCTTTCGATTCGATCCACAAACTGATGGGTTTTGAGCATTCTAACACCCCTAAGTGTACATGCAACCCTAGAAAACCTTGGATCTATGTTTGTCTAAAATACATGCAAAATATGATTTCCAAGGTTCACAATCCTATCTAGCATGTATGGGGAACTTTTAACGTAAAAGATGGCTAGAATTACATGCCTTGTTGTTGATTTGATTCCTTGAAAACCTTGAGAGCCTAGAACCCCAAGTGTGATGCCTCAAATGTTTCACACAACACCAAGTGCTTTGGAATAACTTTGAGAGAATGCAAAACACTTTCAAAATCGGCTTTCCCTCTCTATCTTGCTTCTAGTGCCGATTTTGGTGAGCTTCATATCCTTTATATAGTGTGTTATAGTTAGGGTTACACCATGTAAACCCTAATGTAACATGGCTCTTCATTTCCATGACCCATGGGTTTGTAACTCCCATGGAGCATCCTATGGACCTTAAGCCAACTTGATAATCCATGGAGCATTTAACCCACTATACAAGTTATGGATGATTTACATAATCAACCCATATATTTAATTAGTCTTCTTTTGATCACTTAATTAATTCCAAATTAATTCTTGATCAATACTAATTAAATAATACTACTAATATATTAGAACTTATAATATGTTAATAAACCACAAGTGTTATTTCTCTCATTTATTCTATCCAAATGCATGATGCCATGCAACCCAAAGGGACCATGCCAAACCAGGTCAAGTGCATACCAGGAATAGTTATGGACTTAGAAACCTTATCCAACATAAACATCAGTTGAATCGACGTTCGTTTTTCAATCGACTCATTCCAAGTACAAACAAAGTGATCAAAAATGAAAAACGGATTAGATCCAATGAGACAAAGTGATCAAAAATGAAAAACGCAAAACATAGATCGAATTCATGGACGTTTTAGAATCCATTTGAGAATTTGAGATACCTTTTTGACGAATCGGGTTCTGTTTTCAATGAACGAATCAAATTTAGAAGATCTTGGTTCTTTTGTTGGAATGAGAAAATCTCCAATTTGTACATTGTACCACCCATTGTTCGTGTTGTACAACTCATTCTTCGTGTTCTTCATGTTCTTCAACGATCCAAGAACATCTTCAAAAGAACCACCAACACTTTTGGGTTTTGACTTCAAATTTAATGCAACCTTTGGAGATTGTTTCTTTGGAACCCAAATTTGTTTCACGGATTTCGGCTTCACAATATTTGATGATTTTTGTGAATAAACTCGCTTGTTCTTCCTATTAATCTTCTTCTTCTTTTTCTTTCTCATTTTTTTGCATCTTGAAGACTTGATTTCATGAACAAACCCACTTTCCACAACATGAATATTTTGAGTTTGAATCAAATCTTTTGGAGTTTGATACTTATGATTTTCTTGGATCAACGGCTTCCGATAAGGAATCATTCCTTCAAACGAATCACAAGAACACAAAATATCATCGGTTTGAACTCCAATCGAGCAAAAAAAAATTTCATCATGAGAATCAATTTGAACTCCTTTTTCTTGAACATCAAGAACATCTCATTGAACTCCATTGTCAAGAACATCAACAAACTTAAGAGCAAGAAGATCATTTGGATTTTCAATTAGACAAAATATATTTCTTATTAAACAAATCTCTTTCTTCTCCTTCCTTTTGATTTTTACTACGGACTAATATGGACATGGCAATTTTATTCAACCATACAATCTTACAAAGTGGTTGAAAAACCAAGCTTCCATTTTTATCCTTCAAATCACCATAAGAAACCACATTACCCCATGAAATCAATTTGCTTAACACCAACCCATAAAATTGATCTTCATTGACTTTGTATTTGATATCTTCAATGATCACAACCCAAGAATCATATGGCAAATCCACCATGATCACAAGACCTTGAAAATTTCTAGAGAGAGAAAGGGATTTTGAATGGGTTTTCTAGAGAAAGAAAGTAAAAATCACTTGAATTATGGTGAAGAAAATCGAATTTTGAATAGAATAAAAAATGAATTCGATTTCTAAAATCCAAAAATTCTCTAAATCATGAATATCAAAGATCAAAAAATGAATCACCAAATCAAGATTCGCACCATGGATCAATTCTTGATCAAATCAAGAACACCCACTCTGATACCAATTGTAGTGGTGTTGATTATGATGGCGTGTGCGGAATCAGAAAAGATCTAGTGAATCATCATGTAAACTCAAGAACACAAGGAGTAAATAAATATGTGTAAGCTCATATTAGATCTAGAAAGGATATACAAATGGGTTTATATAAATTTTCTCACTCTAGTCTAACACTCCAAATGGTTCCTTCTTACATAAAATAAGTCCCACTCACTTCCTTTTTATTGGAAAGACTAAAACCATTTACACATCCAAGAGGGTAAGCCTAAAACACTACATCCAAGAGTGACTTTGCACCCTAACAGCCAATTGTAACTACATCAGGTTATGGTTCTTAAGCTGCTTCAAGTTCCATGTACCTCCCACCTTCTTTGTCATTAGAAGCTTGATTTCTACTAACTCGGCTATCAAAAGAATAAGATAAGTTATTCTTGGTGGGATATAGTTATCTAAGACACATTTAGAATCTTATAAAATATATATATATATATATACACACACACACACATACAAATATATATATATATATATATATATATATATATATATTTATAGTAGATTTTAGGTTTAAAATCTTTAGTGGAACATAGGCTTTAAATCCACAAAACATTTAATAAGATAGGGATGAAACCTTTCCATACAATATCTTATAAATAAAATGTTATATCCACTTATTAGTTGGTATTTGTACTCAACATATAATTGATAGTGTTCTAGGTGTTATCCCAAGGAAATAAAAGGATGTAATTTCTACCGATTAAAAAGTAAATCATACCAAGTAAGATTTAATTCACCATTTATTATCATTAAGGCCTTAGATAGTTCTTACCAGTTTGTATCTTAACTTTATATTTGAAAGCTTTAACCAATATTTCATAATTATGCTTTACCATGTAAAATATATTTATAACTACTATAGTTGTTAATAAAGTTGATTTGGTATCTTATGCTTAATCTTAGATATTTATTATAAAGGAAGTCATACAACACATTGTATAATTCCTCAATAATTTATTTATTTTTCTACTACTTAGTAAAAATATAATTAGGAATCTTTTATATATAAATAACATTTACACATGTCAAATAAACTAGATTATTTTCCTTCAAAGATCCCTTTTTTGAAGTTGTAATATGTGAATGTCATTTATATAATGAAGATATCAATGTCAAAGATGAGTTTAATTTAAAACAAGTTTAAGTTAAAAGTATTTTCTATATAGAACTTATTATTTATAAAATATTGATATTTACTTTATAATTCTTATTAAGAGATCAAGTTTCATAAATAAACTTTTAATCATTTCTGAATATAAAGGTGATCGTTATGAAAAGTGATTTAAGTAAATAGTCAATCATTCATAAATTAACAGAGACATATATGTAGACTAGCTAACTCAAAACGTGCATTGTTCCTAGGATAGTTAATAAACTAAACTCTCGGAGTATAGTTCCAACTTGATTGTGTTCATCTGGTTAGTCTTTTGTAAATATTTGCAAGCCATTTAAAAATATTATATTAACATTTAAGTACCAAGTATCTAAGGTTTATATGAAAATTATGAGTTATATCTAGTAGATACCTAAAATACAAGTCTCTTCCGGACTTTATTTCCATATAAGAGGAGCATATCCTCTTCCAATGCCTAGTTTCTCCACAAAGGAAACAAGATCAATCTATGTTGGATTTATTGGATTTATGGTGCTTAAAGGTGTTCAGTCCATAAAACATGGGCATCCTGGATCACACAAGATGACATTTTTGGCCTTGCACTATTTCAGTGTTTGAACTAGTTTAAAACAAAATATCATTATAATTATTGGAATATTGTTTAACTGTTATATCATATATATATATATATATATATATATATATATATATATATATATATATATATATATATATAAAAATTATTCAAGACTTCCTGGAAGTCAGGAATAACTATTCCTAGTTAGATGTTAGAAACATCTTTAACATCACAATGATGCCTTTACCATGTGTCATGTTCAGGTCAATTGCTCAAAGTAAATAGTTTGGGATTAGGACTTTTTAGAGTATACAATTTCATATCTCTCACAAGATTTTCAATTAATACATGAACCCACTAATTAAAGTTGTATCTATTGAATGTTATTGTTTCATTAAGTTATTAAAGAAAATGGGAATTTCATGGTGACCTTTATCCCACTAGTGCATACAAGAGATATGAAAATGTTCTTCAAGATGGATTGCATACATTTGAGGTTTGAAATGGTCTTTTATATGTTTTATAATTCTAGTTTTAAAAACATATGATATCATGATAATTGCATGCATCCAATTAATCATGGTATCGATTTTTCAAAAATCACATTTAAGGTTCAAATATAAAATCATGTTTTATATTTTGACGCGGATCAATTTTAGCGATAATATCCAATATTAAGTTTGAGTTTGAGCCATATAGAACTTTATTTATTACTTAATAAAACTTCATTTTATTATTAATATTTTGGAGTTCGAATTATAAAATTACCATTTTAGATGTATAGTTTTACAATTTCAAAATTTGCAGTTATTAACATTTTAATAAAACCGGTTTTTATTTTAAAGTTATAACTTGTTACATCTTATGTTCTTATTTTGTAAATTGTAAATTAAACTCCACGTGATGTTTACTTTGTCCAAAAAATAGTTTAATTATGTGAAAATCTAATTTATCAACCACACAAAATATTTTCATAAAAATAAACAACACAAGCATGCATAATAGTGTAAACCAAGCCAAGTTCTAGTGACACTTTTATGAGCCAACAAAAAAGTGTCAAGTCCTTTCCTAAGGGACCAAATTGACCAAAATATTCATGTTGTTCTTCATGTTGACTTCAAGCTCCCACTTGCATTGACAATCGAGTTTGTTGCAATTTTATAAACTTTAATAAAAGTTATAAACTTTTATAAAAGTGTTATAAAACTGTGGGCACCTCAAAGGTCTTCAAAAATGGTCACCTTCTTCCTACATTTTATATAAAATAAATCTAGTCTAAAACTAATCTATTACATAAAAAAGATGAAAAATTAGCTACTTTTTATTACATACTTTATGAATAAAATAATATTACAGACAATTTTAATAAATCAACCAACAACAACACAAAGGTCCATGACTTGTTTACACAATAAAAAATACACATAAACATAAAACAACCTTTGTTTTTGTAAGATAACTTTATGTGACAAATAATGCATGTAAGTTTTTTGTCACAAAAAGATAAAAATTAAAAAATTGTCAAATAAAATAGTATGAAATTATTTTTATACAAAAACAAGTTATACATATTCTCCAAAAACTAAGATTTCCAAAAATCAAAAAATCTAACCAAACTTGCAATGTGGCTCTTAATTGAATTGTTAGGTTTTATTTCAAAATTAGTTTCATTAAATAGAAAATACGGCAAATGGAAGACTTGATTTTTTGAAATAACATAAGCTAGTTATACCCACCAAGGATCATCTTGAAAGTTGTAGAAAGATTAAATCACCAACCAGAGAAGGGATGAAGAAAAGCTACCTTTATAGTTCTTTGGGTCATCTTAGGAGGCTTGGAAGTTGATGAAGAATGATGAACTTTTGAGACACCAACAAGAACTCAGATTGATGTAGATACTAGTCCATAAAATCTTAACTCTTAAGCTTGAAGTTCATAACCAATATGAACTTCAAGAGAGCAAAATAATGCAAACAATCTTCAAGAAGTGAATCAAAAACTAGAGAGAACGTGCAACCTATTACGGCTTAAGTTTTTTCAAGTGTAAGAGGAAAGAAATGTGAAACTCTTTCTATTAAAGTTAAATCTTTACCCAAAGGACTTAATCCTTTAAGACAAACCATGTCACTAGGACATAATGTTCCCCATACTTGCAAGTCTTTCCACACTTTTGATTAAACAATTGAAAGCCACATGCCTCTTATCCTCTAAGTCATTTTCATCCATAAGGCTAAAAAAGAAGACAAAACTTTTAAATTTTATAAACCAAGTTTATAAAATATAAACTATAACTTTTTGGTAAAAGACAAAAAAAATTCATCTAGCCCAAAATGTTATGCATCACTTATTAATTCATAACATATGAATCATGTAATGTTACTTGCTAATTAAATTTATTATTTCCTAGAAATAAATAATTTACAATTAATTATAAGACTTTAATGAATATTTATTAAAATCAATTTCTAATAAATGATCAGTTGTATCAAGTTTTTGTTAGTGTGACCTATTAGTATCATATGTTAATTAGAAATATCACTTTAATATGACTCTTAATCATACTAGATCTTTCAAACACCGGATTCGATAGACAATCAAATAATTGATTCTACCCTAAGCCCACAACCATATGAGGAACTGGAAATAAGGCTAAATCAAGCATTCTCAGGCTATAGAATCTTAGTTATGTACAACTATGATGTACACACTAAGAAACCATAGTAATAGTATCAGTTCCATCTAGCATATCAAGAAATTATCCTAGGTTATCAGACATTATAAATCAGGAAATTCTATCATGCAATTCCAGAAGGTCCCTAGTCTACCAACTAGCATGCAATTCTATCATATGATCAATACATAAAATAAGTGTGGCTATCTTGGGGAACACTTTCCTTGGCTCCATGTCACACCCCCGAACCAGACGGCGGAAACGTCCGGGGGCTGTCGTGACTCAATTGAATACCATAACATTGAATATATATGAAACATAACAACATTCGTCACCATTCATCAACATAGTACAACCAGTAGTGTTTACATAACATACATTGTTTAAACATTACATTCCCCAAAAATTAAGTTGTTTAATTCATACAAAAATAAACCGCAACCGTCACTGGATATGATTTCCCTTGATTCACTGGCTCCCTGAGAATACAAGTATTTTGAAAAACGTCAACATATGGAATGTTGGTGAGTTCATAAGTAGTGTTTGAAATCGAATGTTTGTATTGTTTGAAGAACCACCAGAAAATCCGATATTTTCTGAAAAGAAAAGCTTTTGAAAAGGTTTGTGAAGATCCATAGGTATGCTTGTTTGTTTCTATACTTGTAAAAAAAAAATGTTCGTTTAGAATGTATGCATTTCAAATTTGTAAGTATTGAAAACCCTAGGAAAACCCGATGTTCTCCTAGTTCCTTGAATTACGTGATGTTACATTGAAACCATTGCATAGAGTATAGTGTCAGTCCCGGGCGACGTTGGAAGGTTCTCGAGCATGATTATTTACTGCAAACCCGCGTTACACAAACGCCCAGTTTGTAGTTATACTAACGACTCCGAAGGCGTCGTCAGTACTAATCACGTTATCCAATCGCCCTGACTAGGTGAAGTCCCACATCCGAAGAGAAAGAGGTCACGAAGACCCCGGTAACTCCATTAGCCGGTTGGGGATAAAATGTACGAGGGGTCCCAGACCCGCCTCGCATGAAATGTAGACCTTACTAGCAAGACCAAAGGACCCTTGGGGACCGGTGGTATACAAGCCATTGAAAGTCCATTTACGTTGTGTCGGATCGGTAAAACCCAACACTCCGTAAAAAAAAATGTCTTCGGGCCTTAAGATCAGGTCATTGGGCTAGCTAGGCTCAACGAACAAGATTTTACACTTGTGGGGCCCAAAGATGGTGCATAGACGTCTGTGCACACTCGCATGTGTATGTATAACCAAACGTTACTTGTATGAATCGTAGTGTTAGTAGTTGTAGATTTTTATTGGCTCGAGACCGAGCCAATTCGTTTAACAACGACTTTTGGTATTGTAATGTATTGTATTTCGTTGATAGTCGTGGTGCCATCGTTCGATCAAATTGTGTATATTGAACTAGCCTTGAAATATTCCTGTTTTCAGCCCCTCATCATTTGTAAAATTTACATTTTTAACCCTTTATATTAAATACTTCCCGGTTTAGTCCTTAAACTATTTTTCTTGACATTTTAACACCAAAAATTATTGAAATTAATATTTTTCAACATGTTTTTCATAAAAACAGTTTAAGTTCTTAAAAATGCAGTTTTCGTGGTTTTAACCCCTTCTTTTCGCAACTTTTACAATTTTGGCCCAATTTGGAAAAATTTTGCAACTTTGGTCCTTTTTAAATTTAAAAAGCATTTTTAACCTTTGAAAAGGGGTTGGAACACTTATAGTCCACTGTTTTACAGAAAGTTACAGTTTTGGCCCTCCAAAACAGAAAAATCCGCATAATGGGCCTTATTGGGCCGAAAGTTACATTTTTAGCCCATTAAGCTTAAAATTTATGATTTTAGTCCCCTAAATGAGTATATTTCCAGAAATTTACTTATGAAAACTGTTTTGGCACACTTCATCCATCAGAATCTGTGAAATGACGATTTGGGCCCTTATTTTTGCATTTTTCACATTTTAGGCCCAAAATTTGTGTTTTTAACCCAAAGAAATTATTACTAAACTACTTAGCCATTTTTCTTGAAGCACTTTGTGTTTAGAAATATATTTGAAGTAAAAATCATGTAGCACAAGTTATATCTCGGTTTTGATGAGTTTTGAGGCTAGATCCAACATAAAAACACATAAAAGCATACATATAAGCATGGAAATCATACAAGGCATACAAACACATATAGATCTACACTTTCACTTGTATTCCCCCCCACAAAACTCATAAAAACAGAAAATAGGGGTATGAAGCTCACCTTGGGGTGTTGATTCGGTTTTGCAAGGAAAATGGAAGGAAAAAATGAAGTGTTTTTGGCCTTGGCTCCCTTTGATGAAGATCTCGAGTTTTGAGATGGTTCTAGGGTGCAAGATCACGATTTTTGCATAGATTAGGAAAGGATTTTGATAACAAAAGAATTTAAACCATAGATCTATGCATAATCTTACCTTAGATGATGATTTACTTGCAAAATCCTCTTGGAAAGTCCCTAATTTTCGAGATTTTTGGAGAGGAAGGAGAGAGTTTCTTGAGAGAATTTTTTTTTGAGAGAATTTGTGAGATGTGTGTGTGTGTTGGTTATCCTCGGCCGAAACAAGAAGGGAGAGGGAGAGAGAGAGAGGGAAGAAAAGACTTTGAGGTGATGCTTGCATGGATGAATGAGATTTTGCATGGAGAACCTATGGGTAAAAATGAGGTGGCACTTAAAAGTCAACTTCTTCTTGTGTTTGGGCCTTGGGCCGAGAATATGAAAGGAAGAGGGAAGAATTGGGCTTTTTGCCCCTAAGCCCAACATTAGAGGTAGTTTAGGGTATTTATTGGCCTTATAAAATAAAAGTGTGATTTTTATGCTTTATTAAGCTAGGTTAGGTTAGATTATGGATCAAAACTTGTGTTTTATTTCATTCTAGGTTCTACCTAGCCCAAAATATTGAAATAAACGAATGTGGGTCCAATTAGAGCCCAATTAGGGTCCTAAACCCATGATAGTCCAATTGGAAGTTTATTGGTCCATTTGGATCCAATAAGGAAGTCCTAGTCCTAATTGGACTTAACAAGAACTTCTAGGGTCTCCAATTGGTTGATGACTACTTATAGTGCTTGTATATTGTATTTAATTGAAGTTTTTGATTCACATTAGGTTGAATGCATAGATTACATGGCTCAAAATTTACAGTTGTGACATCATCCCCCCGTTAGAGGGAATTTCGTCCCGAAATTCTGTTTTGAAAGCTAGATTTGAGAAAACTAGAATAGGTGAGGGTACTTTTGCTTCATTTGATCTTCGCGTTCCCACGTGAATTCTGGCCCACGCTTTGCGTTCCACCGTACCTTCACGATCGGGATGCGACTCTGCTTAGTACGCTTCACCTCCCTGTCCATAATTTCGATTGGTTCTTCGACGAACAGGAGATTCTCATTGATTTCGATTTCGTCAAGAGGAATGACAAGGGTTTCATCTGATAGGCACTTTTTCATATTAGAAACATGAAACACGGGGTGTACACCGTTTAGCTCTGCGGGTAGTTGTAGTCTGTATGCTACTGGACCTATTCGGGCGACGATTTCGAAAGGTCCAACGTATCGCGGGTTCAGCTTTCCCCGTTTTCCGAAACGTATAACCCCTTTCCAGGGTGAGACCTTCAACATTACTCGATCACCGACCTGGAACTCTAAGGGCTTTCGCCGTTTATCAGCGTAGCTCTTTTGCCGGTCACGCGATGCCTGTAATCGAGCTTTGATCTGGACAATCTTTTCTGTGGTCTCGCGAATGATTTCCGGTCCCGTTAATGCCCCGTTTGACGCATGTGTTCTTGCTAGCTGGGTGTCACCTACTTCAGCCCAACACAACGGTGATCTACATTTACGCCCGTACAGTGCTTCGAAAGGGGCCACCTTAATGCTCGAATGATAACTATTGTTATATGAAAACTCGATCAACGGTAGGTGGGTATCCCAAGACTTTCCGAAGTCTATCACACATGCACGAAGCATGTCTTCAAGCGTCTGAATGGTTCGTTCGCTTTGTCCGTCCGTTTGTGGGTGATACGCTGTGCTCATATCAAGATGAGTTCCCATTGCCTTGTGGAGCGACTGCCAAAAGCGTGACGTGAACCTACTGTCCCTATCCGAGATGATAGATTTTGGCACTCCATGAAGTCTTACAATCTCTCGTAGGTATAAATGCGTCAGCCTCTCCATCTTGTAGGACTCTTTGATGGGCAGGAAATGGGCAGATTTCGTCAGTCGATCGATGATTACCCATATGGTGTCCAAACCGTCCGGCGTCTTGGGCAGCTTGGTCACGAAGTCCATAGAAATCCCCTCCCATTTCCACTCAGGGATTGCCGGTTGCTGTAACAATCCGGAAGGTTTCTGGTATTCCACTTTTACCTTGGCACACGTAAGGCACTTACTAACATAAGTTGCGATTTCCGCCTTCATGTTAGGCCACCAATAGTGCTGCTTAATGTCCAAATACATCTTGTCCGAACCAGGATGAATGGAGTATCGTGTCTTGTGGGCTTCCTTCATAACGATCTCCCTGAATCCTCCGATCTTTGGAACCCAAATACGGTTCATGAAGTAGTATACCCCATTCTCATTGACTTCCAGGTTCTTCTCCATTCCGCGTAATGCCTCGCTAGTTCTATTTTCCATTTTCATAGCCTCTGCCTGGACTGATGCAATTTGAGTGGTCAGATGAGACTGAATGGTTATCGAGTGCGTTTTCGTACGGCGATTGGTGTGCTCCTTCCGACTTAATGCGTCAGCTACCACATTGGCCTTGCCGGGATGGTACTTGATCTCGCATTCGTAGTCGTTTAACAACTCCACCCATCTTCGTTGTCTCATGTTCAGCTCCTTCTGATTCAAGATGTGCTGGAGGCTTTTGTGGTCTGTGAAGATGGTGCACTTCGTACCGTACAGGTAGTGCCTCCAAATTTTTAGGGCGAAGACCACAGCTCCCAGTTCTAGGTCGTGGGTTGTGTAATTTACTTCGTGCGTCTTTAGTTGGCGGGACGCATATTCTATCACTTTTCCACGTTGCATGAGAACGCAACCTAAGCCTTGATTTGACGCGTCACAGTAAACTACAAAATCTTCCGTTCCTTCGGGTAGAGATAGTACAGGAGCGCTACAAAGAGCTTGCTTCAAGGCTCGAAACGCGAACTCTTGTCGGTCTGTCCACTTGAATGGCACACTCTTTTGCGTAAGCAAGGTAAGTGGCTTGGCGATTTTAGAGAAGTTTTGGATGAATCTCCTATAGTAGCCTGCTAGGCCTAAGAACTGACGAATTTCTGTGGGCGTAGTCGGAGTTGCCCATCCTTCCACAGCTTTGACCTTAGAGGGATCCACATGAATTCCATCTTGGCTAACTACGTGACCGAGAAAATTCACGCTCCGTAGCCAAAACTCACACTTAGAGAGTTTGGCGTAAAGCCTTTCCGATCGTAGCGTCTCTAGGACTTGTCGGAGATGTTGGCCATGCTCCTCTTTGCTTCGAGAATAGACGAGGATGTCATCGATAAACACAATGACGAAGTTGTCCAAGAACGGTCGACAGATTCGGTTCATTAGGTCCATAAATGCGGCGGGTGCATTTGTTAGACCGAAGGGCATTACGACGAATTCATAATGTCCATAGCGGGTTCGGAAAGCGGTTTTAGGGATATCTTCTTCTCGGACCTTGAGTTGATGGTATCCGGATCGTAGATCAATTTTAGAAAAATAGCTAGCTCCTTGGAGCTGGTCGAATAGATCATCGATCCGAGGGAGTGGGTAGCGGTTTTTAACAGTGAGTTTATTCAACTCTCTGTAATCGATGCACATTCTGAAAGATCCGTCCTTCTTCTTGACAAAGAGCACCGGAGCTCCCCATGGCGAGTAGCTAGGTCGGATAAATCCCTTGTCCAGAAGCTCACTGAGTTGACTGGACAATTCCTGCATTTCAGCAGGTGCCAATCGATATGGTGATTTAGCGAGAGGAGTTGCTCCTGGGACGAGGTCGATTCGGAACTCAACCTGTCTCTCTGGGGGTACTCCTGGGAGATCTTCAGGAAACACGTCCGGGAATTCACACGCTACTGGAATGTCTTGGATGTTAATTTCTTCTTTGGTCTTGTCCACTATGTGGGCCAAGAACGCTAAGTTGTTCTTTCGCAGATGTTTTTGTGCTTTGATGCACGAGATAAGACGAAGATTCGTGCTAGGCTTGTCTCCGTAAATTACTAGGGTTTCGTGATTCGGGAGACGAAGGCGAACGGCCTTCTCGTGGCACAAAACCTCAGCATGGTGGGGGCTTAACCAATCCATGCCGATAATCACATCGAAACTCCTAATTGACACTGGCATCAGATCTATTCGTAAGACGTGTTGGTTAAGGGTTAGGGTACATCCAGTGTAGATTTCTCTAGTGGATTCGGTTTTCCCATTGGCCATTTCCACCGTATAGGTTTCATTTAGCTTTTGGGGTTGTTGTTTTAATAAGTGTTTAAACTTCTCGCTTACGAAACTTCGCTCCGCTCCGGTATCAAATAAGATGCATGCATAAGCGTGGTTTAGGAGGAACGTACCGATCACAACTGCGGGGTCCTGAACTGCATCACTCTGACCCATAGTCAGCATTCTTCCTGCTCCTCTGCTTCCTGAGTTGTTGTTGTTGTTAGGGCAATCTCGACGGAAATGTCCCGTCCTTCCACACCCGAAACAGGTGTGGCTAAGCCCTGCATTGTTGCCACCGGCATTGGTGTTGTTGTTATTGCGAGGGTTGTTGTTGTTCTGGTTGTTTCCCTGATTCTGGTTCTGAGAAGGATAAGTCCTGCAGAACTTTGCAGTGTGTCCCCTTCGGTTGCAACTGGTGCAATGGAACTCCCTACATTCTCCTTGGTGATGGAAACCGCACTTGTTTCATTTGGGATGAGTACCGGAATAGGGTTTTGAGGTATTTGAAGCAGCTGAGGTTGGAGCATGTGATGTGACTGGTACCGGCGCAGTGACAGCGTGAACTGCCACCGTTTGCTGCTTTTTAGAGGTCTCGGGACCCTGACGCCCCTTCCTCTTGTTGTTCCATCCTTTCTTACTATCACTCTCCTTCTTCTTCTCAGTCTCTACCGGTTTCTCGCCCTTTTTGTGGTTATGATCGTATAGCCTCTTTGCCAATCTCTTCGCACTGTCAAAAGTTTCAGGGTTCGCAGCTATCACATTCCCTTGAATGGGGGATGTCAGTCCCTAAATGAATCGTTCAATCTTCTTTCCCTCTGATGTGATCATACCTGGGCACAACAGAGGTAGTTCGCTGAATCTCGATATGTAAGCATCGATGTTCCCATTCTGCACCGTGAGATTCCATAGTTCCTGCTCCATCTTCTGTATTTCGCCTCGAGGGCAGTACTCAGCCGTCAACATCTCTTTCATTTCTGCCCAGGGAATAGAGTTGGCGACCGGGAGTGTCATGGCTTCCACATGACCATTCCACCATGTGACTGCTTGGTCCACAAAAGTGCAGGCCGCGAACTTCACTTTCATCTGCTCGGGGCACTCGCATATCTCGAATACCGACTCTACCTTCTCGATCCATCGCTTCAGGGCGATCACTCCTCCGGTACCGTTGAAAGTTCGGGGTTTAACGTTCGCAAAGTCCTTGTAGGTGCACGTTTTAGTGAGTCCTTGGTTCGTCCCGTTGTTCGAACTTCCGGATCCTTGCCCGTTACCTCCTCCGTTGTTCCCTCGATGAAGTTGTGCCATAGCCGCTGTGACTGCAGCAGACACGGCTGCCTGGAAAGCAGTGGAGTCAACTTCCGGCGGGGTTGGTTCGGGATTTCCGCGAGTAGCTGGGCGAGGCATCTTTCTGTCATGAAACGGAAAGATGTTGAGTGTACGTGGTTTCTGTGAGGTGGCGACCCTACTAACTAGGTGTATGGTACGAACCTAAACATTACTATCATCAAGCATGCAATCATAATGTCTCAACACATAGCAACTAAGAATAATTTAGCAAAACACACAAAAGTTCATTAATATTATCCGCATTTAGTACAAGAAAATTTACTCGTTGGAGCATACATAGATAATGCTAATCTGACAGCATAACGGCTCCATGAGTAGTGTAGTCACTTAAACATAGAGCCGGAGTACATAACATAGTTCCTAATGATCTACTATGATAAGTCTACCCCTATCCGCGATGAGTTGTGTCCGGAGGTGGTGCTGAGGATGTGGATGCTCCCTGAAGACGAGCAACCAAGCGTTCCGCGTCCCGGAGTCGAGACTCCCACCGAACCTGTCTCATGTGAAACTCTCGAAGGACGTCACGCGTCTCCTGCTCCGCACGCTCGACCCTAGTCCTCAATTGGTGTACCTGATCCGCAGTGTCCTGGGCAAGATCGCCCGTATTCCGTAACCGTTTCACCATGACTGGAAGGGCTCGATCAGCCGGCCCTCCGTCTCTCAGGTCAAAGAACTCGCGTGACATGCCATACGGGGGTCGCTGTCCCTGCTGTCTGCTCCATCTCCAGAGGTCCATGCCCCAGGGAGGTGTAGGGCCAGTGGGGCCCACTCGATATGCAGGCACCCGGATTGGGTAAGGGGGGTTGATGACTTCGGACTCCACATCCGAATCACCCCCTTCGCTGTCATCGAGCTCCTCTTCGAAAGGTTCTTCGTCTTCTTCGGGTTCGACAGGCTCGCCCTCGACTTCTGCCTCCGGTTCCCCGTCAGGTTCCTCCTCGGGGTCCTCCTCGGGTTCCTCTTCAGGCTCTTCCTCAGGTTCCTCCTCAGGTTCCTCTAGCCACCCGTTGTTTCCCTGATTAGGGAAGTAGGGGTCTCCCGGGTGATGAAAGCCAGCCATGCTGTCTGCGCGAGTACGTAAATGCTAACATTATCCTAGGATGCTATGACTATTGTACAGACTAAGCAAACATTCTCTTTTTGGGTGATAAAGGGTATAGTTTTAGGTTCCCTGGCTATCCCGATCTCATCAAGACGTGTGTTAGTTTTACCTTGGAGAGAATGTAGTTGATCAGGCTACATTCACTCCTTGGTATCCCTAAGAACAGTCCCGAATTAACCAAGATACCAGCATTATTGTGTTTGATTCGACGTTAGGTTCTTATTCCTAATGCAAGCAAGTGTGTTTTATTTACTCGTTCTGTTCAGAGTTATGTTAGTCCCTCTTTTTGGTTTATAGTTGCATATCAATGTATGGCTCGACATGCTAGTTCACTATAAACAAAGCTCTGATACCAACCTGTCACACCCCCGAACCAGACGGCGGAAACGTCCGGGGGCTGTCGTGACTCAATTGAATACCATAACATTGAATATATATGAAACATAACAACATTCGTCACCATTCATCAACATAGTACAACCAGTAGTGTTTACATAACATACATTGTTTAAACATTACATTCCCCAAAAATTAAGTTGTTTAATTCATACAAAAATAAACCGCAACCGTCACTGGATATGATTTCCCTTGATTCACTGGCTCCCTGAGAATACAAGTATTTTGAAAAACGTCAACATATGGAATGTTGGTGAGTTCATAAGTAGTGTTTGAAATCGAATGTTTGTATTGTTTGAAGAACCACCAGAAAATCCGATATTTTCTGAAAAGAAAAGCTTTTGAAAAGGTTTGTGAAGATCCATAGGTATGCTTGTTTGTTTCTATACTTGTAAAAAAAAATGTTCGTTTAGAATGTATGCATTTCAAATTTGTAAGTATTGAAAACCCTAGGAAAACCCGATGTTCTCCTAGTTCCTTGAATTACGTGATGTTACATTGAAACCATTGCATAGAGTATAGTGTCAGTCCCGGGCGACGTTGGAAGGTTCTCGAGCATGATTATTTACTGCAAACCCGCGTTACACAAACGCCCAGTTTGTAGTTATACTAACGACTCCGAAGGCGTCGTCAGTACTAATCACGTTATCCAATCGCCCTGACTAGGTGAAGTCCCACATCCGAAGAGAAAGAGGTCACGAAGACCCCGGTAACTCCATTAGCCGGTTGGGGATAAAATGTACGAGGGGTCCCAGACCCGCCTCGCATGAAATGTAGACCTTACTAGCAAGACCAAAGGACCCTTGGGGACCGGTGGTATACAAGCCATTGAAAGTCCATTTACGTTGTGTCGGATCGGTAAAACCCAACACTCCGTAAAAAAAAATGTCTTCGGGCCTTAAGATCAGGTCATTGGGCTAGCTAGGCTCAACGAACAAGATTTTACACTTGTGGGGCCCAAAGATGGTGCATAGACGTCTGTGCACACTCGCATGTGTATGTATAACCAAACGTTACTTGTATGAATCGTAGTGTTAGTAGTTGTAGATTTTTATTGGCTCGAGACCGAGCCAATTCGTTTAACAACGACTTTTGGTATTGTAATGTATTGTATTTCGTTGATAGTCGTGGTGCCATCGTTCGATCAAATTGTGTATATTAAACTAGCCTTGAAATATTCCTGTTTTCAGCCCCTCATCATTTGTAAAATTTACATTTTTAACCCTTTATATTAAATACTTCCCGGTTTAGTCCTTAAACTATTTTTCTTGACATTTTAACACCAAAAATTATTGAAATTAATATTTTTCAACATGTTTTTCATAAAAACAGTTTAAGTTCTTAAAAATGCAGTTTTCGCGGTTTTAACCCCTTCTTTTCGCAACTTTTACAATTTTGGCCCAATTTGGAAAATTTTTGCAACTTTGGTCCTTTTTAAATTTAAAAAGCATTTTTAACCTTTGAAAAGGGGTTGGAACACTTATAGTCCACTGTTTTACAGAAAGTTACAGTTTTGGCCCTCCAAAACAGAAAAATTCGCATAATGGGCCTTATTGGGCCGAAAGTTACATTTTTAGCCCATTAAGCTTAAAATTTATGATTTTAGTCCCCTAAATGAGTATATTTCCAGAAATTTACTTATGAAAACTGTTTTGGCACACTTCATCCATCAGAATCTGTGAAATGACGATTTGGGCCCTTATTTTTGCATTTTTCACATTTTAGGCCCAAAATTTGTGTTTTTAACCCAAAGAAATTATTACTAAACTACTTAGCCATTTTTCTTGAAGCACTTTGTGTTTAGAAATATATTTGAAGTAAAAATCATGTAGCACAAGTTATATCTCGGTTTTGATGAGTTTTGAGGCTAGATCCAACATAAAAACACATAAAAGCATACATATAAGCATGGAAATCATACAAGGCATACAAACACATATAGATCTACACTTTCACTTGTATTCCCCCCCACAAAACTCATAAAAACAGAAAATAGGGGTATGAAGCTCACCTTGGGGTGTTGATTCGGTTTTGCAAGGAAAATGGAAGGAAAAAATGAAGTGTTTTTGGCCTTGGCTCCCTTTGATGAAGATCTCGAGTTTTGAGATGGTTCTAGGGTGCAAGATCACGATTTTTGCATAGATTAGGAAAGGATTTTGATAACAAAAGAATTTAAACCATAGATCTATGCATAATCTTACCTTAGATGATGATTTACTTGCAAAATCCTCTTGGAAAGTCCCTAATTTTCGAGATTTTTGGAGAGGAAGGAGAGAGTTTCTTGAGAGAATTTTTTTTGAGAGAATTTGTGAGATGTGTGTGTGTGTTGGTTATCCTCGGCCGAAACAAGAAGGGAGAGGGAGAGAGAGAGAGGGAAGAAAAGACTTTGAGGTGATGCTTGCATGGATGAATGAGATTTTGCATGGAGAACCTATGGGTAAAAATGAGGTGGCACTTAAAAGTCAACTTCTTCTTGTGTTTGGGCCTTGGGCCGAGAATATGAAGGGAAGAGGGAAGAATTGGGCTTTTTGCCCCTAAGCCCAACATTAGAGGTAGTTTAGGGTATTTATTGGCCTTATAAAATAAAAGTGTGATTTTTATGCTTTATTAAGCTAGGTTAGGTTAGATTATGGATCAAAACTTGTGTTTTATTTCAATCTAGGTTCTACCTAGCCCAAAATATTGAAATAAACGAATGTGGGTCCAATTAGAGCCCAATTAGGGTCCTAAACCCATGATAGTCCAATTGGAAGTTTATTGGTCCATTTGGATCCAATAAGGAAGTCCTAGTCCTAATTGGACTTAACAAGAACTTCTAGGGTCTCCAATTGGTTGATGACTACTTATAGTGCTTGTATATTGTATTTGATTGAAGTTTTTGATTCACATTAGGTTGAATGCATAGATTACATGGCTCAAAATTTACAGTTGTGACACTCCAGATGATTGTATAAATCGCATCCTCTCTGTTGATCATTTTAGAGTTAATTTTAAAAATTATTTTGTAGATCCTTAGTTTGAGTCTGGAATCACACGCGTGTTCATCCAATTCTCTCAAACCAAGGTTCTAATACCAACTTGTTGCAACCCAAAAATCATGATAAATTTTTTATTCTTTCAGAAACCATTTTCGTAAACCAAACGTCGTACAAAACATTGTCCTCAGACATAGTCATAAAAATTGAGTATCCAAAAACATCTCTCAACATAAATCCCAAGATGATGTGTGAAGTCACGCTTTCATCTTACCTTGATCATCTAATATACCTTAAACCATGAAATGAAAAACTGTAATCCAAAGCTTAGTAAGTTCTCACAAATACCCCCACACAACAACACATATACAAACATGTATGTTGGGCCCACAGTCTCCCAACTGGATTGCCCCTGGCCCACAATCTGTAACGCCCGCAGATCCGGGCTAGTCAATTTAGAGGCAATAGGGGTCAAAAATGTCTTTTCGACAAAACATTATTTAGAATGAATAGTCTTAACCAAGTTTTAGAATATGTCACAAGGTTTCCGTACATATAAAGAACGCCGAAATCCGAGTTATAACGAAGAAGTTATGGCCCGCCGAAGTTTTACGGCAAAACCGGCACAGCACCGGAAGACGTAAATAGTGAATTTATGATAGAAGACTTTTTAGCCTTAGCAATCTAAACAAAAGTCGTAGAATATGTTAAACTAAGAGCGTCGATAAAAAGAATGCCCAAATCTGACTTTCGTATGAGGAAGTTATGATTTTTCTAAGATTCGGCTTAGCAGTGTACAGCCCGAAACTCGAATTTTAGTTCGAGCGGTTTTTGGCTTACGTGAAATAAATGAGAGTTGAAGATCTCATTAATAGGAACTCAACACTAAAAAGACAGACGAAAACGGAGTCCGTATGAAGGAGTTACGAATTCTTTGCGGTCATTTAACAGTCTAAACGCCTCGTACTGTTAAATTTAAGATCGGTAGAGAATTAGCCGACAGAGTCAAAATGAAAGTTGTAGATATTATTTTTACCTACGCGTGGATATAAAGAACGTCAAAAACGGAGGTCGTATGTGAAAGTTACGGATTTTAGAAGTCGGAAGTGTGTTGTGCGAAAATGGGTGATGTGGCACAATCTTGGCCATTGCTTTCTCCCCAAGTCTTGCCACTAGATGGTGACATGTGGCACCAAGTTCAGCCATTTTCACCCTATAAATACCACCTCTCCCACCCTCATTTTCTTCACACCTTTCCCATTCTTTCTTCTCTTTACTCTCTCTCTAGAACCTCTCTCTAGCCCCGAAATCCCCCGAAAAGCCTAGGGAACCTCCCTAGCACGAGGCGGAAGCCCCGGAGTGCTCGACGGCTCCGAGAAGAAGAGCTTTTCGGCTCGGAAACGCTGCTCCAAGCAAAACCTGGTTTTCTATAAAACCCGCTGTAAGTGAGCTACGTCTACGCTATTTTTAATATAGTTTTTATTTAATTATATGAACGTTATTAAGAACATATAATAAATACTTGGGCTATTATTATGGGTTATATAAGTATTTTTTTTAACGCTTATATAATAGTAATAATAGCTAGACTATTAATTAGTCTCGGCGAATAATAGACTAAAATCTATTGGTGATAATAGTAGGTTTCGTCGAAGGAAATTATTTTAAAGTAAATGAAGCGCTGTCCGAGTACCGAGTCACCACCTTCTCAGGTGAGTGCATAGTCCCTTTCATGAACATGATTTTAATACAAGTATTGATTGAAATATTAATTATATGTTTATGTGCGAGTTAATTGAAGTTGCTTGAAATTCGTGTTAAAGAACATACCTGATTATATTTGATAATTTAGGATAAAGAGTAGACCTAAATTAAATATGAGGAATATTGGGTAGTATATTCTCACGAGTACAAGTGAGTTAAACTCAGAGAATAGAAGTTAGTATATGTCACTTATCCGGGAGTATGGATTAGACATAGTCATTGTCCCTAGTCCAAGAATATGGATTAGGCATAATCATTCGTTAATCCGAGAGTATGGATTAACTATTGTCCCTAGTCCGAGAGTATGGATTAGGCATAATCATTCATCTTTAATCCGAGAGTATGGATTAGTCATTCATCCCTAGTCCGAGAGTATGGATTTGGTAAATTCGTTCATTTCTGATCCGAGAGTATGGAGTAGGTAAAACGACTAATCTTAGGTCCGAGAGTATGGATAGCCTCGTTGCGAGGATCGACGGGGTGGGATAAGAGTTGTTTATATATATGTATGGTGAAATTGTATATTTTGTGAACTTTAAACTATATATATGGTATAACATTGTGGGATTGAAATCCCTATGTGCTCACCAGGTTTCCCAACCTGACCCACTCAGTTTATTTATACCACAGGTGTTGATATGAAGTGACATTACACTGAGAGATTTAAAGAGATGTAGACCACTAGTGTGAATAATTGTAAGTTCTGTTTATGCTTATGTTCCTGTATTAACGATGACATCCCAAATGTTTTAAAATGAAATAAATACGTTTCTTCGAAAATGTTTTAATAACGTATTTACCATGTTTTTATGGGAACAAATTCCGCAACCTTTTTATAAAATGAAGTACTCTGATTTTTATAAAGCATAAACAAAATCGGTCTTTTCTGGCCGTGATTTTGGGGATGTCACAGTTGGTATCAGAGCATTAGTTTAAGCGAACTAGGAATATGGATTTATTTCTAGACTTAAACTTAGAATGCTAAGCGATGATTGTGAGGTGTGAGCACTAGCTTATTTTAGGAATTATGCCTAAAATGCTTTTATGTGCTAAATACTTGTGCCTGATATGCTGTTAGTTGTTCGGATCTATGGTCTGTTGCCGACCGGATCTGGAAACCTTATGTGTTTAGGATTCTAAACGTACGACTACGATATTAGAACTAGCATATAAACGTTTCGGAGTGATAAGGATGATTTAACCATCAATCCTAAGTAAAGATCTAGATTCACCTTATTCGGTGTATAGATCAAGATGGCAAGAACCCGTAGCGAAAACGTGAATGCAAATGGGAACAGAAACCAACCCCCAGTGATTGAGCAAATACCGGTGATGGAAGCCGCCGCTGAGCCAGTCACAATAGCCGAGTGCAAGCGATGATCCAAGCGATGTTGGATCGTCAAATGGAGGAAACTAGACGTTTGCTCCAGCAAAATCGTGAGGAAGCCACTATTCAGATCGAACAGCCCGAGTTGAACGAAGGGCAGACTGAGGAAGGAAACTACAGTGGGACTGTTGGTCAAGTCAACCCACCAATAGTTCGACAAAACAACCAAGATGACGAGGTCGAGAGGAATGGATGCAAGTACAAGGATTTTCTGACTTGCAAGCCATCGAATTTCATTGGAAAAGAGGATCCGATCGGGGTCATGGATTGGATCTCGGAGATGGAGTTAGCCTTCATGACATGCGGTTGTAAAGGGAAGCTACAGACCACATTTGCAGTGCGTCAGTTTCGAGGAGGCGCTGTACGTTGGTGGAATACCTTGGGGAAGACTCTGAGCCCTAATGAGCCTCTGCAACTGACATGGGCAGAATTTCTGGTGCAATTCAAACGAAAGTACTGCTCAGCTCAAAACCTGCTTGAGCTAGAGAACCAGTTTCTAACCCTGAAGAAGGGAAGCATGTCAATCGATGAATACACCAACAACTTCACAGAGAAGATGGAGTTCGCCTTGCGTCTTGTTCCGGATGAGCTGACGAAAATCGACAAGTACGCAAAAGGACTTCCATGGGAGTACGCGGTGCCCGTGCATCAAGCACCTACTCTAGAGGCAGCTATCTAGGCTGCCAAGTCTGTCGAAGATATGATCAAGGGAAGAGCCTCCAGCAAGATGGAGGTTGGCGAGAAGAGAAAGTTTGAAGGATCTTCAAGGTCCAGCGAGAAGAGAAAATTCTTGAAGTTTGAAGAAGGAACGCAATGGTGTGACAAGTGTAGAAAGAAGCACATCGGGAAATGCTCTAAATATACGACATGCTTTAAATGCGGGAAGACTGGTCATTACGCCAGCGAATGCACAACCAAGAGAGAAGTCTACTTTAAGTGTGGAGAAGAAGGACACTTCAAACAAGACTGCCCAAAGAGAGAAGGGGCTACAAAGCCAAATGTACCACCAAAGCCAAAGGCGAGAGCATTTCAAATGATCCTTGACGAAGCAGATGACAATGCAAGGATTCAAGAGTGAAGGCTTGACACCTATGTAACAGTTTCAAGAAATAATATAAAACCTTTGTTTTGTTATCTGATGTGTTAAGTTGTTGTATGGTTTTCTTGTATGGTGACTTGGAAAAACTGCGGGACAATACTTGGGACGAGTATGAGTAGGTGTGAATGGTAGTAGAGGCCTATACTACCGAAAGCACAGGACTCACACTTGGATCAGGGAAAGTCACAAGGTTACCAAGAAGCCAGTAATTGATTTCGTTTTATTCAAGTATGCCGTTACCATTGTTTCGGTAATGACTAAGAAGATTGTTGTCATCCCGACCCTAGTGGTCATATCACCTTGAGTCCGACTACGATGAGTAGGTTACGTTGTTCAGAGAACCAAGTTTGATATAGAGTCCGACTTAAACCAAACGATTAATAATCAAAGCGATCAATAGAAGTATCGCGCTCGTTGGTAGCTAGAAATGCTACATGTTAAAGTATGATTATATCACATTAGAACATGAAGGAAGGCTTAGTCCATTTTAGAATTTAAGAGACCTGAGTCTAAACGTACATCACATGATGATAGGTCATAATTTGGAGTCTAATATGAGGTAGAGAGCAGGTGCACGATCAAGTACTGCTTACAGTCAATAAGTCTAAGAGATAGACTTGAAGGAATAAAGAAGTTATAATTATTACCTAGGATGAAGAGATGACGTATGGAGTCATTATACGATCCTTGTTTCGTTGATGATTCCGGGACGTAATCATTCTAAGGGGGAGATAATTGTAACGTCCGCAGATCCGGGCTAGTCAATTTAGAGGCAATAGGGGTCAAAAATGTCTTTTCGACAAAATATTATTTAGAATGAATAGTCTTAACCAAGTTTTAGAATATGTCACAAGGTTTCCGTACATATAAAGAACGCCGAAATTCGAGTTATAACGAAGAAGTTATGGCCCGCCGACGTTTTACGGCAAAACCGGCACAACACCGGAAGACGTAAATAGTGAATTTACGATAGAAGACTTTTTAGCCTTAGCAATCTAAACAAAAGTCGTAGAATATGTTAAACTAAGAGCGTCGATAAAAAGAATGTCCAAATCTGACTTCGTATGAGGAAGTTATGATTTTTCTAAGATTCGGCTTAGCAGTGTACAACCCGAAACTCGAATTTTAGTTCGAGCGGTTTTTGGCTTACGTGAAATAAATGAGAGTTGAAGATCTCATTAATAGGAACTCAACGGTAAAAAGAAAGACGAAAACGGAGTCCGTATGAAGGAGTTACGAATTCTTTGCGGTCATTTAACAGTCTAAACGCCTCGTACTGTTAAATTTAAGATCGGTCGAGAATTAGCCGACGGAGTCAAAATGAAAGTTGTAGATATTATTTTTACCTACGCATGGATATAAAGAACGTCAAAAATGGAGGTCGTATGTGAAAGTTACGGATTTTAGAAGTCGGAAGTGTGTTGTGCGAAAATGGGTGATGTGGCATAATCTTGGCCATTGCTTTCTCCCCAAGTCTTGCCACTAGATGGTGACATGTGGCACCAAGTTCAGCCATTTTCACCCTATAAATACCACCTCTCCCACCCTCATTTTCTTCACACCTTTCCCATTCTTTCTTCTCTTTACTCTCTCTCTAGAACCTCTCTCTAGCCCCGAAATCCCCCGAAAAGCCTAGGGAACCTCCCTAGCACGAGGCGGAAGCCCCGGAGTGCTCGACGGCTTCGAGAAGAAGAGCTTTTCGGCTCGGAAACGCTGCTCCAAGCAAAACCTTGTTTTCTATAAAATCCGCTGTAAGTGAGCTACGTCTACGCTATTTTTAATATAGTTTTTATTTAATTATATGAACGTTATTAAGAACATATAATAAATACTTGGGCTATTATTATGGGTTATATAAGTATTTTTTTTAACGCTTATATAATAGTAATAATAGCTAGACTATTAATTAGTCTCGGCGAATAATAGACTAAAATCTATTGGTGATAATACTAGGTTTCGTCGAAGGAAATTATTTTAAAGTAAACGAAGCGCTGTCCGAGTACCGAGTCACCACCTTCTCAGGTGAGTGCATAGTCCCTTTCATGAACATGATTTTAATACAAGTACTGATTGAAATATTAATTATATGTTTATGTGCGAGTTAATTGATGTTGCTTGAAATTCGTGTTAAAGAACATACCTGATTATATTTGATAATTTAGGATAAAGAGTAGACCTAAATTAAATATGAGGAATATTGGGTAGTATATTCTCACGAGTACAAGTGAGTTAAACTCAGAGAATAGAAGTTAGTATATGTCACTTATCCGGGAGTATGGATTAGACATAGTCATTGTCCCTAGTCCAAGAATATGGATTAGGCATAATCATTCGTTAATCCGAGAGTATGGATTAACTATTGTCCCTAGTCCGAGAGTATGGATTAGGCATAATCATTCATCTTTAATCCGAGAGTATGGATTAGTCATTCGTCCCTAGTCCGAGAGTATGGATTTGGTAAATTCGTTCATTTCTGATCCGAGAGTATGGAGTAGGTAAAACGACTAATCTTAGGTCCGAGAGTATGGATAGCCTCGTTGCGAGGATCGACGGGGTGGGATAAGAGTTGTTTATATATATGTATGGTGAAATTGTATATTTTGTGAATTTTAAACTATATATATGGTATAACATTGTGGGATTGAAATCCCTATGTGCTCACCAGGTTTCCCAACCTTACCCACTCAGTTTATTTATACCACAGGTGTTGATATGAAGTGACATTACACTGAGAGATTTAAAGAGATGTAGACCACTAGTGTGAATAATTGTAAGTTCTGTTTATGCTTATGTTCCTGTATTAACGATGACATCCCAAATGTTTTAAAATGAAATAAGTACGTTTCTTCGAAAATGTTTTAATAACGTATTTACCATGTTTTTCTGGGAACAAATTCCGCAACCTTTTTATAAAATGAAGTACTCTGATTTTTATAAAGCATAAACAAAATCGGTCTTTTCTGGCCGTGATTTTGGGAATGTCACACAATCTCACGAATGGATTGCCTCTAGCCCATAGTCTCCCGACCGGATTGCCCTGTTGTTTGTTGGCCTACAACACAAAGAAAGATTGTCTCAACTCACCTGAACTATAACGACATATGCAACAGATAAAAAATTATCAGAAAGTAAAGGTAATCATACAAATCTCCTAATCTAAAAGGTCACTAAAATATAGAAACAACTTGTATACTAGGATACATAACACAACCTAGTGAGCCGACATTGGAGCCTTCGACCCATGAGTATCAGCTCTATAGGTCACTTATATAAAAAACATGGACCCAACCTCAATCTACAACTTAAATTACTTCATTTGACCTAAATTCAAACTTGGTCAAGGTCAATGGTCAATGGTGAAAATTCAACATTCAGCAAGTTGCCATGTCATGGCCATCCTTGGCCACATCGTGGCAACGTAACGACAAAATAAACGGGTTCTTGCACATTCTCCATGTTGTGGAAGTATAAGTTCATGTCGTGGGGGCTGGTCTGAATATCTTAACCTATTATAACATTTTTCTATAACTCCAAGAGCTCCAAATCTCAGATCTGGTCCTTCCCATTGTCTTCATGGATAAATTTTCCAACTTTATCCATTAAGACACCTCAATAAGTCAAGATCCCAAACCCTAATTCCTTAAAGGTAACTAAAGACATGAAGACACCTATTAAGCACCTAATCTCTAGATTTACTCTGCTAAAGTTTCTAGAAGGGTTTCCTACACCTAATTGACCATAAAAATCATAACTTTATGGACATGCATGTCAATTGCGTGTCGTTTCCATTTTAGGTCAAAAACATGACAATTAGAACTCATAGATTAAGAATTGGACTAAAACCCCATATATCCTCAGATATGGAACATATAACACTATGATGACCACATGAATCCTTAAAGTTGCCAACTTTATGATATCCAACCTTCCAAATTCTCACATCATGAAGATTAAGGAACAAAAGGGTGTATCTAGAGACAAGCAACTTAAAAATCGGATCTTGGGGACATACAAGAGTCTAGAAAATGTGCACAAGATGGATGGGGATAGTTGCTTGCTGAAACAAAGCTCAGGGGCCTCTTATTCTTCTTTAAAACACCACCAAACACCATAAAAGCTCAAAGGTTAGAAATAAAGACTAGGGTTTTCTATTAGAGGCTAAGGGAGTGTGATTGAGGTTGAGGGTGGGAAACCCTAGCCATCATATTCCTTAAATAGGGGCAGCAATGTTGGATTAGGATTTTTCATTAAACAGCGGCTATGCCCCGACACTAACTAAGCCTCCACGTAATAGTAGCCCATGGCCACATCGTGGGGCTCCATCACCATGTTGTGGCCACCAGGAATCCAATCATTCGAAATATAATATACTTAAAAAAGACATACCCGAAACTTGGTGGTACACATCCAGATAGGAGTAATGACTCTGAGATCATCGATGCAGCGTTCGAACAATACCAAGAATCTCAACTTCACCGTAAACTTTTTCCATATATTTATGTTTGGTATGAGTTATGAAATTCTCCAAGATCACTCACATGGACACATGTGAGTATTACTGTACTAAGTAATTTTCCTTTTATTTTAATTAATGTAACAATTTTCCTACTATGTAATTTTGTTTTATTTAAACGAATGTAATGTTTTAGTTTTAATCGAATTATGATATTTTAATTTTTTTTATCCTTTTATTGAAAATAATGATATGATGTTATGAGTATACCTAGTTTAATAAGGTGTGGTAATGATAATGAGTTGATAGTAAAAATACATTATTTTTTATGTACACAATGTGATTGAGTACACTTATATGACAAAGTTGTTAAGATTGGGACCCTATGTAGAATCGTTTTGGGGTTTATAAGATCGGGATCAGGATTCTAAGAAGCCATAAAAAAACTAAATTTAAATAAGTTCAAAACATGAAAAATATCCTTAATATTTAGTTTTCCAATCAAAACCTATAAAAACATCTAAAGACCATTCAAAACAAAAAAGTAAAAGGTAAACTCGTAAAGAGTAAAAGTCATACAACAGTAAATTGAATTTTGGTATAATTTTTCTAAATTTTTGAATATTTTTCAAAAAAAAAAACAAGGGAGGTGGGATCGAATTGGATCCCTATTCTATGATCCTACAATCGGACTAGTGATCCTACCTTAGAAACGATCCAACTCTTTTTTCATACATAGGATAGTACAATCCTATGATCAAGATCATGGTTTTGACAACCTTGGTATATGGTATACCATGGCCTAAACGAACAAAATCTGAAACGCCTTGTCTCAGATCATTCTATGATTCAAGAGTGTGGACTGTAATTCATTTATGTGAAGACTTTAGGGATTTAAAGAAGTAAGGTTTGGGCTTTATAGGAAGATGACATTATTAGTAATGGGATCAAGGCTTGGGAATTACGTATTTGGACCCGAGGTTGGACTAACGGAAGTTATGTGTAGGGCCACTTGCAAGGGTTAAGGTTATAAGTTTGTCTTGTGATGGGCCAAGGTAATAATATCGAGTTGTAGAGCTCTTCAAAACCTTTTTGTGAATATAAAGAATGCCGAAATTGGAATTGAAACGAAGAAGTTATGATCGTTTGAAGTTGGAGTGGAAGCAGAGAAAAATGTGTTTCATGACATGAACCATTGGTGGTCACAACGTGACAAACAAAGTATGGATTGCATATCTAGAACATGCTTATGACGTAAGCAAGGGATGCTCATGATGTGAGAGTTTCTGTAGATCAAGCCCATGGATTTTTAGGGTTTCTTATATATCTTAGCCCCCTTAACTCACTTTTAGGGTTCATTTTTCATCCTCCACCACCCTCTAACTCAAAAAAAAAAACCTAACCTTAATCCATTTTGGTGATTTGGTGGCTAGAAGAAGGAGAAGAAGATGTTTTAGAGTGTTGGTCCAGCAAGGAAGCTTCATCATCATCATCATTATCATGTGCATATTATGGACCCTTTTAAGTGTCCAATATTCAACCTTAATGAGTTTAAATTGCTAGATCTATATTATTTGTCCTTTTCCTTCATGGATGTTGAAGTTTTCATGGAAGAGATCCATAAAATTGACAACTTTATGATCTCTAAGGGTCCCTTGAGCATCTCATCTTTTGGATCTGAAGTTTGGTGGTGATTTATGAATCTTGTATGAATTTGGGATCATTCTTGTTAATTAATCAAAATTAGGTTAAGGACATGTACTGGGCATGAATTTCCATCAAGTAACCATTTTTATTGACCTTGTAAGTCTCCTTAAGCCTCTATGAAAGTTAGATTTCATGGATGAATGGATTAAGCACTTTTGACCTTAGTTTTAGCTTCAATCCATCATCATGATATGAGACATGAAGCTCACGACTTGAGCATGATGAATCCTAGTTGCTGAGTTGTTTGAGTAAGGAGCGAGTCACCTGAAGCGGATATGTTGGCTTCTCACAACGTGACCAAGGCCTGGTCACGACGTGAATTTTGACTTTTGGGATTTTGACCATTGACTTGTTGAGCTGGCTTGAATTTTTGGACCTAATGAATGGATTCAAGATTTTACACTAAGGTTGGACCATTTTGGGCTTTTGGATTGGGCCTTCGATTTTAGGATGAGTAAGGAAGGGGTAAAATGGACTTTTACCAGAGTGTTGGACAATTGGACTAGGATTTCAGCTTTGGGTTGTGGATTAATTATTAATTGGATGTGATTTGATTATGTTAGTGTGGGGATTTTACGGATCAGTAGTCCAAGCTTTTATTTGAGACATTCAGCAGCTTGAAGTGAGTCTCCTCACTGTACCCGTGGGTCGAAGGCACCAATGCCAACCCACTAGTAGATGATATGCTAGTTGTATTTGAGACTATTGTATGTCTAGTGTGTAGTGTGTACTGTATGTATACTGGACGGGGTCCAATGCCAGGCGGAGCCTCAAGAGTATGATATATTATGATAGTTGTCGTTGTACTTGGCGGGTGAAAGGCACCAATCTCGGCCCATGGTTTGGTATGGATAGGATATTAGTTGTATGTGTAACTCTTGCATGTATGTTATGTGATATATGTGTATTAGGTGGGACCATATGCAAGGCAGGGCCTGATGAGTGTATTGTATGCAGTTTGTCTTAGTGATTATTACATTTGTTTGTGTAGCTATATTTATACCGAGCGGGGCCTGATGAATGTGATGAGGCGAGGCACATCTCATATTATTAACAGATCTATTTCGAGCGGGGCTCGATGTCGGGCGGCGTCTGATATCAGGAAAGGCCTGATGGTTGTTGTGCATGGCCCTTTGTATGTATCATATGTATACTATGTGGTATCTTGGGGAACTCACTAAGCTTTGTGCCTAAGGTTTATTGTAAATGGTTTTAGATAATTTATGTACAAAAAGGAAGGGCCCAACGTGACTGCACTGTATCCGCCCATGTTTCCGCAACTTTATGGTTGTAGTATTGAACTTTGATAACTGTTTTTCACCTTGCAACACCTATGAATGATTGGAATTGTTAAATGGTGTTTTTGGTTGAATTAAAATTGAAAATTGTACATTTCAATATTTTTGGGATGTTTTGAGTTGGTATCAGAGCTTTTTTTTAGGGATTCGGGCTCACTCTCGGGTGTGACTAGACTCAAACTAAGGAATTGGTAATCTTTTAAAAGAAAGTGAATTTCTAAGAAGGCTTTTGTAAAGATAAAGGGGGTGTGATGTGTACAATCATTTAAGCTCAAGTAAGTGATTCCTATAATACCCATACATGTTTGTTATGTTATATGTTATGAGATTTGCATGATAGATTGGGGCTAAGGATCTACTCGAGATTTCATGTTAAGAGAGATGCCTTTGTATGCCTGTTTTTTGAGCTTTAGAATTGCATACTAGTATAGATCTCATATGATTGGATAGAATGGCTTGATTAGTTGGTATGCTGGTTAGACTTTCTGATACCCAAATGTTTCTTGCTTCATGATTTATGGGACTCACAATGATGTGAGCTAATTATTTCATAAATATGTTAAGTTTCATGCTACATGGGTTATATAATCTCAGACTGAATGATTTGGTCTTATGATGTAGCTCTTTTCCGAGTCTAACTATTGTAGGGTTAAGTGTTTTAGTCAAATTATTATCAATTATTTATTGCATGCACTTGTATTCAAGAAGTAGTTAACTAACATTAGTATGTGATTTTCAGCATCTGATGGTAGGTTAGGGTGAGTAATCCTAGAAGAACCTAGGAAGTATGATAGTAGAACGAAGATGTCGGTAGCCAATGAGGTTGAGAAGTCCTTTAATTAGTCTATGGCTTAGAGTATTAATGCATGAATGCTTCTTACTTTGTGCCTTGTGGGACTCTTGAGGGTGTAAGTTAACTATTGAGTGAATATGTTAAGTTACATGTTGCAAAGGTTAAATAATCTCAGTGATTGATTTGACTATATTCCGCAGCTCTCGTCTGAGTCTAACCGTTGTAGGGATGAGTCTTTTACTCGAGGGATTATCTAAGCTTTGTTGCATGTGATTATATTCATGAAGTAGTTAATTGACATTATTGGGAGTTCTTCAGCAGCTGATGGCAGGGTGAGGTTGGGAACCTAGGAGAGCCTAGGATGTGTTGTAGTGAGTTGGTTGCGCTATTTAGCAGGTATTTGGAGTATCAGTTTATGAAGGTGACTTGGATGTTCCAAGATAATTCTTGTGGAAATTATGGATAGGTGTGGAAGGTAGTATTGGGCCCATACTACTAAAACCACATGATCAATATTTGAAGCGAGGAGAGTCACGGAGACTCTAGGAAGTCTATGGATTGAGGATTATTGAGTATGTTCTGGTCATTTGTATGGCTGCCTCTCAGAATGGTGATAACCACGTGTGGATGAGGTTCAAGTTTTGGTTCAGGCTCTGGCACAAGTACTGAGACGATTGATAATTGGATGCAGGATTTCATCTCATCGAATATCACATGTGGTATTTTCGAGCAGACGCATGTGATGTTTGGTACCATCTAGGAAGGGATCATGGAACTTTTGCATGATCGTCTCAGGTATTTTTGAGCCGATATTGTAGTAGGGTAGTTGGGGGGAGGGTTTATTGGGTGCTCAAGGCTTGTGGAGCCCTAGACCCTTTCAGGGAGGAGGATCCTATTGCTAACTCTTATTACAAGGAATCGAAGGTGGATTATGAATCATGCCTTCCGGGGATCGATTCCATGATTGCATTGCCACTGATATTTTTCAAACTCTAGGTGAGGAGTTACCCAACATTATTGGTCGTGTCACTGATAGACTGGTCACCAGATTCGAGGATCGGATATCGGCCGTTAATGTAGTTGATGGGATGGTTGAGGCGACTTGGGAGTTGGAGCTTGGTTTGGAGAGGCAATGGGGGTAGAGGAAGCGGACTCATTATTCGACTCTACTGGTAAGATCTAAGCAAATTGATGTTTCCATGTCTAGTGCTAGAGGTCTGAGGGGCCACGATACTTATGCAAAGGGTGAAGGAACGCAAGAGCATGTGCACAGCATGTCCAAATGTGACAGGTACGGACGGAAGGGCAACTCTCTTCAAGATGCACCCTGGATGTAGAATTGTGTCATTGTTGTCATCAGACTAGTCATATCAGGGCAAATTGCCCATATTTAGTGGTTGGGATGGCTCATGTTCCATTGGTAGTGCTTCTGCAAGAAGGGAGAGCAGAACCCTAAGACTACGGGTATGTATCATATTCTTCTCTTTCGCAATTAAATCATTATGCTAATAATTCTATATTGATGTGTGTAAAATGTTATGCCCTGATTATCTAACAATGGAAGCACCTGTATGAGTAATATAGTTATTTTATCTGGAAAGTTGTCATATGCCATTTTACATACCGTTGACCATTTTTAGAAGAGGTGTGATTATTCTGCATGGGAGACCAGCAGCTGGTTAGATCTTTAGTGGTATCAGCTAAAATTCAAGGAATTTGCAAGGTAGGCATATCGGGTTTGAATGCAGGACGTGTAAGGGTGTTCATGGTTTCAAGGTAGTTAGGAATTGGATCGGTCATGGGTGTAACATCAATAGTTTTCAATTTCACACCTTCGAAGTGTGGTTGGTTGCAGGTTGCATGGAGATTGCTCTAGATGCAAGTAAGTGGTTGAATGGGTTGGGTACTTGTTCGATGTTGAGATGTTGTCCCTCAACAACCAATCAGACGCCAAGGACTTGTAGTGGATTCAACAGAAAGTGCTTAAGGATTCTGTACATTTGTTGAGGTATTGGGAATGATCACCCGGTCTTGGAATGTATAAGCGATAGGTTTAGCTGGTAAAGGAAGACTAGCTATTGTAAAGCTTAGGGTGTCGACTGGTACCACTAGTAGGGATTAAGCAGTTGTAATACATTACTCTTGAGTAATGGGAAATTATTTTTTCATGGGTTATTTTAGTCATTGTGATTGTCAATAGAAATCAGATGGTATCTTTTGGTGAACTTTAAATACCTTGATCCTTTGGTAGATGAGTTGTTGAATTGAGGATTCATCCTTTCTAGTTAAGGGTCATAGTTATATGCCATGAGCCGAGGTGGATTACGGATTTAGGGTCATAGTTATATGCCATGAGCCGAGGTGGATTACGAATTTGGGAAGTGTTCATCTGGTTTTGGAATGTGTGTGGTCGCTGAGGTTGGCTAGTAATGGAATGTTAGTTCTTGTAAGCCCTGGTTGTTAGCAGTTTGAATTGTTAGGTTGTGGGATGGATTAGGAGTCCATCAAATATATATGTGGATTGGAAGAGCCTAGTTGAATCCATGTATGGGAGAACCGTTTGGTCCAAAGTTTGCACAAGAATAAATATTTACGTTTCATCACGCATCAGTAGTGATGTATGGTGGGTATGTGGATGGATCGAGGTTGAGTGCTATGTTAGACCCTCTCTCCATGTTCATATTTGACTAAGGCTTCGTGATTCGATGTATAAACCGAACACCTGATTGAGTTATAATCGAATGCGGGTTCGGCTTGCGATGGTTGTGGTTGGTATAGTAAATAGACGGTAAGATAATGGGTGGGTTCATGACAATATGAAAGTGTTGCAAGACTACGGGGTAGCCGTAGCATTCATAAGGTTGGTAGGCTGATATGGGAATACTGTAAGCCTACGTAGTATCTATAGCATACAAAAGGATGATAGGTTGTTAGGAATGTGTCGTAACTCAGCGATGGGATCGTAGAGTTCATCAGAATGAGGCAGGACATTATTGAAGTGGTTGTTAGGCTGGAAGAGGATCAATACATGCCTGGGGTGAGGTGGACAATATTATTAGAAGATTTCTCTTTGTTTTAGTATGAGTATCGTGGGATCCCATGTAAGGTTAGGTCAGTATAACACACGACTGGATGAGACCCATGGCATGAGGCTCGTTAGATTGTGCAAATTAGGTGAGACCTGTAGGCAAGGCACGTTTTGGTTGAGATGGAATGGGTGAGACCCATGGGGTGAGTCTAATAAATGATGATATCTCGATCAGAATTCAGGAATGAAGAGTGTTTTTGAGAGAAATTATCTTGTTTGTGGTCTAATTTCGAGTTAGTTTGTAGCTGTGTGTTGCTCGAGGGAAACAACATTCATGCTATGGGATAGGTTACATGCCATAAAGGGGCCGTGTGTGATGAAAAGCTACGGTTAGGTTCATTGCATTCTTTAGGTGAAGTGACATGGGTGATCATTTGCGTTATAATTGGTTATATTATCCTTACCAGGGATTGAATGATTGATGGAGTTGTTTCAGCGGAAAGGTTAGGATAACCCTCATTGGTTCCATTTTGACACTGGAATTTATTTTTATTTGTATAAGGATTTTGAGCATCGACACTAATAAGGGTGCATGTGTTTCTAGTATCTGTAATTAATTAGGATGGATAAGTTTGTTTAATTGGGTGATGAATATGAGACATTGTAGGAGCAGTTGAAATGGTTTTGTATGACTGGAGTTCAAACATTGCATAGGGTTTCAGATCTAGACATAGTAGTGGGATGTTTTGTTGACTAAAGGAAAGGATATAAGGTTCGTTCATCATTAAGATTCGTGTGTTCAACAAATTTTGGGTTTCTGTGAATGCTGTCAGGATAGTTTGGTATTGCAGAAGGAGTAGTAAGGAATAATTTCAGGGATAAAATCTAATTTAAGTGGGGGAGAGCTGTACCACCCTGTCTCAGATCATTATGTGATTCAAGAGTGTGGACTGTAATTCGGTTATGTGCAAACTTTGGGGATTTAAAGAATTAAGGTTTGGGATTTAATGGAAGATGATAGTATTAGCAATGGGATCAAGCTTCGGAATTTTGTATTTAGACCTGAGGTTGGACTGATGGAAGTTATGTGTAGGTCCGCTTGCAAGGGCTAAGGTTATAAGTTCATCTTATGATGGGCCAAGGTAATATGATTGAATTGTAGAGCTCTTCAATACCTTTACGTGGATATAAAGAACATCAAAATTGGAATTGGAACGAAGAAGTGATGATCATTTGAAGTTGGAGAGGAAGTGGAGAAAAATGTGTGTCACGACGTGACAAGCAAAGTATGGATCGCGAATCTGGACCATTCTCACGAGGTGAGCAAGGGATGCTCATGGTGTGAGAGCTACTGAAGCCCAAGACGACAAATTTTTAGGGTTTTTTATGTATTTAAGCCTCCCTTAATTTGGATTTAGGGTTTAATTCATAGCCTCCACCTCCCTCTAACTCACAAAACCCTAACTTTAATCCTTTTTGGTGATTTTGTGGCTAAAAGAAGGAGAAGAAGATGCTTTAGAGTGTTTGTCCAGCAAGGAAGCTTCATCATCATCATCTTGTGCATATTCTGGACCTTTATAAGTGTCCAAGATTCAACCTTTATGAGTTTAAATTGCTACATCTATATTCTTGTTCCTTTTCCTTCATGGATGTTGAAGTTTGCATGGAAGATATCCATAAAGTTGGCAAATTTACGATATCTAAAGGTCCCTTTGGCATCTCATCTTTTGGATTTGAAGTTTGGTGGTGATTTATGACTCTTGTATGAATTTTGGATAATTTCTTGTTCTTTGATCAAAGTTAGGTTAAACACAAGCATGGGGAATGCATATCCATCAAGTAATCATTCTTGTTGACCTTGGAAGTCCCCTTAAGCCTCTGTGAAAATTGGTTTTGATGGATGAATGGATTAGGCAATTTTTGTTGGATTAGTGTCTAAGTCCATAACTATAATTGGTATGTACTTGACCCGATTTGGCATGGTCCATTTTGGGTTGCATGGCATCGGAACAAGTGGATAGACAAAATGAGAAAAAGGAAACTAGTGATTTATATTAATATATTATAAGTTCTAATATATTAATATGAAATCGTATTATTTAATTAGTATACATCAAGAATTAATTTAGAATTAACTTAGTGATCCAAACGAACTAATTAAATATGGACTCTTATATATATGGTGGGCCAAGTTCATTTAGGTTGGGCTAAGCTTTCATGGATAGTCCATGGAGTGTTTAACCTATGGATGCTATGAAAATGAAAGGTCGTGGGTATTAGTGTTTACATGAATGTAACCCTAATCCTCCATGCTATATAAAGAGGGCTACGGTTCATGAAATTAGGCTAAGTGCTAGGCACTAGAGTGTGTGTACACAAAGAGGGAAAACCGATTTCATGAGTGTGAACCTAAGTATCCTTATTCTCAAGTTTTTCCAATGGGTCTTGGTATTGTGTGAACCATTTGAGGTGCAACACTTGAGGCACTACGCTCTTAAAGGTTCAAGACTTTAAGCTTCATCAAAAGGTATGCCATTCTACTAGGCATTATTGTTGATGTAATAGTCTAGGTTAACCCTTGTACCTCTTTTTGAAGTATTAATGATGAAATATTTGAGTATTATGTGAATTATGTGTTTATTTTCTTAACTATTATAATTTAATGAATTAATAATAAAATAAGCGTCAAAATTAAAGTGTGAGATAAGCCCGGTATCTTTGCATGAAGATGTAGTAGTTGAAACAAGGATTCCAGAGATATAAAGAATGCCGAAATTCGAGTTATAACGAAGAAGTTATGACCTGTCGAAGTTTCACGACAGAACCGGTGATGTTGAATGACGTAAAAAGTGAAATTTACGTTAGAGCGATATTTAGCCTTAGTGATCTAAACGAAAGTCGTAGAGTTCGTTAAACCGAGAGCGTGCGTAACAACCCAAAATGCAACCCAAAATTTTTCGTTTAAATAATACTAAGGTTATCAACGATCTATAATATATCATAAAATCGTACGTCATAAATCCCAAAAGTTATAGTAAAGGTGTCATAACAAAAGAATTGCAACAACATATCATAGTATATGAAATAAACTCCCAGGACAAAAGCAGAAGTTGTGGTGTGCAATGTCATCATCCCGAGCCCTTCCCTTTGCTTGCGGAAGTACGTGAAATCAAAATTGAAACTTTAAGCACAAAGCTTAGTGAGCTCCCTAGACTACCACATACCATACAATCATATAAACACATATTGGGCCTTACCCACTGCATCGGATCGAATTTCGGAACTAACTAGGGACTTTCCCTCTGCATCGGACCAATGTCAGGAAACTGCATCAGACCGAAGTCCGGCGCTGACTGGGACCTTGTCCCCTGCATCGGACCGAGGTCCAGAACTAACTTCATCGGATCAAAACTCGGAACTGACTGGGACCTTGTCCCATGCATCGGAACAAAGTCCAGAAACTGACTGGGCATAACATAGCATAGCATAAACATAAAAATTTGCATAAACACATATACTGGACACCGCATCGGACAGAATTCCAGAACACATAACACAAAGACATGCTTGAATCACAAAGAAATAAAGCACAATGAACTACTGCATCGGACCAAAGTCCGAAACTGACTGCTAACTAGATGGGTCGGCATTGTGACCGTAGACCCGTTCCTACTGGAAGAAAAACTCACCTCGTAACGCTTGCTGCTGAGATGTTAACTCTAACGCAGGCTGGCTGCTGCTCCGGAACCGTCCGGCTACAAATCCCACAAAACACTAGGTCAGGTACTGATGACTGAACTGAGGGTATAAAAACCATTTTACCCCTGATTAAGGTCAAAGTCCCTAGTCAAGGTCAACAGTCCATGTTGACCTTAACTCGTCGAGTATCCTGAAACTTCTTCCCACTCGCCGTGTCACCGGGGTGACTCACCGAGTTCTTACGATTTACGATCAAACCCTTAAGAGTACATGTCGGGTTACCTTCAAACAACACAATTCATACACATGCATTCATAACTTATGGAAAACTCATCCGAATCGCCGAGTTGTTCTTTAACTCGTCGAGTTTATGGAAATCTTCATTGGACTCGCTGAGTTGTTCATCCAACTCGTCGAGTCTACGACTATCTTCATAGGACTCGCAGAGTCAACCTTGCGACTCTCCGAGTTTATGTGTAATGACCCAAAATTTAAGACCAAAAATTTCTTTTAATAAATCATTACTTAAAGTAAAATCATCATTCCAAAACATAATATTAGCATAAGTTCTCAAAACACATGTTCATTATCAGAGTAAACATTCTTAGGCTGTCTAATCTATGGTGTGTGCCATGAGATCACCCCGAGCTCTTCCCTCCGCTACCGGAAGTACCTGAAACCAAAACTGAAAACCGTAAGCACAAAGCTTAGTGACTTCCTTACCCTACCACATACCATGAATAACGATATACTGCACATACTGGGCCACGCCCGCTATCTTGGGCCTCACCCCCTACCTCGGGCCTCGCCCTCTACAACGGCCCCGCCGCTCCAGGCCCCGCTCGGATACAGATCTGCTTTCCTTAGGTCTCGCATGTCACAGGGCCTCGCCCGCCAACAAATAATAACACATAAACATATCACAACACATAACTAAACACATACAACTGGTTCTGTCCTAAGGCCTTGCCTATCCTGGGCCTCGCCCATGACCTGCTACTGATGAGTCATGGTACCCCATCCACGCTCCTAATGGTAGTGAGATACGGTCCCAGCCCACTCTCACTCCTGTTTTAGTTTGGGCCTCGCCCCTGTTCTGCTTCTAATGAGATATGGAACCCCATCCACACTCTGCTATTGGTGAGATACGAGACCTCGCCCACACTCACTTCCCTACCAGGCACATACATGTATCACACAGACAACAAGTATAAACTGTCATATAAACAAATCCTTAGGCATCGCCCGCTATTATTGGACCTCATCCTGAATATCATACTAGCATACTGTGCCTAGGGCTAACCCCCGGGTTTTCTACTTGTAACTACATGGACCGGCATAGTGGCCTTAGACCCATTCACACGAAGGGAAACTCACCTGCACTGGCTGAACTTGCTGATGATCTCACTAGCTGCTGCCCGACAACTCACTGAACTGCTGCTCCCCTTGCTTCCCGAACTACTAACAACACTGCAACACTGAGTCTAACTGACCCCCAAAAGACAACCAAGTCAACCCTGGTCAAGCTCAAAGTCCTGGTCAAGGTCAACCTTCCAGGTCAACCCTACTCGCCAAGTCACCCTACTGACTCGCCGAGTTCATAATGTTCAGAATCCTTCCATTCGCGACTCGACTCGCCGAGTCAGACCATGACTCGTCGAGTCTACCGATTTCTGAGTTTTGACCTATCCAACTCACTGAATCGCCGCCCAACTCACTAATTCGAGTCTCAACTCGAAGGGTTTGGGGTTTCGTGACCTGACTCGCCGATTAATCTTCATACGACTCGACAAGTTGTTCATCCCACTCGTCGAGTTTCTCCACAACTTCATGCTACTCGTCGAGTCCACTCAAAGGACTCACCGAGTCCCTTCAGTTCTCCTTACATGCAGAGGACTTTTGAGTCATGCATGGACTCCAAACTATAGATCGACTCTTCGTAAGCCTATTCCTCACGTAAAGTTGCAAACTTTACGTGTAGAGAAGGAGATCTAGGCAAAATATGCCATAAACTAGGGTTTAAGGCCAAGGGGCTTCAAAATCGACTCAAGGGCTGATACTTTTTGCTTCTCCAGGCCATAACACACTTGGATTTGAAGTAGCAACTCCAGATCCGGCTTCTAACCCATAAGGGTGGCTAATCATGGCTTAAAAAAGCCAAAAACTCACAACCAAAAATAGATCTAAGGGAAGGAAATGACTTAATACGTTCAATACCTCAGAAAGACTCCACAAACTCCAGATCTGAAGCCAATCCTTGAAGCTTCACTGATTCCCCTCCCTCTTCTTCCTTCAAAACACCCAAAAATGGCTTGGAAGCTTGGATGCACAACAATGGAGGCTTAGGCTTCGTTTTCTGAACGAGGGATGCTATAAGGAACCCTAATGGAGAGAATAAGAAGCTTAAATAGCGCCCAAAGTCCCGGATTTAGGATTTTCCTCGCATAGACTGGACTCGCCGAGTCCACTTGGCCGACTCGCCGAGTTGGCCACTTACACCTTGACCCGGATCCCGCTCGGACTCGCCGAGTCCCTCCTTGGAGTCGCCGAGTCGACCCTTAAAATTTGGGCTTTCTTTCGTTTCTTGGCCTTTAAAACTTTGGGTGTTACAACTCTCCCCCACTTAAACTAAACTTCATCCTCGAAGTTTGCTAGGATCCACCGCCTACGATCTACCTCCCATACCCCACCATTCATTCTAACACCAGCTGCCTACCTTCGCTAGCCTTCCGCTCAGTCATTCAAACTAATGTCAATCCTTACAGATAATAATCTCGGGTGCATCCTGACCCTGAACATCCTGGAACACAACTTACTCAACCGAAAATCTTTCTGGTAATCTCCAAATACTGCACTGACCCCGAAGGGGTTCATCCCTTCTTTCCTTGCGCGATTTCCTTGCCTCCCCAAGGAAATGCTCCATAACCATCTATCCTTTCTGCCACTGCGAAGACCCTTTCCTCACCTAATCTATTACTCCCGCTACTCCCAGTACGGGTCATCGTCGCCAGTGTCCACTGGACATTCTTTCTACTACCATTTGGGGTTGCGCACCCCACGATCAGCTGACTGAATCCTACCATACGTTGCATACTCACACTGCTACTGACTGAAAATTATGTTATTCCATATCTGGCTACCGGATGTACTGAGACCACCCTGGTCCCTACCAACCTATCAATATTTGCACTACCGGCTCTCACCGATCGCTGACTCAACACAACCACTAGTCGCTCCCAGCGACATTCGAAGAAACTCCCGCCACCTATGCTGCTTAATCTATTCTACCATGCTGGCACTACAATTTCCTAGGATCCCCGATCCCCTTATCTAGACACTAAGATCCTTACCAGGTCCCACCTGTGCTGCTAAAACTCACGGGCCTCGCCCACGGGTCTCACCCAACCATACTACTGAGCAACCCTACTCTAGGTCTCACCTATACTACTATTCTGATACGGGTCTCGCCCACAGGTCTCACCCGACTATATCCTAGAGCGGCCTCTCCCAAGGTCTCACCTCTCAAGGGCTATACAGGCAATTCATTACCATTCTCATCCATTACCCATTCCTGATCCCTATCTCAATGCTAGGAGATAAGGGCCTCACCCTGACTCCGCCAAGGAAGCTACTACGGAATGCTACGGCTGCCCCGTAGTCTGACAACACTTCCCACCACTGACTGCTAGTGAATGCTACGGCCGCCCCGTAGTCTTACATCACTTTACACCACTGACTACTGCTGAAGAAAATCGAGGCTCTCCCGCCACTCTTCCATGCTCTACATGCTGCTTCTGCCACTGACTGCTAACACGAAAGCATCCCATGCTATTTGACCTCAAGATCTCCATTCCGACTCACACGAGTCCTACAGGCGACCCTTCAACCTGAATCTGAACCACATACTCACCATTACCCTTTACACGCACGGACTGATGGGGAGTTTCTCAAACTCCCAACTCTAAACTACTCAATACGTCAAATGCTGAACTACCTCTTTTCCTTCTCAGAAATCACATACTCGTTCTGGATTTGCGTGCTCTTACCCTTATTCATTCGAAGGATTCTCCCCCACTTCGATCCTGCTCACACCTAGCTGCTCAATGAATAGAATTCCAAATCCTTTCTACCATTCCATAATTAATTTGCTGAGGAATCCCATGCTTACCATAGCTGGGGATCTAACCAGTCCATTTCGAAAACTTATACGGCTTCGAACTAGCGAGACATACCGAGTCCCTCCAAGGCATGCTACAAATACTGCACCCTAAGTAACCTTCTTCGATAAAACCCATCCCTTAACTACTAACCAAATATCCAAGGTATGCAAATGGGATATAACTCGATCACAATCAAACTGCTCAATGAAATGCTCATACAGATAATGATGCAGAACCATAACAATATAACATCATGCACAAACAGAAGAACTGAAAACGGAAATCGCATACCTGCAACGTCCGGCGCTGCTTACGTCTCCAAAGTAGCCATCTGAAAAGCCCTGCCTCCTACCGCAGGCGCCTCCGCACGGCCCTGACGGCCGTCTGTGATCCTCAAGATTGCAGTGGCAGGTGCCGTCACCCGTCCTGCTGAAAACAAACTGGGGCATTGGGCCTTCTTGTGGCCCCTATGATTGCAGTGAAAACATATCAAGTATGATCCTTGAGTAATGGTAACAGTACAATCTCTGCTAAAATGACCAGTCCGATCGCACCTGAAGCATCTAGACTCACCACCACTACCACTCCTACACGTGCCCCCTGCGTCCTGCCACACTTTCCGCATCGACTGTGGTCCTGATGATCCCTCAATCTTGAATCCAATCCCTTGGGCCTTTTTCCTGAACTCGCGGCTACCTGAACCTCATCCGTCGTCCTCTTCCGGATCTGCTCCAAATCGATTACCCTCTCCCTGGCCCGAGAAATCATATCTTCCAACGTCTTACAACCAGACCTGCTCACGAACTCCCTGATGTCATCCCTCAGCATCTCGTGATATCGTGCCTTCTTCATTACCTCATTCGCGACATACTGCGGAACAAGAAGGGCTCTCTCCCTGAACTTGGCGGTGATCTCCACCACAGTCTCAGTAGTCTGCGTCAAATCCTAAAACTCCCGGGCCAATTGCTGCACCTCAATAATTGGCGAAAACTCCGCCCTGAACCTAGCTGAGAAATCACTCCAAGTCATCGCGTCCAACACGGCATCATCACCCAAAGCATGACCAATCTCTTCCCATCAATCCCTCGCTCTGTCCTTCAGAAGACAGGAAGCGAGTCTGACCTTGTCCTCCTCAGGACACCGGCTCGTACGGAATGCGTTGGGAACATCACCCAACCATCTGTTGCTAGCGATGGGGTCCCTAGTCCCATGATAATCTGGTGCCCCGCAAGCCCTGAACTCCCGAAATGTCAAGGTACGCGCTCCCAACAAAGCCATCATCTCAGTACGGAAGGCTCCCAGCCTCTCATCCAAAGTCTCCAATTTACCCTCCTTGACCGTGCCAAAGATCACAGGAGTCTGAGCTAGAATACTGCGCGTAACCTCGGCTGATATCAACTCTCTCATTCGCTCCTCGAGCTGCTCGGCCCCTAAACCCGAGCCCAATCCCTCTCCGGCGCTTGATCCGCCCTCTGGTCCCTCTTGTAATGTCACCATACTGAAACATATAACATAACCATTATCAGAATATTGCTCACTGCTGCGAGACCAAACATACTCACTACCAGGTTCCCGGTCTTGTCTCGGCCTTTCCCGAATCGAGTATGGATCCTCTGCTTTCAGTAGTACAGGCCCATACTACCTTCCACATCTATCCGTACTTTCCTCAAGAACTGCTTTGACTCCACCAGGTCCCTTTTCTACTTCTACTGCTCCCAGCACTACCTCACCCTAGGCTTACCCTAGGGAAACCTCTAACTCAACTCAAACCAGCCCTCAGCTGCCGAAGGTCCCCTTGTGATGCCAATTAGCCATCACCTGGATACCATCACATGTGATGAGGCTCAGATAATCCTTCGAGTAACAGACTCGTCTCTACAACGGTTAGACTCAAACGAGAGCTGCGCAATAGGGCCAAATCCAACACTTTGAGATTATTCAACCCTGATCACATGTGACATGACGTATCCACCTAATGGCTAACTCCCATCACTCAGAATCCCACAATGCACAAAGCAGGTAGCATTCAGACAAGGGAAAATCTAACCATAACATACTCAAGCAATCATATCCACATAGCAAGAATCTGAACTAGCATGCAACACAACTCATAAACTTAGGCATAACCTAAATAGGCTATCCTACTACTATCTATTCAACACTATCATGCTGATCAAAAGCACATATAATAGGCACATAAGGCATCACCCCTAGATCCTTAGTCCTAATCTAGCATGTTGTTCTATTAACTGATAATCAAATCATAAACTTGTATGGGTATTTTGGGGTACTTACTTGAGCTCGGCTGATTGCATGCACCACACCCTTTTTCTTTTTCGTTTTCAAAGTTCTTTTCTTTCTGAATTCTTTTTGCCTTTCTAAAACCGTTTTCTTTCTCAAAACTCTTTTTACAAATCTGTCCTTCCATTTTGAAAACTTCTTTACCAATTCCTCAGTTTGAGTTCAAACACACCCGAGAGCATGTCCGAATCCCTCAAACCAAGGCTCTGATACCAACTTGTAACGACCCAAAATTTAAGACCAAAAATTTCTTTTAATAAATCATTACTTAAAGTAAAGTCATCATTCCAAAACATAATATGAGTATAAGTTCTCAAAACACATGTTCATTATCAGAGTAAACATTCCCAGGCTATCTAATCTAAGGTGTGTGCCATGCGATTAACCCTGAGCTCTTCCCTCCGCTACCGGAAGTACCTGAAACCGAAACTGAAAACCGTAAGCACGAAGCTTAGTGAGATCCCCACCCTACCACATACCATGCATAACCACATACTGCACATACTGGGCCACGCCCCTACCTCAGGCCTCGCCCGCTACAACGGCCCCGCCACTCCAGGCCCCTCCTGGCTTCGAACCCCGCTCGGATACATATCTGATTTCCTTAGGCCTCGCCTGTCACAGGGCCTCGCCCGCCAACAAATAATAACACATAAACATATCACAACACATAACTAAACACATGCAACTGGTTCTGTCCTAAGGCCTTTCCTATCCTGGGCCTCGCCCATGACCTGCTACTGATGAGTCATGGTACCTCGTCCACGCTCCTAATGGTAGTGAGATACGGGCCCAGCCCACTCTCACTCTTGTTCTAGTTTGGGCCTCACCCCTGTTCTGCTTCTAATGAGATATGGAACCCCATCCACACTCTGCTATTGGTGAGATACGGTACCTCGCCCACACTCACCTCCCTACCAGGCACATACATGTATCACACAAACAACAAGGATAAACTATCATATAAACAAATCCTTGGGCACCGCCCGCTATTACTAGACCTCATCCTGAATATCATACTAGCATACTATGCCTAGGGCTAACCCTCGGGTCTTCTACTTGTAACTACATGGGCCGGCATTGTGGCCTTAGACCCATTCACACGAAGGGAAACTCACTTGCACTGGCTGAACTTGCTGATTATCTCACTAGCTGTTGCCCGACAACTCACTGAACTCCTGCTCCGCTTGCTCCCCGAACTACCAACAACAATGCAACACTGAGTCTAACAGACCCCCGAAAGACAACCAAGTCAACCCTGGTCAAGCTCAAAGTCCTGGTCAAGGTCAACCTTCTAGGTCAACCGTACTCGCCGAGTCACCCTACTGACTCACCGAGTTCATAATGTTCAGAATCCTTCCATTCGCGACTCGACTTGCCGAGTGAGACCATGACTCGCCGAGTCTATCGATTTCTGAGTTTTGACCTGTCCAACTCACTAAGTCTCCACCCGACTCACTGATTCGAGTCTCAACTGGAAGGGTTTGGGGTTTCGCGACCTGACTCGCCGAGTCCAAGAACAGACTCGCCGAGTACAAGGCAATCTTCATACGACTCGATGAGTTGTTCATCCCACTCGTCGAGTTTCTCCACAACTTCATGCTACTCGCCGAGTCCACTCAAGGGACTCGCCGAGTCCCTTCAGTTCTCCTTACATGCAGAGGAATTTTGAGTCATGCATGGACTCCAAACTGTAGATCTACCCTTCCCAAGCCTATTCCTCACGTAAAGTTGCAAACTTTACGTGTAGAGAATGAGATCTAGGCAAAATATGCCATAAACTAGGGTTTAAGGCCAAGGGGCTTCAAAATCGACTCAAGGGCTGATACTTTTTGCTTCTCCAGGCCATAACACACTTTGATTTGAAGTAGCAACTCCAGATCCGACTTCTAACCCATAAGGGTGGCTAATCATGGCTTAAAAAAAGCCCAAAACTCACAACCAAAATAGATCTAAGGGAAGGAAATGACTTAATACCTTCAATACCTCAAAAAGACTCCACAAACTCCAGATCTGAAGCCAATCCTTGAAGCTTCACTGATTCCCCTCACTCTTCTTCCTTCAAAACACCCAAAAATGGCTTGGAAGCTTGGATGCACAACAACGGAGGCTTAGGCTTCATTTTCTGAACGAGGGATGCTATAAGGAACCCTAATGGAGAGAATAAGAAGCTTAAATAGCGCCCAAAGTCCCGGATTTAGGGTTTTCCTCGCACAGACCGGAATCGCCGAGTCCACTTGGCCGACTCGTTGAGTTGGCCACTTACACCTTGACCCGGATCCCGCTCGGACTCGCCGAGTCGACCCTTAAAATTAGGACTTTCTTTCCTTTCTTGGCCTTTAAAACTTTGGGTGTTACATCATGGTGTCCTCATTTTCAATAGACTTGATTTGAGCGATGCATCGGCTCCAGATCACAGATCCAAGCTTCTAGGGCATGCTTATCACGTAAAGTTGCAAACTTTACGTGAATGCATGGCTATAAAGGCTCTAAATGCTTATTAAAGTTCTTCAAGGAGCTTCATGCTCAAAAGGGACCTCAATCCTGCCCAAGACTGCAAATTTATGTTTCTAGAATCCAAGGAGAGTTCAGATCTGAAGTTACAACTTCAGATCTAGCCCCTAGCTCAATTCATTAACTTAACATTCCATAAAAGAAACCCTATAACTCAGCTAATAGAAGAGATCTACAAGGAAATGACGTTTTGGGTACCGCTAGAAGATAATAACTAAGATAAGTGTTGATTCCCACACTCCACTTGCTCCAATACCCTTCTCTTCCAAGCCTTCCCCCTCCAAAGATCGTCTTTTCAAGCTTCAACACAAAAGGGCACACACACACGGATTAGGGTCTCACAAGAGATCTCTAGAATCGTAAAGAGGCCCAAAGGGGCTGAGGCTCCTTTAAATAGGGTATAAAACCCCGAGAATTAGGGTTTCATCTGCCAGCACCTACTCGTCGAGTCCCAATATGGGCTCGTCGAGTGGGTCACTTATCACGCGATCCCACCCAGCTGCCACTCGACGTGTTGGGCAACAAACTCGTCGAGTAGGCCTTAACCCAAGAAATCTTATTTAAACCATACCTGAGAATCGAGGTGTTACAACTATCCCCTACTTATTTTAGACTTGTTCCTCAAAGTCTGCTGCAGATGAAACTCAAAACAATTCTAGATAATGCTCTCTAATCTCTTCTTCAGTCTCCCATGTCCACTCGGAACCCTTCTGGTACAGCCACTATAGCTTCACCAACTGAACCACCTTGTTCCTCAAGGTCTTCATCTTCCGATCCAAGATCTCAACTGGTCTCTCGATATAATTTAGGCTGCTATCAACCTGAATATCCTCTAAGAGTACAACCGTTGACTTGTCCACCAAACACTTCCTCGGCTGAGAAACATGGAAAGTGTTGTGGATCTGGCTAAGCTCTGCCGGAAGATCCAACCGATAAGGCACCCGACCCACTCGGGCCATAACCCTAAAAGGATTAATAAACCTGGGGCCCATCATGCCCCTCTTCTGAAACCTAATAATACCCTTCCAGGTTGATACCTTCAGGAGAACCATATCGCCCACCTGAAACTCTAGGTCCGAACGCCTCCTGTCAGCATAACTCTTTTTCGTACTCTGCACAGTCTGCAGTCTGCTACCAACCTGCTGAATCAGCTCTGTGGTCTTGAGCACCACCTCGGTGCTCCGAATGACTCGCTGATCGACCTCGCCCCAACAAATCGGGGTCCTGCACTTCCTTCCGTATAACATATCGAAAGGAGGATGGTCAATGCTAGCATGGTAACTGTTGTTATATGAAAATTCCGCTAGTGGAAGATACGTATCCCAACTACCCTCGAAGTTTAGAACACATGCCCGGAGCATGTCCTTGAGAGTCTGAATCATCCTCTTGCTATGCCCGTCCATATGAGGGTGGAAAGCGGTGCTAAAATGAAGATGAGTCCCCATCTCGTCATGAAACCGATTCTAAATTTTGGAAGTAAAATGGATGTCTCGGTCTGACACTACCGACACAAGCACTCCATGCCATGCCACAACCTCTCGCACATAAATATCGGCAAGCTTCTCAGCCGATATGCTCTCCTAGATCGATATAAAATGAGCACTCTTCGTCAACCGATCCACAATAACCCAAATCGAATCCACTCCACGTGCGGTCTTGGGAAACTTAGTGATAAAATCCATGGTGATATCCTCCCATTTCCACACTGGAATATCTAATGGCTACATCTTTCCATGGGGCCTCTGGTGATCTACCTTGACCTTCCTACAGGTCAGGCATCTCTGCACATACCAGGCGACAGCCCGCTTCATGCAGGGCCACCAATAATCGTGTCGAAGATCTCTATACATCTTTGTCACCCCTGGGTGGATGGAAAATCGAGACTTATGGTCCTCGTCCATCAACACCTGCTGTACTCCTCCCTAGTACGGTACCCAAACTCTCTCATGAAGGGTCAACAATCCTTGGCTGTCATAATCAAAAGAAGCTACTTGGCCCACGATCCTCTAACACTTCTGCCTCTCCTCCTTGAGGCCCTTAACCTGCACCTCCCTGATCTGCTCCAACAGTGGAGTAATCACTATCATCCTCAAGCATATATCCTTGATCGGGACCACTGCTGTCTTGCGGCTCAAGGCGTCAGCCACTATGTTGGCCTTCCCCGAGTGATAAAGGATCTCACAATCATAATCCTTCACCACATCTAACCACCGATGCTGCCTCATGTTAAGATTTGGCTGGTCCATGAGGTATATCAGGCTCTTGTGATCCGTGTAGATGGTACAACAGACCCCATAGAGGTACTGTCTCCAAATCTTGAGAGCGAACACCACTGCCCCCAACTCCAAATTGTGCGTTGGATAGTTAGCCTCATGAGGCTTCAACTGTCTGGAGGCGTAAGCTATCACATGCCCCTGCTACATCAACACTATCCCCATACCTGAGATCGAGGCATCAAAGTAGACTACAAAACCATCCACTCCCTCTGGCAGGGTAAGAATCGGTGCCTCGCACAATCGCTATCTGAGGGTCTCAAATGATGCCTGCTGCTCAGGCCCCCAACGAAACACCACCGACTTCTTGGTTAGTCGGGTGAGTGGAACTGCTATCGTAGAGAAATCTTGAATGAATCTCCTGTAGTACCCTGCCAAACCTAGGAAGCTCCGAATCTCTAATGGAGACTTCAGGACCTCCCACTGCATTACGGCCTCTATCTTTGTCGGATCTACCAAAATACCCTTTTGGTTGATGAGGTGACCAAGGAACTGCACCTCGCAACCAGAACTTACACTTGGAGAATTTTGCAAAAAGTATCTCCATCCTCAGTGTCTCTAGCACCTCTCTCAGGTGCTCTTCATGTTGCTCCCGAGTCTTGGAGCAAACCACGATGTCATCAATGAATACTATCACAAACCGATCCAACATCGGCCTGCACACGCGGTTCATGAGGTCCATGAATACGGCTGGAGCATTGGTGAGCCCAAACGGCATCACCACAAACTCATAATGACCATAACGGGTCCTAAAAGTTGTCCTCTGAACATCCTCACCCTTGACCCGCATCTGATGATACCTGGAGCACAGATCGATCTTGGAAAACCAAGATCCTCCCTGAAGCTGATCGAACAAGTCATTTATCCTCGGGAGTGGGTAACGGTTCTTCACTGTTACCTTGTTCAACTCCCGGTAGTCTATGCACATACGGTGTGACCCATCCTTCTTCTTCACAAACAAGATCAGGGTTCCCTATGGCGAACTACTCGGTCTAATCAAACCCTTGTCTAGCAGCTCCTGCAGCTATGTAGACAACTCCTGCATCTCTGGATGAGCCAACCAATACGGTGTCTTGGCTATCGGAGCCGCACCAGGAACCAGGTCAATCCTAAACTCAACCTGTCTCTATGGAGGTATCCCAGGCAATTCCTCTAGGAACATGTCTGGGTACTCTCGCACCACTGCTACATCATCTACTGTCAACGTACCCTTATCCCGAGTATCCATCACATATGCGACATAACCTGCGCAACCCTTCTGGAAATAGCACCTCGCTCTCGCTGTTGAAAAAAGAATCAGTCCGTGTTCTGGCCTCTCTCCCTGAATCACTAACTCTCCCCCGCTGGGAGTGCGAACCCTCACTAGCTGCAACTCGCAATCAATCACCACCCCATTGGGGCTCAGCCAATCCATGCCTACTATGACCTTGTTCCTTCGCAAAGGAATAGGGACCAGGTCCACCGAAAACTGATCATTGAATAACTACAACGAGCATGCCTTATGCATCCTCGTGACCCTGACGGTCCTATCACTGGCTATCTCCACCTCGAGTGGACAATCCAGCTCCCCAGGAGCTCTGCTAAACCTCTTGCTAAGCGCGAGGGAGACAAACGATCGGGTAGCCCCCGAATCAAACAACACTGTAGCTGAAATGTCGTTCACTAAGAACAACCCTATACATAAACATATAACCTTAGAAACAATCAATAATAAATGCAGAGATAAAAGGAAAATACGTACCCATTACCACGTCAGGAGTCACTCGCGCCTCCTCTGCTATCATTCGAAAATCTCTACTCTTCGCCACTAGCACCTCGGCCCATCCCTGACGACCATCCATAATCCTCAATGTAGCAGGGGCAAGTGTTGAAACCTTCCCTGCTACTGCTAAGCTCGGGCACTGGGACTTTTTATGTCCCCTCTGATTGAAATGGAAGCAAATCAGATATGATGTTGCGGTGGCGGTGGTAGAAGTTGTACAATCTCTGCTCATACGCCCAGTCTGACCGAACTTGTAGCAGCCGGAACTCCCTGCCTTGCACGCCCCATAGTGCAATCTCCCATATTTTCCACACCGATTGTGGCTCTGCTGACCTCTGGACCTATGATCTGAAACCTTGGGCTTCTTGCCCAAACTCCCTATACCCGAAGCCGCCTCCGGCTTCCTCTTTTTCTACATCTCAAGATCAATCTCTCTCTCTCCCTCTCTCTCTCTCTCTCTCTCTCTCTCTCTCTCTCTCTCTCTCTCTCTCTCTCCCTCGCAATCATATCATCCAACGTCTTGCAGCTGGATCAGCTCACAAACTAGCGGATATCACTCTGGAACATCTCATGATAACGGGCCTTCTTCATTTCCTCGCCAGCTGCGTACTGAGGAACAAGAAGGGCCCTCTCCCTGAACTTGGCAGGAATCTCTACCACTGCCTCTGTAATCTGAGTAAGGTCCTAAAACTCTCTGGCGAACTGTTGCACCTCAATAATCGGTGCGAACTCGACTCTAAACTTGGTGGTAAAATCATCCCAAGTCATAGTATCAAGTGTTGCATCATCCCCAATACTGTGCCCAACCTTCTCCCACCAGTCACGTGCCCTGTCCTTCAGGAGACAGGATGCTAATCTGACCTTGTCCCCCTCGGTACATCTGCTAGTGCGGAACGCGTTGGCAACATCTGCCAACCACCTGGTACTCGCAATGGGGTCCCGCACCCCATGGTAGTCTAGCGCTCCACAAGCCCGAAACTCCCTGAAGGTGAGTGTGCGCAACCCCATCATCGCTGCCATCTCAGCATGAAATGTGCTCAACTTCTCATCCATCAACTCCAAGATACCCTCCTTGATCGAACCGAAGATCACAGGAGTCTGCTCAAGTATGATACGAGTAACCTCTGAAGTGAAAATCTCCCTAGTCTGCTCATCCAAATGCTCGGCCCCCATCCGGATCCCTCCCCGACACCTGAACTACCACCTGCTGGTCTAGGATGTAGAACCACCATTCTGAAAACACATCATGATAAACGTCAGAAAATGTGACAACCCAAATTGTTCCGTTACATTTCCCCGTTACCATTAACGGAATATTCCACTATATAAAAGTTCCGTTACTTAGAGGGCATCAATTTAGTAAACATTCCATTTGGTTGCAATAAGCATGCCATTAAGTCGTGATAAAAGGAAATAAAAACACAGGACACACATTTCCATTTATTTGGAAAATGTCAAGTTTTATTATTACGACCACTAAATCGGGTGCGACCAAAAGCCCCATTTAACGGCAGTATCGGGTAAAATCCCACTGAGCCCCGACTCAAAACCCTATATAAGGGTGAGTGGAGTCTATTGGAGACTTTTTACACACTCTCTCTATACTCTCTCTCTCTAGACCCGTTTTCGCCCTGAAACCGCAACCAAACGCTTCCAAATTGTAAGTCCGCTTACCCTAGCTTATTCTAAACATATTGATTCATGTTTATAGCCCAAAATTCGGACTTAGAAGCTGTTAGAAAGGAGTTTACGGCCTAAGCTCCTCCTTAGGCCGTAAACCCCTTAAACAAGGCCAAAATAACCCAAACTTGTCCCTAATGGCTTGGAAATAAATAGAAGAATTAGGCTAGGAGTGTTTGCACATTTAAAACAATCATTTTGGGGCATAAAAGAGAGTTTACAGCCCAAGCACATGCTTAGGCCGTAAACACCTCTAAACCTTGTTTAAATGTCCTAAATACACTCCCAAACCACCCTAGGGCTTAACACATAATTTAGAGACTTAGTATCTTGGGTTTAACACAATTAAACACAATGAAATGAAAGGGAAAAAGGAGTTTACGGCCCAGGTGTATACCAAGGCCGTAAACACCCCTAAATGTGCCCAAAAGTATGGTTTTTACCCCCCAAATGGCCTTAGACATTTACCATAAAATACTAGGAAGGATTTAAGGGCTTAAACACAAGAAATGGAGGGATTAAAAGGAGTTTACGGCCCAAAAATTTGTCTAGGCCGTAAACTCCCCAAAACACATCCAAATGATAGTTTTAACCCTCCAAAATAGCATCACACTTCATTAGAAATCACCAGAAAGGCATTAGGGGCTTTAAACTTCACAAAACTCTGAGGATGAGAGTTTACGGCCATAAACTCCCTTAGGAGTGGTCCCTTCGCCGTAAACTCATAGAAAATGCCCTTAGAAGCCTCAAACCCACTCATGTCTTTGAGGAAAAGTGCTTAGAATAATTCCATGATGCAAGTAGAAGCCTTAAACACACTAGAACTCATCACCATGAGTTTACAGCCGTAAACTCATGGTGAGATGTCCCTGGGCTGTAAACTAGTTGATAAGGTTTTATTCTTGGAAGGTAAACTTCATTCCTTAGCCATACATACCCTTAAACGCTACCCGGGACACCCAAACACTTAGCCAAAGTGTTTTCCGCTCCTGTGAGCGCGTATATTTGTTTAATTAGTATTAAATGTGCTAATTGCATGTAAATATATGTTACCATATGTTAAAATAGGTCATTGTGTGTGTTCAAGTCCTTGCGTGACACCGAACGCCCAAACGGCACCTTCGTCGGACCTACATACACCAGGTGAGTTCATACCCCTGAACCTTTTTAATGTTTTTAAATGTTTTATAGGGGGAATACAAGCTAAACATGCCAGTTATCATGTCAATCACATGTGATTGATAACCCGCATGCACAAGATTTTACCACTTTACACTGTTTTACCGAGTGGGACACTATAATGATTTTTACTTATTTCATAACTTTTACTTATACTGATTTATCCAAATTCATTCTAAATTGGTTTATGAAAGATCCTCTAAGGTTTTTAACATATTTTACAAAAGAATACAATTTGTGATTTTCTCTGTACATAAAGGCTTTTCATTAAAGATTTCCCTTTTAGACGTATACTTTTACTTGTTAAATACTGCTGCTTCGCTTATACTTATTTTATACTCCTACTCGGTAATGCTTTCACTTATACTTGTAGTCACGTATACCTGATGACACTTATACTTATTCACGCTCTTACTTAGTGATACGATTCTTCTTCACTTATACTTGATAACGACTCTACTTCACTTATACTTGATACGCTTTTGCTTCACTTATTGTTGCCTCTACTTCGTGATATGCTTATACTTGTTTGACACTTCTACTTCACTTACGACCGCTTCTACTTCACTTGTTAGACACTTCTACTTCACAAGGATCACTTCTACTTGATACACACTCAGTCGTAGTTAGATGTATGTCCGTGCTTATATAGGTACATATAAGTAGTGATTTAAAAGACTTAGGAAGACTAGTCTGCCATATTTCCTTTTCTTCATTGAGATGTGGTCTGGTGGGATCGGATGGCTGTCCGAAGGTCGTTTGAGTCATTAGTTATATATTATGTATATGAGAATGGACATATAGGAAATTCACTAGTGTGACATCCCCAAAATCACGGCCAGAAAAGACCGATTTTGTTTATGCTTTATAAAAATCAGAGTACTTCATTTTATAAAAAGGTTGCGGAATTTGTTCCCAAAAAAACACGATAAATACGTTATTAAAACATTTTCGAAGAAACGTATTTTTATTCATCTTAAAACGTTTGGGATGTCATCGTTAATACAGAAACATAAGCATAAACAGAACTTACATTTATTTACACTAGTGATCTACATCTCTTTAAATCTCTCAGTGTAAAGTGACTTCATATCAACACCTATGATATAGATAAACTGAGTGGGTCAGGTTGGGAAACCTGGTGAGTACATAGGGTTTTTCAACCCACAATAATATAATTGTTATGTTTAATCATCAAACAATTAACCCCATTACCCATCCCCGTTATCTTCTTTACTCTTAAGGATTTAACCTAAGAGTCGTCTATCCTGCATTTGTTTATTCCGAAGTCCCTTACTTCCAGGGTTATAGGACTGGCACTAAATCCATAGCTGCCGATGTTAGTTCGTAAAGCACTAATTCCATAGCTGCTATATCCTACTCATCGGGTACTAAATCCATAGCTACCAGCGTTCAACATGTACTAAGTCCATAGCTACCAATTCCTACAGGTACTAAATCCATAGCTACCAGTGTCTAACTAATAGGTACTAAGTCCATAGCTACCAATTTCTAACAGGTACTAAATCCATAGCTACCAACGTCTGACATGTACTAAGTCCATAGCTACCGGTGTTTGTCCCATAGGCACTAAGTCTATAGCTGCCAATGTATACTCACGTCATCTTCTATCTCTCATCATCTATCTACCCATCATCATACCCCACATATTCGTATATATAAAATACGTATACATTTTAAATCCTTTAAAACATGTATAAAACGTTCATCCAACATAGACATCAAGTATTCAGATAATATGCACACATAGCACGTAGTTTATATTAAATACTTCATATCTATGTGTAAGATGAAAGGGACTATGCACTCACCTGATTAGGTGGTGATTCCGAACTCAGACAGCACTTCATTATCTCAAAACAATTTTCCTCGACAAAACCTAGTATCAATACCACTAGGGTTTAGTTTTTAACGTTAACCATGACTAATTAATAGTCTAGCTATTATTACTATTATATAAGTGTTAAATAACACTCAATATAACTCATAATAATAGCCCAAATAATTATTTTAAGGTCCTAATAATGTTACTATAATTAAATAAAAGCTATATTAAATATAGTATAGGCATAACTCACTTACAATGGGTTTTTATTAAAAACCGGTCTTCGTTGGAGCACCGTTTCCGAGCCGAAAGCTTTTCTTCTCGGAGCCGTCGGGCGCTCCGGGGCTTTCTTCTCGTGATAGGGAGGTTCCGTAGACTTGGGAGGGGTTTAGGGAGGCTAGAGAGAAGTTAGAGAGAGAAAGAGAGGCTTATGGTGTGAAGAAAATATGAGGAGTTCACCCTTGTATTTATAGGAGTTTATAGTAAAGTAGCCTCTAAGCTTTGTCCGTAACTTTCGCATACGAGCTCCGTTTTTGTCTGTCTTTTTACCGTTGAGATCCTATTAATGAGATCTTCAACTTTCGTTTAGACCTCGTTAGCTAATTCTCAGTCTATCTCGGATTTACAAAACTGTATCGAATTCGCCGCGCTCGAAAAGTAGGGACTAAGCTTCGTCCATAACTTTCGCATACGAGCTCCATTTTTGTCTGTCTTTTTACCGTTGAGTTCCTATTAATGAGATCTTCAACTCTCATTTAGACCTCGTTGGCTAATTCTCATTCTATTTCGGATTTACAAAACTGTATCGAATTCGTCGCGCTCGAAAAGTAGGGACTAAGCTTCGTCCATATCTTTCGCATACGAGCTCTATTATCGACGTTCTTTATATCTACGCATTGGTATTTACGAGTTCTACAACATTCATTTAGATCCCGTCGGCTAAAAATCGACCGATCTAAAATTCAGATTTCGGGTTGTGCACTGCTATGCTAAATCTTAGAAAAATCATAACTTCCTCATACGAAGTCAGATTTGGGCGTTCTTTTTACGGATTTTCTCATTTGAACATACTCTACGACTTTGGTTTAGATAACTAAGGCTAAAAAGTCTTCTATCATAAATTCACTTTTTACGCTTCCCGGTGTCGTGCCAGTTTTGTCGTAAAACTTCGACGGGCCATAACTTCTTCGTTATAACTCAAATTTCGGCGTTCTTTATATGTACGGAAACCTTGTCATATAATATAACTTGGTTAAAATTATTTATTTTAAATAATCTTTTTCTGAAAATTCGTTTTCGACCCATATTGCCTCTAAATTGACTAGCCCAGATCTACCGGCGTTACAATTATCTCCCCCTTAGGATGATTACGTCCCGGAATCATCAACGAAACAGGGCTCGTATAATGACTCCATACGTCATCTCTTCATCCTAGGTAATAATTATAACTTCTATATTCCTTCAAGTCTATCTCTTAGACTCATTGACTGTAAGCAGTACTCGATCGTGCACCTACTCTCTACCTCAGGCTAGACTTCAAATTATGACCTATCATCATGTGATGCACGTTTAGACTTAGGTCTCTTAGAGTTAAATTCTAAAATAGACTATGCCTTCCTTCATGTTCTAATGTGATATAATCACACTTTAACATGTAGCGTTTCTGGCTACCAACTTCTTTAACAACGAACGCGATACTTCTATTGATCGCTTTGATTTCAATTGTTTGGTTTTTGTCGGACGCTACATCGAACTTGGTTCCCTGAACCACGCAACATACTCATCGTAGTCAGACTCAATTCGGTACGACCACTAGGGTCGGAAATTAACAATCGTTTTAGTCATTATCGAAACGATGGTAATGACATACTTGAAAAAAAACAGAGTCAGTTACTAGCTTCTTGGTAATCCTTGTGACTTTCCCTGATCCAAGTGTGAGTCATGTGCTTCCGGTAGTATAGGCCTCTACTACCATTCACACCTACTCATACTCGTCCCAAGTATCGTCTCGCAGTTTCCCAAGTCACCATGCAGCAAATCACACAACAATTTCACACACCAGATAACAAAACGAAGATTTCATTATTTCTCGAAACTATTACATAGGTGTTCAAGTTCACCCTAGACTATGCCTCTACTAGGCTACATCGTACGAAACTATGGCTACTGCATAATCCGATCTTCGGGTAAGAAGTCCTCATTCTTGATTCCTTGCATGGTTCTCTGTCTCGTCAAGGATCATGTGAAATGCCCTTGGCCTTGGTGGCATTTCTGGTCTTGCTGCTTTATTTTTCCTTCGGCAGTCTCTGGACATGTGCCCCTTGCCTCCACATCCGTAACATACTTTTTCATTATGCGTGCAGTCTTTGGAATAGTGACCAGTCCTCCCACACTTGTAACAAGTCACTTCTTCGTTGCACTTTCCACCATGCTTCTTCTTGCATCTATCACACCATCTTGCTTCACCTCCATCTGCTCCACCAAGCTTTGAGAATTTGCTTTCCTTGTTCGGCCTCGAAGATCCTTCAAACTTCCGCTTCTCTCCTACCTTATCTTTTTCTAGACCCTTTTCTCTTATCTGGACCTCTACGTTCTTAGCTGCCCTAACAGCTGCTTTCAAAGTAGTTGCCATTTTGACCATTGGGCCAAAGTCAATGGGCAGTCCGTTAGCAAACCTATCAATCTTGGAGAGTTCAGTAGGCACCAAGTAGGGGAATAGCTTCATCCTTTCGGTGAATGCGGTGGCATACTTGTCAATACTCATCTTCCCTTTCTTCAGGTTCTGAAACTCATTGTTTAGGTCTATCAGATCTACCTCCGAGCAGTACTGCATTTTCAACTGCTCCAAAAACTCTTCCCACGACATCCTTAAGGCTTCTCCTCGTGGCATCGTATCTGCCAATAGCTTCCACCAGCTCAAGACTCCAGCTTTCAGCTGTCTTACTGCGAAGACAATCTTCTGTTTCTCATTACAGCTGCAGCTCTCAAACACCATCTCCATCTCAGAGATCCAATCCATAATCTCAACCGGCTTCGGGCTTCCTGAGAGACTTGGGGGTTTCGCACCCAAGAAATTCTTGTATATCCGCCCATCCTTGTTTTTTCTCCCTTCATGGCCATCCCTTTGCTCACCTTGAGTCCCTACTTGACTCACTTGGCGGCTGTAGTTCCCTTCCTCTGATTGCTCGGGAACTGACTCTATCGGTTCAACATATATAGTAGGTTCGTCCCTATTCAACATTTGTCTCATTTCTTCCCTTTGTTCAGCCAACATAGCCCGAATCATGGCTTGAACTCCAGCCATGGTGACTGGATCAGGCGCAACTTCTTCTACAATAGGTATTTGCTGAACCACTGGGGGTTGGTTCCTGTTCCCATTTGCGTTTACGTTTCCGCTACGGGTTCTTGCCATCTTGATCTATACACCGAATAAGGTGAATCTAGATCTTAATTTAGGATTGACGTCTTAAATCATCCTTATCACCCCGAAACATTTATATGCTAGTTCTAATATCGTAGTTAAACGCTTAGAATCCTAAACATATAAGGCTTCCAGATCCGGTCGGCAACAGACCATAGATCCGAACAAATAACAACATATCATGCACAAAGCATTTAGCACATAAAAGCAATTTAGGCATCATTCCTGAAATAAGCTAGTGCTCACACCTGACAAACATCGCTTAGCATTCTAAGTTTATGTCTAGAAATAAATCCATATTCCTAGTTCTCTTAAACTAATGCTCTGATACCAACTGTGACATCCCCAAAATCACGGCCAGAAAAGACCGATTTTGTTTATGCTTTATAAAAATCAGAGTACTTCATTTTATAAAAAGGTTGCGGAATTTGTTCCCAGAAAAACACGATAAATACGTTATTAAAACATTTTCGAAGAAACGTATTTTTATTCATCTTAAAACGTTTGGGATGTCATCGTTAATACAGAAACATAAGCATAAACAGAACTTACATTTATTTACACTAGTGATCTACATCTCTTTAACTCTCTCAGTATAAAGTGACTTCATATCAACACCTGTGATATAGATAAACTGAGTGGGTCAGGTTGGGAAACCTGGTGAGTACATAGGGTTTTTCAACCCACAATAATATAATTGTTATGTTTAATCATCAAACAATTAACCCCATTACCCATCCCCATTATCTTCTTTACTCTTAAGGATTTAACCTAAGAGTCGTCTATCCTGTATTTGTTTATTCCGAAGTCCCTTACTTCCAGGGTTATAGGACTGGCACTAAATCCATAGCTGCCGATGTTAGTTCGTAAAGCACTAATTCCATAGCTGCTATATCCTACTCATCGGGTACTAAATCCATAGCTACCAGCGTTCAACAGGTACTAAGTCCATAGCTACCAATTCCTACAGGTACTAAATCCATAGCTACCAGTGTCTAACTAATAGGTACTAAGTCCATAGCTACCAATTTCTAACAGGTACTAAATCCATAGCTACCAACGTCTGACATGTACTAAGTCCATAGTTACCGGTGTTTGTCCCATAGGCACTAAGTCTATAGCTGCCAATGTATACTCACGTCATCTTCTATCTCTCATCATCTATCTACCCATCATCATACCCCACATATTCGTATATATAAAATACGTATACATTTTAAATCCTTTAAAACATGTATAAAACGTTCATCCAACATAGACATCAAGTATTCAGATAATATGCACACATAGCACGTAGTTTATATTAAATACTTCATATCTATGTGTAAGATGAAAGGGACTATGCACTCACCTGATTAGGTGGTGATTCCGAACTCAGACAGCACTTCGTTATCTCAAAACAATTTTCCTCGACAAAACCTAGTATCAATACCACTAGGGTTTAGTTTTTAACGTTAACCACTACTAATTAATAGTCTAGCTATTATTACTATTATATAAGCGTTAAATAACACTCAATATAACTCATAATAATAGCCCAAATAATTATTTTAAGGTCCTAATAATGTTACTATAATTAAATAAAAGCTATATTAAATATAGTATAGGCATAACTCACTTACAATGGGTTTTTATTAAAAATCGGTCTTCGTTGGAGCACCGTTTCCGAGTCGAAAGCTTTTCTTCTCGGAGCCGTCGGGCGCTCTGGGGCTTTCTTCTCGTGATAGGGAGGTTCCGTAGACTTGGGAGGGGTTTAGGGAGGCTAGAGAGAAGTTAGAGAGAGAAAGAGAGGCTTATGGTGTGAAGAAAATATGAGGAGTTCACCCTTGTATTTATAGGAGTTTATAGTAAAGTAGCCTCTAAGCTTCGTCCATAACTTTCACATACGAGCTCCGTTTTTGTCTATCTTTTTACCGTTGAGATCCTATTAATGAGATCTTCAACTTTCGTTTAGACCTCGTTAGCTAATTCTCATTCTATCTCGGATTTACAAAACTGTATCGAATTTGCCGCGCTCGAAAAGTAGGGACTAAGCTTCGTCCATAACTTTCGCATACGAGCTCCATTTTTGTCTTTCTTTTTACCGTTGAGTTACTATTAATATGATCTTCAACTCTCATTTAGACCTCGTTGGCTAATTCTCATTCTATTTCAGATTTACAAAACTGTATCGAATTCGTCGCGCTCGAAAAGTAGGGACTAAGCTTCGTCCATATCTTTCGCATACGAGCTCTATTATCGACGTTCTTTATATCTACGTGTTGGTATTTACGAGTACTACAACATTCATTTAGATCCCGTCGGCTAAAAATCGACCGATCTAAAATTAAGATTTCGGGCTGTGCAGTGCTATGCTAAATCTTAGAAAAATCATAACTTCCTCATACGAAGTCAGATTTGGGCGTTCTTTTTACGGATTATCTCATTTTAACATACTCTACGACTTTGGTTTAGATAACTAAGGCTAAAAAGTCTTCTATCATAAATTCACTTTTTACGCTTCCCGGTGCCGTGCCGGTTTTGTCGGAAAACTTCGACGGGCCATAACTTCTTCGTTATAACTCAAATTTCGGCATTCTTTATATGTACGTAAACCTTGTGACATATACTATAACTTGGTTAAAATTATTTATTCTAAATAATATTTTTCTGAAAATTCGTTTTCGACCCATATTGCCTCTAAATTGACTAGCGCGGATCTACGGGCGTTACATCTAGTCAGTTCAGTTAAGAGTCTCTACTTTAAGTCTACACTTACTTTAGAAACCCACTATTGGGAAGTCTCTACCTCTAGTTCAACACTTACACACTACCCACTATTTGGAAGTCTCTACCCACTATTTGGGATGCATCTTCAGGACACGACCTTCTCTGTCGTCTAGTTGGTAACCAGAGTCTCCTGTAGAGAGAGCGGACAATGTGTGTATAGATCTATACGGGATTGACACCCCCACACCCTGACTGCTAGCTACAGTCCACGGCACACCAAGCCAAGGGGTGACAAATGTCACATTCTCAAGACGCTCGTAGGGCGTATGGTTCTCTAGTGTCGGTTAGTATGGCTACGAGTATCCCGGGTTACCTTATAATTCTTTGGCCTTAAGGTAACGGTATTTCACCGGCAATCTACATTGTATGCTGGTAATTCATTTTCAGAGTCACACTGTTTTAACCTTACATGACGTATCTTTCATTTAGTACTGTCTGGGTTCTGTTATCTCTGTTTTGACCTTACATGACGTATCTTTCATTTGATGCTGTCTGGGGTCTGTATCCACTGTATTCACAGAATCCACTGTATTCACGGTATTCACTATGTTCACCGTTCTAGACCTTGCTAGACGTATCTTTCATTTGATATTGTCTGCGGTCTGTATTCACTGTTTAGACCCTACTAGTTGTACCCTTGATTTGGTACCTTCAGGGGTCTGTGTCTCCACTTGTTAGACTGAACCAGGCGTGTCGTTTGTTTGATACTTTCCTGGAGTCTATGGTTCTTTGCCTTAGTTAGCAGTCCTCACTGCTGAGGTACATGATATTCCCTGATGTCGTTGCTTTCCTCAATAATCAAATTCAGTATTTTGATAATGATAGCAATTTAGGGAAGACTACTTTTTACCCCACATCACTAACCAGTCTTGGTAGAAGGCTGCTTTTATTAAAGAAAATATAGGATTTTCTGGAAAGGACTCTAATACACTGAAATCTCTTAAACTATTACTTTATTAAGTTATTTGAATGAAATGTCACTAAATGCTTATGAACTCACCAGCATTTGTAAAAATGTTGATACTCACTTTTCAAATAACTTGTATTCTCAGGTTAGCATTAGACAGGTACATCCCCGGAGCTGTTGATGAAGATAGCTTAGTACCACGCTGTATTTATTCTATTACTTGTATTACTTTAAATTGTTGTAATGAAACCTTGTAAAACTATTACTATTAATGCAATGTTTTGTTGTACTTTGATTACTATAATGCATGTGTTGTGATACTTGACATGACGTCATCCACCCCAGAACGTTTTCGCCATTCCGGTTTTAGGGTGTGACAAACACTAATATATCTCGAGGGATTGCTACTACTACAGGTTTCTTGGTCTCATCTCAGCCTTCTTCGATTCAAGTACAAATCCCCTGCTTCCAGTAGTATGGGCCCCTACTACTTTCCACATCTATCTGTACTTTCCTCAAGAACCACCTCGACTCCACCAAGTCACTGCCACTACTGCTGATATCTACTACTCTCTTCCTAGGCTCGTCCTAGGGAAATTTCTGACTCAACCAAAAACCAGTCCTCAGCTGTTAAAGGCCTCCTTGTAATGTCAATTAGCCATCTCCTAAATACCATCACATGTGACGAGTCCTAGATAACCCTTCGAGTAAAAGACTCGTCCCCACAACGGTTAGACTCAAACAAGAGCTGTGCAATAGGGCCAAATCCAGCACTCTGAGATTATTCAACCATGATCACATGTGAAGTGATGTATTCACCTAATGGCTAACTCCCATCACTCAGAGTCCTACAAAGCACAAAGCAAGCAACATTCGGACACAGGAACTACTCAAGCAACTCTTCTCATAACAAGAAACTGTACTAGCATACAATGCTAAGCTCACAATATCAGGCATAACCTAATCAGGCTATACTACTGCTGTTTACTCAATACTAGCATGCAATTCTCATAAAGTTGAAACACATATATCAGGCATATAAGGCATCCTCCTAGATCCTTAGTCCTATTCTAGCATGCTGTTCTACTAAAACTAAAAACTGATAATCATAACATAAACTTGTATGGGTAATTTGGGAGTACTTACTTGAGCTCGGCTGATCGCATGAACCACACCCTTTTTCTCGTTTTCAAAACTCTTTTCTTTTTAATTTTCTTTTTCAAAAATTCTTTCGAAACCATTTTTCTTTTGAAAACCTTTTACCGTTTCCTTAGTTTGAGTCCAGTCATACCCATAAGTGTGCCTGAATCCCTCAAGACAAGGCTCTGATACCAACTTGTAACAACCCAAAATGCAACCCAAAAGTTTTTGTTTAAATAATACAAAGGTTATCAACGATCTATAATATATAAAAAAATCATACGTCATAAATCCCAAAAGTTATAGTAAAGGTGTCATAACAAAATAATTACAACAACATATCATAGTATACGAAATAAACTCCCAGGACAAAAGTTAAAGTTGTGGTGTGTGCAATGCCATCATCCCGAGCCCTTCCATTTGCTTGCGGAAGTACCTGAAACCAAAATTGAAACTGTAAGCACAAAGATTAGTGAGCTCCCCCAGACTACCACATACCATACAATCATATAAACACATATTGGGCCTTGCCCACTGCATCGGACCGAAGTCCGGAACTAACCAGGGCCTTGCCCACTACATCGGACCGAAGTTCGGAAACTGCATCGAACTGAAGTCCGAAACTGACTGGGACCTTGTCCCCTGCATCGGACGGAGGTCCGAAACTAACTACATCAAATCGAAATCCAGAACTGACTGGGACCTTGTCCCCATCATCGGACTAAAGTTCGGAAACTGACTGAGCATAACATAGCATAGCATAAACATATCAATTAGCATAAACACATATACTGCACACTGCATCGGACAGAAGTCCGGAACACATAACACAAAGAGATCAAGCACACTGAACTACTGCATTGGACCAAAGTCCGAAACTGATTGCTAACTAGATAGGCTGGCATTATGGCCGTAGACTCGTTCCTACTAGAAGGAAAACTCATCTCGTAACGTTGGCTGCTGAGATGCTAACTCTAACGCAGGTTGGGTGCTGCTCCGGAACTGTCCAGCTACAAATCCCGCAAAACACTAGGTCAGGTACTGATAACTAAACTGAGGGTATAAAAACCATTTTACCCTTGATTAAGGTCAAATTCCCTAGTTAAGGTCAACAGTCCATGTTGACCTTAACTCGCCGAGTATCGTGAAACATCTTCCCACTCGCCGTGTCACCGGGGTGACTCACCGAGTTCTTACGATTTACGATCAAACCCTTAAGACTACATGACGGGTTACCTTCAAACAACACAATGCATACATATGCATTCATAACTTGGGGAAAACTCATCCAACTCGCCGAGTTGTTCTTCAACTTGTCGAGTTTATGGCAATCTTCATCGGACTCGCTGAGTTGATCATTCAGCTCATCGAGTCTACGACTATCTTTATAGGACTCGCCGACTCAACCTTGCAACTCTTCGAGTTCATGATGTCCTCATTTTCAACAGACTTGATTTGAGCCATGCATCGGCTCCAAATCGCAGATCCAAGCTTCTAGGGCATGCTTATCACGTAAAGTTGCAAACTTTATGTGCATGCATGGCTATAAAGGCTCTAAATGCTTATTAAAGTTCTTCAAGGAGCTTCATGCTCAAAAGGGACCTCAATCCTTCCCGAGACTGCAACTTTATCCTTCTAGAATCCAAGGAGAGTCGAGATCTGAAGCTACAACTTCAGATCTAGCCCATAGCTCAAGTCATTTACCTAACATTCCATAAAAGAAACCCTAGAACTCAGCCAATAGAAGAGATCTACAAGGAAATGGAGTTTTGGGTATCGCTAGAAGATAATAACTGAGATAAGTGTTGATTCCCACACTCCACTTGCTCCAATCCCCTTCTCCTCTAAGCCTTCCCCCTCCAAAGATCGTCTTTTCAAGCTTCAACACAAAAGGGCACACACACACAGATTAGGGTCTCACAAGAGCTCTCTATAACTGTAAAAAGGCCCAAAGGGGTTTACGCTCCTTTAAATAGGGTGTAAAACCCTGAGAATTAGGGTTTCATCTTCCAGCACCTACTCTTCAAATCCCAATATGGACTTGTCGGGTAGGTCACTTATCACGCGATCCCACCCTATTGCTACTCGACAAGTAGGGTGACAAACTCGTCGAGTAGTCCTTAACCCAAGAAATCTTATTTAAACCATACCTGAGAATCAGGGCGTTACAGCGTTCATGAAAAGAACGCCCGAATTTGATTTCGTATGAGGAAGTTATGATTTTCCGAAGTTTCGACTTAGCAGTATGCAGCCCAAATACTCGATTTGAGACCGAGCGGTTTTTAGCTGAAACAATCTAAATGAGAATTGAAGATCTCGTTAATAGTAGTGAAACGATAAAAATACAGGCGAAAACAGACAAGTTATGAATTTATAACGGATTTTTCCTGTCCCGGCCTACTAAAACTAAATAATCAAAAGAAATTCAAAATTAGCCGATGGAGTCTAAATGAAAGTTATAGAGCATAGTCTCACCTACGCATGGATATAAAGAACGTCGAAAACGGAATTTGTATGAGGAAGATATGAATTTTTGAAGTTTATTCAACAATTAAAAATTAAATTTAATTATAAATTTCGATATTATCCAAAGGGGGGAGTCAGCGATCTTATCCGGGTTACACCCAGCGTAAATCGAGGATCCAAACCCCTATAAAAGGAAGTCGAGGCTGATGAGTTTCAGTTGCTCATTTCTCTCCTTCTCTAGCGTTTTTACCTCGTTTTGTCTGCAAGAAATATCTCGAAGCCCCGGTATCATTCTCGAGACCCGAAGCTAGTCTCGAAGCCCCGAAGATCCCGAGAAGTAAAATTCCCGATCCGAAGCTCTGCCCGTGAGGAGCCTGGGTTTTGTGAAGATCTTCCAGATCTGCCGAAGAATACTACTTCTACAAGCCGTAGTGTTGTCCGGTCATCTTCTGATCAAGTGATTGTGTATTCACTTTCTTTTAACGCATAATTATGAAGTATTTTGTACGAAATACGTGTTATGTGTATATTTTTTGTTATATGTGTGAATGTATAGTCACTTTCTTCTATCTCATAGATATTATTTATTCTCTATGAAATATCTGTTATGTGTATGTGTCTCATCTGTTGTTTGGGCTATGTATTGAATGAGAATGCTATACAGTTTTTAAATTATGTATAAAAATATATATTATTATCTACTAATATGTTGCGTAGAACATCGGTAGATAGTTGTGTGATAAACAGATGAGAGGCCTCGATGTTGTTTTTGATTCAGTCATCTAGCGAAGTTTAGATGATGACAACAGACTTTTCTAGACAGTCCTGTGGAACGCTAGTAGGTTCGCCACCAGTAGGTGTTAATGAACTTGGGTGTTCTTTCACTATACTCCATCCCCCTCATGGTTGCCTTATTTGACATATATTGTTGGGAAACCCCCAAAGCATGTGTTGTCGCCGTGATGAAATATTCTAAGACAAGGTCCCTTGTGTTAGTCGTTTTAGGGACGTAAAGTGAGAATAACGGGAATGGGTAATTGGGTTATTGTTGGTTGGTGAAATTAAATTAACTATTTATTGTGGGTTGAAAACCCTATATGCTCACTAGGCTCCCAAGCCTGACCCACTTAGTTTCTTTGTATTACAGGTAGTGGTGCCAGAGCATAAGTTCGATGATTTGTCAGGATATTTTGGATTATAGACCTGTAGTTGTAAATAACTATTGTAAGGTCTGTATTGAAATGTTTATGCTTTTGGTCTGTTTATCGAAACATGATATCCTAAGTATTGTAATATAATGAAAAATACATTTCTTTAAGAAATGCTTTGGTAAATCTTATTTTTATCATATTTCATTTTGGGAACAAATTGTGCAACTGTTTTAATCAAAGGATTACTTTGAAATTATTTTAAAAGCATAAATTAAACCCTTATTTTCTGGCCGTGATTTTAGGGATGTCACAGTTACGATGAAACATTGGAATATCTAATATTTTTATGTATAATATAGAAAACATAGATCCAAAGTTTATAAGGTTGCATGTACACCATAGGAGTGTTAGAATGCTCAAAACCCTTCAGGGGTATCAAAGCCTAGGCTTGTTTTCATTTATACTTGATTCAAATTGCTAAAAATCAAAGTTTGTATGTTGTCTGGACAGTTGACTCGCCGAGTCCATTAAGGGACTCGACGAGTCCATGCCTAAATTCATCCAACTCGTCGAGTTGGTTCATCCACTCGACGAGTTGGACCCCCTAACAGCATATCTTCGAATTTTAAGACTGGAAATGGTCTAGAATCATTACCTTAAACTGTTTTGGACTTATAAAACTTGTTTTTGATGTGATAATGATTATGGTAAACCAGTTTCAAGGTTATTATCAAAATTTCAAGTTTATTTGTGTTTATGTAATTCTTGAAATTGTTGATATGATTGTTCATACACTTATGAGTTTTGGTAGATCATAGGAATTATTTTCAAATTGGTTGTTAGTTAATTATTGATCTAAATGTATTTTAATGGAGTCAATAATTTGTCCTCAACTTATGGATTACCAAAATTCATTTCTTTTAAAGATTCATTAAAATTTATAAGTTACACAATTGAAGAATCTTTTTGTCTTATGAACTCCATAACTTGTCCTCAAGTTAAGGATGTTCAAGAGTCTCTTCATTAAAGTTTTTAAAGCCTTAATTAAACTCATAAGTTATAAAAATCCAAAAGTTTTTGAATAGTTCAAAACTTGCCCTCAAGTTTATGAATTTATAAAGTTTCCCCTCATGGATACTTTAAGTCCAAGTTAAACCCTTAGAATTTTAAAAGTTAAAATTCAGCACTTATACTTTATAGTATTATAAGTTAATAATATATATGTATAAGAACAAAGTCAGTCTCACCGTTAGTATGCCTCATTCACGAAGCCGGTCTATAAGGGGGTATAAGGTTATTGCCTATAAAATGGCAGTTTAATGGGTGTCCACTCTCACCCACCGCTTCCTTGACCGGTGGAGGGTCGTTAGCCGAACAGGTAGGATAGGACTAAAACTCTCCCTTCATTATAAGTATAATGATAAATATAAAGTGAATAAACCTTTTATAAATTCCTAATCTTAGTTACTTTAGGAAAATGTGAATTTGGTGCTAACCCAAGAAATTACACTTTGCACTTTGCTTAAGTAGGTAGTGGAGCATGTGTGGTTAACCGGAATACTAGTTTGGAGTTAACAAGGTAGAAAAAAGGGTAACTTAATGTTTATCATAGGATCGGTGGAGCGTGTGTGGTTAACGGGTACATCGATTAAGTGATAAATATTAAGGGTACCAAGTATATTTGCATGGTTATTCACACCTTGTTTGTGATCATCGGCATCTCAGTCACAAACTTGAGAGGGCACAAGCAATATTGAAACATGCCATTGAAAAGTTCAATGCATCTCAAAAGATCTAGGAGTTTCAAATGCAATTAAAACCTAATAAATTATTTCATTTTTCATGGTGGAAATCGGTGAATTGTCATTCGCCTACCTTCAAATATTCTATAGCTTGGATTTCGGCATCCATTTTCCAAGTTATAAAATATTGTGTTGGATCCTAGCCTTAATATTTCATATTGGGTGTTATATTAAGGACTTTAAATCAACTAACCTGAATTTCTCCCCTTATAGATGTCTAATTCAGACAACTACGATCTTCCCAAATCTCATGGAAATCATACTTCTCTTCCTCCAACTCCTCCAATTATTCTCCCTAACCCACAAGTTCAGGGTCACTCAATCCCTATTGGCAAGATAAGTCTATGTGTGCTCACATATTGGAGATGAAGTCACATATTGACAAGCCGGGAAAGTTGGGTGTCAAATTCTTGACATGACCCTTAATGATCTTATCTATTTGCTTGGTGGTGCTGAATGAGCAATGATTTGGAGCATTCGTAAAGCAAATTTGATTAGAAGATCAACTTCCCAAACTACCATGGACATTAACAATGGTAACATTGGATATCAAGAAAAGCTTTCTCTTCCCAATGGAAAGGGATCGGTCATAGTCAACTTGGTTGACCAAATGGTAAAGAGAAAGGCTAAGTCTGAGATAGTCCCATTACCAAAGAGTTTATATGTTTCTATTACCAAAGGAAGGAGCATTGGTTGCGAAGCTGGCCTGACTACCTGAAAGATCTAAGAGAAGGAAAAATCAAAAAGTTTGACTCTGATTCATGTAAGTCCACTATCTAACTATGTTAAGTTCCTAATTGATGATTCTTAATACAAAATGTGACTTGGTTACATTTTGATGTTTGGCAAGATCAAGAAAACGGAAGGAAACTTAAAGGAAGAGTATGTTTAATCTGATCACGAAGATGGATTTCAATCGCATGGTTCGAAGATCGGATTCTTGAGCTACTACTTAGAAGTTATGATAGGTTGCTAGAAAAATATGTAATAGCATAGTTTTCATTTAAAGTTGTGTTGTAAGGGAAAAGTTTTTTTCCACATTTATAAATAAATAAAATGTTGTTTTACTTTATTTTATATCTCTTGCAATGGCATTTATGGAGAATTAATGTTTGTAGGTTTCTAGAAATAATGCAAAATATGAATTTGATTCTTTCATTTGTGGTAATGTCTAAAATTACCAAATAAAGAAAGATTCTCATCACCCAAGTTTCAATTGGATAGAAACTTGGAATCATGCAAGTTGTATGATGAATAAGAATTTTCATCTTTGGAAATGTAAGAGTAAAATGTGTTTGAAATTGGTAAGTTGTGATGTTTTGTCATGCAAGTTGTACATTTGAAATTGGTAAGTTGTGATGTTTTGGATAAAACAAGACCAACTAAGGCCAATTGTGTGAAGTATTTGTCTTGATAAGAATCCGTATTGTCTCTTGAATATTTGTTTTTCAAGGAAGGGGTCTTGGCAAGAGAGTCTTATATGTCAACAGGACAGGGGGAGTCAAAAATATCCTGAAAGAGTTTCAAGATCTAATTAAGAATAAAACCTATAGTTTATGACTAGCACACGACTTGAAGTTTATAACCTATTGTGTTGACATATTCATATTTTGTTCCCATTCTAGTTAAATTTAGCTTTGCATATGAGTTCTAAGAGTTCTTAGTTGGTTGCATAACAACTTGGAAGTAATTGTGCTGCCAGGTGGCAAGAAGATAAGACTGCACAAGTTCGTCCATATGAGTTTGGATTTGTTACTAACTTTGTCTTGTGATTATGGTTTTGACAAATTCACATGGATAGGAACACATACACCATAAAATCTAAGTGTCATAAGGTTTCTCTCCGAGTCATGAAAATGATGGTGAGGAAACGCTTTCACTAAGTGGTTTTAAGTAGATAATAATTGTGATATTTGCATTCTCAAAGTTGTTAGTGGAGCATGTGTGGTTAACCAGCACACTGACATGGACTTATGAGGAATGGAAAATGTCTAAACAATTGATACTATGATTACGACATCCCTTTTCATAGTTCTAAAATTGTTTAGACACACATGAGTGCTATCTAAGGAAAGGTGTACGATTTTGATAAAGTTTTATCAAAGCATATTGTATCAGAAATCTGAACTTTGGTAACAAAGTCAATAAAGTATTGATTTCTAGAAGTCTATCTGATTTCTAAATACATGTTAAAGCTAGTGGGAACATAAGTGTTATGATACTAATCATCATGTTAGCGGGAGCATGATAATTATAATAAGTGTTGCAAGTTAGCAATGCTAATTATAGAAAACAAAAGTTTCAATTGGGAAAAAGTTGTTTTGCTATAATTAAGGGAGAGGAAATTATACCTCATTTCAAATCTAAAAGCTTAGATCGTGAGATTTTAATCAAATTTAGTCAGGTATATATATGAATGTTATGTTGGAATGCTTCAACATAAGGAAATTATATATATATATATATATATATATATATATATATATATATATAATGGAACATTATTTGCATTCTAAAATTCGATTGTGATTACGACATCCCTTTTCATAATCTGAATTATGAGAACATGGAAAATAGAAATAAGAAATATTATAGCAAAATACTGGTCTAGTATCATGTCTTTATGTGAGACATCATGAATCATGTCCCATACGCTTTGGATATAGGATCGATTGCATGTGCTATAATATTCATTTGTTCTAAATTTTTCCAAATGCCTAGGGCATTAAGAGGAAAAAGTACTAGAACTGGGTATGAAATTTTTGATTAAGCAATTCTCGAGGACAATCTAAGGTTTACCAAAGAATGGTTGCTCAGATACAGTTGGAAGTATGGTGTAAATTTTTGGAGAGGACCATATTGACATATTCTGAAAAGAGGCAACTCTTGTTCAGAAGTGATAGTCAGAATGGGAATATGGTTATGTTTCATAGGCGGAAGTTATCCATTAAATATGTGTAAGATTAGGAAGCTTAATGCAAGAAGGATGTTCAAAGCAATGTACTTTGAATTTGAGACTTCATTTCCATGGAATGTTCTCTATTGGAATACTTTGTAATGTCTGTTGCCAAGTCTTTGTGACTTTATGCATAGTCATTACGAGATGATCAATGCATATAAGTTTAGTATCTAACAGCTTTGGTAAATGGAAGGAATTTCGAATTCTTACATTTATAGTAAGGATTTGGGTCTGTGAAATGAGCATCATTGGAATCATGTTCAATTGGTCTATTTCACGAAGTAAGGATCATAGACAAACCTAGTGTGCATACTTGGTGTATGGCATAACTATAGTTTAGAAAACATAGTGTACATGTTTGGAGCATGAGACAACTATTGTTTTAATTCAAGTATTAAGTTGATAAATTCGAAACATTATACAATGAATAATGAGTAATCAATATGGTGTTTAAATAAAAGATGTTCTATTTACTCTCAAAGGTGCTTGGGGCCATGTTGAATTAGTATTATTCTTGTGTTTCACTTTGCATGTTTTGACTTCCAGAATAACTAGGTCATTCTTCCTAAATGATTAAGTTATTCAAACCACCCAGAGTCGATAATACATTGGAAGTAGGTATTAAGGAAAGACTGACATGAAGCTGGCTTGTAGATGTCTAAGGTGGTGGACATAGCCAGAGTTGCTACAACATTCATGAGTTCTCATAAGCTCTGAGTATTGGATCAAACCCACGGTCATTTGAATCACTTCATGGATTTTATCATGAGTGATCATGAGACAATAATATCTTATATTCTTCAAACCTAGAGATATGAGTTGTTGACTATGAGTTGGTTATACATTGATTACACAAAAACACATTGGTAACTCAATGTTATAAAACGTGCCTTTTTGTATGATTCAACAAGTAGTAGAACAAGCATATGAGTCGAAGTTTATCCATTACTTTTACCCTTGGAGGGATAAAAGCGATATATGTAGGCCCCTCGATGATTTAATGATGACACCCCTAAGTGCTTGGCCAAGCCTGGACTGATGTGATTTGTTCAATTAGTCAGTCATCATAAACCGGAAATCGGGAAACAAAAAATGGACAAAGAGAATGATTATAATCCATATCTCAGTCCATATGATATCTATAATGGAGGAATATATGATCCCTTATCTAATGGACAAGTCATTGTCTAGGTCAGAGTTTGACAGCGGCTTTAAGAGCTACGATTGTTAGTCGGGTTTTGGAGTCATAAGCAATAATAGGTTTAGACTTATCCAAGTGGGAGACTGTTGGATTAGTGTCTAAGTTCAGAACTATAATTGGTATGTACTTGACCCAATTTTGTATGGTCCATTTTGGGTTGCATGGCATAACAACAATTGGATAGACAAAATGAGAAAAAGGATACTAGTGATTTATATTATTATATTATAAGTCTAATATATTAATATGAAATCGTATTATTTAATTAGTATTGATCAAGAATTAATATAGAATTAATTTAGTGATCAAAAGGAACTAATCAAATATGGACTCTTATATATATATAGGGGCCTAAGTTCATTTAGGTTGGGCTAAGCTTTCATGGATAGTCCATGAAGTGTTAACCCATGGATCCTATGGAAATGAAAGGTCAAACCGATTTCATGAGTGTGAACCTAAGTATTAGGGTTTACATGAATGTAACCCTAATCCTCCGCATTATATAAAGAGGGCTACGGTTCATGAAATGGACCTAAGTGTTAGGCACTAGAGTGTGTGTACACAAAGAGGGTGTCACACCCCGAAAACCAAAGGCGGAAATATTTTCGGAGCGGACTCCACGTTGAGTATCAAATCCAATGCACATAGTAATCAAAGTAAACAACCATTACATTACATATAGAAATTTACATTTGCTCAAAAGTGAAGTTGTACAGTGTTATACATATGTATATATAAACAAAAGCGAGTTGTGTCTTTGATGCACTCCGTCTTCGACAAAAGGGATCATCATGTAGTTGTCTAATGCGGACGTGAGAATACAAGCAGTTTGAAAATCAGCATAAAGCTGGTGAGTTCATAAGCGGTTTTGTTTTGTGAAAATGTACGAGTTTCCTGCTTGTTTCTGAAAATGTTACGACCCAATAAAATCCCATATTTTCTTATATGTAAGTTTAGTTATCTGTTATGTTATACGGTTCTGGTTATGTTCAATTGTTATCCCAGGAAAATCCCATATTTTCCTAAAAGTTGGCTACCGATCTGAAATGTAATGTGAAAGATGTATACTGAAAAGTATTAGTTTTAAACACGTATATAAAACTAATAAATACAAAGTAAACTAGTTACTAAACCCATTATTACTAAAAACTAAATCTCTATTATCTAAATTGCGAGTTCCATAACCATACAATAGACTAATTATGGCAATAAGTAGTCCATCACCCTTTATGACTTTTGTCACCCTTGAACCTTTCGGTTCGGCTGTAGCTAGCAGCCAGGTGCGGGGTAGTCAGCCCCGTATAGATCTATACACTCAAGTCACGCTCCCTATCTAAGAGATTCTGGTTACGGGGGCGGTCCTCCACTCGCGTATCTCTGTGGAATGTTCTCCGAGGATGTGTTTCTAATTTATAGGAATAACAAATTTACTAGTAATAATGCTGAAAGGTCAAATGACTATCCTCCACTCGCGTATCTCTGTGGAGTGTTACCGAGGACAAACAATGTTCTAAGTTCACTTGCCATGCTTTTAACTATTATAATGTGGTAAAACATTTGTGAAAATATAAAGTACAACAATTTATAATGTTTTTCACAAATACTATGATACTGTATTCTGTAGGTTCAAATGGTTGTTTGTTACGACTGTCAGTGTTAAAAGCATATGTAATATGAAACACAACACATATAAAACAAGTTTTGAGTACAAGTATTACTTGTACTTTGGTTGTATTCCCCCCTGAAAATAGTGAAAACATTGAAAATGGGTAGGGGTATGAACTCACCAGACGAGACAACGTGTCGGTTTGGATGCTATGTGTCGGTTTGGGTCTTGATAACACGCGAGGTTCCAAATGATGCTTGAAATGAGAGTTTTTGGGCCAATTTCAAGTTCTAGAGAGATAGTAGTGAGAGAAAGTAGAAAGAGAGTGAAAAAGCTTCAAATGAGGCTCTCTCAACCTTATATATGCTAAAAGTTTGGGACACCGTGGAATTCTACCCGATACCGACGTTATATGATGCTTTTGGTCGCACCCGATAAAGTTGCTGTAATTACGACTTAAATAAAACTAAATATTTTCTAAATAAAATATAGAAAATATTTTAATGTTTTAAAATGTATTCCAACACTTTTAAAACATTAATAGAAGTCGCAATAATTTATTTAAAACAAATTTAACGGAAAATTTTGGAATTTAACGGCTTTATTAACGAAAACGGGTTATTGTGACGGAAAATAAATCACGGGTTGTCACATTATCCCCCCGTTAGAGAAAATTCCGTCCCGAAATTTAAAAATTAAGATACAAATCATGGATTTAGAAAGAGATGTGGATACTTCTCTTTCATTGAGTCTTCGCTCTCCCAAGTGAATTTCGGTCCCCATCTGGCATTCCAGCGAACCTTCACTATCGGGATGCGACTTTGTTTCGTGCGTTTGATCTCTCGATCCATGATTTCGATGGGTTCTTCCACAAAGTTTAAGTTCTCGTTGATTTCGATCTCATCAAGGGGAATCACGAGGGTTTCATCGGATAGACACTTTTTAATATTTGAGACGTGGAAGACGGGATGAATGTTGCTAAGCTCGTGAGGTAATCGAAGTTTATAGGCTACCAGACCGATCCTGGCTAGGATCTCGAAAGGTCCAATGTACCTCGAGTTAAGTTTCCCATGTTTTCCGAAATGTACCATGCCTTTCCAGGGCGATACCTTCAAGAGGACACAGTCTCCAACCTGGAATTCCAGAGGTTTTCGTCGTATATCAGCATAACTCTTCTGTTGGTCTCGTGAAGCTTTCAGTCGTTCTCGGATCTGGATGATCTTTTTAGTGGTTTCGCGGATGATTTCAGGACCAGTGAGAGCACTATCGGCAAATCGACTCTTGGCTAGCTGCGTGTCCCCTACCTCGGCCCAGCACAGAGGGGATCTGCACTTGCGACTGTAGTGGGCTTCAAACGGAGCAGCCTTGATACTGGTGTGGTAACTGTTGTTGTACGAGAACTCGATCAAAGGCAAATGTGTGTCCCATGACTTTCCGAAATCAATGACGCATGCCCTAAGCATGTCTTCTAGGGTTTGGATAGTTCTCTCACTCTGTCCATCGGTCTGAGGGTGATAAGTCGTGCTCATGTCTAGATTAGTTCCAAGAGACTTCTGAAGATATTGCCAGAATCTGGAGGTAAACCTGCTATCTTGATCAGAGATAATGGACGCAGATACACCGTGCAGTCGAACTACCTCTTGGATGTATATCCATGCGAGTCTTTCCATCTTAAACGATTCTTTAAGCGGGTTGAAGTGAGCGGATTTGGTCAAACGATCCACAATTACCCAAATGGTATCGTACCCACTCGAATATTTGGGTAACTTGGTGATGAAATCCATGGTAATCATCTCCCATTTCCACTCGGGTATCTCGGGTTTCTGGAGCATACCCGAGGGTTTCTGGTACTCGACTTTCACTTGGGCGCATGTCAGACACTTGCCCACAAACATAGCGATCTCAGCTTTCATGTTCGGCCACCAGTATTGTTTCTTGAGATCTAGATACATCTTCTCCAAGCCTGGGTGAACAGAGTATATGGTCTTGTGTGCCTCTTCCATGACAATCTCCCTGAATCCTCCGGACTTTGGAATCCAGATTCGGTCCATGAAACAGTAGACTCCGTCACCTCTGATCTCAAGTTTCTTATCCATTCCCCTTAAGGCTTCGCTTGATTTGTTCTCGGGTTTGAGGGCTTCTATCTGGGCGTCTTAGATTTGCATGGATAATTGGGAATGGATAGTCATTGTCATTGTTCTCACCTTACGACTTGAACTTTCCTTTCGGCTATGGGCATCTGCTACCACATTGGCCTTGATGGGGTGGTAGCGAATTTCACACTCATAATCGCCGAGTAACTCTACCCATCGTTGTTGCCTCATGTTTAGGTCTTTCTGATTAAGGATGTGCTGCAAGCTCTTATGGTCAGTGGAGATCGTACACTTGGTTCCGTAGAGATAATGTCTCCAAATCTTCAATGCAAAGACTACGGCTCCTAACTCCAAGTCGTTCGTGGTATAGTTGACCTCATGTTCCTTTAGCTGTCTCGAGACATAAGCAATTACTTTTCCTCTTTGCACAAGCACACAGCCTAAGCCCTGATTAGACGCATCACAATAAACAACGAAGTCTTCTGTCCCTTCGGGTAGAGACAGAACAGGCGCGCTGCACAAGGCTTGCTTTAATGTCTGGAATGCTGCCTCATGCTTTTCACTCCAACAAAATGGTACACCTTTCTGTGTTAGAGTGGTTAGGGCTTTGGCGATTTTGGAAAAATTCTGGATGAATCTCCGATAATAATCGGCGAGACCAAAGAATTGACGGATTTCTGTGGGTGTCTTTGGTGCCGACCAATTCTCTATCGCTTTAATCTTGGAGGGATCCACATGAATACCCTCCTCGCTTACCACGTGATCGAGGAAAGTCACCTTCCGGATCCAGAATTCACACTTGGAAAATTTCGCATACAACTTTTCGGATCTAAGGGTTTCCAACACTGACTTCAAGTGTTGTTTGTGATCTTCTTTGTTTATGGAGTAGACAAGTATGTCATCAATGAATACAATGATGAACTTATCCAGAATAGGGTGACACACCCGGTTCATCAGGTCCGTGAACACTACCAGTGCGTTGTTTAGACCGAAGGGCATCACTACGAACTCGTAGTGTCCATACCGAGTCCTAAAAGTTGTTTTGGAAACATCACTCTCATGAACTCGTAGCTGATGGTACCCTAATCGAAGGTCTATCTTTGAGAAGTAGCTGGCTCCTTGAAGTTGATCGAAGAGGTCATCTATTCGCGGAAGGGGATATCGGTTCTTGACGGTCAACTTGTTCAGCTCACGGTAGTCAATGCACATCCGGGAGGATCCATCTTTCTTCTTTACAAATAAAATCGAAGCTCCCTAGGGTGAGGAACTCGGTCTGATGAACCCTTTGCTGAGTAACTTGTTGAGTTCACTGGATAACTCCTGCATTTCTGATGGAGCTAGGCGATATGGAGACTTGGCTACCGGGGTAGCTCCAAGAATTAGGTCAATGCAAAATTCGACCTAACATTCAGGAGGAATTCCTGGGAGCTCTTCTGGAAAGACATCAGGAAAGTTACAAACTTCGGGGATGTTTGCGAGGTCTTTAACTTCCTGTTTCTAGTTGATTACATGGGCTAGGAATGCTTGGCATTCCTTTCGCAGGAGTTTCTGAGCTTTGATGCAGGAAATGATGCGAAGGTTGGAGCTGAGTTTATCGCCATATATTATGAGAGTTTAACCCGAAGGTAGGTTGAGACAGATGGATTTTTCGTAGCAAAGGATATCAGCATGATTGTGACTCAACCAATCCATGCCAATGATAACATCAAATCTCTTAATGGAGACTGGCATAAGATCGATGGGAAATGAATGATCGTTCATGGTAAGGATACAACCTATGAATATGTCGCTAGCGTTTTCTTTCTCACCGTTAGCCTTCTCGATAGTAAATGTTTCGGTTAATGGTTGGGGATTAGGTTTTAGATTATGTTTGAACGAATGACTAACAAAACTTCTTTCAGCACCCGAATCGAAAAGAATACTAGCATAAGAGTTGTCGAGAAGGAACGTACCCGAAACAACAGTAGGATCGACGACTGCCTCCTCCCGTCCCATGGCTAGGACTCTCCCGTTATTATCAGCTGTCGCCTTTTTGGGGCAATTTCTCTTAAAATGCCCAACTTCTCTACAATTGTAGCAGGCTTGACCAACACCTGCTCCAGAAGATTGATTGGCTGAATGGGATGGTGCCTTGCAGAATCGGACTGTGTGCCCCTTTTTACCGCAGTTGGTGCATGACAATTCACGGTAGGGGCCGGGGTTATGGTGGTATTTGCACTTTTCACACAGAGGAAGGTTACCATCATATCTACTGGTAGGTGTTTGAGTTGTAGATCCCACAACAGAAGCAGCAACAACGGGGGTAGTAGCAACATGGACTGCTATTGTCTGTTGTTTCTTTGAAGATCCTTGAGAAGGTTGGCCTTTCTTCTTCTTCCAGAACTTTCTTTTCTCACCACTCCTCTTGGTCGTTTCAGGAGTGGTGGTTGTTTCCTCAACCACATCACTGTGGTCAATCAGGGTCTGGGCTAAACTTTTGGCGCTGTCATAAGTATCCGACCTCGCACATAAGACGTTTCCTTTGGTCGGTTAGGTTAGCCCCCAAATAAATCTCTCTATTTTCTTAATCTCCGGGGTAACCATTCCCGGACAGAGCAGTGCTAGATCATCAAACCTCGAGGTGTATGCAGCAATATCGGAACCCTTCATCTTCAGGTTCCAGAGCTCGTGCTCCAACTTTTGTATTTCGCCCCGAGGGTAATACTCAGCCAGAAGGAGTTCTTTCATGGCTTCCCAACCCATAGCATTGGCTACAGGTAGGGTCAGGTATTTGACTCGGTCGTTCCACCAAGTCAGGGCTTTGTCGCTGAAGGTACAGGCTGCGAACTTTACTTTATCGGACTACGAACATGCACAAATTTCAAAGATGGATTCGATTTTCTCGAACCATCGAGTGAGGGAAATGACACCTCCAGTGCCATCAAAGGAAGTGGGTTTTGCGCTCATGAAATCTTTATAAGAACCCCCTTTTCGGTGTCCTTGGCTATCTTCTACATTTTGTGGTTGGGGACCACCTCCTGAACTACCAGGGTTCATTTGTGACATGGCGGCTATCACTGTGGCGGTAATAGCTATCTGTAGCGTTACCAGATCAATTTGAGGAGAATGTGATGGCGGAGGGTTGTTGGTATTTGAGCTGGGTCTCTTTCTTGGAGGCATCTTGATCTAATAAGATCAGGAAAGAGAGGATGATATGTCCTCCGAATTGAATCAAGAGATATGACAGTTATATATTCCGAATAAGCGATAAAACAGGAAGGAGTTAGCAAAACAGAAAATTTTATCGCTAGAGGAATGATCAGGGAACAAGACTCGATTGAGGATTTCTAACAAGGATTGGCTCGAGAAATACTACCATAGTATTTCATGATTCACTATAACCATGGTTCGATGTTTGGGATATTAGGGTAAGTTTTAGGCATGCTGAACACCACCGTCACTCCCAAGCACATGTTGGTCGTGTCTCGAATAGATATAGTTGGTCAGGTTATATTTAACCGCAACGTACAACACCCATTACTTATGTTTTGTTCTACTTGTAGTTACGGATCTCGACGGTTAGGTATACTTGTATACTTTTGAAAATACTTATACTTTGAAGTATACTTTTAGTTAAGAGCACTTAGACCCCTTAGTGTTTATAGTCTTATACCATGTAAGGTTTGGTATACTTTATTCACTATGAACAAGGTCTTTGATACCAATCTATCACACCCCGAAAACCGAAGGCGGAAACATTTCCGGGGTGGACTCCACGTTGAGTATCAAATCCAATGCACATAGTAATCAAATTAAACAACCATTACATTACATATAGAAATTTACATTTGCTCAAAAGTGAAGTTGTACAGTGTTATGCATATGTATATATAAACAAAAGCGAGACGTGTCTTCGATGCACTCCATCTTCGACAAAAGGGATCATCGGGTACCTGTCTAATGCGGACCTAAGAATACAAGCAGTTTGAAAATCAGCATAAAGCTGGTGAGTTCATAAGCGGTTTTGTTTTGTGAAAATGTACGAGTTTCTTGTTGGTTTCTGAAAATGTTACGACCCAAGAAAATCCTATATTTTCTTATATGTAAGTTTAGTTATCTGTTATGTTACACGGTTCTGGTTATGTTCAATTGTTATCCCAGGAAAATCCCATATTTTCCTAAAAGTTGGCTACCGATCTGAAATGTAATGTGAAAGATGTATACTGAAAAGTATTAGTTTTAAACACGTATATAAAACTAATAAATACAAAGTAAACTAGTTACTAAACCCATTATTACTAAAAACTAAATCTCTGTTATCCAAATTGCGAGTTCCATAACCATACAATAGACTAATTATGGCAATAAGTAGTCTATCACCCTTTATGACTTTCGTCACCCTTGAACCTTTTGGTTCAGCTGTAGCTAGCAGCCAGGTGCGGGGTAGTCAGCCCCGTATAGATCTATACACTCAAGTCACGCTCCCTATCTAAGAGATTCTGGTTACGGGGGCGGTCCTCCACTCGCGTATCTCTGTGGAGTGTTCTCTGAGGACATGTTTCCAATTTATAGGAATAACAAATTTACTAGTAATAATGCTGAAAGGTCAAATGACTATCCTCCACTCGCATATCTCTGTGGAGTGTTACCGAGGACAAACAATGTTCTAAGTTCACTTGTCATGCTTTTAACTGTTATAATGTGGGAAAACATTTGTCAAAATATAAAATACAACAATTTATAATGTTTTTCACAAATACTATGATACTGTATTCTGTAGGTTCAAACGGTTGTTTGTTATGACTGTCAGTGTTAAAAGCATATGTAATATGAAACACAACACATATAAAACAAGTTTTGAGTACAGGTATTACTTGTACTTTGGTTATATTCCCCCTGAAAACAGTGAAAACATTGAAAATGGGTAGGGGTATGAACTCACCAGACGAGAAAACGTGTCGGTTTGGATGCTATGTGTCGGTTTGGGGCTTGATAACGCGCGAGGTTCCAAATGATGCTTGAAATGAGAGTTTTTGGTCCAATTTCGAGTTCTAGAGAGATAGTTGTGAGAGAAAGTAGAGAGAGTGAAAAAGCTTCAAATGAGGCTCTCTCAACCTTATATATGCTGAAAGTTTGGGACACGGTGGAATTCTACCCGATACCGATGTTATACGATGCTTTTGGTCGCACCCGATAAAGTTGTCGTAATTACGACTTAAATAAAACTAAATATTTTCTAAATGAAATAGAAAATATTTTAATGTTTTAAAATTTATTCCAACACTTTTAAAACATTAATAGAAGTCGCAATAATTTATTTAAAAAAAAATTAACAGAAAATTTTGGAATTTAACGGCTTTATTAACGAAAACGGGTGACTGTGACGGAAAATAAATCACAGGTTGTCACAGAGGGAAAACCGATTTCATGAGTGTTAACCTAAGTATCCTTATTCTCTAGTTATTCCGATGGTTCTTGGTGTTGTGAGAACCATTTGACGTGCAACACTTGAGGCACTAGGCTATTAAAGGTTCAAGACTTTAAGCTTCATCAAAAGGTATGTCATTCTACTAGATACTTATACTTGTTATTATGCTAGTTATGATGGAATATCAAATATTTGCATGTATAATAGAGAAAACATAGATCCAAGGTTTATAGGGTTGCATGTACACCATATGAGTGTTAGAATGCTCGAAACCCTTCACTTTTGACCTTGGTTTTAGCTTCAGGATGTCGTCACAATGTGAGCAAGAAGAACCCGAGTTGTTGAGTTGTCTGAGTAAGGACCGAGTCATCGGAAGCGGGTCGTATGGGTTATGATGGCGTAACCAAGGCCTGGCCACGACATGAGGTTTGATTTTTGGGATTTTGACTGTTAAGTTGTTAACATGGATTAACTTTTTGGACCCAGTGGCTGGATTCAGGGTTTTAGTCTAAGGTTGGGCCATTTTGGGCTTTTGGAGTGGGCCTTGGATTTTAGGTCGCGTAAAATAGGGGTAAAATGAACTTTTACCTGAGTGTTGGAGAATTGTATTAGGATTTCAGCTTTGGGTTGTTGACCAACTATTAATTGGGTGTTATTTGATGATGTTACCGCAAGGATTTTCCAGATCAGTAGTCCAAGCTTTTATTTGAGACATGCAGCAACTTGAGGTGAGTATCCTCACTGTACCCATGAGTTAAAGGAACCAATGCCGGTCCACTAGGAGATGATATGATAGTTTTCTTTAAGAATCTTGTGTGTATAGTGTATACTATATGTATGTCGGACAAGGTCCGATGTCAGGCGGGGCCTGATGAGTATGATATAGTATGATAGTTGTCGTTGTACTTGGTGGGTCGAAGACACCAATTTTTGCCCATAGTTTGTTATGGATAGGATGCTAGTCGCCTGCGTGAGTCTTTCATGTATGTTATGTGATATACATATACCCGGTGGGGCCTGATGCAAGGTGGGGCTTGATGAGTGTATAGTATGCAATTTTCTTAGTGATTATTGCATGTGCTTATGTGGCTATATGTATACTGGGTGGTGTCAGATGCCAGGCGGGGCTTGATGAATGTGATGATGCGGGGCCCATCTCATATTATTGATAGATCTGTTCCTAGCGGGGCTCGATGACAGGCTATAACATCCATAAAATTCTTGAAAACTATAAACTTTTAAAACAATCCATCGATCATCATTGTTTACAAAATATTTTTCAAAACATGTTTAGAATCAGAGTCTTCCCAAATCATAAAATAAAGCATAACGAGGTGCACGATCACGCCTTCGCATTCCTGCGATCCTCTGAGGTACCTGAAACATAATCCAAAAGTATAAGCCCAAAGCTTAGTGAGTTTCCCTAAAATACCCATACATAACAAATAGCACATATACAATAATAGAATGAAATGGGTCTACAACTAACAGATTGGATTACCCCTGAGCCCACAGCATAAGTCCGGCTTGCCCTTGGCCCACAGCTTATGGATGGCTTGCTCCCTAGCCTGGTCAATCCTTGGACCGAATACCACTAAGCCCTTAATACAAGTTTGACATGCTCTTCCTGGCCCTCAACTCATATTTGGAATGCTCATGATCCCTCAGTATGAGTCTGACATGCCCTCCCCATCCCTTAGCTCATCTCTGGCTTGCTCCAGGGTTTGTTGGCTACGTCACGGAGCAGTACAACCTCAATCCAACCCACACAATATGTCGACATATAATAGATAATATCATACACATATAAACAGACAGTAGCACAGGTAGTCCTACAGATCTACCATACTAGCATAGCAAAACTAGCATGCATATTTAATCCTTACTCAACATATCAATGAATATCAAGTTATCAATCCAATGGGTCGACCTTGGTTCCTTCGACCTGTAAATATAGTGAGGAAAACTCACCTCACAAACTGTACATAACTGATAAGGCCCAAGTCCAAATCTCAACTCTCTGCTCAATACCTACATCCACCAAGTGAACAATTCCATCAAAATCCCGAAATACCCAAAATGCCCACAAAGTCCAACTTGGTCAAATTTGGTCAAACTTTGTCAAACTAAAAGACAACTAGTCAGATTCAAATGGTCAAACCCACTAAACCAACTGAGTCAACCCAGCCGAGCCATCACAATCGAGTCAACTCAACAAGGTCTGACTCATGCGAGTATGCAGGGTATAACTCAAAGGTACGCTAAGCGTATGCGAAGCCTAGCATTGACCAGCTTACGAGTGACTGACCGAGTACGCGGTGCGTAACTTCGCAGACCTTAAATCCTCATTAAGTGCTTAATGGCTTAAGCACTTAAGCTCATATTTTAGATCTAGGGTCCAAATGCTCCCTAAAGTCATAAAGTCTCCATATTTATGTCTTTGCACGTCCATAAAGTCATTAATATAAGGTCTTAATCCATTAAGACCATCTACAAGATGTATGGAACAGTTCTAGCCATTGAGACCTCATTTTTATGGCTTAGGACCCTTCCTAGGGTCCGGAAGGATAGTTAAAAAATCAATAACCAAACATGCATAGATTGGGACATTTAGGATAAAAAGAGCAACATAAAACTTCTAAGGATGGGATCTAACAACAAAAACATAAAGGTGTAGACTTTATACCTTCAGGAGCTTCACAAAGGAGCAAAAATCCCAGATCCACAAGCTTGCTTCCACTTCAAGGCTTCTTGATGCAACTTCTCCTTCCTCTAATACACCAAAAACCCACTTTAAGGCTCAAATTACACTCTAAGGGGCTAGGGTTTTGCAAGAACGACTCTAAGACTTTAGAGGCTGAAAAGGTAGGAATAAATGAGCCATAAGGATGTTTAAATACCCATAAAACCCTAAAACTTAGGGTTTCCTATAGACATAAGTACACCCAATGTACACAAGTATACGCCCAGCTTAATACCGCGCGCCCTAGTACGCTCAGCGTACCCTCATGTACACTTAGCGTACTCCTCCCATCCCAAAATTACAAAATTGCCACTAGGGCATCTCATGGCTACTTCTTTCGATTACATGGACCAAAATGACATCAATTGAAACCATAAGAATGAATTTAAAAGTACCTGAATACTGAGGTGTTACACATGCATGGCCCGATGGTTATTGGGCATGGCCCTTTGTTATATGATATGTATGGTATGTGGTATTTTGGGGAACTCACTAAGCTTTGTGCTTAAAGATTTTTTATTATGGTTTCATGTCTATATAGAAGGGAAGGGTCCGGCATCACTACACTACATCCACCCATGTTTCTGCAACTTTAAGATTTTGGCATTGAATTCTAATAATGGGAGATAATCAAGTTAGTTGATTCAAAATCCTTAATATAACACCCAATATGAAATATTAAGGCTAGGACCCAACACAGTATTTTATAACTTGGAAGAGGGGTGTCGTAATCCAAGCTACAAAATATTTAAAGGTAGGCGGATGAAGACTCACCAATTTCCACATTGAAAAACAAAATAATTTATTAGATTTTAAATGGATTTGAAACTCCTAGATCTTTGGAGATTCATTGAACTTTGGCATGTTTCAATCTCAATTGTGCCCTCTCAAGTTTTGTGATTGGGATGCCAAGGATCACAAAACAAGGTGTGACTAACCATGCAAATTCACTTGGTACCCTTAATATTATCACCTAATCAATGTTCCGGTTAACCACACACGCTCCACCGATCTATGATAAACATTAAGTCATCTTTTGTGATCCTTACTACTCCAAGTTAGTGTGTCGGTTAACCACACGTGCTCCACTAACGACTTGGTAAGGTACAAAGTGTGAATTTCATGGGTTAGCACCATGTTCACATTTTTCCTAAAGTAAATAAGATTGGGAATTAAAAAATATTTAGTTACTTTAAAATAATCATTATAGTTTTAATGAGAATTGAAGTCATTGTCCTACCCGTTCAGCTAATGATCCTCCATTGATCAAGGAAGCGGTGGGTGAGAGTGGACACCCATTAAGCTGCCATTTTATAGGCAACAACCTTATACCCCCCCCCCCCTTATAGACCGGCTTCGTGAATGAGGCCTACTAACGGTAAAACAACTTAATCTTACATATATATATATATATATATATATATATATATATATATATATATATATATATATATATTAACCATTAATCTTATAATAGTATAAGGGTTGAATTTGAACTTTTAAAACTTCTAGGGTATGGAATTAAAGTTTGAGTGAGACTTTACAAATTCCAAAACTTAAGGGCAAGTTTTGAACAATTCAAAAACTTTTGCATATTCATAACTTATGAGTTTTAATTAAGTGTTTAAAACTTTTTAATGAAGGGTCTCTTGGAAATTCATAACTTGAGGATGGAGTCCATAAAAAACATTTATTAGAAAAAACTCTTCAAAAGTGTAACTTTTGACTTCTTAAAAAACATTTAAAATAATTAATTATTATTTCATTTTAATATATATTTTTCAATTCCCGTGTTTTTTATGACAATAGGATTATGATAATGTAATGTAGGTATTAAACTGAGTGAAGCTTCAAAGAAGCTTAGAGAGAAGTTTTCCATTTGAGCTTCTATTGTAATGGTACATTAGTTTTATTGGCTGCACATTTGAGTTTTAATAATATTACAAAAAGTGATTTGTGAATAATCAATTGAAATTTTGTGAAAAAAACAAGGGCCAACTAAAATTGACATATTATATGTCATTATTGGACTTCACCACAAAAATATGTCCTCAGATAATTAACACTATCATTTATTTTTGATACTTCATAGTCGTTGTCTGTTTAAATGATACTTAAAAAAGATTTCATAAACTAAATAATGAGGGAAGAATTGTAAAAAAACATCTCACTTAATGGGGGAAAGACTTCTTTTCCTGAGTTTTTGTATTAAGTCATTCTATTTGCGTCAAGTAGAATACAAACACATATTAAGGGGTTACTTTTTTTCCCATTAAGTCCAATAAGTTATTGAATAGAATACAGATTGATTAAACTGTATGCATGAGACTATGGTGTTGTTTGTTTTTTGTAAAAAACCTCTTCAGGCCTTTTATTGTTGCTCGGCGCAGCACACGCGCAACACTTTTAATCTCACAATTGTTTGTTTTTTAGAAGTCTTCATAGTAAAAAAAAACTTATGTGTATGTTCTGTTTGGCGCAACACTTGTATTGCCTTTTCCAACCTTTTCTTCTTTTTTCTTGTTTGAAATCTTGATTATATGTTGTTGAAATCTTATTTTACATTTTCTTTTTTGTTTCTTTTTTTTTGTTTATTCATGTTGAATTGTTTTTTTTTCTTTATATTTAATAATGATAATTTGTTGATGAAATATCATTATTTTTTTGCTAAAATACTTTGTTTTTTTATTGAAATAACATTATTTTTTGCTGAAATATTATAAATTCTTGCTGAAATGTCATACATTATTAAATTTTCAGTATTAAAAAAATTATTTTTCGGTTAATAATATCAGTTTATTTTAATTTTTTAATATCTGCAGTAGCATGCAGTTGATAAAAAAAATAAAGATGCTTCTTATTACAGTCTCCAGTTGTTTAGTCCACCTCTTCTATTGCAGAGGGTTACAAAGGTGGTGCGCAGACTTCATGAATTTTTGCTTCAAAAAAACAAACGATACCTAAATGACCAATTTACCCTTACATTTCAAATAAAAATAAATTTTATAATATTAATCAGTTTTATCATGAGAGAATTAGGAGGAAAAAAGAGTAAATAGGTAGTAATAATAATAACAACAACAACAACAATAATAATAATAATAATAATAATAATAATAATAATAATAATAATAATAATAATAATAATAATAATAATAATAACAATAATAATTGGCTTAACCCATTAAGTCATTTGTCCAGGTTGAGTGCTTAACCCATTTCAACAATTTTAATAATACACGAATCGGCAGATATTTTTTACGCTATTGCAGTTGCATTTTGGCTTTTTTTTCTCATTATAACAAACTAATAGTGAAATTTTGTTATTATTGGGTTTTTGTAAAATGATGTCACAGGAAGAAATAAAAGTAAGATCCTATTGTATGCAAATCAAAAAAATTACATTGTTATTTGCAGTAATACTTTTAGCTGGTAAAACCATTCATAAGGAACACATAGTGCACTCAGACTTGAAGTTAGCCAACTTTTTGATAGGTTATGAGCATAACAAAAAATCCTATGTGTGCATGTAACCCTAATTGTTCTGACCTATGTTTTATCTAATTGAACATACAAGTATTTGAACAACAATTAGGAAACCCTAGGAAGCCTATACTATTTTCGAAATTCACTTCTAGGGTTAGTAAACATACCTTTGATTGTTATGTAGTAATAATAATCTTAATCCAAGCTTGAAAACTTTAATTAGCAAGCGCCACAAGTGTCATGCCTCTAATGGCTCACAAACAAACCCTAGAAACCACGGAACAATATATATATATATATATATATATATATATATATATATATATATATATATATATATATATATATATATATATAGAGAGAGAGAGAGAGAGAGAGAGGGAGGGAGGGAGGGGAGTGAGGGAGGGAGAGAGAGAGAGAGAGAGAGAGAGAGAGAGAGAGAGAAGTATAGAAGAATTTCGGTCCTAGCCTCCAAGAAAACATAAGTCATGGAATCTAAACCCTAATGGATTTATATAGGAGTGTAGGAAGGTGTTGGATAAGGCAGATATCTCTAAGATAACCCTAATCCCTTAACTTCCTCCCTAAGGAATCCAAGGCACCCTTAGAGCCCAAGGAAACCCTAAAGAGCATCTATAATTTTTTCACCCTATATGGGAGGTTCTACAATTTCCCAATATTCAACTATTGAACATTTTCACCTTTAGTCCCTACACTTTTAATTAATTCCTTAAACCCCAAAACTAATTCCAAATTAATTTCTGATTAAATATTAATTAAACAATATGATTTATAATTAATATATTTTTTCCATAATACATTAATAAATAAATTTTTTTAATTAATTTATTAACCAAGTAATAAATTAATAAATCAATCTTCTCTCTCTAAAGTCATTTTATTCAATCGCCAGATTTGAAGGCAACCCAAAAGGGTTGTGTTACTATCAATTCAAGTATATACCAATTATAGTTATGGGCTTAGACACCTAATCAAATAGTCTCCCACTTGGATAAGTCTAATAACTATAATTGCCAGTATAACTACTGAATTGACTATCAAATTGTAGCTACCAAAAGTCAATTTCGAACTCTGATCCAATCAGTGATGTGTCCTAAGATAAGGGATCAAATATTCCTCCATACTACAAGATATCATATGGAGATGAGACATGGATTATAATCATTCTCTTTGTCTAGGATATGTTTTCTGATTTCTGATTTCTGACGACTGAAATCAGACTACTAATTGAACACATAAATTCAGTCCAAGCTTGGCCAAGTACTTTAGATGCCATCATCAAATCATTGAGGGGCCTACAGAAATCTCTTTTCCCGTTAGGGTAAAAGGACCGGATAAACTTCAACTTATATTCTTGCACTATTCACTCATCAAAATTTCGCACAACAATACATTTTCAACATCAAGTTACTAATACGTTTACGTATTATCAATGAACAAATGACTTGTAAACATCAACTTTCATATATCAGTTTCAAGAATTAAAGATATTATCGTCTCAAAATTACTCGTGATAAAATCCATGAAGTAATTCTCTGAGTGTGGGTTTATCCAATACTTAGAATCCCCATTTTCAAGTACTCGTGAACATTGTAGCAAAACCATTGCTATGTCTAATCTCCATAGACAATCTACAATTTAATTCATGATAGTCTTAATTCGCTTCTTCCAAAAGTACGATCGACTATGGAGTTTTGAATATTCTAATTATTCAGGAAGTAAAATATGCAAAGTGAAACACAATAATAACCTAATTAACTATGGTCTCAAACTATTGAATATAAACAAAAATCTTATTATTTAATTACCATATTAACTAGACTTTATTTATTGTATAATGTTTCGAGTAATCAACTAAACACTTGATTTAAACATCATTCATGCCATGTAATAAACATGCATACTATGTTTCTCGACGGTCCTACTTTTGTGAACAGATCGAATGGACATTATTCCATCAATGCTTATTTCATAATTCTATATTCTTATTAGAACCTATAAGAATTCCAAGTTCTTTTCACATATAAATATGTTAGAATTCAACCTTTCATGCAATATCCTTTGGTGATGTTGAGGCTTCAAAGTCATAGAGACTTTGCCAATGATATTACAAATGTTTCGTTGAAACTTTGTTAGTTAAATCAATTTCATGGTAACGAAGTCTCAAATTCAAGATACAATTCTTGAACACCTTTTTGCATTAAGGTTCCCAACTCATATGTAGATTCTAATAATCAACTCCTACTATGGAAAAATTTTCCATATTCCTATATTACCATCAATTTTGATTAAGAATCATCCCAATCTAAAGCATGTCACTATGGTCCTTTCAACCATTATTATGCTATCAACTGTCCACAAGCGATAATTCCTTTGGTATAACCTCATAATGTACTTGGCAGTTGTTTAACAACCTTATGTTGGGTTTTGAGCATTCTAACACTCCTAAGGTGTACATGCAACCCTAATAACCATGGATCTATGTTTTCTCTAAATACATGCAAATAATGATTTCCAAGGTTACTTCCTAACTAGCATAGCATAAGGATCTTGAATCATAAAACTACTAGTATAACGACATACCTTTTGATTGTGATTGATTGCTTGGAGTTCGAGAGCCAAGCACCAATAATGTGAATGCCTCAAAGGGAAATCACAAATCACCACAAACTTAGAAAACTTTATGAGATAGTATACACACTCTTAGAAATCGGCCACACCTTACACACACACTCTAGGGTGTTATTTCATGCAACATAAGCTTGTTTATATAGTGTGCATGGTTAGGGTGAAACCCTAATAATCCATGTCTTTTCCTTTCCATAGATCCATGGGTTAAAAGCTCCATGGATCATCCATGGACTTCCATATAAGCTTAGCCCATTGACAACTGAGTATTAGCCCACACCATATAAATATAATAGCCCATGATTTAATTAGTCTTCCTTTTAATCACTAAATTAATTCATAATTAATTCAAGATTAAAACTAATTAAATAACATGACTTTATATTAATATATTATAACTTATAATATAATAATAAATCATAAGTATACAATTCTCATAAAATTATTTATAAATAGTTTGGGTGAAGTGCAACCCAAATGGACCATGTCGGGTCGGGTCAAGTATATACCAAATAAGTTATGGACTTAGACACCTTATCCAACATACTCCCACTTGGATAAGTCTAATAACTATATTTGCCTATATTACTTCAGGAACCAACCGGAAATAGTAGCTCTCGAAAACTCTGTTGAACTATGAAGCACCATTTTAGATAAGTGATCATATAGTCCTCTGTTCTCATGATATCAGCCGGACAAATACATGGAACAATGTCTTACTTATTGTCTGGCAGTTGTTTCTCGATTTCCGATTTGTTTGACAAAGAACTTAACTGAACACATCAATTTAGTTCTGACCGGGCCTGGTACATGGGTCAACACAAAATCATCGGGGGTCCTAGATATCGCTTCTATTTCTATAAGGAACAGATAAACTTCGACTCATATGCTTATTCTACTAATTGTTGAATTGTACACAAAGGCACGTTTTATAACATCAAGTTACTGATGCGTTTACGTGCAATCAATGCACAACCAACTCATAGGTAACAACTCATATCTCTAGGTTTGAAGACTTATATGATATTATTGTCTCACGATCACTCGAGATAAATTCCATGAAGTGATACAAGTGAGCGTGGGTTTATTCCAATACTCATAACTTATGAGCACTTATGAATGTTGTAGCAACCATTGCTATGTCTAAACACATTTAGCCATCTACAACCTCGATTCATGACACTCTTAATTCATACCTACTTCCAACATATGAACGACTGTGGAGTGTTTAAATAACTTAGTCATTCGAAAGAATAACCTAGCTATTCTAGAAGTCAAAACATGCAAAGTGAAACACAATAATAATCGAATCCAATATGGTCCCAGAACCCTTTTGAATATAAATAAAACCACTTTTTATTTATCACCATATTGATTACACATTACTCATTGTATAATGTTTCAAATAATCAACTTAATACTTGAATAAAAACAACAGTTATCCCATGCTCCTAGCATGTACACTTTGTTTTTCTAAACAATAGTTATGTCATACTCCAAGTATGCACACTATGTTTGTCTATGATTTTTACTTTGTGAAATAGATCAATTGAACATGATTCCAATGATGCTCATTTCACAATCCCAAATCCTTATTGTAAATGTAAGAATTCCTAATTCCTATCATTTACCAAAATTAGTTAGAATTTAAACTTATATGCAATGTTCCTCTCGTAATGATTATGCATAAATACACCAAAACCTTGTCACTAGTCATTACAGAGTATTCCAAATAATATCAAATCTATGGAAACAAAGTCTCATATTCAAAGTTCATTTCTTTGAACATCCTTCTTGCATTAAGGTTTTCTAATCATACACAGATTGAATAACTTCCACCTATGGAGACATTTACATAGTCCCATTTTGACTATCACTTCTAAACAAGAGTTGCCTCTTTTCATAAAATGTCAATATGGTCCTGCCAAAATTAACACTATACTTCCAAATGTCCCTGAGCAACCAATCTTTGGCAAACCTCAGATTATCCTTGAAAATTGCTTAATCACTTTAGTCATATCCAGTTCTAGACTTTTCCCTTCTAAATGCCCTGAGCATTTGGAAAATTTAGAAAGGATGAATATTATAACACATGAAAGTGAAGCATATGGGACATGATTCATGATGTCTCACATAAAGACATGATACTAGACCAGTCTTTTGCTACAATATTTTTATTTGCCATGTTTTCAAAATTTAACTATGAAGAGGGATGTCGTAATCATAATCAAATTTTGATAACGCAAGATATATATATAATTAATTTAAGTTGAACCATTCCAACATCAAATACACACACACACACACACATATATATATATATATATATATATATATATATTTGACTAAAGATGATTAAAATCTCAATCTAAGCTTTTAGGATTGAATTGAAGTATAATTTCCTCTCCCTTAATTATAGCAAAACAATTTTTCAACTCCTGCAACTTCACGAATTGAAACTTTTGTTTTTCTATAATTAACATTGCTAGCTTGCAATAATAATAATCATAATTATCATGATCCCACTAACATGATGATTATTAGCATAACACTTATGCTCCCACTAGCTTTGACATGTATTCAAAAATCAGTTGGACTTCAAAAATTTAGATTCATACACCTTTCCATAGATAGCTCACATGTGTGTCTACTTATTTCAAAAAGTATGAAAAGGGATGCCGTAATCATAGTCTCAATTGTTTAAACCTTTGTCATTTCTCACAAGTCCATATTAGTGTGCCGGTTAACCACACACGCTCCACTAACGACTTTTGAAAATGCAAATAACACAATTGCTATCTACTTAAAATCTACTTAGTGAAAGCGTTTCCTCACCATCATTCTCATGAAGCGGAGAGAAACCTTATGACACTTAGATTTTATGGTGTATGAGTTCCTATCCATGTGAATTTGTCAAAGCCATAATCACAAGACAATGTTAGTGACAAATTCAGCCTTACATGGATTGAACTTGTTAAATCTTAATTTCTTGTCACCTGGTATCACGAGGCCCACCAATGCTTCCAAGCTGTTATGCACACAGTTTAGAACTAACAGAACTCATATGCATAGTCAACTTAATTGGCACAGGAATTATATCAACATGATAGGTTGCAAACCTTAAGTCATCTGCTAGTGATAAAGCACAGGTTTTACTCTTGATTAAAATCTTGAAACTCTTTCAGGGTCTTTAAGGCTCCTACTATCCTCTTGATATATAAGTTTCCTTAGTCAAGGACCATTCCTTGACAAAACAAGTATTCAAGGGATAGTGCGGATTCTTATCAAGATATACACTTCACACAATTGGTCTTAGTTGGTCTTTGTCTTATCCAAGACATCACAACTTACCAATTTCAAATGTACAGGAGTAGAAAACATTTTACACTACATTTGATAAGTGTTTTAAACCTTACTTTATGTCACTCAATGTTACAATCTTGGAGTATGACTCTAAGAGTTGTTTTGGAACAAAGTATGACTCATTCTCTTGATTTTAACCATTCCAACAATTCATGACCCCTCTTCTTAGTCATAACAATGCACTAAGATGTCCTTAGAGTATGAATTGTGATATGGTATCTTAATCATTAAGATGATCATAAAACACGATACTATAGTACTCTCCCATCTTTTCAGATTTGAGAAACTTTTATCTTTCTGCCTAATTTGATTCTTTCCCATTCGTTATGCCACACATTGAAAACTTTCTGATGCTTCAAAATTATACTTAAACTTGCAAGTATAACCATATTTACTAAACTTTAGTAAATCATGACGAATCGATCTTTGTGGTGGACCTTGACCAGCACACACCCAATGTACCTAATTCCAGTCCTTCAATTAACTCACATATACATGTGATCAATAAATTAGACTTAATTTTACAAAGATGAAAATTCTCATTCATCATACAATATAGCTTGTATGATTCCAAGTTTCGGTCCAATTGAAACTTGGGTGATGAGAACCTTTCCTCATTTGGTAAATTTTGACATTACCATAAACGAAAGAATCAAATCCACTTTCCAATATTGGTATTACTGGAAACATATAAGCAACAATTTTTCACAAATGCCATTGTAAGGATATTTTTAAAATAAATAAAATTAAAACCTTTTTTTTTTAAAAAAAACTTTGCGGAAAAACTTATCCTTACAATCCATATGAAAACTTATCTTAAGCAACAACTCAAAATTCTGATCACCGACCCATGCAATCGAAACCTGTCTTCGTAATCAGAATCAACATATACTTCCTTTAAGATTCCTATCTTTTCTTTGATTCTTAAAAACATCAACATGTGACCCACTCACATTACGTAATAAGAATCTCCAAATAGGAACTTAATAGAGTTAGACAGTGGACTTTAACTGAAGTAGAGTCAAACTTCTTGACTTGATCAATCATATGATCTTTCAGGTAAATATGACAGCTTCGCAATCAGTGTCCCTCCCTTTGGCAATAAAACATATGGACCGTTTGGTAGTGGCACATGAGACTATCTCAGACTTAAGCTTTCTCTTTACCATTTGATCAACTGATTTGACTATGGCCGATACCTTTCCATTGGGAAGAGAAATCCTTTTTCTCGATATCCAATGCTACCATTGTCAATGTCCATTTAAGGTTTGGGAAGTTGATATTCTAAAAAAAATTTGCTTTACCAGTGTTTGCTAATTCGGCAGCACCAAGCAAATAAATAAGATCACTAAGGGTCATGTCATAGTCTGTCTCATAATAGCCCCAAAGGGACTCACTATGTTACCAAGAAAGTGATTAAACATCCAACTTTCACAAGACTTTGACACCCAACTCTCCCGGCTTGTCAATACGTAACTTTATCTCCCAAATGTGAGCACACATAGCCTATGCTTGCTAATAGGGCTTGAGTGACCTTAAACTTGTGGGTTAGGGAGAATAAATAGAGGAGGTGGAGGAAGAGAAGCATGATGTTGAGGGACATCATATTTAAGAGGAAAGCTTGTCCCAAGAGATTTGGGACGATCATAGTTGTCTGAACCAGACATCCATAATGGGAGATAATCAAGTTAGTTGATTCAAAATCCTTAATATAACACCCAATATGAAATATTAAGGCTAGGACCCAAAATAGTATTTTATAACTTGGAAGAGGGGTGTCGTAATCCAAGCTACAAAATATTTGAAGGTAGGCGAATGAAGACTCACCAATTTCCACCATGAAAAACGAAATAATTTATTAGATTTTAAATGGATTTGAAACTCCTAGATATTTGGAGATTCATTGAACTTTGGCATGTTTCAATCTCGATTGTGCCCTCTCAAGTTTTGTGACTGGGATGCTGAGGATCACAAAACAAGGTGTGACTAACCATGCAAATTCACTTGGTACCCTTAATATTATCACCTAATCAATGTGCCGGTTAACCACACACGCTCCACCGATCTATGATAAACATTAAGTCACCCTTTATGATCCTTACTAGTCCAAGCTAGTGTGCCGGTTAACCACACGCACTCCACTAACGACTTGGTAAGGTACAAAGTGTTAATTTCATGGGTTAGCACCATATTCACATTTTTCCTAAAGTAAATAAGATTTGGAATTAAAAAATATTTAGTTACTTTAAAATAATTATTATAGTTTTAATGAGAATTGAAGTCATTGTCCTACCCATTCGGCTAACGACCCTCCACCGATCAAGGAAGCAGTAGGTGAGAGTGGACACCCATTAATCTACCATTTTATAGGCAACAACCTTATACCCCCCCCCCCCCTTATAGACCGGCTTCGTGAATGAGGCCTACTAACGGTAAAACGACTTAATCTTACATATATATATATATATATATATATATATATATATATATATATATATATATATATATTAACCATTAATCTTATAATAGTATAAGGGTTGAATTTTAACTTTTAAAACTTCTAGGGTATGGAATTAAAGTTTGAGTGAGACTTTACAAATTCCAAAACTTAAGGGCAAGTTTTGAACAATTCAAAAACTTTTGCATATTCATAACTTATGAGTTTTAATTAAGTGTTTAAAACTTTTTAATGAAGGGTCTCTTGGAAATTCATAACTTGAGGACAAGTTATGGAGTCCATAAAAAACATTTATTAGAAAAAACTCTTCAAAAGTGTAACTTTTGACTTCTTAAAAAACATTTAAAAGAAAAAACTTTTGGAATTCCATAACTTGAGGACAAGTTATGGAGTTCATTCAATGTCATAAAGATCAAGAATTATTCTATCAAGCAATTTGCAAACAATTCCTATGATCTATCAAAACTCATAAGTTCATGAACATTCACAATCAACAACTTTCAAGAATCATATAAGCACATATAAACTTGGAACTTTGATTATAACTTTGAAATTTGTTCACCAACATCATTACCACATCAAAGACAGGTTTTATAAGTTCAAAACAGTTTAAGGTAATGATTCTAGACCAATTCTAGCACCAAAACTCGAAAATATGCACTCAGGCCCGCCAACTCGTCGAGTGCATGAACTGACTCGGCGATTTGGTTGAATATATACATGGACTCAGCGAGTTCCATGGAGGACTCGGTGAGTCAGCTGAGCAGAATGCAGATTTTCGACATTTTCCAGCAATTTGCATCAAGTATTTCAGAAAACAAGCCTAGGCTCTGACACCACTGTTGGGTTTTGAGTATTCTAACACTCCTAAGGTGTACATGCAACCTTAATAACCTTGGATCTATGTTTTCTCTAAATACATTCAAATAATGATTTCCAAGGTTACTTCCTAACTAGCATAACATAAGGATCTTGAATCATAAAACTACTAGTAGAACGACATACCTTTTGATTGTGATTGATTGCTTGGAGTTCGAGAGCCAAGCACCAATAATGTGAATGCCTCAAAGGGAAATCACAAATCACCACAAACTTAGAAAACTTTATGAGATAGTATACACACTCTTAGAAATCGGCCACACCTTACACACACACTCTAGGGTGTTATTTCATGCAACATAAGCTTGTTTATCTAGTGTGCATGGTTAGGGTGAAACCCTAATAACCCATGTCTTTTCCTTTCCAAGGATCCATGGGTTAAAAGCTCCATGGATCATCCATGGACTTCCATATAAGCTTAGCCCATTAACAAATGAGTATTAGCCCACACCATATAAATATAATAGCCCATGATTTAATTAGTCTTCCTTTTAATCACTAAATTAATTCATAATTAATTAAAGATTAAAACTAATTAAATAACATGAGTTTATATTAATATATTATAACTTATAATATATTAATAAATCGTAAGTATACAATTCTCATAAGACTATCCATAAATAGTTTGGGTGAAGTGTAACCCAAATGGACCATGCCGTGTCGGGTCAAGTATATATCAAATAAGTTATGGACTTAGACACCTTATCCAACACTTTATTCGCATCAAGTTATAGTCATTTTTCCTCTCAATGCCCTAGGCATTCAGAAAAATTACATAATGTCTCGCATAAAGACTGATATATGATCAGCATCTTGCTATAATATTTCCATATATCGAATTTCCAATGTTGAATCATTTCAACATGATATTCATATATGTCTAAGACTAATCTAAACTTTTAGATTTGAAATGAAGCATGAGTGCCCTCTCCCCCAAGCTTATCATAGTGAAACAAATCCAAACTTTGCAACTTGCAAATTTAAAAACTTTGTTTCCTACGAATAGTATTGCCAACTAGCAACACTTAGCATAACAACTACACTTCTACTAGCATAACAATTATGCTTCTATCTGCATATCAATTATGCTCCCACTAGCTTTAATATTTACTCAGAAATTAACTGGACTTCCAGAAACCAATACTTTTTGAATTTCTTACTAAAGTGCAGATTTTTGATACGTAATGCTTCGATAAGTCTTCAACTAAACTTCTTAAGATCATACACCTTCATTAGATAGAATATGTTTGTGCTTAAACCACAGAACTTATAGCTATAAGTACTAAATGTTCAAAATATTTCTTGCCATTTCTCACAATTCGAACTATGAAAAGGTATGTCGTAATCATATGCGAATTTAAGAATGCAATTATCACAATCACTAACCTTAATGATATTAATTAGATTTAAAATCTACTAGAAAAATTGTTTCCTCATAATCATTTTCATGAATTAGAGTGAAACCTTTTGCTACCTAGATTTTATGGCGTATATATACCCATCCATGTAAATCTATCACTTCCAACATATAATCATAAGACAAGGTTTATGAAAAATTTGTATTCTAACTTAGCTTTCATATAATGAACTTTACTTGCTCTTAATTTCTTGCCATATGGTAGCACAAGGGCCTACCAGCGCTCCCATGTTGTTTAACAAGCTCACCCATATTGATCAATGTACTTTCACTGACCAAAGTGCTCTACCTTTTGCAGTCAAATGAGAACCATAGAACTCATAATCATTTCTAACACAATAAGAAGGTGCATAGAAACAAGAATGTGTCAACTTAACACGATAGGTTATCAACCTCATGTCGTCAAATGGGAAGAGAAACAACGTCACAATCAGAGATGACAAAAAGGTATGATAAACCTCTTCATTCATCTCCTTCTTTATGATTCACTGAGTTTCTTTATCTCCTTCTGGTTCATTTAGTTAATGTGATTTTATTTAACTGTAAGATGAATTCACACCCGCTCTTATAATATCTAAAACCCCCCATCTTTTTTTCTCTCCCTCTCTCTCATTATTGCTCTTTAATTGACCTAAAATCCTTCTCAATTGAAAATTAAAAAGAAAAGTTATGTGAATTGATTAGAAATAAATACCGATAGCAATGGTGATTTTGGTGTTTGTTTGAATGCATAACAGGCGTTTGATGAAATGCTTCAATCAAATTTTGATCCTAAGAATTCTAACTCACGAACAAGGGAAATTTCCAATTTGTATTTTGATCGACAACTAATTCATGATTCACCATGCATTACTTTGTTAAGAAATCATGTAGTTTCCCATTAAGTTCTTTGGTTTCTCTGCTTCTTCATTGGGTAATTTAGTTTCGTTATGTGTATATATTACTATTTCTCATATAAGTAATTATTTTTACTACTTTGATTTTGTTCCAGCCATTGACCATGTATTTATTTTGATCTGTTGTCATCTTCTTATCATGGTTGGATGCATTAGCACAACAAATAACTGGTATAAGAGATCAATGAATATATGTTTGTATTTAATTGTTAGGCATTACTTATTACTGTACCAAAGAGGGTATGAGTCCAAGTGATAAAAATTCACCTATTCATTGGACTAAGGTAGTCACAAGAGATTAAAGAAACAATTCTAGATATTTTTTCTCAGGATTATTGATGTTTGTTTGAAATTAATTTTTACTTTAGCCATTCGTTTAGAGTATAATAATTAAATATTATTTCATTTTAATATATATTTTTTAATTCCTGTGTTTTTGTGACAATAGTGATGGGTTTTATACATAATAAACAATCTTATGTGAGCATGCAACCCTAACTGAAGGATCTATGTTTTCACTATGCGACATACAAGCATTGAACACAAAAATTGGAAATCCTAATATGCTTCTAGTACTTTTGAAATCAACATAAGAAGGATTAGAAACATACCTTTATTGTTATTTAGTAATAACAATGATTTGCTTTGAAGATCTTGACTTTGAGAACAAGTACCACACATGTAGTACCTCTAATGGCTCACAAACACACCAAGAAAGAGAATGATTATGAGTGAGAGGATTGAGGAGAAACTTGCTCAATATTTTGGCTCTTCTAGGTTTTATTAGGAGTGGCTAAAATCACAAGGGGAATGCTCCTTTTATAGTTATGTTGCTTAGCCCCAAAGCTAGGGTTTCTGGGTGCAAACCCTAATTTCCAGCTTAGGCCCCAAGCAGCCCATGGATCCCTCTTCAAGAAGCCTTGGACGAAAATCCTTAGGGCTTCCCTAAGATTTTCGACCAACGTTCTTTAGGGTGTTCCAAGAGCCCATTAAGTACAAAACAACCCCTATGCTTTCAATTAATTCCTTTAATCCTAAAATTAATTCCAAATTAAGTTCTGATTATATATTAATTAAACAACATGATTTCTAATTAACATAGTATTTTCATAACATTTTAATAAATAATTTTATATACTAGTTTATTATTCCAAATAATCAATTCAACCTCTTCCTCAATTAATCATCATGTCTAGTTGTTAGTGTGAAGGCAATCCAAAATGATTGTGCTACTATCAATTAAAGTATATACCAATTATAGTTATAGTCTTAGACACCTAATACAACAGTCTCCCACTTGGATAAGTCTGATAACTATAATTGCAAGTATAACTTCAAAATTGACCAGCAAATTGTAGCTCTCAAAGCTGCTAACGAACTCTGACCTAGTCAGTAATGTGTCCTAAGATAAGTGATTATATAATCCTCCATTCTGCAAGATATCATGTGGACAAATGGCATGGAACATAATCATTCTCGTTGTCTAACGGTTTGTTTCCTGATTTCTAATTTGTAATGACAAAGAACTTAATTGAACACATTAATTCAATCCTGGTCGGGCCCAACACATAAGTCAACACAAAATCATCGAGGGACCCAAGATATTTCTTTTCCGCTTAGGGAAAAAGGAACAGATAAAATTTGACTTATATGCTAGCACTATGTACTTATCAAATCATGCACAATAATATGTTTTATAACACCAAGTTACTGATATGTTTAAACTTTATCAATGCACAACCAACTCGTAAACAACAACTCATATATCTCCATTTAAAGATTATACGATATTATCGTCTCATAATTATTCGTGATAAATTCCATGAAGTACTTCACGGAGCATGGGTTTAATCCAATATATAAATCCCCGTTTCAAAAGTACACATGAATGTTGCAGCAAACCATTGCTATGGCTAAACACTTAGACAATCTACTGATGGGTTTTGGTCATAAGACATCCTATGTGCTCATACAAACCCTAATGCTTGGATCTAGGTTTCTCTATTGTACATGCTTTGAATCCAAGACTATAAACCCTAATTCTAGCATTCAAGTAATCATATTAATATGTAATTAGGTTTAAGATCATACCTTGATTGTTATGTAGCAATAACAATCCCAAATCTCCTTGTAATGACTTTGGAATGCTTAGAGTCACAAGTGTCACTCCTCTAATGGCTTACAAACACCATAAGCAAGTGGAGAAGGTATAAAGAGAGAGGTGAGAGGTTAGAATTCGTATCTAGGACCTCTTGGGAAGGGATACACGAATTCATGACCCTAGGGGTGTTTATATAGGTGTAGAGATAGGGTTTCAGTCATTATCCTTATCTAGTTGATTATCCATTAAGCAACCAATAAGATAATCCTTATCATACTCGAATTCTAAGGCTTTCCAACCTTTAATTCGTCCACCATATAAATAAGATAATCCTTACCTTATTTTGTAACTATCACATAATTACAAATCAGCCCCTCTAGTTTAATTAATTACATTTGATCACAAAACTAATTCTTAATTAATTATTGACCAATATTAATTAAACAAATATGATTTCTCCTTTAATATATTATTCCTATAACATATTAATAAATCATATTATCCTTTCTCTCTTTATTCATTTCTCCAATCAAGTTGCTTTGGTGAAGGCAACCCAAAAGGACCATGCACCATCGGGTCAAGTACATACCAAAATAGTTATGGACTTAGACACTAATCCAACAGTCTCCCACTTGGATAAGTCTAACAAGTATTCTGCGTATGACTTCAGATCCTGATCTGCAATCGTAGCTTTCCAAAGCCGCTGTCAACTCTAATCATATCAGATACGCGTGTCCTTAGATAAGGGATCATATATTCCTCCATTCTAGATATCGTATGAGATATGATTTCTAATCATTCTCTTTGTACTACTTCTCGATTTCTGATTTACGATGACAGACTAATTGAACAAATCAAATTAGCCCTAGCCCGGCCGAGCATTTACGTATGTCATCACTAAACCATCGAGGGGCCCAAAGATATCGCTTTTATCCTACTTTGGATAAAAGGAACGGATAAACTTTGATACAATGCTCGCTTGCACTCACTCACCGAATTACACACAACAATATGTTTTATAACACCAAGTTACTGGTGCGTTTACATATTATCAATGTGCAACCGATTCGCAAGATACAACTCACACATCTCGGTTTCAAGAATATAAGATGTTATCGTCTCACTAATCACTCGTAATACAATTCATGGAGTGATCCAAGTGAGCGTGGGTTTAATCCAATGCTCAAATCATATTCATAAGCACTCATGAACGTTGCAGCAAACATTTGCTTATGTCTAATACTCTTCTAGACAATCCACGCACCAATTCACGATAGTCTTCATTCATATCTACTTCCAACATATGAAAGACTGTGGCCCGTTTGAATAATTCGATTATTCTTAATAAACTCAATTATTCTGGAAGTCAAAACATGCAAAGTGAAACACAAGAATAATACTAATCCCATATGGCCTCAAACCTTTGAGTATAAACAAAATACGTTTTATTTATCACCATATCGATTACTCATTATTTGTCGTTTCGGGTAATCAACTTTATACTTGAATGATTACACTTGTCCCATGCTCCTAGCATGCACACAATGTTTACCTATGGTTCTTACTTTTGTGAAATAGACAAATTGAACACGTTTTCAATCCTTCTCATTTTACAACTCCAAATCCATTTTCTTAAGTGTAAGAATATCAAATTCTTGTTACTTATAGAATATACTAGATTCTAACACTTTATGCAACGATCCTTTTGTAATGTCACTGCACTAAAGTCTCAAAGACTATTGCCAATGATATTACAAAGTCCTCTATCGGAGATTGTTACAAGACAATTCCTTAGATATGATGTCTCTCACTCAAAGTACATTCCTTTGAACATCCTTTTGCATAAAAGTTTCTAATCTAGACATAGATTTTCAATATTTACTTCCTAATATGGACACGCTTCCATATTTTCCATATGACAACTCATTTCTTAATAGAATCTTATCTATTCATAATGATGTCGATATTGTCCATCCAATATGGAAACATTTCCATAATTTCCAATACTATACTTCCAACTACTCACAAGCGATCAATCCTCGTCGAACTTTGGATTGTCCTTTGATAGTTGTTTAATTATTTTAGTCAAAACCAATTCTATTCCCTTTTCCCTCTAAATGCACTAGACATTTGGAAAATTTTAGAATGGTCAAACATTAAAGCATTTGCAATCGATCCTATACCCATAGCATATGGGACACGATGCACAATGTTTTATTTTCTATGTTGTCAAAATTCGAATTGTGAAGAGGAATGTCGTAATCATAATCGAAATTTTAAGAACACACTATGCACCTTTGACTAAATTTATTAACATTCCACAACCTAATCCTTTAGATTTGAAAAGAAGCATAATATTCTCTCCCTTAATTATAGCAAAACAACCATTCAACTCTTACAACTTTGCAAAGTATGACTCTAGTTTTCTATAATTAATATTGCCAACTATGCAATACGTGCCTTAATAATCATACAATCATAACATTTATGCTCCCACTATCATGATGATTATTATAAAACATAACACTTATGCTCCCACTAGCTTCGACATGTATTTATAAACATCTTAACTTTCAGAAAAACAATACTTATTGAATTTCTTAAGTTCATGTTTCTAATACTTAGTGCTTTGATAATCTTTTATCAAGGCTTCTTGAACTTATACACTTTTGCCTTAGATAGTTCATATGTGTGTCTTAATAATTAAGACTAATTGCCAAACCTCACAATTCAAATTATGGAAAGGGATGCCGTAACCATGATCGAATTCGAGAATGCAATTTTACAATCACTATCTTTTAAAATCTTTCTTAGTGAAAGCATTTCCTCACAATCATTTTCATGAAGGAGGAAATCTTATGACACTTAGATTTAAACAGTGTATGTGTTCCTATCCATGTGAATTTGTTAAAAACAAAGTTTTCGACAAATTCAAACTCATATGGGTCGAACTTTCTTAATCTTGATTTCTTGCCTTATGGTAGCACAGCTGCCCACCACGTCTTCCAAGTAATTAAGCATCTCACCTTTTTCCTATCAATGTACCTTTCATTAATCAAGGTCCTTGCCTTTTATGCATTCAAATGAGAACTCATAGGACTCACATGCATAATTAACTCAATTGGATTGGCACAGAAACAAAATAATGTCTTCACGATAGGTTGTAAACCTCAACTCGTGTGCTAGTAATGATCAATAAGGTTTATTTGATTTGTTCTTGAAACTTTTCAAGACTATTAAGACTCCCACTGACTCCTTGACATATAAGATTCTCTTATCAAAACATTTCTTGACAAACAAATATTCAAGAGTTAGTGTAGCTTTTATCAAAACACTTCATAATTTTGGTCTTAGTTGGTCTTTGTCTTATTCAAGACATCACAACTTTCCACAATTGATGAATGTTATAAACCTTCTTAATACTATTCACTCAATGTCACAATCTTAACTTTAAGACTTGTTATTGGAACGAAGTATGATAGACTTCTTGATTTAACCATTTCTTCAATCCTTGATTCCTCTTCTTAAACATACAATTGTACCAAGACTCACTTAGAGGATCAATTGAGATATGGTTCTTAAGACACATTATAAAGCATAAAAGCTACTCTCCCTTCTTCTTATAATGGAGAAACTTTTATCTTTCTACTTGATTCTTCTTATTCGTTCTACTATTGATTTAAACATTTTCAATCAATTCAGAATTACACTTAATCTTATAAGCATAATTATATTTACTAAACCTTTAGTAAACCATGACGAATATCTTTATTACTCTTATGGTGAACTTGATCAACACACAACTTTGTGCACTCGATCTCCTAGTCCTTTACTTGACACTTTGTCAATGAATTAGTCTAATTTCCAAATACGTAGTTTCTCATTCATCGTGCATCCACGTTGCATGATTCCAAGTTTCTGTCCAATTGAAACTTCACTACTAGAAAAACAGCCTTTTACGACGCTCATTGCGCGTCGTAAAAGGCTCAGACGACGCGCAAATGCGCGTCAAGGAAGGCCCTGTCATAAAGAGAGACGACGCACTTTTGCACGTCATCTATAGACGACGCGCATTTACGACGCTCATTTACGACGCACAATTACGACGCGCGTTTACGACACGCAATGCGTATCAAGGAAGGCCCTGTCATAAAGTAAGACAACCCGCATTCGCGTGTCATAACCTTACGACGCGCGTGTTAATGACACACAATGCGTATCAAGAAAGCCCCTGTCAAGAAAGGTCATGTCATAAATGAAGATGACACACATTTTTGCGTATCATAATTTTAAATGTTTAAAAAATATATATTATTTATAGATTTTAAATTAAATTTTCATTTAATGTATCATAATAGAAATAAAATACCATATACAAAAAATACAATCCACTACATAATATAAAATAAAATTTCATACACAAAAAATAAAATAAATTGCACAAATTATAAAATGTCATACAAATAATCATTCAAATGTTAAACAAAAATAATACATTGCTAACATGGGTTATATATTCCTATAAAACTATCAAATAATCATCCAACTCTATTTCTTACTGGAATATGTGTGTAATTGTCTCCTTCATCAGCCTCCATGTCCCAAGTCGGATCTACCTTCCTTATCTATATGTATAACAAAGACACATAAATATATTGTGAATTTGTGATCTGATCTGAAATAAGAATCTTGATTGTTGGTTGTACCTTGTGCTTAATTTCAGCATCTTCAATCCTTCTACACAGATTTCACTGAAACAAGAGAATGAAATCTTTTTTGAAAACACAGCTACACCATTCTGTTGGGAACAACTAAGATGATGCAATAATAAAAAAACATGATATTAAGTCCATTTGATAGGAACTAATATAAACCAAATTCTAACATGATTATATGTAATATATACATGGAAAAGAACGAAAAAACTTAATACCTGATATCTGAAACTAAAATATAGGTTTTAAATGCAACAGTGAAAGAAAATGGTTTTCGATATGTGTTTGTATTTCTGACACGAGATGTTAACAGCAAGCTTGCTACATTGCTATTAAGGGACATTTTCGGCAATGTAATGCTATACAAACTAAAAAGATATACACAAATATGATAAACATCAAATTCCAACTAAGTAGAGTTGCATCTTGCCTTTCATAATTCTTTAAGACTAATGAAAACCCTGCGCCGATAATTCTTGTGACCTGATCAAATAAAAGTCAAAAAACTAATATACAAATCTAATTATTAGAAGAATTAATGTTCGTTGCAGATAATACCTCAGGCTAATAGACAATCCTTGATCCTATGAACTAGAGAGTATATCATCACAATTTCATCTAACATATCATGTCATGTAATGTATTTTTTGTCAGTATATTTTCACATAGAAAAAAAAGTGAAATAAATAAAAATTGTAAGTACCAATAATGATGTATGATTTCCAGTGAGCTGGAGCTTGTAGACTATCTCGTATTGAAATATGAAGAACCTCAAGCACAATATAGTTTCAAGTACACGCCCTCTGATTTTCTGGATATGTGTCTGTTCATCCCGCCAAGATTCCCAACTATTGTCTCCTTTCACTCCAACTCCACCTTTATACATAAGCCAATTAATCCAATCATCAAAATCTTCTACAGCTCTGTTGACATCACATCCGAATCATCATATCTTATAATATAGATTCATGAATTTGGAAAAAGAAAATAAAATAATTGGAAGCATACTTCTGCCATTCGAAGCTAGATGGGTTGAAGATATATGGTATAAACAACCATTTTCCTACTTATTATCCAGCCCCAACTCCCAAATATAAGCACTAGACCCCAATAAAAGCAACAGGGTCTCACTTGACCACCTCCACTGTCCCTATCCCTGTCCCACATAATAGATCCCTTTCATTAAATTAATTATTAATACAAAACAAGAAACACAAACCAGTTAATCAGTCACATACATAATCTCAATAAATAATACATAACAAATTTGTTTTTCATTTTTCCCTAAAAGCTCAATCAGGTGGAGGGAGGGGGGCTATAGTTTGATCAATATTTTTGTCTAATTTATTTTTTCCTATATACAAAAAACTATAGCTCTCAAATATTACACGACACTGTGTGTGGTTGGGTGGCTGACATCAGCACACAACCTCCCTCCAATGACCAATGACTACTGACCCTTGCCTTTCTTTTTATCGTATCATGTTCATGTCCATGTCCAATTCAAAAAATTAAATAAAAAGGAATTGAGAGAGAGAGAGAGAGAGGATAGGTACCTGTAATATTAATTCATCAGGGATATGGGGAAGGACTTCACGAACGGTTTCAACCATGGCGATTATGTTTGACAAGTCAACATCCGGGACAAGTGGAGTTGGCATGGTTCTGATAAGGGACCCACCCCCACCCCGAGTAGTGTGTCCTCCTTGGTGTCTTACAATACTTGTGAAAGGATTTGGATTGTTTGAAGAAGAAGTGGATGTAGATGTGCTGGCCTGAGAAGGATGTACATGCCACAGGTTCCAAGCAGCATCTTCAAGGGCAATTTGGGCATACATTTCACCAATAGCTGCCAGGTGTCTCATCATCATCTAGACTCTTCCTAAACCCACCGATCTCGATGGACCCCCTCCCAATCAAATCCCAACCAACCTGAATCCGCCTCTAACCTCCTATCCCCCCTCTCCCCCCCCCCCCCAAAAAAAAAAAAAAAAGCAAAATGTTTAGTTAACACTCTTCCACTCCCACAGTGAACCTGCACACATCCATTCCCATAATTTGGTTAACAAGTCAATGTGACTCAACAGAACAGAATGATAAAAATCAGAGTCTTGCATGCTGCAGACATATCTAAAAGTTTCGATATTTTGGAATTTGGAATTTATGAAAGCATATAAGCCCATTAACATCTTAGAAATATAATGTCATCTCAGCGATTAAACAAAAGTATTTTGACTTCTGTCATATTATTAATTTTTATATTTCTATTTGGCAAAAAACTTTTATCAAAGAACCTTTTCAATGGTGAACCTTTTATAAAGCTTTTCTCAAAAGTTAATCAAATTATCTTTTTATCTATCTTAAATGTTCTATTAAATCCACTCGTACATTTTATAATTTTACCAACATATGTAGTATTTTCGGAGAAAAAAACCCTTACATGAAATTATTATTAAAATTTTTAAAAAAAAACATTATTCAACATTATAATGAAAAAACGATAAAAGATTATGTAACTGCATAATTTTTATTTTGTTTATTAAATAAATTAATTAACTAAATACAAAGCCTAAAATAAATCTAATATCTAAATATAGTTGGTGTATAAATAAAGAGCTAGAAAATGTAAATATCAAATGTGACAGAGCTTAAAAGACAAATAAAAGGTTAGGGAAAATAAGTGTTTAGTCTTCTGCTCCAATGGTAAGCTTTTTCAAATAGTAAAAAGCTTTAAAAAAAACTATCATTGGAGATGATCTCATAAAAAAACATAAAGAAAATTGAAGAGAAAAAACAAAAACTGGATAGAGAGAAGAGCTAAATTAGAAGGATCTTAAACCAAAGTTAAAAAAATTAATAATCTGATCTTTAATAAAAGTAAAACATCTATGCCTATCTATGTTAATTTATAAAGTTGACATTTAGTATGATTCATATGGTTTATTAGTATGATTCATATGGTTTATTTAGTCTAGTAAAGAAAGACTTTGTGTATACAACACTTTATCCAGACAGAAAGACTTAATATGAAAAAAATGTTTTATTGGTTTCAATTTTTACCTGTGCTGCAGCAGATCTTCCCCACCCAGACGACATATTAACAAGAATCCCTTGTTTTTTCTCAATCATAAGAGGAATGAAGTGACGTAACATATTTTCTACTCCTTTTAGATTAGTATCTATCACAGTTTTAAATTCCTCTTCTGGAACCTCCCATAGTTGTTTAAAAATACAACAGGGATCGGTGTACTACAACAGCCTCCAAGAGGATCACCAATAGCTATTTAAAAATAAAAAAATGAAAAATTATAGTCCAAAAAACATAACTTTATGAACACCGAGAGTTAGTAGAAGTAGAACTGCCCTGCATCAAATCCTGCTGAAACTAGAATTATATCAGGTTTAAATTCTCTTGCAACATGGATTGGTATATGGTCCCATGCTGCAATATAATCTGCATAACCACATTTTCCATCTCCCATGGAACATTTATATTGTACCCTTCACCTTCTCCCTCACCCTTCATGTCATACGATCTATCATCACCACAAGGATAAAACATCCCAATCAACAATTAGTATCTTGTTAATACCTAATTCCTGCACGAATATAAACATCATGCAAGCTAATTTGATAATTATTATGATAATGTCTTAAATAAACCTCATTTTTAAACCTTAGATATAGTATACTTAGCTAAAACTAAGCCTTCAGTTGTGCTTGCAGCCAAAAAAAAGAGATGATTTCGACTTCACAAAGTTGTAGCATCTGAAGAAAGAGGATTTAAAGCAATTAATGAAAAAAAATCCTTTAATAAAGTTAACATAAGATCGTGGTTTACAATAAGAACTTACAATAGATAAAATCTTTGAGTTTAGCCTAGAAACCGCCACCATAAGATGAGAGTCTTTGCATTGAGGAAGTTTCATCTTGAACCAATCAAAGAACACCACCTTATTTGCGAAGATCCTGTAGAAGGATAGAATGAGTATTGTTATTAGAAAGCGGAAGATAGATACAATTAAAGATAAAAAATGACACAATAAACAAGATAAAAATGGAAGAAAATATTTCTTACTTTAGGCGAGTGGCACCAAATCTCTCTGCAAACAACTGGAGGTCAGCTACTGGGTCATGGTTAAAACTAGCAGCAGTGGCACGAGCACAAGCTGTATTCAAATCCTGCTTCACAGCTATCAGCCTTACATCAATTTCCCTCAAAAGCTCCTTCCTGTAAAAAAAAGGAAACGAATAGTCAACTCAACAGTCAACACAGATTGCAACAAAACCAAAAAAAGATAGCACATTCAATAAAATTTAACTATACTTTATTGCATCAGCCCTAGTTGTTGTGCTTGATCTACCATCACCTATGTTACTCGATGGTTGATCAGATGATCCCTGAAATTAACATGAAACCTTTAGTTAAATGAACACCCTTAATTATATATGTATATGAACAATTATACATAGTTTAAAAATTAAAACCACATACATGTGAAATATATTTTACGAGCTACTTCTAGTTGAGACATCTCAGCATCAAAGGTGATCACTAGTTCAACAATTTTAGGTGTACTTACAAAATGAACAAACCTAATGACAAAAGCTATCAATTATATGATTATATCCAAATTTCAAACGTATAAGCTTTAAATTTTGTATAATGACACTACCTCTCAAGTGTTCCCTTTGTGCACCATGAGTCCACATTTTTACGTTTATTTACTTCAAGCTTAATGAATTGAGCTGAGGATCCAACTTGTTCCTCCACAACCTTCAAATGTGTCAAAATTGGCTTCACTAAACCCGATGCAAGCTTTTCAGTGTTTCCAATACTGGAAAAAATCAATTCACATCTGCACAAAAGGTGGATAAAAGGATTAAATGCAGTTAGACAAAATCATCAAAACAAATTGTACTATTAAGTATTAAAAATTGAAGTTACCTTGAATGTTTTGGTGAGAGTTGGAATGATGAGTAATCAAGAGGCATGTCCAATTCCATCTTTTTTTTAACATAGGATACAAGATATCAGTAAGTAGCCTCAAAGATCCCTAAAAAACAACGTGAATTATTTACGTTAAAAAGATTAAATGAATTGTTCATAGTTGGTTCGCCATTTTGTGTACTAAAGATCCTACTTTGCTAATCAAACCAAAATGTGAATCATTTGACCTAATAAAGACTAAAAACGCGATACACCTGAAATGAAAAGTTGCCTCATATCTGATTCTACACAGAAGAATCGAAATGCTCATCAATTGGTTGTTGAAGCAAAAATTTCCAAATTCACTTTTTTTGTGCTAAAATCATTTTTCTATGGAGAGTGATTTCAATCAGGTAAATCAAGTAATTCTCATAAACATTGATCATAAACTTTTTTAATTTCTTCAGATACAACACAAATGGAAGAACTCACATGGAGTCGTGTTTGGTAAATCGGATCTGACTAGCAAACCATGGGAAGGCAAGAAGTAGGCGATACGGAGAACATTGGTTAGAAGAGTAAGTCGATGACTGAGAATGAGTTGTAGTGGTGTTGTTGAGATGTGTCGAGATCATGATAAACATACCTTAATCAGCCCTAGGGCTTGGAAACTTGAGCAATCGTTCCAGTCTCCAGTGAGGTGAGGTGAGCCTAAGGTCTCTGGTGGAAAGAGGTGAGTTGAGGTCACTTGCAGGTGAGGAGAGTTGAGGTAGAGAACGTTGCAAAGAGCACTCCATGAAAAAAGCCCTAGATAATGGCCCCTGTGATTTTTTGATAAGATAAATAATCTGTTCAATGAAGACGAGGGTTGGAAGACGATGTTCAATGAAGTTTTCAACAGTGAGGGCGAGAACGTTCATCCAGAAAACCATACATGTGCATCCTCCTCATGAGAGCTTCGCCTTCGAAGATTCTTCATGGATCTTTGTCCTCAAGAGTTAGAAGCATTCTCACATCATTACGGATTTTTCTGAGTCGTTCCTTTTCAACTTTGCATCGTAGACTGTATTCTCTGACCAATTTCAACTTTGCATCGTAGTCATTCCTTTTCATTTGAGCATCGATAATTAGGGCAAGAGGGAAAGGAGGGCAAGAGGGAAATGAGAAAAAAGGAAGGCGGTGTTTTTAATTTTTTAGGTTTTCATTTTCCCCCTGGTTATTAAGGGATGGAACGCGCGTTCCATTAAAATTTATAAAGCGACATCCATAGACGACGCCTATTTATAATAGGTGCCCTCCGTGTTTTTTTTTTTTTTTTGGATTACACACTAATTTAAGAGCGCACAGTAATACGCGACCTAAATCATTAAACTTTTTTAATAGATGACACTTTTTTAATGTCACTCTCTTTTAAGTAACGTAAATCAGTGAGTGTCGTGGTTTGCGCGTCGTAAAAGGCTATTTTTCTAGTAGTGCTTGGGCGATGAGAAACTCTCCCTATTTGGTAAACTCTTGACATTTCCATAAATAACATAACTAAGAATCATATCCATTCATTGTAGAAATATTCAAACATCAATTTTCATAACGATTTCATTGCAAGGAAGTAAACAAATAAATAAATAAGTCAAACAAAATTTATCTTATTTATAAAAGCAGCGGAAAAACATTTGTCCTTACAATGCAAAATCTATTGAAAACTATGTAAAAAAAGAAAATTTCTAACAACTTTATCATAACTATCTAAGCTCAAAATCCAATCTTCAAGTCCATGAGATCGAGATCCATCTCTTGTGATTAGATTCATCTTGCTCTCTTATCAAGCTTCCTTTCTTTTCACCGATCCTTCAAAACATTCAAATGCAATCTTATCACATCATGTATTAAGAATCAATGAATAGGAACTTAATGGAGTTAGATAGTGGATTCTTACCTAAAGCGTAGTCATACTTTTGACTCTCCCAATCTCTTAGATCTCTTAGGTAAATAGGGCTACTTCGTCTCCAATGCCCCTTCTCTTGGCAATAAAAGCAAATTGACTCCTTTGGAACAACACATGGAACTACTTCAGACATCGCCTTTCTCTTATGATCAAACTTTTCGATCATTGCATGTCTTTCATTGCCATTGTCTATAACCATAGAGGTCTTGAAGGCAGATTCACCAATCAACTTTGCTTTTCTATTGCGCCAAACCATTGTTGATTCAGCAGCAATAAGCATGTAGGTGAGATCTATAAGTGTCACGTCGTGGTTCATCATATAGTACTCTCTTACGAACTCACTATACGAGTTAGGAAGTGACTGAAGAAACCAATCAACAGCCATCTCTTCACCGACAACGGATCCCATCATTCTTAACCTATCAATGTGTGACTTCATCCCTAAGACGTGTGCACACACCGACTTGCCCTCTTTATGTTTACTTGCTAAAAGTGCTTGAGTGATATTGAACCTTTCAATTTTACAATCTTGTGCGTTAGGGAGAATAATTGGAGGAGGAGGAGGAAGTGAAGCATGATTTCTTGTTCCTCGATCGAATCGTGGAATATCATCTTCATGTGGAATGCTTGTTCCACGGGATTTGAGAAGACCATAGTTGTCGAACTTTGACATCGGGAGAAAAACGAATTCAAGTTAGTTGATTGATTGATTCCTTGGTAAATCACCCAAATGAAATTCCAAGGCTAGGACCCAACACAATATCCTACAACTCGGGAGAGGGATGCCGTAACCCAAATTGCAGAACATTTGAAGGTAAGTGAATGACGATTCACTAATTTGCACCATGAAAAATGAAAAAGAAATTTAAGTTTTAAATCTATGAAAACTCCTAGATCCTTTAAGATTCATTGAACATTTCAATGGCATGTTTAAATCTCGATATGCCCCTTTTGTTTGTGACTGGGATGCCGAGGATCACAAAGCGGGTGTGAATAACCATGCAAACTACATGGTGCCCTCACACGTTACAATCACCTATTCGATGTGCCGGTAAACCACACACGCTCCACCGAACTATGACAAACATTGAGTCACCCTTTGCTACCTTTGCTTAGAACCATTTAGTGTGCCGGTAAACCACACACGCTCCACTAATGTCTTCGCAGGGGCACAAAGTGTAATTTCATGGAATTGCATCAATTCACTTTTGCCTAAGTAACTAAGATTGGGAATTTAAAAAACATTTAGTTACTTTGTATTTCATTATACTTATAATAGAAGGTTTCGTCCTATCCTACCCGTTCGGCTAACGACCCTCCACTAGTCAAGAGTGCGGTGGGTAAGAGTGGATACCCATTCAATCGCCATTTTATAGGCAATTTCCTTAAACACCCCTTATAGACCAGCTTCGTGAATGAGGCCTACTAACGGTAAGACTGACTTCTACTCATACATATATATAATGTTATACTTTTAATGTTATATATAGTATAGGGTGTATTTTATACTTTTAAAATACTATATGGTTAACTTTAACAATTACACTTTTAATTCAATTAAATGGTTAACCTGAACCTTTATGGATTTATTAAATCTCTTTTAATTATACTCCTTAATTAATTAATAAAACCATAAGGGTGTGATTTGAACTTTTCAAAACATTACTAGCGTTTTAGAATTTAACATTCTTAATTAAACTTTTAATCAACTTTTAAATTCCAAAACTTGATGGCAAGTTTCGAAACCTTTTTCAAAACATTAGGGTTTTAACTATTTAAATTTCAAAATTCCAAAACTTTTAGGTTCAAATTTAAACTATAAAACCTAAAGGGGAAAATATGAAACCTTTCATAACAACAAGGATCAAATAACAAATAATTAACATATAATCACATAATTATCCATATTTGATTTATTTAATGATTTCTTGCAAAACAATTTATCAATTTACTCAAAATAATTAATCAATTATCTTATAAGGAAACAATTATCTTGTTAATTGATAATTATCTTTAATTAGATCAAGAATATAGTCATATATATCATAAAATCGGATTTATATTGATCTAACATGATAAGGTAACTATCCATATGCAAAAACAGCAAGAAATCCCGAGATAAGCATTATCTGACGCTCGAACTCGCCGAGTACCACACTGTACTCGCCGAGTTGAGGTCTACTCGCCGAGTACACTGTGGTACTCGCCGAGTTCCTCAGCCATAAAGCCCAAAAAACGATTTTCCAGTTATACAATGCATCAATACAATTGAAACCAAGCTAGGCTCTGATACCACTGATGGGTTTTGGTCATAAGACATCCTATGTGCTCATACAAACCCTAATGCTTGGATCTAGGTTTCTCTATTGTACATGCTTTGAATCCAAGACTATAAACCCTAATTCTAGCATTCAAGTAATCATATTAATATGTAATTAGGTTTAAGATCATACCTTGATTGTTATGTAGCAATAACAATCCCAAATCTCCTTGTAATGACTTTGGAATGCTTAGAGTCACAAGTGTCACTCCTCTAATGGCTTACAAACACCATAAGCAAGTGGAGAAGGTATAAAGAGAGAGGTGAGAGGTTAGAATTCGTATCTAGGACCTCTTGGGAAGGGATACACGAATTCATGACCCTAGGGGTGTTTATATAGGTGTAGAGATAGGGTTTCAGTCATTATCCTTATCTAGTTGATTATCCATTAAGCAACCAATAAGATAATCCTTGAATCCTTATCATACTCGAATTCTAAGGCTTTCCAACCTTTAATTCGTACACCATATAAATAAGATAATCCTTACCTTATTTTGTAACTATCACATAATTACAAATCAGCCCCTCTAGTTTAATTAATTACATTTGATCACAAAACTAATTCTTAATTCATTATTGACCAATATTAATTAAACAAATATGATTTCTCCTTTAATATATTATTCCTATAACATATTAATAAATCATATTATCCTTTCTCTCTTTATTCATTTCTCCAATCAAGTTGCTTTGGTGAAGGCAACCCAAAAGGACCATGCACCATCGGGTCAAGTACATACCAAAATAGTTATGGACTTAGACACTAATCCAACATCTACAACCCAATTCCGTGTCAACCTTAATTCACTACTTACTTCTAAAGTATGATTGGTTGTGGATATTTGAATAATCTAATTATTCTAGAAGTAAAACATGAAAAAGTGAAACATAATGATAAACAATTAACAAAAGATAGTAAACGATACTTATAAATAAATCTCCATTATTTAATCAACAAATGTCACTTACATTTATTTGTTACAAGTTTCTAAATATCTATCTAATCACTAAAACTAATATCATCTTTCAGACCAATGCTCCTCACATGTTGAACGTGTGTAACCCTACTAAGACCCTTTGTGATGGGATCGACAGGATTCTCTTCTGATGATACCCATTTAATGATGAGATGTCCTTCTTAACTCTGATATTGGAATTATGTCAGGAACTTCTCCCATGAACTTCCTCAGATAACACATCTGGAAGGTGTTATGAATACCATCTAGTTCTTCAGGTATGTTGAGCTTGTAATCTTGGTTCCCAATCCTTTTAAGAACTTTGAACGGTCCAATAAACCTTGGACTCATCTTTCCTTGTTTTCTGAATCTTCTAAGTCCCTTCCACGGTGAGACTTTAAGAAAAACCGAATCCCCAACTTCAAAAGTCATCGGTTGTCTTTTCTTGTCAGCATATCTCTTCTGATGATCCTGAGCTGCTAACATCCTCTCCCTGATTACTTTCAACTTTTTAGCAGTCTCGTAAACTGCTTTTCCCCAGCCTCAAGCCAACAAGATGGTGTACGACAGTTTGGTCCGTACAACGCTTGATAGGGTGCCATCTTGATGCTCGAGTGGAAACTATTGTTGTAGGAAAACTCTACCAAAGGTAAGTGCTCATCCCAGTAACCTTGGAATTCTAGGGTACATGCTCTCAGCTTATCTTCAAGTTTTTGTATCATTCTTTCGCTCTGACCATCAGTCTGTGGATGGTAAGTTGTACTCAAACACAACTTCATACCCAATTCCTCTTGTAGACTTCTCCAAAACCTCGACGTGAAACAACTATAACGATCCAATACAATCATTAGAGGAACACCGTGAAGTCTTACCACTTCTTTCACGTAAGCATTTGCAAGCTTATCCATAGACCACTTCTCGTTGGCTGCTATGAAGTGTGCACTCTTCTTGAAACGATCCATGACCACCCAAATCATGTCGTGACTGCTATTCGTTCTGGGCAGTTTAGTCACAAAATCCATGGTGATGTCTTCCCATTTATCCATGGGTACGGGTAAAGGTTCTAAACTCCTGTATGGTCTCTGATGTTGTGCCTTGACTCTTGCACAAGTTACACACCCGACCACATACTTTGCAACATTGAGCTTCATCATTGTCCACCAGTAGTAGGGTTTTAGGTCCTTATACATTTTTGTGTTGCCGAGATGAATTGAGTACATGGTCTTGTGCGCTTCTTCCATCAGAAGATCTCTTATTCCTCCCGTCTTAGGTACCCAAATCCGATCTTGGAATACCTTCAGTCCTTGACTATTTGTATCGAACACTAACATTTTTCCCAAATGTTCTTCCTTACGGCCGCCCTTCTCTGAAGCTTCTTCTTGAGCTTTCCTGATACTTTCCACAATCGTCGAAACAACTTATATTCTCAATGCTCTCGGCCTTTTCCTTTCAAGTTTGACTTTTCGACTGAGAGCATCAGCAACAACATTTGCTTTATCGGGGTGGTAAACTATCTCACAGTTATAGTCCTTGAATAACTCTAGCCAACATCATTGTCTCATGTTCAATTCCTTCTAATTAAAGAGATACTGTAGATTCTTATGATCAGTGAAAAGCTTTCACTTCATGCTATAGAGGTAATGCCTCCATATCTTCAAGGCAAAAACTACCACTGCCAACTCCAGATCATGAGTCGGGTAGTTCTTTTCATGCTCCTTCAATTGTCGAGATGCATATGCTATCACCTTTTCTCTTTGGGTCAGAACACATCCCAACCCGACTCCCGGCGCATTGCTATATACCGTGAAGTCTTCAACTCCATCAGGTAGAGAAAGGATCGGTGCTTCACATAATTTCTTCTTTAGCTTCTTGAATGCTTCTTCGTGCTTCTTGCTCCATGTATAAGTAGCTCCTTTACGATTCAAAGTTGTTAATGGAGCAGCTATCGAAGAAAAGCCTTGGATAAATCGTCGGTAGTATCCAGCTAATCCCAGAAAGCTTCGAATCTCCGTGGGACTTTTCGATCGTTCCCACTTCATCACCACTTCGATTTTTGCTGGGTCAACTATTAACCCTTCTTGGTTAACCACATGACCCAAGAATTGGACTTCTCAGATCCAAAAATCACATTTGGAGAAATTTGCATACAGCTTCTCTTTCTTCAATACTTCTAACACTTCCCGCAAGTGTCTGCCATGCTCCTCTTGACTTTTCAAGTAAAGCATGATGCCATCTATGAACACTATCACGGATTTATCGAGGAATGGTTTACAAACCCTATTCATCAAATCCATAAATGTTTCTAGAGCATTAGTCAATGCAAACAACATAACCAAGAACTCGTAGTGTCCATATCTCGTTCTGAACGCAGTTTTCTCAATATCCTGCTCTCTTACCTTCAGCTGATGATATCCTGACCTAAGATCGATCTTTGAGAAATAGCTCGAACCTTGTAGTTGATCAAATAAGTCATCAATCCTCAGCAATGGGTACTTGTTCTTCACCGTTGCCTTGTTCAGCTCTAGGTAGTCTATACACATTCTCATGCTTCCATATTTCTTCTTCACGAATAGCACTAGAGCTCCCTATGGTGATGAACTAGGTCAAATGAAACCGTTGTCCAACAGCTCCTGAAGTTGCATCATAAGCTCTTTCATCTCCGTCGGTGCTAATCGGTACGGTGCCTTCACTATCGGTGTTGTTCCTGGTAACAAGTCTATTCTGAACTCTACTTGTCTATCACCACTAGTATACTCCGCACCTCCTTTTTCTCCTTCTTTGCATCGATCACGAATGCCAAGTATGATGCACATCCCTTGGAAAAACATTTCCTGGCTTTTATCAGGGAGATGATTCCAGAATTTACTTTGTATTTGTCCCCGTACACCATAAATGACTCTTTTCCGAGTGGGTTCACCCTTACTATCTTCTTCCTGCAAAGAATCTCAGCATCGTTAGCGTTAAGCCAATCCATTCCCAGAACGATATCAAAACCATTCAACTTTATGGGCAACAACTCTTTGTGGAATTCATTTCCATTTAGGTCGATGACGATGTTCCTAATACGATCACTAACAGGTACAAATTTGACACTAGCAACTTCCACAATTAGGGCATTATCAAGTTTTTCTACAGGCAATGCTAGTTTCCCACCAAACTTATGTAACACAAAGGAGTAGTTTGCTCCGTAATCAAACAGTATATTGGCAGGCAAACCATTAACAAGGAATGTACCTAAAGCGACATTTGCTGCCTCCTTTGCAACTTCAAGCATCATATGGAAGGCTCTGGCCTTCGGCTTTGGTGGAATGTTAGGTATGCCTGCCTCCTTCTTCCTCGGGCAGTCCATCGAAATGTTCCCTTCCTCATTGCACTCATAACAGACCTTAGTGAACATGCACTCGTTGGCATAGTGCCCGGGTTTTCCACACTTGAAATAGGTGACCCATCTGTCACATTTTCCTTGGTGCTTCTTCTTGCATTTGTCAGACCATTTTGCTTTGGCTCCTCCTCCTCTCGAACTAGGCTTTGAGAATTTACTCTTCTTGTTGGACCTCAAGGATCCATCAAATTTCCTTTTCTCACCAACCTCTTCCCTCTCCAGACCCCTTTCCTTCTGTTGGGTCTCCATATTCTTAGCTGCTTGAATCGCTGATTTCAGAGTGGTTGCCATCTTGACTATCGGGCCAAAATTGGTTGGCAGTCCATTTGCGAACCTCTCATTTTTGAAGAGTTCGGTTGGCACCAGGTATGGAAATAACTTCATCTTCTTAGTGAATGCAGTAGCATAGTCTTCAATGCTCATCCTCCCTTTCTTCAAGTTTTGGAACTCATTGTTCAAATCAATCAGATCTATCTCTGAACAGTACTGCATCTTCAGTTGTTCCAATAACTCATTCCATGACATCTTCAGGGCTTCTCTTCACGACATTGAGTCTACCAATAGCTTCCACTAGCTCAAGATTCTAGTTTTCAATTGTCTTACTGTGAAGACAGTCTTCTGTTTTTCGCTACAGCTGCAGATCTCGAACACCATCTCCATTTCAGACATCCAATACATAATCTCAACAATCTTTGGGCTTCCTGAGAGACTTGGTGGCTTCACACTCAAGAAATTCTTATTCATCTGCCCATCCTTGTTGTTTTCTCCTCTCCGGGTCATTCCTTCGTTCTCCTTGACTCACATGGTGGATATAGTTCCCTTCCTCCGATTGCTCGAGAATTAGCCTGGGTTGCTCAATGGGCATGGTAGCTTCGTCCCTATTTGCATGCAATATTTTCCTCATTTCCTCCCTTTGTTCTGCTAACATAGCACGAATCATGGCTTGTACTCCAGCCATTGTGATTGGCTTGGGTGTAACTTCTACTACAACAAGTATTTTCTGAATCACTTGGGGTTGATTCCTATTCCCATTTGCATTCCCAGCTCCACTGTGGGTTCTTTCCATTTTGATCTATACACCGAATATGGTGAATTTAGCTCTTTATTTAGGATAGACGTTTAAATCATCCTTATCTTTCCAAAACGTTTACATGCTGTCACACACCGGCCGTCGGCGGAAACACCGGGCGGTGTAACGTCATTTCTCGTATCATAGTTATCAACTTCCTGAAAATACATGCATTTAAAAATACATCAACATAAAGTTGGTGAGTCCACAGGTTTTGACTCCATATAAAAATAATACATTTTCCAAGTTCAAAAGTATAGTTTTGAAAGTATCATTTTGACTCTCAAACATTTAGTATATATATATCCTAGGTATAATGGCTTACTTACCAAATAAGTGTTATACCTAAACATTCTTTGAACCTAGAGTATAAGTATAAATGTTTGTAATTCCATACAAACTAAGTTGCTACGTATAAATCTATTTCAATTCTATACAAGTAAAACCGTTACGTATAAATCTATTTCAATTCTATACGAGTAAGTAGGATAGGTATAGTGGTCTACTTAATATACAAGTAATATACCTACTAGATTCTTATACTTAGAGTATAAGTCTTTGGGAAACTTATACTTAACATTCATACTTGTATATCGACAAAGTATAATGCTTCTACAGTTGTTCTACCATGAGTCTGTATCTGCGACTGTATGACTTAGTTTTATACCTCTTATTATTATTACAAGGATCACACATTGTGGTAGTACAAGGATTACACCTTGAGGTAGTACAAGGATTACACCTTGCGGTAGTACAAGGATTACACCTTGAGGTAGTACAAGGATTACACTTTGCGGTAGTACAAGGATTACACCTTGAGGTAGTACAAGGATCACACCATGCGGTAGTACATGGATTACACCTTGCGATAGTTTCCGCACGTTTCATTGATGCCGGAATAATAACAAATAAAAGGATAGTTCATCACTTGCTTTTGGTTGATTGTAGCTAACAGTCACAAGTGGGGTGGTCAACCGGTATACTATTTATACACGACTTCCTCGCTCACACGGTATTAACGAATACAAGTCAGAGGACTTTCACTAAGATCCTCAATCTTAGATGATGAATACAGTAGCTCAGATAGACTTTGACGTCTTCCTATAGCTCTAACAACAAAAGCATTTTTGTGTCTAAAACCCTAAGTTACTAGACTATGCTTTTAAACATTACTCCTAACTTCATAACATTTAGGCAGTATAACAGCTATATCTTGAAGTAAAAACCAGGTTTTATTTTGACCTAAAACAAATAATAACAACATATAATGTTTCTAGTTTTAGCTTGACATAAAACTAACAATAACAACATATCCAGTTTTATCTTGACATAAAACTAATAATAACAACATATAACATATCTAGTTTTATCTTGACATAAAACGAATAATAACAACATATAACATATCTAGTTTTATCTTGACATAAAACTATTAATTGCAACATACTATATAACTTAACATATAAAACTTCCGAATATAACTTCGGAACCATATAGCACACAAACTATATATAGAATCCTAAGTATAACTCAAGATCTACATTAATATATTAACATACCGATAAGTTGATAATAGTTGTATATATTCAAAATATTATATTTAGAACAATCATATCTCGATTATCATAACTATATATTATCATATAGACATAATAATAACATATATACAATGACTAGCATGCGTTTTCCCCCGAAATATTAGAAAGTGGGGCCGTGAAACTCACCTTAGTGACGTGATTTTATGTAATCTAGGTAGAAACGGTCAGCGTACGAGGTCTTTGGGGCTCGGGATGTAAGAAGGGCTTCAGCAAATGAGAGAGGAGAAAGGAAATGGTGTAAGGAAATGCAGGGGTCGATCTTGCTATTTATAGTAAGATTTTATGACACTCACGTCGTGAGTGTCATAAGGCTCACGTCGTGAGTCTCATGATTCACTCCGTAGACTTGCCATTTGCGTCCCTAGCTTCGGATGGTGGTCATGACACCTCACGTCGTGAGTGTCATAAATCTCACGTCGTGAATTGGATCTTATCCTCTTGCAGCTTCTAGATTCCTAATTATGACAGATTATCGTGATCGTCATAAAACTCACGTCGTGAATTAGCTAGTTTAGGGTTTTTAAAAGCTAAATCTTCGGAATGCCATAACTTTTGCATACGAACTCCGTTTTTGACGTTATTTATATCCATGCGTAGGTATTTACGAGCACTATAACTCTATTTTATACTCCAATAGCTAATTCTAAGACTATTTTAAATTCCTTATGTTATAGAGATTTTATAGTGTTCGGTTTATCATAACTTCTTCATGCGAAGTCAAATTTAGATATTCTCTATATTTTTGAAATCATATGGATGTATACTTTGATACCATAAAGTATGTATGAAAGTTCATATTTATATTAGAATTATCATGAAATACATAGTGAGTTTACTACATTACTAGTTTAACAAAATCACATTACATGATTGGTTGTGATTGTTATTGACCTACTTTTGACTAGTGTTACACATGCTAGTTCTAATATCGTAGTCGTATGTTTAGAATCCTCAACACATAAGGTTTCCAGATCCGTTCGGCAACAGACCATAGATTCGAACAAATAATAGCATATAGCACATAAAAGCATTTTAAACATCTTTCCTAAAATAAACTAGTGCTTGTGTCAAAAATATACTAGACACTCATCTCACAATCATCGCTTAACATTCTAAGTTTAAGTCTAGGGATCCTACAAATTCCTAGTTCACTTAAACTAATGCTCTGATACCAATTGTGACATCCCCATTTCTAAAGCCAAAAAAGACCGATTTTGTTTATGCATTGTTTAAAAATCAGAGTAACATTTTAAATAAAAGTGTTGCGGAATTTGTTCCCAAAATAAAATATGATAAAGATTTATCAAACCATTTTCGTAGAAATGTATTTCATTAAAAACCTCGGGATGTCATGTTGGATATAGATCAAAAGCATAAACAGTACAATATAAGCCTTACTACATTTATTCATATCTACAAGCCTATATCCGTAATCCCTCATCCAAAACATCACATCTATGCTCGAACGCCACTACCTGTAATACATGAAACTGAGTGGGTCAGGCTTGGGAGCCTGGTGAGCACATAGGGTTTTCAACCCACAATAAATAAGTTATTTAATTTCATCAACCAACAATAATCCAATTACCCGTTCCCATTATCCTCACTTTACGTACCTAAACACTTATCATAAGGGACCTAGCCTAAGGATCATCATTGGGATGGACACTACTGCTAAGGGGATTCCATAGCAATAGATGTCCTTAACAAAACCATAAGGGGGATGGAGCACCGGTGAACACATCATTCACAAACACCTACAGGTTGCGAGCTTGCTAGCGTTCCACTGGACTGTCTCGAAGAGTCCATGGTCGTCATCCATACTCTGCTAGATGATAGAATCAACAACAACAACAACAACATCGAGGCATCTCATCATTTTATCACACATCGTCTATTACATCTACCCATGTTTTACCCCAACATTTTTGTAGATATAAAATACATATACAGTTTAAATCATTTAAAACATGTATAAAAATCTTTCATCGGCATAGACAGCAAGTATTCAGACAATATGCACATATACCACGTAGTTTATATTAAATACTTCATATATATGTGTAAGATGAAAGTGACTATGCACTCAATTGGTAAGGTGGTGATTCCGAACTCAAACAACGCTTTGTTACTCTTAAAACAATTTCCTTCGACAAAACCTAGTATCAATACCACTAGGGTTTAGTCTAACATTAATCGCGACTAATTAATAGTCTAGCCATTATTACTATTATATAAGCGTTAAACAACACTCTTATATAACTCATAATAATAGCCCAAATAATTTTTTTAAGGTCCTAATAATGTTACTATAATTAATTAGAAGTTATATTAAAAATAGCGTAGGCGTAGCTCAGTTACAACGGGTTTTTATTAAAAAAAACCGGGCTTCGCTGGAGCAGCGTTTCCGAGTTGAAAACTTTTCTTCTCGGAGCCTTCGGGGGCTCTGGGTCTTCCTTCTCGTGCTAGGAAGGTTCCCTAGACTTGGTAGGGGTTTAAGGAGGCTAGAGAGAAGTTAGAGAGAGAAACAAAGGTTATGGTGTGAAGAAATTATGAAGGACTCATCCTTTATTTATAGGGATTTTATCGTAGAGTAGCCCCTAAGCTCCGTCCGTATCTTCAGTGTACAAGCTCCATCTTCTATGTTATTTATATCCACGCATTGGTATTTATGAGTACTACAACTTTCATTTACACCTCATCGGCTAATTCTCATTTTATCTCAGATTTACAAAAATTGTATCGTATTTATCGCGCTCGAAGAGTAGAGACTAAGCTCCGGCCATGTCTTTCGCATACGAGCTCTGTTTTTGATGTTACATACATCCACGTGTTGGTATTTACAAGTACTACAATTTTCATTTAGATCTCGTTGGCTAATTCTCTCTGGGATTTACAAAACTGTATCGAATTCGCCGCGCTTGAAGAGTAGGGACTAATCTTCGTCCATATCCTTCACATACGAGTTCCGTTTTCAACTTTCTTTTTATCGTTTAAATACTATTAAGGATATCTTCATTTCTCTTTTAGATTATTTTCGCTGAAAATCGACCGATCTAAAATTCGAATTTCCAGGTTGTGCACTGTTTTGCTAAATCTTAGAAAAATCATAACTTACTCATACGAAGTCAGATTTAGGCGTTCTTTTTATGGACGCTCTCAGTTTAATATACTGTATGACTTTTGTTTAGATTGCTAAGGCTAAAAATCACTCTATCATAAATTCACTTTTTACACTCCCGGTGTCGTGTCGGTTTTACTGTGAAACTTCGACGAGTCATAACTTCTTCGTTATAACTCGGATTTCGACATTCTTTATATATCCGGAATCCTTGTTTTGAACACTATAACGTTGTGTAAGGATATCAGGTTTATCTGACACTTTAATTTTGATGCTTGTTTTTATCCTTTATTTATTATACATTTATAAATAAGTAATAAACACATAAATGCACATAATTCACATAATACTCAAATAATTCATCTTTATTACTTCAAAAAGAGTTACAATAGTTGACCTAGTCTATTACATCATCTACTACTACTTAGCCCTGAAACACGGGCGTTACAATGTCGGTCTTCTTTTTGAACATCCATTTGCACCAAACTGTCTTTCGACCAGGCACATGATCAACCAAGTTCCATACTTGGTTATCATACATGGACTGTTTAACGTCCCATTTTTTCTCAACCATTTTTTTTTCATTTTTAGTAAGGTAAAACTTTTCATTTTATAAATCCATTATTAAGAAAACTATTTATTCTAAATTATATTTATTAAAAATCAAAGTATCATAGAAAATGCGGAATTCTCAATGTTGTTGATGAGTGTGTATAGTCCCTCATTCACCTTCTCATGATCGCTGGTAAAACCTACAAAACATAAACAACTGATTAAGCACAAAGCTAAGTGATTTTTCCCCAAAATACCCCATACAATAAACATACAAGCATGCATAAGAGCCCACAACCTCCCGATTGGAATGCCCAAAACCAATCAGTCCTCGAAATCGAATGCCAACATGCAACGGGTCCAATCAGCCATCGGGCTAGAATACCTTGGGGTTGTTGGCCTACCGATTCAACCTGACCGCACTTCCCGAGCCTCCGTGCCTTCGTCTTACACCCGGCCCGCACTAAGTATATTGGCCTACAGCACAAAGCAAGACCACCTCAACCCACTACCACCATATATCGACATATAAATAATCAAGGATCAACCAGGCACATAATACAGGCGAACAACAATCATCTAGCTCACTACCACCTATTATTCATTGCACCATACATTGTCCTGCTACTAGCTAACCTCTACGAATTGTGTAACCATAAGTAACCAGAGGTAAGATAACCACCCGAACAAGTGAACCTACTCTAGAGCCACAACCAAACAAGGAACAAGCAAGAAATCCTAAATCAAGAGTTCTCATGCTATCCTACATGACCAAATACAGTCCCTAGGGCACTCCACTAGATGATAAACAACAAGTACATGTAGACATACAGATCTATAGATCACTACCACATAGCAACATCCTATATACCTGGTTACAAATCTAACAGATCACTACAGCATGACAACATACTAAATACCAGGATACAAATCTAACAGATCACTACAACATGGCAACATACTAAATACCAGGATATAGATCTAATAGATCACTACAACATAGCAACATACTAAATACCAATAATCCAAGGAAGGCATAACCATATATACTCAGAGGTTCTATAGATACTCGGATAGGTGATCCTACTCTAGAACCACAACCAAACAAGGAATCGGTAAAAGATCCTAGATCAAGAGTCCTCAGTCTATCCTACGTGACTATATACAGTCCCTATGACATCCCTCTACAAAAGATAACCAAAACTAGTGGGCCAAAATTGGTGCCTTTAACCCACGGGTACAGTGAGGTGAAACTCACCTGTATCCAAGAACACTGAAACACTGTGATACGATCCCTTTTTCAGTACTCCTTGCACCCACAAATCCGAATGGTCCATATGTTTAGCTAGAGGTTGTAAATGGAACTTCCAAGTTGAAATTATGCTTCCATGGTGAGCTCTTCCTCTTCAAGCCACCAAAACTCTACCAAACAGCTTAAGAATCACAAGGAGGGCTAGGGTTAGGGTTTTACTAAGTTTAGGGACAAATGAGGTTGTTTTGAAACCCTAAAATAGATTTTATGGGGTTAAAATACGAAGGAAACCCTAAGAATATCATGGGCTTGGGCTACAATGCATCTCACGTCATGACCTCTTTATTGCCCACATTGTGAGCTCAACATAATTCAAATTCTGCATTTAATTACTCCTCATGTCGTGACCCTTCTATGGTTCACGTCGTGAGCCTTGGTTTTACCCAAAAACCATGTCTTCGACTCCTTGAAGCCCTAAATCGGTTCGATCTGGAAACCGGGTGTTACAATTCTGCCCCACTTAAATTCGATTTTGTCCTCAAAATCACTTCTCACTCCTATTCTAGAAATTACCCTTTGAGGGTGCTTCAAACTTGACTCCTCTGCGGACCTTAAAAGAAAGAAGCAATTTGATGATAAACAACTCCCCGCAACATCATTCATCCACAAGAGAAGAATTCACTTCTTAATCCAAGACTTTCTGATACCACTCCATTGACATTCATGCTACCCAAGACTTCTAACCTAACCCAAGAAAGGTCTTCCAACCATACATCGTTTATCAATATCCAAATCAAGAACTTCATCCCACATCACAGCATCCAGCCTCACATACTGACGCATCAGAGAGAATTCTTTACGAAAACCAACAGACAAGGCTAAACCATCATTTCTATCAATTATAACCAAAATTCGCATATTTGGTCAGTCCTAAATCTACTCAGCCAACTGTTGCTCTACTAACCCCGCATAAAAATTCACCACATAAGGAAATCTCAATGATCACATACAAAACTAGACCACGCTCCTACTCGGGTCTAATAGCCTACTTAGCTATCTACTAACAACATCCAGGTTCACCCCTGATCCACTAATCGACGATAACATTCATGCTGACCCCCGATCTACTAACCAATTAACAACACTCAGACCTACCCCGATCCACTAACCAAAAACAGCACTCGGGCTTACCCTAATCCACCAACCAATCAACAGTACTCGAGTCTAACAAGACTTAATTGATCCTACCAGGTCTCCGGGCTATAACTCAAGCCTCTAATCCTCAATCAAACAAGAATATACAAGGAAACCCTCATAACACCCTATAGTCTAAAGCATAAATATGCCCTACATATGATGTCGTAAATAAAACTAATATGACTTGAAGGGAAATCCAACTGCTAACGGTAATCTTGATGCAAAACTAGAAGATTCGACAGTTGCACGAAGTCTCGAACTTGGAGAAGTTCAATTGAGAACCGAACCTTGGCACAAGGTCTTCCTGTTATGAGATTCCACTCCCCCCCACTTGAGATACGCTAGAGTCTAACAAATTCACAATCATTTGATACTCAGACTATGTTGAGCTCCATCACTTGATCCCAACCACGGGTACCCACATGCAGAAGAGAATCTGAACCCACACAACATTCATAAATTCCAACTCGCATGCAAAAGAGGACAAAGATAATTAATCTAACCATAAAAAGAAATCAATTTAAACAAAGCCAAATAAGATAATTCCATTCAACTAATCATTCAAGATTACAAATGAACTTTGAAGCACAAATAGGAATTACAGATAAATACAACTACTATAATGATTGCTAAATAGAAGAACTGCTAACACAATCCTGATCCTCGGAACTCCAGTCATCCAGACGACTGTCAGGTAATTGCCGAGCTAAGGGTGTATGGTCCAACACCTCGCCAAGAAAAGGACAATGAGCTCTTATGTGGCCTTCCTAGTCGCAATGGAAACAAACTCATGCACTCCGTCTACAATCTCTACCAAAATGGCCCTCCTTGCCATACCTATGACATACAAAAGATTTGATCCTCCTTCCAACTGATCCTGAACTCCAGCCGACGGACTTGAACCGCTTTGTTGTAGGTTGGGGCTGATCTAGAGCCTGATGTTGCTCTCTCACCTGGGTTTCTATCTCAATATCTCATCTCCTCGCGACATCCTAAAGCTCAGTGAGGGTGTTGTATCACTAAGTAGACACAAACTGTTGTATATATTTCTTGAGCATGCTCAAATACCGAGTCATCTGAGTCTACTTTGAAGCAATGAACTCAGGACTAAATAAAGCCCTCTCAGTGAACATGTTGGCGATCTCCGTCACCAAGCCAATTTTCTATCTCATATCCAGGTACTCATGGGCTAATCTCTCCCTCTCCACCAGGGGAACATACCTCACACGTAACATCTCTGTGTACTGCTCCCAAGTCATCGGGGCCCTCGACTTAGGAGTGTAAGAACCAGTCACCAATCTTTACTAATCCCTCGCCCCGTATCTGAGAAGGTTCAGGGCCCACTTGACCTTCTGGTCATCCGTACAAGAACATGTGAAGAAACAACCCTCCACATCAGATAACCATATCATCACCACAATTGGTTTCGAGACCCCATTAAACTCTAGGGTCTTCGTATGTCAAAGTCCTGGTACAGGAAAGCTCTCTCTCCTCGAACCCCAAAGATAGCAACAACCACGGTAGCTGCAGCATAAGCAACCTCATAAAGTGAAACATAACGATCATCGAATAGCTCAAACATGGCGTTCTTGACCAACCCAAACAACTCCGGAGTTGCCTCCCTAATCGCGTCGGCCACTCCTGCAACAATGATCCCACATATCTCCTCCTCACTCATACTTTCTCTCCCAATGCTACCAGCTCCTAATCATGAACCTTCAATAGCCGTCATATTGAAAATATACCACGGAAAGTTTAGCATGACAACACAGTGCTCAACACACCAAGCCCTATTCCTATTAGTTCCTTAGTAGCCTCAAAATTCCTCCTGAGTCTCATACGGATCTTGTGCTTTTAGTAGTACAGGCTCGTACTACCTTCCATACCTATCCGTGGTTTATTCAGAATTCATCCCAAGGCCCTAAGTCACTTCACTAAACCACCCTTAGGTGCGCTAACACTCTCTTCTCCTATGTGCTACAACTAACTTCTTAGGATTACCCTTGCTTCCGCACCACTTGTTGCTTTTATGTATGCTTATTGTGTATAATACAAGGTCAGATAGACTGTCGAATAATCAACTCTGCCCAAAATCCACAACCAAAAAACGAACAAGAAGTAAGACCAAGTTGATTATTCTTGGGCTATTCAATCCCGACCATATACAACTAATCAACATACATATAGCAATCACACAATCAAGTAACATATAACAAGCGACTCCCTATCTCACACGGCAATACTGAACTTAGGCACTCTATTCAACAGTTTCTAAAAAAAAACTTACCCACTAGCATGCTTTTCTAACAATCCATATATCAACAAAATCAAAACTCAACAAACATAAAAAGTATGAGTATTTTGGGAACCACTTTCATGTTTGGGCTATGGCTGACTGTACATGCCTGATCTTCCTAAAAAAATCAAAGTTAAGTCAAGTTCCACATTCCCAATCCCAAGCCAAGAATCAAAAAAGAACATGACAAGAGACCAAGCCCATGTCCCTAACCCAACTCTTTTATTATAAATTCTTTTTCAAAAACATTTTGCAAAAAACTCTCGGATCCTAGTTTGAGATTGGATTCACACAAGTGTTGCTCCAATTCACTCAAACCAGGGCTCTGATACCAACTTGTAAGGTCCCATTTTCACAACCAAATTTTTTTCATTTTTATTAAGGTAAAACTTCCCAAATTGTAAATCCATTATTTAGAAACCACTTATTCCAAATTACATTTATTAAAAATCAGAGTATCATAGAAAATATAGAATCCTTAATGTTATTGATGAGTGTGTACAGTCTCGCCTTCGCCTCCCCACGTGTATTAATAAAACCTGCAAAACATAAACAATTGATTAAGAACAAAACTGAGTGATTTCCTCCCCCAAATACCCCCATATGATAAATATACAAGCATGCATAACAAACCACAACCTCCTAGTTGGAATGCTTAGGCCCAATCAGTCCTCGAAATGGAATGCCAACATGCAACAGTTCCAATCATCCATCAGGTTGGATTACCTAAGGTTTGTTGACCTATCGCCTTAACTCGATCGCTCCTCCCGAGCCTCCGTGCCTTCGGCTTACATCCGACCTGCATTGAGTATCTTGGCCTATGACACAAAGTAGGACCACCTCAACCTCACTACCACTATATGTTGACAAAAAAACAATCAAGGATCAACTAGGTAAATAATACAAGAAAACAACAATCATGTTGCTCACAAATGCCTACTAGTACTCACACCGCATACTATCCCGCTACTAGCTAACCTCTATGAAGTGTGTAACCATAAGTAACTAGAGGTGAGATAGTTATGCGAACAGGTGATCCTACTCTAGAGCCACAACCAAACAAGAAACAGGCAAGAAAGCCTAGATCAAGAGTTGTCAGACTATCCTACGTGACCACATATAGTCCATAGGGCACTCTACTAGATGATAACCAACAAGTACATGTAGACATACATATCTACAGATCACTACCGTATAGCTGATGGGTTTTGGTCATAAGACATCCTATGTGCTCATACAAACCCTAATGCTTGGATCTAGGTTTATCTATTGTACATGCTTTGAATCCAAGACTATAAACCCTATTCTAGTATATGGAAATCGATATTAACATATAATTAGGTTTAAGATGTTACCTTGATTGTTATGTAGCAATAACAATCCCAAATTTCCTTGTATTGACTTTGGAAGGCTTAGAGTCACAAGTGCCACTCCTCTAATGGCTTACAAACACCAAGAGCAAATGGAGAAGGTATAAAGAGAGAGGAGAGAGGTTAGAATTCGTCCTTAGGACTTCTTGGGAAGGGATACACGAATTCATGAGCCAAGGGGTGTTTATATAGGTGTAGAGATAGGGTTTCAGTCATTATCCTTATCTAGTTGCTTATTCACAAAGCAACCCATAAGATAATCCTTGAATCCTTATCATAGTCGAATTCTAAGGCCTTATCACCTCAAATTCGTTCACCCTATATTAAAGATAATCCTTACCTTATTTTGTAACTATCACATAATTACAAATCAGCCCCTCTAGTTTAATTAATTACACTTGATCACAAAATTAATTCCTAATTAATTATTGACCAATATTAATTAAACAAATATGATTTCTCCTTTAATATATTATTCTTATAACATATTAATAAATCATAATAACCTCTCTCTCTTTATTTATTTATCCAATCAAGTTGCTTTGGTGAAGGCAACCCAAAAGGACTATGCACCATCGGGTCAAGTACATACCAAAATAGTTATGGACTTAGACACTAATCCAACAATAGCAACATCCTATATACCATGATACAGATCTAACATATCATTACAATATGGAAACATACTAAATACTAGGATACAAACCTAATAGATCACTACAACATATCAACATACTAAATAATAACAATCCAAGGAATGCATAACCGTATATACTCATAGGTTAGATATATAGTTGGATAGGTGATCCTACTTTAGAACCACAAGCAAACAAGGAAAGGTAAAAGATCCTAGATCAAATGTCCTTAATCTATCCTACATGACTGTATACAATCCCTATGACATCCATTTACTAAAGATAACTAAAACTAGTGGGCCGACATTGATGCCTTCGACCCATGGGTACAGTGACTCAAAACTCACCTAAATCGAAGAACTTTGAAACACTGCACCCTTTTTCAGCACTGCTTGCACCCATGAATCTGAATGGTCTAGATGTGTAGCTAAAGGTTGAAAATGGAACTTCCAAGCTGAAACTATGCTTCCATGGTGAGCTCTTCCTCTTCAAATCACCAAAACTCAACCAAAAGCTCAAGAATCACAAGGAGAGGCTAGGGTTAGGGTTTTACTGAGTTTAGGGACGAAGGAGACTGTTTTGGAACCCTAAATGGAGTTTATGGGGTTTAAATATGAATGAAACCCAAAAAGATCATGGGCTTGGCTGCAGAGCATCTCACGTCATGAGCTCTTTATTGCACACGTCGTGAGCTCAGCATAATTCAACTTCTCAATTTAATTATTCCTCACCATGGCCCTTCAATGGTTCAAGTGAGCCTTGGTTTTACCAAAAAAACCATGCCTTTGACTCCTTAAAGCCCTAAATCAGTCCGATCTAGAAACCGGGTGTTATAGACTGAATCTCATTGTCCATTACCACCTTACATTTAGCAGCCTTAGGGCTTGCCATTACTTCCTTGTAGTTAGCAGGTTCATCCAAATTTACCAGTGTGCAATCACTGACAAACCTGTCACCATCTGTAGTAATATGGAAACCATAGAACTCAAGTGGCATGCTAAACCTACTAAAACGATGAAGGGGTAATGACTTGTCAACTGACTCAATTGGAGCCTCTTCCACATGTTGAGTGTTAATGTTGTCTGAGGTTCCTTTATTGGATGAGTCCTGAATTTCTTCAAGAGCAATAGCACTCCCACTATCCTCTTTGAATATGAGCTATCTCTCGTGAAAGACTCCTCTTCGAGCTACAAAGACCACATTATCACTAGGTTCATAGAACAAGTATCCAAAAGACTTCTGTGGGTAGCCAATGAGATAATACTTCTTGGCTCTAGGTTGAATTTATTCATGTGTCTCTCGTCTTACAAGTGTTTCACAACCCCAGACCTTGATATGTGCGAGTGAGGGAGCTTTCCTTATCCACATCTCAAGAGGTGTTTTGGCAACCTTCTTTGTTGGAACAACATTCACAATATGGGCGGATGTCTCTAAGACATGCCCCCATAAATGAATAGAAATAGAAGCTCAGCTCATCATGGAACGAACCATTTCTAATAAGGTTCAATTATGCCTCTCAGCCACACCATTACGTTGTGGTGTTGTGGGATGAGTCAATTGTGAAATGATTCCATATTGCTTGAGATAGTTGTGGAACTCGATACTAGGATACTCACCACATCTGTCAAATCTGAGCATCTTTATCTTCCTGATTAATTGATTCTCAACCTTGTGCTTAAACTCTTTGAACTTTTCAAAGGTTTTCAATTTATGTTTGATTAAGTAGATATAACCATATCTGCTATAATCATCTGTAAATGTCATGTAGTATCAATTAGCATATTTTGTGGTTGATCTAAATAGGCGACAGACATACATATGGATTAGGTCCAACAATCCTTGACTTCTTTCACATATTCCACTGAAATGTGATTTAGTCATCTTGCCCAAGAGACAAGATTAACATTTATCATTTTTCCTAAGATCAAATGAATCCAACACTCCATCTTTTTGGATTTGGGTGATACGTTTCTTGTTTATATGCCCAAGATGACAATACCACAAACATGCTTTCTCTACACCGTTAGACCAATCAATATGAAACACAATATTGCCTAGTTTATCACCATAAGTCACAGTTTCATACACACCATTACAAGGTAAATCTTCAAACATAAAAACACCATTATGATAAGCAGAAATATAAACAACTTCATTATCAAATGAATATATAAAACCTTTTCTGAATAGTACATGAAATAAAATAATGTTTTGTTGGATTTGGTGTCTAAGCCCACAACTATAACTGGTATGTACTTGACCCGATTGTAGCATGGTCCTTTTAAGTTGCCTTCACTAGTGCAATTTGATAGGATAAATTTTGAGAATAAGTTTATTTATGGTTTATTAAAATATTACAAGTATAATATAGTAATACGGAATTATTTAATTAGTATTGATCAAGAATTAATTTATTAATTTTGTGATCAAAAGAGACTAATCAAATATATGGGGATTGATTATGTAAACCAATCATTCTTGTAGTGTGGGCTAATGATCCATGATTATGGGCTAAACTAATCCATGGATAGTTCATGGAGGTTAAACCCATGGAGCATGAGAATGTGGAAAGTCATGGATTATTAGGGTTTACCAAGTGTAACCCTAGCATGTCCAACACTATAAATAGAACCCTCCATAGACCAAAATCGGTTTCCTCATCTCTTTGAGATAAATAGATTATTCTCTTAAATCATCCTCTTGCATATTGGTGTTTGTGAACCATTAGAGGCATCACACTTGAGGTGCTCAAGCTTTCAAGGGTCAAGAACTACAAGTCCTCCAAAAGGTATGTCATCTAACTAGATGTTTTATTCATTTGGCAATTTGTATGCTAATTAGGAAAATGCTTTGTAAAAATTGAAAATATGCATGTATAATAGAGAAAACATAGATCCAAAGCATTTAGGGTTGCATGTGCACCATAAGAGTGTTATAGTGCTCAAAAACCCAACATGTTTCACATTATATCTGATTAATAACAACAATCAATCAAATTAACCCCAATACTATTAAGCACAAGCCCATATGTTTCAATCTTGGTAACAGGTAAAGATCACCTATTGCCCATAGTGAAATTGAGCTTCCTATGCTCCACCCCTTCACTTTTGCTTAGTCCATACAAATAAGAACAAATATGGAAAACCACATCCTGTGTCAAGGACCCAAGAATGAGAAAGTTGTTTGTTATTAACTTGAATAGTGTAAATACCTAAAGAGGAAGCCTTGATCTTGCCATCTTTCAAGTCCTACATGTACTTAGGGTAGCTTCTTCTCTAATTACCCTTTTCTCCACAATGTAAGCAAGTTTTCTCCTTTGGATCACTGAACACATGGATATCAAAGTTGGGCTTCGAATTTGACCTACCGATAGGCACTCCAGCATGGGCCTTCCCTTTCCTGCCGGATTAGGAAGGAGCCTTCATTTTCTTCCATTTTCCAGATCCAATGGCAAGGACAAGAGCATTTGTTGCAGTAGAGGCATGATTTTTCTTCATTCCCAATTCATCATTTTGCAACAAATTATGAAGCTCAGTCAATGTCATCTCCGTATTGTTAAAATGATAAGTCGGAACGAACTGATCATAACTAGGAGGTAACGAGCTAAAGAACATATCAATAGCCAAATCATCATCAAACGACACATTGAGCTTATGGAGTTGCTCCACGTACCTTTAAATCTTTTGTACGTGAGGGAAAACTAGTTCTCTTTCCTAGAGCTTGCACGCCATGAAAACTTTAACCACTTCGAATCGCTCTCGTTTTTCCTTCTTGTGGACTTTCCAACAAGGTCGAGAGACATCTCGTATGACCAGTAGTCCTCATAGAACTTGGCCAGCTCAAGTGCCATAGTGGCCACCATGATGCAAGAGACCTTTGTGGCATCATCAGAATGTTTGTTGAATGAGGTAATTTCCTCAGGAGTAGCGGTGGATTCATCAATTTCATAAAGAGACTTTTCAAGGACATATTCTTTGCCCTCATAATGAAGAGTCGTCTTTAAGTTCCTCATCTAATCCATGTAGTTGGGACCGGTGAACTTCTGTTTCGACAAAATCGAGAGTAGAGAGAAGTTTGAGTTAGAGGAGCCGACTTGAGTAGCAACGAGTTTTCCGTTTCCATACATTTAAACAAAGAGACATATTTTTGGTTAGTGATATAAATCCTTAATATTTTAACACAAAATAAATATTCAAGGCTAGGATCCAAAATACAAATCACAATAAAAGAAAACGGATACCGTAATCCAATTGCAAATTTATCAAGGTAGGTAATACAAATTTACCTATTTCAATCTAACATGAAATTCTTAGATCATTTGAGATTCATTGAATCTTATCAATGACATGCTTAATCTCAAAATATGCTCTTAAAATTTGTGATTAGGATGCCGATTATCACAAATAAGATGTGAATAACCATGCAAACCTACTTGACAACCTCAATTTCATTTATCATCTCGAATTAATGTGTCGATAAACCACACACGCTCCATTAACAATAATAATTTTCGACTTTTCCATCACTCAACTTTATAGTCCAAAATTAGTGTGTCGATTAACCACTCATGCTCCACTAATGACACATAAAGAGTGATGTGGGGTTGCCCTAGAACCCCTGAAATTAAAGGATTGTTATTGGTAGAGTGGCTCCGGGAGAAGAGCCAAAACATACAATAATCTCCTAGTAGAAATCAATTTTTAGACTATGGTGCTACCCTAAAACCCTGCAAAGGGGCCACGCCCCTTGACCTCGTCATTATGTCGTACCGACTTATAACTCAATCTTCTATATGCGTGCACTCCACAAACACCGAAACATATAATATGGAATACAAATTATAAGCCCCTTAGCTCACATATTAGTTTCAATTACACAAAATATATGATAGACAATAAAATCACCAACATAAACAAACAAAATCTTAGTTAATAACATAAATTAAATGACATTATTCAATTTCTCTTTTAATAATTCACAAAAATGGCGTAATAACTTTACTACCTAAATAAGTGTTTGAAGAATGACTCGACACCATTGCTAACCGATTACCTGATAGGAATATTCAATCATTACACATTTCCATTTGTGTACAGCTAGCTACTTATCTCCCAACAACTCGCCAGCCAATAAGCCCACGTTTGTTGGTGCAGATATGGAAATAGTAGCAAAGAGTATATAAAGATTTCTTGTTTAATTTTTCCACCAAATAAACTTTTCATACATCCATCCCTCAAATCTGTGCCTCAAAACCTCAAGTGGGTCTTCGTATGTTGTAGGTGTCCTACTTCCACTACTTCAAATCCCCTTTTTCTATCAACTTTCTTGCTTATTCATCGATCATCTCTTACTCATCTCAATCAAAGTAGTTGTTTATTAAATTCATCTTTTCACCAATAAAATAGGAGAACGTTTCTCATTTGATGTCTATAGATCAGCATCTGGGTTTTTGCTAATCTGAATCCATCTTTCGCTTTCTCGGATCTCAACGGTGGTAGTTTTTGATTGAATTCATGAGAAAGTTTGCATTGACTTTAATAAACACATAACGATAGTGCTAGAAACAGTATGAAAAATCTTTTAAAGAAGCTACACATCAAGTCAAGTCAGTCATCAGATTCAAGCTCACGACGTTCTGTATCAATCGAAACCCATTCCGAATCTCAATCGGATGAACTCAATAAACCCCTATCTGGGATCACGGGGTGGCTTAATTCAGTAACGAATAAGCGAAGTTCAAGTCCTCGATCTTCTTCAAATTTGGAAACGATTCAAGGGTTTGACTCCGTTAGCAGTAGTCAGTTGGAAGCTGCGATGGATGAAGTGAGGGTTTGGGATTCAGGGTCTCGTAACTCTAGGGATCCAGAAGTAGAAGAAGAGTATCAACTTCAATTGGCTTTGGAGTTGAGTGCGAGGGAAGATCCAGAAGCTGCTCAGATCGAAGCTGTTAAGCAGATCAGTTTGGGTTCTTGTCCTCCAGAGAATACTCCAGCTGAAGTCTTGGCCTTTCGATATTGGGTAGGTTGAGTTCTTATTTCAGTTTGCTACTTTTGAATATATTTCTAATACACGATATAATTACGAACCCCAAGATTTTGTCATTTGCGCAATGCTTATCTCGATTCTTTTGTGATTGGATTTCATTATTAAGCTATGCAATTTCTCTACTTCTTTTTCGATTTCATTAGGCTATGCAAATTAATCAACCAGCTAGTTACTTACTGATAAGCCTCGTGTTCTTTGATTTTCTATGTCTTTCTGCATTAAGTCAAAGAGGAACACCCTTCTTTCTTCATTAAGTCAAAAATAAACACCTTTCTTTTTGCATTAAGTCAAAGATAAACACCCATATGTTACTTACCAAATCAAGTCGTCTAACTCTAAGTCCATTAAGTCAAAAAGAGACAAGTTACAATAAAAAAGAAACAAGTTTGTAACAAAAAAAAAAAAAAAAAAAACTAGGACTTAATTAAAAGCCTCATTTCCGATACTTTTTATATAGCTACATCAAGTCATTCTTTATGCATTAAGTCAAAAAGAAACTCCCATATCTAGCTTATCCCTGTAACACCTTACAATAAAAAGAAACAAGGACAACTTCATTTCTCTAACTTTCTATATTAAGTCATTCATGTTGCATTAAGTCAGAAAGAAACACTCATATATGGCTTACCAGATTAAGCCTTGCAACATAAATCTATTAATTCAAAAAGAAACAACACCTTGGGTTACAAAAAAAAAACATTAAAGTTGTAAAAAACTAGGACTTTATTAGGAAAGCTTCATTTCCCCAACTTTCTATATTAGGTAATTCTTGGCATTAAGTAACAAGGAAACACCCATATATAGCTTTACCAGATTAAGTCCTTTTTTATTAGTTATTCAATATATAATCCATATTTCATACAATTGATTCATATTTCTTACTAGTAAGCATGTTTTATAAAGAAAATATGCTTATTAGGTTCTAACTTCTCTCATGTCCTAGACTCGTTCATACTTCACAGAATTACAGTGCTCTTAGCTATGATGACAAGATTCTTGATGGGTTCTATGATCTTTATGGAATCTTATCGGGGCCCACATCATCAAAGATGCCTTCCCTTGTGGATTTACAAAAAACACCCGTATCGGATAATCTTACATGGGAAGCTATTTTTGTCAATAAGGCTGCAGATTCTAAGCTTTTACAACTTGAACAAAAGGCTTTGGACATGGCTGTTAAGTCAACATCTGGTCAAACTTTGGTTCAAAGACTTGCGGTTTTGGTTTCTGATCACATGGGGGGCCCAGTTGTGGACCCTGATAAGATGTTGATTGCTTGGAGTGATCTTAGTTCTACATTAAAGTCGACTCTTGGAAGCATGGTTTTGCCTCTTGGATCTTTGAAAATTGGAATGGCATGTCATCGAGCTTTGCTTTTTAAGGTATCTTTTTACATTTATAGCATCCTACTTTCATTTCTTTCTATTATAGCATCCTACTTTCAAGGTATCTTTCTTAATTGGGCATTGTACTTTGAAAATTAATGGAATTTCTTGAATTTGACAATTTAGGGTCAAAAGAATCATATTTGGAGAAGCATGTAAGAAGTTGTAGTAAGAAAACTCATTATTGAGACAAATGTTGAATTACATAACTATCCCTAGTTTTACGCACATGATTAATTGATTATGTCATTGGATTCTTCAAGTTTAAAAAAACAACTCTTAAGTGGTATAGCAACAAACAACTATTGGATAAGATGCCAAAAAAGTAACCTTGATGAATACCATGTGGTAATTATTGTTATTTGTATTTAAATAGGATTATCATGTAGATTCAAGATACATCTAACTTATATTGATTCTAAGCTTAAACCGAATGTTACAACCATCAAGGAATTGACTATTTTAACCTTAGGGTATGTACCGAGCAAATTGTTAAAAGTTAGGACCTAATATGGAAAGCCTCATTTCTCTGACTTTTCTAATAAACTTTTCACTTGGTTGTAGGATCTTTTATTTTCCACTTAATGATATATAATTTCTATTCTTTTCAACTACCTTTCCCTTTGTAGGTTTTGGCAGATAGTGTAGGCATCCCATGTCGCCTAGTGAAAGGGAAACAATACATGGGCTCCAACAATGTTGCAATGAACTTTGTAAAACTTGATGATGGAAGGTTTTGCTCTTAGCTTTAATGCATCTATTCATGTTGAAATTTACTTCAATCACATGAAGCTTACTATTTAATCATTAACTAAAACAATGGTTTACACTTTACTTTACATGATCAATAGGGAATATATTGTTGATTTAATGGCGGACCCCGGAACCCTAATTCCATCTGACACAATAGGAGGAGGAGGAGGAGGAGGAGGAGGAGGAGGAGGAGGATTAACTGTAGATTATGATGAATCTTTCTCATCAAGTCCATGGTCTCCTGATGATTTAGCTTCCTCAAGAAGTGGTGTCACTAGTTCATCCGGTGAATCATCATCGATGGTGGTGGTTGCCGCCACCACTAGCTCATTACCGGTGGCGGCAACCACCACTAAAGACACCAAACTTGGTGAAGCTCCGGCGATGACAAAGACACCTCATCACCTACACGCAAGATCCACATCATGGACCGAAGGCATTAGTTCTCCATCTGTCCTCAAAATGAAAGTCAAAGACGTTTCACAATACATGATGGATGCTGCAAAAGAAAACCCTCAGTTAGCTCAAAAACTACACGATGTTTTACGCGAAAGTGGCGTTGTTGCTCCACCCGATCTCTTCTACGAGGAAGAAGAATCAATTGAAAGTCAAGGTCAAGGTCAAGGGCATTTTGGTCATTTAAATAATTTACCTCACCCTCGATTCTTACCTCCATTACCGAAAGTTTCTGGTAAACCAGAGAACCACCAGAACGTTTCTTACATGAGAAACGTTCCGGTGGCGGCGGCGGCTGCCGCCGCCGCCGCGTCAATGGTGGTTGCCGCCACGAGAAGTATAGCGGACCCGAAGATGCAACTTCCGGTAGCGGCGGCGGCAACCGTAACGGCGGCGGTTGTGGTGGCAACCACCACTGCTTCGGTTGCAATGCAATGTGAAAACGAAAGTTTGAATTCTTTGGAGTCTCCAAGAAGAGATGGAGATGGAGAAAGTCAAGAAAATGAGAGAAGATCGGATAGGTCAACGGGTAATGAAAGTACAATGTCTGAGGTGTCACTTGATGATGTGGCAGATTGTGAGATAGCATGGGAAGATATCACATTGGGTGAACGTATCGGATTGGGTACTTATTTTTTTATTTTTTATTTTTTTATGTTTTATATTGTAGAATGCAAGAAATGGCAATGTATTTTCTTTGATCTGTTTATTATAGCATCTTACTTTTTTTTTTTTTTCATGTTACAACATTGTGTTTTGAAAAATCTACCAATCGAGTAGATTTTTTGGAGTATAATGTCCTAATAAGAAAACGAATTTAAAGTACAAAGCTATAATTTGGTAGATTTTTCAAAGTAGAATGTTGTAACATGAAAAAAAAAAAAGAATGAAAATGTGTTGCTATTTCTTGCATTTAGCCCTAAGATTTATCACTTCCATGCATTCTACAATATAACAGTTACTACATTTTTGTTTGATCTTTAATAAAATTAACTAACATGAATTACAACATTTTTGTTTGATGATTTTTGTGAGCAAAATACAATTGAAATTGTGCAAAATTTATGTGATAGATATGCTTTTGAGGATATATTGAAAAATCTTTTTGTTCGAGTATGTAATTTGAAAAAAAAAAAAAAAAAAAAAAAAAAAAAAAAAAAAAAAGTGAAACTATGGGGATGTTTTTTATCGATTTTGTTCACTTTCTTATAAATTACTTTATCATATGCATTAATAAATAATTAAATATAATTAATATATATATATATATATATATATATATATATATATATATATATATCTTCTCTTTGTTGCAGGATCATATGGAGAGGTATACCGAGGTGATTGGCATGGAACTGTAAGTTCATATTCATTGTGATTAAAAAAATACTTTTATAGATACATCTAAAAGATATTGTTTCAAAAGAAAAAGAAAAAAAGATTAATTTTTTAAGACATGTGGACCCCACAAGTTTGCAAACATTCAGAAAGTAGAAAATAACACTTTCAAAACCTGCAGAAATACGATTGGTTTTATTGTTGTATAGATTATAAGCATTGGTTAATTGCTGTTAATCTTGATGATTTTATGTAAGAAAGTAAGAATATAGTTTTTTGATCTAAAAGATCTATATGTGACATTTTTTTTTCTCAAATTGTATAATTTTTCAGGATGTTGCTGTTAAAAAGTTCCTAGATCAAGAAATAACTACAGAATCCCTTGAGGAATTCAGAAGTGAGGTATGTTTTTCTACAGACGTTGACATCTGTTGTTAAATGCTTATATATGAAACAATGTTTTCATCTTTTTACTAATTTATGCAACAATGTTTCACTCTTTTACTAATTTATGCAACAACATGTCACTTTTTTTTTTATCAATTTATGCGATCATGTTTCACCTTTTTACTAATTTATACAACAATGTTTCACTTTTTTTTTTTTTTTTTTTACCAATTTATGCAACAATATTTAAACTCTTTACTAATTTACACAACAATGTTTCACCTTTTTTACCAATTTATGCAACAATGTTTCACTTTTTCTTATTTTTTATGCAACAATATTTCACATTTTCACTAATCTACGCAACAATGTTTCACCTTTTTACTAATTTATGCAATAATGTTTCGCTTTTTTTTTACCAATTTAGGCAACAATCTTTCACTTTTTTAACAATTTATGCGACAGTCTCACTTTTTTTACCAATTTATGCAACAATCTTTCACTTTTTTACAAATTTACACAACAATGTTCCACCTTTTTACCAATTTATGCAACTGACACAAATCATGCAACCACATTGTTACACATAACCATTGCATCTTTTCATCCTAGAATCACACATAGTCAAACATTTGGTCTAAAAATATCACTTTATCGAATAAATTAGTAAACTTTCTGAACATGGTCATTACATAAACAATCATTCAACCCTTTTTCTGACTAAAAAATTAACATATTTCTTTAATTCATTGGATTACAAGGTCAGGATCATGAAAAGAGTTAGACATCCAAATGTTGTACTCTTCATGGGAGCTGTTACACGTGCACCACATCTTTCAATTGTAACCGAATTTCTTCCAAGGTATATGTCAATGTCACTCACACAAACAAATTATATATTAAAAATTTAATTTTTTTTATATAACATTGTTTCTTTTTATTTGAATTAATAAAGTATGTTTATTTTTTTGCAGAGGAAGTTTATATAAGTTACTCCACAGGCCTAATAATCAACTAGATGTTCGAAGGCGATTAAGAATGGCTCTTGATACTGTATGATGCTCTCTTTTAAGGGTTTTTTGTAATAAAAGTTTTGTCATTTTAAAAAAGTATTTGAGAAAATGAGGATACGATTGGGGAAATTGAAGGGGAAAACAAACGAGGGCAATTTGGTAAAAGGTTAGGACTTAATGGGGAAAGCTTTGTTTTTGTTTTTCTCTGTTAAGTAGTTCTTTCTGCATTAAGTCAAAAAGAATCACACCCATATAATGTAAGACCTTATATTTTGTGTTTTTTCGAAAATGCCCTCAACTTTGTATTATTTTCTGAAAAAAACCTTCAAACTTCTAAATGCTTCCAAATAAACCCTCAACTTTTTTAGTTTTTTCTCGAAAAAACCCTCGAATTTTACAATTTTTTTGGGAAAAAAATGGCTAAAAGGGCCAGATTGGAAAAAATGAAAAAATACAGTCTTTTTTAGGCAAAAAATAAATTTGAGGTTTAATCCGGAAAAAAACACAAAATATAAGGTCTTTTATGAGATTAAGGGGGTGTTTCTTTTTGACTTAATGGATTAAGCACTTAATCTGGAAAGGTGTACATGACCCTTCTCATGTTAAAATTAATGAATATTGTGAAATTTGAGTTTTGGGATGTAAGGGCAAAATGGTCATTTAGTCTAATTCAGACAGTTTATTCACTCCAGAAAACAAACAAACCTTATGTTATACCACAACACTTTACCCATACAAGAGGAAAAAATAATCAACCCCCAAATTATTCCCCTTTCAAGTCAAAAAGACATTAATACCCTTATGTTTAAGCAACTGAAAACCTCATTACCTTGTTAGAAGTCTCTATAATCACTTTGAAAGTGCACATTCAAACACCCTTTATCGACCTTCAATCCACTCACAAATTTGATCTTTATTTTTATTTTTTTAAAATCTTATTATAATTATGAAATTAAAATTTCAGGCTCGTGGTATGAACTATCTGCACAACTGCACACCTGTTATAGTTCACCGTGATTTGAAGTCTCCAAATCTCCTTGTTGATAAGAATTGGGTTGTAAAGGTAAGACCATTGAAAAAGACATAAATGCCCTCCTCATTTGTATTGCTGCTGACATTTTAACCTTCAGGTTTGTGATTTTGGGTTGTCAAGAATGAAGAACAGCACCTTTCTTTCATCAAGGTCTACTGCAGGAACAGTATGTGTAATTTATTTATTTTTTATTTAAAATAATAAATAAATAAATACATAATGCTGTATGAATTTTCTTGACTAATTCCGTTTGTACCCCTGTCTTTTTTCTTCTTTAGGCAGAGTGGATGGCTCCAGAAGTCCTAAGAAATGAACCTTCTGATGAAAAGTGAGTTTATTTATTTATTTATTTTTTTGCTCTTACATATTTACTCATCTAGTCATCTGTAAAGTAATTAGTGTGTTGTTTCTGTTTCTTTTTGAGTTAATGAGGACATGATTTAATCCAATAAGCTATATATACGAGTTTTTATTTTTTATTTTTTTTTAGTTGCTTAATGTAAAAAAGAATGACTTAATAGAGAAAGTCAAGAAATCAAGCCTTTCACCATTAATCTTTCATTCAGTTTTCCCTATCTTTGTGTCATTTTTTCAAACAATTTTTAAACATCATTTATCCAGAGAAGAAAATAGAAACAAGGCCTAATGAGAGCAGAAAAAAAAAAAAAAAAAAAAAGAGTCTCAGATACTATAAAAAAGAAGGCTAAATGCAAAAAATAGCAATTTACCTTCATTTATTTTTGTTTTGTTGCATATTAATTCCATTTTTTTTATCAATGTATTATACTTTGAAAATCCACCAATTATCGCATTGTAATTTCAATTTTTTTTTTCTTATTATAGTAGTGAACAACTGAACATTTCTTTATATTAGGTAGATTTTTCATGTAATAGGAAGAAACGAAAGTAGAATGCTATAGTATAGATGAATAAAAGTAGATTGCTATTTCTTGCATTTAACCCTAAAAATGTGTTATGTTATGTTATGTTAGGTGTGATGTTTATAGCTTTGGTGTTGTTTTATGGGAGCTTTGCACAATGCAACAACCATGGGGTGGAATGAATCAAATGCAAGTTGTAGGTGCAGTTGGCTTTCAACATCGTCGTCTTGATATTCCTGATGACATGGACCCTATCATCGCTGACATCATCACAAGATGTTGGCACACGTAAGATTTATTTTTAAAATTATATCTCAAAGTTAATATTTTACTTTTTTTTATGGGAAATAGTTAAAGTAGCTAAATCGATTAAATGAAGAAAGTAGGTTGAATAGAAGATGTGACGATTTTTTTTTTTTTTGTTATAGAGATCCAAGACAACGACCGACTTTTGCTGACATCATGGCTGCCTTGAAGCCACTTCAAAAGTCGAATACGAGTTCTAAAACACCTAAAGACTAGTCCAATTGGATTGCATACAATCTTGGAATAATGAAGTCGTGCAAGTTATTTGTTCGGGAGAAATTGTGAGAAAATCATTGTTAAAGAATGGCAATGAACACACACTTACAAGTTTTAAAGAATTTTGATTTGTTTTTTTTTCATATATGGTCGATTTTCATGTTTTTTAAGCTTGGTCATGTGACCATCTCAATTTCATATTTTGTAAATTTGTGTTGTATCGAGGTCGTTGTTACTTGTTTATAAACAATCATGTTGTGTGTTGGAATCCGACATTCAAGAAACCAATGATTTTTGTCAAGATATTACAATCATATACTCATGTGTACGTTAAGATTGTGTTTGTTACATGAGACTCGATTAATAAGTTTTCTAGAGATGTTTCAATGACTAGGATGAGATGGGGTATGTTAGGTTAATAGAGTCATGAACAAAAATGTCAAAGACTTTCTAATTTTGACAAGAAGCTTATATTTAAATGATCATAAGTGTAACTTGACATATTTAACAATTCAATTGAATTGTTGTGTTAACGTCACTATCATTAAATTTAATAATTGTTTGACACTTGGAGAATGAGTCAATTATTATGAAACAACGTGAAGGAAGAATTTTACTTTTTTACATGAGAGTTAGTTTCATAATAATTGTTTTGTTCTCCATCTTATAAAACAATTATTAAATTTTGTCAAGATATTTATGTCTTAAAATCATGAATTTGTGTGTATATTAAAGTTGTGTTTGTTAAATGAGATTAGATTAATAAGTTTTTTAGAGATGTTTTTACTGACTAGGGTGTTTTTGTACTTTGTTTCACTTTTTGAGTGAAATATAAAGTTGATGTTGCAAACAAAAGAATTTCTAGCTCATGAATAGTTTGCACAAAGATTACCTTAACTTTTGTCAAAACCCAACAAAAATATGAACTCATGAATAGTATGTATTTAACATGACCTCAAACTTTTGTCTAATATCACAACAATGAAATCAATAGGCTTAAAGAGGGTAATTCTATAAAAAATAAAAATACATAATATATATCCCACCAAAGAGTTTCTAGCCCAACCGTATCTGATGTTGTCATCCCTCATTGAGGTTGAGGGTTCAAATCATGTCGTGGACATATGTAGATTTAAGGAGTAGTTTAGGAATCGGTTATATTTTTTGTTTAAAAAAACATAATATATATTGCAACCCCAGTCTATCTCATAAGTCAAAACACTCGAACATTTATGGTATCCAAAATTAGACTAATGAGTAGTAAGCACATAACATGAACCCTTAACTTTCATCCATTCTAACAAACTAGGCAATGTGAACCATCATACAATACCACAGAAAGTGTAGCTAACAAAACTTGTACGTGTGAGAGCTTTCTAGAATTTTACTCACACCCAATTGTGATGGGTATTCGAACAAAATAAGAGATCAAAAAGTCATGTTGTCACTGAATTCAACCCAATCCTAGATGAATGCACAAATAGGATGCTTCAAAACCATTTCAAAATTGTACATCAATTTTATCAAAATAATAGATATCTCACAAAGGCTTTCATGAATGCAAATAAAGTACCCTTAGTACACCAAATACCAAGTACCCTTAGTACACCAAATATCATGATACTAAATCAAACTATCATACATGAAATGAAAAAAAAAAGTAGTATAGAAACTTATACTCCTAATAAACTCGCCTTAATAGCTTTGTATATTGTTCCACATTCTTCTATATTCGGGTACCCTTTAGTCACCACTTATCTACATAATAAATGGTTATAAAATAATCAAAATACCCCATACAAGGATTTAAAATACATGTTATACTTCTTGTGCTTATCACCCTTTACTATAGAAGCTTAGGAAGAATAAGTGGGGAAACAATTCTCCCTTGCATCTTAGACGTCCACTAAGTATTCAGATGACCCACTAAGAGGTCATGACGTCATAGTCTGGAATCCCAACCGCCTATTGAAATGTTGTTTAGGTCAATTTTCCATTTAAACGTTGCATGTTTATCTCCTTTGCATCCGAACCTTCCTAAACTTAACCAGTGATGTACATAATGGGTTTTATATGTTACAAAAATCTTATTTTGGTGGAAAAACATAAACCATAAGTTTACATGCACCCTAAAGGATTTATGTTCTCACTACGATTTGCAAATAATTATTAAATATCGAGAACCCTAAAGTGGATTGCTATTTTCAAAATTAACAACATGGTTATAAGAAAATCATACATTTAGTTTATTATATCAAATAAACTGATAATCTTTTACGTGTCAACTGACTATTGAGTGAATATGCTAAGTCACATGTTACATGGGTTAAATGATCTTAGGATAAGGGATTTGGTCCTATTGCGCAACTCTTGTCTGAGTCCAATTGTTGTAGGATTAAATCTTTTAGTCTAAGATTGCTTAATTCATGTGACATGTGATTGTATGCATGCAATAGTTATCTGGAACCAATGGAGGGTCGTGTGACAGTTAGTGGTAGGATGAGTTGTGTGGGATTAGTCGGCCAGTCTCGAGATGTGTAGTCTTCCTCTAGGATGTGAGGATTTCGTATGTGCATATGCTATTATGTGTTGTTAGGGTCATTGTGAGGATCATTGAGATAAATATGGGTAGGTGTGGAAGGTAGTATGGACACGTACTACTGAAAGCACAGGACCCATATAAGTGTCAGGGAAGTCACAACCCTAGGGCTTTGTTGGGAGTTGGATCCCCTGCGATGATATGTGTTTCATCTGATATTTCCTTAGTTATGTTCAGAAAGGTGACGGCAAGACGATTGGAGGCGGGATCCGAATTAGGATCAGGAGCTTGTGACTAGGATAGGTCGGTGTTGTTTGTTGATCAGATGCGGGAGGTGATTGTCGTGGAGATTTTTCAGATTTTGCAAGAAGAATTGCCTAGTGTCGTAGATTGTATCACTAGCAGTGTTATGGCCAGGCTCGAGGAGCAAACCGCAACTTGGCAGTCCGTGGGAGGTGCTGCTAATGGGATGGCTGCTGAGGGAGATCTGGTTGCAGGGACACAAATAGGGAAAATGAAGAAAGCTCTTTTAGCAGAGGGCGAGGAGACTCAGGTTGCTAACATATGTATTGGAAGTCAGGAGAATCATGAGGTGTGTGGAAAGTGTGGGGGAACTTACAAATTTGCTTGTCATGCATTCAAGTGTTACAATTGTGGATACATAGGGGCATATGCAATGTGATTGTAAGAAGGATCAGATATGCTTTCACTGTCACCATGTCCTGCTTTGAGGACAGAGGGATTCCAGGTTCCAATGCTCATCGCTCCTCAGGAGGTCAAAGTTAAGCCTCAAGAAATCTCTGGTATGTAATTTGAATCCTAATTATGTAATGAGATTATGGTTAAATTGTGCTTGATCGATATTGTATTTGCCTTATAAGCTTGTTGGGTATAGGTAAGTGGTATCTTTTGGTTGGTTCTCTATTTTTCCTGATTTATGTATTATGAATCTTCATATGCCATTTTACATGCCAAGAATTACGAGCAGGTTGTATCTTGGTGGGCGTGGTTCAGCGGTTTGTTCCGGTTCCTTTAGTCAATCTAGTTTAGGGGTATGGATTCGAAGATCTATGGCCGAGTAGCAAGATTAGTCCTTCAGGGAAGCCGAAGTTTAGATCTTAGGTGCTGTTTGTTTTTTCTAAAAAACCTCTTCCGACCTTTTATTGCTGTGCTGCGCAACACACGCGCAACACTTGGCCCTTTGCAGCTGTTTGTTTTTCAGAAAACTTTTGACTTAAATACTGCTGCGCATATGCTGCGTGGCGTAACACTAAACCAACTGCTTCAAACCTCTTCACGTCTTACTTTAACTTACTGCAGCAGTTTGCAGACGTTAAAAAACAAACATGTTTTTTTTAAATGTTGCAGCCGTTTGTTCCACCTCTTTGCTACAGAGGGTTGCAGAGGTGGTCCACAAACTTCAGATATTTTTGCTTCGAAAAAACAAACAACACTTTAATTTATCTATCGAATTCCCCATACTCACACCATCACTTATTTTGATACATGGGATGAGAGAAAGAAAAAGAAAAGACAATTTCTTTACATATATATATATATATATATATATATATATATATATATATATATATATATATATATATATGCCCATTTGACAACATTAACCCCCCCCCCCCCCCCCCCCCCCCCCCACACACACACACACACACATCTTTATTTTCTAATTTTGACCACGAATAAATCTAGTATTTTAATTCAACTTAAAAAGTTTAGGCTTTTCTTCCAATTCACCATCAAAGAAGCCCTAAAAAATTTCAAATTCAACCAAATTGATAAACTTAGTCCTTATTTGTTTATTTTAATTTTTAAAGTCCAAATATCACCAAAAACCGACTAAACGTCTAGACCCAATTAAAGATGTTACATATTCTAATAAATGACCATATCTTTTCCTCTTTATCAAAATACTACTTATAGTATTTCACCATAAAATCATCGTGGAATCTCTTTATGAAACAGTTTTTAAATAATCTTCAAACATTCTCAATATTATACTTTCAAGATGACCTCTAACTTCCATGCTTTTTAGCGTGTGATTTCAAGTCTCATGTCATGTGTCTACCATTTCACTACTACACATTTTCATCATAAAGAGCTTTAATTTTTCAATATAAAGTTATATATATTTTTATAATATATTAACAACATTATATTGTTTTTTTTTTCGCAATACAAAAACATTTTTTTAATAAAAACTATACGACTTAACACCAAACCATCGGAAAACAAATAGTAACATTTTGATGAAGAGTATAAAATTTGATTTTTTTCAAAAGCCTAGAACCAAAATAGGTAATTTTATGATTTTCTCAATATACAATTTGTTCTAATTTCTAAGAAACCAAAAAGGCCTAATCTCCAAGTCCAAAGTCCAAAACCCTAATAGCCCACTATAAATTCACTTCTTCTGCTTCTAGGGTTTCTCCCTAACCTTCGCTTCTGCTCAGCCTCTTGTATCATCCGAGAGGAGATTACAGTAGCAAAAAATGGCGGACTCATTGGTACTCCGCGGCACGATGAGGGCCCACACCGATTGGGTCACCGCAATCGCCACCCCAATCGACAACTCAGACATGATCGTCACCTCTTCCCGTGACAAATCAATCATCGTTTGGCGCCTCACTAAGGAAGACAAAACCTATGGTGTCGCACAGCGCCGTCTCACCGGCCACTCTCACTTTGTTCAAGACGTCGTTCTCTCCTCCGACGGCCAGTTTGCTCTCTCCGGTTCATGGGACGGAGAACTCCGTCTCTGGGATCTCAACGCCGGAACCACCGCACGCCGCTTCGTTGGCCACACCAAAGACGTCCTCTCCGTCGCATTCTCGATCGACAACCGTCAGATCGTGTCGGCATCACGTGACAAGTCGATCAAACTGTGGAACACACTCGGGGAATGCAAATACACAATCCAAGACGGCGACGCTCACAGTGATTGGGTGAGTTGTGTTCGTTTCAGCCCCAACACATTGCAGCCAACAATTGTCTCAGCCTCATGGGACAAAACTGTGAAGATCTGGAATTTGACTAACTGTAAGCTCAGATCAACTTTGGCCGGACACGGTGGCTATGTGAACACCGTTGCAGTGTCGCCGGATGGTTCTCTGTGCGCCAGTGGTGGAAAAGATGGGATGATTTTGCTTTGGGATTTGGCTGAGGGGAAGAGACTTTACTCTCTTGATGCCAGTTCGATCATTCATGCTCTTTGCTTCAGCCCTAATAGGTACTGGTTGTGCGCTGCTACAGAATCAAGCATTAAGATTTGGGATCTGGAGAGCAAGACCATTGTTGTCGATCTTAAGGTTGATCTCAAACAGGAGTCTGAAATGGCAGCTGAAGGCACCACTACTCAAACCAATGCAGGAAAAACTAAGGTCTTATTCTTTGTTTCCTTTCTATGCTATTCAATATTGCTTGCATCTGAATATTATTGTTTAGTTGTTCACATTATGAATTATATCACACACGTACAAAGGGTTTGACATTCACATTATCCCCCATTAACAAGATCCTTAGATTCTAATTAGCAATTTTCAGATTCAATTATAAATCAACATCAAAGTATTTCGGTTGTGATACACTTTCTTGATTATTCACGATCATAATAACCATTTGGATGACTCTAAAACAGTTTGTAATTGTAAGAGAAAACACTAGTTTTGATAATGATAAATGTTTTTGTTGTATGAATGATTGTGTAGGTTATTTACTGCACAAGCCTAAGTTGGAGTGCAGATGGAAGCACACTATTCAGTGGATATACAGATGGAGTAGTAAGAGTTTGGGGAATTGGACGTTATTAAAAAATGGAGTTTAATTTAATTTGCATGTTTTTTAAGGATATTATGTGATGTTGCTATAATAGGTACCCTTGAAAGTTATGATTTATGTTTCGACTTTATGTTTTGATTGGCTTATGGAAGTTTCAGTTTTGGAGACATATTTGTTTAGTTTTTGTTATTTCCCTTATTTTACTAAGGAAAATATTTTGTTTGCGTAATTTTTATGTTTCTATGATTATCTGGGATTTTTGTTCTACATATCTCAAAGATAAAAATAATGTTGTCACATCTCCCCGATGAATCAAGTTTATTATCCTTCCTGATTGATCTAATTCACTCTCATCATGCTCATCAGCAATTTAACGAAAGAGTATTCATTGGATGACCCTTGATTCACCTTACTTTCAATTGCTATTGCTTTTCTTAAAGAAAGAGTATTCATTGGATGACCCTTGATTCACCTTACTTTCAATTGCTATTGCTTTTCTTAATATGTTAAAATTTTGAGTAAGTTACATGATTGGTCCCTATGGTTTGGGTAATTTGCGGCATGCTTTTTTTCTCACTTATTTTTTTAAGTTAGGAAAGTAATTGCTGTGTGCTTTTGGGGTCTACTTGTTTTTGTTAAGCGTAAGGTTATTATTTAAATATGAAAAAATGGTGAGGTTATTATTTAAATATGAAAAAATGGTGAGATAGGTAATATAAACGTTGAGATTGTATACTTTTGTTATTATTTAAATAGGAAAAAATGTTGAGATAGATAAGGTGAAAGGGTGAGATTGTGTGCTTTGTAAGCGTTGAGACATGTAAAGTGAATGAGTGAGATTGGAGGTGTGTTTGTTTTAATAGGAAAAATGGTGAGATAAGTAATGTAAACGGGTGAGATTGTATGCTTTTGTTATTATTTAAATAGGAAAAAATGGTAAGATAGGTAAGGTGAAAGGGTGAGATTGTGTGTTTTTGTTATTCGTTGGGTTTATATTGTTTGTTTTTGTTAACCGGAAGGTTATTTAAATAGAAAAAAAAAAATGGTGAGATAGATAAGATGAATGAGTGAGATTGGAGGTGTTTATTTAAATAAATTGAAAAATCATGATCGATAATTTTTTTAAGTAAGATAGGGATCAAAGACGTAACAAAAACAAATAGAAGTAACTTTTCAAATTAAAAAAATTATTGAGGAATCAAACATAAAATTATCTTAAACTATAGGGATCATTCGTATAATTTACTCATTTTTCCTCTATTTGAATACCCATTAAATTTCCAACCTCCGACTCCCATTAAATTTCCAACCTCCGACTTCAATGGATGTAAAATTAATAGAAGCGACATGACTATGATCTCTAGTGCAATGACTTAAACCCGATTGCTCATTTGTTCTAGAATGTTGTATCATAGGGTCACACAATCGTGACCTTTTAGTTTTCATGGGTTTGCTTTTTTTTTTTTTTTTTTTACTTCACAATTTCTCACTCACATTTGAATTACTAGATATGCATTTCTGATTGGTCTTCTCAAGGCCAGTAGAAGAGAAATTGAAGAGTAATCCATTAAGATCTGGTATGTTATGACCATTGTTAGAACTGATATACAAAATGTGATCGTTTGAGAATATTTCCAATGTTTAACCTTTTAACGATTTTATAAGTTTTCTACTAACATTTTATTTATAAAAAACTATTGTAATAAGCCCTCTCCAGTGGTTAACGGTTAATTTTGTTTAGAAGTTAACTAATTTATTTTTAATCTTTCTCATATGTTATAAACTACCTCGTATAGTTTTCAATTTTTAATTATACTGTCATATTTAAAAAAATAACATTAGTTGATATTAACATTTTAGTAAATAAAATAACGATAAAATAATATGTTACGACAATGTATTTTTTTTATATTATATAAAATTCTATAAAATTTATTCAAACTAATTTTTGTATATTAAATTAAATAAATTAAGTGATAAAACTTAAATCTTTATTATTTAAATATAAATCAAACGTAATAAAATATAATGGCAAAAAAGGACAAATAAACGAAATAAAGGCTGAAGTTTAGGGACTTCTTATGTCGATATTTCTAATTCCTTTTCCACCACTTTTTTCTTTTCTTTTACCATTTTCACCTGTGGGCCCATCTAGACCTGGTTCATCATTTTCGTTATTTCCCTTTTCACCTATGGGCCCAATTTCTCACCTCTGTGAGGCGTATTAATGCTATTCAGTCCACTACATCCAGTCCACTAATGTTATTCAGTCCATTGATATTATTTAGTGCTTCTTTAGAACGCTCGACAGATACTTCAGTTAGTTACAATGTTTTGAAAACCGGATCGGACATCGAACCGGCTGTCTTACTGGTTCGATAGTTCAAGTGGTTCGACCGGTTCAACCAGCCTAAAAAACTGGTTAAACCGGATATATATATATATATATATATATATATATATATATATATATATATATATATATATATATACACACACACACACACACACACACACTAATGGAAGAGTAGTTTTTTTGTCATCTGTCATCATATTAGACATTTTAATTAATGTGTTGCCACTTATCAATCTATTAGTTTTTCCATTTTAAATTTATTAGACCTCCTCATTAATATGATTCTATTTTAAATTTTAAATTTTAAATTATTGTTTTCATTAATTCATAAATAAAAAATATCTAATATATATTCAAAATTAATTTTATATATTTATTTGAATCAATAATTATAATTTCACATAACTAATAAAAATATCTCTTAAATTAATAACTTATTTAAAATAACTTATTAATAGTTATGAGTTTTTACTATAAAAATTTGATTAATTTTATAACCGTGGTTCCATAGGTTATAAACTAGTATATATATATATATATATATATATATATATATGGATTTTGAAATCTTAAAATGAAATAACAATATCTTATTTCTATTAATTTATATGTACTCTTAAAATTTTATTGTAAAGGTAACAGTGAAAAAAACAATAATACAAATATTAGTTAGTATTGAAGGTTGGAAGACGAGTATACAAATTCAATAGGGATTGTTTATTAATTTCATCCCACATCGCCAAAAAAATAAAGTGGGAGGGTTTGAGAGCTGTATAAAAGGACAAGAGGCAATCAATGCAAAAATGTATCTCGCCCATTAAAGCGTTGCTCCCTCTACTTGTAGTTAAATTTATAATCGGTTCTTTGAGTAAGCCGGTTTTTTGTCCGGTTGGACTAGTTTGGTTTTTGATTAAGCTGTCGTTTTTTTTTTTTTTTTTTTTTGGTTTCGTTACATGGTGATTTTTTGGTCTTAAGAAAACTGGTCCCCGCACCGGATCTTGATTCAACCGGTTGGTCCGGTCTGGTTTTCAAAACTATGGTTAGTTAGATTAGGTTTATTTGGAAATTCATTTATGTGATTTGGATTTAGAGGTCGTTAGTCGAGTTGCTATGTTGATAGTATGGAATGGAAGTAGAGATGCAACCAAGTTTTGGTTCATAGGATATGTTTTTAAACGAGACAAACTTTAAGTTATTTTTCAAAAAAAATGTCTTTTACATAAGAGCAAAGACTGACAACTCATTGTCCCACATTTTTTATGGTTGGAAAATTCTAATTATTTATCACATTAATATATTTTATTTTGTTATGTCTTTCAATGAAACGATTCTTTAGGTGGACGGTATCGTTGGCGGACTCAACAAGATAGGTGACGGTACCACCATGGTAACCGATCCATTGCCAGAGAGATACCATCGATTCGTTTGTTGGTGGGTTACTCAACCTATATATATATATATATATATATATATATATATATATATATATATATATATATATATATATATATATATATATATATATATATATATATATATATATCAACCAAAACAAGCCATACCCAATTCTATTCTATCTCTAATTCCATTACACACCTTTCGAATTTCATGCTATTAATTCTCATAATAAATCCAAACAGATGTAGCCAAAGACATAACCACCAAAATGAAAACACCAATCTAGGTGCAACAAAACTACAACCAATTCCATATTTCACAAGAAAATATTGGTTATTATTAGGGGAAGGATCCTTGACCCATATTCAAGATCCTCAAGTACTTCTGAAGTCTCATGATCCTTAAACATATCCCGGGATCAATGACTATTACCATTAATATTTCTAACACTTGTAACGACTATATTTTCCTTATTGTCCTCACATGTGCAAAATGAGCCAACACAAGACCCATTCTCAACGGAGAGTCATCTCAATCAAGCAAAAGACCCGGAATACCAAGTCAAATAACATTCATATACTAATTTTGGAGGATCCCAGAATTATCAGATTCTTAACATTAGAATATAAATAACACATGTTACTAGCACATTAGGGACATATTTGGCTCATCCACGATACTTGTACTTACATTTACATATTCATCTCTGTATTTAACATTTTACAATCAATAAAATTATCAAGAAATTTCTATTAGCATTACTTACTTGATTTACAACGAATATTACAGCCTCTCATACAATTTGGTTAGATTTTACTTAGTTGATTTTTGACCAAAACAATTTGGTGCCCACCGTGGGGCCGTGGTGTTCAAAACCTTTAGGAAAATCATGTCTACACAACTGGCCATATCTTCCTCCTCCATTCCTCTAATTTCCTACAAAAACCTTCCTCCATCCCCAGAGGGAGCTCCCAAGAAAGCCTCTAAGACACCGAAGAAAAACACCTCTCCGGTTGCTACCAAAGGACTTTACGATCCTCCTGTGATGATTTTCAATAATGAAATATTTGCTATAATGAAGAGACTGGAATGACAAGTCACTCAATATCAGGAGGATAACAGGACAATACTCAAGGAAGTGGACAGAATGAAGGCAGAAATCCACAAGCCTCAAGAAGCAGCACCCTTGATCTTGCAACCCAAGATCCTAAATTTTGATAACACAGGATCTGTTGGATTAGTGTCTAAGTCCATAACTATTTTGGTATGTACTTGACCCGATGGTGCATGGTCCTTTTGGGTTGCCTTCACCAAAGCAACTTGATTGGAGAAATAAATAAAGAGAAAGAGGTTATTATGATTTATTAATATGTTATAAGAATAATATATTAAAGGAGAAATCATATTTGCTTAATTAATATTGGTCAATAATTAATTAGGAATTAATTGTGTGATCAAGTGTAATTAATTAAACTAGAGGGGCTGAATTGTAATTATGTGATAGTTACAAAATATGGTAATGGTTATCCTAAATATGGGTTGAACGAATTCAAGGAGATAAGGATCCTTGAAATCGTCCAAAGGATAAAGGATAAGAGTTTTCAAGGCTTATCTTATGGTTGCTTTGTGGATAAGCAAGTAGATAAGGATAATGATTGAAACCATATCTCTACATCTATATAAAGACCCTAAGGCCTTAGAACTCGTTTACTCCTTCCCAAGAAGTCCTAAGGACGAATTCTAACCTCTCTCCTCTCTCTTTATACCTTCTCCATTTGCTCTTGGTGTTTGTAAGCCATTAGAGGAGTGACACTTGTGACTCTAAGCATTCCAAAGTCAATTCAAGGAGGAATTAGGATTGTTATTGCTACATAACAATCAAGGTAACATTATAAACTTGTTTTCATATTAATATGATTATTTGAATGCTAGAATTAGGGTTTATAGTCTTGGATTCAAAGCATGTACAATAGAGAAACCTAGATCCAAGCATTAGGGTTTGTATGAGCACATAGGATGTCTTATGACCAAAACCCATCAGTGGTATCAGAGCCATTGGTTTGGTTTCAATTGTATGAACTTGATATATTAGGGTTTATTGCCAATAAACCCTAGGAGGTTAGGGTTTTTTGAGATTAGGGTTTGCAAACCCTAATTTGCAAGAGTTTGAATAAGATCTTCAAATCCTTTCCTTAAACCCTTAAATTTTGAAATCTAGGGTTTGTTATAATCCCTTGATTTTCGAAATTTGCCTCCTCCCCAAGATAAGATCCTAATTTTTAGGGATTTGGATTATCCCATATCTTGTAATTATCCTCTAATTGTTATATATGGTAATTCACGATCTTGCATTATCCATCCATATTTTCGAAATCTATATAGATATTTAAGGGATTAGGATAACTTAAATGTATAAATGGTAATTATCCTCATTATTTAGATAATCCCTTATGATTTAATAATTAAATTAATAGTCTAATTTAAGATAATTATTAAATCAAGAGTTTTAATATTTAAAATTTTAAATTTAAATGTCATAAGTTCGAAATTTTAAGATAGATTAAAACTAAATTGTTTTGAAATGTTTCAAAACTTGCCCTCAACTTTTGGAATTTAAAAGTTGATTAAAACTTGATTAGGAATGTTAAATTCTAAAACCCTAGTTTTGAAAAGTTCAAATACACCCTTATGGTTTTATTAATTAATTAAGGAGTATAATTAAAAGAGATTTAATAAATCCATAAAAGTTTAGGTTAACCATTTAATTGAATTAAAAGTGTAATTGTTAAAGTTAACCACATAGTATTTTAAAAGTATAAAATGCACCCTATACTATATATATAACATTAAAAGTCTAACATTATATATATGTATGAGTAAAAGTCAGTCTTACCGTTAGTAGGCCTCATTCACGAAGCTGGTCTATAAGGGGTGTTTAAGGAAATTGCCTATAAAATGGTGCTTGAATGGGTATCCACTCTTACCCACCGCACTCTTGACTAGTGGAGGATCATTAGTCGAACGGGTAGGATAGGACGAAACCTTCCATTATAAGTATAATGAAATACAAAGTAACTAAATGTTTTTCTAATTCCCAATCTTAGTTACTTAGGCAAAAGTGAATTGATGCAATTCCATGAAATTACACTTTGTGCCCTTGCAAAGATGTTAGTGGAGCGTGTGTGGTTTACCGACACACTAAATGGTTCTAAGAAAAGGTTGCAAAGGGTGACTCAATGTTGGTCATAGTTTGGTGGAGCGTGTGTGGTTTACCGGCACATCGAATGGGTGATTGTAACATGTGAGGGCACCATGTAAGTTTGCATGGTTATTCACACCCGCTTTGTGATCCTCGACATCCCAGTCACAAACAAGAGGGGCATATCGAGATTTAAACATGCCATTGAAAGTTCAATGAATCTCAAAGGATCTAGGAGTTTTCATAGATTTAAAACTTAAATTTCTTTTTCGTTTTTCATGGTGGAAATTAGTGAATCGTCATTCACTTACCTTCAAATATTCTGCAATTAGGGTTACGGCATCCCTCTCCCGAGTTGTAGAATATTGTGTTGGGTCCTAGCCTTAGTATTTCATTTGGGTGATTTACTAAGGACTCGATCGATCAACTAACTTGAATTTGTTTTCTTCCGTTTTATAGATGTCAAAGTTCGACAACTATGGTCTTCCCAAATCCCGTGGAACAAGCATTCCACATGAAGATGATATTCCACGATTCGATCGAGGAACAAGAAATCATGCTTCACTTCCTCCTCCTCCTCTTCTCCCTAACCCACAAGATTGTAAAATTGAAAGGTTCAATATCACTCAACCCTTTTTGGCAAGTAAACATAAAGAAGGAAAGTCGATGTGTGCACACGTCTTAGGGATGAAGTCACACATTGATAGGTTAAGAATGATGGGATCCGTTGTCGGTGAAGAGATGGCTGTTGATTGGGTTCTTCAGTCACTTCCTAACTCGTATAGTGAGTTCGTAAGAGAGTACTATATGATGAACCACGACGTGACCCTTATTGATCTCACCTATATGCTTATTGCTGCTGAATCAACAATGGTTTGGCGCAATAGAAAAGCAAAGTTGATTGGTGAATCTGCCTTCAAGACCTCTATGGATATAGACAATGGCAACGAAAGACATGCTATGATCGAAAAGTTTGATCATAAGAGAAAGGCGATGTCTGAAGTAGTTCCATGTCCTGTTCCAAAAGAGTCAATTTGCTTTTATTGCCAAGAGAAAGGGCATTGGAGACAAAGTTGCCCTATTTACCTAAGAGATCTAAGAGATGGGAGAGTCAACAATATGACTACGCTTCAGGTAAAATCCACTATCTAACTCCGTTAAGTTCCTATTCATTGATTCTTAATACATGATGTGATAAGATTGCATTTGAATGTTTTGAAGGATCGGTGAAAAGAAAGGAACCTTAATAAGAGAGCAAGATGAATATAATCACAAGAGATGGATCTCGATCGCATAGACTTGAAGATTGGATTTTGAGCTTAGAAAGTTATGATAGAGTTGTTAGAAATTTTCCTTTTACATAGTTTTCAATAGATTTTGCATTGTAAGGACAAATGTTTTTCCGCTGCTTTTATAAATAAAATAAATTTTGTTTGACTTATTTATTTATTTGTTTACTTCCTTGCAATGAAATCGTTATGAAAATTGATGTTTGCATATTTCTACAACGAATGGATATGATTCTTAGTTATGTTATTTATGGAAATGTCGAGAATTTACCAAATAGGGAGAGTTTCTCATCGCCCAAATTTCAATTGGACTGAAATTTGGAATCACGCAACTTGGTTGCATGATGAATGAGAAATTTCATATTTGGAAATTAGACAAATTCGTTGACAAAGTGTTAAGTGAAGGACTAGGAGATCGAGTACACAAAGTTGTGTGTTGATCAAGTTCACCATAAGAGTAACAAAGATATTCGTCATGATTTACTAAAGGTTTAGTAAATATCATTATACTTACAAGATTAAGTGTAATTCTGAATTGATTAAAGGGTTTAGATCAATAGTAGAACGAATAAGAAGAATCAAGTAGGTAGAAAAATAAGAGTTTCTCCATTCTAAGAAGAAGGGAGAGTAGCTTTTATGCTTTATAATGGGTCTTAATGATTAAGAACCATGTCTCAATTGATCCTCTAAGTAAGTCTTAGTACAATTATATGTTTAAGAAGAGGAATCAAGGACTGAAGAAATGGTTAAATCAAGAAGTCTATCATACTTCGTTCCAATAACAAGTCTTAAAGTTAAGATTGTGACAATGAGTGAAAAGTATTAAAGGTTTATAACATTCATAAAATGTGGAAAGTTGTGATGTCTTGAATAAGACAAAGACCGACTAGGACCAATTTATGAAGTGTTTTTATAAAAACTATACTAACTCTTGAACATTTGTTTGTCAAGAAATGGTTATTAACAAGAGAATCTTATATGTCAAGGAGTCAGTGGGAGTCTTAATGGTCTGGAAAGGTTTCAAGAACAAATCAAATAAACCTTATCGATTATCACTAGCACACGAGTTGAAGTTTACAACCTATTGTGTTGACAATATTTTGATTCTGTGTTGTTCTAATTGAGTTAATTATGCATGTGAGTCCTGTGAGTTCTCATTTCGAATGCATAAAAGGTAAAGCACCTTGATCAATGAAAGGTACATTGATAGGAAAAAGGTGAGATGCTTAACTACTTGGAAGACGTGGTGGGCAGCTGTGCTACCATAAGGCAAGAAATCAAGATTAAGAAAGTTCGATCCATATGAGTTTGAATTTGTCGTAAACTTTGGTTTTAACAAATTCACATGGATAGGAACAAATACACCATTTAAATCTAAGTGTCATAAGATTTCCTCCTTCATGAAAATGATTGTGTTTCACTAAGAAAGATTTTAAGAAGTTAGTGATTGTAAAATTGCATTCTCGAATTTGATTATGGTTACGATATCCCTTTCCATGATTTGAATTGTGAGGTTTGTCAATTAGTCTTAATTGTTTAAGACACATATGAGCTATCTTGAATAAAGGTGTATGAGATCAAGAAGCCTTATAAAAGATTATCAAAGCATTAAGTATTAGAAACATGGACTTAAGAAATTCAATAGGTATTGTTTTCTGAAAGTTAAGATGTTTGTGAATACATGTCGAAGCTAGTGGGAGCATAAGTGTTATGTTTTATAATAATCATCATGATAGTGGGAGCATAAAAGTTATGATTGTATGATTATTATGGAAAGTATTGCAAGTTGGCAATATTAATTATAGAAAACAAGAGTTATACCTTGCAAAGTAGTAAGGGTTGTAAGGTTGTTTTGCTATAACTAAGGGAGAGAATATTATGCTTCATTTCAAATCTAAAGGATTAGGTTGAGAAATGTTAATAAACTTAGTCAAGGGTACATAGTGTGTTCTTAAAATTTCAATTATGATTACGACATTCCTCTTCACAATTCGAATTTTGAGAACATAGCAAATAAAACATTATGCGGCATGTCCCATACGCTTCGAGTATAAGATCGATTGCAAATGCTTTAATATTTGACCATTCTAAAATTTTCCAAATGTCTAGCGCATTTAGAGGGAAAAGGGACTAGAATTGGTTTTGACTAAAATAATTAAACAACTATCAAAGGACAATCCAAAGTTCGACGAGGATTGGTCGCTTGTGAGTAGTTGGAAGTATAGTATTGGAAGATATGGAAATGTTCTCATATTGGATGGACCATATCGACATCATTACGAATAGATAAGATTCTATTAAGAATGAGTTGTCATATGGAAAATATGGAAGCGTGTTCATATTAGGAAGTAAATATTGAAAATCTATGACTAGATTAGAAACTTTTATGCAAAAGGATGTTCAAAGGAATGTACTTTGAGAGAGAGACATCATATCTAAGGAATTGTCTTGCAACAATCTCCGATAGAAGACTTTGTAATATCATTGGCAATAGTCTTTGTGACTTTGGTGCAGTGACATCACGAAAGAATCATTGCATAAAATGTTAGAATCTAGCATATTCTATAAGTAGCAAGAATTTGATATTCTTTCACTTATGAAAAAGGATTTGGAGTTGTGAAATGAGAATGATTGGAAATGTGTTCAATCTATTTCACAAAGTAAGAACCGTAGGTAAACATTGTGTGCATGCTAAGAGCATGGGACAAGTGTTATAATTCAAGTAAGAAGTTGATTACCCGAAACGACAAATAATGAGTAATCGATATGGTGATAAATAAAAGGAGTTTTATTTATACTCAAAGGTTTGAGGCCATATGGGATTAGTATTATTCTTGTGTTTCACATTTGCATGTTTTGACTTCCAGAATAATTGAGTTTATTAAGAATAATCGAATTATTCGAACGGGCCACAATCATTCATATGTTGAAAGTAGATATGAACGAAGACTGTCGTGAATTGGTTGTGTGGATTGTCTAGAAGGGTATTAGACATAAGCAAATTTTCGCTGCAACGTTCATGAGTGCTTATGAATATGATTTGAGCATTGGATTAAACCCACGCTCACTTGGATCACTCCATGAATTGTATTACGAGTGATTGGTGAGATGATAACATCTTATATTCTTGAAACCGAGATGTGTGAGTTGTATCTTGCTAATCAGTTGCACATTGATAATATGAAAACACACTAGTAACTTGGTGTTATAAAACATATTGTTGTGTGTGATTCGGTGAGTGAGTGCAAGCAAGCATTGTATCAAAGTTTATCCATTCCTTTTATCCAAAGAAGGATAAAAGCGATATCTTTGGGCCCCTCGATGGTTTAGTGATGACAAACGTAAATTCTCGGCCGGGCTAGGGCTAATTTGATTTGTTCAATTAGTCTGTCGTCATAAATCGGAAATCGAGAAGTAGTACAAAGAGAATGATTTGAAATCATATCTCATACGATATCTAGAATGGAGGAATATATGATCCCTTATCTAAGGACACGCGTATCTGATAGGATCAGAGTTGACAATGGCTTTGGAAAGCTACGATTGCAGATCAGGATCTGAAGTCATACGCAAAATAGTTATTAGACTTATCCAAGTGGGAGACTGTTGGATTAGTGTCTAAGTCCATAACTATTTTGGTATGTACTTGACCCGATGGTGCATGGTCCTTTTGGGTTGCCTTCACCAAAGCAACTTGATTGGAGAAATAAATAAAGAGAGAGAGGTTATTATGATTTATTAATATGTTATAAGAATAATATATTAAAGGAGAAATCATATTTGCTTAATTAATATTGGTCAATAATTAATTAGGAATTAATTGTGTGATCAAGTGTAATTAATTAAACTAGAGGGGCTGAATTGTAATTATGTGATAGTTACAAAATATGGTAATGGTTATCCTAAATATGGGTTGAACGAATTCAAGGAGATAAGGATCCTTGAAATCGTCCAAAGGATAAAGGATAAGGGTTTTCAAGGCTTATCTTATGGTTGTTTTGTGGATAAGCAACTAGATAAGGATAATAACTGAAACCCTATCTCTACATCTATATAAAGACCCTAAGGCCTTAGAATTCGTGTACTCCTTCCCAAGAAGTCCTAAGGACGAATTCTAACCTCTCTCCTCTCTCTTTATACCTTCTCCATTTGCTCTTGGTGTTTGTAAGCCATTATAGGAGTGACACTTGTGACTCTAAGCATTCCAAAGTCAATTCAAGGAGGAATTAGGATTGTTATTGCTACATAACAATCAAGGTAACATTATAAACTTATTTTCATGTTAATATGATTATTTGAATGCTAGAATTAGGGTTTATAGTCTTGGATTCAAAGCAAGTACAATAGAGAAACCTAGATCCAAGCATTAGGGTTTGTATGAGCACATAGGATGTCTTATGACCAAAACCCACCAGGATCCTCATCGAATCGCCGCGAGATAGGATCCTCAATACTGGCCTCCGTTTTCGCTTGGGCACAACTCCAAGAGAGCAAGCCCATACGACCCAAGATCCCGACGAAATCTTCGTTACTACCAATAACAAGGATCCCGGTAACTTCGTCGATAATAATATATTTACTACTAACTATATAGACCTTGATACAGGTTTAAGCCCGATCATGGCTAACAAACTTCAACAATTAGTTTAACCTATACCAGAAATATTCCCCACAAGCCATAAGATATCGAGATTCGCTCCTGCAATCACTGGCATCGAGGTCCCAAAGTGCTTCCAAACACCGAACATGAAGCCTTATGATGGGCCACAAATCTTGAGGAGTATGTTAAACAATATAGGGAAAGTGTCACACCCCAAAACCAAGAACGGCGGAAATGTTCTGGGGCGGAGGATGTCATGTAAAGTATCACAACACAGTAAATGTAAATAAGCAAACAACATCATCCATTGCATTAAATATATAATTTTAATACAAGCATGTTCTGTACAGTTTTAGACACCAAAAATATAATGTAAATCAAAATAATATGAGGAGTCTTGAATGTGCTCCATCTTCTCAAAAGATGGCATCAGTACCTGTCTACTGATGACCTGAGAATACAAGTTATTTTGAAAGAGTTTATCAGCATTAAGCTGGTGGATTCATAAGTGTTTTAGTGTCGGTGTTTGTTATTAAAAACGTTTGAACCTGTCGCAGGTATAAGTTGTGACATGTATGTAAGTGTTTGTAAAAGTTTGAATCTCTCAGAAAAACCTATATTTTCTGTTAAAGTAGCCTTCTACCAAGGCTTAACTGTTTTGTATGCTCGTTTGATGTAAAAGTGTGTAATTTCCCAAGTGTAACTATCTTTTAACAAAATATAGTTTGTACATTAAAGTTTAAGTGAGGTTATCACCAAAATGTAATGGGTAAATCATTGTAGTACTGTAGTTTTGTTTTATAGGAACTACTGCTGTACTAACTACCTTAAACTGGATTTATATTAAGGTATCATGTGATAAATTGCACCATACTATCGACTGGTAACAACGACAACGTATAGTCGAAAAATAAGGTATGACGTTTGGCACCCGCAGACCTGTCAGTCCGGCTGTAGCTAGTAGCAAGGTGTAGGATAGTCAATCCAGTATAGATCTATACGCAAACTCAACACTCTCCCTCCAAGAGAATTTTGGCTACAACTCGGGCCATGACATTTAAGGCATGCTCCGATACAGTGGATCACAATTGTTATCGTATTCTTGTATATGAAATGAAATGTTTCTCGTTCTCGTATAGTTGTATATGTTCTCATCGTATAGTTGTATATATAATCTTCCTCTATAGCCTTATGAATGAACTGACTCATTGATCTAGTGGTTGTAATAGTATGATTCTGTGTTACCCCAATGGTAACTTACTGATGGTGGATCTAGTACGTATGAATATGGAAGTACTTTTATGTCTATATATGTATATTTGATATATAATTAATATGGAAACGACCTTCGGATGGTCACCCGGAATTCCACCAGACCACATCCAAATCGAGGAAAAGGAAATAGGACAGGTGGCTTTCCTAAGCCCTTTAAACATTATTTATACATCTATACATATATGGGCATGCAATTTATAGGTAGTAAAACAAAGTTTAGATAAAAGCATTTGATAAGTAAAAGAGTTTGTAAAACATTTGAAGTAAAACAGTTTGATAAACAGTTTGAACAGTGATAAAATCATTGGTTTCCTAGTTATTAATCACATGTGATTAATGCAATCACATGTGATTGAAGCAATAACTATAAGTATTTAACTTGTATTCCTCCCCCCCCACATAAAGTATTTAAACATTTAATCATTTCAAAGGTTGATTTAAGGGGTATGAACTCACTTGGAAGTTTGAAGATAGCGAGATCAAAAACCGGGCAGAGTTTCATCTCGGGAAACGGATTTTTCTCGGGATTCTCGGGAACCTCGGGAGTAAAATCGACCCTCGGGACTTGAGCAAAAAGACCAGAGCTTCGGGTTTGAACGGGAACGGAAATCGAGGCAAGATCGTGAGAGAAAGAGAGAAAATGAGCAAAATTTTTTGGAACCCTCGCATCCCTTTTATAGGGGTGCTGAACTGCCTCCGTACGCGGGGCGTACGGGCGTACGCAGCGCGTACGCGATGTCATCGCTTACGTATTTTGGATGGGGTGGGTCGGATGGGACGGCGGGTCGTGTAGCTTCGCATAGGGCAACGTGGACGATCCGAGGCCCTTCATTCGAGTACGCGGGGCGTACGAGAGTAAGCGATGCGTACTTTGGCCCTATCTGCTGACTCCCCTTCGGATATTACCAAGAATAAATAATTATTTTTATATTTATTTTAATTAAACTTCTAAAATTCATATCTCCTTCATACGAACTCCGTTTTCGACGTTCTTTATATCCCCGCGAAGGTGAGACTACGATCTACAACTTTCGTTTAGATTCCGTTGGCAAATTCTGAAATTATTTTTATTATTTATTTATTAAAATGACGTGATTAAGGAATTTCTTTAAAAATTCATAACTTCTTTATCTGACGTCGGTTTTTGCCAGACTTTTTACCGCTGAAATACCATTGACGAGACCTTCGATTCTCATTTAGGTCATTCCGGCCAGAAGTCGCTCGATCTCCGATTCGAGTTTTTAGCTGTCTGTTGCTAAACTGAACTTGGAAAAATCATAACTTCAATATACAAAGTCGTTTTTGGGCGTTCTTTTTACGTACGATCATGGTTTGATGACATTTAAACATAGAATAAATTTAAATAGGAACTTTTTGGACTTTTTAATATCGAAGTTAATTTTATTTACTCAAAAGTGGTTACAATACTTGACTTTTTAGGTCACTACAAAGAGTTGAAATATCGGGTTGTCACATCATCCCCCTGTTAGAGGGAATTTCATCCCGAAATTTAAAGTAAGAAAACACTTGTGGATTAGGGAAACAGATGTGGGTACTTGCGTTGCATCTGATCTTCGCGTTCCCATGTGAATTCAGGTCCTCACTTTGCATTCCAGCGTACCTTCACGATAGGGATGCGACTTTGCTTGGTTTGTTTGACCTCTCGGTCCATGATTTCTACTGGTTCTTCCACAAAGTTGAGGCTCTCGTTGATCTCGATCTCATCGAGTGGGATTACGAGAGTCTCATCGGACAGACACTTTTTCAAGTTAGATACGTGGAATGTAGAATGTACGTTACGAAGTGCGCCTGGTAGGTCGAGTATGTAAGCTACGGGGCCGACTCTTGCGAGAATCTCGAAAGGCCCTATGTACCTCGGATTAAGCTTCCCACGCTTGCCGAAGCGTATCAAGCCCTTCCAGGGTGAGACTTTCAGTAGGACTCGGTCTCCCACCTGAAATTACAAAGGTTTCCTTCGTTTATCAGCATAGCTCTTCTAACGGTCTCTAGAGGATTTCAATCGTTCACAGATCTGAATGATTTTCTCTGTCGTTTCCCGAATGATCTCCGGACCGGTGAGAGTACTGTCGGAAGTTTGCCCCCTGGCTAATTGGGTATCACCCACCTCAGCCCAGCACAGAGGGGATCTGCACTTTCGGCCGTAGAGAGCTTCAAATGGAGTAGCCTTGATGCTCGTGTGATAACTGTTATTATAGGAAAACTCGACAAGGGGTAAATGAGTATCCCATGCTTTCCCGAAATCAATGACACAGGCTCGCAACATATCTTCCAGTGTTTGGATGGTCCTCTCACTATGTCCGTCGGTCTGTGGATGGTAGGCTGTGCTCATGTCTAGCCTTGTTCCTAGGGAATGTTGTAGTGATTGCCAGAATCTTGAGGTGAACCTACTATCTCTATCGGAGATAATGGACATAGGTACACCATGTAGCCGTACGATTTCCCTAATGTATGTCCTCGTAAGTTTCTCCATCTTGTCGGTTTCTTTGATAGGCAGGAAGTGTGCAGACTTGGTCAATCTATCAACGATGATCCATATGGTGTCAAGTCCACCCGTTGTCTTGGGCAACTTGGTTATGAAATCCATAGTGATCCGCTCCCACTTCCATTCCGGGATTTCTGGTTGTTGCAATAAACCAGAGGGATTCTGGTACTCGACCTTAACCTTTGCGCAAGTAAGGCATTTACTCACGAAGGTAGCAATCTCTACTTTCATATTAGGCCACCAATATAGCCTTTTAAGATCTAGATACATCTTATCTGAACCTGGGTGGACGGAATACCGAGTGTTGTGCGCCTCGGTCATGACCAAGTCTCGAAAACCACCGTGTTTCGGTGTCCAGATCCGGTCCATGAAATATAAGGCTCCGTCACCCTTGGCTTCTAAATTCTTGTCCATTCCTCTGAGGGATTCACTCGTCACATTTTCAGGTTTCATGGCTTCAAGTTCGGCCGCCTGAATTTGATTAGACAAGTGTGAATGGATGGTTATTGACAATGACTTGACCCTGCGACCAGAATATTCCTTTCGACTTAGGGCGTCTGCTACTACGTTGGCTTTACCCGGATGATAACGAATATCGCATTCGTAATCACTGAGTAGCTCGACCCACCGTCGTTGTCTCATGTTGAGCTCCTTTTGATCGAAAATGTGTTGTAAACTCTTGTGGTCGGTAAAGATAGTGCTCTTCGTTCCATACAAGTAATGTCTCTAGATCTTCAGAGCAAACACCACTGCTCCTAGTTCAAGATCGTGGGTCGTGTAGTTAACCTCATGTGTCTTTAACTGTCTCGAGGCATAGGCGATGACCTTACCTCGCTGCATCAGGACACATCCGAGCCCTTGATTCGATGCATCGCAATAGACTACGAAGTCTTCTATTCCTTCGGGAAGGGATAGTATTGGTGCGGTGCACAAGGCTCGTTTGAGCGTTTGGAACGCTCTTTCTTGTTTCTCTTCCCAGTCAAAGGCCACGCCTTTCTGGGTTAGGGTTGTAAGAGGTTTTGCTATTCGAGAGAAGTTCTGAATGAATCTGCAGTAGTAGCCAGCGAGACCTAGAAATTGACGAATTTTTGTAGGCGTCTTAGGTGCTGACCAGTTCTGATTGGCTTTAATTTTGGATGGGTCCACGTGGATTCCCTCTTCGCTTACCACGTGCCCTAAGAATTCGACTCTCCGGATCCAAAATTCACATTTTGAGAACTTCGCATAAAGCTTCTCTTTTCGTAATGTCTCTAGAACTTGTCGCAGGTGATTGCCATGCTCTTTCTTACTTCGGGAGTAGATTAGGATGTCGTCAATGAAAACGATGACGAACTGATCCAAGTAAGGTCGGCATACTCTATTCATCAGATCCATGAAGACTACGGGCGCATTGGTCAATCCGAATGGCATCACCACGAACTCGTAATGTCCGTAACGAGTTCGGAAGGCTGTCTTCGGCACATCCTCCTCTAGCACTCGTAACTAGTGATATCCGGATCTCAGATCAATCTTAGAAAAATAGTTCACCCCTTGCAGTTGGTCGAATAGATCATCTATGCGAGGCAGAGGGTAACGATTCTTGATCGTCAGCTTGTTGAGTTCTCTGTAGTCAATACACATATGGAATGATCCGTCTTTCTTCTTAACGAACAAGACCGGTGCTCCCCAAGGTGAGAAACTCGATCTTATAAAGCCCTTGCTGAGCAGTTCGTTAAGTTGACCAGAGAGTTCCTGCATCTCAGCTGGTGCTAAGCGGTAGGGCGACTTGGATACTGGGGTAGCTCCTGGGACTAAGTCGATTCTGAACTCGACCTGTCGTTGCGGAGGTAACCCGGGTAGTTCTTCTAGGAAAATGTCGGGGAAGTCGCTCACTACAGGGATGTTCTTTAGTTCTTTCATTTCGAGGCTCGTGTCGACGACGTGAGCAAGGAATGCATGGTATTCCTTACGCAGATATTTCTGTGCTTGAATACTTGATATGATGCGAAGACTTGCACCGGGTTTGTCGCCGTAGACTATAAGAGTTTCATTAGACGGAAGGTTTAGACGGACTGCTTTCTCGTAGCACATGATTTCGGCGCGATGAAGGCTTAACCAATCCATGCCAATGATAAAGTCGAAACTTTTTATTGAGACTGGCATGAGGTCGATTGGGAATGAATGGTTATCTAGAGTTAGGGTACAACCTAAGTATATGCTACTTGTACTTTCACTTTTTCCATTAGCCATTTCTACTGTGAATAGTTCTTTGAGTGCGTGCGGTGGTTGATTAAGCATGCGAGCAAATTTATGGTTTATGAAGCTTCGCTCCGCTCCACTATCAAATAGAATGCATGCATAGGAGTTATCGAGGAGGAACGTACCAGTCACCACTGTCAGGTCAGCAATTGCTTCCCCGTGGCCTATAGCTAGTACCCTCCCTGCTCCTCCAACATTCTTCGCTTTGGGGAAGTCCCTCTTAAAGTGGCCTGCTTCGCCACATCCATAGCAGGTCGGGCTCGCGCCAGAGCCGGGGACTTGGGCGATCGGTCTCACCGGAGATTTACAAAAACGGACTGTGTGTCCTCTCCTGTGGTAGTTAGAGCACTGCATTTCATGGCAGGGGCCATTGTGGTGGTAGTTGCATTTGTTGCACTTGGGCAAACCTCCAGCATACTGTCCTATCGGAGCAGTAGTAGCAGCAGCAAGAGGGGTTATTGCAGCATGCACCGCCACAATTTGCTGCTTTTTGGAAGCTCGATTCGTCTTCTTCCTTTCCTCCTAGAGTTTCCGCTTTGTGTCCGCGGGTTTGGAGGGTTCTGAGATGGCTAGCGTTGTTGTTGTTGTAGGGGTTTTGTCCCCATGGTCAATGAGTTGTTGTGCCAGTCGTTTGACACTGTCGAAGGTAGCGGGGTTTGATGATAGGACGTTCCCCTGATACGGAGGCACTAGCCCCCATATGTACCTTTCGATCTTTTTCCCTTCAGTGGGAACCATATTAGGGCAGAGGGCCACCCGTTCGCTGAATCTGGCGGTATAAGCAACAATATTGGTGCCCTTCATGGTCAGGCTCCAAAGCTCCTGCTCTAGTTTCTGGATCTCGCCCCTCAGGCAGTATTCCTCAATCATAAGGTCTTTCATCGTTTCCCAGCCTATGTTGTTGGCTACGACGAGAGTTAGAGATTTAACGTGGCCGTTCCACCATGTCAGGACCTTTCCTTCAATGGTGCATGTGGCATATTTCACTTTGCTCGCAGCAGGGCATGAACAAATTTCGAAGACCGCTTGAGTCTTCTCGAACCATTGCGAGAGGGCAATGACTCCACCGGTCCCATGAAAGGACTTCGGCTTGCAGTTGGTGAAATCCTTGTAAGAGCACTCTCTTGAGCGCATAGGGGTTTCAACCGGAATGGAGTTAACAGGGGTTCCACCTCTACTGGCATTAGTAGAGTGATACTGTGCCATGGCAGTTGCCACTTCTGCAGCTACGACAGCATTTAGGGTTGCTGTATCGATGACCGGAGGTGGAGGAGGTGGTGGTGCAGGATTATTCCTGGGAGATTTGCGAGGAGGCATCTTTCAGCTATAAGTTTATAAAGATAAGAAAAATGGTAAGAATCAATTTGTAAGCAACGTGAGAGTGACACATGGACTAACTAACCATAGCCCAACAGTTGAATGAATGTTTGAAATCACAGTAAGAAATATTAGTAGGAAAGCACAAGTGTATAGATTTTTCCCACAGATTAGATAGATTTCAATAATACTGGTAATACTGATGTAATAAGTTCAAGGAAAATCGACCTAACAGTAGGTCTTACATCATACCATATAGAAAAGTCTGACAGTTCTTAGATTTCTAATTAGAGTACTGAAAGTTAGGAATATTTTACAGACAAGTGCTATTTAAAGCACAGATGTTAAAGGCTAATCCTTGACCCCAAGAGATAATGATGTACTAGACATCATCTAACGGTGATGAGTATTCCTCGGGAGAACCCTGAGGTCTCTCATTTGATGGACCACCTCTTGAAGGTGTCGCTCATGAGCCCTTTGACGAGCTCGGATTTCCACGACTTCTGCTTGAGAGGCAACCAGATGTTGCTGTAGGGTTTCATTGGTTCTCCGGGTCTGTTCCATGTCTTCTTCAAGACGGCGGATGCGGACTGTGTTGACACCTGAGTTGGCATCAATCTCCATGACCCGGTCGATGGCTGCTCGACCTTGCTCGACATTACGAGCTATTCTGCGGATAATGACAGGCAGAGTTCGGTCAGCAGAGCCACCATCGCTGACGTTGTAAAAGCTTCAGTCTCCAAAGTATGGTAAGGGTTGGCCCTGTTCATCACTCCAACGATTCAAGTTGTTTGCCCATAAGGGAGTAGGACCTGGAAAAGCTGGCCGAGGGTTGTTGTTCGGGGCTTGACCTACGAGCGGTAGGTTGTTGACTTCAGGCTCGGAGTCGGATCCATTAGAAAAGCCTTTTGCGAGGTGATCATCCAAAGGGATTGGATGCTCAACTTCGGGCTCTTCATCGATCCACCCGACATTGCCTTCATTTGGAAAGTACGGGTCGCTAGTATTCATGTAACTAGTAGTACAAAATACACCTATAGTATTTAAAGTTTAAGTTCTACTGATCTTTTTGTGGCATTGTTGGTAAGTTTTTAGACTTGTTAACACATCACAACCATTCTAGGGCATATGCAAATCACTCCTCGGACCAGGATAGTTGATCGGGCTATGCCATTCCCAGGACTGACCATACATCCCCTAGCTTACCTGTGATATTTAACAATCGTAATACTTTTGTTCTTGTCATTGTGACACTGGTTTTAGTATGAATGCAGACTAGTATACTTAATTAACTATTTTAGTATTTAAAGTATAGACTCTTGGTCAGAGTGTTTTAATCCCAAATGGGTTTATAGTTTAGTATATCTTTTATGGGTTGATATACTTGCTTCACTATAAACAATGCTCTGATACCAATCTGTCACACCCCAAAACCAAGAACGGCGGAAACGTTCTGGGGCGGAGGACGTCATGTAAAGTATCACAACACAGTAAATGTAAATAAGCAAACAACATCATCCATTGCATTAAATATATAATTTTAATACAAGCGTGTTCTGTACCGTTTTAGACACCAAAAATATAATGTAAATCAAAATAATATGAGGAGTCTTGAATGCGCTCCATCTTCTCAAAAGCTGGCATCGGTACCTGTCTACTGATGACCTGAGAATACAAGTTATTTTGAAAGAGTTTATCAGCATTAAGCTGGTGGATTCATAAGTGTTTTAGTGTCGGTGTTTGTTATTAAAAACGTTTGAACCTGTCGCAGGTATAAGTTCTGACATGTATGTAAGTGTTTGTAAAAGTTTGAATCTCTCAGAAAAACCTATATTTTCTGTTAAAGTAGCCTTCTACCAAGGCTTAACTGTTTTGTATGCTCGTTTGATGTAAAAGTGTGTAATTTCCCAATTGTAACTATCTTTTAACAAAATATAGTTTGTACATTAAAGTTTAAGTGAGGTTATCACCAAAATGTAATGGGTAAATCATTGTAGTACTGTAGTTTTGTTTTATAGGAACTACTGCTGTACTAACTACCTTAAACCGGATTTATATTAAGGTATCATGTAATAAATTGCACCATACTATCGACTGGTAACAACGACAACGTATAGTCGAAAAATAAGGTATGACGTTTGGCACCTGCAGACCTGTCGGTCCGGCTGTAGCTAGCAGCAAGGTGTAGGATAGTCAATCCAGTATAGATCTATACGCAAACTCAACGCTCTCCCTCCAAGAGAATTCTGGCTACAACTCGGGCCATGACATTTAAGGCATGCTCCGATACAGTGGATCACAATTGTTATCGTATTCTTGTATATGAAATGAAATGTTTCTCGTTCTAGTATAGTTGTATATGTTCTCATCGTATAGTTGTATATATACTCTTCCTAGTATAGCCTCATGAATGAACTGACTCATTGATCTAGTGGTTGTAATAGTATGATTCTGTGTTACCCCGATGGTAACTTACTGATGGTGGATCTAGTACATATGAATATGGAAGTACTTTTATGTCTATATATGAATATTTGATATATAATTAATATGGAAACAACCTTCGGATGGTCACCCGGAATTCCACCAGACCACATCCAAATCGAGGAAAAGGAAATAGGACAGGTGGCTTTCCTAAGCCCTTTAAACATTATTTATACATCTATACATATATGGGCATGCAATTTATAGGTAGTAAAACAAAGTTTAGATAAAAGCATTTGATAAGTAAAAGAGTTTGTAAAACATTTTGAAGTAAAACAGTTTGATAAACAGTTTGAACAGTGATAATATCATTGGTTTCCTAGTTATTAATCACATGTGATTAATGCAATCACATGTGATTGAAGCAATAACTATAAGTATTTAACTTGTATTCCCCCCACATAAAGTATTTAAACATTTAAAATCATTTCAAAGGTTGATTTAAGGGGTATGAACTCACTTGGAAGTTTGAAGATAGCGAGATCAAAAACCGGGCAGAGTTTCATCTCGAGAAACGGATTTTTCTCGGGATTCTCGGGAATCTCGGGAGTGAAATCGAACCTCGGGACTTGAGCAAAAAGACCAGAGCTTCGGGTTTGAATGGGCACGGAAATCGAGGCAAGATCGTGAGAGAAAGAGAGAAAATGAGCAAAATTTTTCGGAACCCTCGCATCCCTTTTATAGGGGTGCTGAACCGCCTCCGTACACGGGGCGTACGGGCGTACACAGCGCGTACGCGACGTCATCGCTTACGTATTTCGGATGGGGCGGGTCGGATGGGACGGCGGGTCGGGTAGCTTCACATAGGGCGACGTGGACGATCCGAGGCCCTTCATTCGAGTACGCGACACGTACTTTGGCCCTATCTGCTGACTCCCCTTCGGATATTACCAAGAATAAATAATTATTTTTATATTTATTTTAATTAAACTTCTATAATTCGTATCTCCTTCATACGAACTCCGTTTTCGACGTTCTTTATATCCCCGCAAAGGTGAGACTACGATCTACAACTTTCGTTTAGATTCCGTTGGCAAATTCCGAAATTATTTTTATTAATTATTTATTAAAATGACGTGATTAAGGAATTTCTTTAAAAATTCATAACTTCTTTATTTGACGTCAGTTTTTGCTAGACTTTTTACCGCTGAAATACCATTGACAAGACCTTCGATTCTCGTTTAGGTCATTCCGGCCAGAAGTCGCTCGATCTTCGATTCGAGTTTTTAGTTGTCTGTTACTAAGCTGAACTTGGAAAAATCATAACTTCAATATACGAAGTCGGATTTGGGCGTTCTTTTTACGTACGATCATGGTTTGATGACATTTAAACATAGAAGAAATTTAAATAGGAACTTTTTAATATCGAAGTTAATTTTATTAACTCAAAAGTGGTTACAATACTTGACTTTTTAGGTCACTACAAAGAGTTGAAATATCGGGTTGTCACAGAAAGAATGGAGATCATCCTAATTCCCACACACTTGAAGGAAGTTTGCCTGTGCAAAGGTGTTGGTTCGAACCTTAGAAGATCCAGACTTAAAATGGCTTTTAACGTTCATCCTTACTCTATTTCATTTGCTCACTTAGTTAACTTGTTTAATAATCAATTTTCCATAGCAGAACATTCGAGAAGATCACTGGTGATATTTATCATGTGGTTAAGGATCCTAAGGAATCCCTTAGGACTTTTGTGAACACGTTTGGCAGGGAAGCTCTGAGTATCCCTAACATTGATATGGAAACTGTAGTTGAAGCCTTTAAAATGGTCTTAAAAAGGACTCTTCTTTCTATAAAGACCTTGTAATGACGCCATGCAAGAGAATGGGTGAGGTCCGAAGCAGAGCATTAAGATTTATAAGGCTCGAAGAAGGAAACAAGATCCAAAAAAGGAGCAACCCACCAAGCTCATACGATCACCCTAATTGGAAGGCCAACTCATCGACACAAAGATTCTATAATTCAAAACCATATTCCAAACCTGATCATCATAGAGTTGAATTGTTGAAGATTACAATTACATCATTTTATTAATGCCTAGAGAGAAATGCGGGCATTACAGGAGAGTTGTAGAGTGAGTCTAGTAAGTGTGGTACTATACATATGACTAGACGTATGCATGCATGTAAGGAGATTAGAGGAGTGATGCAAAGTGACTTGGGAGTCTTGGAGTAATTCTTGGAACACGTATGGACAAGTGTGGAAGTTAGTATTGAGCTTGTACTACTAAAAGCACAGGATCCATACTTGGGTCAAGGAAGTATTACAATGTTACCAAGGATCTTGTAGGTAGGAATGCATGGTGAGGGTTAGCATAGTTCATTGGTTTGATTGTTCTTTTTGTTTTTCAGATTCAGGATGGGGATCCTTCATGTTAGAGATTTAGATCCGAGTGAGAGGGATGTGCGCTACATCATCGCTGCAGAGGTTTCGAGGTTCATGGTAGAGGTTTTGCCTGGTATGATCGATGCAATTAGGGATGAGTTGATTTTAGTGATGGATAAGCGCATTAGGATTCTGTCGGCTGAGTTGGAGGTCGGTCGGCTATTGGCCCGTAAGGTCACCTTCAAGAGTTTGATGCTTGTGGAACTCTTTGTTTCATGGGGAGGAGGGTGCTTATCTTTTGTATGCGTTGGATTGCCGATGTTGAGAGTTCCTTTCTTACTAGCTTTTGTCTAGCGGAGGCCAAGGTTAGGATTGCAACATGTTTACTGTGTGGTGGAGCTTCAGATTGGTGGCCTGAGGTTGTTTAGGGAGTCGAAAAGGTGTGTTCGAGTCTATAGCTTGGGAGGATTTTGTTACCAGATTCAAGAGAGAGTTTATGCCGGTGTTTGAGGTTCAATAGTTGGCTCCAAAATATCTGGCACTTGAGCAAACTATAGAGACGGTGGTTGAGATCAACACCAAGTTTAGAGAGAGAGAGAGAGAGAGAGAGATAGAGAGATAGAGATAACGTTGTTTTGCTCACAGTATGTGGCAGCCGAGGAGATGAGGATGACACACTACCATGATATGTTTGTTGTGTTTTGAGCATTGTAACACTCCTATAGTGTACATGCAACACTATAAACCTTGGATCTATGTTTTCTTTATTATACATCCAAATAAGAACTTTCCAAGGCTTTAATCCTAACTAGCATATTATGAAGTTCTTATACTACAAAGTACTAGTTAGATGACATACCTTTTGATGTAGCTTGATGTCTTCAAGCTTTAAGAGCTTGGCCCCAATAGTGTGGAAGCCTCAAGTGGAATCACAAATCACCAAACACCTTGGAAGACTTTAGAGAATATGGATACTTGGTTCTCTCTAGTGAAATCGGCTAGCCCTTCTTAGTGTACCACACTAGTGCCCATTTCACCAACCAATGACATCTTTATATAGTATGGAGACTAGGGTTAAACCCGTGACCTTTCATTTCATATGATCCATGGGTTAAACACTCCATGGACTATCCATGAGAGTTTAGCCCAACCTAAATGAACTTGGCCCATTCCATATATATATATATATATATATATATATATATATATATATATATGTATATATATATATATATATATATATAAGAGTCCATATTTAATTAGTTCATTTTGATCACTTAATTAATTCTAAATTAATTCTTGATCAATACTAATTAAATAATATGATTCCATATTAATATATTAGAACTTATAATATATTAATATTAATCATAAATATACTATTCTCAAAAGACTATCCATATAAATTGTGTTGGTGAAGTGCAACCCAAAAGGACCATGCCGGGTCGGGTCAAGTATATACCAAGTATAGTTATGGACTTAGACATTAATCCAACAGTCTCCCACTTGGATAAGTCTAAAACTATTATTGAGTATGACTTCAAAACCTAACTGGCAATCGTAGCTCTTAAAGCCACTGTCGAACTCTGATCTTGTCAATGCACTTGTCCATTAGATAAGGGATCATATATTCCTCCATTCTAGATATCATATGGACTGAGACATGGATTATAATCATTCTCTCTGTCTATTTGTTGTTTCCCGATTTCCGATTCATGACGACTGACTGATTGAACAAATCAAATCAGTCCTGGCTTGGCCAAGCTCTCACATGTGTCATCATTAAATCATCGAGGGGCCCACATATATCGCTTTTATCCCAAAGGTAAACGGAATGAATAAACTTCGACTCATATGGCTTGTTCTACTACTTGTTGAATCATACACAAAGGCAATTTTTATAACACCGAGTTACCGAGCGCGTTTTCGTGCAATCAATGTACAACCAACTCATAGTATCAACTCATATATCTAGGTTTGAAGAATATAAGATATTATCGTCTCATGATCACTCGTGATAAAATCCATGAAGTGATTCCAATGAGCACGGGTTGAATCCAATACTCAGAACTTATGAGCACTCATGAGTGTTGTAGCCCTTTGTCCAACACCTTAGACATCTACTAGCCAACCCATGATATTCTTGATTCATATCTACTTCCAACATATGACCGACTGTGGATGGTTTCAATAACTTAGTCATTCCACAAGAATAACCTAGTTTATTCTGGAAGTCAAAACATGCAAAATGAAACACAATAATAATTGAATCCAATATGGTATCAAAACCTATGAACATAAATAAAACACCTTTTATTTATCACCATATGATTACACATTATTCATTGTATGCTATTTCAGCTATCAATTTTATTCTTGAATTTAAAACAATAGTTGTCCCATGCTCCAAGCATGTACACTATGTTTTCTAAACACTAGTCATGCCATACACCAAGTATGCATACTATGTTTGTCTATGATCTTTACTTTGTGAACTAGATCTATTGAACATAACTCCAATGATCCTCTTTTCACAGTCCCAAATCCTTAATGCAAATGCAAGAATTCCAAATTCATGCGATTTACTAAAATTTGTTAGATTCTAAACTTATATGCATTGATCCTCTTGTAATGATTATGCACGAAGTCAGAAAAACTTGACAACAAACATTACAGAGCATTCCAAGGAGATCAACTCCTTAGAAACATCCTTCTTGCATTAAGTTTCCTAATCTTAAAAAGATTGAAAAATTCTAGCTTTGAAACATTTCCAGATTCCATTTTGACTGTCACTTCTGAACAAGAGCTACCTCCTTACAGATTATGTCAATATGGTCCTTCTAGAATTATCACTATACTTCCAACTGTCCTTGAGCACCCAATCTTTGGTAAACCATAGATCATCCTCGACAATTGTTTAATCCTTTTAGTCATATCTAATTCTAGACCTTTTCCCTTCTTAATGCCCCAGACATTTGGAAAATTTTAGAACGGATGAATATAGCACAAGTAATCGATGCTATATTCGAAGCATATGGGACACGATTCATGATGTCTCACATAAAAACTACACCAGTCTTTTTCTATACTATTTTCATTTCAATTTGCCAAGTTCTCATAATTCAGATTATGAAAAGGGATGCCGTAATCATAATCGAATTTTAGAACGCAAATAATGAACCCATATATAGAGTTTCCTTATGTTGAGCCATTCCAACATGAAATTCATATATATATATATATATATATATATATATATATATATATATATATATATATATATATATATATATATATATATATCCCTGACTAAATACGATTAAAACCTCAATCTCAGCTTTTAGATTTGAGATGAAGTATAATTTCCTCTCCTTTAATTATAGCAAAACAACTCTTTCCCAATTGAAACTTTGTTTTTTATAATTAACATTGCTAACTTGCAATCTTTATCATAATTATCATGCTCCCACTAACATGATGATTATGAGCATAACACTTATGCTCCCACTAGCTTTGACATGTACTCAGAAATCAGCTAACTTCCTTACCAAAGGTCAGATTTCTGATACTAGATTGTTTTGATAAAACTTTATAAAAATGATACACCTTACCTTAGATAGCACACTTGTGTGTCTAAACAATTTTAAGAACTATGAAAAGGGATGCCGTAATCATAGTCTCGATTGTTTAGACCTTTGCCACTTCTCACAAGTCCAGGTTAGTGGGCCGGTAAACCACACATGCTCCACTAACGACTTTGAGAATGCAAATATTACAATTTCTATCAAGCTAAAATCTACTTAGTGAAAGAGTTTCCTCACCATCATTTTTATGAATCGGAGAGAAACCTTATGACACTTAGATTTACTGGTGTATGTGTTCTTATCCATGTGAATTGTCAAAACCATAGTCACAAGACAAGGATAATGACAAATCCAAACTCATATGGACTGAACTCAATCTTGATTTCTTGCCACCTGGCAGCTCAAGGGCCTTCCATTTCTTCCAAGTTGTTGCGCAACCAATTGAGAACTCTAAGAACTCATATGCAAAGCCAACTTTAACTGGAATGGGCACATAATATGTCAACATTATAGGTTATAAACCTCAAGTCGTGTGCTAGTGAAGAACTTCAGGGTTTATTCTTGATTAGTTCTTTAGACTTTCAAGACCTTTAAGACTCCCACTGTCCTCTTGACCTATAAGACTCCCTTGTCAAACATCTAAGAGATAGTGCGGATTCTAATCAAGACAAACACTTCACACAATTGGCCTTAGTTGGTCTTTGTTTTATCCAAAACATCACAACTTACCAATTTCAAATGTACAAGAGTAGGAAACTTTTACTCTTACATTTGATAAGTGTTTTTAAACCTTCTTTAAGACTTGTCACTCAAATTACAATCTTGGAGTATGACACTAAGACTTGTACTGGAACGAAGTATGACTCATCTTCTTGATTTAACCATTTCAACAATTCAAGATTCCTCTTCTTAGTCATAAGAATGCACTAAGATTTCCTTAGAGAACTAATTGTGCTATGGTTTCTTAATGATTAAGATGATCACAAAACTGATACTAAATTACTCTCCCATCTTTTCAGATTTGAGAAACTTTTATCCTTCTGCCTAAGTTGATTCTTCTTATTCGCTCTGCCTTACATTGGAACCTTTTCCAATGTCTAAGAATTACACTTAAGCTTGTAAGTATAACCATATTTACTGAGCTTTAGTAAATTATGACGAATAATCTTATCGATCTTTTGTGGTGGACTTAATCAGTGCACAAGAATGTGTACTCGATCCCTTAGTCCATTACTTGACTCTCACATCCATGTGAACAAGTAATTATCCTTAATTTTCCAATACTTGAAAGTTCTCATTCATCATGCTATACAACTTGCATGATTCCAAGTTCTGGTCCAATTGAAACTTGGATGATGAGAATCTTTCCTTATTTGGTAAATTTAGGCATTACCACAAATGAAAGAATCAATTTCATATTTCCACTCTTGCTATTAATGGAATCATATAAGAAACAATTTTTCCTCAAATGCCATTGTAAGGATATTTTAAAATAAATAAAATCAAAATTTTTTCTTTTATTTTAAAACTTTGCGGAAAAACTTATCCTTACAATCCATATGAAAATTTGTTGTTATCTATTCCTAAGCAATATCTCATAACTCCTAAGAAGTAGCTCAAGAATCCAATCTTCAAACTATGCGATAGAAATCCATCTACGCGATCAGATTTAGCATATTCTTTCTTTAAGTTTCTTCACTTTTCTTTTATTCTTAAAACATCACCATGTGACCCAGTCACATCATGTATCAAGAATATCAGAATAGAAACTTAGCAGAGTTAGATAGCGGACTTTACCTGAAGTAGAGTCAAACTTATTGACTTTAACATCCCTAGGTATATTTGGCACCTTTGCAACTAATGCCCCTTTCTTTGGCAATATAAACATATGGACCCTTTGATGATGGTACACGGGACTATCTCAGACTTGACCTTTCTCTTTACCATTTGGTCAACCGAGTTGACTATGGCCGATCTCTTTCCACTAGGAAGAGAGAGCTTTACTAGATATCCAAGGTCATCATTGTCAATGTCCATAAAGTTTTAGGAAGTTGATCATAGCAAATAGATAAGATCATTAAGGGTCTTATCATAGTCTGTTTCATAGGTGTTCCAAAAGAACTCACTATGTGACTTAGAAAGTACTTGAACCACCAACTTTCTCAAGACTTTGACACCCAACTCTCCCAGCTTGTCAATGTGTGACTACATCTCCAAGAAGTGATCACACCTAGACCTTTCCTTGCCAGTAGGCTTGAGTGACCTTGAACTTGTGGGTTAGGGAGAATAATTGGAGGAGGTTAAAGAAGTATGATTTCCAAAGGACATCATCTTCATTTAGGAAAGCGTGTTTCAAGAGATTTGGGAAGATCATAGATGTCTAGACCAGACATCTTTTGGGAGATACTCAAGATAGTTGATCTAAAGTCCTTAATATGACACCCAATATGAAATATTAAGGCTAGGACCCAACAAACTATTTTACAACTTAAAAGAAGGATGCTGTAATCCAAGCTATAAAATATTTGAAGGTAGGTGAATGGCGATTCACCAATTTCCGTCAAGATAAACGAAATTTATTATTAGGTTTTAATTGGATTTGAAACTCCTAGATCTTTTGAGATTCATTGAACTGTTCAATGGCATGTTTCAATCTCGAGTGTGCCCTTCAGGTTTTTTGACTGGGACACCGAAGATCACAAAACAAGGTGTGAAGTAACCATGCAAATTACTTGGTACCCTTAAGTGTTTACCCCTCAATCGATGTGCCGGTTAACCACACACGCTCCATCGATACTATGATAAACATTAAGTTACCCTTTGCCTACCTTGTTAAATACGAGTTATTGTGCCGGTTAACCACACACGCTCCACTAACCGACTTAAACAAAGTGCAAAGTGTAATTTCATGGATTAGCACCTTATTCACATTTTCCTAAGTAACTAAGATTGGGTATTATTAAGAGTTTAGTTACTTGGTATTTATCATTAATACTTTTAATGAAGGGAGACTTATAGTCCTGTCAAACCCGTTCGGCTAACGACCCTCCACCGGTCAAGGAAGCGGTGGGTGAGAGTGGACACCGATTAAACTGCCATTTTATAGGCAGTAACCTTATACCCCCCTTATAGACCGACTTCGTGAATGAGGCCTACTAACGGTAAGACTGACTTTACTCTTACACACATATATAAATATTATTAACTTATAATATTATAAAGTATAAGGGTTGAATTTTAACTTTTAAAATTCTAAGGGCTAACTTGGAATTAAAGTATTCATAAGAGAACACTTTTTCAAATTCCAAAACTTGAGGGCAAGTTTTGAAATTATTCAAAACTAATTAATTCCATAACTTATAAGTTTAAAGTAGTTTTAATTAAAAAAAACTCTTCAAGTTCCATAACTTGAGGATAAGTTATGGAAGACTTTAAACTAATAAAAGAATTAACTTTTCTTTATTTTATAACTTATGGAAGTAATTAAGGTTACACCTTTTTTTTATTATTTATTATTTAATGAAGAGACTCTTGGTCCTCCATAACTTGAGGACAATTTATGGAGTCATAAAACCATTTAATTAGAACTAGACTCTTCATTTTTGTAACCTTTACCAACATTTATGAGTTTTATGATTCTTAAATGTGACTTTTCATATAACTTGAGGACAAGTTACAAAAACACACTTTGGAATCAACTATTAGATTAAAATGGATTGAAATCAACTATTTCACACAACTTTACTATTAATCTAAGCAACTCATAAGAGCAAGATAATTCAAATCAAACTTTTTCATGTAATTAGTCTAAACTTTAAACTAATACAAAACATGAATCTATTGACAGTTATCTTTGAAATTGGATTAGCATGAACATTACCACATCAAAAACAAGTTTATAAGTCCAAAAACATCTTAGGGTAATGTTCCTAGTTCAATTCCAGCCAAAAACATTGAATTTATGCTGTCTGGGGGTCCAGCTCGTTGAGTGCATGAACCAACTTAGCAAGTTGGATCGATTTGATCAATTTTTAGGCATGGACTCGTTGAGTCTGATGATCAGACAGCAACAACTTCGATTTTTAAGCAGTTTTGCAAGTATAACAAGAAAACAAACCTGGCTCTGATACCACTATTGGGTTTTGAGCATTCTAACACTCCTATAGTGTACATGCAACCCTATAAACCTTGGATCTATGTTTTCTTTATTATACATGCAAATAAGAACTTTCCAAGGCTTTAATCCTAACTAGCATATTATGAAGTTCTTATACTACAAAGTACTAGTTAGATGACATACCTTTTGATGTAGCTTGATGTCTTTAAGCTTTAAGAGCTTAGCCCCAATAGTATGGAAGCCCCAAGTGGAATCACAAATCACCAAACACCTTGGAAGACTTTAGAGAATATGGATACGTGGTTCTCTCTAGTGAAATTGGCTAGCCCTTCTTAGGATATGACTAAGATGATTAAGCAATTGTCGAGAACAATTTGGGGTTTTCCAATGTTTGGTTACTCATGGACAATTGGAAGTATAGAGTAAGGATCTTATTGACATATTTTGGAAAGAGGCAACTCTTGTTCAAAAGTGATGGTCAAGATGGGAATATGGAATTGTTTCCATAGGTGGAAGTTATTCTTTGGATCTATGCAAAGAATGATGTTCAAAGGAATGTACTTTGAATTTGAGACTTCATCTCCATGGAATTGCTTTCCATTGGAATACTTTGTAATGTTTGTTGCCAAGTCTTTGTGACTTGTGTGAATATCATTACAAGAGGATCATTGCATAGATTACGGTAAATGACAAGAACTTGGTATTCTTACATTTACAATAAGGATTGGGATTGTGAAATGAGAATCATAGAAGTCATGTTGAATTGATATACATTTCACAAAGAGATGACCATATGTAAACATAGTGTGCATACTTGGAGTATGGCATAACTATTGTTTAGAGAAACATAGTATGCATGCTTGGAGCATGGCATCACTACTGTTTCAATTCAAGTATTAAGTTGATTAATCGAAACATGAATAATGAGTGATCAATATGGTGCTTAGATAAAAGGTGTTTTATTTACGCTCAAAGTGTTAAGGCCATATAGGACTAGTATTATTTTGTGTTTCACTTTGCATGTTTTGACTTCCAGAATAACTAGGTCATTCTCCCGAATGAACAAGTTATTTAAACCATCCACAGTCAGTCATATGTTGGAAGTAGATATGAATCAAGATTGTCGTGAATTTGGCTTGTATGATTTGTCTAAAGTGCTTTAGACAATGCAATAGTTGCTACAACATTCATGAGTACTCATAAGGGCTGAGTATTGGATTCAACCCATGCTCATTTGGATTCGCTTCATGGATTTTATCACGAGTGAATCATGAGACGATAATATCTTATATTCTTCAAACCTAGAGATATGAGTTGTTGACTATGAGTTGGTTATACATTGTGTAACACCGTGAATTTAAAAACAAAATTTTCAAATTTTTGTAAAACATAATTCAATTAATATTCATAAAACAACCATATTAATTATCCAACTCAAGTCAATACAAAATCCCAAGATCACAAATGTATAAACTCCGTGTGTGTGTACGGATCAAGCCGGCACCTTCCCGTGGTCATCACTAGTACCTGAAACAATAACATCAAACACTGTAAGCACAAAGCTTAGTGAGTTCCCCAAAATACCACATATAACACATATTACCCACTCGAGGCTATAACTCTGTGGGTCCGTGCACCCAAACTCTGTGAACCCTCAGGTTCTAACTCTGTAAACATGCACAACATAAATCACATAGAAATAATGCAGTACAACACATCACATACATAGCATATAAATACTCTATAACATAACTCTGGTTACCTACTCAAGGTAAAGTATAGTGAGAAGACTCACCTCGCGTATCTCGGTATCTAACGAATCCTGGTAATCCCTCGTGCTCGATCCTCTAAGCTCTAATCCTCCTATAACATCATATGTCTCTGATTAACACTTTATATCTCTAAGGTTGACTATCCCTAAGAAGTCAACACAGGTCAACTCCCGTCAACGGTCAACGGTCAATGGTCAACTTTGACCGGACTCGGCGAGTGCGCTATGGCGACTCGGCGAGTCTAGACGTTTTCACCAACTCTCTAGGATTCCCTTCCTACACGTCGAGTACTCCCCCTGACTCGACGAGTTCTACCTGGAAGAATCGCGGGGCCACCCCGACTCAACTCGCCGAGTCTCAAGAACAACTCGGCGAGTCCCAGTCCGACTCAGTTCACCTGTCGACCCTCTCTAACTCACCCTGACTCACTGAGTCAACCTATGACTCGACTAGACCACTCACTGAGCGAACTCAAGGAAATCTTCAAACTACTCGCCGAGTCTGTTCATCGGACTCGGCGAGTCCATGCCATGCAACCACTCCAACTTGCTTCTAAGGTCAGATCTGCTTCCACAATTTATAGATCTGGCCTTCCTAGACTGATTCATCACGTAAAGCCCCTAGCTTGGTGTCCATAACACACCCCATGGCTCATAAATAGCATTTTGACCTAAGGCATAAGGATTCCAATCCAAAACCTCCATTGATTCCCAAAAAGCTTGGGCAAAGGGACACTCTGGACCTCCAAGGGTCCAGATCTATGGTTTAAATCACTTAAGGGACCAAGGGAGCACTAGATCTAGCCACAAGAGGGTTCAAAAAACCCTAAATCAAAATAAACATCAACGTGGAAAAGGATAGCTCGAAATTATTACCACAATAGTGATGCTCTGGACTCCAAACTCTCAGAAAATGGCTCCACTTGCTTTCCCTTAGCTGGTTCTCCCTTTCCTTGAAAAAATGACACCTCCAAGATCAATAATGGTCTCCTACTTTGCTCCAAACGCTCACACTCGATTAGGGTTTCACTCAAGGGACTGGTGAGCACAAATGACGGCCATAAGGCCCTTTAAATAGGTCCCAAACCCAAGAAATTAGGGTTTCATTACACAGTGCGGACTCGCCGAGTCCATATCCTAGACTCACCGAGTCCAGGCGCGATCCCGCGACCAGATCCACGATCCTACTCGGCGAGTCTGAGCTCCAACTCGCCGAGTCCCCTCTCAGAACACCAAAATCATAAACATAAAAGATACCTGGAAATCCAGCTGTTACAGCTCTCCCCCACTAGAACTAGACTTCGCCCTCGAAGTCTCGCTCTGGAAATAGCTCCGGATGCTGCTCCTGCATCACACGCTCTAGCTCCCAGGTCATCTCCGATCCCCTCCGGTGTTGCCCCTGAACCAACACCAGAGGTACCTCCTTATTCCTCAGAACCTTGATCTTCCGATCTCTAATGGCCACTGGTCTCTCGGCATAATTCAGGCTTGCATCCACCTGAATATCCTCTAATGGAACCACTGCCGATTCATCAGCTATACACTTTCTCAACTGCGACACATGAAAAGTGTCGTGGATCTGCCCCAACTCTGCTGGAAACTCCAAACGATAGGCTACCCGACCTACCCTCGCAATCACACGAAATGGTCCAATATACCGGGGCCCCAACTTGCCCCTCTTCCTGAATCGAATCACTCATTTCCAAGGAGAAACCTTCAGGAGAACGAAGTCGCCGACCTGAAACTCAAGCTCGGACCGGCGTCTGTCTGCATAGCTCTTCTGTCGGCTCTGGGCGGTCAATAACCTCTGTCTGACCTGCTGTATCTGCTCTATCGTCTGAATCACGATCTCTGTACTGCCCATCACTCTCTGCCCAACCTCTCCCCAACAAATGGGGGTCCGACACCTCCTACCATACAACAGCTCAAAGGGCGGCATACCAATGCTCGAATGATGGCTGTTATTGTAGGAAAACTCCGCCAAGGGTAAATACGCATCCCAGCTACCCCCGAAATCCAACACACATGCTCGAAGCATGTCCTCAAGCGTCTGAATCATCCGCTCACTCTGGCCGTCTGTCCGAGGATGATATGCGGTACCAAAATGAAATCTAGTACCCAACTCCTCATGAAATTTCTTCCAGAATCTGGAAGTGAAACGCACATCACGATCCGAAACAATCGAGATCGGCACCCCATGCCGAGATACCACTTCTCTCACATAAACCTCCGCCAACTTCTCCGCCGAAGAACTCTCACTGATGGCAAGGAAGTGAGCACTCTTCGTCAACCTATCCACAATCACCCAAATTGCATCAACTCCTCTGGCAGTCCTCGGCAATTTGGTGATGAAATCCATAGTGATCTGTTCCCACTTCCACTCAGGAACCTCCAATGGCTGCAACTTGCCATGCGGTCTCTGGTGCTCGGCCTTAACCCTTCGTCAGGTCAAACACCTCTCGACAAACCATGCGACGTCCCTCTTCATACAGGGCCACCAATACTCTTTCCTCAAATCCAAATACATTTTCGTAGCCCCGGGGTGGATCAAAAATTTCGATCGATGCGCTTCCTCCATCAAAGTAGTACGCGTACTGCCCACAAACGGTACCCAAATCCGACCCTGAAAAGTCATAAGCCCTCGACCATCCGAAACGAACTCTGAAACCAAACCAACGACCCGTTCCCTCTTCTGCATCTCTGGTTGCACAGCCTCAGCCTGTGCCCCACGAATGGCATCCAGTACTAGAGCTATCACGGTCAATCTCATACATACATCTCGCAGTGGAATACTCTCCGCCCTGTGGCTCAACGCATCAGCTACCACATTAGCCTTGCCCGGTGGTATAGGATCTCACAATCATAATCCTTGACCACATCCAACCACCTCCTCTGTCGCATATTTAGGTTGGGCTGATCCATCAAGTAATTCAAACTCTTATGGTCCGTGTATATCGTACAACGAACCCCATACAAGTAGTGATGCCAAATCTTGAGGGCAAACACTACTGCTCCCAACTCTAGATCATGCGTGGGATATCTCGTCTCATGAGGCTTCAACTTCCTCGATGCATATGCTATCACATGCCCTTTCTGCATCAGTACCGCACCCAGCCCTAACATCGATGCATCATAAAATACTACAAAATCTTCCATCCCTTGCGGAAGAGCTAATACCGGGGCTTCGTACAACCTTTGGCGAAGCGTCTCAAAGGAGGTCTGCTGCTCGGGACCCCATGAAAATGCAACACCCTTTCGGGTCAATCTGGTGAGTGGCACTGCGATCTTGGAGAAATCCTTGATAAATCTCCGATAATACCCTTCCAACCCAAGGAAGCTCCTGATCTCAGAGGGTGACTTTGGCACCTCCCAACTCATCACCGCCTCAACCTTGGCCGGATCGACCAATATCCCTTCCTGATTAACAAGATGTCCAAGAAACTGGACCTCCCGCGACCTGAAATCGCACTTGGAAAACTTTGCATAAAGTTTCTCCGATCTCAAAACCCCAAGGACTTCCCTCAAATGCTCCTCATGCTGCTCTCTAGATCTCGAATATACCAAAATATCATCGATAAATACAATCACCGACCGATCCAACATCGGCCTGCATACCCTGTTCATGAGATCCATGAACATAGCCGGGGCATTGGTGAGCCCAAAAGGCATCACCACAAACTCATAATGCCCATATCGCGTCCTGAACGCTGTCTTCTAGACGTCCTCATCCCACACTCTCACCTGATGATAGTCCGACCTCAAATCAATCTTGGAGAACCAAGATGCTCCCTGTAACTGATCGAATAAATCGTCGATCCTCGGCAACGGGTAACGGTTCTTGACCGTCAGCTTGTTCAATTCTCGGTAATCAATACACATTCGATGTGAACCGTCCTTCTTCTTTACAAACAGAATGGGTGCTCCCCACGGCAAGCTACTCGGCCGAATAAACCCCTTCCCCAGCAACTCCTGAAGCTGCGAGGATAACTCTTGCATCTCTGGAGGTGCAAGACGATAAGGCACCTTAGCGATAGGCACGGCCCCCGGAACCAAATCAATACTGAACTCCACTTGCCTCACGGGAGGCACACCCGGTAACTCCTCGGGAAAAAATCCTGGAAACTCACGCACCACCGGAACCTCCTCCACTGAACTCGATCTCTCGGAAGCCACCCGCGTATCCATCACATATGCCACAAAACCCTTACAGCCCTGCTGTAGACACTGCCTCGCCCTAGCGGCCGAACAAAAGGCTGATCCTGAACGTGTACCCTCGCCGTACATTGAAAGAACTCCCCCACTAGGGTCTCGTATGGTCACCAGCTGACGCTCACATTCGATAACCGCGCCGAATCGGCTCAACCAGTCCATGCCCACAATGACACAGACATCACCCATCGCAATAGGAATCAGATCAATCGGAAACTCAACCCCAAAAATCTCTAACACACATCCCCGGAGAACCTCCGTGGCACAAATCACTCTATCGGCAGCTATGGAAACCCTCAGAGGCCGACTCAATGCCTCACGACTAACACTGATATGCTAACTAAAGGCCAAAGATACAAAAGACCGACTCGCACCCGAGTCAAATAACACTAAAGCAGACACATAGTTCACAAGGAAGGTACCTACGCATTGTTGGGTTATGAGCATTCTAACAGTCCTAAGTGTACATGCAACCCTAAATACCTTGGATCTATGTTTTCTCTATTATACATGCAAATATGAACATCCAAGGTATTATCCTAATCTAGCATACAAAACTATCAATATAACAAGATAGAATACATACCTCTTTGATGTAGAATGTCTTCATGAAGCTTGAGTGCCTAGTGCCCCAAGTGTGACACCTCAAATGGTTCACACAACACCAAATACACTTGGAATAATTTGAGAGAATTCTACACATCATGAAATCGGCCAGCCCTCTCTAGAATAATACTAGTGCCGATTTTGTCAAGAATAATATCTTTATATAGTGTTACAATTAAGGCAAACCCTAATTGTCATGACTTTCCATTTCCTTGGATCCATGGGTTCAAATACACCATGGAGCATCCATGGAGCATCATATGGGTTTTGGCCCAACTAGATAATCCATGGAGCAATAGCCCACTATACAAGTATGGATGATTTACACAATCAACCCATATATTTAATTAGTCTTCTTTTGATCACTTAATTAATCCTAGATTAATTCTTGATCAATACTAATTAAATAATCTTATTATTCTTATTATTAATATACTAGAAATTATAACATATTAATAACCATAAGTGTCTTATTTCTCTCATTTTAGTCTATCCAAGTGCATGATGCCATGCAACCCAAATGGACCATGCCGGGTCGGGTCAAGTCTTACCAATTATAGTTATGGACTTAGACATTAATCCAACAGTCTCCCACTTGGATAAGTCTAAAACTATTATTGTGTATGACTTCAGGAACCAACTGGCAATCGTAGCTCTCAAAAGCTTCTGTCGAACTCTGACCTTGTCGATAAACGCTGACCTTTGTCAATGACTTGTCCATTAGATAAGGGATCATATATTCCTCCATTCTAGATATCATATGGACTGAGACATGGATTATAATCATTCTCTCTGTCCATTTGTTGTTTCCCGATTTCCGATTTATGACGACTGGCTAATTGAACAAATCAAATCAGTCCTAGCTCGGCCGAGCACTTCCATTTTTCATCATCAAATCATCGAGGGGCCCACAGATATCGCTTTTATCCCGAAGGTAAAAGGAATGGATAAAGTTCGACTCATATGGCTTGTTCTACTACTTGTTGAATCATACACAAAGGCACGTTTTATAGCACCGAGTTACCAAATGCGGTTTCGTGCAATCAATGTACAACCAACTCATAGTAACAACTCATATCTCTAGGTTTGAAGAATATAAGATATTATCGTCTCATGATCACTCGTGATAAAATCCATGAAGTGATTCCAATGAGCGCGGGTTGAATCCAATACTCAGAACTTATGAGCACTCATGAGTGTTGTAGCCCTTTGTCCAACACCTTAGACCTCTACAAGCCAACCCATGATAGTCTTAATTCATATCTACTTCCAACATATGACCGACTGTGGATGGTTTCAATAACTTAGTCATTTCGGAAGAATAACCTAGCCTATTCGGGAAGTCAAAACATGCAAAATGAAACACAAGAATAATTGAATCCAATATAGTATCAAAACCTATGAACATAAATAAAACAAATAAAACACCTTTTATTTATCACCATATGATTACACATTATTCATTGTATACTGTTTCAGCTATCAACTATATTCTTGAATTTAAAACAATAGTTGTCCCATGCTCCAAGCATGTACACTATGTTTTTCTAAACACTAGTCATGCCACACACCAAGTATGCATACTATGTTTGTCTATGATCTTTAGTTTGTGAACTAGATCAATTGAACATAACTTCAATGATTCTCTTTTCACACTCCCAAATCCTTACTGCAAATGCAAGAATTCCAAATTCATGCCATTTACTGAAATCTGTTAGATTCTAAACTTATATGCATTGATCCTCTTGTAACGATTATGCACAAATTCACAAAGACTTGGCAACAATCATTACAGAGTATTCCAAAGGAGATCAATTCCTTGGAAACATCCTTCTTGCATTAAGTTTCCTTAATCTTACACAGATTGAAATTTCTGACTTTGAAACATTTCCAGATTCATTTTGACTATCACTTCTGAACAAGAGTTGCCTCCTTACAGATTATGTCAATATGGTCCTTCCAGAATTATCACTATACTTCCAACTGTCCTTGAGCAACCAATGTTTGGTAAACCTTAGATTGTCCTCGACAAATGTTTAATCCTTTTAGTCATATCCAGTTATAAACCTTTTCCCTTCTTAATGCCCTAGGCATTTGGAAACTTTTAGAATGGATAACTATAGCACATGTAATCGATCCTATATCCGAAGCATATAGGACACGATTCATAATGTCTCACATAAAGACTAAACCAATCTTTTGCTATAACATTTCCATTTCTATTTGCCAAGTTCTCATAATTCAGATTATGAAAAGGGATGCCGTAATCATAATCGAATTTTAGAACGCAAATAATGGACCCATATACAGAATTTCCTTATGTTGAGCCATTCCAACATGAAATTCATATATATATATATATATATATATATATATATATATATATATATATATATATATATATATATATCCTTGACTAAATGATTAACACCTCACGATCTAAGCTTATAGATTTGAGATGAAGTATAATTTCCTCTCCCTTAATTATAGCAAAACAACTCTTTCCCAATTGAAACCTTTTGTTTTCTATAATTAACATTGCTAACTTGCAATATTTATCATAATTATCACGCTCCCACTAACATGATGATTATTAGCATAACACTTATGCTCCCACTAGCTTTGACATCTACTCAGAAATCAGCTGGACTTCTAGAAATCAATACTTTATTGACTTTCTTACCAAAGTTCAAATTTCTAATACTGGATTGTTTTGATAGAACTTTATCAGAATCATACACCTTCCCTTAGATAGCACACTTGTGTGTCTAAACAATTATGAAGAGGGATGCCATAATCATAATGGTTAGACCTTTTTTCCAGTTCTCACAAGTCCAGGTTAGTGTGCCGGTAAACCACACACGCTCCACTAACGACTTTGAGAATGCAAACATCACAATTGCTATCTAACTAAAATCTACTTAGTGAAAGTGTTTCCTCACCATCATTTTCATGAATCGGAGAGAAACCTTATGACTCTTAGATTTAATGGTGTATGTGTTCTTATCCATGTGAATTGTCAAAACCATAGTCACAAGACAAGGATAATGACAAATCCAAACTCATATGGACTGAACTCAATCTTAATTTCTTGCCACCTGGCAGCTCAAGGGCCTACCATTGCTTCCAAGTTGTTGTGCAACCAATTGAGAACTCTAAGAACTCATATGCAAAGCCAACTTTGATTGGAATGGGCACAGAATATGTCAACACGATAGGCTATAAACCTTAAGTCGTGTGCTAGTGAAGAACTTCAGGTTTTATTCTTGATTAGTTCTTGAGACTTTCAAGACCTTTAAGAATCCCACTGTCCTCTTGACCTATAAGACTCCCTTGTCAAACATCCAAGAGATAGTGCGGATTCTAATCAAGACAAACACTTCACACAATTGGCCTTAGTTGGTCTTTGTTTTATCCAAAACATCACAACTTACCAATTTCAAATGTAAAAGAGTAGAAAACTTTTACTCTTACATTTGATAAGTGTTTTTAAACCTTCTTAAATACATGTCACTCAAATTATAATCTTGGAGTATGACTCTAAGACTTCTATTGAAGCGAAGTATGACTCATCTTCTTGATTTAACCATTTCAACAATTCAAGATCCCTTCTTCTTAGTCATAAGAATGCACTAAGACTTCCTTAGAGAACTAATTTTGATATGGTTTCTTAATCATTAAGATGATCACAAAACTGATACTAAATTACTCTCCCATCTTTTTAGATTTGAGGAACTTCTATCCTTCTGCCTAATTTGATTCTTCTTATTCGCTCTGCCATGCATCGGAACCTTTTCCAATGTCTCAGAGTTACACTTAAGCTTGTAAGTATAATCATATTTACTGAGCTTTAGTAAACTATGAAGAATAGCCTTATATCTTTTGTGGTGGACTTAATCAGTGCACATGACTATGTACTCGATCCCTTAGACCATTACTTGAATCACATATCCATGTGAACAAGTAATTAGTCTTAATTTTTCCAATACTTGAAAGTTTTCATTCATCATGCTATACAACTTGCATGATTCCAAGTCCCGGTCCATATGAGACTTTGGATGATGAGAATCTTTCCTTACTTGGTAAATTTAGACATTACCACAAATGAAGGAATCAATTTCATATTTCCACTCTTGCTATTAATGGAATCATATAAGCAACAATTTTTCCTCAAATGCCATTGTAAGGATATTTTAAAATAAATAAAATCAAAAAATTTTCTTTTATTTTAAAACTATGCGGTAAAACTTATCCTTACAATCCATATGAAAACTTGTTGTTATCTATTCCTAAGGAATACCTCATAACTCCTAAGAAGTAGCTTAAGAATCCGATTTTCAAACTACGCGATAGAAATCCATCTATGCGATCAGATTCAACATATTCTTTCTTGAGTTCCTTTACTTTTCTTTGATTCTTAAAACATTACCATGTGACCCAGTCACATCATGTATCAAGAATCTCAGAATAGAAACTTAACAGAGTTAGATAGTGGACTTTACCTGAAGTAGAGTCAAACTTATTGAATTTAACATCCTTAGGTAAATTTTGCAGCTTCGCAACTAATGACCCTTTCTTTGGCAATATAAACATATGGACCCTTTGATAATGGTACACGGGACTATCACAGACTTAGCTTTTCTCTTTACCATTTGTTCAACCGAGTTGACTATGGCCGATCCTTTTCCATTGGGAAGAGAATGCTTTTCTGGATTTCTTGTGTTACTGTTTTCAATGTCCATCAAGTTTTAAGGAAGTTGATCTTAACAAATAGATAAGATCATTAAGGGTCTTGTCATAGTCTGTTTCATAGGTGTTCCAAAAGAAATCACTATGTGACTTAGAAAGTAGTTGAACCACCAACTTTCTCAAGACTTTGACACCCAACTCTCCCGGCTTGTCAATATGTGACTACATCTCCAAGATGTGATCACACCTAGACCTTGCCTTGCCATTAGGGCTTGAGTGACCTTAAACTTATCAAGAACTTGTGGGGTAGGGAGAATAATTGGAGGAGATGAAAGAAGTATGATTTCCATTGGAACATCATCTTCATTTAGGAAAGCTAGTTTCAAGAGATTTGGGAAGATCATAAATGTCTAAACCAAACATGTTTTGGGAGATATTCAAGATAGTTGATCTTAAAGTCCTTAATATGACACCCAATATGAAATATTAAGGCTAGGACCCAACAAACTATTTTATAACTTAGAAGAGGTATGCCGTAATCCAGGCTATTAAACAATTTGAAGGTAGGTGAATGACGATTCACCAATTTCCACCAAGATAAACAAAATGTATTATTAGGTTTTAATTGGTTTTGAAACTCCTAGATATTTTGAGATTCATTGAACTGTTCAATGGCATGTTTCAATCTCGAGTGTGCCCTTCAGGTTTTGTGACTGGGATGCCGAGGATCACAAGACAAGGTGTGAAGTAACCATGCAAATTACTTGGTACCCTTAATAAATTACCCCTCAATCGATGTGCCGGTTAACCACACACGCTCCATCGATACTATGATAAATATTAAGTCACCCTTTACCTATCTTGTTAAGTCCAAGTTAGTGTGCCGGTTAACCACACACGCTCCACATTTTCCTAAGTAACTAAGATTGGGTATTATTAAAAGTTTAGTTACTTAATATTTATCATTAATACTTTTAATGAAGGGAAAATTATAGTCCTGTCAAACCCGTTCGGCTAACGACCGTCCACCGGTCAAGCAAGCGGTGGGTGAGAGTGGACACCCATTAAGTTGCCATTTTATAGGCAACAACCTTATACCCACCTTATAGACCGGCTTCGTGAATGAGGCGTACTAGCGGTAAGACCGACTTTACTCTTATACATATATATATTATTAACTTATAATATTATAAAGTATAAGGGTTGAATTTTAACTTTTAAAATTCTAAGGGCTAACTTGGAATTAAAGTATTCATAAGAGAAAACTTACAAATTCCAAAACTTGAGGGCATGTTTTGAAACTATTCAAAACTAATTAATTCCATAACTTATGTGTTTAAAGTAGTTTTAATCCAAAAACTCTTCAAGTTCCATAACTTGAGGACAAGTTATGGAAGACTTTAAACTAATAAAAGAATTAACTTTTCTTTATTTTATAACTTATGGAATTAATTAAGGTTACATTATTTTTTATTTATTTATTTAATGAAGAGACTCTTGGTCCTCCATAACTTGAGGACAAATTATGGAGTCATAACTCCAATTAATTAGAACTAGACTCCTCATTTTTGTAACCTTTGCCAACTTTTATGAGTTTTATGAAACTTAAATGTGACTTTTCATATAACTTGAGGACAAGTTACAAAAACACATTTTAGAATCAACTCTTAGATTAATTTGGATTGAAAAACAACTATTTCATTCAATTTTTCTATTAATCTAAGCAACTCATAAGAACAAGATAATTCAAATCAAACTTTTTCATGTAATTAGTCTAAACCTTAAACTAATACAAAACATGAATCTATTGACAATTATCTTTGAAAATGGATTAGCATGAACATTACCACATTAAAAAACAAGTTTATAAGTTCAAAACAACTTAGGGTAATGTTCCTAGTCCATTTCTAGCCAAAAACCTCGAAAATATGCTGTCTGGGGTCCAACTCGTCGAGTGCATGAACATAACTCGGCGAGTTGGATGCATTTTGCCTTGGACTCGTCGAGTCCCTTCATGGACTCGGCGAGTCTGCTGGGCTGACAGCACCAATTTCGATTTTTCAGCTTCTATTGCAGGTATAACAAGAAAACAAGCCTAGTCTCTGATACCACTGTTGGGTTATGAGCATTCTAACAGTCCTAAGTGTACATGCAACCCTAAATACCTTGGATCTATGTTTTCTCTATTATACATGCAAATATGAACATCCAAGGTATTATCCTAATCTAGCATACAAAACTATCAATATAACAAGATAGAATACATACCTCTTTGATGTAGAATGTCTTCATGAAGCTTGAGTGCCTAGTGCCCCAAGTGTGACACCTCAAATGGTTCACACAACACCAAATACACTTGGAATAACTTGAGAGAATTCTACACTTCATGAAATCGGCTAGCCCTCTCTAGAATAATACTAGTGCCGATTTTGTCAAGAATAATATCTTTATATAGTGTTACAATTAGGGCAAACCCTAATTGTCATGACTTTCCATTTCCTTGGATCCATGGGTTCAAATACACCATGGAGCATCATATGGGTTTTGGCCCAACTAGATAATCCATGGAGCAATAGCCCACTATACAAGTATGGATGATTTACACAATCAACCCATATATTTAATTAGTCTTCTTTTGATCACTTAATTAATCCTAGATTAATTCTTGATCAATACTAATTAAATAATCTTATTATTCTTATTATAAATATACTAGAACTTATAATATATTAATAACCATAAGTGTCTTATTTCTCTCATTTTAGTCTATCCAAGTGCATGATGCCATGCAACCCAAATGGACCATGCCGGGTCGGGTCAAGTCTTACCAATTATAGTTATGGACTTAGACATTAATCCAACACGCATAACATAATATAAGCATAATATCTCAACATCAAAATAAATACATGAAAGGAAATGTACCAGCCACAACATCGGGTGCGGTGTGGACCTCCTTCGCAGTCAGCTGAAAGGCTCTCCCTCGAGCTCTCGGTGCCTCGGCCTTCACAGGCCGACTCTCTGTAGCTCTGATGGTGGCAGGAGCAGATCCCTGAGATGCTCCGCGCAACTGCGGACACTCCGCCTTCCGGTGTCCGGTCTGGCTGTAGTGAAAACACATTGCAAACCCCTTGGGGCAGTCCTTGGCCATATGCCCCTCCTTGCCACATTTGTAGCAAGATCTCGCTCGACAGACTCCATCATGACCCTTGCCGCACTTCCCTTAAGTGCGGCCCTTCCGGCTCCCTGGTTTGGGATCAGCGGGCTTGGCCCGCTTGGCTGCCGGCTGAGACTGTGCCGGTCGCCGATCCCTCCCCTGAAACTCCGCTTCCTCCCTGGCCTGAGTCTCAAGCTCAATCTCCCTCTTCCGGGCATTTTCCTGAAGCTCAGCAAATGTCCGGTACGAGGAGTTCGCGGCGAACTCCCGAATATCCCGTCTCAAAATGCTCAAGTAGCGGCTCATACGTGCCTGCTCAGTGGACACGTGCTCAGGGCAGAACATCGCCCTCTCATGGAACATCCTCGTGATCGCTATAACTGACTCAGTACCCTGCTTGAGGGTCAGAAACTCCTGTGCCAAACGCTCCCTCTCCACCTGGGGAACGTACTCATCCCGGAACATGGTAGTGAACCTCTCCCAGGTCACTGCAGAAAGCTCAGCAGACGTATAATGCGCCGTCACAAACTTCCACCAGTCCTTCGCTCCCAAGCGAAGCTGGTTCAGCGCGAACCGAACCTTCAGATGCTCAGGAGATGAGCAAGTGAAGAAGCACCCCTCTATATCAAATATCCACCTCATAGCTGCCACCGGATCCTGTGTCCCATCAAACTCTGGTGGTTTGGTGTTGCTGAACTCCCGAAACTGCAACGCATCACCTCCCTGCGGTCTCGCAGCAACGATTGTTGCGGTAGCCGCTGCAACAGCAGCCTCAGAAAGAGCGGCATAACGCTCATCAAATGTCTCAATCAGTGCGGTTTTAATAGACCCGAACATCTCAGGTATCTCTGCTTTGATGACCGCAACCACCTCCTCATGGATGATCTGCCGAATCTCCTCATCACTAGCCCCGACGCCCTCCGGCATATGACGTGTCCTCACCATGATCAACCTCTAAAATACAACATACGATAAATTAGAATCCGCTCGAGCATACTCACACTCGACAATCCATCCCTCCTTGATTCTTGGTATTCCAAGATTCTTATTTGGACCGTGCACCGCCCCGGTGCTTTCAGTAGTACGGGCCCAATACTACTGTCCACACCGTCTCAGTACACACCCCAAATCTTCCTTGAATTTGTTTCTTTTTCAAGAAAATCTTTTACTCTTAGAAAGTTTAAGTTTTCTTTTGAAAATATTTTTCCAAATCCTCAGTTTGAGTTCAAATACTCCCGAAGGTGTACCCGAATCCCTCAAACCAATGCTCTGATACCAAATTGTAACACCGTGAATTTCAAAACAAAATTTTCAAATTTTCGTAAAACATAATTCAATTAATATTCATAAAACAACCATATTAATTATCCAACTCAAGTCAATACAAAATCCCAAGATCACAAATGTATAAACTCCGTGTGTGTGTACAGATCAAGCCGGTGCCTTCCTGCGGTCGTCACTAGTACCTGAAACAATAACATCAAACACTGTAAGCACAAAGCTTAGTGAGTTCCCCAAAATACCACATATAACAAATATTAGCCACTTGAGGCTATAACTCTATGGGTCCGTGCACCCAAACTCTGTGAACCCTCAGGTTCTAACTCTTTAAAAATGCACAGCATAAATCACATAGAAATAATGCAGTACAACACATCACATACATAGCATACAAATACTCTATAACATAACTCTGTTTACCTACTCAAGGTAAAGTATAGTGAGAAGACTCACCACGCGTATCTCGGTATCTCACGAATCCTGGTAATCCCTCGTGCTCGATCCTCCGAGCTCTAATCCTCCTATAACATCATATATCTCTGATTAACACTTTATATCTCTAAGGTTGACTATCCCTAAGAAGTCAACACAGGTCAACTCCGGTCAACGGTCAACGGTCAATGGTCAACTTTGATCGGACTCGGCGAGTGCGCTATGGCGACTCGGCGAGTCTAGACGTTTTCACCAACTCTCTAGGATTCCCTTCCTACACGTCGAGTACTCCCCCTGACTCGACAAGTTCTACCTGGAAGAATCGCGGGGCTACCCCGACTTAACTCGCCGAGTCTCAAGAACAACTCGGCGAGTCCCAGTCCGACTCAGTTCACCTGTCGACCCTCTCTAACTCACCCTGACTCACTGAGTCAACCTATGACTCGACTGGACCACTCACTGAGCGAACTCAAGGCAATCTTCAAACTACTCGCCGAGTCTGTTCATCGGACTCAGCGAGTCCATGCCATGCAACCACTCCAACTTGCTTCTAAGGTTAGATCTGCTTCCACAATTTATAGATTTGGCCTTCCTAGACTGATTCATCACGTAAAGCCCCTAGCTTGGTGTCCATAACACACCCCATGGCTCATAAATAGCATTTTGACCTAAGGCATAAGGATTCCAATCCAAAACCTCCATTGACTCCCAAAAAGCTTGGGCAAAGGGACACTCTGGACCTCCAAGGGTTTAGATCTATGGTTTAAATCACTTAAGGGACCAAGGGAGCACTAGATCTAGCCACAAGAGGGTTCAACAAACCCTAAATCAAAATAAACATCAACATGGAAAAGGATAGCTCGAAATTATTACCACAATAGTGATGCTCTGGATTCCAAACTTTCAGAAAATGGCTCCACTTGATTTCCCTTAGCTGGTTCTCCCTTTCCTTGCAAAAATGACACCTCCAAGATCAATAATGGCCTCCTACTTTGCTCTAAACGCTCACACTCGATTAGGGTTTCACTCAAGGGACTGGTGAGCACAAATGACGGCCATAAGGCCCTTTAAATAGGTCCCAAACCCGAGAAATTAGGGTTTCATTACACAGCGCGGACTCTCCGAGTCCATATCCTGGACTCGCCGAGTCCAGGCGCGATCCCGCGACCAGATTTGCGATCCTACTCGGCGAGTCTGAGCTCCAACTCGCCGAGTCCCCTCTCAGAACACCAAAATCATAAACATAAAAGATACCTGGAAATCCGGCTGTTACACATTGATTGCACCTAATCGCATTGGTAACTCGATGTTATAAAACGTGCCTTTGTGTATGATTCAACAAATAGTTAGTACAAGCATATGAGTCGAAGTTTATCCATTCCTTTTACCTTCGGGATAAAAGCGATATCTGTGGGCCCCTCAATGATTTGATGATGACAAAAGTAAGTGCTCGTCCGGGCCTGGACTGATTTGATTTGTTCAATTAGTCAGTCGTCATAAATCAGAAATCGGGAAACAACAAATGGACAGAGAGAATGATTATAATCCATGTCTCAGTCCATATGATATCTAGAATGGAGGAATATATGATCACTTATCTAATGGACAAGTCATTGACAAAGGTCAGAGTTCATCTACAAGGTCAGAGTTCGACAGAAGCTTTTGAGAGCTACGATTGCTAGTCGGGTTTTGAAGTCATACTTGCAATAATAGTTTTTAGAATTATCCAAGTGGGAGACTATTGGATTAATGTCTAAGTACATAACTATAATTGGTAAAACTTGACCCGACCCGGCATGGTCCATTTGGGTTGCATGGCATCATGCACTTGGATAGACTAAAATGAGAGAAATAACACTTAAGGTTTATTAATATACTATAAGTTCTAATATATTAATAAGGTTATTTAATTAGTATTGATCAAGAATTAATTTGTAATTAATTAAGTGATCAAAAGGAGACTAATTAAATATATGGGTTGATTGTGTAAATCATTCATTCTTATATATATGGGCTTGTGATCCAAGATTCCTTATGTTGGACTAAGTCAATGGGGTGACCCATGGATGCTCCATGGAGGTTAAAATCCATGGAGCATAAGGAATGGGTAAAGTCATGAGTTACATGGTGTAACCCTAATAGCCACCATATAAAAGAATCCCATGGCTCAAGAAATCGTACACTATGCGTGGGGGTGAGGGCAAAACGATTTCGTGAAGTGTTCTAATTTCTCTCTAAGTTATTCCAAGTGCTTATGGTGTTGTGTGAACCATTTGAGGTGTCACACTTGGGGCACTAGGCACTCAAGCTTCATGAAGACAAGCACCAACAAAAGGTATGTTATTCTAACTTGTGTTATTCAAAGTTTTGTATGCTAGAATAGTACAATACCTTGGAAAGTTGATATTTGCATGTATAATAGAGAAAACATAGATCCAAGGTATTTAGGGTTGCATGTACACTTAGGAGTGTTAGATTGCTCAAAACCCAACAACGAGGACGTACATTAAAGAGATCATGCGACTACACGGTGTACCAATATCTATTATCTCCGAAAGAGATAGTAGATTCACCTCCTGCTTTTGGCAGTTGATACAAAAGTCTTTAGGGACCAAACTCGATATGAGTATAGCCTACCACCCTCAAACAGACAGTTAAAGTGAAAGGACCATACAGATGCTAGAAGATATGTTGAGGGTATGTGTGATAGACATTGGTAAGGACTGGAATACTCACTTACCACTCGTCGAAGTCTCCTACAATAATAACTATCACACTAGCATCAAAGTCGCACCATTTGAAGCCCTTTACAAATGAAAGTACATATCCCCTCTCTACTGGGCTGAGGTTAGTGACATACAGCTGGAAAAAAGATGAGTGCCTAATAGCACACTCACCAACCCGGAAATCATACGAGAAACTACAAAAAAGATCGTTCAAATCCATGAATGGTTAAAGGCATCCCAGGATCGGAAAAAGACCTATGCTGATAAGCGACGAAAAACCTTGGAATTCCAGGTCGGTGACTGCATACTATTGAAGGTCTCACCATGGAAGGGAATGATACATTTTGGAAAACGTGGGAAGCTAAATCCAAGGTACATCGGGCCATTCGAGATCCTTGCTAGAATCGGTATGGTGACTTACAAACTACGGCTACCACATGAACTCAATAGTGTACATCCCGTCTTCCACGTGTCTAACTTGAAGAAGTGTCTGTCTAATGAGACTCTTGTGCTTCCACTCAATGAGATCTAGGTAAATGAGAGTCTACACTTCATAAAGGAATCCGATGAAATCCTAGATAGGAAGATCAAGGGAATGAAATAGAGTCATATACCAACAGTAAAGGTCTGCTGGAACACCAAATGGGGACTCGAATTCACTTGGGAGAGCAAAGATCAAATGAAACAAAAATATCCACAACTTTTCCCCTAGTTACAAGATCCCGTCCAAGATGCAAATTTCAAGACGAAATTCCCTCTAACAGGGGGATGATGTGACAACTAGGAAATTTTGTGTTAAAGTGTATCCACAATGTGTATCTATGTAACTTGAATGCAATAAATCTTGAAATCCAAAGGGACATCATTTGAGAGATTAAATAAAAAGATATGTATATATAAACTTTGAAATCCATGACGTAGTTAACCTTTAAAAGCTAAATCATTGGAATATAAAATCATGGAATTAAAACATTGTTTTATGATTTATGGCCTAGTACCCCAACAAGAAGGGGATTTCGGTTTGCCTAGGACAAAATCACCTCCTAGTAGGCACTACAAAACCAAAAAAACTACCCTAGAACACTACTAAGGCAGAAAACACCCAATATCCAAAGCACTAGGACCAAAATCACCTTAATAGGCCACACTTTGGCCGAAATCACCCTTAAGGGTTCATGGTTTTGGCCGAAATCATCCTTATGATCCCTTACCAATGCGATTTCGGTCTAGGGAAGGAAAAAGATAAGGTTAGTTTACTTTATGACTTGACATCTCACCCATTTCCAATAGGATAACAATATCCCACGTATTACCCATCAAATATCCATGTATTAACCCCCAGATTACCAAGTAAACATCCTATCATTCTCCTTCTTTTATTAAGGACGAGATCACCACTTATGACCTCCCCAATTTCCAATTCAAACTTCCAGCAAACTTCATTTCCTCTCAAGAGCAAATTTCGAGCTTACAAGTTCAAAAATCCTTCAAGTGATCCTTAGAGTTTTGATCAGCATTTTCGTGATACCCTAGTGTTAAATACATTCTTATTTTGGTTTCATTATCACACATTAATATGTGTTAAACACTTAGGATAATACTCTTTCCGAGGAAGTTCAACAATCTCACTCAAGTGTTAGGCTTGAAATCTTCACACCATCCCTTCTCAAACAACCTACAATTCCACTCAAGGTGAGTTCATACCACCACATTTTCAAGATTTTTTATGTTTTTAGGTGTGGGGGGGGGGGGGATTCAATTCAAAATTGGTTTATCTCACAAATACATGCATGTTTCATCTTTTGTTAAAATATAAGTCTTTATTTGTATAAGATGTGATTATTACTAGTTTTGTACAAACATTTGTATTTGACTAATTTTCAAGTGTAAAACTAACAAAATACAACTAGATCTATGTTATAAAAATCATGAGAAAAGTTATCATTTACAAAACTATAAAGTTTTTGGAAGCTTTTTACCAAAATATAGTTTTTCCAACAAAAAGGAGTGCATCCTATTTATTCCACTATTTTGTGGGTTTTACCCAAAAAATATGAGGTTTGATCTTACATGTGAAACTAAACAACATGATTACTATGTATTTATATAAAGGATTATGTAAATGTTCTAGACAAACAAACAAGATAAACTATAATTGGTATAGTTTGGAAGTCACAAAACTACATTATCTTTTTAGAAGGAACAAATAATTATTTAAAGGTATAATTATTTCATTTACAAGAAAAGGGGGGTTTTCCTTTCACGTAAATCGATTGATATTGGTTATGAGACGTTAGGCTTCACTGTACCCACCAGAGTACACATACTAAGACCTGCATTATAACCAGAGTCCCTTGTAGGGAGAGCGTGTCACTTGTGTATAAATCTATACATGATGGACAACCCCGTACCTAAAATGTTAGCTACAGTTAGACCGGTAGGTCTGGGGTGACAAATGTAACAGCTCCAACGTCTAAAGCGCGTCGTTCAGGCTACTAGTCGCATTAGCATGGTTATAATAACACACATAGAGTATCGACAAGAATTGATTTATGGTTCAACATATCTTAAATAGTTTTATTTACATAAAACTACATTACATAGTTTTCCAGTATAATATAGTTTATACATAAGGAAATATTCTTTCAAACGGTTTTTATATGAACACAACTGTATTTTACTACTTTCGTGTACAACAATACTTATACACTTTTGGGTCGTCAAGATTTAAGACTACAACTTATTTATAAATAGAATATTTGATTTTTTGGAAGTATAAATTGTCATTTTACAAGAAACAGTTACAAACTCCTTCGCATACAAAAATGCTTATAAACTCACCAACTTAATTTGTGACACTTTTCAAAATCACTTGTATTTTCAGGAAACCAGTAAACAGGTAACCACAAGGATTTTTGGTGGATGGGACATCGTCCCATCCTGCTATTTCATTTTTGTCACATGCATATGATATTATGTAAATAATATTTTCGAGTACAATGTAAACATACTAATATTCAATGTAATGGTTGTGATGCTTTGTTTCAGTTTTATTCAATTGTTACGATACTGTACATGATGTCATCCACCCCTAGACGTTTTTTCCGTTCTGATTTGGGGGTGTGACAAGAGCTCTGAACACCTAAAATGTACCAGACTTATGTTTATTCAAATAAAAATACTTCTACGAAGTTAGTCTTACAATCTATCTGAATGTTCCTTTAGTGTGACCTAATTCCAACGAAGATTCACATCATCTAGTGATGTATTCACCATATATCTTGATAAATACGATTTTGCATTTGTCATAAGACTCGAGGTCAAATGATTTCTAAAATCCTATCCTCCTGGATGCATTTATTATTTATACATTCAAGACTATGATTCCACAAATACATTTCAACCAAGTCTTTTGGAGTATTTGAAGAAGTATGCATTGTGTTCAATATGAACCATCCATTATTTAAACTAACTCTAACAAATATTCTCGGTGATAACGCTCTCGTGATCAATCTTGACAAATAAGACTTGCATTTGTTATAAGACTTGTGGTCAAGTGAAATTCCAAAATCCTATCCAAGTAGATATTTAATAATGTTATTCTCATCTATATGTCCAATAAAATGATTCCATATTAATACATCTTATTCAAATATTCGAATAAGTTTTGAGCTATTGTTATTATACTAGTTTCATAGATTTCTTGACTGTTTTTTTAACATCATAGAATGTTCTACATTTAAATAAGTCAGAACAACATCATGAAACATAGTATAAATAGTTTGGATCATAAAACCATAGACCAAAAATTTGGAGAGCAAAAGTTGTCTTTTGATCCTATAAAAAAATAGAAAGGGCTTAGTATTCATGATCAAATTATCTTCTCCATGTTTCAGTCTTATTATTTCATTTCAGTCACTTTGCAAATGTTAATGCGTAATCCTTAGTAAAATACTCAAAGGATTAAAAGTAATATTCCAATGGTATTATGAATTCATATATTTGATTGGATACTAAACATGGGATAATTAGTTGTCTTTTGATCCTGTGTATAGTAGAATGGCCTCGTAACCCATAATCAATTTATCTTCTTCATGTTTCAGTCTTTTACTTTCCTTAGGAGATATTGGACATTTATGCTTTATTGGCTCTTCTCTTATTTTGGAAACTAATAGCATGTCAGAACATATCTCAAAATAAGCCTTCCTATTTTTCTTGGCATTTGAGGTTAGATTAGGTATACCAACACTAATCGCCTTTTAAACCATAGGCAATTTACTTTTTTCTTCTTGGCACTTCCATTCATGATATCAAGTTTATGTGAGTATTTGAAGTTGGAGTTCCTATAAATTTCCATGTTAGTTCAAAATGGAAACCTAAACATGCCATGCAACTACTCCGTGGACATTTCAAGGTTATTCATATAAAAATCAAAGCGAAATGATCACATGTGCATGTCAGTGAGTTGGCTAACCCAAGTTAACTCATACATCAACGAAGTTCCATTTAACTTTAAATTGTCAGTATGAAACGTACCCTTGATAATTCTATTTCTTATTGTTTCAAATATATTGGTTGGAGGAGCCTTAAGGAGCGCTTTTATCTGAGACACGATCTTTCCTTTTGTTTATGAGAACTATTCTAAAACTATAAATTTGGACAAGATTGATCATTCTAATAGCTTATCATTTCAAAGATTTTGTAGAGATAGATTTTAGTAGATAACATTATAGACATCATTTAATATCAATTTCCATCATAGTTTGTTTTATTAGTCCTTAAAAAATTATTTAACAGGTTAGGATCTATATTTGGCTCTATAATATGTATAGGGTCGTCGTAAACACAACACAAAGTTATTTTGATTATCAATATTTTTTGTCATATTCAACCACTATGAAATTACTAGATCTTTAAGATTCATTGAATATCAGTGACACGTTAATCTCAAATTATGCTCATCTTAAATTCTATGATGGGGTCGCCGCAGATCATAGAACAGATGGTGAATCAACCATGTCATCACCAACTCAAGTTACACTTGAGATTTGTGAGTTTCATATCATTTGCAATTATAATCTGCAATTGATGTGTTGGTTAACCACATGAGCTCCATAAACAAATTATAAAGAAAATATGCAATTCTCATGGGTAACATAAGATTCAAGTTTTTAATAAAACATGATTTTTTTTTTACTTTAAAAAAATTCTTTTAACATAAACACTTATCATATTAAACCCTTTCGGTAACTCCACTGTCAAAATAAAAAGAGGCGGTAAGCTTTTAGAAAATGACCTAATTAGGAATCAGAAAGACTTCCTTAAACCTTTCATATAACATTAGAGTTGAGGTGTGTAGTCCATGTTAACTGATAATGTTTTAATTAAACATGTGAAAGCACATGTTATAATAGTCTCATACATACATACATATATACATACATACATATATTAATTTAATTTCAATATTCAAAATTATAAATTCAAATTATAAACCTTATTTAAAACAGTTAAATGTCAAGTTTAAATCGCTGTCTAAATAAAATTTCATAAAGTGGGGTTATGCAAAATTCGAGTTACAACAAATTTGTTTCTTACTTGACAAGTTAGTGAACTTGTCGAGTAAGTTAGGGTTTCACAGGATAAAAATTGATCAGGGTTCACTGTGTCCAATCGATTTCAAGGTTTACTTTTCAATTTCATTTTAAGGGATTTTGGTTATTTAAACCCTAGCTTAGGGTACAAGGAAAATCGAAAATAACCAACAGAAAAAGAAAATAATAATTTCGCACCCTAAAAACCTAAAATTGAAAAAAAAAACCTAATTTAAACAAACAAGATTCAAATCATTTTGGAATAGCAGTGCAAGTAATTATGAAGGAAAGGTCCTAATACAATTGATGGGTTATAGACATTCAATACACACAATTTCACAATTGAAGACTTAAACCAAATTCCTATTTGTACATGTAACCTATAATAATCTAGGTCTCAAACTATTACTGCAACCACTAGAATAAATATAGTTACATACTTCTTTTGCAACTAGTGACTTTCCATCTTGTGATATTGTCATTTCTACCTTTCATGGATAGGAGGACCCATAGTAGGAATCCCTATGGAGGAATTACACACAAGATTCCAAAAGAGGTGAACCAAAAATAACTAGGAGATAGTCTTGATCCAAATTACTACAAACCCTACGAGGATTAAGAAATTCGATCTTCATAAATGTAATAGAAGGGATAATAAAATTTCCTAGGATGGAACGAGCAGTAAGGGTTTGATCAAGCACCATATTTATAGGTCTTGCATCCTTAACCCAATTGCATCTCCTATCCCATGTGGGATAGATGCATATTTTGAAGTTTTTCTTATCCCTTAAAGATTTTGGAATATTCCAATTAGTTAACTTTTAACAAATTAATATTTAACATTTTTAATTAATTAAAGCTATTTAATTAATTCCAAAATAATTTCCAATTAATTTATTAAAACATAATAAATAAACAATTTTTTATTTATTTATTATATTCAAATGGGTCATGAGAACAACCTAAAAAGACTTCTTTATTATTAGAAATATTACTAATAGTTGATGATATTGAACAATTTTTCCAATAGAAGATATGGTTTTCCAACTCCTAAAACACATTGATTGTGGTATACAACGGTTTGGAAAGGATGACGAAGGTCACAAAGATAGGCTCCGGTGAAAATGTTCTCTGACAAAATGGGCTGCTTCAACAGCTCTCAAAGCTTCCGTCAATGAATGAGAGAGAGAGAGAGTTAATAAAAAATCATTAACATAAATAAAAGATAGAAAAAGAAAATAGAATGGGCAAATTTGTTATTTTAAGCTAATTTTAAAATCTTACAGAGACAAAAACACAAAATTTTAGACAAGTAATGCTAGTCTAAAGCATTTTGTACCAAAATAATAATTTTTAACTAAATATAAGGACCGTTTTTACAATTTTATCTGTATAACTATAAAACAATCTTTTGACCACTTTATGATTAGAGTATTTTTTTGACCATCATCGTCTCCTTTATAACAAATATTTTCAAAATGTCCCTTTTAATGCATTGACGTAATTTTTCTTTTAATTTCATAACGGTAAATCAGTCAAAATCATCTTTAAGATCGGAAAACAGGATGCTATGTGGGTCAATAGCGACCTTACATCTTGAGGTATAAATGATATAAATAAAAAAGGTTTATAATTCAGTGCCCAAAACTTACATTTATCAATAATACACGTGTCAATCTTTACTCTTATATTTTATTTGATACAAATGTTTTAATATGTCCTTAGTTTGTTAATGTCGCATGTGGACTATTTGGAGAACACCATGGATCGTCTGTAATGAACTGCATCCAAGAATCGTCTTTATCATCTTCATCCAAACACGACGATGACGCAATGGGAACATCCGGCGACATCGTTTCATAATCATTGGTAATCGTTGGAGAATATTGTGACATTGACATGCTCGTATGTCCATTATCTTCCAGTTCAACACACACTCCATTTTTCTTGAAAACACGACACAAGGCATAAGAGTCCTATATACATGAATGACAACAATTAAATATATATGTAAATATATAAAGACGTTTAGAAACAATAATAATTAAATAAAATGTAAACCGGTAAATAAATATTTTCACTTTATAATGAGTAGTCATGGAGAGAAGATACTTTTGTCCGATTAGAGTAAAAGAAAAAAGTAATTCGTGACCTTTGCTTTGCAATCGGGGATATCTATGATTCATCACTATCACAAGCAACGAATATATATATTAAATATATATAATTTTTTATAAGATTTTAAGAAACTAATTTCTGAAGGTTAATAATAAATTCATTACTAAATCATGTGGTGGAGCTAATGATCGAATTATTGTTTTCAAATAAAGGTTTGCAATAATCATTTTGAACATCCAAATACATTATATATTAATTAATAGGGAATTTATATTAATAGAACGATGAAATGATACCTGAATACCCAATGTGTCTTGACAATCTTTATCGTCGAGTCGATATTCATGCATTACCCAATCTGTTCTAATTCCTTGTGGAGCACGTCCACGATAATACACTAATGTTTTTTTCATTCCAATGGCACGATTCTGACCTTGACTTGTAACTCTTCGATCTTTACCAGTTGATTTCCAGTATCCAGCCCTTGTTGCTCTGTTAGTTCTGAATCCGTTTGGATATTTTCTGTCTCGTGGTCCGAAAAAATACCATTCGGGATCTCGACTTGGTAAAAATGATTTTTCTGCTCATTGCACATATTTTATTTTACGTCATTAAAATAATATTGTTACTAATTGGAGCAATCATTATGAATAAAGTGCTTCCTAGATTTTAAAAATATATGAGAATATAATGACATATTCATTTAGGAAAATGATAAAATAATAAAATATTAATAAGTACAAATTTGTAAAATGTTAGAACGGAAAGCCTCATTTCTCACCCTTCCTGTATTAAGTGATTATTTCTCGTTAAGTAAAATATATAGTCGATCATAAGCATCCATATCTCTATTGATTTCATTAATTTCAAAAAATAACACCATCTTAGGGTATTTATTTATTTATTATTTATTAAATCCTAAGCATATATACACACTATTTTTAAAGGAAATAAAAATGAACATCCTGGATCTTCAATGTGGCTCATTTTCATCGGGATAGGGATTTAAATATCGTAAATAGATACTAATTTTCTTCGGTGCTTTCTAACACATTTTACTCAACTAGTGCAAACACTACCTGTAGACATAATTAAAGTTGAGCTTAAACCTTACTACGGGTGTGCAAAAAATCTGAAAACTTGACCAAAATTCTAAAATTAAACTGGTTGTTACATTTTTTATTCCTAAAACCGAAGATATAGGTTCGATTCAGTTTTGATAAAAGCAACGCGAATCAAACCAGCTGTAGATGTAGTGGTTAACAATCATCAGCTAATATTGAGATAATTAGGCTTTTAGTTACTAGAAAAACACTTTTTTTTTGGTCTATAGAAAACGAAAACCTGAAACTGAATGGTTTTATACGTAATTAAGTACGTTAAAGAAAAAGAAAGAAATTAACCTGCTAACTCCCATGGTTCACATTTATAGAGATCAACTTCAGGAATGATGTCAAGTTCAATCTCTTGACCATGTATCTTCCTTTTAAGATAGTAATTCACAAGCTCTTCATCTGTTGGATGGAACCTAAAACCTGGAGGCAATCCCGCTGGCGCCATTTTTATATATTTTTCAGGGCAAAAAAACTAACGATCTGATCACACATATATACAGGTTTTTTATATGTTATGTGTCGTCTGTCTTGAGATTCAAAGTGACATGTCTTTGAATCATCTCTTTCGCTTTTTCTTTTTACAGATTCTTGGACAAACGTTTCAGGGAAGCCATTTTCACAAGCAAATTAATGGCTTAACAAATGGATTGAAACTTTCTTCACGTAAATAAAGTTAGGGGTTTTGAGTTCGAATATAATACACGACACTTGATAATTTGTTTTCCAGAGTGTTTGAGGTGGTAATAGTGTCATCTTTTTTTCTCTGGAACGTCATGTTTACTTTTGGTTTTTTATATGTTTACATGCCGAAACTTGTGGTTTAGGTTACGATTAAAGAAATGATAAAGAAATGTCCAAAAAGCACATGTGTGTATATATGTATATATAAATAATGAAAAAGAAATGTCTAAAAAGCACATGCATGATTATGTATTGTATGTGTATATGTGTATAAATATGTATGTATATCGAAAAAGTAATACCATCCACATCCGAAGATGCCAGTGTTTATTTTTTACGCATAAACTTTCATAATTGTTCCTATATGAATTTAATACGAAAATATTTTTAAAAGTAGTCAAACTCATCAATAAACAATTACTTATATATCTTTAAAAAAATGTTTTAATTATATATAATTAACTTTTATCGATTAAATGTTAACATGAATATAATTTTTTTAAATATAATAGTAAACAATTATATATATATATATATATATATATATATATATATATATATATATATATATATATATATATATATATATATATATATATATATATATATATATAGTCACAAAGATGAGATCTTGTTATTTAAGTATTACACAAAATATCCTCTTTTTTTTTTTGCACTTTACAGGGACTACAATCGAATCTACAACAAGTTGTTTCAACCCGAGATCCAATAGGTATCCACCAATGATCGAATATGCAACAAGTTGTTTGGACCTAGGATCCAATAGATATCCATCCATTCAAATGGTCACCATATTGAAAGGAAATCTGAAATATGATACTCACTACGCACTAAAATACCATCAAATCAACACAGAATAGTGAAGGGTTTTAAGTGTATTTTGTATGTTTTTTCTAACTTGTATATCTTCGTTATATTCTTAAACAAACAATCATGTAATAAATGTTCACATCCTAAATGATATAAAGTATTCAAAAAGTAGTCTCAAACCAGAGACAAACCGAAATTAATTTCTAAATTAGTTTTATGTGGGTATTTCTAAGCTCTAGATGATTATGAAGAAGAAATTTAAAAGGAAATCAATGATGCAACACGTTTTAATAAGAAAATCATGTTATACGATATATTATTTATGCCATAATTTTAAAATTACAATGTTAAGATAGAACATAAACAAAAATATAATGTTATAATTCACAAAAGTATCATAATTTTGTTAATTATAAGATCATACTTTTGTTTATCTTTTATTATAGCATCGTCCTTTTAATATTATATTATTATGGTTTAAAAAATATACCATTTAAATTTATTTAATATTAAATTTAATTTGATTTCATAATTAATTTAATTTGAATTTAAAATTAACTTAATTTGATTTTCTAATTAATTTAATATTTTCTTTTTTGTTATTAGTTTTTTTAATTAATTTAATTTGATTTTCTAATTAATTTTATTTTATTTTAATATTAAAATTAATTTGATTTTAAAACTAATTTATTTTTATTTTAAAATTAATTTAACATTTTTTATTGATATTTTAAAATTAATTTTACTTTATTTTATAATTTTTAAAATTACTAAAAGCGAATTGCTGTAATGACCAACATTAAGTCACTAAAAAAATTAAGAATTTTGATTTTAAAATTAAATTAATTTTAATTTATAACTAATTTACTATTTTCTTTTTTGTTACTAGTTTTTTTAAAATTAAATTAATTTGATTTAATAATTAATTGTATTGCATTTTAATATTAATATTAAATTGATTTTAAAACAAATTGAATTTGATTTAAAAATAAATTTAATAATTTTTTATTGATTTTTTAAAAACTAACAAAAACTTTATTTTATAATTAATTTAAAATTACTAAAAATATGTTGCTATTAATAATCAAATTAAGCTAAAGTTGTAATGAAAATATTAAATCACTAACAAAATCAAGCACTTTGATATTAAACTTAACTTAATTTCATTTTAAAATTAGTTTACTATATTTTTTGTTATTAGTTGTTTTTCTAAATTAATTTAATTCGATTTTATAATTAATTTAATTTTATATTAATACTAATTAAATTTGATTTTATAATTAAGTTAATTTAATTTTATAATATTTTAATTTAATTTTAAAGTTAACTTACTTTGATTTCTTAATTAATTTAATATTTTCTTTTTTGTTATTAGTTTAATTTTTTAAATTAATTTAATTTGATTTTATAACTTATTTTATTTTTTTTATTTTTAATATTAATTCGATTTTATAATTAATTTAATTTAGTTTTATAACTAATTTAATTTAATTTTATAATTAATTTAATTGTTTCTTTTTTGTCATTAGTTTTTTTTTAAATTAATTTAATTTAATTTTATTTTAAAATTAAAATTAATTTGATTTTTAAACTAATTTAATTTGATTTTACAATTAATTTAATATTTTCTTTTTACTGATTTTTTAAAAATTAATTTAACTTATTTTATAATTAATTTTAAAATGTCTCAAAAACACGGTCCAAAAATTTCGTTTTTAAATTATTAAATAAACGATAAATAACATCATGATATAAAACATGAACCATGTATCTAAAAAATAATGTAACATCTGTCAACATATCAAAATATCGTATCAAATATCAGAGTAAATATCTCAGGCTATAAGAAGCGGTGGTGTGTGTCATCCGATCATTCTGACCCCTTCTCTTTGCTAGCAGAAGTACCTATAACCAAAGCTGAAACTGTAAAAACGAAGCTTAGTGAGATCCCCCAAACTACCACATACCATACACATAACATGCAACAAAGAGATACAGGCCCCGCCCACAGTCCGCTGCTACGAGATACAAGGCCGACCCACACTCGGCTACTATGAGATATGGGCCCCGCCCACACTCAACTACTAACATACATACAAGGATTACAAAGACAACAAGTACGTCTACAACTATCACTCTGTAACATCTGAAAATTTTACGCCAAATTTAAACTTGTCAAGCAACCAAATAGTAATTGTTTACAAAAGTGTTTTCAATTCATTATTCAATCAGAGTGTCCCAAAAGCTAGATCATACGGATGTGGAGCGGTACGGTTACGTCTTCGCCTTGCCATGAACTCCTGAGGTAGTTGAAACAATAAACTAAAAACTGTAAGGTCGAGGGCTTAGTGAACTACCCACAAAATACCAATATCAGACTGATAATACCATATCTGCAATAACCAATTAATCAACATGAATACTGGGCCATCGGCCTAACTGGACCACCCTACAGGACCTACAGTCCAACTGGATCTACATCGAGCCTTCGGTATGACTGGACCGCCATGTGGGCCTACAGTCTTCCCGGACCGCTCCTAGGGTGTGTTGGCCTTCAGCACAAAGCAGGACCGCCTCAACCCATGCAACAAGCAAATAACCATGTGCGCATAACAAACATTTACTACATATTACAAAACATCGAACATATCTATCTCACTGATTACCAAACATAGCAATTTCTCATAACTAGAGCACTAACCTAGAAGGTCACTAACATATCAATCCCTATGGATCATAAGAACATAACATATAGTCTATCCTGATTCTGATCTAACGGATTATATCCACATGTACCATACCATAACGATAACAATTAAAGGGCCGACCTTGGTGCCTTAGACCCTATCAATATAGTGAGGATAACTCACCTTGCAGATGTAGACTCGGAAGATAAACTCCAACTCTCGGGTAACTTGACACAGGATCCACCACTTATTACCATAGTACAATATACTCATAAGTCCTTAACCTTATAAGGTACTCCATAACCCACTAGTAAACCCCTGGCTAAGGTCAAAGTCCTCCGTCAAGGTCAACAGTCCATGTTGACCTTAACTCGTCGAGTACCCTAGGCTACTCGCCGAGTTGCTTGAAGCAATATCCAACTCGCCGAGTCATCGAGGTGACTCGTCGAGTTCTTCCGATTCTTGATCACACTTTTAAGCCACCCATCGAGTTTCCTTCTTGCAACTCGATGGATACACACACATACATATCCTGGAGAAAACTCATCCGACACGTCGAGTTGTTCATACAACTCACCGATTCTATGACAATCTTCATCGGACTTGCCGAGTTGTTCATCCAACTCGTCGAGCTCAAGGCCACCTTCATACGACTCGTCGAGTTCCTTCAGACCTTAAGCCATACAGACTCATTTAAGCCATGCAATGGCTCCAAATTACAGATCCAAGCTTCTTGAGCATGCTTTTCACGTAAAGTTGCAAACTTTACGTGTATACATGGCTAAAAAGGCTCTTAATGGAAATTCTATGCTCTTAATGGGGTTTTATGCACAAGGAGGGTTTCAATCACCCCCATACCTGCATCTTTATGACTCTAGGATTTAGGAAGGGTCCAGATCTGAAGTTACAACTTCAGATCTAGCCCATAGCTCCCCATATTAACCCAAAATCCATAAAACCCTAAAACTCAACCTTCTTTCCAAGGCTTAAATAGCACCAAGAAGAGTACCACACGAATTAGGGTTTCACTGAGTTTCTAAAAGACTGTAAAGAGGCCAAAGGAGGCTGAGGCTCCTTTAAATAGGGTGCAAAACCCTAGGATTTAGGGTTTCATCTGCTAGCTCCTACTCGTCGAGTCCCTTCATGGACTCAACGAGTAGGTCACTAAACATTCATATCAAACCCGTTTCTACTCGTCGAGTAGGGCAACCAACCCATTTCATACTCAAATAATGCTATGAGATATGGTCCCTGTAACACTCGACTAACTAGGAGATACGGGGCTTGCCCACACTCAGCTACTGGTCAATACACATAACATATAATGAACTCCACACGAATTATCCATTTTACTAGAGGAAAACTCACCTCTCAAACTGGATGCTCATCTCGTGAGTGAGGAATCTCTGTTGTCTGCTCTCACGACTCCCCGACTAACACTATACAGTAATGCTTTGTCAAAATCTGAGAATCCTTCTAAGGGTGAAATGACCATTTTACCCTTGGTCAAGGTCAACCCTATGGTCAAAGTCAACTTCCCATGTTGACCAACTCGGCGAGTCAACCTTTCAACTCTTCGAGTTCATTAAACTCAGAAATCCTAGAATCACGACTCAACTCGCCGAGTCTTATCAAGTTGTTCAAAGACGTGATAGGGTGAGTCAACTCGTCAAGTTCCGCTACATCTCGTTGAGTTCTACCGAATACTGAAACAGGACAACGCGATCCGACTCTTCGAGTTCCCTTATGGACTCGACGAATCCTTCTGTTTGATTGGGCCATCTTAATAGATTAATCCCCTATTTTCTAGATCCAAGGTCCTTAGATCGTTTGCTAACTGCAATGACCTTTCTAAGGGTAAAGTTTCCAACTTTACCTGTTCATAACTCTTCTTGAAGGGTTTAGACAAAACCCTAATTCCTTTAGGACATGGATCTTGTCCAAAAATCCATAGAATCTCAAATCAATACATGAAAACCTCGATCTAGGGCCTAGCTATCAGATAACCACGAAAAGTCTCAAGCTTGCTTCCATGAATGACCTTTTTGAGCTCAAAAGGCCATAAATTCGCCCTTAGCACTTGCATTGGGACTCTAAGGGCATAAAGTTTGCAACTTTATGTCCTCAAAGCCCCTCAAGACACTTGATCTATAGGAACAAACACTTGGGTCGATCCTTTCCTACAAACTATGAATCTTGGACCACAAACCCACACAAAAAGGACATAAAAAGATCTAAGAAGAGGATGATCAAGCTTGAGTCTTTATTACCAGAAAAGGCAACTAGAAGGATGAAAATTCTGGATCTACTCTTTCTTTCTTGAGTCCTCTATCTTCTTCTTCTTTCATAAGCTTCATATGGCAGAAAGAAAACTAAAAAACAACTCACACACACAAAGAACACTCTAGGGTTTCGTACCTGAGGGTTTGGGACAAGGAGGCTGTAAATGAGGCCAAGGGGTGGGGATTAAGATTCTTAAATATGTTGCAAAACCCTGAAATTAGGGTTTCACCCTAACCGGGTTACTCGCCGAGTTAGAGACTCGAGTCGCCGAGTGGAAAACTTAAACCCCGCACATAAACAACCCTCTACTCGACGAGTTAGAGCCATCAACTCATCGAGTCCTTCTTTCAAAAGTAAATAAATAATTAAATTAAATGCGTACCAGGGAGCCGGGCGTTACAGTTCTCCCCCCTTGTCTTAGACATCGTCCTCAAAGTCTGTTGCATATGGAAACAACTCCGGGTAGTGCTCCATCATCTCATCCTCGGGCTCCTATGTCCACTCCGAACCCTTACGATGCTACCACTACACCTTAACTAGCTCAACCCTCTTGTTCCTCAGCTCTTTCATCTAGCAATCCAGAATCGCCAGCGGTCTCTCAATGTAATTCAGGCTATCATCAACCTGAATATCCTTTAAGGTCATAACTGTCATGTCCTCCACTAAGTACTTCCATAGCTGGGAAACATGGAAAGTGATGTGGATTTGGCTGAGCTCTATGCGAAGATCCAATCGATACCCTACCTTGCCCACCTGGGCAATGACTATGAAGGGGCCAATATACATAGGGCCCACCTTACCCCACTTCTAGAACCGGATAACACCCTTCCAAAGTGACACCTTCATGAGGGCCATGTCGCCCACTTGAAACACCAAGTCTGAACACCGCTTGTCAGCGTAACTCTTCTGCTGACTCTGAGCAGTCTGGAGCCTGCTCCATACCTGTTGGATCCGCTCTGTGGTCTTGAGTACTACATATGTACTCCCTATGACCATCTGACCGACCTCACCCCAATAGATTAGGGTCATACGCTTCCTCCCGTAGAGCATCTAGAAGGGAGGCCGGTCTATACTGGCGTGGTAACTGTTTTTATATGAAACTTCTGCTAACGGAAGATACGTATCCAAAATGGCACCGAAATCCAAAACACATGCACGAAGCATGTCCTCGAGAGTCTGAATCGTCCTCTTTCTGTGGCTGCCTGTCTGGGGGTGGAAAGCGGTGCTGAAGTGGAAACGAGTACCCGTATCATCATGAAACCGCTTCCAAAATCTAGAAGTATAACATACATCTTAATCTGACACCACTGAGATAGGCACTCCGTGCCGCACCACCACCTCTTGTACATAAATTTTGGCCAACTTCTCGGCCGATGTGCTCTCCTGGATTGGGATGAAGTGAGCGCTCTTGGTCAACCAATCCATAATGACCCTATCGAATCGACCCCATGTGCGGTCCTAGGAAGCTTAGTGATAAAATCCATAGTAATATCCTCCCACTTCTACACGAGGATGTATAACGGCTGCATCTTGCCATGAGGCCTCTGGTGCTCTTCCTTGACCTTCCTGCAGTGTAGGCATCTCTCTACGTACCAAGCTATATCCCGCTTCATGAAGGGCCACCAGTAATTGGGTTGAAGATCTCTGTACATCTTCGTCGCCCTGGGATGGATGGAGAACCTGGATTTGTGGGTTTCATCCATCAATACCTGCCGTACTCTGCCCCAGTATGGTACCCAGACCCTAACATGTAGGGTCAATAATCCACAACTATCATAGATGAAGTAGGTCACCTGGTCTATGATCCGCTTACACTTACGACGCTCCACCTTCAGGCCCTCAACGTGCGTCTGTTGCATCTGCTCCTGTAACGGGGTAATCACTGTCATCTTCAGAAAGATGTCTCGGATCGGGGCCACTACCGCCTTCTGGATCAGGGGGTCAGCAATTACGTTGGCCTTTCCTGGGTAGTAAAGGATCTCACAATCGTAGTCCTTCACCACATCTAATCACCGATGTTGTCTCATGTTCAGATTCGGCTGAACCATGAGGTACATCAGACTCTTTTGGTCCGTGTAAATGGTACAATGACCCCATAGAGATAATTTTGAAAATCTTAAGGGAAAGCACCACAACCCCCAGCTCTAAATCGTGCATCAGATAGCTAGCCTCGTGAGGCTTTAGCTACCTTGAAGCATAAGCTGTCACATGACCTCGCTGCATCAACATTGCTCCCATGCTTATGATCGAGGCATCACAGTAAACTAAAAAGTCATCTATACCCTCTGCCAGAGTGCGAATTGGTGCCTTGCATTACCGTTGCCTGAGCATCTCGAAGGCTGCCAGCTGCTCAGGCCCCCAACGGAAAGTCACCAACTTTTTGGTTAGTCGGGTCAATGGAAATGCAATATTGGAGAAGTCCTAAATGAATCTCATGTAATAACCTGCCAGACCTAGGAAACTCTGAATCTCAGTTGGAGACCTAGGAATCTCCCTATGAATCACAGCCTCTATCTGGGCCGAATCGACCAGAATATCCTTCTGGTTGACAAGGTGCCCAAGAAAATGCACCTCACGCAACCATAACTCACACTTGGAGAACTTTGTAAAAGGTCTCTCCCTCCTCAGTGTCACCAGCACCTCCCTCAGGTGCTCTTCATGTTGTTCTCGAGTCTTGGAGTAAATAAATATGTCATCAATAAAGACTATTACAAACCAATCCAACATCGGTCTGCACATGTGGTTCATGAGGTTAATGAACGTGACTGGAGCATTGGTGAGCCCAAACGGCACCACCACAAACTCATAGTGACCATAGCGAGTCCTAAAAGTTGTGCTCTGCACATCCTCATCCCTGACTCGCATCTGGTGGTAACCCAACCGCAGATCAATCTTGGAGAACCAAGATGCGCCCTGAAGCTGGTCAAACAAATAATCTATCCTCAGAAGTGGGTAACAGTTCTTCACCATTACCTCGTTCAGCTCCCGGTAGTCTATACACATGCGATGCGACCCATCCTTCTTCTTCACAAACAGGATCAGGGCTCCCCATGGCGAACTGCTCGGCCTAATAAATCCATTGTCTAGCAGCTCTTGTAGCTGTGTAGACAGCTCCTGCATCTTGGGAGGAGCCAAACGATATGGTACCTTGGCTATCGGAGCCGCACCAGGGACCAGGTCAATCCTAAACTCAACCGGTCTCTCTGGAGGTATCCCGGGTAAATCCTCCGGGAATACGTCCGGGTACTCTCGTACTACCAATACATTGTCAACTGTCGCATTACCCTTATCTCGGGTATCTATAACATAGGTGACATATCTTATGCAACTCTGCTGAAGGTAGCGCCTTGCCCTCGCTGCTTAACAGAGAACCAGTCTGCACTGTGGCCTCTCGCCCTAAACCACTATCCATCCCCCACTAAGAGTGCGAACCCTCATTAGCTACTGCGTAGTCAATCACTTCCCTATTGGGGCTCAATCAATCTATACCTACTATAACCTTATTCCCACGCAGGGGAATAGGAACCAGATCTACTGAAAACTGATGGTCGAATAATTGCAATGTACATCCTCTATGAACCTTCCCAACCCTGATGGTCCTATCATATGCTATCTCTACATCAAGTGGGCAATCTAGCTCCCCTATTGCTCCTACTAATCGCTTTCTGAGCGCAAGTGACACAAAAGATCGGGTGACATCCGAATCAAGCAGTACCAGAGCAGATATAGTTCATAAAGAACGACCCTATAACAAAACACATAAACATAAGCAATAATCAATGTAAATAAAGAGATAAGGAGAAGATACATACCCATAACAACATCAGGAGTTGCACGTGCCTCCTTTTCTATCAATTGGAAGGCTCTACTCTTCGCTACTGGCTCCTCAGCATGGCCCTGACGGCCATCAGTAATCCTCAATATAGCAGGAGCGGGTGCTACCACCTGTCCTACTGATGCTAGGCTCGGACACTAGGACCGCTTATGGCCCCTCTGATGGCACTGGAAGCAAATTAGATCAGATGTTGTAGTGGTGGTAGCTATACAATCTTGCTCACATGACCAGTTCAGCCTCACTCTAAGCAACCTGAACTACCCGCCCTGCACATCCCCTCGTGTGGCCTGCCACACTTGCTGCAGTGGCCTCGACCCTACTGGCCCTTCCCTTGGAAATATGTATTGGGCTTCTTACCCAAACCCTCCATACCATATGTTACATCTGGTTTCCTCTTCTTCTTCATCTCTAGATCAATCTCTTTCTCTAGCTCTTGCAATCATATCCTCCAGTGTTTTACAGCTGGATCAACTCACAAACTACCAAATGTCAGTCCTTAACATCTTATGATATCGGGCCTTTTTCAACTCCTCATCCAACACATACTACGGAATGAGAAGGGCCCTTTCCCTAAACTTAGCCGTTATTTCCATCATTGTCTCAGTGGTCTGCTGTAAAATCCTGGAACTCCCTAGTTAGCTGTTGCACCTCTATCACCAGTGCAAACTTGGCTCTGAGCCGGGTCGTAAAGTCACTCCATGTCATGGCATTAAGAGATGCATCATCACCAATGGCATGTCCGACCTCCTCCCACCATTCACGTGACATGTCCTTCAGAAGACAGGATGCTAGTCTAACCTTATCCCCCTCGGGACATTTACTTGTGCGGAAAGCGTTGGAGACATATGCCAACCATTTGGTACTCGCGACGGGGTCTCGAGCTCCATTGTAGTTGGAAGCTCCACAAGACCTGAACTCCCTGAAAGTCAGTGTGCGCGACCCCATCATGGCCTCCACCTCAGTGCGGAAAGCACTCAACCTCTCATCCAAAAGCTCAAGAATACCCTCCTTGATCATGCCAAAGATCACATGAGTCTGATCTAGGATACCGCGTGTGATCTCAGAGGAGATTAACTCCCTAGTTTGGTCGTCTAGCTTCCCGAATCCTGAGCCCGAGCCTAATCCCTCACCAGTACGTGAACCGCCAACTAGTCTGCTGTGTAAAATTGCCATTCTGAAAAGCACGTCATAACAAACATCAGAATAATAATCATAACTCAAGGGATCACATATACTACAACATCCCTGGATTCATCTCATCCTTCCTTGACTTGAGTACGGATCCTCTGCTTTAAGTATTATGGGCCCATACTACCTTCCACATCTATCCGTACTTTCCTCAAGATCTGCCTTGATTCTACCAAGTCCCTTCTACTACTACTGCTTCACACACTACTCTCATCCTAGGCTTACCTTAGGGTAATCACCATCCCACTCTCCGCCATCAACTAATTAAGAAGTCCCTGCTATCTTCCCCTAACTAGCTCGCGAATACTATTACATATCACTAAGAGTAGATAATTCTTAGAATGAGAGATCCTACCCTACAATAGTTGGACTCAAACAAGAGCTGTGAAACGAGCTAGACATTACCTTCTGAAATTATTTAGTCCTTGCAATATGTAACTTAACATATTCATTTACTAGTTAGTAAAAGACAACTAGAACTCCTAAAAGCATAAAGCAAGCCACATTCGAGCATTGAGTAAACATAATCAAGCATATACTTATCAGGCCATCATATTGACTAATCTGTACTAGCATGTAGTTCTCATAAAGCTGATACACATTATACATGCACATAAGGCATCCTTCCTAGATCCTTAGTCATAATCTAGCACGTAGTTCTCATAAAGTTGATAAACATATCATAACATAGACTTGTATGGATAATTTGGGAGTACTTACTTGAGCTCGGATGATTGCATGCACCACACTCTTTCTCTTTTCTCAAAACTCTTTTTGCTTTTACAAAAACTCTTTTCTTTTCTCAAAATTCTTTTAAAACATGATTTTTCTTTTGAAAATTTCTATACCATTTCCTTAGTTTGAGTTCAGACACACCCGAAAGTGTGCCCGAATCCCTCAAACCAAGGCTCTGATACCAATTTGAAACGTCTCAAAAACACAACCCAAAATTTCGTTTTTTAATTATTAAATAAACCATAAATAACATTATGATATAAAAACATAAACCATGTATCTCAAAAATAATGTAACATTCGTCAACATATCAAAATCTCGTATCATATATCAGAGTAAATGTCCTAGGATATAACAAGCAGTGATGTGTGCCATGCGATCATCTCGAGCCCTTCCCTTTGGTAGCAAAAGTACCTGAAACCAAAACAGAAACTGTAAGTATGAAGGTTAGTGAGATCCCCCAAACTACCACATACCATACACATAACATGCAACTAAGAGATACGAGACCCGCCCACAATCAAGGAGGTACGGGCCCCGCCTACACTCTGCTATTGGGAGATACGAACCCCGCCTACACTCCACTGCTACGAGATATAGTCCCCGCCCACACTCAGCTACTGTGAGATATGGGCCCCACCAACACTCAGCTACTAACATGTGTACAAGTATCACACAGACAACAAGTACATCTATAGATATCAATAAATCATATATATTCATACTCAAATAATGCTATAAGATACGAGTCCCGCCCACACTCAACTAACTAGGAGATATGGGCCCCACCGACACTCAGCTATGGGTCATGCATATAACATATATGGGTCGGCCTTGGTGCCTTCGACACGTTCTACTAGAGGAAAACTCACTTCTCAAACTGGATGTTGATCTCGTGCGTGAGGAATATCTGCTGGCTACTCACACGACTCCCCAACTAACACTATACAATAATACTTTGTCAAAATCTGAGAATCCTTCTAAGGGTGAAATGACTATTTTACCCTTGGTCAAGGTCAACCCTCTGGTTAAAGTCAACATCCCAGGTTAACCAACTCGTCGAGTCAACCTTTCACCTCATCGAGTTCATTTAACTCAGAAATCCTGGAATCACGACTCAACTTGCCGAGTCATTTCCCTGACTCGTCGAGTCCTATCAAGTTGTTCAAAGATGTGATTGGGAGAGTCAACTAGTCGAGTTCCCCTACAACTCGTCGAGTTCTACCAAATACTGATATGGGACAAAGCAATCCAACTCGTCGAGTTCCCTTATGGAATCGACGAGTCCTTCTGTCTGATTGGGCCATCTTAACAAATTAAGCGCCTATTTTCTAGATCCAAGGTCCTTAGCTCGTTTACTCACCGGAATGACCTTTCTAAGGGTAGAGTTTCCAACGTTACGCGTTCATAACTCTTCTTGAAGGGTTTAGACAAAACCCTAATTCCTTTACGACATAAATCTTGTCCAAAAAGCCTTAGAATCTCAAATCAACGCATGCAAACCTAGATCTAGGGCCTTAGTATTAGATAAACATGAAAATTCTCAAGCTTGCTTCCATGCATGACCTTTTTGAGGTCAAAAGGCCATAAATTCTCCCTTAGCACTTGCATAGGGACTATAAGGGCATAAAGTTTGCACCTTTATATGCTCACAACCCCTCAAGACACTAGATTTGTAGGAACAAACACTTGGGTCAATCCTTTCCTACAAATTATCAATCTTGGACCAAAAACCCACACAAAAAGGATGTAAAAAATCTAAGAAGAGGATCATCAAGCTTGAGGCTTTATTACAAGAAAATGAAACTAGAGGGATGAAACTTATAGATCTACTCCTTCTCTCTTGAGTCCATTATCTTCTTCTTCTTTCACAAGCTTCAAATGGCACAAAGATCACTCAAAAATAACTTACACACACAAAGAACAATCTAGGGTTTTGTAGCTAAGGGTTTGGGACAAGGAGGCTGCAAATGAGGCCAAGGGTGGGGATTAAGATGCTTAAATAGGGTGCAAAACCCCGAAATTAAGGTTTCACCCTAACTGGGATACTTGCCGAGTCGATAACTTAAACCATGTGTATAAACTGCCCTCTATGCGACGAGTTAGGGCCACCAACTCGTCGAGTCCTTCTTTCAAATGTAAATAAATAAATAAATTAAATGCGTACTAGGGAACCATGCATTACAAATTTAAAGTTACTCAAATACGTTGCTATTAATAACCTAATTAAGCTAAAGTCGTAATGACCAACATTCAGTCACTAACAAAACTAAGCACTTTGAAACCGTATTAACAAGAAAATAAAGACATAATAAACATCTAATACAATCGTATATGTAAATACAAACACTTCAACTTATCAAACACTTTAACTTATCAATTAAGCACTTTACAATACAAACAATAGTATCTAAATACAAAAACTATAACTTATAAATTAAGAACATTATCAGTTCATCTTATATATACCAAACTATTAAACCTAAATATCACATAATCATACATGTATACATTACATTCAATTCCAATTTTCATTTCATTTTAGACATACAATACAACTTTCATATTCCAATTTCATACAATTAAACATACAACACATCCAATTCAAATTCTAATTTCAAAAAATTAAGCAATACATCCAAACTTATAGCACCTACAATTTTAGACATCTAATTTCAATTTCATACAAATGTATACATCTAAATACAAAATCAAACAAATCATGCCTAATTTCATTTTCATGTCAATACACTACAGTAAGCATAAACATAGATCAATTATACAAAATGTTGCAAAAATCTAAAAAAAACATATATAATCACTCAAAATGCATAAACACTTAAATAACATTGATGATCAAAATCACCAACATTTAGTAACACATATTTGGTGACATATGGTTAATGTGTTACTATATTATAGTTTTTAGTGACATTTATTATATGACACTAAAAAATTAATATATTTAATGGAACTTAACATTTTACGTAACTAGAATTAATAGTTATTAGTGACGTAACAATTTTATATACCACTGAAGCTTTTTTTATTATTGAAAATATTACATAGATATTTCCTATAATAACTAAAAATTTTAATAATAATATTAACATATTATTCTCTTTCTCATTTAAAATTGGTATTATATATATATATATATATATATATATATATATATATATATATATATATATATATATATATATATATATATATATATATATATATATATATATATATGAGAAAAGTGAATATAACCTTCAGAGTATATAAGCTTAGGTACCCAAACTGATAATAGTACGTCGTTTTGTATCATATAATACAATCTAATTGTCCAATATTCTTATAATTTAATTTCTAACTTGATTTACTTCCAAGATTTTTATAAATTACATATTTATCTTCCTGTTAAATAATTTTCACTTTGAACTGCAATACATATAACCTAGTACGTGTTCGACAAAAAGATGTGATGTAAGAGAAATATAATAGTGAAATTTTGAAAAATCTTGAAATTAAATTAAATTAGGGTTTGGAGTTTAAGAACATTATAATGATTATATCAAACAAAACGGCGTATTATGGTATGTTTGGGTATCTAAGCTTATATACCATTAAGGGTATATTCACTTTTATATATATATATATATATATATATATATATATATATATATATATATATATATATATATATATATATGGAAATTTATTACAATTATTAATTGATTTGTGAATTGTGACGAAAAAGAAAATAGAATAAACAGTCCAGTTATGAAGCATGATTTCTTAATCATAATTTACAAGAAATATGTGTAACCTTAAGGACACGTAGCTCATCAGTTTGTGTCCTCAGCTTTTATATTTCCTCTTTTTTTGTTATACTCAGATTCATTCCATTATGTTCAAAGTCTCTAACCTGTCACTCAATATTGAACAGTAAGTATCTGCACCTAAAACTTGTATAGCTTAAGAACTTTAGAGTTTAGAGTTTAGACACATCATTTATTAAGCTTCTTGCAAATTAAAGGGGTTCCAAGTTATACCCTATGGATGAAGAGTTTAGTATTGAAGTATGTTAGAAACTAGAAGGAAGACATCTCAATTTGTTGTGTAAGTATGGGAAAGAATGATTTTGAATCTTATTTTGTTTTCATAGAAAATTTATGATTGTCAAATGTTTTATGACTAAGAGTTGACCAGGGTTCGAACTTGCAATGTTGCAACTAACTCTAGTCTATGATTCTTTATGTGTTCCAACATTCCTGAATCCATTAGTTTCTTGGCCTCCTCCTACGTTTATGTGATTCCATTAAAACTAATGAAATAAATTTTGGTGTGTCAACCGTTTTTTTGTGTCTTTGTGAAGTGAATGATTCGTTCCCGTCTAATATGTGTTTTGCTTCATAGTTGCTTTTTTGCTTTTCCTGCAATAACTAATTTTTTTTTACCATCAATATGATTACCAACTCGGTGCTATGTGGTTACTTTTAGACCCTTAGTCCCTTTCTATTCCATCAGAACTTGCTTTATTGTACAACTTGTTTCTTTTCATTGGAGTAGTCATGGATAGATCTTGGATGTATTCTGCACCAACTGTAACACCCCAAAAATACGAGCCAAAAATTTCATTTTTTAAAAACGTATATTTAGCAAAATATTCGAATTAAAACGTTTACTGATCATAACATTTTAATAAGATATCACATGTCTGCAAAACATTTCATAAAAACATAATAATGTCAGAGTACAAATCCCCAGGAAGATCTCATGATGCGGAATACAAAGCATGTGTGTGATGGGCCGCTACCGCGCCAGCTCTTTCCCCTTCGAAGAAGAGGTACCTCAAACCAAAACTGAAAAATGTAAGCACGAAGCTTAGTGAGTTTCCACCATCGTACCGCATACCATACAATCACATATCATACATATTGCTAGACATTTCTGGGTTTCCCGACCTACCCAGTATGACCATTCTGGGGTGCCGACCTACCCGTGTCAAGCCATTCTAGGGTGCTGACTACCCATGTCAAGCCATTCTGGGGTGCTGACTACCCTTCGGTCTTGACGACCGAACCTTGGGGACTATTTCACCCTCTACTGCTACTATCACATATATCATAACATAACATATTATCAGACATATCTAGGGTGCATGAACTACCCTTCGGTCCTAGTAACCGAACTCGGGGACTAGTCCCCTCCTACTACCTCTATCGCATATAACATAACAAGCCAGCATGAAAACATATCATCATATACTGTCAGACGTATCTGGGGTGTTTGACTACCCTTCGGTCCTAACAACCGAACTCTACTACTATCACATACAATAACATATAAGGTAGTAGCAAGCATAGATGATATCACAAAGACAATCATCTATCATACGTCTCCTACTGGTGGGCCGGCATTGTGGGCATAGACCCACCGCTACTGGAAGGTAACTCACCTTGTAGTAGCTGCTGATATGTGTGGGAATGGTCTTTCTGCTGCTGTTGCTTCGGAAATCCTCTAACTGTAATTCCCACCAAACACTTAGTCAAATACGGCTAACCGCCCTCAGGGTAAATTGCCCATTTACCCTTAACAAGTCATGAGTCAAGTCACAGTCAACGGCCAGTTGACCAGACTCGCCGAGTTGACTTGCCAACTCGCCGAGTCCCTTTCTCTATACCCGAGTCCAATAGTCCTTCATCCTACTCGCTGAGTTGTATGAACAACTCGCCGAGTTCGCATTCATCCGAAGAACACTCTAAGCTGTGACTCGTCGAGTTGTATGAACAACTCGTCGAGTTGTTCTTGAGACAAGAAGATTGCCATGAACTCACCGAGTCATGGCATTGACTCGCCGAGTGACTTCATGAGTGAGTCTGGCTTCCAACCCACTGACTCATACCCTATGTCTCACCACTCCAACTCACAAACACAAAAAGGGGAACAGCCCCCGGGACTCGCGACCCGACTCGCCGAGTCAGATGAACGACTCGCCGAGTCTGCCTCATGAAAAAACTATACACGTGATTTTGCTTGAATCCGGTCCATGCCATTCATAGATCTAGGTTCCTAAGGCCTGGTTTACACGTAAAGTTTCCAACTTTACATGTAGATAATCACCAACGAAGGTTTTAGGGCTCAAAGTGCACCAAAAGGGGTAGATCTAGGACTTTCATGCAATATGACTCCATAAAGGCAGTAGATCCAAGCTCCAAGGACTAAATCATGCCTAGATCTAAAGGCTAACAACTTATTACAACCCACAAAGCACAAACAAGCTTGGAGAATGGCTCAAGAAGGACTTTTATGAAGCTATTAGGGACTACAAGCTTGAAAACAGAGGGGAAACGAGCTATACCTCAAGGAAAACGTTGAGATGTCTCAAAGATGCTTGGCCTCCTTCTCCTCTTCTTGATCTACTTTTCTTTCTCCTCAAAAACTTCAAGGACACACCAAAACTCTTCAATCTCACAAGGAATAGGGCAAAAACGATGTTGGAGGCTCTGAGGGTGAATGGGGGCGAGGTTGGGGCGGAAATGAAGGTTTAAATAGGGTGCAAACCCTTGAAATTTATGGTTTCATCAAACAACGGTGACTCGCCGAGTCCATAATATGGATTCGCCGAGTCGCCAACTTAAACGTATCCCCGGACCGCGTCCCTACTCGGTAAGTTGGATCAACAACTCGCCGAGTCCAAGGCTAAAATGACAAAGACTTAGATAAATTTTACGTACCAGGAACCAGGTGCTACAAATCTCTCCCACTTATTTTAGACTTCGTCCTCGAAGTCTGTCGCTCGATCCTGAAACAGCTCGGGGTAATGCTCCATCATTTCTTCCAACGGCTCCTAAGTCCATTCCAAACCCTTGCGGTGCTGCCATTGCACTTTCACTAGCTCCACCCTCTTGTTCCTTAGATCCTTCGACTTCCGGTTGAGGATTGCGACTGGGCGCTCAATGTAATTCAGGCTGTTGTCAACTTGTATATCCTCTAATGGCACCACCGCTGAATCATCCACGAGACACTTCCGCAGCTGGGAGACATGGAAGGTGCTGTGGATTTGGCTGAGCTCGGTTGGCAGATCCAGCCTGTATGCCACCTTGCCCACCTGGGCTGCAACCCTGAACGGTCCAATGAATCTCAGGCCCAACTTGCCCCGCTTCCTGAATCGAATGATGCCTTTCCAAGGCGACACCTTAAGGAGAACCATATCCCCGACCTGGAACTCCAGGTCTGATCGACGCTTGTCGGCGTAACTCTTCTACCGACTCTGCGCACTCTAAATCCTGCTTCAAACCTGCTGGATTCTATCGGTCATCTTGAGCACCACCTCGGTGCTCCCCATGACTCTCTGGCCAACATCACCCTAGCATATCGGGGTTCTGCACCTTCGACTGTACAACATCTCGAATGGGCGATGGTCAATACTCGCGTGGTAGCTGTTGTTGTATGAGAACTCAGCCAAGGGAAGATAGGTATCCCAGCTACCACCGAAGTCTAACACGCACGCCCGCAACATATCCTCCAAAGTCTAGATGGTCCGCTCACTCTAACCATCCGTATGCTGGTGAAAGGCGGTGCTAAAATGCAGACGAGTGCCCAACTCATCTTGAAACCTCTTCCAAAACCTGGAAGTGAACCGCACATCTCGATCTGATATCACTGACAATGGCACCCCGTGGCGCGCCACTATCTCCATGATATAGATATCGGCCAACTTTTCGGCCGAGATACTCTCCGGAATCGGAATAAAATGGGCGCTCTTGGTCAACCGATCCATGATGACCCAAATCAAATCTACTCCTCGCGCCGTTCGTGGAAGCTTTGTGATAAAATCCATCGTAATATCGTCCCATTTCCACAACGGAATATCCAACGGTTGCATCTTGCCATGCGGTCCTCTGATGCTCGGCCTTGACCTTCCTGTAGGTCAAACACCACTCGACATACCATGCCACGTCCCGCTTCATGCAGGGCCACCAATAGTCCAGGCGAAGATCCCGATACATCTTCATTGCTGCTGGATGAATAGAGAATCGGGATTTGTGCACCTCCTCCATCAAGATCTGGTGTACGCCTCCATGATATGGCACCCACACCCTACGGTGTAGTGTCAATAATCCCCGACTATCATAATCGAAGGAGGTGACTTGTGCCACTATACGCTCACTCTTCCGATGCTCCTCCTTCATAGCCTCCTATTGAGCCTCCCGAATATGATCCAACAGGGGAGTCACCATAGTCATCCTCATGCAAACATCCCTGATTGGCGCCGCCTTGCGGCTAAGCGCATCGACCTTCCCCGGGTGGTAAAGGATCTCGCAATCATAATCCTTCACCACGTCCAACCACCGACGCTGCCTCATGTTCAGATTTGGCTGATCTATAAGGTACCTCAAACTCTTGTGGTCTGTGTAAATGTTACAACAAACCCCGTAAAGGTAATGCTGCCATATCTTGAGGGCGAAGACCACCGCCCCCAACTCTAAATCATGCGTCGGGTAGTTCGCATCGTGAGGCTTCAGCTGCCTTGAGGCATAAGCAATGACATGCCCCCTCTGCATCAATACTGAGCCTAAGCCTGAGATCGACGCATCGAAATATACCACAAAATCCTCCACGCCCTCGGGCAGGGCTAAGATTGGCACCTCACACAATCTCTGCCTTAGAGTCTCGAACGCTTCCTGCTGCTCAGGCCCCCATCGAAAGACCACGACTTTCCTAGTTAACCGTGTCAGGGATACGACTATCTTGGAGAAATCCTAAATAAACCTCCGATAGTAGCCTACTAATCCTAGGAAACTCCGAATCTCAGATGGAGACTTCGGAACCTCCCACTTCATCACGGCCTCCACCTTGGCCGGGTCTACTAAAATCTTGTTCTGGTTGACGAGATGCCTAAGAAACTGCACCTCGCGCAACCAAAACTCACATTTGGAGAACTTGGCGTACAAGCCCTCCCTCCTCAGGGTCTCAAAAACCTCTCTCAGATGCTCAACATGTTCCTCCTGAGTCTTGGAATAAACCAAGATGTCATCAATGAAAACTATCACAGACCGATCCAACATCGGTCTACACACGCGGTTCATGAGGTCCATGAATGTGGCAGGAGCATTGGTGAGCCCAAACGACATCACCATGAACTCATAATGGCCATAACGCATCCGAAACACGGTCTTCTTTATATCCTCCTCTCTGACCCTCATCTGATGATAGCCTGAACACAAATCGATCTTGGAGAACCAAGATGCTCCCTGCAACTGATCAAAGAGGTCATTAATCCTCGGGAGTGGGTAACGGTTCTTCACCGTTACCTTATTGAGCTCCCGGTAATCTATACACATCCGGTGCGACCCATCCTTCTTCTTCACAAACAGGATTGGGGCTCCCCAGGGTGAACTGCTTGGATGAATAAATCCCTTGTCTAGCAGCTCCTGCAGCTGTGTAGACAACTCCTGCATCTCAGTAGGAGCCAACTGATAGGGTGCCTTGGCTATCAGAGCCGCACCATGAACTAGGTCGATCCTGAACTCTACCTGACGCTCTGGAGGTATTCCAGAAAGCTCCTCCGGGAAAACATCAGCGTAGTCTCGCAGTACTGGAACCTCGCTCACTATCGCCTTACCCGTCTCCCGGGTATCCATATTGTACGCGACATACCCTGCGCATCTCTGTTGAAGGTAGCGCCTAGCTCTCGCTGCTGAACATACTATAGGTTCACGCTGTGGCCTCTCGCTGTGGATCACCAACTCTCCCCCGCTTGGGGTCCTGACCCGCACTAGCTGCTGTGCACAATCTATCACCGCCCCATTAGGGCTCAATCAATCCATGCCTATAATCACCTTGTTCCCCCGCAACGGTATGGGAACCAAATCCACCAAATAACGCTCCTCAAATAACCACAAAACACAATCCCTGAACACTGCTGATGCTCGCACCGATCGGTCATCAGCAATCTCTACCTCTAAAGGGCAATCCAACATGCCCGAGGACTCAGTAAACTTCTTGCTACGCGTAAGGGAAACAGATGATCGGGTGGCACCTGATTCAAACAACACCTGAACTAGAATACTGTTCACATGGAACGATCCCGTCAACACATCGGGTACGGCGCGTGCCTCTTCTGCAGTCAGCTAAAACGCCCGACTCCTCACCACTGGAGCCTCTCCCTTACCCTGACGACCATCTGTAATCCATAGGGTAGCTGGAGCTGGCTCCTTAACCGGCGTTGATGCTGTCAACTGAGGGAAATTGGCCTTCTTGTGGCCCCTCTGGTTGTAGTGGAAATACAACAAATTAGACGTCTATATCATAGGTGCAGGGACAGTACAATCCCTGCTGAAATGCCTCGTCTTGCCGCACTTATAGCTACCCGATGATCCCAATCTACATGCCCCCTCATGAGGCCTGCCGCATTTCCTGCAGCGGCTCGGTCCTGACTGGCCTTTCAGCCTACCATCTGATCCCTTGGGCTTCTTCCCTGAAGCCCCTCCTGTCTGTCCCTCCTCAGTCTTCCTCTTCCGGACGTGCTCCAGATCTATCTCTCTCTCCGTCGCCCTGGCAATCATAGAGTCCAAGGTAGGGCAAGTTGAAAATTTGACATGCTCTCGAATATCAGCTCGGAGCATGTCATGGTAGTGGGTCCTCCTCATGTCCCCATCACCCGCGTACTGGGGCACTAATAATGCCCTATCTCGGAACTTGGCGGTGATCTCTGCCACAGTCTTCGTCGCCTGTCTCATATCCAAAAACTCACTGGCCAGCTGCTGAAGCTCGACAGCTGGTGCAAACTCTGCCCTGAACCTGGTCGCAAAGTCCGACCATGTCATAGCCTCGACAGCTGAGGCTCCTAACGAGTCGCTCACAGACTCCTACCAATCCCTAGCTCGATCACGTAAACATCCTGCTGCATATCTCACCTTCGACCCCTCGGAGCAGAAGCTAATCGTCTGTGCATACTCAATGTATGCAATCCATCGCCTGGCAGCTATGGGGTCCTTCGCCCCATGAAAATCCGGCGCACCACTGCCCCGAAAGTCCTTGAAGGACAGTGTGCGAGATCCTGACTGGCCAGATGCCATGTCACTCCTGAATGCCCGGAGGCGATCCTCCATCATCTCTAATATCCCTTTCTTGATCGACCCGAAGATGATGGGGGTCGACTCAAGGATGCCTCTGGTGATCTCAGACGTGATGAACTCATGTAGCCTCTCATCTACTAGCTCGGAACCTGATCCCAAACCTGATCCCTCTCCTGAACTGCCAACTGCTGGCCTTGGGCGTAGTACCACCATTCTGAAATACAAAGACATAACAACAGCTAGTGATACTGATATCCCTGGAGGGATCACACCCACTATAGGTTCCCTGGTCTTATCTTAGCCTTCCTCGGTTCGGGTACGGATCCTATGCTTTCAGTAGTATGGGCCCATACAATCTTCCACATCTATCCGTACCTTCACCAAAGACTGCCTCGACTCAACCAGGTCCCTTCCACTATCGCTGATCACTGCTGCTCTTATCCTAGGCTTTCCCTAGGAAACCTCTGACTCTACCCAACCCAGTCCTCAGCCGCTGAAGGCCTCTTGGTGATGCCAATTAACTATTATCTTAAAACAATCACATGTGATGAGGCTCGGATAATCCTTCGAGTAAGAGACTCATCTCCACAACGGTTAGGACTCAAACAAGAGCTATGCAATAGAGTCAAATCAAACACTTTGAGATTATTCAACCCTGATCACATGTGAATTTAACATATCCACCTAACAGTTAACTCCCATCACTTCAAAGCCCACATAGCACAAAGCAAACAACATTTGGACATAAGGAAAACAATCTCAAGCAACTCTATCCTCGTAGAGAAAATCTGAACTAGCATACAATGCTAAACTTGTACTATCAGGAATAACCTAAACAGGCTACCCTACTACTGTCTACTTAATTCTAGCATGCAACTTTTTCATATACTGAAGCACATAAAGCAAGCACATAAGGCATCACTCCTATATCCTTAGTCCTATTCTAGCATGATGTTCTACAGAAACTGATAAAGATATATAAACTTGTATGGGTACATTGGGGAATACTTACTTGAGCTCGGCCGGTGGCGCACATCACACACTTCGTTCTTTTCCTAAAACTCCTTTACTATACTTTTTAGAAACCATTTTCTTTTTCCAAAATCTTTTAATCCCTCGATTTGAGTTCAAACACCCCCGAAGGTGTGTCCGAATTCCTAAAACCAGGGCTCTGATACCAACTTGTAACACCCCGAAAATACGAGCCAAAAATTTCATTTTTTAAAAAACGTATATTTAGCAAAACATTCGAATTAAAACGTTTACTACTAATAACATTTTAATAAGATATCACATGTCTGGAAAAAAATTCATAAAAAAAAAGAGGTACCTGAAACCAAAACTGAAAACTGTAAGCACGAAGCTTAGTGAGTTTCCCCCATCATACCACATACCATACAATCACATATCATACATATTGCCAGGCATTTCTGGGGTGCCCGACCTACCTAGTACGGCTATTCTGGGGTGCCGAATAGCCTCCTACTGCTACTATCACATATATCACCCCTTACTGCTACTATCACATATATCATAACACAACATATTATCAGACATATCTGGGGTGCCTGAACTACCCTTCAGTCCTAGCAACCGAACTCGGGGACTAGTCCCCTCCTACTACCTCTATCGTATATAACATAACAAGCCAGCATGCAAACATATCATCATATACTGTCAGACGTATCTAGGGTGTCTGACTACCCTTCGGTCCTAACAACTGAACTCTACTACTATCACATACAATATATCATGCTAGCATATAACATATCAGGTAGTAGCAAGCATAGATGATATCACAAAGACAATCATCTATCATACGTCTCCTACTGGTGGGCCGGCATTGTGGGCATAGACCCACCGCTACTGGAAGGTAACTCACCTTGTAGTAGCTGCTGATATGTGTGGGAATGGTCTTTCTGCTGCTGTTGCTTCGGAAATCCTCTAACTGTAATTCCCACCAAACACTTAGTCAAATACGGCTAACCGCCCTCAGGGTAAATTGCCCATTTACCCTTAACAAGTCATGAGTCAAGTCACAGTCAACGGCCAGTTGACCAGACTCGCCGAGTTGACTTGCCAACTCGCCGAGTCCCTTTCTCTATACCCGAGTCCAATAGTCCTTCACCCTACTCGTCGAGTTGTATGAACAACTCGCCGAGTTCGCATTCATCCGAAGAACACTCTAAGCTGTGACTCGCCGAGTTGTATGAACAACTCGTCGAGTTGTTCTTGAGACAAGAAGATTGCCATGAACTCGCTGAGTCATGGCATTGACTCGCCGAGTGACTTCATGAGTGAGTCTGGCTTCCAACCCACTGACTCATACCCTATGACTCACCACTCCAACTCAGAAACACAAAAAGGGGAACAACCCCCGGGACTCGCGACCCGACTCGCCGAGTCAGATGAACGACTCGCCGAGTCTGCCTCATGAAAAAACTATACACGTTATTTTGCTTGAATCCGGTCCATGCCATTCATAGATCTAGGTTCCTAGGGCCTGGTTTACACGTAAAGTTTCCAACTTTACGTGTAGATAATCACCAATGAAGGTTTTAGGGCTCAAAGTGCACCAAAAGGGGTAGATCTAGGACTTTCATGCAATATGACTCCATAAAGGCAGTAGATCCAAGCTCCAAGGACTAAATCATTCCTAGATCTAAAGGCTAACAACTTATTACAACCCACAAAGTACAAAGAAGCTTGGAGAATGGCTCAAGAAGGACTTTTATGAAGCTATTAGGGACTACAAGCTTGAAAACAGAGGGGAAACGAGCTATACCTCAAGGAAAACGTTGAGATGTCACAAAGATGCTTGGCCTCCTTCTCCTCTTCTTGATCTACTTTTCTTTCTCCTCAAAAACTTCAAGGACACACCAAAACTATTCAATCTCACAAGGAATAGGGCAAAAACGATGTTGGAGGCTCTGAGGGTGAATGGGGGTGAGGTTGGGGCGGAAATAAGGGTTTAAATAGGGTGCAAACCCTTGAAATTTATGGTTTCATCAAACAGCGGTGACTCGCCGAGTCCATAATATGGACTCGCCGAGTCGCCAACTTAAACGTACCCCCGGACCGCATCCCTACTCGGCGAGTCGAACCTACAACTCACCGAGTCCAAGGCTAAAATGACAAAGACTTAGATAAATTTTACGTACCAGAAACCAGGTGCTACACCAAGATGTATTGAATCTTTTATAAACGGGGTCAAATGTTCTTGAAATTTGCATTTGAGATATCAAATTTTAACGCAAAGATATTATACACTTGCGCACGTTGCCTAAATATGTATTATGGTGGAAGGGAGATATTTTGGATTGCCTCATATGTTCATGATTTCATTTAGAATACTTCGTATGAGTGTATCATGTGGAAGGCTCAGTAGCTACATCATCTGGTACAATACATAATGTAGAAGAAGATCTATTTGACCATGACATGTATGAAATGTTGAATCATGTATTTCAATCATAAATCAGTAGAGCTGGATCCTACAATTAAAGAAGGTATATCAGATGTGTTGGAAGGATGCCTACAGTAAAAGAAAAGGTTGATTCTTGTTCTACTGATCCGAGTGTCGATGAACTAAAAACTATGGTGACCGTTATGGAGAATATAATCCAAGAACATATCTACAATGCAAAAGTTGTCCGAAATTCTTAGCAATATGAACATATAGCTACATATATCATCTATAATTTCACTGTAACGCCTAGTTCCTAGTACGCATTTAACTTAAATTTATTCCATTTTATAAAGCAACTCGACGAGTTGGAAGCCCCAAACTCGTCGAGTAGAGATCATAAGGGCCGCGTAATTTAAGCAACCTACTCGACGAGTTGAAAGGCCTCAACTCGATGAGTAGGCTGGCAGGGATGAAACCCTAATTTCCGGGGTTTGTACCCTGTTTAAACACCTTAAACCTTTATTGTTGGCCTAGTTTCCAACCTCCAACTCCCAAACCCTAACTCTTTAAACCCTGATGCTTTTGTGAGTGTTTGTAAGCCATTCTAAGTGTTTTAGTGTGTGCATTGAAGCCATTAGAAGAAGGAAAAGCTTGAGGACACAAGAAGGAGTTTGTAGATCTAGAACCCTTGCCTCATCCATGAAATTTTGCTGGTATAAAGCTTGAACCTTAATTTGTAGTTGTTTAGATCTCCTTTTTAGGGTTATCTTGCTTGTTTTGGTCCAAATGATATGATTCTTAGGACTTGAACGTTGCAAGTGGAGAACACTTAAGATCTAGGGTCTTGAGGGGTTTTCATGGCATAAAGGTGCCAACTTGATGGCCATGGAAGCCCCATGCAACCTTTAGATCATCATTTCGGTCTTTTAAAGCTTCTATGGACATGCATGTGGATAAAGATTAAGACGTTATGTGATTATTTAGTCCCTAGAGTACAGATCTAAGACCTTATGGTCTATCTTACAGCTTTGATTGTTTTTGGATGAAGAACTTGGCCTTTTGGATTTAGGGTTACAGCTTGTTTCTTCTAGAGTAGGTTTTGATGGGTAAAGTTGGAAACTTTACCCAACTTGATGAATTTTCGGCTCGGATCTGGAATGTAGGACTTGGATTTGAAGAATAGTGGCTTAATGCATTAAGAAGGGTTGACAGACTAATGAAACCGACGAGTCCATAAGGGAACTCAGTGAGTTGGTTTGGAATGTTCCCGAGTCTATTGAAAAAGAAGGAACTCTACGAGTCCACAGGGGAACTCGACGAGTTGTTCTAGAAAAGTCCCATTGCTGTTAAGAAGGAGGAAGTCATCAAGTTAGAGGAAAACTCGAAATGTTGGATCGCAATTTCACAATTCTGTGATTTATGGGAACTCGGCGAGTTGAGGAGTAAACTCGATGAGTTGAGTCAACTTGGAGCGTTGACTTTAACTTTGACCTATACTTGACTTTGACCATAGTTGACCTTAGAGGGTTATGAGCATGAAATGGTATCTAAGGTGTTGCTTTGGTTCAGGGAGTAAGTAGAGCTAAGTCCGGTGAGAGACGTTTCAGTTATCATCCGAAATTTGAGGTGAGTTTCCTCTTGGTTTGAACGGGTCGAAGGCACCAAACCCGACCCGTGTATGTTATGTGTGCTGACTAGTAGCTAAGTGTGGGCAGGGTCCGTATCTTAGCATTATTTGACTATGGATATGGAATGGATTGGTGGATTTGGTTATACTTGTTGTCTATATGATACTTGTATGTGTTTCTTAGTAGCTGAGTGTGGGTGGGGCCGGTAACTCTTAGATAGATGAGTATGGGTGGGGCCCGTATCTCCTAGATAGCTGAGTGTGGACAGGGCACATATCTCAGTAAGTGTGGGTGGGGCCCGTATTTCATAGGATGGGGCTCATTAGCTGAGTGTGGGCAAGGCCTATATCTCCTAGTTGCATGTTATGTGTATGGTATGTGGTAGTTTGGGTAGACTCACTAAGCTTTATGCTTACAGTTTTCAGTTTTAGTTTCAGGTACATCCGGTAGCAAAGGGAAGAGCTCTAGATGACTGCATTTCACACACCATGATGTTTAGTGTAACGACCGTAAAATTTTAGCCAAATTAAAACATTTTAATTCATTAAAAAACCATTAAGTTCACACATCTTATTTTCAAAATAGTTTAAACATCAGAGTATCCCCTAGAACCATATCACATAAATCATAAAACCTGAGGAGCGGTACAATCGTGCCTTCGCCTAGCCACGATCTCTTGAAGTACCTGAAACAAAACACTAAACTGTAAGCCCGAAAGCTTAGTGAGTTACCCCCAAAATATCAACCACACATAAACATACTCATAACATAGCACAAAATAGAATAGCCATGCACATCGGGTCTACTATGGAATTGGTCCGCTATACCAGGCTTTCAGTCCACCTGGTCCACCCTCTGAGTCTAGCCATGTATATCAAGTCTACAATGTGATTGGTTCGTCCGCACCAGGCCTTCAATCAGCCTGGTCCACTCTCCGAGCCTCGGCACGTATGGTCTGCCCTATTGGGGCCTTCAGCCTATCTTGACTGCTTGCTGGGCCATCGGAATATCTGGTCCGCCCTGGGTATGTTGGCCTACAGCACATAGCAGGACCCACCTCAACCCAAACCCCCGTCAAACAAACATGCGCACATAAAACAATTAATCACATAACAAATCCTTACCCAGACAACAGTCTATCAGATCTCATAGCATACCAACATCCTAACCAGGATTCCGACCTAATTGGTCACTAGCATAACATTACCCTATATACTGGGTACCGACCATAACCAAGTCACTAACATAACACCATCCGAAATGCCAGGATGTAGATCTAACATAAGAATAACATAACAAACAATACCCGGACTTCCATCCGATAAAGGGCCGGCCTTGGTGCCGTAGATCCTGTCGATATATTGAGGATAACTCACCTGTAATTGTCGACTGAAAAGATAAGACCAAGCTACTCCAACCACTGACACGAACTTCACCTCAGAACACTACCAGAGAACCAATTCCATAAATACTAGAATTACCAAATTACCTTTCGAAGTCAAACTGGTCAACTCTTGGTCAAGGTCAAAGTCCTCAGTTAAATCATCCTTCCTGGTTGACTCTACTCGCCGAGTCACCCCATCGACTCGCCAAGTCCCCATACCAAGAAAACTCTTATTACACAACTTAACTCGCCGAGTCGCCCTAAGACTCGCCGAGTCCAACGATCTCTGAGTCCCATCCTATCTAACTCACTGAGTTGCCAACCGACTCACATAATCAAAGTCTTTAACCAAAAGAGGTTGGGTTCTGCGACCAGACTCGCCGAGTCCAAGGCAATCTTTAATAGACTCGCCGAGTTGTTCTTCCAACTTGCCGAGCCCATGCTTATGTTCGTACAACTTGTAGAGTACACCCATGTGACTCGTCGAGTCTCTATAGTTCCCAAACCATTCAGAAGCTATTCGAGCCATGCAGAGGCTCAAATCTATAGATCCACCCTTCTACAATCTAACCCTCACGTAAAGTTACAAACTTTACGTGAAACCATGGAGATTTAGGCCCAAAACATACTAGGGCTTGGGTTTTGGACAAAGGGGCTTCACCAACAACTCAAAGACTGAAACTTTATGACATTATGGACCATCACAAGCCTAGATCTGAAGTGGCAACCTTATATGTAAGCCTCTAACTTGAAGTAGCTCTAATCATACCAAGAATGCCCCAAAATTTCAAATGATAAAAGATCTAGATGCAAAAGAACCCAACCAACATATTATTACCTCCAATATAAGCTCCAACTGAAGTAGATCCCCGATCTATACCACTCCTTTGCAGCAAGGCTTTAATTCCTCAAGCTCTTTCCCACCAATTTCCTCTTCCAAGTGTCAATCTCCTCAATAATGAAGCCTCACACGAAATTAGGATTTCCTGGAACTCTTTGGGGGGAATAAGAGGCTGGGAGAATGACATAAAGTCCTTTAAATAGGGTGCAAACCCTAAGATTAGGGGTTTTCTTATTCCAGCACTAACTCATCGAGTCCAGCTTCCGACTCGGCGAGTTGGTCACTTAACTAGCGACCCAAACCCCCTCCGACTCGGCGAGTAAGCGTACCTACTCGTCGAGTCCATTCTTCGAAATTACACTTAGCACCCTTCACTTCTTGCTCCGAACTTGGGATGTTACATTTAGCCTGGGATGTTACTCTGATATATTTGACATGTGTTTTGATATGGATATATTGATTATGATGTTTTAAGATACTATGGTTTCTGTTTTGATTAGATAATTTTAATAACTATGGTTATTTAATAATTTTAAAAAATGGAATTTTTGGGACCATATTTTATGAGTGTTACATTCATTAAAATTAGTCCATTATCATATTTCCAACTTCCCTTCTAAATAATGTTCTTGGTGCATATATGCATCTTATTCAATGCATTCTTTTGGTTCATTTGTACAAGATTAATAGAAGGCATTGAGAGTTGGAGACTAATGGTATATGTCTTCATTAATTTGTTTAAGATGCTAAGCATCACTTCTACAGTTCCAGACAACTCTAATTCAGTCAACCATAGAGCCTCTTCTAAAAGTCATCATGATGATAGTAATCATTTTTATAAGCTTTCGTCTTTCCTTTTTCTTATATAGTTTATTTCCGTTGAGTGTTATATTATTTATCTTCTAAACTAAGCCTTATTTTACTTGATTCTAGTTTTTCTTTATTTGCTTTTGGATAGGGAATTACCAGCATTGATTATAGAGTATGAGATAACACGATTTATTCAACCTATCATGTCTTTGCTTGTTTTTTTTATATCCATGTTTTAACTTTTGTTCATTACTTTATGTTTAGCATGTACATAGACGTATTTGATATTTAATTAGATATTGATTCAAAAAGTTTAAAAAATATTAATGAACAACATTGAAAATTTGATTATCTTCAATGTGCTACAATTTAATTATTTATTTTATGTTATAATATAGATGAAATTGTATTCTGACAAATTAAATTGTCACTAAAATCTTAAAATGTATCACTAAAAGCAACATGATTTTTTTTTTAAAATCACATGAGCTTTTAATGGCACAAAATATATGCCACAAAAAACTTTTCTTCTACTGTGACACATAAAAATATGCCACTAGTGTTTATTGTGATAAATAAAAAATTGTCATCAACATTTTAGAATGTGTAACTAAAAGTAGCATAAATTCTTGAATCAAATTACATTCAGTGGTACAAAATATGTGCCACAAAAGAAATTTCTTCTACTATCACAAATAAAAAAGTGCCACTAAAAACCTAAAAAATATAGCATCAAAAACAAAAGTGCCACTAAAAGGTTTTAGTGAGAACGTTTCTAGTAGCATTTCTTATGTGTGCTGCTGATTCTTTAAGAAGCCTTTAGTGGCACTTTTGTGTGCCACTAAATAACATATTTTTTGTAGTGGGTGAAATGTGACAAGTTGATATTGTGTTTGACTAAAGATTTGACAAAAATACGTGGTTATGACCAAATTAGAATAACATATTATGGGGATACATTCGAGTGTCGTACTTCTAACCATACTTAGTTGGGGGGTCTTAGGGGGTCTCAATGATGAAAATGCTAATAGGTATGATTAGATGGAATGAACATTCATGAATTTTAGTGTTATAAGTAGCTACTTATTAATAGCTGATTTTTTTTGTTAGTTTAAGTATTTCAAGTTTTATACCAAATGGCTTATAGCCTAGTGGTATGAAGTGTTGTCATCCCTTCTTAAGGTCGAGGGTTTTAGTCACGTTGTGGACATATGTGAAATTAGGAGTAGTGTAGGATTATATTATATTTTTCGTTAAAAAAAGCAGTTAAGGTTTTATGAATTGTAATTTTCGTTTGGTTTGAATTATTATGTTAGCCAATTTTCAATTTATAGTGAAATTTTGAATGCATATGTTTTTATTTATCCAAAATTTGTATATATTTGAAGATTATTCATCACATATATTGTTTTTAATATTAAAAACTCACATATAAATGTATCTGTAACGACCCAAACAAAAAATTAGAAAGCAAAATTTCACTTTTGAGTTAATGAAACCAATCTCGTAAACCATAGATTCCTAAACATATGTTTTCAAAATAACATTCATTACATATTTGTTTTCCTTCTTTAAAACATCAGAGGGTCCCAAATACATTAAAAAGAGAGATAGAGTGTGCGCCACATCATCACGCCTGGCTCTTGCCCTCAGGCTCAGAAGTACCTGAAACAAATCAACAACCTATAAGCAAAATGCTTAGTGGGTTTCCCAGAGCATACCATACATATTCACATACACAAATCCTGTTAGCTAATTAAATCTATAAACATGCCACATAAAACATTCAATACAATCCAGCAAGAATGCCATGGGATACCACACAATGTCTTTACCTAGGACTACTATTGGGCTACGCCACATGACCTTACATTTAATGCCATAGGCTACCTTACATGGTCTTTACCTAGGAATGCCATGGGCTACCCCACATGGTCTTATATCTAATTGCACGGGATCCCCCTGGGGTTTGCCATACCAACATAATATCACATAACATATCAATTCATGAATGAACAACACACACATAACATGTATACATAATGGGCTGACCTTGGTGCCGTAGACCCATAGGTATGGTGAGAAGACTCACCTCCGTCCGATGAATACAAATACTGCCTTCCTAATAATTCACAACCTCCCGAGCTGAATAACAACAATAATAATACAATCAACGATAGGGCCTTAAATTACCCAAGTAAAGGCTTAACCTTCAAAGTCTAACCCCAAGGCCCAATTACCCTTTTCTTGCAAATGGGCCCCAAAGTCCAAGTCTAATACCCTTAATGGGCCCCTTAGCCCAATAAGGCCCAATCGACAAGTCCACAGCCCAATCAGATGAAAAAGCCTCTAACTCACAGAATCCAATCAAGACCAACAACCAAATGAGGCCCAAAAGGCCCAAAATAACTTAGGACCAACTAAGCTGCATACGCCCAACGTACCACCCTGGTACGCACAACGTACTGAAGGTTTGGACACTAAGCGCTGCGTACAGATGGCTACGCCCAACTTACAATCAGCTTAAGCACTTTTTCTATTAAGTGCTTAATGCTCGATTACATCACGTCCAAAAGTCAGATCTAGACTTGTTCAAGCATCCTAAGGCATAAAGTTTCCAGCTTTATGCCCTTGCATGTCTCATAAGCACCCAACACTTCCATTAAGACCTTTTCAAGGTCCTTAATCCATGCATGAGACCAATACATCCATCTAGATACCATTTTTATGCTTCTAAATGACTAAGGGACCTCAGATCTGTCATTCCCACTTCATGGAGTTGCTTAACTTACCATAAGAGGTCCAAAACCAACCAAAAGTGATAAACCAGAAAACCCTAGCTAGATCTAAGAATTTAGATGGAAAGGTGCAAGCCCTTTACCTTTAGAAGTCTTTCAAGATGACCACAATACAAATTCTTGAAGCACCAAACCGTTCCAAGCTTGCCTAGCAACTCCGCTTCTTGAAAGAATTCCAAAATGCTCACCAAAACCCTTTTCTTAAGCTCAAACTCTCACTCACACTCTATCTCAGCTGAAAGCAGACGAAATGGGGCTAAGGAAGCTGATAGAGTTTGGTCCAAGAGGCCAAAAGATGTTTAAATACAAGTCAAGTTCGGATTTAGGGTTTTGGCCTTCTCTTGCATACGCCCGGCGTACCCTTACGTACGCGGAATGCCCCCGCGATCATTCATGCAGAGTACGCTAAGCGTACTCATAGGTACGCCCAGCGTATTCCAAGGGACCATTTATAATGCAATTGGAATTCTTCGAGGGTTTCGAAGCCCTACCTAATTTAGGTCGTTACAACTCTCCCCCACTTGAACTTGACTTCGTCCTCGGAGTCTGCAGCTGCGAATAGATCAGGATAATGCTCCCACATTTCCACCTCTAGCTCCCATGTCTACTCGGAGCCCCTCCGGTGCTGCCACTGCACCTTTACTAATTTCACTTCTTTATTGCGAAGACCCTTCGTGTTCCTATCCAAGATTGCAACCGGCTTCTCGACATAATTTAGGCTCTCATCCACCTAAATGTCGTCCATGGAAACAACTGCAGTCTCGTCAGCAACAAACTTCCAAAGCTGAGACACATGGAAGGTGTTGTGAATCTAACTAAGATCCTCTGGAAGCTCTAAACGATACGTTACCCTGCCCAGTCGGGCTATGATCCTGAACAGGCCTATAAATTGAGGCCCAACTTGCCTCCCTTATGAAACCTGATAATCCCCTTCCAGGGTGACACCTTCAACAAAACAAAATCCCCCACCTGAAACTCAAGATTTGATCGTCGTCGATCAACATAACTCTTTTGACAGCTTTGCACGACTCGCAACCGGGCGCGCACCTGCTGGATCAACACTGTAGTTTTGAGTACCACCTCCGTGCTTCCCATCACCCAATTTCCAACCTCGTCCCAGCACACTGGGGTCCTGCACCTTCGACCATATAACATCTTGAATGGAGCTAGCTCGATACTGGCATGATAACTGTTCTTGTACGAGAACTCTGCCAGTGGAAGGTATGTATCCTAACTTCCTCCAATGTCTGGATCATCCTCTCACTCTGACCGTCAGTCTGAGGGTGATATGTTGTACTGAAGTGTAGCTGAGTACCAAGTTCCTCGTGGAACTTTTTCCAAAACCTGAATGTAAACTGAAAATCCCTATCCGAAACCACTAACACTGGCACCCCGTGCCTATCCACCACTTCTCGAACATAGATGTCTGCCAACTTTTCTACGGATATACTCTCAGAGATCGGAATGAAGTGGGCAGTCTTCGTCAGTCTATCCACAATAACCCATATGGCATCCACTCCCCCTGTCGTCCTTGGTAGCTTCGTAATGAAGTCCACAGTGATCTCTTCCCACTTCCACATGGGAATAGGTAATGACTGAACCTTGCCATGAGGCCGTTGGTGCTCGGCCTTGACCTTCCTGTTGGTCAAGCACCGCTCCACAAACCAGGCGATTTCCCGCTTCATGCAGGGCCACCAATAACTCAATCTCAAGTCCCTATACATTTTTGTTGCACTTGGATATATAGAAAAGTTGGACTTATGCGCCTCCTCTGATAGTCTCTGCCTCACTCCTCCTGCCAATGGTACCCACACTCGGCCACACTGAGTGAAAAGGCTGCGGCTATCCTTGACATACAAAGGATACTGACCCTGAATTTTCTCTATTTTCTAGTTCTCCTTCTTCACCCCCTCAACTAGAGCCCCCTTGATAATTTCCAACAAAGGTGAAATTACAGTCATCCTCATACAAATGTCCCTAATCGGGGACCCCGTTACCTTGCGGCTCAAAGCATCTGTCACATCCCCGAACCAGACGGCGGAAACGTACGAGGGCTCGCGTGACTTAAATTGAAAAATCATCACAATGAATATACATGAAACATAAAATAAACATCACCATGCATTAATACATTACAACTGATAATGTTCACATAGAGTACATTGTCTAAATATTACATATACCATAGCATAAATTGTTTGAGAGTTTTCAAAATATAACATCCTAACACACTTGGTATTGTCCTTCCGCTTATCTGTTACCTGAGAATACAAGTTATTTTGAAAGCGTCAACATATAGAATGTTGGAGAGTTCATAAGCACGTTTGGTATGAAAATGCCTTGTGTAGTTTATAAAACCCAGAAAATTCCGATATTTTTTGAAACCGCAATTGTTTATACAAAAAGTGTGAAGATCCATAGGTAGATGCATGAATGATTTCAAAACATGTATATATGAGAAGTTTTGCATTACAGTTATTGATTACGAATGATTGCGAATTCCCTTGATTACTCAGATAGTGTTGGATTTATTATGTGAGTCGTTATAACCATGCATGATAATGACTAGTTCGTCTGTCTTGGCATTCTATATAATGTCGGAATTGCTCTTAATATTTTGTCACCCTAAATTGGCTGAGTCTAGCTGTAGTGAACAACTCAGGTGTGGGGAAGTCACCCCCGTAGATATCTATACACAAAGTCTCTCTCTCTCTCTCTCTCTGTCTCTCTCTCTCTCTCTCTCTCTCTCTCTCTCTCCCTCCCTTTAGGAGACTCTGGTTATAGCTACAGACTACGACCGACACTCATAGGTTTCGCCTGTTATTACTCACTTAATCCAACTGAATTTGATTAACCTTGATTAACAACATGATTTTTGTTTACCTGAATAGAAGGTAAGCCTAACCGATGAGGAGAAGAGAACCATGAGGTCCTACTAATCACGTATGTTACTTAAAGCTGTCGAGTATACGAAGGACGCGCTTGCCAAATTCGTGTTTGATTACTTGGACATGACTAGAAATGCTAATGGGCCACCGAGGCCCAGTAGCATGTAAAAGCCATTAAGGGTCCCCTTAAACATGTAATTGGGTCACAAAAGGCCCAATAAACATGTATAATTTATGTTAGGCCCAAAAGTCATGTTAATGGGTCATGAAGGCCCAACAAGCATGATCAGAGTCTTTCAAGCCCAACTATTTCAATGTTTACTTTTTTTTTGTATAGTTTAAAAGTCGGGAGTTCTGTTTGAACAATTTTTGAGTCACGAAGTCACAAGGTTTGTCGAATGTTTTATAACGATTTTAAGACTTATGGAAATACATGTATATTTTTCACTCTAAATTCAAAAGTTATAATGTGGTATTTTTGACCCAAATATCTTAATAATAAAATAATTGACTCAAAAATATTGATATAACCTATTCAGCCCTTCTTTAGTAAAAATGACAATTTTAGTCCAAACTTTTCGCAATTTTCACAAATTTGATCCAAAATCCAAAAACTTTGCATTTTTTATCCTTTTTGGAAAAATGGATCATTTTAACCCCTGAAATAGATTTATTTATCTTTTTACCCAATGTTTTGAAAAATTTACCACTTCAGTCCCTTAAAAACCCATTTTTTCGCAATTTTAGGCCTATAGGCCGAAAAGCCCAGAGTTTGGCCCAATAGACTACAATTTTCATTTGTAGTCCATTGAAGAGCATAATAGTCATAAAAGCTCCCATTTTAACTTTTTTGACACTTTGGTCCATATAAAAACTGTAGACGACAACTTTTTCCCAAACTTTTGTTTATTCAACAAAAATAGCCCAATAATCAGTTTTATGTTGTAACTTGTTTATTATAACTTTTATATGGTAGATTCTCTTAACTTGTTAAGTGAAATACATCCTAGATCACATATTTTTCCTCCTTGAACTATAGATTTCGAAATCTCTTTCATTTTTGGCACATATTTACCACATAAACACAAAAATCATACATAGCATACAAACACACATAGATCTACACGTTTTACTTGTATTCTCCCCCATAAAACATGTGAAAACCAAAAATAGAGGGGTATGAACTCACCTTTTCGTGTTGATCATGGTTTTGAAGAAGATAAGAGGAAGGTGATGAGATATTTCGGCCTAGCAAGCTTATTGGAGGAATTTTTAAGCTTAGAGGGTTCTAATGAGTTAGAACAAAAAATAGGGTTATGTAAGAAATAATTCTTAGCATTAAGATGGATAGTAGGTGTTTATACATGATGATCACTTACGAAGAGGTTGAAACTTTGAAGATTTCTTCTTCAAACACCCACACACATCCATGATTTTGATGAGGAGGAAGGAAAAAATTTTCTTTGTATTCTTTGAAAGGTATGAGAAACCTGTAACTAAGTTGGGAAATGAGAATGAGAAGGATTAGTGATGCTCTCGGAAAAGATGAAGGAAGAAAGGAAAAGAGATCTTTAGGGTATTACATGTAGTACTTGGAATGGAAACATGAGATGTAATGCATGGTTTACCTTTAGATAACACTTAGGTGTCATTGCTTGATAAATCCCCATTGTTCTCTCTCTCTCTCTCTCTCTCTCTCTCTCTCTCTCTCTCTCTCTTTTTCTCTCTCTTTATTTTTAAATGCGCCGAGAACATGGGCTAGAGAAAAAAAAAAGTTGCTTAATTTGGCCATTATTTGTCTTATTTCGAAATTGTAAGGCCCAATGAGTATTTCTTGGCCCATTGGGTCTTTATGAATGTTCATGGCCCAATGTGGTATTGAGGAGATGGATTTATGGCCTATTAGGGATAATCTGATTAATTATGGCCCTAAAAGGACCATTAAAGGTAAACCAATTCATCTTAGACCCATCACGCCTCAAAATGTTTAGTTTCATGAAAGTGGGTCCAGTTAGGGCCCATTTAAGGGTCCTAAGCCCAAATTAGTCAAATTGGAAGCATTTTGGCCCATTAGGCCCAATAAGGAAATCCTAGTCCAAAATAGACTTAAACCAAGATTTATAATGTTTCCAATCTTTACTTGACTATTTGAAGTGTTTGTATAGAGTTTTTGATGGAACTTGGTTGTCATTGAATAAACCACTAAGCATGTTTTTCGCTTTCATTTACAAGAGTTATTATCACAGCTGCTACAAGAGTATAAAATTTCCTAGTTGTGATATCAACCTATCACACCCCCGAACTAGGTCAGCAAAAACTTCTGAGGCTTACGTGACTTAAATTGAAATATCATCACAATAAATATATATGAAACATAACATAATGATCACCATGTATTAATACATTACAACTGATATTGTTCACATCAAGTACATTGTCTAAATATTACATATATCATAGCATAAATTGTTTGAGAGTTTTCAAAATATAACATCCGAACACACTTGGTATTGTCCTTCCGCTTATCTGTTACCTGAGAATACAAGTTGTTTTGAAAACGTCAACATACAGAATGTTGGTGAGTTCATAAGCAGGTTTGGTATGAAAATACTGTGTGTAATTTATAAAACCTAGAAAATCCGATGTTTTCTGAAACCGCAATTGTTATACAAAAAGTGTGAAGATCTATAGGTATATGCATGAATGATTTCAAAACGTGTATATATGAGAAGTTTTGCATTATAGTTATTGAAAGTACAAGTGAAAATTGTTGATTTTTCCCTGAAAAACCCGATGTTTTCTGGTAAAACTAGTATGATCGTTTCGAATTATTATACCGTCACAACAAATGGTTACGATTACGAATTCCCTTGATTACTCAGATAGTGTTGGGTTTATTATGTGAGTCGTTATAACCGTGCATTATAATGACTAGTTCGTCTGTCTTGGCATTCTGGAATAGATCTTAACCCTAGACTGGCTGAGTCTAACTGTAGCGAAGGACTTAGGTGTTGGGGAGTAAGCCCAGTATACAGACTACGACCGACACTCATAGGTGTCACCCGTTATTACTTACTTAATCCAATAGAATTTGATTAACCTTGATTAACAACATAATTTTTGTTTACTTGAATAGAAGGTAAGCCTAGAAGACGAGGAGAAGAGAACCACAAGGTCCTACTAATCACGTATGCTACTTAAGGTTGTCGAGTATACGAAGGATGCGCTGGAAAAATTCGTATTTGATTACTTGGATCATACTAGCAATGCTAATGGTCCACTGAGGCCCAATATCATGTAAAAGCCATTGAGGGTCCCCTTATACATGTAATTGGGTCACAAAACGCCCAATAAACATGTGTAATTCATGTTAGCCCCAAAAGTTATGTTAATGAGTCACAAAGGCCCAACAAGCATGATTAGATACTTTAAAGCCCAACCCTTTCAATGTTTACTTGTTTTGTATAGTTTAAAACTTGGGTGTTCTCTTTGAACAATTTTTGAGTCATGAAGTCATAAGGTTTCCCGATTGTTTTATAATGATTTTTAGACTTATGGAAATACGTGTATATCTTTCATTCTAAATTCATAACTTATAACGTGGTATTTTTGACCCAAATATCTTAATAATAAAATAATTGTCTAAAAAATATTGATTTGACCTATTCATCCCTTCTTTAGTACAAATGACAGTTTTAGTCCAAACTTTTCGCAATTTTCACAAATTTGACCCAAAATCCAAAAACTTTGCATTGTTATCATTTTTGAAAAAATGGATCATTTTAACCCCTGAAAGAGATTTATTTATCTTTTTACCCACTGTTTTCAAAAATTCACCCTTTCAGTCCCTTAAAAACCCATTTTGTTCGCAATTTTGGGCCGATGGGCCGAAAATCCAAGAGTTTGGCCCAATAGACTACATTTTTCATTTCTAGTACTTTGAAGAGAATAATATTCATAAAAGCTTCCATTTTAACTGTTTTGACCCTGTTGGTCCTTATAAAAACTGTAAATGACAACTGTTCCCCAAAATTTTGCTTATTTGACAAAAATAGCCCAATAATGAGTTTTATGTTGTAACTTGTTTATTATAACTCTTATATGGTAGATTCTCTTAATTTGTTAAGTGTAATACATCCTAGATCACATAATATTCCTCCTTGAACTATAGATCTCGAAATCTCTTTCATTTGTGGCACATATTTACCACATAAAAACAAAAATCACACATGGCATACAAACACAGATAGATCTACACATTTTACTTGTATTCTCCCCTATAAAACATGTGAAAACCAAAAATAGAGGGGTATGAACTCACCTTGCTTTGATGTTCACAGTTTTGAAGAAGATAAGAGGAAGGTGATGAGATCTTTCGTCCTAGCAAGCTTATTGGAGGAATTTTCAAGCTTAGAGGGCTCTAATGAGTTAGAACAAGAAATAGGGTTATGTAAGAAATAATTCTTAGCATTAATATGAATATTAGGTGTTTATACATGATGATCGCCTACCAAGAGGTTCAAACATTGAATATTTCTTCTTCAAACACCCACACACATCCATGATTTTGATGAGGAGGAAGGAGAAAATTTTCTTTTATTCTTTGAAAGATATGAGAGACTTGTAACTAAGTTGGGAAATGAGAATGAAAAGGATTAGTGATGCTCTCGACCAAGATGAAGGGAGAAAGAAAGAGAGATTTTTAGGGTATTACATGTAGGACTTGGCATGGAAAGATGAGAGGTAATGCATGGGTTACCTTTAGATAATACTTAGGTGTCATTACTTGATAAATCCCCATTGTTCCCCCCCCCTCTCTCTCTCTCTCTCTCTCTCTCTCTTTCTTTCTCTCTCTTTATTTTTAAATGGGCCGAGAACGTGGGCTAGAGAAAAAAAGTTGCTTAATTTGGCAATTATTTCTCTTATTTCGAGTGTGTAAGGCCCAATGAGTATTTCTTGGCCCATTAGGTCTTTGTGAATGTTCACGGACCAATGTGGTATTAAGCAGATGGGTTTATGGTCCATTACGGCTAATTTGATTAATTATAGCCCTATAAGGCCCGTTAAAGGTAAACCAATTCATCTTGGACCCATCAGGGCTCAAAATGTTTAGTTTCATGAAAGTGAGTCCAATTAGGGCCCATTTAAGGGTCATAAGCCCAAATTACTCAAATTGGAAGCATATTGGCCCATTATGCCGAATAAGGAAATCCTAGTCCAAAATAGACTTAAAACGAGATTTATAATGTTTCCAATCTTTACTTGACTATTTGAAGTGTTTGTATAGAGTTTTGATGGAACTTGGTTGTCATTGAATAAACTACTAAGCATGTTTTCCGCTTTCGTTTACAAGAGTTATTATCATAGTTGCTACAGTTGAATAAAATTTCCTAGTTGTGACATCAATCTGTCACTCCCCCGAACCAGACAGCAGAAACTTCCGAGGCTTGCCTGACTTAAATTGAAATGTCATCACAATAAATATACGTGAAACGTAACATAAAGATCACCATGCATTAACACATTACAACTGATATTGCTCAGATCACATACATTGTATAAATATGACATATACTGTAGCATAAATTGTTTGAGAGTTTTCAAAATATAACATCCTAACACACTTGGTATTGTCCTTTCGCTTATCTGTTACCTGAGAGTACAAGTTATTTTTAAAATGTCAACATATAGAGTGTTGGTGAGTTCATAAGCAGGTTTGGTATGAAAATGAATTGTGTAGTTTTTAAAACCCAGAAAATCCGACATTTTGTAAACTGCAATTGTTTATACAAAAAGTGTGATGATCCATAGGTAAATGCATGAATGATTTTAAAACATGTATATATGAGAAGTTTTGCATTATAGTTATTGAAAGTAGAAGTGAAAAATGTTAATTTTTCCTCAAAAAACCCGATGTTTTTCCAATAAAAATAGTTTGATCGTTTCAAATTATTATACCGTCACAACGAATGATTACAAATTCCCTTGATTACTCAGATAGTGTTGGGTTTATTATGTGAGTCGTTATAACCATGCATTATAATGACTAGTTCGTCTGTCTTGGCATTCTATAGAACGCCGGAGTTGATCTTATGATTTTTTCACCCTAGATTGGCTGAGTCTAACTGTAGCGAACAGCTCAGGTGTGGGGAATCACCCCCGTATAGATCTATACACAAACTCTCGCTCTCCCTCCAGGAGACTCTGGCTATAGCTACAGACTACGACCGACACTCTTAGGTGTCGCCCGTTATTACTCACTTAATCAAATTGAATTTGATTAACCTTGATTAACAACATGATTTTTGTGTACTGGAATAGAAGGTAAGCCTAACAAACGAGGGGAAGAGAAGCACGAGGTCCTACTAATCACGTATATTACCTAAGGCTGTCGAGTATACGAAGGACGTGCTAGCCAAATTCGTATTTGATTACTTGGACCTTACTAGAAATGCTAATGGGCCACTGAGGCCCAATATCATGTAAAATCCATTGAGGGTCCCCTTAAACATGTAATTGGGTCACAAAAGGCCCAATAAACATGTATAATTCATGTTAGGCCCAAAAGTCATGTTAATGGGTCACGGAGGCCCAACAAGCATGATTAGATAATTTCAAGCCGAACCTTTTCAATGTTACTTGTTTTGTATAGTTTAAAACTTTTCAACAATTTTTGAGTCGTGAAGTCACAAGGTTTGTCGATTGTTTTATAATGATTTTTAGACTTATGGAAATACATGTATATCTTTCATTCTAAATTCATAAGTTATAATGTGGTATTTTTGACCCAAATATCTTAATAATAAAATAATTGACTCAAAAATATTGATATGACCTATTCAGCCGTTCTTTAGTAAAAATGACAATTTTAGCCAAACTTTTCGCAATTTTCACAAATTTGACCCAAAATCCAAAAACATTGCATTTTTATCCTTTTTGGAAAAATGGATCATTTTAACCGCTAAAATAGATTTATTTACCTTTTTACCCACTGTTTCGAAAAATTCACCCTTTCAGTCCCTTAAAAACCCTTTTTTTTCGCAATTTTAGGCCTATGGGCTGAAAAGCCGAGAGTTTGGCCCAATAGACTACATTTTTCATTTCTAGTCCTTTGTAGAGCATATTATTCATAAAAGCTTCCATTTTAACTGTTTTGACCCCGTTGGTCCTTATAAAAACCGTAAATGACAACTGTTTCCCAAAATTTAGCTTATTTGACAAATATAACCCAATAATGAGTTTTATGTTGTAAGTTGTTTATTATAACTCTTATATGGTAGATTCTCTTAACTTGTTAAGTATAATACATCCTAGATCACATAATTTTCCTCCTTGAACTATAGATCTCGAAATCTCTTTCATTTTTGGCACATATTTACCACATAAAAATAAAAATCATACATCGCATACAAACACACATAGATCTACATATTTTACTTGTATTCTCCCCCATAAAATATGTGATAACTGAAAATAGAGGGGTATCAACTCACCTTGCTTTCATGTTCACGGTTTTGTAGAAGATAAGAGGAAGGTGATGAGATCTTTCGGCCTAGCAAGATTATTGGAGGAAGTTTCAAGCTTAGAGGGTTCTAATGAGTTAGAACAAGAAATAGAGTTATGTAAGAAATAATTCTGAGGATTAAGATGAATAGTAGGTGTTTATACATGATGATCACTTACCAAGAGGTTGAAACTGTTGGATTTTGAGCATTCTAACACTTCCTAAGTGTACATGCAACCCTAATAAACCTTGGATTTATTTTTGTCTAAGGTACATGCAAAATATTATTTTCCAAGGTTTATAACTTATCTAGCATAGCATGGGGTACTTTTAAACATAAAAGAACTAGATGAATTACATACCTTTTGTTGATTGTTAATTCCTTGGAGTTTGAGAGCCAAGCACCAATAATATGAATGCCTCAAGTGGAAATCACAAATCACCACAAACTTGGAAAATATATGAGAGAGTATACTAACTCTTAGAATTCGGCCACCACTATTACACACACATTAGGGTGGTTTTTCATGCAACATAAGCTTGTTTATATAGTGTGCATGGTTTAGAGTGAAAGCCTAATAACCCATGTCTTTTCGTCTTCCAAGGATCCATGGGTTAAAGCTCCATGGATCATCCATGGACTTCCATATAAGCTTAGGCCATTCACAAATGAGTATTAGCCCATACCATATAAATGTAATAGCCCATAATTTAATTAGTCTTCCTTTTAATCACTAAATTAATTCATAATTAATTCAAGATTAAAACTAATTAAATATCATGACTTTATATTAATATATTATAACTTATAATATATCAATAAATCATAGTATACAATTATCATAAAATTATCCATAAATAATTTGGGTGAAGTGCAACCCAAATGGACCATGCCGGGTCGGGTCAAGTATATACCAAATAAGTTATGTACTTAGACACCTTATCCAACAGACTCCCACTTGGATAAGTCTAATAACTGTATTTGCTTATATTACTTCAGGAACCAACCGACAATCGTAGCTATCAAAAACTCTGTTGAACTATGAAGCGCCATTTAAAACAAGTGATCATAGAGTCCTCGTTTCTCATGATATCAGCCAGACAAATACATGGAACAATGTCTTACTTATTGTATGGAAGTTGTTTCTCGATTTCGGATTTGTTTGACAAAGAACTTAACTGAACACATCAATTTAGTTCTGACTAGGCCCAGTACATGGGTCAACACAAAATCATTGAGGGGCCCTAAATATCGCTTCTATTTCTAGAAGGAACAGATAAACTTCGACTCATATGCTTGTTCTACTACTTGTTGAATTGTACACAAAGGCACGTTTTATGACATCAAGTTACTGATGTGTTTATGAGCAATCAATGCACAACCAACTCATAGGTAACAACTCATATCTCTAGGTTTGAAGACTTATATGATATTATCATCACACGATTACTTGAGATAAATTCCATGAAGTGATACAAGTGAGCATAGGTTTACTCCAATGCTCATAACTTATGAACACTCATGAAAGTTATAGCAACCATTGCTATGTCTAAACCTCTTTAGCCATCTACAAACCTGTGACAACCCGAAATTTCCATTCTGAACAAACCATGTCAAGCCAATAGAAGCTAGACCAGTTACAGTGAATTTCATACTTTTCCGAATAAGTTTGAGTATTTCAGGTTTAGCACTTAAGGAGATATTAGGAGAGTGGATGCACTAGGGTTTTGTGCAACACTGTTATTCCAATACTCTATGATATTAGAGTTCATTCCGGGAATAAAATATTTTCTGCCAAAAATCTCAGGACTATATATAGAAATCTGAACCATATTCTTTCATTAGTTGTATTTCCAACTAGAGAAAAGCCGAATTCTCTCTCACGGATCTTCGGGTTTTTATCCCAAATCATGAGTACTTCTATCTAGTTATACTATATAGCTTATATTGTAGTTTATAACATCAAAATCAGATCAAAATTCCAAGATTCGAGAGTTTACCGCCCAAGAACACTTGGAGAGTAAACTCCATTTTAAGGGCCAAGAGTGTGCCCAATGTACCTCAAAGCCTTGGAACTCAACATAGGGACTATCATTACATGTTTAGACCACCAAAACAATTGAGAATCAATGTTGAAAGTGAGTTCATGGCCAAGGAAGTTCTTGGGCTGTGAACTACATATTAGAGTGACAAAATGCCCTAAAAACCTTCCTTAAGCCAAGAGACAAATTAGGACAAGTACCCTAGTGTGTTTGGGGCTAGCAAACACCATTAAAACACAAAGAAAAAGGTGCTCACGGCCCAAGATGTTCCAGGGTCGTGAACTCCAATAAATGGTGCCAAATGGTGCCATGAATCCTCCTAAAGCCTTGGACAATTGCCTTAATGCATTCCTTGATAATTTAGGGACTTGAAAACACCATAAACCTTTCCCCAAAGGAGATTACGGCCGTAATCTCCATGTGTTACATCCCGAAAACCGAAGGCGGAAACATTTCAGGGGTTGAACCGTAATCTCCATGTGTCACACCCCGAAAACCGAAGGCGGAAACATTTCTGGGGTTGACTACCACGTTGAGTATCAAATCCAATGCACATAGTAAGTAAAGTAAAGCAACCATTACATTACATAATAAAAGTTTACAGTTGTTTCAAAAGTAAAGTTTGTACAGTTGTGATACAATATATATATAAACAAAAGAAACGGATCTTCATGTACACCGTCTTCAAGCAAAAAGGATCTTCGAGTACCTGTTCTAACGCTGACCTGAGAACACAAGCGGTTTGAAAATCAGCATAAAGCTGGTGAGTTCATAAGCGGTTTTTGTTTGTGAAAATGTTTCGAGTTTCCTTTCTGTTTCTGAAATGTTATATGCACCAAGAAAATCCCATATTTTCTTAAAAGTTGCTTATTGATTCACAAATGTAAAGTATAGTAAGTTTGAACACTGAAAACATGTCTACTCATGCGAAAACGTATAGCTGGTAATCTGACATGTTAAACTGTCCTGATTATTTATCATGTGTTACCAGGAAAGTCCCATACTTTCCTTATTGTATGTTACCAATTGTAAAAGATGTAATGTTATCCAGTTTGTTACTTTTTCTAGTTATGTAAGTGTTACCTAGAAAAGCCCCATGCTTTCCTTCATATTGATTTCTAATGTAAACGATGTCAAAGATGTAAAAGACATAATCGTGATTGGTTTCCATGTTTTCCCCAGGAAAGTCCCGTACTTTCCTGAATGTTAGTTACAATACGTGAAAGATGTAAAAGATGTAAAGATGTATAAAGTGGTTCATTATTACTATAAGTAAATCTCTGTTATCCTAATTGCTAGTTCCATAACCATACAATAGACTAAAACCTGTGGCAATAAGTAGTCCACATGTGGCAATAAGTTGTCCACATACTTATGACTTTCGTCACCCTTGAACCATTTCGGTTCGGCTGTAGCTAGCAGCCAGGTGTGGGGTAGTCAGCCCCGTATAGATCTATACACTCAAGTCATGCTCTCTAAATACCAGAGATTCTAGTTATGGGTGTAGTCCTCCACTCGCATATCTCGATGGAGTGTTCTCCGAGGACGTGTCTCCAATCATATAGGATTAACAAATTTACTAGTAATAATATAATAATCCTCCACTAGCGTATATATATGAAGTGTTACCAAGGGCAAAACAGTGTACAGGTGTTATGTTCAAATGTTTAATGTCATCCTTTTAACTGATAAAGTGTGGAAAACCATTTGTGAAATATATGTAAAACATAACAGTTTAAAGACCTATTTCACAAATACAAGTTACGTGATCTGCATGTTCAATCTGTTATCAATTGTGGTAATCAGTTATGAAAGCATATGATATATGAAACACATATTTGAAAACATGTTTTGAGTACAAGAATTCCCTTGTACTTTGCTTGTGTTCCCCCTGAAAACAGTGAAAACAGTGAAAAAGGGTAGGGGTATGAACTCACCGGACTCGGAAGTGCGTAGGTTTCGAATACTAGATGTTGGTTCGGGGTTTGATTACTCGCGATGTCCCTATGTAAATTGAAATAATGTCCATATATATACAATTAGGAATACATTCACTAATCATATGGAACATTACACTCCAATGAGGTTAAACACCTCAAAACGAGCGTTTGGAGTGACCCGGGTGACATCTTCGGACGTGTAATGGCACTAGGGACTTGGGACTTGAGTTTACTCCCCAAAAGTAAACATTTTAAGGAGTTTACAGCCATTGAACACACACATACATGAGTTTACGGCCGTAAACTCATGTGGGTGTGATTTTGGGTGTTTAATGGCTTAAATGGACATGGGGATTGTTGGAATGGATTTCTAAAATGCCTTGGAATGGATTGTATGAAATTATAACACTTAAAAGGGAGTTTACAGCCATACCATAGGAGTTTACGGCCGTAAACTCACCTATGGCCATGGAAAATTGATTTGAGCTTTAAAGGACAATCACATGTGATTCTAGTTAATTTTCCAAGCCTTGTTATGCATTTAAAACATCATTTTGCATAATTATTGGAGTTTACGGCCTAGAGGCATGTTCTAAGGCCATAAACTCTTCTTTACTCATGAAAAAGATAGTTTTTGATGCTTAAAACAATCACATGTGATTCTAGAAATTTATACAAGCCATTTGAGTGTATTTGATGCATCATTAACATAGTTTTATGAGTTTACGGCCAAGGGTATGCTCCTAGGCCGTAAACTCCTATAAATGATACTTTTGATATGTTTCAAACCCTTAAACTATTTTTAGATGCATCTAGATTTTACCACAAGGCCATTGGTTGAGTTTCAGGGCATTTGGACATGATTTAAGGCACTAAATGCCCCTTTAAGTGGAGTTTACGTCCCAAGAATGAGTCTTGGCCATAAACTCACTTTTGTCCCCTGTATTTCATGTTTAAAGTGTTTGAATGCTAAAACCAATATCCCACAAGTCATATCTAAGTCCCAACTATGATTTGGAAGGGTTATTTGGCTCAAAAACCCCTTTAATATGAGTTTACGGCCCAAGAATGTGTCTTGGCCGTAAACTCACTTTTTTCCTTCAAAATCAATGTTTTACATGTTATAAGTCCTTTCCATTAAGCCATTAAGCCATATCTAATGTCCAACAATGCTTAGGAAGGGTTTTAGGGCATAAAAACCCCATTTCTAAGAGTTTACGGCCCAAGCTAGTTCCTTGGCCGTAAACTCATGTTATTGGTCCCAAAACACAAATTAAACACAAATTTGAAGGCTAAAGAGGTTGAATAACAAGTTAGGGGTGTTACCTCTTTGATTTAAAGCCTTAAATCTTTGTTTTTGGACCTTGATTTTGGGATGAGGAGAGAGGTTGTGAGAGTTAAATGAAAAATTTACCAAATGCTTCAAATGGAGGCTTAAACACGTTTATATAGTGTTTAAGTTTTGTACACGGTAGAATTCTACCCGGTACCAGCCTTAGACGAGGATTTTGGTCGTACCCGATTGAGTTACCGTAACCCGATACGGTAAATTTCTAGAAATATTTCGATCATTAGAATTGGATGTTAAAATGATTTCTAATTGTATTAAGACACTCATTAAGTCATTTTAAATGTGTACTAATTAATGACTTAATTATACAGAAGATCGGAAATCGAATTTGGAAACGATGATTGGTTGCGCGAATTGTACTACGAAAGAGTTACAATAAATGATACGGAAATTTCGGGTTGTTACGTTATCCCCCCGTTAAAGGTATTGTCGTCCCGAAATTTAAAGTTTAAAGCACAAGACAAGATACAAATCATGGATTAAGAAAGAGTTGTGGATACTTTTGTTTCATTGAATCTTCCCGTTCCCAAGTGAATTCCGGTCCCCGCTTGGCATTCCAGCGAACCTTCACTAACGGGATGCGACTTTGCTTTGTATGTTTGACTTCTCGATCCATGATTTCGATCAGTTCCTCCACAAAGTTGAGGTTTTCATTGATCTCGATCTCGTCTAAGGGAATTGTTAGGGTTTCATCGGATAGGCACTTTTTGAGATTTGAAACATGGAAGACAGGATGAATGTTACTGAGTTCGTGAGGTAAATGAAGTTTATAGGCAACTGGACCGATCCTGGAGAGGATCTCAAAGGGTCCAATGTACCTTGGATTAAGTTTCCAACGCTTACCAAAGCGTACAGTGCCTTTCCAGGGCGAGACTTTTAACAGGACACGGTCTCCAACCTGGAATTCTAGTGGTTTCCGACGATTATCAGCGTAACTCTTTTGACGATCACGTGAGGCTTTCAGTCGATTACGGATTTGAATGATCTTTTCGGTGGTTTCGCGGATGATTTCAGGACCAGTGAGAGCACTGTTGGGGACTCGACTCTTGGCTAACTGTGTATCCCCCACCTCGGCCCAGCACAGAGGGGTTTTGCACTTACGACCGTATAGGGCTTCGAACAGAGCAGCCCTAATGCTGGTGTGGTAACTGTTGGTGTATGAGAATTCGATCAACGATAGATGTGTGTCCCAAGACTTTCCAAAGTCAATGACACATGCCCTAAGCATGTCCTCCATGGTTTGGATTGTTCTCTCACTCTATCCATTGGTCTGAGGATGATATGCCGTGCTCATATCTAGTTTGGTTTCAAGGGCTTTCTGGAGGGATTGCCAGAATCTGGAGGTAAACCTGCTATCTCGATCAGATATAATGGATACAGGTACACCGTGTAGACGTACTACCTCCTGGATGTAGATTCGCGCGAGTCTTTCCATCTTGAATGATTCTTTGATCGGAATGAAGTGAGCGGATTTTGTCAAACGATCGACAATTACCCAAATGGTATCATACCCACTAGAACACTTGGGTAGTGTGGTGATGAAGTCCATGGTAATCATCTCCCATTTCCACTCGGGGATCTCGGGTTGTTGGAGCAGACCTGAAGGTTTCTGATGTTCAACTTTGACTTTGGCGCAAGTCAAGCACTTGCCTACGAATGAAGCTATCTCAGCTTTCATGTTTGGCCACCAATATTGTTTCTTGAGATCCAGGTACTTCTTGTCAGAACCTGGGTGAACAGAGTATTTGGTTCTGTGCGCTTCTTCCATGACCATTTCCCTGAATCCTCCGGATTTGGGAATCCAGATTCGATTCATGAAAAAGTGAACTCTGTCACCTCTGATCTCAAGTTTCTTTTCCATCCTTCTCAAGGTTTCATCTGACACGTTCTCGGGTTTGAGGGCTGTTAACTGGGCTTCTCGGATTTGTATGGGTAAGTTGGAATGGATGGTCATTGTCTGGTTCTTCACTTTGTGGCCTGCACTATCCTTTCGGCTAAGGGCATCTGCTACCACATTGGCCTTGCCGGGGTGGTAACCGATTTCACACTCATAATCAATGAGTAATTCTACCCATCGCCGTTGCCTCATGTTTAAGTGTTTCTGATTAAAGATGTGTTGCAGGCTCTTGTGATCAGTGAAGATTGTGCACTTGGTTCCGTAGAGATAATGTCTCCAAATCTTCAATGCAAAGACTACTGCTCCTAGTTCCAAATCATGTGTAGTATAGTTGACCTCGTGTGCTTTCAGCTGCCTTGAGGCATAGGCAATTACTTTTCCTCTTTGCATAAGCACACAACCTAAACCTTGATTAGACGCATCGCGGTAGACAACGAAGTCCTCTATCCCTTCGGGCAGAGACAGAACAGGCGCGCTGCATAGGGCTTTCTTCAATGTTTGGAATGCAATTTCTTGTTTATGACTCCAACAAAAGGGTACACCTTTCTGTGTTAGAGTGGTTAAAGGTTTGGCAATTTTGGAAAAGTTCTGAATGAATCGTCGATAGTAGCCGGTGAGACCCAAGAATTAACAAATTTCTGTGGGTGTTTTCGGTGCCGACCAATTCTCTATCGCTTTAATCTTGGAAGGATCTACATGTATACCCTCCTCGCTTACCACGTGACCGAGGAAAGTAACCTTCCGTATCCAGAATTCACATTTGGAAAATTTCGCGTATAGCTTTTCGGATCTAAGGGTCTCCAACACTAGCCTCAAGTGTTGCTTGTGGTCTTCTTCGCTTCGAGAGTAGACGAGGATATCGTCAATGAACACGATGACGAATTTGTCAAAGAAGGGACGGCACACCCGATTCATCAGGTCCATGAACACAGCCGGTGCATTGGTTAGACCGAAGGGCATCACTATGAACTCGTAGTGTCCATACCGAGTCCTAAAAGCTGTCTTGGAAACATCATTTTCCTGGACTTGTAACTGATGGTACCCTGACCGAAGGTCTATCTTTGAAAAGTAGCTGGCTCCCCGGAGTTGATTGAAGAGGTCGTCTATTCGTGGAAGAGGATATCGGTTCTTAACGGTTAACTTGTTTAGTTCACGATAGTCGATACACATCCGAAAGGATCCATCTTTCTTCTTGACAAACAGAACCGGAGCTCCCCAGGGTGAGGAACTCGGTCTAATGAATCCTTTACTGAGAAACTCATTGAGTTGACAGGATAACTCCTGCATTTCTTCCGGAGCTAAGCGGTACAGAGATTTTGCTATTGGGGTAGCTCCAGGAATTATGTCAATGCGGAACTCGACCTGATGTTCGGGAGGAATTCCTGGAAGTTCTTCGGGAAACACATCAGGAAAGTTACAGACTTCGGGAATGCTCGCGAGGTCTCTAACTTCTTGTCTCTCGTTGATCACATGGGCTAAGAATGCAATGCACTCCTTCCGTAGGAGCTTTTGAGCTTTGATGCAAGAAATGATATGAAGATTAAAACTAGGTTTATCGCCATAGATTACGAGAGTTTGATCCGAAGGAAGATTGGGACGGATAGCTTTTTCGTAACAAAGGATATCAGCATGATTGGGACTCAACCAATCCATGCCAATGATAACATCAAAGCTCTTAATAGAAACGGGCATGAGATCTATAAGAAATGAGTGATCATTTAAGGTAAGCGTACAACCTATGAATGCATCGTTAGCACTTTCTTTCTCACCATTAGCCATCTCGACGGTAAACGTTTCAGTTAGTGGTTGAGGATTAGGTTTTAGATTATGTTTGAATGCATGACTAACAAAACTCCTTTCAGCACCCGAATCAAAAAGAATACTAGCATATGAGTTGTCGAGAAGGAACGTACCCGAAACAACAGTGGGATCAACAACTGCTTCCTCCCGTCCCATGGTTAGAATCCTCCCAGTGTTATCAGCAGTTGATTTCTTGGGACAATTCCTTTTAAAGTGACCGACTTCACTACAGTCGTAGCAGGCTTGACTAATACCTGCTCCAGATGATTGATTGGCTGATTGGGTAGGAGTTTTGTAGAACCGAACTGTGTGCCCTTTCTTACCACAGTTGGTACAAGATAATTCTCGGCAAGGACCAGGATGATGATGGTATTTGCACTTGCCACAGAGAGGAAGATTACCAGCATATTTACTGGTAGGAGTTGGAGCTGTGGATCCCATGACAGAAGCAACCGCAACAGAGGTAGTAGTAGCAGCATGGACTGCTACCGTCTGCTGTTTCTTGGAAGATCCTTGAGAAGATTGACCCTTCTTTTTCTTCCAGAATTTTCTCTTTTCACCACTCCTTTGAGTTGGCTCGGAAGTGGTAGTGATTTCCTTAACATCGTCGCTGTGATCAATCAGAATTTGAGCTAAAGTCTTGGCACTATCATAGGTATCCGGACGAGCAGCCAAAACATGACTCTTTGTCGGTTGAGATAACCCCCAAACGAACCTTTCGATCTTTTTGTTCTCAGGAGTGAGTAATCCCAGGCAGAGAAGTGCGAGATCATCGAATTGGGAAGTATATGCAGCAATGTTGGAACCTTTCATCTTCAGGTTCCAGAGCTCGTGCTCTAATTTCTGCATTTCACCACGGGGGTAGTATTCGGCAATAAGAAGTTCTTTCATGGCTTCCCAGCCCATGGCATTGGCTACGGGTAAGGTCAGAGATTTGACTCGGCCATTCCACCAAGTCAAGGCTTTATCAGCGAAGGTACAGGCCGCGAACTTGACCTTATCAGATTCTGCGCAAGCACAGATTTCGAAGATGGACTCGATTTTCTCGAACCATCAAGATAAGGAAATGACACCTCCAGCGCCATTGAAAGATGTTGGTTTTGCGTTCATCAAATCCTTGTAGGAACCCCCTCTTTGGTGTCCCTGGTTAACTTCAGGGTTTTGAGATTGAGGACCACCTCCTGAACCACTAGGGTTTATTTGTGACATAGCTGCTACCATTGTAGCTGTCATCATCATCTGGAGCGATGCTAGATCGAACTGAGGAGGAGGTGGCGGCGAAGAAAGATTGTTGTTGTTCTTTGAATTGGGTCTCTTTCAGGGAGGCATCTTGATCTAATAAGATCAAGAAAGAGAGGATGGTAAGTCCTCTATATTGAATCGATAGAGATGGCAGTAATATGATTCGAATAAGCAATAAAGCAAGAAAGAGTTATCGAAACAGATAATTTATCGCTAAGAATAATCATGGAAAGCCATTCAAATAAGGATTTCTACAGAGGATTGGATTGAGAAATACTCTCATAGTATTTCAGGAGTTGATTACGAAAATTGTTCGATGTTTGGGATATTAAGGTAAGTTTTAGGCATGTCATATACCACAGTCACTCCCAAGCACATGTTGGCGGTGTCTCGAATGAATATAGTTGGCCAGGCTATAATGACCCTAGACACGACTACATAACTGCCCAGGTTTAACCATAGTACACAACACTCAATTACTTATGTTCTATTCTACTTATGGTTACGGATGACGACAGTTCGGTATACTTGTATACTTTTGAAAATACTTGTAGTTTGAAGATACTTTTAATTCAGAGCACTAAGGCCCTTTAGTGTTTATAGTTTTATAAACAAGGGCTCTAATACCAATCTGTCACACCCCGAAAACCGAAGGCGGAAACATTTCCGGGGTTGACTACCACGTTGAGTATCAAATCCAATGCACATAGTAAGTAAAGTAAAGCAACCATTACATTACATAATAAACGTTTACAGTTGTTTCAAAAGTAAAGTTTGTACAGTTGTGATACAATATATATATATATATATATATATATATATATATATATATATATATATATATATATAAACAAAAGAAACGGATCTTCATGTACACCATCTTCAAGCAAAAAGGATCTTCGAGTACCTGTTCTAACGCTGACCTGAGAACACAAGTGGTTTGAAAATCAACATAAAGCTGGTGAGTTCATAAGCGGTTTTTGTTTGTGAAAATGTTTCGAGTTTCCTTTCTGTTTCTGAAATGTTATATCCACCAAGAAAATCCCATATTTTCTTAAAAGTTGCTTATTGCTTCACAAATGTAAAGTATAGTAACTTTGTACACTAAAAACATGTCTACTCATGCGAAAATGTATAGCTGGTTATTTGACTTGTTAAACTGTTTTGATTACTTATCATGTGTTACCAGGAAAGTCCCATACTTTCCTTGTTGTATGTTACCGATTGTAAAAGATGTAATGTTATCCAGTTTGTTACTCTTTCTAGTTATGTAAGTGTTACCCAGAAAAGCCCCATGCTTTCCTGCATATTGATTTCTAATGTAAACGATGTCAAAGATGTAAAAGACGTAATCGTGATTGGTTTCCATGTTTTCCCCAGGAAAGTCCCGTACTTTCCTGAATGTTAGTTAGAATACGTGAAAGATGTAAAAGATGTAAAGATGTATAAAGTGGTTCATTATTACTATAAGTAAATCTCTGTTATCCTAATTGTGAGTTCCATAACCATACAATAGACTAAAACCTGTGGCAATAAGTAGTCCACATGTGGCAATAAGTCGTCCACATACTTATGACTTTCGTCACCCTTGAACCATTTCGGTTCGGCTGTAGCTAGCAGCCAGGTGTGGGGTAGTCAGCCCCGTATAGATCTATACACTCAAGTCACGCTCTCTAAATACCTGAGATTCTGGTTATGGGTGTAGTCCTCCACTCGCGTATCTCGGTGGAGTGTTCTCTGAGGACGTGTCTCCAATCATACAGGATTAACAAATTTACTAGTAATAATATAATAATCCTCCACTAGCGTATATATGTGAAGTGTTACCGAGGGCAAAACAGTGTACAGGTGTTATGTTCAAATGTTTAATGTCATCCTTTTAACTGATAAAGTGTGGAAAACCATTTGTGAAATATATGTAAAACATAACAGTTTAAAGACCTATTTCACAAATACAAGTTATGTGATCTGCATGTTCAATCTGTTATCAGTTGTGGTAATCAGTTATGAAAGCATATGATATATGAAACACATATTTGAAAACATGTTTTGAGTACAAGAATTCCCTTGTACTTTGCTTGTGTTCCCCCCTGAAAACAGTGAAAAAGGGTAGGGGTATGAACTCATCGGACTCGGAAGTGCGTCGGTTTCGAATACTAGACATTGGTTCGGGGTTTGATTACTCACGATGTCCCTATGTAAATTGAAATAATGTCCATATATACACAATTAGGGATACATTCACTAATCATACGAAACATTACACTCCAATGAGGTTAAACACCTCAAAACAAGCGTTTGGAGTGACCCGGGTGACATCTTCGGACGTGTAATGGCACTAGGGACATGGGACTTGAGTTTACTCCCCAAAAGTAAATATTTTAAGGAGTTTACAGCCATTGAACACACACATACATGATTTTATGGCCGTAAACTCATGTGGGCGTGATTTTGGGTGTTTAATGGCTTAAATGGACATGGGGATTGTTGGAATGGATTTTTTAAATGCCTTGGAATGGATTGTATGAAATTATAACACTTAAAAGGGAGTTTACGGCCATACCATAGGAGTTTATGGCCGTAAACTCACCTATGGCCAAGGAAAATTGATTTGAGCTTTAAAGGACAATCACATGTGATTCTAGTTAATTTTCCAAGCCTTGTTATGAATTTAAAACATCATTTTACATACTTATTGGAGTTTACGGCCTAGAGGCATGTTCTAAGGCTGTAAACTCTGCTTTACTCATGAAAAAGATAGTTTTTGATGCTTAAAACAATCACATGTGATTCTAGAAATTTATACAAGCCATTTGAGTGTATTTGATGCATCATTAACATAGTTTTATGAGTTTACGGCCAAGGGTATGCTCCTAGGCCGTAAACTCCTATAAATGATACTTTTGATATGTTTCAAACCCTTAAACTATTTTTAGATGCATCTAGATTTTACCACAAGGCCATTGGTTGAGTTTCAGGGCATTTGGACATGATTTAAGGCACTAAATCCCCCTTTAAGTGGAGTTTACGTCCCAAGAATGAGTCTTGGCTGTAAACTCACTTTTGTCCCCCATATATCATGTTTAAAGTGTTTGAATGCTAAAACCAATATCCCACAAGTCATATCTAAGTCCCAACTATGATTTGGAAGGGTTATTTGGCTCAAAAACCCCTTTAATATGAGTTTACGGCCCAAGAATGTGTCTTGGCCGTAAAATCACTTTTGTCCCTCAAGATCAATGTTTGACATGTTATAAGTCCTTTCCATTAAGCCATTAAGCCATATCTAATGTCCAACAATGCTTAGGAAGGGTTTTAGGGCTTAAAAACCCCATTTCTAAGAGTTTACGGCCCAAGCTAGTTCCTTGGCCGTAAACTCATGTTCTTGGTCCCAAAACACAAATTAAACACAAATTTTAAGGCTAAAGAGGTTGAATAACAAGTTAGGGGTGTTACCTCTTTGATTTCAAGCCTTAAATCTTTGTTTTTGAACATTGATTTTGGGATGAGGAGAGAGGTTGTGAGAGTTAAATGAGAAATTGACCAAACGCTTCAAATGGAGGCTTAAACACGTTTATATAGTGTTTAAGTTTTGTACAAGGTAGAATTCTACCCGATACCAGCGTTAGACGAGGCTTTTGGTCGTACCCGATTGAGTTACCGTAACCTGATACGGTAAATTTCTAGAAATATTCCGATCATTAGAATTGGATGTTAAAATGATTTCTAATTGTATTAAGACACTCATTAAGTCATTTTAAATGTGTACTATTTAATGACTTAATTATACAGAATATCGGAAATCGAATTTGGAAACGAAGATTGGTTGCGCGAATTGTACTACGAAAGAGTTACAATAAATGATACGGAAATTCGGGTTGTTACACCATGGGATTTGGTCCCAGGGCTGTAAACCCCTATAAAGGGGGCAAATGTCACCCAAACACTTGATTAAGCCTAGAAACAATTCACCAAACTAGTTATATAAATGATAGGCTTCATTTAGAGACTTTGTTGAGAGTTTACGGCTAGGAGTTTACTCCCCTGGGCCGTAAACTCAAAAACATATGGTCATTTGACCATAAACTCCCATTAGAGGTCTTGCACTCCTTTGTTGCAACCCATTTGCCTCCTAACACTTGACCAAAAGCATTTTCCTCGCATTAAAATGCTTATACTTGTATAATTAGTGTTTTAATCACTAATTATTTATATACATATGTCTTCATATGTAATTAGGATCATTGTGTGTGTCTAAAGTCTTCACTTGACACGAAGCACTTATCCGATCATTCCTTACGATAACCTTCTGTTCAATTCCAATCACTTACTGCAGGTGAGTTCATACCCCTTAAGCAGTGTTTTAACTATTTTTAAATGTTTTATGCGGGGGGGGGGGGGGGGGGGGATACAAGTAGAATCATGCTAGTTATTATATGAATCACATGTGATTAATAAGCAACATTCAAATGATTTACTACTCATTAGCCGTTTTACCAAACATTTTCCTTCAAATGATTTTCATAAACACTTTATATGTTTAAAACTCCTTATTACACTGTACATTTTACTCTGTATATTACATTTCAAACTTATTTACAATTGTGTTTCAAACAAATGTTTCTTTATACTAAACTATTTTATCAAACCCATGCCTTCAAAACCTTTTTATAGATCGACATCAAGTTGATCTTTTCTTAGAAAATATTTATGTTCAAAGGTTTTACAAAACTTATTTTATGATTTTGTATAATAAATTGCATGCCTTTATATGTACAATTATATAAGAAATGTTTAAAAGACTTAGGAAGGCTATCCACCCTATTTCCTTTTCCTCGATTTGGATGTGGTCTTGTGGGATATCGGGTACCGTCTGAAGGTCGTTTAAAAATTAATTATATATCATGTATACATATATGGACATAATAGTTCCTTTAAGTCAGTTCAGTGCCTTTGGGTAGCAAAGGCATACGTTCATATACTTTTACATGATTACGCTTACATAAGTACATATACATGAATACGTTAACAAAATTCTGATCCACTGTATCGGAGCATGGCTTAAATGTCATGGCCCGAGTTGTAGCCAGAGTCTCTTGGAGGGAGAGTGTGAGTTTGCGTATAGATCTATACTGGATTTACTATCCTACACCTTGCTGCTAGCTACAGCCGGACCTGCAGGTCCGCGGGTGCCAAACATCATTCCGTTTTACGACCATTCGTATGTCGTTGTTACCAGTCAATAGTATGGTGCAATTAATCACATAATACCTTAATATAAATCCGGTTTAAGGTATTTAGTACATCAGTAGTTCTTATAGCACTACATTTTAGTACTACATTATTTTTCCCTGTACATATATTTAGTGATCTTTTCAGTTAAACTTTAAATGTAAAAACTATATTTTATTAAATGATAGTTACACTTGGGAAAATTACACACTTTTACATGAAACAAATGTTTAGAACAGCTAAGTCTTGGTAGAAGACTACATTGAGAATAGTTAAGTCTTGGTAGAAGACACCCTTATATAATAGTAGGAATCATAGGGATTTCTAGAGTTTTTCAAATGTTTACAGTTGTTTTACAAACATTTTTATACTTACAGTTCATAAACTTACAAATTCTTACATACAAATTAAGACACAAAAATACTTATGATCTGACCAACTTCAAAGCTGATACTCGCTTTCAAAATTACTTGTATCCTCAAGTCATTATAGACAGGTACCGATGCAAGGAGAAAGGATGATGGAGCTCGTTCAAGACTCATCTTTGATTTTGATTTATACTTTAGTGTTTATCAAAATTTGACAGAACACTTGTATAATAATTATATTATTAATGCAATGGATGATGTTGTTGCTTGTTTACTACTTTTCATTGTTGTGATACTATACATGACGTCCTCCGTCCCAGAACGTTTCCGCCGTTCTTGGTTTTGGGGTGTGACAGATTGGTATCAGAGCATTGTTTATAGTGAATTAAGTATATCAACCCATAAAAGATATACTAAATATAAATACATAAGGGATAAAAATGCTTTGACCAAGAGTTTATACTTTAAATAATAAAACATTTAATAAAGTATACGTGCCTGCATTCATACTAATATCAGTGTCACTAGGACAGTACAAAAGAATTACGGTTGTTAGGCAACGCAAGTGGGCTTAGAGACATATGGTCAAAACTGGGAAGATATAGCCTGATCACCTATATTATCCGAGGGTTGACTAGCATGTGCCTAAGTTTAATTGTATGGTTGCAACAATGCTAAAATCTTACCAACCCTACCACAATGAGAACAGTAGAACATAACATTAAACTTAAAATACTATAGGAATATTTGGTGTTACTATAAGTACGTTATACTTGAGAACTAAAATGGGATCTTCAATACTAAGTTGATATTTACTAAGTAGATACACTAAGGATATATGTAATTAGGATGTTATAGACTTAGAATCTGTGAAATTTTACTTCACCCCGATTCTGTGTGAATTTGGAGTTAATATCACTTATTCGAAGGTCTATCCTGTTTCGATTACATATAATTGGTATGCACTTCACAAATAGTGATGTAACTAATGAAGATTTTCTAAATAATTATCTAGATAGTTTCGTCTAATAATTATTTTCTTACCCCAAATTCTCGCATAAATAACATGTCTGGACTCCATCCCCACGGCAACCAGTACCTCCCGAATGAGGTCATTGCTGTTTGGTTTGGAGAAGAACCAGAGAATGATCATCCGATCCCTTTGAATGATCACCATGATGAAAACCCTTCGGACGGTGCTAATTCCGAACCAGAGGTTGAGAACCTACCCCAGGCAGCTCCCATTCCAATTCCTAACCCTCGTCCGGCTTTTCATGACCAGAGGTTGAGAACCTACCCCAGGCAGCTCCCATTCCAATTCCTAACCCTCGTCCGGCTTTTCATGGCCCGACCCCTAAATGGGTGGAATGCTTGGAAACATGGAGCCAAGGACAAGATCAGCCCATGCCATTTAATGGCGACCGAAGCTTTTACGACCTGAGCAATGGGGGCTCAACATACAGAATCTTGCCAATCTTGGTCCGTAGAGTGGCCCAAAATGAGATTCAAGGCAGGACAGCCCTATACCATATTACTGAAGTTGTCACCGATGCTAGAATGCATACCCTCCACACCATTCATCTATAAGATGCTCGCGAGAGATCAGAGAGAAACCATAAAACCCTGTTGCAAGCACAGGCTGAATCACGAGCCGAAGTCATAGAGCTCCGAGTACGCCAAAGGGTGTACGAAAGACACCAACTTGATGTAGAACATGAACTGGCTGAACTAAGAGTTCACCAGAGGGATGACCGTTGCCAGTAGTAGACGCTTTACTTTATTTTCCTTATTAAAAGGAATCGTTTTCTGTCTATGCTTGATGTGACATTTTCTATGAAATTATCTTCTACTGTAAGTACTTTTGGTTAGGTCCTTATGCTGTCAAGAACTATCTTCTTTGGATATGATGTAACACCTTTACAAGGTCATTTTCCCAAACTTTTACGTCATGAATATAAAAGATTTTGATAGTCGGCTAACTTCTGTGTCATTCTTCATTCAAGTACGTTTATCATACTTTCATTGGAGTCTATCTGAATCATGCTTTAGTCAAGTCAATGGACTATAGTAACTTAGCTCTGGAGACATTTCCAAGTCTCTTTCAGTGGTTGGATCTTGTTATTCACCAACCCACGATACCTCGACTTGAACGACAAACGTCTTGAGACCATTCTACAAACTCACTTCCATTCTGTACCAGGACTGCTTCATAGGGATGAAGGTCAACCTTTCGAGAACATACTCTTACTCTATTCTTGAGCAATCGAAGTACATCTAGGGTCAACTAGAATCGCTCACAAAATCCTTATCATTCTTGCTAACATAATCATGTTGTCATCAAGAAACAATCAGCTTCATACGTACACCTCTTTCTTCTAGATCACTTTTCCAGCGAAGCCGTTATATCAGAACAACAAAGTACTCATGCCAGGAGTACCTCTTAGTTATTTTCTTTCCGAAGAAATCCCCAAAGTACCACTCGTGCAGTACATCAAGTTCAATCCAAGGATTCATACGATTGATCTATCACTGATGAATGTATACATAAGAGTGATATATAATCAAGGTTCTACAGGTTTAGAATTGATGATTCCACTTTAACTTCTTTTTCCCCGATGGGATGTGAGCTTAAAGAAGAATCAGTTATTCGACTACCTTTTCAATCTTAATTATATACAACTCGTATACACAAAATTGTGATTGTGAGCCAAGTATGAATTCTAATATGAACTTCAGGATGGAGAACTGCTCAAGACTATGAGTAATCACATCGTCACGTGAACAAACTTAAAACCCAGTACGACTCTCGTAAACGGATCTACCATTTGCTTAAACACCTACGGAGACACAAGAACAGTACAGACAACCTAGCAAACCACACAGAAATAGAATTAGAAGACTAGGCTTCTCACCCTAGAGAACCCCGGTCATATTCTTCCAGATACCGACAGATCGCATCAGATGTACCTCGGATATCGAGGACTCCGTCAAGAGTTTCCATTAGAAATCGTTGTCTCTGCCTCACATAGATGAAGCGGTTGAGCTAACGCAAGGAACGAGTTCTTTTTAGGATAGGACTGAGATCCGAATATCACCAGTTTGAGTGTGAGGGAAGGAAGTCCAAAAGACTACCTTCTAAACTCGATGTGGACACTTCGAGTCCGTAGTGATACCCTTCGGATAGGAACAATACGCCCATAGTTTTCATGAGCTATATGAGTAGGGTACGTCTTTCTTACTTGGATCAGTTCGTCATTTCTCCATATAATGACTTACTTATCTACCCTCGTAGTAAGAAGAAACCCATGGAAACATTTCCTTCGGAGATACTTTTCGCAAAGTTCTCTGAACCCGAGTTTTGGAATTAAAGAGTCAAAATTTTCTATGACACACTGTTAGTGATGTGAGAAATTTTGAGTACTCTTGCAATTTGTCAAAACCGTTGAGAATTTGCCGACACCAGAGACGCCGACAGAAATTCGCCAAAATTCTAGGTCTGAAAGACCTACTATCATAGTTCATCCAGAAAACCCTCGCACACCCTAGACCTACTTTGCAAACTCAGTAACGTACATTCTACTATTCGCGTCTCGATCGTGAAACCATACCTTTCCATTAGGACTCTAGTAAGTCTACTCGTCGAGATCCTCGCCTTCGTATTAGAACCGTAGTGACCCTCGACCGAGTGGTCAAGCGAACGAAGCAACGCCGTCGCCAGTTAGTGAAGGTTCGTTGGAATGGCAACCAATAACCTGATTTCACTTAGGTGCGCTAGAACCAATCGATTAGGAAGTTTCCTCCTCACGACTCGATCATTCGTACCTACTTCCTTGCCTAAATTCTAATTTCTAGATGAAATTCCCTTTAACAGGGGGATGATGTGACAACCCGAAATTTCCATTCTGAACAAACCATGTCAAGCCAATAGAAGCTAAACCAGTTACAGTGACTTTCAGACTTTTCCGAATAAGTTTGAGTATTTCAGGTTTAAAACTTAAGGAGATATCAGGAGAGTGGATGCACTAGCGTTTTGTGCAACATTGTTATTCCAGTACTCTATGATATTAGAGTTCATTCCGGGAATAAAATATTTTCTGCCAAAAATCTCAGGACTATATATAGAAATCTGAACCATATTCTTTCATTAGTTGTATTTCCAACTAGAGAAAAGTCGAATTCTCTCTCACGGATCTTCGGGTTTTTATCCCAAATCGTGAGTACTTCTATCTAGTTATATCATATAGCTTAGATTGTAGTTTATAACATCAAAATCGGATCAAAATCCCAAGATTCGGGAGTTTACCGCCCAAGAACACTTGGAGAGTAAACTCCATTTTAAGGGCCAAAAGTGTGCCCAATGTCCCTCAAAGACTTGGAAATCGACATAGGGACTATCATTACATGTTTAAACCACCAAAAAAATTGAGAATCAATGGTGAAAGTGAGTTCATGGTCAAGGAAGTTCTTGGGCTGTGAACTCCATTTTCAAGTGACAAAATGCCCTAAAAACCTTCCTTAAGCCAAGAGAAAAATTAGGACAAGTACCCTAGTGTGTTTGGGGCTAGCAAACACCCATTAAAACACAAAGAAAAGGGTGTTCACGGCCCAAGATGTTCCAGGGCTGTGAGCTCCAATAAATGGTGCCATAAATCCTCCTAAAGCCTTGGACAATTGCCTTAATGCATTCCTTGATAATTTAGGGACTTGAAAACACCATAAACCTTTCCCCAAAGGAGATTACGGCTGTAATCTCCATGGGATATGGTCCCAGGGCCGTAAACCCCTATAAAGGGGGCAAATGTCACCCAAACACTTGATTAAGCCTAGAAACAATTCACCAAACTAGTTGTATAAATGATAGGCTTCATTTAGAGACCTTGTTGAGAGTTTACGGCCAGGAGTTTACTCCCCTGGGCCGTAAACTCCAAAACATATGGTCATTTGACCATAAACTCCCATTAGAGGTCTTGCACTCCTTTGTTGCAACCCATTTGCCTCCTAACACTTGACCAAAAGCGTTTTCCTCACATTAAAATGCTTATACTTGTATAATTAGTGTTTTAATCACTAATTATTTATATACATATGTCTTCATATGTAATTAGGATCATTGTGTGTGTCTAAAGTCTTCACTTGACACCAAGCACTTATCCGATCATTCCTTACGATAACCTTCCGTTCAATTCCAATCAGTTACTGCAGGTGAGTTCATACCCCTTAATCAATGTTTTAACTATTTTTAAATGTTTTATGGGGGGGGGGGATACAAGTAGAATCATGCTACTTATTATATAAATCACATGTGATTAATAAGCAGCATTCAAATGATTTACTACTCATTAGCCGTTTTACCAAACATTTTCCTTCAAATGATTTTCATAAACACTTTATATGTTTAAAACTCCTTATTACACTGTACATTTTACTCTGTATATTACATTTTAAACTTATTTACAATTGTGTTTCAAACACATGTTTCTTTATACTAAACTATTTTATCAAACCTATGCCTTCAAAACCTTTTTATAGATCGACATCAAGTTGATCTTTTCTTAGAAAATATTTATGTTCAAAGGTTTTACAAAACTTATTTTATGATTTTATATTATAAATTGCATGCCTACATATGTACAATTATATAAGAAATGTTTAAAAGACTTAGGAAGGCTATCCACCCTATTTCCTTTTCCTTGATTTGGATGTGGTCTGGTGGGATATCGGGTACCGTCCAAAGGTCGTTTAAACATTAATTATATATCATGTATCCATATATGGACATAATAGTTCCTTTAAGTCAGTTCAGTGCCTTTGGGTAGCAAAGGCATACGTTCATATACTTTTACGTGATTACGCTTACATAAGTACATATACATGAATACGTTAACAAAATTGTGATCCACTGTATCGGAGCATGGCTTAAATGTCATGGCCCGAGTTGTAGCCAGAGTCTCTTTGAGGGAGAGCGTGAGTTTGCGTATAGATCTATACTGGATTGACTATCCTACACCTTGCTGCTAGCTACAGTCGGACCTGCAGGTCCGCGGGTGCCAAACATCATTCCGTTTTACAACCATTCGTATGTCGTTGTTACCGGTCAATAGTATGGTGCAATTAATCACATAATACCTTAATATAAATCCGGTTTAAGGTAGTTAGTACATCAGTAGTTCTTATAGCACTACATTTTAGTACTACATTATTTTTCCTTGTACATATATTTAGTGATCTTTTGAGTTAAACTTTAAATGTAAAAACTATATTTTATTAAATGATAGTTAGACTTGGGAAAATTACACACTTTTACATGAAACGAACATTTAGAACAGTTAAGTCTTGGTAGAAGACACCCTTATATAATAGTAGGAATCATAGGGATTTCTAAAGTTTTTCAAACGTTTACAGTTGTTTTACAAACATTTTTATACTTACAGTTCATAAACTTACAAACTCTTACATACAAATTAAGTTACTAAAATACTTATGATCTCACCAGCTTCAAAGCTGATACTGGGTTTCAAAATTACTTGTATCCTCAGGTCATTATAGACAGGTATCAATGCAAGGAGAAAGGAAGATGGAGCTCGTTCAAGACTCATCTTTCATTTTGATTTATGCTTTAGTGTTTATTAAAATTTGACAGAACACTTGTATAATAATTATATTATTAATGCAATGGATGATGTTGTTGCTTGTTTACTACTTCTCATTGTTGTGATACTGTACATGACGTCCTCCGCCCCAGAACGTTTCCGCCGTTCTTGGTTTTGGGGTGTGACAAAACCCAATTCATGACAATCTTGATTCATACCTACTTCCGATGTATGACCGATTGTGGAGGTTTGAATAAATTAATTATTCTGGAAGTCAAAACATGCAAAAACTGAAACAATAGTTAATAATTGACAATGATAGGAACACTTTACTTATAAATAAATCACAAATTTTATTCATCATCAAACGTCGATTACATTTTACAAGTTTCAGAAAAGGCTATCTAATTTGTAAAACTAATATCATCCCTCAGCCCGATGCTCCTCGCATGCTGCAAATGCTTAACCCTCGTCAGTCCCTTTGTAAGGGGATATGCAGGGTTCTCATCTGACGATACCCCCATTGCCACGAGGAGTCCTTCTTCTATCTTGTGTATTATGAAGTGATATTCTCTGTCAATGTGTCAGGATCTGCCATGATCTCTCGGTTCCTTGGCTAAGGAAACCGCACATTGCTATCACAGAAAATCTCCATAGGCTCCTTAATAGCTGGTACAACTCCAAGGTCTCCGGTGAAGTTCTTTAGCCATATCCCCTCCTTCGTCACTTCACTCTCTGCTATATACTCTGATTCACAAGTCGAATCAGCTACCGTCTCCTGCTTGGAACTCTTCCAAGAGATTGCCCCTCCATTTAGCGTAAAGACCTAGCCCGACTGAGAGCGGAAGTTATCCTTATCAATCTGAAAACTAGCATCGCTATACCCTAATACTCTCAAGTCATCACTCCCACCAAGGATAAGGATCTAATCCTTAGTCCTTCGCAGGTACTTGAGAATGTTCTTTACCACGGTCTAATGAGCCTTGCCATGGTTCCCCTGATATCTGCTGACCATGCTCAAAGCAAAGGCCACATCAGGGTGGGTACAAATCATAGCATACATTATCGAGCCTACAACGGAAGCATACGGTAATCGACTTATTTCTACTATCTCAGCCTCTGTACTCGGACTCTGAGTCTTACTCAGTTTAGCATTCCATTGGATCGGTAAATCTCCTTTCTTGGAATTTTGCATGTTGAACCTATTCAACACCTTATCCAAATAGGTACTCTGACTAAGTCCAATTAGTCTTTTACTCCTTTCTCATAATATCCTTATCCCTAGGATATAGGCAGCTTCCCCTAGGTCCTTCATAGCAAAGCACTTCCCAAGCCAGGACTTAACCTCCTGTAAGGTTGGGATGTCATTTCCTATAAGTAGTATGTCATCTACATACAGTACCAAGAACCTAACTATACTCCTACTAGCTCTGACATACACGCAAGACTCATCTTCACTTCTCGGGAAGCCAAACTCTTTAACCTTCACATTGAAATAAAGATTCCAGCTACAAGATGCTTATTTTAATCCATAAATGGATTTCTCAAGCTTGCATACTCTATTAGGGTATTATGCACTGACAAAACCCTCTGGCTGATTCATGTACACATCCTCAGCCAACTTTCTATTAAGAAAAGTGGTTTTGACATCCATTTGCCATATTTCATAATCATGAAATGCAGCAATGGCCATCATAACCCTAATAGACTTAATCTTTGCTACCGGTGAGAAGGTTTCACCATAATCAATACCCTAAGTCTGAGTAAAACCCTTCGCAACCAGTCGAGCCTTATAAGTGTGCACTTTTCCTTCGATGTTGGTCTTCTTCTTGAAGATCCATTTGCACCCGACTATTTTACGGCCTGGTACACTGTCAACCAAGTTCCAAACTTGATTGTCATACATGGACTGTATCTCGTTGTCCATAGCCTCCTTCCATTTAGCAGACTCCAGGCCTGCCATGGCTTCCTTAACACTGCTAGGTTCATCTAAATTTACTAGTGTACTATCGCTGATAAATGTATCACCTTCCATAGTAATATGAAAACCATAATAAAACGCAGGTGTGTCCTTAACCCGTGTGGAATGCCTCAGAGGTACAGACTCATCAGCTGGCTCAACAAGAGTTTCCTCCTCAGGTTGATTGATAGTGTCTGAGGTCCCTTCACCAATTGATTCTTGAACTTCTTCGAGGTCAATTTTCCTCCCACTGTCTCCTTGGTTTATAAACTCTCTCTCACGAAAGACCCCTCTTCTTGCTACAAAGACCACATTCTCATTAGGTCTGTAGAAGAGGTAACCGAAGGATTTATGTGGGTAGCCGATGAAAATACACCTTTCACTTCAGGGTTCAAGCTTATCATGAGTTTCTCGCCTCACGAAAGCCTCGCAACCCCAAATCTTGATGTGGTCCAAATTGGGAACCTTCCCAGTCCACATCTCATGAGGTGTTTTGGTAACCTTCTTTGTAGGGACTAGATTAAGGATATGGGAGGCAATCTCTAAGGAATACCCCCAAAAAGAGATTGGTAGCGAAGCTTGACTCATCATAGCGCAAACCATGTCTAAAAAGGTTCGATTATGCCTCTCAGATACACCATTTAGTTGTTGTGTCCTGGGAGGGGTCAATTGTGAGACAATCCCACACTCCTTAAGATAGTCAAGGAACTCGGTACTAAGATACTCACCACCTCGATCAGATCGAAGCATCTTAATGTTCCTGCCCAATTGATTTTCTACTTCCTGTTTAAATTCCTTAAACATTACAAAGGTTTCTGACTTCTGTTTGATTAAGTAGACATAACCATATCTACTAAGATCATCAATAAAAGTCACATAATATCGATTAGCATCCCTTGTGGTGATTTTGAATGGTCCACATACATCAGTATGTATTAGGTCCAACAAACCCTCACCCCATTCACAAGTACCAGTGAAGGGTGATTCTGTCATCTTTCCATGTAGATAAGATTCACAACTATCATCCGATTTAAGGTCAAATGATTCCAAGACTCCATCCTTTTGGAGTTGGCCTATGCGTTTCTTATTTACATGTCCAAGACGACAATGCAACACAGATGCTTTATCTAAGCTAGTAGAAGAATCAATATACAACACATTATTTCCTAAGTTGTCTACAATCAACACAGTTTCATACACACAATCACAAGGTAATGCTTTAAATTAAAACACATTATTAAAGAAAGCATCAATACCACCACATTCATTATCAAACAAAAATGTAAAACCTTGTTTATACGAACCATGAAAGGAAATAATATTCCTCTCCATTTCATACGAGTACACACATTTATTCAAATCTAATTTTAACCCATTATTCAGCAGTAAAGTATAAACTCCAATCTTGGAAACAGGTGAAGCCTTCCTATTCCCGATGATCAAGTTTATCTTCCCGTGCTCCACATCCTCACTTCTTCTTAGGCCTTGCAAATAAGAACATATGTGAATACCACATCCTGTATCAAGCACCCAAGAGTTAGAATATGGTGAGTTATAAGACAATATTGTGTAAATACCTGCGTGGGTGGGTTTCACTTTACCATCCTTCAGATCCTGCAAGTATTTAGGGCAGTTTCACTTCGAGTGCCCCTTGTCCTAGCAATAGTAGCAATGAGAATCCTTGGGAATGGTAGAAAGAGTGACAGAACCGCTCTTGGTCCTTGATGAGGAGCCTTCAAGAGACTTTCCCTTGGTAACCTTCGAAGGGGACTTCCTCTTTTTCCCTTTGCCTTGCCCGATAGCCAAAACAGGGGTAGATGTTGGAGTAGGAGTAGTAGAGGTAACAACCGACTTTCCCTTAAGACCAGTTTCAGTGGTCTTCAAGAGTCCTTAAAGCTTGCTAAGAGTAACTTCCTCCTTGTTCATATGATATGTCATACGAAATTGGTCATAGCAAGAAGGTAAGGAGTGCAAAATGATGTCAATTGCCAACTCCTTAGGGAAGTTCACGTTTAGCTTGAGAAGACGGTCCACATACCTTTGCATCTTTTGCATGTGGCCCGTGACGGATTCACCGTCCTTCATGCGGGTTGTTATCATGGAGGAGATTATCTCATACCACTCCTGATGAGCACTCTGATGGTACCTTTCCATCAGGTCTTGATGCATCTCAAAAGGGTAGAAGTCCTCATAGGACTTTTGGAGTTCGTCTGTCATCGTTGCCATCATGATGCATGCCACCTTAGTAGCATCTCTCTCATGTGTCCTGAATTCAACGATCTCCTCAGGAGTAGCAGTGGACTCATCAAGCTCCTTTAACTCCTTATCAAGGACGTATTCTTTGTCCTCATAACGAGTAACCATCCTGATGTTCCTAATCAAGTCCATGAAGTTGGAACCATCAAAGATGACTCTCCCACAAAGATTCATGAGAGAGAAAGAGCCGGTTGGGTTAGAGCCCGAAGCATTAGTGTTGAAAGACATCTTAAAAAACAAAGCAAGTTTAGATTAGATATATAGAGTCCTTAATAAGACACCCAAATGTAATATTAAGGCTAGGATCCAATAACAATATATTATACTTAGAAGAGGGATACCATAATCTAAGTAATAACATATTTGAAAGGTAGGTGAATGACGATTCTCCGATTTCCACCATGAAAAATGAAATGAATTATTAGGTTTTAATTGGATTTGAAATTCCTAGATTCTTTTGAGATTCATTGAACTTTTTAATGGCATGTTTCAATCTCGATTGTGCCCTTCAATTTTTGTGATTGGGATGCCGAGGATCACAAAACATGGTGTAAATAACCATGCTAATTCACTTGGTGCCCTTAATATTACCACCTAAACAATGTGTCGGTTAACCACACACGCTCCAATGATCTATGACAAACATTAAGTCGCCCTTCGTGATCCTTACTAGTCCAAGTTGGTGTGCCGGTTAACAACACACGCTCCACCAACGACTTGGTAAAGTACAAAGTGTGAATTCCATGGACTAGCACCATGTTCACATTTTTCCTAAAGTAACTAAGATTGGGAATTTAAAAAAAAAATTTAGTTACTTATAATAATCATTATACTTTTAATGAGAATTTAAAGTCATTGTCCTACCCGTTCAGCTAACCACCCTCCACCGATCAAGGAAGCGGTGGGTGAGAGTGGACACCCATTAAGCTGCCATTTTATAGGCAACAACCTTATACCCCCCTTATAGACCGGCTTCATGAATGAGGCCTATTAACTGTAAAACGAGTTATTCTTATATATATATATATATATATATATATATATATATATATATATATATATATATATATAATAATTAACCATTAATGTTATAAATAATATAAGTGTTGAATTTTAACTATTAAAACTCTAAGGGCTGGAATTAAATTTTATTAAAGTGTGTGAAACTTTACAAATTCCTAAACTTGAGGACAAGTTTTGTAACCATCCACAACTTTTCATTTCATAACTTATGAATTAAGGGTTCATAAAAATGATGACTCTTCATTTAATGTAACTTATGTGTTTTAAATGTGAGTTTAAAAGAGGTGACCTTTGGATATCCATAACTTGAGGACAAATTATGGACTCCATTAAAGCACATAAATGATCAACAATTAATCCTAAACAATTCAGCAAATAATTCCTATCATCTTCTAAATTCATAAGAACATGAACATGATCATCAAAGTTTCAAGAATTATATGAACACATACAAAGCATGAAATTTTGATATAAGCTATTATAAATGCATTAGAACAATCATTACACCAACTAAAACAAGTTTTAAAACACCAAAACACCTTAGGGTAATGTTTCTACTCCATTTCCAGCAGCTAAAGTTGAAAATCTGCATTCTGAGGCTTCTACTCACCGAGTGCACGATCCTACTCGTCGAGTAGGATGAATTTGGTCATGAACTCGGCGATTCCCCCCCATGGAATCGGCGAGTTCATCATGCAGACAACAAGAATATCGACTTTTTTTTCACTATTTTGCATCAAGTATCAAACAAACAAGCCTAGGCTCTGATACCACTGTTGGATTTTGAGCATTCTAAAACTTCCTAAGTGTACATGCAACCCTAATAAAACTTAGATCTATGTTTGTCTAAGGTACATGCAAAATATTATTTTCCAAGGTTTATAACCTATCTAGCATGGCATGGGGTACTTTTAAACATAAAAGAACTAGATGAATTACATACCTTTTGTTGATTGTTGATTCCTTGGAGTTTGAGAGCCAAGCACCAATAATGTGAATGCCTCAAGTGGAAATCACAAATCACCACAAACTTGGAAAATATATGAGAGAGTATACTAACTCTTAGAATTCAGCCACCACTATTACGCACACACTAAGGTGGTTTTTCATGCAACATAAGCTTGTTTATATAGTGTGCATGGTTAGAGTGAAACCCTAATAACCCATGTCTTTTCCTCTTCCAAGGATCCATGGGTTAAAGCTCCATGGATCATCCATGGACTTCCATATAAGCTTAGCCCATTAACAAATGAGTATTAGCCCACACCATATAAATGTAATAGCCCATAGTTTAATTATTCTTCCTTTTAACCACTAAATTAATTCATAATTAATTCAAGATTAAAACTAATTAAATATCATGACTTTATATTAATATATTATAATTATAATATATTAATAAATCATAGTATACAATTCTCATAAATTTATCCATAAATAGTTTGGGTGAAGTGCAACTCAAATGGACCATGTTGGGTCGGGTCAAGGATATACCAAATAAGTTATAGACTTAGACACCTTATACAACAGAATCTTTGAAGATTTCATCTTGAAACACCCACACACATCCATGATTTTGATGAGGAGGAAAGAGAAATTTTTCTTTGTATTCTTTGAAAGATATGAGAGACTTGTAACTAAGTTGGGAAATGAGAATGATAAGGATTAGTGATGCTCTCGGCCAAGATGTAGGAAGAAAGGAAGAGAGATCTTTAGGGTATTACATGTACGACTTGGCATGGAAACGTGAGAGTTAATGCATGGGTTACCTTTAGATAATACTTAGGTGTCATTGCTTGATAAATCCCCATTGTTCTCTCTCTCTCTCTCTCTCTCTCTCTCTCTCTCTCTCTCTCTCTCTCTCTCTCTTTATTTGTAAATGGGCCGAGAACATGGGCTAGAGAAAAAAAAGAGTTGCTTAGTTTGGCCATTACTTGTCTTGTTAAGAGTTTCTAAGGCCCAATGAGTATTTATTGGCCCATTGGGTCTTTGTGAATGTTTATGGCCCAATGTGGTATTAAAGAGATAGGTTTGTGGCCCATTAAGGCTAATTTGATTAATTATGGCCCTATAAGGCCCATTAAAGGTAAACCAATTCATCTTAGACCCATCACAACTCAAAATGTTTAGTTTCATGAAACTGGGTCCAATTTGGGCCCATTTAAGTGTCCTAAGCCCAAATTAGTCAAACTGGAATCATTTTGGCCCATTAGGCCCAATAAGGAAATCCTAGTCCAAAATAGACTTAAACCGGGATTTATAATGTTTCCAATATTTACTTGAATATTTGAAGTGTTTGTATAGAGTTTTTGATGGAACTTGGTTGTCACTAAATAAACTACTAAGCATGTCTTTCGCTTTCATTTACAAGAGTTATTATCATAGCTGCTACAATTGTATAGAATTTCCTAGTTGTGACGTCAACCTGTCACACCCCCAAACCAGACGGAGAAACTTTCGAGGCTTGCGTGACTTAAATTAAAATAACATCACAATAAATATAAATGAAACGTAACATAAACATCACCATGCATTAGTACATTACAACTGATATTGATCACATCAAATACATTGTCTAAATATTACATATACCATAGCATAAATTGTTTGAGAGTTTTCAAAATATAACATCCTAACACACTTGGTGAGTTCATAAGCAGGTTTGGTATGAAAATGCTTTGTGTAGTTTATAAAACCCTGAAAATCCGATATTTTCTGAAACCGCAATTGTTTATACAAAAAGTGTGAAGATCCATAGGTAAATGCATGAATGATTTCAAAACGTGTATATATGAGAAGTTTTGCATTATAGTTATTGAAAGTACAAGTGAAAAATGTTGATTTTTCCTCAAAAAACCCGATGATTTTCCGATAAAAATAGTATGATCGTTTTGAATTATTATACCGTCACAACGAATGATTACGAATTCCCTTGATTACTCAGATAGTGTTGGGTTTATTATGTGAGTTGTTATAACCATGCATTATAATGACTAGTTCGTCTGTCTTGGCATTCTATAGAACACCATAATTGATCTTAAGATTTTTTCACCCTAAACTGGCCGAGTCGAACTGTAGCGAACAGCTCAGGTGTGGGGGAGTCACCCCCATAGATATCTATACACAAACACTCTTTCTCCCTCCAGGAGACTCTGGTTATAGCTACAGACTACGACCGACACTCATAGGTTTCGCTTGTTATTACTCACTTAATCCAACAGAATTTGATTAACCTTGATTAACAACATGATTTTTGATTACTTGAATAGAAGATAAGCATAACAGACGAGGAAAAGTGAACCACGAGGTCCTACTAATCACGTATGTTACTTAAGGCTGTCGAGTATACGAAGGACGCACTGGCCAATTTCGTATTTGATTACTTGGACCTTACTAGCAATGCTAATGGGCCACTGAGGACCAATAGCATGTAAAAACCATTGAGGGTCCCCTTAAACATGTAATTACATCACAGAAGGCCCAATGAACATGTATAATTCATGTTAGGCCCAAAACTCATGTTAATGGGTCATGAAGGCCCAACAAGCATTATTAGATACATTGAAGCCCAACCATTTCAATGTTTACTTGTTTTGTATAGTTTAAAACTCAAGAGGTCTGTTTGAACACTTTTTGAGTCGCAAAGTCACAAGGTTTGTCGATTGTTTTATAATGATTTTTAGACTTATGGAAATACGTATATATCTTTCATTCAAAATTCATAAGTTATAATGTGGTATTTTTTATCCAAATATCTTAATAATAAAATAATTGACTCAAAAATATTGATTTGACCTATTCAGCCCTTCTTTAATAAAAATGACAGTTTTAGTTCAAACTTTTCGCAATTTTCAAAAATTTGACCCAAAATCCAAAAACTTTGAATTTTTATCCTTTTTGGAAAAATGGATCATTTTAATCCCTGAAATAGATCTATTTATCTTTTCACCCACTGCTTTGAAAAATTCACCCTTTCAGTCCATTAAAAACCCATATTTTTCGCAATTTTGGGCCTATGGGCCGTAAAGCCCAGAATTTGGCCCAATAGACAACAATTTTAATTTCTAGTCCTTTGAAGAGCATGTTATTCATAAAAGCTTCCATTTTAACTATTTGAACCTGTTGGTCCTTATAAAAACCGTAAATGACAAATGTTTCCCAAAATTTTGCTTATTTGACAATAATAGCCCAATAATGATTTTTATGTTGTAACTTGTTTATTATAACTTTTATACGGTAGATTCTCTTAACTTGTTAAGTTTAATGCATCCTAGAACACATAATTTTCCTCCTTGAAATATAGATCTCGAAATCTCTTTCATTTTTAACACATATTTACCACATAAACACAAAAATCACACGTAGCGTACATACACACATAGATCTACACATTTTATTTGCATTCTCCCTCGTAAAACATGTGAAAACTGAAAATAGAGGGCTATGAACTCACCTTGCTTTGATGTTCACAGTTTTGAAGAAGACACGAGGAAGGTGATGAGATCTTTCGGCCTAGCAAGCTTATTGGAGGAATTTTAAAGCTTAGAGGTTTTTAATGAGTTAGAACAAGAAATAGGGTTATGTAAGAAATAATTCTTAGCATTAAGATGGATAGTAGGTGTTTATACATGATGATCACTTACCAAGAGGTTGAAACTTTGAAGATTTCTTCTTCAAACACCCACACACATCCATGATTTTGATGAGGAGGATGGAGAAATTTTTCTTTGTATTCTTTGAAAGATATGAGAGACTTGTAACTAAGTTAGGAAATGAGAATAAGAAGGATTAGTGATGCTCTCGGCCAAGATGAAGGAAGAAATGAAGAGAGATATTTAAGGTATTACATGTAGTACTTGGCCTGGAAACATGAGAGGTAATGCATGGGTTACCTTTAGATAATACATAGGTGTCATTGCTTGATAAATCCCCATTTTTTTTTCTCTCTCTCTCTCTCTCTTTATTTTAAAATGGGCCGTGAACATGGGCTAGAGAAAAAAAAATAGTTCTTAGTTTGGCCATTATTTGTCTTATTTCGAAATTGTAAGGCCCAATGAGTATTTTTTGGCCCATTGGGTCTTTGTGAATGTTCAGAACCGAATGTGGTATTAAAGAGATAGGTTTGTGGCCCATTAAGGCTAATTTGATTAATTATGGCCCTATAAGGCCCATTAAAGGTAAACCAATTCATCTTAGACTCATCACAACTCAAAATGTTTAGTTTCATGAAACTGGGTCCAATTAGGGCCCATTTAAGGGTCTTAAGCCCAAATTAGTCAAATTGGAAGCATATTGGCCCATTAGGCCCAATAAGGAATTCCTAGTCCAACATAGACTTAAACGAGGATTTATAATGTTTCCAATCTTTACTTGACTATTTGAAGTGTTTGTATAGAGTTTTTGATGGAACTTAGTTGTCATTGAATAAACTACTAAGCATGTTTTCCGCTTTCGTTTACAAGAGGTATTATCATAGCTGCTACAAGAGAATAAAATTTCCTAGTTGTGACATCAACCTGTCACACCCCCGAACTAGAAGGCAAAAACCTCTGAGGCTTGTGTGACTTAAATTGAAATATCATCACAATAAATATACATGAAACGTAACATAAACATCACCATGCATTAATACATTACAACTGATATTGCTCACAACAAATACATTGTCTAAATATTACATATACGATAGCATAAATTGTTTGAGATTTTTCAAAATATAACATCCTAACACACTTGGTATTGTCCTTCCGCTTATCTGTTACTTGAGAATACAAGTTATTTTAAAAACGTCAACATATAGAATGTTGGTGAGTTCATATGCAGGTTTGGTATGAAAATGCCTTGTGTAGTTTATAAAACCCAGAAAATCCGATATTTTCTGAAACCGGAATTGTTTATACAAAAAGTGTGAAAATCCATAGGTAAATGAATGAATGATTTCAAAACGTGTATATATGAGAAGTTTTGCATTATAGTTATTGAGGTACAAGTGAAAAAGGTTGATTTTCCCTCAAAAAACCCAATGTTTTCCGATAAAAATAGTTTGATCGTTTTGGATTATTATACCGTCACAACGAATGATTATGAATTCCCTTGATTACTCAGATAGTGTTGGGTTTATTATGTAAGTTGTTATAACCATGCATTATAATAAGTAGTTCGTCTGTCTTGGCATTCTATAAAACGCTGGAATTGATCGTATGAGTTTTTCACCCTAGACTGGCTGAGTCTAATTGTAGCGAACAGCTCAGGTGTGGGGTAGTCACCCCCGTATAGATCTATACACAAACACTCAGAGGTGTCACCCGTTATTACTCACTTAATCCAATTGAATTTGATTAACCTTGATTAACAACACGATTTTTGTTTACTTGAATAGAAGGTAAGCCTAACAGACGAGGAGAAGAGAACCACAAGGTCCTACTAAAAACGTATGTAACTTAAGGCTGTCGAGTATACGAAGGAAGCGCTGGCCAAATTCGTATTTGATTACTTGGACCTTACTAGCAATGCTAATCAGCCACTGAGGCCCAATAGCATGTAAAAGCCATTGAGGGTCCCCTTAAACATGTAATTGGGTCATAGAAGGCCCAATAAACATGTATAATTCATGTTAGGCACAAAAGTCATGTTTATAGGTCACGAAGGCCCAACAAGCATGATTAGATACTTTCAAGCCCAACCATTTCAATGTTTACTTGTTTTGTTTAGTTTAAAACTCGGTAGTTCTGTTTGAACAATTTTTGAGTTGCGAAGTCACAAGGTTTGTCGATTGTTTTATAATGATTTTTAGAATTATGGAAATACGTGTATATCTTTCATTCAAAATTCATAAGTTATAATGTGGTATTTTTGACCAAAATATCTTAATAATAAAATAATTAACTCAAAAATATTGATTTGACCTATTCAGCCCTTCTTTAGTAAAAATGACAGTTTTAGTACAAACTTTTTGCAATTTTGAAAAAGTTGACGCAAAATGCAAAAACTTTGCATTTTATCCTTTTTGGAAAAATGGATCATTTTAACCCCTGAAATAGATTTACTTATCTTTTTACCCACTGTTTTGAAAAATTCACCCTTTCAGTCCATTAAAAACCCACATTTTTCGCAATTTTGGGCTTATGGGCCGTAAAGCCCAGAATTTGGCCCAATAGACATCAATTTTAATTTCTAGTCCTTTGAAGAGCATGGTATTCATAAAAGCCCCCATTTAACTGTTTTGACCCTGTTGGTCCTTATAAAAACCATAAATGACAACTGTTTCCCAAAATTTTGCTTATTTGACAAAAATAGCCCAATAATGAGTTTTATGTTGTAACTTGTTTATTATAACTCTTATATGGTAGATTCTCTTAACTTGTTAAGTGTAATACATCCTAGATCACATAATTTTCCTCCTTTAACTATAGATCTCGAAATCTATTTCATTTTTTGCACATATTTACCACATAAACACAAAAATCACACATAGCATACATACAAACATAGATCTACACATTTTATTTGTATTCTCCCCCCCCCCCCCCCCCCCCCATAAAACATGTGAAAACTGAAAATAGAGGGGTATGAACTCACCTTGCTTTGATGTTAACGGTTTTGAAGAAGATAAGAGGAAGGTGATGAGATCTTTCGGCCTAACAAGCTTATTGGAGTAATTTTCAAGCTTAGAGGGTTCTAATGAGTTAGAACAAGAAATAGGGTTATGTAAGAAATAATTCATAGCATTAAGATGGATAGTAGGTGCTTATACATGATGATCACTTACCAAGAGGTTGAAACTTTGATGATTTCTTCTTGAAGCACCCACACACATCCATGATTTTGATGAGGAGGACGGAGAAATTTTTCTTTGTATTCTTTGAAAGATATGAGAGACTTGTAAGTAAGTTGGGAAATGAGAATGAGAAGGATTAGTGATGCTCTCGGCCAAGATGAAGGAAGAAAGGAAGAGAGATCTTTAAGGTATTACATGTAGTACTTGGCATGGAAACATGAGAGGTAATGCATGGTTACTTTTAGATAATACTTAGGTGTCATTGCTTCATAAATCCCCATTGTTCTCTCTCTCTGTCCCTCTCTCTCTCTCTCTCTCTCTCTCTTTATTTTTAAATGGGCCGAGAATGTGGGCTAGAGAAAAAAATAGTTCTTAGTTTGGCCATTATTTGTCTTATTTCGAAATTGTAAGGCCCAACGAGTATTTCTTGGCCTATTGGGTCTTTGTGAATGTTCACGGCCCAATGTGGTATTAAGGAGATGGGTTTATGGCCTACTAGGGCTAATTTGATTAATTATGGCCCTAAAAGGACCATTAAAGGTACACCAATTCATCTTAGACCCATCACGGCTCAAAATGTTTAGTTTCATGAAAGTGGATCCAATTTGGGCCCATTTAAGGGTCTTAAGCCCAAATTAGTCAAATTGGAAGCATATTGACCCATTAGGCCCAATATGGAAATTGTTGGATTAGTGTCTAAGTCCATAATTATTTTTGTATGTACTTGACCCGATGGTGCATGGTTTTTTTGGGTTGCCTTCACCAAAGCAACTTGATAGGATGAATTATGGAGAGAAATGATTAAATATGATTTATTAATATATTATGAGACTAATATATTAAAGGAGAAATCATATTGTTTAATTAATATTAGTCAATAATTAATTGGTAATTAGTTTTGTGACTAAAAGAGGTTATTTAAACTTAAGGGACTGGAATTGTAATTATAAGATAATTGCAATTTGGGCCATGGATTGCCTTATATTATAAGGTGGACGAATTCTATAGGGGAAGCCCATATGAAATCGTCCAAAGGACTTGAGGAAAGGGCTCCATGGGTTGCTTAGGGCTTAAGCATCCAATTTAGGGTTTCCTTGTTAGACAACCCTAATAGCCTTATTATATATAAGACCCTAATGACCCAAAAACGTGGCTAAGACTTCTTCTAGGGTTAGAACACGCTTTTGGGGTCAGCCTCCATCCTCTCTCCTCTTCATCCTCTTGCTTATGGTGTTTGTGAACCATTAGAGGAGTGACACTTATGACTCTAAGCCTTCCAAAGTCAATACAAGGAGATTTGGGATTGTTATTGCTACATAACAATCAAGGTAACATTATAAACTTATTCTCATGTTAATATGATTACATGAATGCTATAATTAGGGTTTATAGTCTTGGATAACTTGCATGTACAATAGAGAAACCTAGATCCAAGCATTAGGGTTTGTATGAGCACTTAGGATGTTTTGTGACCAAAACCCATCAGTGGTATCAGAGCTTAGATTGGTTTCTATTGTATTGATGCTTTATGTTGCTGAAAATCTTGTTTTGGCCTCACTGTTCGACCTGACTCGGCGACTCACTCCTGGACTCGGCAAGTCAGCCATACTCGGCGAGTTCCAAAGTGTAACTCGGCGAGTCGGAACGTCAGACAGAGGTATTTTCGGGATTTCTTGTTGTTTATCTTTGAGATACTTGCCTTTATCAAATTAGATCAATATATATCCGATTTTATGATATATATATATATATATATATATATATATATATATATATATATATATATATATATTCTTGATCTAATTGAAGATATTTATCAATTAATAAAATATTTATTTCCTTATGTGATAATTGATTAATTATTTTGATGAAATTGGTAAATTGTTTTGCAAGAAATCATTAAATAAATCAAATATGGATAATTATGTGATTAAATGTTAATTAGATTATTTGTTATTTGATCCTTGTTATGAATAGTTTCATATTTTCCCCTTTAGGTTTTATAGTTTAAATTTGAACCCAAAAGTTTTGTTGTTTTGAAATTTAAACAGTTAAAACCCTAATGTTTTGAAAGGTTTCAAAACTTGCCCTCAAGTTTTGGAATTTAATTTTTGATTAAATAGTTTAATTTTGATGCATATTTAAATTCTAAACCCTAATGTTTTGAATTGTTTCAAAACTTGCCCTCAAGTTTTGGAATTTAAAAGTTGATTAAAAGTTTAATTAAGAATGTTAAATTCTAAAACCCTAGTATTGCTTTTTGAAAAGTTCAAATCACACCCTTATGGTTTTATTAATTAATTAAGGTGTATAATTAAAGGATGTTTAATAAATCCATTTAAGTTTTGGTTTACAATTTAATTGAATTAAAAGTATAATTGTTATATTTGACCACCTAGTATTTTAAAAGTGTAAAACACACCCTATACTATATAAAACATTAAAAGTCTAACATTATATATATATATATATATATATATATATATATATATATATATATATATATATATATATATATATATATATATGTATGAGTAAAAGTCAGTATTACCGTTAGTAGGCCTCATTCACGAAGCTGGTCTATAAGGGGTGTTTAAGGAAATTGCCTATAATATGGCACTTGAATGGGTATCCACTCTTGCCCACCGCACTCTTGACTAGTGGAGGGTCGTTAGCCAAATGGGTAGGATAGGACGAAACCTTCCATTATAAGTATAATGAAGTACAAAAGTAACTAAATGTTTTTCAAATTCCCAATCTTAGTTACTTAGGCAAAGTGAATTGATGCAATTTCATGAAATTGCACTTTGTGCCCTTGCGAAGACGTTAGTGGAGCGTGTGTGGTTTACCGGCACACTAAATGGTTCTAAGCAAAGGTAGCAAAGGGTGACTCAATGTTTGTCATAGTTTGGTGGAGCGTGTGTGTTTTACTGGCACACCGAATAGGTGACTGTAACATGTGAGGGCACCATTTTTTTGCATGGTTATTCACACCCGCTTTGTGATCCTCGGCATACCAGTCACAAACAACAGGGGCATATCGAGATTTAAACATGCCATTGAAATGTTCAATGAATCTCAAAGGATCTAGGAGTTTTCATAGATTTAAAACTTACATTTCTTTTTCGTTTTTCATGGTGGAAATTAGTGAATCGTCATTCACTTACCTTCAAATATTCTGCGATTACGGCATCCCTTTTCTAGGTTGTAGCATATTGTGTTGGGTCCTAGCCTTGGAATTTCATTTGGGTGATTTACCAAGGACTCAATCAATCAACTAACTTGAATTTGTTTTCTCCCATTTTGTAGATGTCAAAGTTCGACAACAATGGTTTTCCTAAATCTCGTGGAACAAGCATTCCACATGAAGATGATATTCCACGATTCGATCGAGGAACACGAAATCATGCTTCACTTCCTCCTCCTCCTCCTCCAATTGTTCTCCCTAACCCACAAGATCGTAAAATTGAAAGGTTCAATATTACTCAAGCCCTTTTGGAAAGTAAATATAATGAAGGAAAGTCAGTGTGTGCGCACGTCCTAGGGATGAAGTCACACATTGATAGGTTAAGAATGATGGGATCCGTTGTCAGTGAGGAGATGGCTGTTGATTGGGTTCTTCAGTCACTTCCTAACTCGTATAGTGAGTTCGTAAGAGAGTACTATATGATGAACCACGATGTGACACTTATAGATCTCACCTATATGCTTATTGCTATTGAATCAGCAATGGTTTGGCGCAATAGAAAAGCAAAGTTGATTGGTGAATCTGCCTTCGAGACCTCTATGGATATAGACAATGGCAACGAAAGACATGCTATGATCGAAAAGTGTGATCATAAGAGAAAGGCAATGTCTGAAGTAGTTCCATGTTCTGTTCCAAGAGAGTCAATTTGCTTTTATTGCCAAGAGAAGGGGCATTGGAGACGAAGTTGCCCTGTTTACCTAAGAGATCTAAGAGATGGGAGAGTCAAAAGTATGACTGCACTTCAGGTAAATCCCACTATCTAACTTCGTTGAGTTCCTATTCATTGATTCAAAATACATGATGTGATAAGATTGCATTTGAATGTTTTGCAGGATCGGTGAAAAGAAAGGAAGTTTGGTGAAAGAGCAAGATGAATCTAATCACAAAGAAATGGATCTTGATCGCATGGACTTGAAGATTAGATTTTGAGCTTAGATAGTTATGATATAGTTGTTAGAAATTTTCCATTTGAAATACATAGTTTTCAATGGATTTTGCATTGTAAGGACAAATGTTTCCGCTGCTTTTATAAATAAAATAAATTTTGTTTGACTCATTTCTTTATTTTTTTATTTCCTTGCATTGAAATCGTTATGAAAATTGTTGTTTGCATATTTCTACAATGAATGGATATGATTGTTAGTTATGTTATTTGTGGAAATATCAAGAATTTACCAAATAGGGAGAGTTTCTCATCGCCCAAATTTCAATTGGACAGAAATTTGGAATCACGCAACTTGGTTGCATGATGAATGAGAAATTTCATATTTGGAAATTAGACTAATTCATTGACAAAGTGTTAAGTGAAGGACTAGGAGATCGAGTACACAAAGTTGCGTGTTGATCAAGTCCACCATAAGAGTAACAAAGATATTCTTCATGATTTACTAAAGGTTTAGTAAATATTATTATACTTATAAGATTAAGTGTAGTTCGGAATTGATTAAAAAGGTTTAAATAAATAGCAAAACGAATAAGAAGAATCAAGTAGGCAGAAAGATAAAAGTTTCTCCATTCTAAGAAGAAGGGAGAGTAGATTTTATGCTTTATGGTAGGTCTTAATGATTAACAACCATATCTCAATTGATCCTCTAAGTAAGTCTTAGTACAATTGTATGTTTAAGAAGAGGAATCAAGAACTGAAGAAATGGTTAAATCAAGAAGTCTATCATACTCCATTCCAATAACAAGTCCTAAAGTTAAGATTGTAACAATAAGTGAAAAGTATTAAAGGTTTATAACATTCATCAAATGTGGAAAGTTGTGATGTCTTGGATAAGACAAAGACCGACTAGCACCAATTTATGAAATGTTTTGATAAAAACTACACTAACTCTTGAATATTTGTTTGTAAAGAAATGTTTATTTCCAAAAGAATCATATATGTCAAGGAGTCAGTGGGAGTCTTAATGGTCTTGAAAGGTTTCAAGATTAATAAAATAAACCTTATCGATCATCACTAGCACACGAGTTGAGGTTTACAACCTATTGTGTTGACATTATCTTGTTTCTGTGCTGTTCCAGTTGAGTTAATTATGCATGTGAATTCTATGAGTTCTCACTTGAATGCATAAAATGCAAGGACCTTAATCAATGAAAGGTACATTGATAGGAAAGGGTGAGCTGCTTAACTACTTGGAAGACGTGGTGGGCAGCTTTAAGGCAAGAAATCAGGATTAAGAAAGTTCGGTCCATATGAGTTTGAATTTGTCGTAAACTTTGGTTTTAACAAATTCACATGGATAGGAACACATACACCGTCTAAAAAATCTAAGTGTCATAAGATTTCCTCCTTCATGAAAATGATTGTGAGGAAATGCTTTCACTAAGAAAGATTTTAAGATAGTGTTTGTAAAACAGCATTCTCGAATTCGATCATGGTTATGGTATCCCTTTCCATGATTTGAGTTGTGAGGTTTGGCAATTAGTCTTAATTGTTTAAGACACACATATGAACTATCTAAGGCAAAGGTGTATAAGTGGCCTTGATAAAAGATTATGAAAGCATTAAGTATTAGAAACATGAACTTAAGAAATTAAATATGTATTGATTTTCTGAAAGTTAAGATGTTTATGAATACATGTCGAAGCTAGTGGGAGCATAAGTGTTATGTTTTATAGTAATCATCATGATAGTGGGAGCATAAAAGTTATGATTGTATGGAAAGTATTGCAAGTTGGCAATATTAATTATAGAAAACAAAAAGTTATACCTTGCAAAGTCGTAAGGGTTGTAAAGTTGTTTTGCTATAATTAAGGGAGATAATACTATGCTTCATTTCAAATCTAAAGGCTTAGGTTGAGAAATGTTAGTAAATTTAGTCAAAGGTACATAGTGTGTTCTTAAAAATTTCGATTATGATTACGACATTCCTATTCACAATTCAAATTTTGAGAACATAGCAAATAAAACATTATACATCGTGTCCCATACGCTTCGGGTATAGGATCGATTTCAAATGCTTTAATGTTTGACCATTCTAAAATTTTCCAAATGTCTAGCGCATTTAGAGGAAAATGGACTAGAATCGGTTTTGACTAAAATAATTAAACAACTATCAAAGGACAATCCAAAGTTCGACGAGGATTGGTTGCTTGTGAGTAGTTGGAAGCATGGTATTAATGGACCATATTGACATTATAGAAAAGATTCTATTAAGAAATGATTTGTCATATGGAACATATGGAACATATGGAAGCGTGTCCATATTGGGAAGTAAATATTGAAAATTTATGACTAGATTAGAAACTTTTATGGAAAAGGATGTTCAAAGGAATGTACTTTGAGTGAGAGACATCATATCTAAGGAATTGTCTTGTAACAATCTCCGTTAGAGGACTTTGTAATATCATTGGCAATAGTCTTTGTGACTTTGGTGCAGTGACATTACGAAAGGATCGTTGCATAAAGTGTTAGAATCTAGCATATTCTATAAGTAGCGAGAATTTGATATTCTTACACTTATGAAAATGGATTTGGAGTTGTGAAATGAGAATGATTGGAAATGTGTTCAATTTGTCTATTTCACAAAAGTAACAACCATAGGTAAACATTGTGTACATGCTAGGAGCATGGGACAAGTGTAATAATTCAAGTAAGAAGTAGATTACCCGAAACGACAAATAATGAGTAATCGGTATGGTGATAAATAAAAGGAGTTTCATTTATACTCAAAGGTTTGAGGCCATATGGGATTACTATTATTCTTGTGGTTCACCTTGCATGTTTTGACTTCCAGAATAATTGAGTTTATTAAGAATAATCGAATTATTCGAACGAACCACAGTCGTTCATATGTTGGAAGTAGATATGAATGAAGATTGTCGTGAATTGGTGTGTGGATTGTCTAAAAGAGTATTAGACATAAGCAAATGTTTGCTGCAACGTTCATGAGTGCTTACGAATATGATTTGAGCATTGGATTAAAACCACGCCCACTTGAATCACTCCATGGATTGTATCACGAGTGATTAGTGAGACGATAACATCTTATATTCATGAAACCGAGATGTGTGAGTTGTATCTTGTGAATCGGTTGCACATTGATAATATGTAAACGCACTAGTAACTTGGTGTTATAAAACATATTGTTGTGTGTAATTCGGTGAGTAAGTGCAAGCGAGCATTGTATCAATGTTTATGCGTTCCTTTTATCCAAAGTAAGATAAAAGCGATATCTTTGGGCCCCTCGATGGTTTAGTGATGACTAACGTAAATGCTCGGACGGGCTACGGCTAATTTGATTTGTTCAATTAGTCTATCGTCATAAATCGGAAATCGAGATATAGTACAAAGAGAATGATTTGAAATCATATATCATATGATATCTAGAATGGAGGAATATATGATCCTTTATCTAAAGGACACGCGTATCTGATATGATCAGAGTTGACAGCGGATTTGGAAAGCTACGATTGCAGATCAGGATCTGAAGTCATACGCAAAATAGTTATTAGACTTATCCAAGTGGGAGACTATTGGATTAGTGTCTAAGTTCGTAACTATTTTGGTATGTACGTGACCCGATGGTGCCTGGTCCTTTTGGGTTGCCTTCACCAAAGCATCTTGATAGGATGAATTATGGAGAGAAAGGATTAAATATGATTTATTAATATATTATGAGACTAATATATTAAAGGAGAAATCATATTGTTTAATTAATATTAGTCAATAATTAATTGGTAATTAGTTTTGTGACTAAAAGAGATTATTTAAACTCAAGGGACTGGAATTGTAATTATAAGATAATTGCAATTTGGGCCATGGATTGCCTTATACTATAAGGTGGACGAATTCTATGGGGGAATCCCATATGAAATCGTCCAAAGGCCTTGAGGAAAGGGCTCCATGGTTTGCTTAGGGCTTAAGCATCCAATTTAGGGTTTCTTGTTGTTAGATAACCCTAATAGCCTTACTATCTATAAGAGCCTTATGACCCAAAAACGTGGCTAAGACTTCTTCTAGGGTTAGAACACGTTTTTAGGGCATCCTCCATCCTCTCTCCTCTTCATACTCATGCTTATGGTGTTTGTGAACCATTATAGGAGTGACAATTGTGACTCTAAGCCTTCCAAAGTCAATACAAGGAGATTTGGGATTGTTATTGCTACATAACAATCAAGGTAACATTATAAACTTATTCTCATGTTAACATGATTACTAGAATGCTAGAATTAGGGTTTATAGTCTTGGATAACTTGCATGTACAATAGAGAAACCTAGATCCAAGCATTAGGGTTTGTACGAGCACATACGATGTTTTATGACCAAAACCCATCTGAAATCCTAGTCCAAAATAGACTTAAATCGGGATTTATAATGTTTCCAATCTTTACTTGACTATTTGAAGTGTTTGTATAGAGTTTTTGAAGGAACATGGTTGTCATTGAATAAACTACTAAGCATGTTTTCTGCTTTCGTTAACATGATTTATTATCAAAGCTGCTACAAGAGAATAAAATTTCCTAGTTGTGACATCAACCTGTCACACCCCTGAACCAGACGGCAAAAACATTTGAGGCTTGTGTGACTTAAATTGAAATATCATCACAATAAATAAATGAAATGCAACATAAACATCACCATGCATTAATACATTACAACTGATATTGCTCACATCAAATACATTGTCTAAATATTACATATACCATAGCATAAGTTAATTGAGAGTTTTCAAAATATAACATCCTAACACACTTGGTATTGTCCTTTCGCTTATCTGTTACCTGAGAATACAAGTTATTTTGAAAACGTCAACATATAGAATGTTTGTGAGTTCATAAGCAGGTTTGGTATGAAAATGCTTTGTGTAGTTCATAAAACCCAGAAAATCCGATATGTTCTTAAACCGCAATTGTTTATACAAAAAGTGTGATGATCCATAGGTAAATGCATGAATGATTTCAAAACGTGTATATATGAGAAGTTTTGCATTATAGTTATTGAAAGTACAAGTGAAAAATGATGATTTTCCCTCAAAAAACCTGATGTTTTCCGATAAAAATAGTTTGATCGTTTTGAATTATTGTAACGTCACAACGAATGATTATGAATTCCCTTGATTACTCAAATAGTGTTGGGTTTATTATGTGAGTCGTTATAACCATGCATTATAATGACTAGTTCTTCTGTCTTAGCATTCTATAGAACGCCGGAATTGATCTTATGATTTTTTCACCCTAGACTGGATGAGTCTAATTGTAGCAAATAGCTTACGTGTGGGGGAGTCACCCCCGTATAGATCTATACACAAACTATTGCTCTCCCTCCAGGAGACTCTAGTTATAGCTACAGACTACGACCGACACTCATAGGTGTCGCCCGTTATTACTCACTTAATTCAATTGAATTTGATTAACCTTGATTAACAAGATGATTTTTGTTTACTTGAATAGAAGGTAAGCCTAACAGACGAGGAGAAGAGAACCACAAGGTCCTACTAATCACGTATATTACTTAAGGTTGTCGAGTATACGAAGGACGCGCTGGCCAAATTCGTATTTGATTACTTGGACCTTACTAGCAATGCTAATGGGCCACTGAGGCCCAATAGTATGTAAAATCCATTGAGGCTCCCCTTAAACATGTAATTGTGTCATAAAAGGCCCAATAAACATGTATAATTCATGTTAGGCCCAATAGTCATGTTAATGGGTCACGAAGACCCAACCAAGCATGATTAGATTCTTTCAAGCCCAACCATTTCAATGTTTACTTGTTTTGTATAGTTTAAAACTCGGGAGTTCTGTTTGAACAATTTTTGAGTCGCAAAGTCACAAGGTTTGTCGATTGTTTTAAAATGATTTTTATAATTATGGAAATACGTGTATACCTTCCATTCAAAATTCATAAGTTATAATGTGGTATTTTTGACCCAAATATCTTAATAATAATATAATTGACTCAAAAATATTGATTTGACCTATTCAGCCCTTCTTTAGTAAAAATGACAGTTTTAGTCCAAACTGTTTGCAATTTTCAAAAATTTGTCCCAAAATCCAAAAACTTTTCATTGTTATCCTTTTTGGAAAAATGGATCATTTTAACCCCAGAAATACATTTATTTATCTTTTTACCCACTGTTTTGAAAAATTCACCCTTTTAGTCCATTAAAAACCCATATTTTTTTCGCAATTTTGGGCCTCTGGGCCGTAGAGCCTAGAATTTGGCCCAATAGACAACAATTCTAATTTCTAGTCTTTTGAGGAGCATGTTATTCATAAATGCTTCCGTTTTAACTATCTGGACCTTGTTGGTCCTTATAAAAACCGTAAATGACAACTGTTTCCCAAAATTTTGCTTAATTGACAAAAATAGGTCAATAATGAGTTTTATGTTGTAACTTGTTTATTATAACTCTTATATGGTAGATTTTCTTAACTTGTTATGTGTAATACATCCTAGATCATATAATTTTCCTCCTTGAACTATAGTTCTCGAAATCTCTTTCATTTTTGGCACATATTTACCACATAAAAATAAAAATCACACATAGCATACAAACACACATAGATCTACACATTTTCTTGTATTCTCCCCCATAAAACATGTGAAAACCAAAAATAAAGGGGTATGAAATCACCTTGCTTTGATGTTCTTGGTTTTGAAGAAGATAAGAGGAAGGTGATGAGATCTTTCGGCCTAGCAAGCTTATTGGAGGAATTTTTGGCACATATTTACCACATAAACACAAAAATCACACATAATATACAAACACACATAGATCAACACATTTTACTTGTATTCTCCCCCATAAGACATGTGAAAACCGAATATAGAGCGGTATCAACTCACCTTGCTTTGATGTTCATAGTTTTGAAGAAGATAAGAGGAAGGTGATGAGATCTTTCGTCGTAGCAAGCCTCTTGGAGGAATTTTCAAGCTTAGAGGGTTCTAATGAGTTAGAACAAGAAATAGGGTTATGTAAGAAATAATTCTTAGCATTAAGATGGATAGTAGGTGTTTATACATGATGATCACTTACCGAGGTTGAAACTTTGAAGATTTCTTCTTCAAACACCCACACACATCCATGATTTTGATGAGGAGGAAGGGGAAATTTTTCTTTGTATTCTTTGAAAGATATGAGAGACTTGTAACTAATTTGGGAAATGAGAATTAGAAGGATTAGTGATGCTCTCCGCCAAGATGAAGGAAGAAAGGAATAGAGATCTTTAGGGTATTACATGTAGGACTTGGCATAGAAACATGAGAGGTAATGCATGGGTTACCTTTAGATAATACTTAGGTGTTATTGGTTGATAAATCCCCATTATTCTCTTTCTCTCACTCTCTCTCTCTCTCTCTCTCTCTCTCTCTCTCTCTTTATCTCTCTTTATTTTCAAATGGGCCAAGAACATGGGCTAGAGAAAAAAAAGAGTTGCTTAGTTTGGCCATTATTTTTCTTATTTCTAAATTGTAAGGCCCAATGAGTATTTCTTGGCCAATTGTATCTTTGTTAATGTTCACAGCCCAATGTGGTATTAAGGAGATGGGTTTATGGCCCATTAGGGCTAAATTGATTAATTATGGCCCTAAAAGGCACATTAAAGGTAAACCAATTCATCTTAGACCCATCACGACTCAAAATGTTTAGTTTCATGAAAGTGGGTCTAATTTGCACCCATTTAAGGGTCCTAAGCCCAAATTAGTCAAATTAGAAGCAAATTGGCCCATTACGCCTAATAAGGAAATCCTAGTCCAAAATAGACTTAAACCGGGATTTATAATGTTTCCAATCTTTACTTGACTAGTTGAAGTGTTTGTATAGAGTTTTTGATGGAACTTGGTCGTCATTGAATAAACACCAAGCATGTTTTCCGCTTTCATTTACCAGGGTTATTATCATAGCTGCTACAATTTTATAAAATTTCCTAGTTGTGAGATCAACTTGTGACACCCCCGAACCATACGACAAAAACTTCTGAGGCTTGCATGACTTAAATTGAAATATCATCACAATAAATATACATGAAACGTAACATAAACATAGCCATGCCTTAATACATTACAACTGATATTGTTCACATCAAGTACATTGTCTAAATATTACATATATCATAGCATAAATTGTTTGAGAGTTTCCAAAATATAACATCCTAACACACGTTGTATTGTCCTTCCGCTTATCTGTTACCTGAGAATACAAGTTATTTTAAAAACGTCAACATATAGAATGTTGGTGAGTTCATAAGCAGGTTTGGTATGCAAATGCTTTGTGTAGTTTATAAAACCCAGAAAAGCCGATATTTTCTGAAACTACAATTGTTTATACAAAAAGTGTGAAGATCCATAGGTAAATGCATGAATGATTTCAAAACGTGTATATATGATAAGTTTTGCATTATAGTTATTGAAATTACAAGTTAAAAGTGTTGATTTTTACCCAAAAAACCCGATGTTTTCCAATAAAATTAGTATGATCATTTCGAATTATTATACCATCACAACGAATGATTAAGAATCCCCTTGATTACCCAAATAGTGATGGGTTTATTATGTAAGTCGTTATAACCAGGCATTATAATGACTAGTTCGTCTGTCTTGGCATTCTATAGAACGCCGAAATTGATCTAAAGATTTTTACACCCTAGACTGGCTGAGTCTAACTATAGCGAACAGCTCAGGAGTGGGGGAGTCGCCCTCGTATAGATCTACACACAAACTCTCGCTCTCCCTCCAGGAGACTCTGGTTATAGCTACAAAGTGCGACCGACACTCATTGATGTCGTCTGTTATTACTCACTTAATCTAATTGAATTTGATTAACTTTGATTACCAACATGATTTTTGTTTACTTGAATAGAAGGTAAGCCTAACAGACGAGGAGAAGAGAACCACAAGGTCCTACTAATCACGTATGTTACTTAAGGTTGTCGAATATACGAAGGGCGCACTGGCCTAATTCGCATATGATTACTTGGACCTTACTAGTAATGCTAATGGGACACTGAGTTCCAATATCATGTAAAGGCCATTGATGGTCCCATTAAACATGTAATTGGGTCACAGAAGGCCCAATAAACATGTATTATTTATGTTAGGCCCAAAAGTCATGTTAATGGGTCACGAACGCCCTGCAAGCATGATTACAGTCTTTCAAGCCCAACCATTTCAATGTTTACTATTTTTGTATAGCTTAGAAGTCGGGAGTTTTGTTTGAACAATTGTTGAGTCACGGAGTCAAAAGGTTTGTCGATTGTTTTATAACGATTTTTTTTAGACTTTTGGAAATACATGTATATTTTCATTCTAAATTCATAAGTTCTAATGTGGTATTTTGACCCTAATATCTAAAAAATAAAATAATTGACTCAAAAATATTGGTTTGACCTATTCACCCCTTCTTTAGTAAAAATGACAATTTTAGTCCAAACTTTTCGCAATTTCCACAAATTTGACCTAAAATCCAAAAACTTTGCATATTTGATACTTTTTGGAAAAATGGATCATTTTAACCCCTGAAATAGATTTATTTACCTTTTTACCCACTGTTTTGAAAAATTCACTCTTTCAGTCCCTTAAAAACCCTTTTTTTTCGAAATTTTGGGCCTATGGGCCGAAAAGCCCAGAGTTTGGCCCAATAGACTAAAATTTTCATTTCTAGTCCTTTGAAGAGCATAATACTCATAAAAGATTCCATTTTAACTGTTTTGACCCTTTTGGTCCTTATAAAAAACCGTAAATGACTACTTTTTCCCAAACTCTTGGTTATTTGACAAAAATAGCCCAATAATGAGTTTTATGTTGTAACTTGTTTATTATAACTCTTATACGGTAGATTCTCTTAACTTGTTAAGTGTAATTCTTCCTAGATCACATATGTTTCCTCCTTGAACTGTAGACCTTGAAATCTCTTTCATTTTGCACATATTTACCACATAAACACAAAAAACACACATAACATACAAACATACATAGATCTACACATTTTACTTGTATTCTCCCCCATAAAACATGTGAAAACCAAAAATAGTGGGGTATGAACTCACCTTGCTTTGATGTTCACGGTTTTGAAGAAGATAAGAGGAAGGTGATGTGATCTTTCGGCCTAGCAAGCTTATTGGAGGAATTTTCGAGCATAGAGGGTTCAAATGAGTTAGAAAAAGAAATAAGGTAATGTAAGAAAGAATTCTTAGCATTAAGATGGATAGTAGGAGTTTATACATGATGATCATTTACCGAGAGGTTGAAACTTTGAAGATTTCTTCTTTAAACACCTACACACATCCACGATTTTGATGAGGAGGAAGGAGAAATTTTTCTTTGTATTCTTTGAAAGATATGAGAGACTTGTAACTATGTTGGAAAATGAGAATGAGAAGGATTAGTGATACTCACAACCAAGATGAAGGAAGAAAGGAAGAGAGATCTTTAGGGTCTTACATGTAGGACTTGGTATGGAAACATGAGAGGTAATGCATGGGTTACCTTTAGATAATACCTAGGTGACATTGTTTGATAAATCTCCATTGTTCTCTCTCTCTCTCTCTCTCTCTCTATCTCTCTCACTCTCGCTCTCTCTCTCTCTCTCTTTTTTTTTAAATGGGCCGAGAACATGGGATAGAGAAAAAAATAGTTGCTTAGTTTGGCCATTATTTGTCTTATTTCAAAATTGTAAGGCCCAAAGAGTATTTCTTGGCCCATTGGGTCTTTGTGAATGTTCACGACCCAATGTAGTATTAAGGAGATGGGTTTATGGCCTATTATGGCTAATTTGATTAATTATGGCCCTACAAGGCCCATTAAAGGTAAATCATTTCATCTTAGACCCACCACGGCTCAAAATATTTAGTTTCATGAAAGTGGGTCCAATTAGGGCCCATTTAAGGGTCCTAAGCCCAAATTAGTCAAATTGGAAGTATATTAGCCCATTACGCCGAATAAGGAAATCCTAGTCAAAAATGGACTTTAACCAGGATTTATGACATTTCCAATCTTTACTTGACTATTTGAAGTGTATGTATAGAGTTTTTGATGGAACTTGGATTCCATTGATTAAACACCAAGCATGTTTTCCACTTTCGTTTACAAGAGTTATTATCATAACTGCTACAAGAGTAAAAAATTTCCTAGTTGTGACATCATCCCCCCGGTAGAGGGAATTTTGTCCCAAAATTATTTCAAAACTAGGGTTAACAATGCGGGAATAAGTGAGGGTACTTATGTTTCATTGGTCTTCGCGTTCTCAAATAAATTATGGTCCACGCCTAGCGTTCCATCGAACCTTTACAATCGGGATGCGACTTTGTTTCGTACGCTTCACTTCCCTGTCTATGATTTCAATGGGTTCCTCGATGAACAGGAGATTCTCATTGATTTCGACTACTTCTGTTTCATTCCGCGTAACTCTTCACTTGTTCTGTTTTCTATCTTCAAGGCATCGAACTGTGTTGCATTGGTTTTCAAGGAAAGATGGGATTGACTGGTTATTGAAAGAGTCTTCACACGATGATTTGAGTATTCTTTTCGATGCAAGGTATCAGCTACCACGTTAGCCTTGCCTGGGTGGTACTTGATTTCACACTCATAATCATTTTACAGCTCAACCCATCTTCGCTGCTTCATGTTTAACTCCTTTTGATTTAAATCTGTTAGAGACTCTTGTGGTTAGTGAAAATGGTGCACTTTGTACCATAAAGGTAGTGCCTCCAAATCTTCAAGGCGAAGACCACAGCTCCCAATTCGAGATCATGAGTGCTACAATTTACCTCACGCGTCTTTAATTGTCTGGACGCATATGCAATTACCTTCCCACACTGCATGAGTACACAGCCTAACCCTTGATTTAAAGCATCGCAGTAAACCACGAAGTCCTATGTTCCCTCTAGTAATGATAATACTAGTGCACTATAGTGAGCTCGTTCCAGAGTTCGGAAGGTAACTTCTTGCTTCCCTGTCTATTCAAATGGCATGCTTTTTTGGGTAAGCATGGTTAGTGGCTTGGAGGTCTTGGAGAAGTTTTGAATGAACCTCTTGTAGTGTCCTGCGAATCCTAAAAATTGATGAATCTGCGTGGGTGTCGATGGAATCTCCCATGTATCAACATGTATCCCTTCTTGACTAACAATATGACCCAAAAAGTTCACACTATGGAGCCAGAACTCACACTTAGAGAGTTTCGTGTATAACTTTTCAGTTCGTAGGGTTTCCAAGATTTACCGGAGGTCTTGGCCATGCTCCTCTTCACTTCGAGAATAGACTAGGATATCTTCGATGAAAACAATGACAAATTTGTCAAGGAATGGTCGGCAGATTCGATTCATCAGGTCGATGAATGTAGTCGGGGCATTTGTTAGACCGAAGGGCATTACAACAAATTCATAATGTCCATAGCGAGTCCAGAAAGCAGTTTTGGGGATACCATCTTCCCGGACTTTGAGTTGGTGGTCTCTGGATCGCAGATCTATCTTAGAAAATAACTTGCTCCTTGAATTTGGTCAAATAGATCGTCGATTCGTGCGAGTGGGTAGCGGTTTTTGATGGTGAGCTTATTCAATTCTCTGTAGTCAATACACATTTCAAAGGATCCGTCCTTTTTCTTAACAAAGAGAACCGAAGCTCCCCAAGGTGAGAAGGTGGGTCAGATGAATCCTTTGTTCAAGAGTTCACTGAATTGGCTGGACAGTTCTTGCATCTCCGCAAGAGCCAACCTATAGGGTGATTTGGTAATGGGTGTAGCTCCCGACACAAGGTCAATTCGGAACTCAACTTGTCTTTCTGGGGGTATTCCCGAGAGATCTTCAGGAAAAACATTCGGGAAATCGCAAGCCACTGGGATGTCCTGAATATCGACCTCCTCCTTGACTTATCCACTACGTGAGCCAGAAATGTTAAGTCTTTCTTTCGTTGATAATTTTGTGCCTTAGTACTTGAGATAAGACGAAGGTTCGCACTGGGCTAGTCTCCGTATATAATTAGGGTTTCGTGATTAGGGAGGTGACGACGAACGGGCTTCTCGTGGCACATAATTTCAACATGGTGGGGGCTTAACCAGTCCATACTGATAATCACATCAAAAATCCTAATAGTTACAGTCATCAAGTTTATTTGAAAGATGTGGTGATTTAATGTTAGGGTACATCCCATGTAAATTTCCCCAGTTGATTATGTTTTCCATTTAGCCATTTCCACCGTGAAGGTTTCATTAACGCTATAGGGTTGTTTTAGCAAGTGTTTGAATTTATTACTTACACAGCTTCTCTCTGCTCCAGTATCAAACAGGATGCATGCATATATGTGGTTTAGGAGAAATGTACCAGTGACAACAGCGGGATCCCCAACCGCTTCTCCTTGAACCATGGTCAGCATTCTCCCTGCTCCTCCATTCCCAGGGTTGTTGATATTGGGGTAATTTTGATGGAAATGCACAGTATTTCCACATCCATAACAGGTGTGGCTTTCCCCAGCGTTGTTGTTGGTGTTGTTGTTGTTGTTGTTGTTGTTGTTGTTGTAGTTGTGGTTGTTATTGTTGTTGTTGTTGTTGTTGTTGTTTCCCTGCTGCTGGTTCTGGGGAGGATAGGTTCTACAGTATTTTGCCTTGTGGTCTTTTCTGTTGCAACTGGTATAGTGCATCTCCCTGCATTCACCATTGTGATGAAAATTTCACTTGTTGCACTTTGGGAGATTCCCATAGTACTGCTTAGTGGCACTTGGAGTGGATGAGGCTGGAGCATGTGGTGTGGAGGGAACTTGGGTGGGTGCAGCGTTAACTGTCACTGTTTGTTGTTTCTTTGACGAATCTGAGCCCTATCGCCCCTTTCTCTTGGTATTCTTTCCTTTCTTGTCGTCACTCTCCTTCCTGCCTTTAGTTTCCCTGAACTTTTCGCTCTTCTTGTTGTTGTGGTCGTACAACTTCTTGGCCAACCTCTTGGCATTGTTAAAAGTCGCGGGATTCGCAACAATCATGTTTCCTTGAATTGGGGAGGTTAATCCCCAGATGAATCTTTCGATTTTCTTCCCTTGAGAAGTGATCACGCTCGGGCACAACAGAGACAGTTCACTAAACCGTGATATGTAAGCATCGATGTCGGAGTTTCGGACCGTGAGATTCCATAACTCTTGCTCCATTTTCTGAATTTTGCCACGCGGGCAGTACTCAGCCATCAATATTTCTTTCAATTATTTCCATGGAATTGCATTGGCTACAGGAAGAGTCAAGCCCTCCCACCTTACTTGTCTCATATGGAATTCTCAGAGAACTTCTCATGTCTCCTGCTCCGCCAGTTCAACCCTGGTCCGCATCTGGTGCATCTTATTAGCAGTGCTCTAAGCCAGATCACCCGTATCCTGCAATCATCTCACCATAATTGGAAGTGCATGATCAGACGGTCCTCCCTCCCTCAAGTCATTGAACTCACGTGCCATGCCAAATGGGGTTCGCTGTCCCTGCTACCCTGCTCCACCTCCAAATTTTGATACCCCAGGAGTGTAGGACCAGTCGGGCCCATCCGATGAGCGGGGACCCTAATTGGGTAAAGGGGGTTGATCACTTCGGACAACGCATCCGATTCACCGTCACCTTCATCACTGGGTTCTTCCTCGAGGTCTCCTTTAACTTCTTCTTCATCTTCTTCCACGTCTACCACTGGCTCGGCAGGTTTGCCCTCGACTTCCGCTTCAGGTTCCTCTTCCAACTCCTCCACAGGGTCTTCTTCAGGCTCCTCTTCCAACCATCCCTTATTCCCCTGGTTAGGAAAATATGGATCTCCTGGGTGATGGAAGCCGACCATATTGTCTGCGAGAGTGTATATAAATATATCACTATTATTCCTAAGATGTTTTTAATTGTTATATAAATTGAGTTTGATTTTTCTCTTCTTGGTAACAAAGGCTATGTTTTAAGGTTATTGACCATCGTGATTTCTCCAGGACATGTGATAGTTGTATTCTGGAGGAAATGTAGTTGATCAGGCTACATTCTCCCCTAATACAACTATGAACAATCCGACATAACCGAGATGCTAGGATTATCCTATTTGATTTGGTATTATGTTCTTCTTCCTATATTGCACAAGTAAGAGTGTTTATTATTATTTTTTATTTGTTTTGGGGATGTAACAATTATGAATTCTATGCTTTGTAACAATAACAAAGATAACATTTGTGAACCAAAAATGTGAAAGCATGTATGATGCTAATTCAATAAATATTGGAAACATTATAAATCCTAGTTTAAGTCTATTTTGGACTAGGACTTCCTTATTGGACCAATATTCTACCAATTTTACTATCTTGGGCCTAGGACCCATAAATGGGCTCAAATTGGACCCACTTCATTTATTTTAACATTTTGGGCCGTAATGGGCCTAAAATGAAATAAAATACCCTAATGAGCCATAACAAATCTAATTAACCTAAATGGGACATAATACCCATTCATTTTAATAAATTGACCCGTGAACCATCCAAAGGATCCCAATGGGCTGAAAAATAATTATTGGGCCTCATAAATACAAAGCAATGGAAGGATTTGGACCAAGCTACTTCATCCTTTCTCCAAGCCCAAGTTTTCAGCTTAACACAAAAAAAGAGATTAATTAGAATTATTAAACCTTGACACATCGTTATTACTTAATGGTTATCAAGGCTTAATACATCACATACATCTAAAGCATCTCATGTTCCCATGCAACTTATCTCTTCCCCCCTCTCTTCTTATGATTGGCTGAGAGCCCAACCACACACACACACACACAACATCAAAACTTCTTCCAAACTCTCTCAAGTATTCTCCTCCGTCCCACTCCAAAATCTCGAAATTTTGCTTCTGCATCAAGAGTATTTCAAGAGAATATCATCACTTCTTGGTAAGTTATACATATCCAAGGACTATATAACTCTGTTCTCGTGATTGGATCCCTCGATTAAACATTTGTGGTAATCATACTCTTAAAATCACCTCAAGTTCGAGATCATCATCAAGGTGTTGCTAGGGCCAAAAATCACCTCACTCTCTTCCATTTCTTCTTTAAAACTGTGATCAACAAGAAAAGGTCATTTCATACCCCTCTATTTTCGGTTTTCACATGTTCTATGGGGGAGAATATGATGGGTTATGGCCATATGAACATTCCTATGTTCACATGCAAACCCTAATGCTTGGATCTAGGTTTCTCTAATTAAACATGCATTGAATCCAAGACTTCTAATGGCTAGTAACGTACAATAACAATATAAAATTAGAATTAGAAGTTTACCTTGAATCACTTGCTTGATCTTCTTTTTCTTGGAGCTCTAGAGTCACAAATGTCACTCCTCTAATGGCTTACAAATACCAACTAGCAAGGAGGATGATTTGAGAGAGAGGGGAGGAAGAAAATCGGCCAAAGTTTGTTTGATTAAGCACAGGTACCGATTTCCCTTGCCCCAAGGGTCTATTTATACTTGTAAGGCTTCTAGGGTTTCACCCTTAAACCCTAATTGGATAACATAAGCCCTAAGCAATCCAATCCCTTTCCATGATAAGCCTTGGATGATTTTATGGCTATCCTTAGCCCTAGAAATCGTCCACCTCTTATCCTTAAAGGATTTATAGCCTAAAGTGTAACTATCAAACTATTGACAGTTTATACCCCTTTATTTAATTAATCTCTTTAAGTCACCCAATTAATTCATAATTAATTTATGACTTATATTAATCAAATAATAATATTATCATTCATTATATTATTCTCATAATATATTAATAATACTTATTCTCTCATAATAAATCATCCTGTCAAGTTGTTGTGGTAAGGCAACCCAAAAGGACCATGCACAATCGGGTCAAATACTTGCCTAATATAGTTGCAGCCTTAGAAACTATTCCAACAGTCTCCCACTTGGATAAGTCTAGTAACTATATGCACAAGTACTATCCGATTAGCAATCGTAGCTCTCAAAGATGTTGTCAAACTCTATTCTAATCAATCTTGTCCTTTAGATAAGGGATCGTACAGTCCTCTGTTCAGTTATCATGCTGACATTTCTATGGAATAAGTAGTCTAGCATTTGGTTTCTCGATCTCCGATTTATTTGAAATAGAATTCAATCGAACACATCAATTTAGTTCTGACCGGGCTCGGCACATAAGTCAAATAAAATCATCGAGCGGCCGAGATATCGCTTTTACACTATTAGGATAAAAGTAACAACTAAACTTCGACTTATATGCATTTACTTATTCATTAATCAACTATACGCAACAATGCGTTTTATAACACCGAGTTACTGATGCGTTTTCGCATCATCAATGTACAATCAATTAACAAATAACAAACCATATATCTAGGTTTTAAGACCATATGATATTATCGTCTTGCGATCACCCCCTTTTATCGCATTCCATAAGGTTATTCAAGCAAGCACGGGTTTGTTCCAATGCACAAAACCAGTTTATAAGCACTCATGAACGTTGCAGCAATCTTTTCTTATGTCTAATACCATTTAGACAATCTACACACCAATTCATGACAATCTTCATTCATATCTACTTCCAACATATGAACGATTGTGGACAATTTGAACAATTCGATTATTCTTAATAAACTCAATTATTCTGGAAGTCAAAACATGCAAAGTGAAACAATAGTTAAACAATTAACATAAGACAGTAACATTACTCATAAATAAAACTCCTTTATTTAATCATCAAATGTTAATTACATTTATCTATTACATGTTTCTAACACTATCTAATCTATACTAATATCATCCTTCAGCCCAATACACCTAGCATGCTGCAAGTGCTTAACCCTACTCAGTCCCTTCGTAAGCGGATCTACTGGGTTATCTTCTAATGATATCCTCTTTACTACGAGTTGTCCTTCTTCTACACGGTGTCTAATGAAGTGATATATTCTGTCGATATGCCGAGATCTACCATGATCCCTCGGTTCCTTGGTCAAGGAAACCGCTCCTTCATTATCACAGAAAATCTCCATGGGCTCCTTTATGGCAGGTACAACTCCAAGATCACTGATGAAGTTCTTCAACCATATTGCCTCCTTTGACGCTTCGCTCGCTGCAATGTACTCTGATTCGCACGTTGAATCAGCTACAGTTTCCTACTTGGAACTTTTCCAAGTTACTGCTCCTCCATTCAGGGTAAAGACCCAGCCCGACTACGAACGGTAGTTGTCCTTGTCAGTTTGAAATCTGGCGTCACTATACCCTCGCACCTTCAAGTCATCACTCCCTCCGAGGACTAAAAACCATTCCTTCGTCCTCTGAAGGTACTTAAGGATATTCTTAACTGCCATCCAATGGGCTCTGCCAGGGTTCCCTTGATATCTACTAACCATGCTCAAAGCAAAGGCTACATCAGGGTGAGTACAAGTCATAGCATACATGATTGATCCAACTGTGGAAGCGTATGGAACTCGACTCATTTCTGCTATTTCAGCTTCGGTACTCGGACTTTGAGTCTTACTCAACTTGGCAATACTTTGTATTGGTAATTCTCCTACTTCTAGTTTTCCATACTAAAACGTTTTAGTACTTTCTCTAAGTAAGTGTTCTGACTAAGTCCTATTAGTCTCTTACTTCTTTCTCTCACTATCCTTATTCCCAAAATATAGGAAGCCTCTCCGAAGTGCTTCATAGCGAAACAGTTCCCGAGCCAGGACTTAACCTCCTGCAGAGTTGGGACATCGTTTCCTATGATTAATATGTCATCGACATATAGAACGAGGAAGCTTACTGTACTCCCACTTGCTTTGACATATACACATGATTCATCTTCGCTTCGTACAAATCCAAACTCTTTGACTTTCTCATCGAAGCAAAGATTCCTTCTGTGAGACGCTTGCTTAAGTCCATAAATGAATTTCTCAAGCTTACACACTCTATTGGGATGCTTCGGATCCACAAACCCCTCTGGTTGAGCCATGTAAACATCCTCAGCCAACTTCCTATTAAGGAAAGTGGTCTTGACATCCATTTGCCAAATCTCATAATCATGAAATGCGGCAATTGCTAGCATCACTCTAATAGATTTTATCTTCGCAACTGGTGAGAAGGTCTCATCATAGTCAACTCCGGGAGTTTAAGTAAAGCCCTTCGCAACCAATCGTGCCTTATAAGTGTGTACGTTTCCATCCACGTCGGTCTTCTTCTTGAAGATCCATTTGCACCCAATGGTCTAACGTCCGGGCACATTATCAACCAAATTCCAAACTTAGTTATCATACATGGATTGGATCTCGCTATCCATCGCCTCTTTCCATTTCACAGACTCCGAGCCTACCATGGCTTCCTTATAGCTATTAGGTTCATCAAGGTTTATTAGTGTACCATCACTAATATATGTGTCCCCTTCGGTAGTGATATGAAAACCATAAAACTGGGATTGAACTCTAACTCTTTCAGAATGTCTAAGAGGTAAGGATTAGTTAATCAGTTCAACCGGAGTTTCCTCCTCGGGTTGAGTGCCACCGGTAGAGGTTCCTTTATCTATCAACTCTTGAATCTCTTCAAGCTCGACTTGCCTCCCACTGTCTCCTTGGATTATGAGTTCTCGCTCTCAGAAAACTCCTCTCCTCGCAACGAAGACAAGATTGTCCTTCAGTCTATAGAAGAGATATCAAAAGGATTTCTGCGGGTAGCCGATGAAAATACATCGCTCACTACGAGGTTCGATTTTGTCGTAAGTATCTCATCTTACAAAAGCCTCTCAACCCCAAACCTTGATATGTGCTAACGAGGGAGCTTCCCTGTCCACATCTCATGAGGTGTTTTAACAACCTTCTTAGCAGGGACTCAGTTAAGGATATGGGCGGCAGTCTCTAAGGCATACCCCTAGAATGAGATAGATATTGAAGCACGACTCATCATAGAGCGGACCATGTCCAACAAGGTTCGATTACGCCTTTCTGCCACACCATTCACTTGTGGTGTCCTAGGTGGCGTCAATTGTGAAACTATTCCACACTCTTTTAGATAGTCGTGGAATTCAACACTTAGGTACTCTCCTCCTCGATCGGATCGAAGCATCTTTATTTTCCTGCCCAATTGATTCTCCACTTCATTCTTGAACTCTTTGAACTTTTCAAATGTTTCTGAATTTTGCTTGATTAAGTAGATATACCGATATCTGCTATAGTCATCGGTAAAAGTCACATAGAAGCGGTTTCCATCCTTTGTGGTTGATCTAAACGGTCCACATACATCGGTATGTATTAGGTCCAATAAACCCTCACCCCTTTTACATGTCCTAGTAAAGGGTAACTTGGTCATCTTTCCAAGTAAACAAGATTCGCATGTGTCATCTTCCCTAAGGTCGAATGACTCCAACACTCCATCCTTTTGGAGTTGGGCTATGCACTTCTTGTTCACATGTCCAAGACGAAAAATGCCACAAGGATGCTCTATTCATACTATTGGTAGAATCCATGCATAAAACATCATTTCCTAAGTTATCTACAATCATAACAGTTTCATAAATTCCATTACACGGTATTGCTTCAAAATAAAAGACACCATTTAGATAAGCCAAAATAGAACCATTCTCATTATTAAAAGAAAATCTAAAACCTTGTCTAAATAAACCATGAAATGAAATGATGTTTCTAGTCATTTCTGGCGACTAGCAACAATTTTTCAAATCTAAACATAAATCATTCCTAAGCACTAAAGAATACACTCCAATCTTGGTCACAGGCGACGATCTTCTATTCCCCATGATTAGATTTATCCTTCCAGGCTCCACCTCCCTAATTGTGTATATATCTGCAAAAGACGGCTTGATCTTTCCTTCCTCGATGGCTTGCAGGTACTCTGAGCAGCTTCTCTTCCAATTTACTATTTTATGGCAGTAGTGGCACTCTGCCTCCTTTGGGTTAGGGTAGGGCTTAGCGGGATCAACCTTGGTCCCACTAGAAGATGCACCATCTCGGGGTTTAACCTTGCGATGGTTCTTAGATGAAGCCTTCCTCTTCTTTCCCTTTCCTTGACCAATAGCCAAAATAGGAGCAGTAGGTGGATTGGGAGTTTTTGCAACAGACTTGTCCTTGAGGTTGCTTTCAGCAACCCTAAGGAGACCTTGGAGCTTGCTTAGGGTGACCTCTTCCTTGTTCATGTGGTAGGTCATCCTAAATTGATTGTAACACGGAGGCAGAGAGTGAAGAACCATGTCGAGCGCCAAGTCTTCCCCAAAGTCAACATTCAACTTGTGAAGACGATCGACATACCTTTGCATCTTTTGCAGGTGCACGGTAAGAGATTCTCCATGATCCATCTTAGCGGAAATCATGTTAGTGAAAATCTCGTAACGCTCTTGTCTCGCGTTTTGGTGGTATCTCTCCAAAAAGTCTTGGTGCATCTCGTACGGGCACATGTCCTCATAGGACTTTTGGAATTCGGAGTTCATAGTGGCTATCATGATGCAATGAACCTTCATTGCCTCATGTTCATGAGTCGCGAAAGCAGTCATTTCAGTCGGAGTAGCGATTTCTGGGTTAATCTTCTCAAGCTTCTCATCGAGGACATACTCCTTGTCCTCGTAGCGAGCAATTGTGCGAATGTATCTTATCCATTCGCTAAAGTTCGTCCCATCGAAAGTTACCTTTTGACAAAGGCTCATCAATGTGAACGAGCTAGCAGCAGCGTTGTTCGCGTTCGACATCTACAAATAGAAAGGACAAAGATAGATTAGAATTTGAATCCCTAATAATCACCCAATAAGAAAATTAGGGCTAGGATCCAACAACAATATTTGCCTATTAGAAAAAGGGATGTCGTAATCTAACATGCAAACAATTTGAAGGTAAGTAAATGACGATTCACTAATTCTTCACCATGAAAAAAAAACATAACTCTAAGTTCTAAATGTATTGAGAATTCCTAGGTTTGGATGAGATTCATTGAAACTCTTCAATGACATGTTTAAATCTTGATATGCCCCTCTCGTTTGTCACTGGGATACTGAGGATCACAAAGCGGGTGTGAATTACCATGCAAATTCACATGGTGCCTTCATTGTAACGATCACCTATTCGATGTGCTGGGAAACCACACACGCTCCATCGAACTATGATAAATAATGAATCACCCTTTGCCACCTTCGCTTAGAACCAATTAGTGTGTCGGTAAACTACACACGCTCCACTAACTTATTACCAAGGTCCAAAGTGTACTTTCATGGGATTGCATCAATTCACTTTTCCTAAACTAACTAAGATTGGGAAATTTTGAAAAACATGTAGTTATGTTGTATTTCATATTATACTTTTAATGAGAGGATGAGGTTGTCATATCCTACCCGTTTGGCTAACGACCCTCCACCGATAAAGCAAGCGGTGGGTGTGAGTCTACACCCATTAAGCTCCATTTTATAGGCCGCAACCTTATACCCACCTTATAGACCGGCTTCGTGAATGAAGCCTACTAACGGTAAGACTAGCATTTTAATTATACATATATACATATTAATCTTATAATATTCTATTAACATATGGTTGAATTTTAAACTTGTAAAATTTCTAGGGTTTGAAATTTAAAATTGTCTAAATTAAACTTTTAATCACAAAACACAAATTTCAAAACTTGAGGGCAAGTTTTAACTTTTCAAAACATAGAGGATCAAATAACAAATAATCTAAATTAACAATTAATCACATAATTATCCATATTTGATTTATTTATGATTTCTTGCATAACAATTTACCAATTTAATCAAAATAATTAGTCAATTATCACATAAGGAAATTAAATATTTTATTAATTGATAAATATCTTCAATTTGATCAAGAATATAGTCATATATATCACAAAATCGGATTTATATTGATCTAATATCATAAAGGCAAGTTTCCATAAGATAAATATGAAGAAATCCCGAAAACAGCTCTTCCTGACGCTCGGACTCGCCGAGTACCCCACTGGACTCGCCAAGTCAAGCCAACTCATCGAGTCCACAATGGGACTCGCCGAGTCCATCACTCAGAACCACAAAATTTGAATTTTGCAAGCATCAAACAAACAACTAATGCATCAATTGAATAGAAACCAATCTAGGCTCTGATACCACTGATGGGTTATGGACATATGAACATTCCTATGTGCACATGCAAACCCTAATGCTTGGATCTAGGTTTCTCCAATTAAACATGCATTGTATCCAAAACTTCTAATGGCTAGTAAGGTACAATAACAATATAAATCCAGAATTAGAAGTTTACCTTGAATCACTTGCTTGATTTTCTTGTTCTTGGAGCTCTAGAGTCATAAATGTCACTCCTCTAATGGCTTACAAACACCAACTAGCAAGGAGGATGACTTGAGAGAGACGGGAGGAAGAAAATCGGCCAGGGTTTGTTTGCTCAAGCATAGGTACCGATTTCCCTTTCCCCAAGGGTCTATTTGTACTTGTAAGGCTTCTAGGGTTTCACCCTTAAACCCTAATTGGATAACTTAAGGCCTAAGCAATCCAATCTCTTTCCATGATAAGCCTTGGACGATTTTATGGCTATCCTTAGCCCTAGAAATCGTCCACCTCTTATCCTTAAAGGATTTATAACCCAAAGTGTAACTATCAAACAATTGACAGTTTATACCCCTTTATTTAATTAATCTCTTTAAGTCACCAAATTAATTCATAATTAATTTACGACTTATATTAATCAAATAATAATATTATTATTCCTTATATTATTCTCATAATATATTAATAATACTTATTCTCTCATAATAAATCATCATGTCAAGTTGTTGTGGTCAAGGCAACCCAAAAGGACCATGCACAATTGGGTCAAATACTTGCCTAATATAGTTGCAGCCTTAGAAACTATTACAACATAAAAATCATTCTTGGGCTAATTTTGTCAAATAAGCAAAAGTTTGGGAAAAAGTTATCATTTTCGGTTTTTTTATAAGGACCAAACGGGGTCAAAATAGTTAAACTAGAAGCTTTTATGAATATTATGCTCTTCAAAGGACTAGAAATGAAAATTGTAGTAATATTGGGCTAAACTTGGGATTTTCAGCCCATAAGCCCAAAATATCGAAAAAAAATGGATTTTTAAGGGACTAAAATGGTAAATTATTCAAAACCGTGGGTATAAAGGTAAATAAATCTTTTTCAGGGGTTAAGATGACCCATTTTTCAAAAAAGGATAAAAAATGCAAATATTTTGGATTTTGGGTCAAATTTGTGAAAATTGCGAAAAGTTTGAACTAAAATTGTCATTTTTACTAAAGAATGGCTAAATAGGTCAAACCAATATTTTTGAGTCAATTATTTTATTTTTTAGATATTTGTGTCAAAATACCATATTATAATTTATGAATTTAGAATGAAAATATACATGTATTTCCACAAGTCTAAAAAAATCGTTATAAAACAATCGACAAACCTTGTGACTTCGCGACTCAACGATTGTTCAAACATAACTCCCGACTTTTAAACTATACAAAAGAAGTAAACATTGAAATGGTTGGGCTTGAAAGTCTCTAATCATGCTTGTTGGGCCTTCGTGACCCATTAACATGACTTTTCGGCCTAACATAAATAATACATGTTTATTCGGCCTTCTGTGACCCAATTACATGTTTGAGGGGACCCTTAATGGCTTTTACATGCTATTGAGCCTCAGTAGCCCATTAGCATTACTAGTAAGGTCTAAGTAATCATATGCGAATTAGGCCAGCGAGCCCTTCGTATACTCGACATCCTTAAGTATCATACGTGATTAGTAGGACCTCATGGTTCTCTTCTCCTCATCTGTTAGGCTTACCTTCTATTCAAGTAAACAAAAATCATGTTGTTAATCAAGGTTAATTAAATTTAATTGGATTAAGTGAGTAATAATGGGCGACACCTATGAGTGTCAGTCGTAGTTTGTATCTATAACCAGAGTCTCCTGGAGGGAGAGCGAGAGTTTGTGTATAGATCTATACGGGGGTGAGTCTCCCAGACCTGAGCTGTTCACTACAGTTAGACTCAGCCAGTCTAGGGTGACAAAATCTTAAGATCAATTCCGGCATTCTATAGAATTCCAAGACAGACAAACTAGTCATTATCATGTATGGTTATAACGACTCACATAATAAACCCAGCACTATCTGAGTAATCAAGGGAATTCATAATAATTCGTTGTGACTGTATAATAATTCAAAACGATCATACTATTTTTATCGGAAACCATCAGGTTTTTCGGGGAAAAATCAACATTTTTCACCTGTACTTTCAATAACTATAATGCAAAACTTCTCATATATAAACGTTTTGAAATCATTCGTGCATATACCTATGGATCTTCACACTTTTTGTATAAAAAATTGCGGTTTCAGAAAATATCGGATTTTCTGGGTTTTATAAACTACATAAAGCATTTTCATACCAAACCTACTTATGAACTCACCAACATTCTATATGTTGACATTTTCAAAATAACTTGTATTCTCAGGTAATAGATAAGTGGAAGGACAATACCAAGTGTGTTAGGATGTTATATTTTGAAAACTCTCAAACAATTTATGCTATGGTATATGAAATATTTAGACAATGTACTTGATGTGAACAATATCAGTTGTAATGTATTGAGGCATGGTGATGTTTATGTTAGGTTTCATGTATATTCATTGTGATGATATTTCAATTTAAGTCACGCGAGCCTTCGGACGTTTCCATCGTCTGGTTCAGGGTGTGACAGCTTGGTATCAGAGCACTATTTATAGTGAACTTGCATATCTAACCACACATTGATATGGAGCTATAAACCAAAAAGGGACTAAATAACTCTAAACAAAACAAATAAAATATACTACTAAACACTCTTACTTGTGCGATATAGGAAGAAGAACATAATACCATCAAATAAGATAATCCTAGCATCTCGGTTAAGTCGGACTGTTCATAGTTGTATGAAGTGGCCGAATGTAGCCTGATCAACTGTATTTCCTCCGGAATACAACTACCACATGTCCTGGAGAAATCGCGATGGTCAATAACCTTAAAACATACCCTTTGTTACCGAGAAGAGAACAATGAAACTCAATTTATATAACATATAAAAACATCTTAGGAATAATAGCGATATATATATATATATATATATATATATATATATATACACACACACTCTTGCAGATAGTATGGCCGGCTTCCATCACCCAGGAGATCCGTATTTCCCTAACCAGAGGAATAACGGATGGTTGGAAGACAAACCTGAGAAGACCCTGCGGAGGAGTCTGAAGAGGAACCTGAAGCGGAAGTCAAGGGCGGACCTACCAAGCCAATGGTAGACCTGGAAGAAGACGAAGAAGAATTTGAAGGAGACCTCGAGGAAGAACCCAGTGATGACAGTGATGGTGATTCGGATGCGGTGTTCAAAGTCATCTACCCCCTTACCCGATTAGGGTGCTCGGACATCGGATGGGCCCGACTGGCCCTACACCCACCTGGGGTATCGACATTTAGAGGTTGAGCAGGCAGCAGGGACACTAACCCCCGTTTGGCATGGCACACGAGTTTTATGACTTGAGGGAGGGAGAACCGGCTAATTGCGCACTTCCAATTATGGTGAGACGATTGCGGGATACTGGTGATCTGGCTTAGAGCACCGCTGATCAGATGCACCAGATGCAGACCAGGTTTGAGTGGGCAGAGCAGGAGACACGAGAACTTCTCCGAGAATTCCATATAAGACAAGTAAGGTGGGAGGCCTGACAACAAGACGCCGAGTGATAGATGGCTCGCCTTCAGGGACCATCCACTTCCTCAGCACCACCCCCTGGCACATCCCACCATGGCTAGGATTAGTCGTATCCATCTTTAGTATTATGCTTATATGATCTATGCCATGTACCACTGACTCAATGTTTAAGTGATTACACTACTCATAGAGTCATTATGCTGCCGAACTCTGTACTCTTTATGTATGCTCTTTCGAGCAAATTTTCATGTATCAAAGTGCGAATATTATTAGTGAAATATAATATGTGTTCTACCGTGACTTTCTTATCTGCTATGTACTATATTTCTACGATTGTGTGTCAATATATGAAACAATGCTATAGACCTAGTTTATAGGACCACAAACTTACAAAAATTTTAGGCACTCAACATATTCTCGTTCCATGACAGAAGGATACCTCAATGCCCCACCCGTGGAAACCCTGCGCCGACACCACCATAAATCAACTCAGTTGCATTTCAAGAAGCTGTATCTACTGCAGTCACAGTGACACTGGGAAAAATTCACAATAGGAACAACGGTGGAGGCAATGGGTAAGGAGCTAGAAGCTGAAACAATGGAATGAACCAGGGGCCTACCAAGACATGCTCCTACAAAGATTTTACCAATGCCAAGCCACGTACCTTTAACGAAATAGGGGGAGTGATAACCCTAAAGAGACGGATTCAAAAGGTGGAATTAGTGTTCGAGATATGTGAATACTCCGAAGAGGTGAAACTAAAGTTTGCAGCATGCACATTTGTTGATCAAGCTCTCACCTAGTGGAATAGACACGTGGAGGACATGACTCTTCCTATAGCCAATGCCATGCCATGGACAGAATTGAAAGAAATGTTGATGGCTGAGTACTGCTCGCGTGGAAAAATTTAGAAAATGGAGCAAGAGTTATGGAATCTCACCGTCCGAAAATCCGAAATCGATGCTTACATATCACGGTTTAGCGAATTATCTTTGTTATGCCCGAGCATGATCACTTCTGAAGGGAAGAAAATCGAAAGATTCATATGGGGATTAACCTCCCTAATTCAAGGAAACATGATTGCTGCGAATCCTGCGACTTTTGACATTGCCAAGAGGTTGGCCAAGAAGCTGTACAACCAAAACAAACAGAAGGGCGAGAAGTCAGGGGAAACTGAAGGCAAGAAGGAGAGTGACAACAAGAAAGGAAAGAATAACAAGAGAAAGGGGCGATAGCACTCAGAGTCGTCAAAGAAACAATAAACAGTGACAGTTAACGCTGCAACCACCAAACTTCCCTCCACAGCACATGCTCCAGCCTCATCTACTCCAAGTGCCCCTAAGCAGTGCTATGGGAATCTCCCAAAGTGAAACAAGTGCAATTTTCATCACAATGGTGAATGCAGAGATATGTATTGTACCAATTGCAACAGAAAAGGCCACAGGGCAAAATACTGCAGAACATATCCTCCCCAGAACCAGTAGTAGGGAAACAACAACAGCAACAACAATAATAACAATCGCAACTACAACAACACCACCACCAACAACAACAACAATGTTGGGGCTAGCCACACTTGTTATGGATGTGGAAAGACTGGGCATTTCCATCGAAATTGCCCCAATGTCAACAACCATAGGAATGGAGGAGCAGGGAGAGTGTTGACCATGGGTCAAGGAGAAGCGGTTGAGGATCCCGCTGTTGTCACTGGTACGTTTCTCCTAAACCACACATATGCATGCATCATATTTGATACCGGAGCAGAGCGAATCTTTGTAAGTAATAAATTCAAACACTTGCTAAAACAACAACCCCAAAAGCTTAATGAAACCTTCCCGGTGGAAATGGCTAATGGGAAAACAGAATCAACTGGGAAAATTTACGTGGGATATACCCTAACCTTAAATCACCACGTCTTTCAAATAAACTCGATGCCTATAACTATTAGGAGTTTTGATGTGATTATTGGCATGGACTGGTTAAGCCCCCAGCATGCTGAAATTATGTTCCATGAGAAGGACGTTCGTCTTCACCTGGGAATCACGAAACCCTAATTATATACGGAGACAAGCCCAGTACGAACCTTCATCGTATCTCGTGCATTAAGGAACAGAAGTATCTACGAAAGAAAGACTTGACGTTTATGGCTTACGTAGTGGATAAGTCCAAAGAGGAGGTCGATATTCGGGACATCCCAGTGGCTTGCGATTTCCTGGATATTTTTCTTGAAAATCTCCGGGAATACCCCCAGAAAGACAAGTCGAGTTCTGAATTGACCTTATCTTGGGAGCTACACCCATTACCAAATCACCCTATAGGTTGGCTCCTGTGGAGAAGCAAGAACTATCTAGCCAACTCAATGAACTCTTGAACAAAGGATTCATTTGACCCAACCTCTCACCTTGGGGACCTCCGGTTCACTTTGTTAAGAAAAAGGATGGATCCTTTAGAATGTGTATTGACTACAAAGAATTAAATACGCTCACCATCAAAAATACCAACCCACTCCCGCGAATCGACGATCTATTCGACCAGCATCAAGGAACAAGGTATTTCTCTAAGATAGATCTGCGATCCGAAGACCACCAACTAAAAGTCCGGGAAGAGAATATCCCCAAAACCGCTTTCTGAACTTGCTATGGACATTATGAATTTGTTGTGATGCCCTTCGGTCTAGCAAATGCCCCTGCCGCATTCATGGACCTGATGAATCAAATCTTCCGACCATTCCTCGACAATTTTGTCATTGTTTTCATCGATGATATCTTAGTTTATTCTCGAAGCAAAGAGGAGCATGGCCAACATCTCTGACAAATCTTGGAAACCCTACGAACCGAAAAGTTATATGCAAAACTCTCTAAGTGTGAGTTCTGGATCCATAGTGCAAAATTTTTGGGTTATATTGTTAGTCAAGAAGGGATACATGTGGATCCGTCTAAGGTCAAAGCCAGTGAAGGATGGGATATTCCTACGACACCCACGGAGAGTCATCAATTTTTAAGACTCGTTGGATACTACAGGAGGTTCATTCAAAACGTCTCCAAGACCGCCAAGCCACTTAACATGCTTACCCAAAATGTCGTGCCATTTGAATGGACAGAGAAGCGAGAAGTTTCCTTCCGAACTCTGAAATGAGCTCCTTGTAGTGCACCAGTACTATCATTACCAGAGGGAACAGAGGACTTCGTGGTTTACTGTGATGTAACACCCTGTTTATTTAATAAATAATTAGACAATTAATAAATGAATAATAGCCCTAAAAGCATAATAGTGTGCCAAGGACCTAGTTTTGGGGTTAAAAGTTATAATAGAAAGTTTTGGAGTTTAAGATGTAATTTCCAAACCAATTTGTAAAGAATTTTGATAGTTAGGGATTGTTTAGTAAGTTACGGAGTAGTTTTGAGAAGAATCTTAGAAGCAAGGGTATGTATGGTAATTATTGGGCCTTTAGAATGGGACATGTTGGACTGGACTGGATAATTGGGCCTTAAGGGAAACCCATGTAGAGGTTTGGGCCCAGTTCGGAAAATTGGGCCGTATGTTGGGCTTTGATCCCTAGTTGACTTTGGGCCTATGGATTGGACCTTGGGCTTGGGTAAGCCAAGCTTGGGGTAATGTAGCAATTATCAAAAGTATGTAATTATAGTTATGTAGTGGAATCCAATTATTAATTGGGTGTTATTTTGATGTTGACAGTTCAGGAATTTGTCATCTGGCAGTTGGGGTCGAGTTTCCAGGACTTCAGCAGTGTGGGATTGAGTCTACGGGACTTCAGCAGTGTGACGTGAGTTCCCTTCCAGTAGGAACGGGTCTACGGCCACAATGCCAGCCCGTTTAGTTACAAGTAGTTTTAGACTTCGGTCCGATGCAGTAGTTAAGTGTGCTTGATGTCTTTGTGATTCAAGCATGTTTTTGTGTTATGTGTTCCAGACTTCGGTCTGATGCGGTATGCAGTATATGTGTTTATGATAGTAGTTATGATTATGCTATGCTATGTTCAGTCAGTTTCCAAACTTTGGTCCGATGCAGAGGGCAAGGCCCTGGTTAGTTTCTGGACTTCGGTCTGATGCAGTTTTCGGACTTCGGTTTGATGTAGAGGGCAAGGCTGTGGTTAGTTTCTGGACATCGGTCCGATGCAATTTCCGAACATCGGTCCGACACAGAGGGCAAGGCCCTGGTTAGCTCCGTACTTCGGTCCGATGCAGTTTCTAGACTTCGGTGCAATGCAATGGGCAAGGCTAGTATGTGCTTTATATGTTATTGTATGGTATGTGGTAGTTTGGGGAGACTCACTAAGCTTTGTGCTTACAGTTTTCAGTTTTGGTTTCAGGTACTCAATTTCAAAAGAGGAGCTCGGGAAGATTACAGTGCACACACCATTTGTTCAGCCTGGGATGTTTATACTATGATATACTTGACAGTTGTTATAATATTTTGAGATACATTGCTTATGATTTTTATATGAGGTTTATCGACTATTATTTTTATTATTTAATTAAACAAAATTTTCAGACTTTGTTTTTGGGATGTTTCAAGTTGGTATCAGAGCTATGAGAACAATAAAGCAGTGATAAGACTTGGTTAAGCCAGTGATAAGACTATAGAAGCGCCATTATAGCTATGAGAGCAAGGAAGCAGGGGTCTGCTTAAGGTCATTCAGGACATGAGGCTACCAATGGTCATGTAGAAATCACTTTTAGCCTTGGTTTTAGTGACGTTGGGAGTCGACATATGGACTCGATCAGTTAGATCAGAAAGTTATTAGAGCCTCAGTGGCATGGTAACTATTGGTAAGTAGCTCTAGCGAAGGAATTCATTCAGAAGACGTGTGAGGCGACTAAGTGGGAGTCCTTTGGCTCCGCAGCTGGGCCGAAACTTGGTATTTCAGATGATTGGCGAAAAAATTGAGACAATGGAAAGTCTCGGTAGATGTTGGGAAGTAGACATGTGGTGCCATTCAAGTTTAGGCAGTTCAGTGTTTCAGGCAGTTCAGTGTGTCAAGCAGCTCAATGTTCAGGTAGTTTAGTGTTTCAGACACTCAATTTTTCAAGCAGTTGAGTGTTTCCAGGCAGATTAGTGTTTCAAACAGTTTTAGGTCTCCAACAGTAATGGTAATTGAAGATTTCATGTATGGTAAGCGTAATAGATAGTTGAGTAATGCTAAGTGACCCACCTTGGGGTTCAACTATAGTGATTCAGTATAAGTGGTCTATCATGGATTCAGACCTTCTCGAGACAACATATTTCGGATGGAGTAGATGTTATCTTGTTGCGAGGAATTCAAGAAGATTGGTCACAACTACCCGAAGAAAGCTAGGGTGTGCCCAGGATGGTGACCGTGTTACTAGAGTTGTTTGGCGTGACAAGAATGGTAAGGAATGATTTCGAGGACGAAATCTAATTTAAGTGGTGGAAAGTTGTAACATCTCATTTACTTAATAAATAATTAGACAATTAATAAATGAATAATAGCCCTAAAAGCAGAATAGTGTGGCAAGGAGCTAGTTTTGGGGGTTAAAAGTTATAATAGAAAGTTTTGGGGTTTAAGATGCAATTTCCAAACTAATTTGTGAAGAATTTTCATAGTTAGGGTCGCATAGTAAGTTACGGAGTTGTTTTGAGAAGAATTTTAGAAGCAAGGGTATGTATGGAAATTATTGGGCCCTTAGAATGGGACATGTTGGACTGGACTAAACAATTCGGCCTTAAGGGAAGCCCATGTAGAGGTTTGGGCCCAATTTTGAAAATTGGGCCATATGTTGGGCTTTGATCCCTAATTGACTTTGGGCCTATGGATTGGACCTTGGGCTTGGGTAAGCCAAGCTTGGGGTAATTTAGCAATTATCCAAAGTATGTAATTGTAGTTATGTATTGGAATCCAATTATTAATTGGGTGTTATTTTGATGTTGACAGTTCGGGAATCTATCATCTAGCAGGTAGGGTCGAGTCTGCGAGACTTCAGCAGTGTGGGATTAAGACTGTGGGACTTCAGCAATGTGAGGTGAGTTTCCTTCCAGTAGGAATGGGTCTAAGGCCACAATGCTGGCCCGTTTAGTCAGCAGTAGTTCCGGACTTCGGTCCAATGCAGCAGTTAAGTGTGACCGATGCCTTTGTGATTCAAGCATGTTTTTGTGTCATGTGTTCCGGACTTCAGTCCGATGCAGTATGGTGTATATGTGTTTATGCTAGTAGTTATGATTATGCTATGCTATGTTCAGTTAGTTTCTGGACATTGGTCCGATGCAGAGGGCGAAGCCCTAATTAGTTTCCGGACTTCGGTCCGATGCAGTTTCCGAACATTGGTCCGATGCAAAGGGCAAGGCCCTGGTTAGTTTCCAGACTTCGGTCCGATGCAGTTTTCGGACTTTGGTCCGATGCAGAGGGTAAGGCCCTGGTTAGTTCCGGAATTCGGTCCGATGTAGTGGGCAAGGCCTAGTATGTTCTTTATATGTTATTGTATGGTATGTGGTAGTTTGGGGAGACTCACTAAGCTTCGTGCTTACAGTTTTCAGTTTTCGTTTCAGGTACTCAGTTTCAAAAGAGGAGCTCGGGAAGATTACAGTGCACACACCATTTGTTCAGCCTGGGATGTTTATACTATGATATACTTGACAGTTATAATATTTTGAGATACATTGCTTATGATTTTTATATGAGGTTTATCGACTATGGTTTTTATTATTTAATTAAACGAAATTTTTAGACTGTCAAGGGTTAGGCTGTGTACTCATGCAGCGTAGGAAGGTAATTGCATATGCATCCAGACAATTAAAGACGCATGAGGTGAATTATACCACTCATGATCTCAAATTGGGAGTTATGGTCTTCGCCTTGAAGATTTGGAGGCACTATCTTTATGGTACAAAGTGCACCGTTTTCACTGACCACAAGAGTTTCCAGCACATTTTAAATCAAAAGGAATTAACATGAGGTGGCGAAGATGGGTTGAGCTACTAAACGATTATGAGTGCAAAATCAAGTACCTCCCAGGGAAGGCTAACGTTGTAGCTGATGCCTTTAGTCGAAAAGAATACTCAAATATTCGTGTGAAGACTCTTTCAATAACAATTCGATCCCATCTATCCTCGCAAATCAAAACAGCCCATTTCGATGCCATGAAGATAGAAAACAGAAAAAGCGAAGCGTTACACGGAATGGAAAAGAACTTTGAGGTCAAGGAGGATGGAGCAATTATTTCATGAACTGAATTTAGGTCCCTAAACTTGGGGGATTCAGAGAGGTAGTCATCAATGAAGCCCATAAGACACGATACCCCATCCATTTGGGTTCAGATAAAATGTACTTGGATATCAAGCAACATTATTGGTGGCCTAACATGAAGGCATAAATTACCACCTATGTTAACAAATGCCTTAATTGCGCTAAAGTGAAGGTAGAATATCCAAAGCCCTCAGGACTATTACAACAACCAGTAATACCCGAGTGGAAATAGGAAAGGATTACTATGGACTTGGTGACCAAATTACCCAAGACAACAGATGGATTGGATGCCATATGGGTAATAGTCGACAGATTGACGAAATCTGCCCATTTCCTGCCAATAAAAGAATCCTACAAGATGGAAAGGTTGACTAGGATATACATCAAGGAAGTGGTGAGACTTCATGGAGTGCCAATATCTATCATCTCCGACCGAGATAGTAGATTCACTTCGTGATTTTGGCAATCACTTCAAAAGGCTATGGGAACACATCTTGATATGAGCACTACTTATCATGCATAGACGGATGGTCAAAGTGAGCGAACCATCCAAACACTTGAAGATTTTCTTCGCACATGTGTGATAGACTTTGGAAGGTCATGGGATACCCACTTGCCTCAAATCGAATTCTTGTACAACAATAGTTATCACTCAAGCATCAAAGTTGCTCTTTTCGAAGCACTATACGGGCATAAATGTAGATCACCGTTGTGTTGGGCTAAGGTAGGTGACACTCAGCTAGCAGGAGGACAGACTTCAAGCAATGAATTAACAGGATCGGTGCTCATACACGAAATGATGAAGAAAATAATTCAAATCATAGCTCGACTAGAAGCATCACGAGATCGACAGAAGAGCTACGCTGATAAACTGTGACAACCCGAAATTTCTAGCTTACATTCTTCTTTTATATCAAAGTTAGCTTCGTTTTGCTATTTTATAATGAAGTTTTGGGTCTAAAAGTGTGCTTAAAGCTTATTATAATTGAGATACGTGTCGGAGGATGGATTAGTTTTGTTGTAGCATTGGAAAAACGAGCCAAACGCACCCAAACTAGTGTGTACGGCCAGCCAGCCACACACAGGCCAACCACACACACCTCCAGCCGCACACACCTTCTTATAAGTACTATCCTTGGTCATTTTGATCATTTCTTACACTCTTGCAAAGCTAGGACATGAAAATCCTCTCAAGTATCATCCAGAAAGGTAACATCTTTCACCAAGAACACCAAGAACACCATGTTTTCTGGCAGCACACGCTCCTGGCAGCACACCTGGCTGCACACACATGTCCTTGCAGCACACCTGGATGCACACATGTGCTGGCAGCACACCTGGCCGCACACACACTTATAGTGTGTATTTTGGCCATACACTCTCTTGTATAGCCTTTTTAACCCTTCGTACAATCATTTATGGTTGTAACACTTCAATATAAGTGTTTACTAGTCCCAAAGGTGGTCCCAATTCGTTAATTAGTTGTTCATAACACTAATTATATTAGTATATGTGCCAATATATGTTGAATAGGATTCGCGTGTGTACTCAAGTCACCACTTGATACTTAGCAACAGATCCAACATTGTCATCAGAACCACTCACTACAGGTGACTTCATACCCCTAAAATAACCTTTGAAATGTTTTAAATGCTTTTATTGGGGGGGGGGGGGATACAAGTTGAACAATTATAGTTATTATATCAATCACATGTGATTAATGACTACCAAGCAAATGGTTTACTTACTTGCCAAACTATTTATCAAACTGTTTTACCTCAAATTGTCTTTCAAACTCCTTAAATGAACAAATACTTTTACTTAAACTCTTTTAAACTTATATTCTGTGTATCTGTATAAATATAGTTATATAAGTAGGATTGAAAGGACTTAGGACTGCTAGTCTACCCTGCTTCCTGTTCTTGTTTGATGTGGTCTTAGGGTATCAAGGTTAGTTGTCCGAAGGTCGTTTGAATCCTAGTTATATATTATGTATATGTATATAGATATAAAAGGTTATTTCTTTCATTCAATTCCATGCCCTTAGGTAACAAGGGCATACAGACATGTTCATACATTACTAGTAAGCTACCATAGGGGTAGTTTAGGAAGATACTATTACTAGAACAATGAAACATACAATGAGTCAGTTCATACATGAGTCAATACATACTATAATGAGAATCAAACATGAAACAGAGTGAGGATAAACAAACAATAGACACTATGACGAGAATAAACATACAGGCTAGATAGAGAAAGAACGCACAATACAGGTAGCTCACATAAACATTACATATACATTATATATACATAAACACAGTTATGTGAGCCATTAAGTAGGGCATGGCACTACCTGCCATGACTGTTTTTGTATCAGAATCTCCTTAATTGGGGGAGTGTATGAGTTTGCCTATAGATCTACACTTGATTGACTATCCTACACCTTGTTGCTCGCTACAGTGGGACTTGCAAGTCTATGGGTGTCAAACGTCATTTTTGTGGCATCTTACATTGTCACTTTACTATTGAGTCGGTAGCAAGATACAGGCCGATCACATGTTACCTTAAAATATACAATTGGCGTAAGGTAATTAGTATAGCAGTAGTCTACTTAAAAACTACGTTACATTACTAAAACATTTTCCCTTTACATTTTACTTTGTGATATTCACACGATGCACAGTAATGTAGAAACTATATTTTTGGTTAATGATAGTCGGAATTGGGAAAATACACACTTTTACAAGAGTTACATACACAGAGACTAGATGCCTTGGTAGAAGGCTACTTTTAGTAGGAAACATAGGGTTTTCTATAGTAGATCAAACAAACACAAAACCTTTACAAACATACACAATACATCTTACAAATCCTTTCATACAAACTCAGACACTAATATACTTATGAACTGACCAGCTCTAAAGCTGATAAACTCTTTCAAAATAACTTGTATTCTCAAGTTGCTAATAGACAGGTACCGGAGCCGAACTTTTGAGAAGACGGAGCTCATTCAAGACTCCTCTTTTATTTTTGATGTATACTTTTGGTGTCTATATAACTTGACAAAACACACTTGTACGAAATTATATTATTAATGCAATGGATGATGTTGTTGCTTGTTTACCACTTGCATTGTTGTGATATTATACATGACGTCCTCCACCCCCGAACGTTTCCGCCGTTCACCGGTTTTAGGGGTGTGACAGATTGGTATTAGAGCATTGTTTATAGTGAATCGAGTGTATCAACCCATAAAAGATATACGAACTATAAACACAAACGGGATTAAAATACTCTAATAAATAGTTTATACTTTTAAATAATAAAATATTAAATTAAGTATACGTGCTTGCATTCATACTAAAATCAGTGTCACTAGGACAGTACAAAAGTATTACGATTGTTGGACTGCACAAGTAGACTTAGAGACATATGGTCAACCCTGGGAAGATGTAGCCTGATCAACTACATTATCCGAGGAGTGATTAACATGTGCCTAAGTATGGTTGTGAATTTGCAACAAGTCTAAAAACTTACCAACACTACTACAACGACAGTAGTAGAACAGAACACTAAACTTAAAATACTATAGGAGTATTTTGTGTTACAATAATCGCTTATCTGAGAATTAAAGACCTTTATTTGTATGTCAATAGTTGCTTAGTGGATACATTACGGGTATATTTGCCAAGGATGTCATAGCCTAAGAATCTGTAAATCTTTGCGTTACTTCCTGTTCTTGTTTGATTGTGGGCTTAAAGTTAGGATTCACTTATTCGAAGGGCTATCCTGTCATGAGCATATATAGCTGGTATGCACTAAACAAGTATTGGAGTAACTGATAAAGATCATCTAATAACTATCTAGTTAGTTTGTCTATTACTTATTTCCTTATCCCTATTCTTTCATAGATTAAATGGTTGGATTCCATATCCCCGGAGAACCGTACTTCCCCAACCACGGCAATGCAGGATGGCTAGAAGAGGAACCGGAAGATGATCACCCGATTCCTTTGAATGATCATGAAGCTGAAGGCTTTTCTGATGGTTCTGACTCGGAACCCGAAGTCAACAACCTACCTCAAGTAGGACAAGCCCCGAATAACAATCCCCAACTTGCATTTCAAGGACCCACACCTCTGTGGGCAACAAACTTGAATACCTGAAGCCATGAACTAGCTCAACCCATTCCCTACAATGGAGACAGAAGTTTCTACAACCTCACTAATGGGGGTTCTGCTGATAGAGTTCTACCCATCATGGTTAGAAGGATGTCTCGAAACACGATACTGGGGCAATCATCTATCAATCGAATCTTGGAGATTGATGCCAATACGGGTGTTAACATTGTCCACATTTACCAACTAGAGTTTGCTCAGGAAAGGGCTCAGGTCAGCAATGCAATGCTTCAGAGGGAGCTTGCTGAAACCCAAGTTGAAGTCAGGGAACTTCAAACTCAACAGGCAAGATCGGATAGGCATACAAGGGACATCGAGTGTCTTCTGTCGGATTCGAGAACTCACTCTAACAGTTCTCGTCGCCGATAGAATCTTATTAACTCTTCTTTTAGATATAACCTAGTTATATAAAAACTTTAGGCTAATTTCCTATCCTTGTAAATATTAGACCTGTTAGGTCTTGATTAGGTAGTAGTCTATCAAAATTTTCCCATTATGGTTGATGTAAGGCCTCTTTATGTTGGTCGTTTTTCCCAAACTTGTTACATCTACAATTCCATTAATATTGACATATACCTAATCTTATGGGAATTATTATCCAAATGTCATCATCTATTAGTTCTAGACCTACATTAAATCGTATTGTTGGGCTATGTAGAGTTAGTCCACGAGTCATATTCATAAATTCTTCCATTAAATTCTTATCAATGTTTGCATCTTCATAAACGTATAGATCAAAGATGCCGCCTCGCAAAAATCCAAGGAGAAACCCAAATAACAAAACACCACCTCCTGAACCGCCTACTCCTCAGTTCGACATGACAGCCTTAAATGCTGCTGTAGCTACAGCTGTGGCTACTACGATGGCTCAATACCTTCATCAGGTTCTACTGGAGGAGGAACCCCTGTTCAGTCTGTTCAAGTTGAATCCCATATGCGCTCGAGAGATTGCTCCTATAAGGACTTCACGAACTGCAAACCATTGTCCTTTAATGGGATAGGCGGAGTAATTGCCCTCTCGCAATGGTTTGAGAAAACCGAATCGGTTTTCGAAATCTGCTCTTGTTCCGAGGATAGCAAGGTGAAGTACGCTGCTTGCACATTCAAAACTAAAGCCCTAACATGGTGGAATACCCATGTTAAGTCACTATCTCTAATAGTGGCAAATGATAGGGACTGGGGATCTTTAAAAGACCTCATGATAGAGGAGTATTGCCCGAGAGGCGAGATCCAAAAGCTAGAGGAAGAACTATGGGGCCTAACCATGAAGGGCTCCAACGTAGTCGCCTACACCGCCAGGTTCTGTGAACTGGTGGCCCTCTGTCCCAACATGATTCCTTCAGAGGGAAAGAAGATCGAGAGATACATATGGGGACTGGTGCCCCTATACCAAGGAAATGTATTGGCTTCACATCCAGCTACATTTGATAGTACCAAGCGATTGGCACAGCGGCTAATTGACCATGGTGCTCGTACCCCGGCTGCAACAACAACAACTACCATGGCCATCTCAGAGCCTACAAGGACCGCTGAGTCCAAGCGAAAATTCTGGGATGAAAAGAAAAAGAATAAGGCTGCCAAGAAAAGGTAGGTGGTGGCAGTACATGCGGCGACAGCACCAGCCACTGCTACTACTCCGTTAAAGCAGTATTCTGGAAGCCTACCGCTCTGCAACAAATGTAACTACCACCATGTGGGAGTCTGTCGGGAAATGCAGTGTGTAAACTGCAATAGGAAGGGGCACACTGCGCAATTCTGTAAAGCTCCGGCGAGGCCAATCACCCAAGTCCCCTGTGCTGGAGTGGGCCAAACTTGCTACGGATGTGGCGAGGTAGGCCACTTCAAAAGAAACTGCCCGAAGGCAGGATTTGCCGGTGGATCGGCAAAAGTTCTGGCCATAGGTCATGCAGAGGCGGTTGCCGACCCCACAGTTGTCACTGGTACATTCCTCCTCGATAACTCTTATGCGTGCATTCTATTTGATAGTGGAGCGGAGAGGAGTTTCGTGAAGAAAAAATTTGCTCATTTACTTAGGCAAAAATCATGAGCACTTATTGAACCATTCACTATAGAGATGGCTAATGGAAAGACAGAAAGCACTAGCAGCATATTCATAGGGTGTACCCTAACTTTAGATAGCCATTCATTTTCGATCGATCTCATGCTGGTCTCAATTAAAATATTCGACGTCATTATCGGCATGGATTGGTTGAGTCATCATCGTGCCAATATCATGTGTTACGAAAAGGTTGTTCGCCTCAACCTTCTGTCTGGCAAAACCTTAGTAATTTATGGAGACAAACCCAACACGAACCTTCGTATCATCTCGAGCATCCAAGCTCAGAAATTCTTGCGAAAGGAATGTCGTGCATTCCTCGCTCATGTGGTCGATGTGAGCCAAGAAACGAAGGACATTCAGAACATCCCAGTAGTACGCGATTTTCCCGACATTTTTCCCGAAGAACTTCTAGGATTACCTCCGCAACATCAAGTCGAATTCCGAATCGACTTAGTTCCAGGGGCTATCCCAGTAGCCAAATCGCCCTATCGTCTAGCACCTGTATAGATGCAAGAACGGTCTGGTCAACTTAACAAACTGCTCAGCAAGGGCTTTATAAGACCAAGCTTCTCACCATGGGGAGCTCTAGTCTTGTTCGTCAAGAAGAAAGATGGATCGTTTCGTATGTGCATCGACTACCGGGAACTCAACAAGCTAACCGTTAAGAATCATTATCCTTTGCCAAGGATAGACGATTTGTTCAACCAACTGCAAGGGGGAAGCTTCTTTTCAAAAATTGATTTAAGATCCGGATACCATCAACTACGAGTACTAGGGGAGGATGTTCCGAAGACAGCCTTCCGGACTCGTTATGGACACTATGAATTTGTAGTGATGCCGTTCGGATTAACAAACGCGCCTGTAGTATTCATGGACTTAATGAATAGGGTGTGATGTCCGTACTTAGATCAGTTCGTCATCGTCTTCATCGATGACATACTTATCTACTCTCGTAGTAAGGAGGAGCACGGTCAACATTTGCGACAAGTCCTCGAAACATTACGTTCGGAGAAGCACTACGCAAAGTTCTCGAAATGCGAATTTTGGATTCGACGAGTCAAATTCTTAGGACACGTGGTTAGCGAAGAGGGAATACACGTGGACCCTTCCAAAATTAAAACCATTGAGAGCTGGTCAACATAGAAGTCGCCTACAGAAATTCGTCAATTTCTTGGCCTCGTTGGCTACTATCGTAGGTTTATACAGAACTTCTCCCGCATAGCTAAACCTCTTACAACACTGACCCAGAAGGGCGTGGCCTTTGACTAGGAAGAAAAGCAGGAAAGAGAGTTTCAAATGCTCAAACGAGCCTTGTGCACCGCACTAATACTATCATTTCCCGAAGGAATAGAAGATTTTGTGGTCTATTGTGATGCATCGAATCAAGGACTCGGATGTGTTTTGATGCAGCGAGGTAAGGTCATCACCTATGCCTCGAGACAGCTGAAGACACATGAGGTTAACTATACGACCCATGATCTTGAACGAGGAGCAGTTGTGTTTGCTCTGAAGATCTGGAGACACTACTTGTACAGTACGAAGAGCACTATCTTTACAGACCACAAGAGGTTACAACACATCTTTGACCAGAAAGAGCTCAACATGAGACAATGATGGTGGGTCGAGCTACTCAGTGACTATGAATGCGAAATTCGTTATCATCCCAACAACGCCAATGTAGTAGCTGACGCCCTAAGTCGGAAGGAGTATTCTGGTTGTAGGGTCAAATCATTGACTATGACTATCCATTCACACTTATCCACACAAATACAGGCATCCTAACTCGATGCTTTGAAGCCTGAAAACGTGGCGAGTGAATCCCTGAGAGGAATGGATAAGGACTTGGAGGTTAAGGGTGGCGGAGCTTATTATTTCATGGACCGGATCTGGACCTCGAAACTAGGTGGTTTCAGAGACTTGGTCATGAACGAGGCACACAACACTCGTTATTCCATCCACCTAGGTTCAGATAAGATGTATATGGATCGTAAAAATTTATACTGGTGGCCTAACATGAAAGCAGAGATTGCTACCTTCGTAAGTAAATGCCTTACTTGCACCAAGGTCAAGGTCGAATACAAGAATCCCTCAGGCGTCCTACAACAGCCGGAGATCCCGGAATGGAAGTGGGAGCAGATCACTATGGATTTCATTACCAATTTGCCCAAGACAATGGGTGGACTTGATACCATATGGGTCATCGTCGACAGATTGACCAAGTCTGCACACTTCCTGCCGATCAAAGAAACAGAGAAGATGGAGAAACTTACAAGAACTTACATTAGGGAGATAGTACGACTGCACGGTGTTCCCATATCCATTATCTCGGACAGAGATAGTAGGTTCACTTCTAGGTTCTGGCAGTCGCTATAGAATTCCCTTAGAACTAGGCTGGACATGAGTACAGCCTACCATCCGCAGACAAACGGACAAAGTGAGAGAACTATTCAAACCTTGGAAGATATGTTTCGAGCCTGCGTGATTGACTTTGGGAAGGCATGGGATACTCATTTACCCCTTGTCGAATTTTCCTACAACAACAGTTATCACACAAGCATAAAGGTTGCTCCCTTCGAGGCCCTCTATGGCCGCAAGTGCAAATCCCCTCTGTGTTGGGCTGAGGTGGGTGATACCCAGTTAGCTAAAGGACGAGTTCCTGAAAGCACTCTTATAGGTTCGGGGATCATACGGGAAGCAACGGAGAAGATCGTTCAGATCCGTGAATTATTGAAAGCCTCCAGAGACCGACAGAAAAGCTATGCTGATAAACGTAGAAAACCGTTGGAATTCCAGGTGGGTGACTGTGTTCTATTGAAGGTCTCACCCTGGAAGGGCTTGATACGTTTTGGAAAGCGTGGAAAGCTAAATCCAAGGTACATTGGGCCTTTCTAGATTCCTGCCAGAATTAGCCCAGTAGCTTACAAACTCAATCTACCGAGCGAACTTAGTAACGTTCATTCTACCTTCCACGTATCAAACTTGAAAAAGTATCTGTCCGACGAGAGTCTTCTAATCCCACTCGATGAGATCGAGATCAACGAGAGCCTCCATTTCGTGGAAGAACCAGTAGAGATCATGGACCGAGAGGTCAAGCAAACAAAACAAAGTTGTATCCCAATAGTGAAGGTTCGTTGGAACGCCAAGCGACGACCTGAATTCACTTGGGAATGAGAGGATCAGATGAAACTGAAATACCCTCATCTTTTTACTTAATTTCTTGTAATTACTTATTTGCTTAAATTCTAATTTCGGGACGAAATTCCTTCTAAGGAGGGGATGATGTGACAACCCGAAATTTCTAGCTTACATTCTTCTTTTATATCAAAGTTAGCTTTGTTTTGCTATTTTATAATGAATTTTTGGGTCTAAAAGAGTGCTTAAAGCTTAGTATAATTGAGATACGTGTCGGAGGATGGATTAGTTTGGTTGTAGCATTGGAAAAACGAGCCAAACACACCAAAACTGGTGTGTGCGGCCAGCCAGCTGCACACAGGCCAACCACACACACCTCCAACCGCACACACCTTCCTATAAGTACTATCCTTGGTCATTTTGATCATTTCTTACACTCTTGCAAAGCTAGGACTCAAAAATCCTCTCAAGTATCATCCAGAAAGGTAACATCTTTCACCAAGAACACCATGTTTTCTGGCAGCACACACATGTCCTAGCAGCACACCTGGCTGCACACACATGTCCTAGCAGCACACCTGGCCACACACATGTGCTGGAAGCACACCTGGCCACACACATGGCCGCACACACACTTATAGTGTGTATTTTGGCCATACACTCTCTTGTATAGCCTTTTTAACCCTTCGTACAATCATTTATGGTTGTAACACTTCAATATAAGTGTTTACTAGTCCCAAAGGTGGTCCGAATTCGTTAATTAGTTGTTCATAACACTAATTATATTTGTATATGTGCCAATATATGTTGAATAGGATTCGCATGTGTACTCAAGTCACCACTTGATACTTAGCAACAGATCCAACATTGTCATCAAAACCACTCACTACAGGTGAGTTCATACCCCTAAAATAACCTTTGAAATGTTTTAAATGTTTCTATGGAGGGGGGGGGGGGGGGGGAATACAAGTTGAACAATTATAGTTATTATATCAATCACATGTGATTAATGACTACCAAGCAAATGGTTTACTTACTTGCCAAACTATTTATCAAACTGTTTTACCTCAAATTGTCTTTCAAACTCCTTAAATGAAAAAATACTTTTACTTAAACTCTTTTAAACTTATATTTTGTGTATTTGTATAAATATAGTTATATAAGTAGCATTAAAAGGACTTAGGAATGCCAGTCTACCCTGCTTCCTGTTCTTGTTACAGTCTTAGGGTATCAAGGTTAGTTGTCTAAAGGTCATTTGAATCCTAGTTATATATTATGTATATGTATATAGATATAAAAGGTTATTTCTTTCATTCAATTTCATGCCCTTAGGTAACAAGGGCATACAGACATGTTCATACTTTACTAGTAAGCTACCATAGGGGTAGTTTAGGAAGATATTATTACTAGAACAATGAAACATACAATGAGTCAGTTCACACATGAGTCAATACATACTATAATGAGAATCAAACATGAAACAGAGTGAGGAGAAACAAACAATAGACACTATGATGAGAACAAACATACAGGCTAGATAGAGAAAGAACGCACAGTACAGCTAGCTCACATAAACATTACATATACATTATATATACATAAACACAGTTATGTGAGCCATTAAGTAGGGCATGGCACTACCTACCATTACTATTTCTGTATCAGAATCTCCTTAATTGGGGAGCGTATGAGTTTGTGTATAGATCTATACTGGATTGACTATCCTACACCTTGCTGCTCGCTACAGTGGGACTTGCAAGTCTACGGGTGTCAAACGTCATTTTTGTGGCATCTTACATTGTCACTTTCCTATTGAGTCGGTAGCAAGATACAGGCTGATCACATGTTACCTTAAACTATACAATTGGTGTAAGGTAATTAGTATAGCAGTAGTTTACTTAAAACTACGTTATAGTACAAAAACATTTTCCCTTTACATTTTACTTTGTGATATTCACACGATGCACGGTAATGTAGAAACTATATTTTTGATTAATGATAGTCGGAATTGGGAAAATACACACTTTTACAAGAGTTACATACACAGACACTAGATGCCTTGGTAAAAGGCTACTTTTAGTAGGAAACATAGGGTTTTGTAGAGTAGATCAAACAAACACAAAACCTTTACAAACATACACAATACATCTTACAAATGCTTTCATACAAACTCAGACACTAATATACTTATGAACTCACCAGCTCTAAAGCTGGTAAACTCTTTCAAAATAACATGTATTCTCAGGTTGCTAATAGACAGGTACCGGAGCCAGACTTTTGAGAAGACGGAGCTTGTTCAAGACTCCTCTTTTATTTTTGATGTATATTTTTGGTGTCCATATAACTTGAGAAAACACACTTGTATGAAATTATATTATTAATGCAATGGATGATGTTGTTGCTTGTTTACTACTTGCATTGTTGTGATACTGTACATGACGTCCTCCACCGCCGAACGTGTCCGATGTTCACCAGTTTTGGGGGTGTGACATAAACAACGAAAGCCCTTGGAATTTCAAGTTGGGATCGACTGTTGTTAAAGGTCTCTCCCTGGAAAGGGGTGTTCGTCTTGGGAAACGGGGAAAACTAAACCCATGATACATTGGACCCTTCGAGATTCTTACCTGTATCGGTCCAGCGGCTTATAGATTGCAGCTATCTGTCGAGCTCCGTAGTGTACACCCCGTGTTCCGTGTTTCTAATTTGAATAAGTGCTTATCTGACGAAACACTCGTTATCCCATTAGTAGAAGTCAAAATCAATGAGAATCTCCAATGCATCGAGGAACCCATTGAAATCATGGATAGGGAAGTGAAGCATATGAAAGAAAGTCGCATCCCGATTGTAAAGGTTCGATGGAACGCTGGGTGTGGACCAGAATTTACATGGGAACACAAAGACCAAATGAAACATAAGTACCCTCATTTATTCCCGCATTCTCAAACCTAGTTTCGAAAGAATTTCGGGACAAAATTCCCTCTAACGGGGGGATGATGTCACAACTAGGAATTATATGCTTTGTAACAATAACAATGATAACATTTGTGAACCTAAAATGTGAAAGCATGTATGATGCTTATTCAATAACAACCAAAGTTTCATCGAATACTCTATACAAACACTTCAAATAGTCAAGTAAAGATTGGAAACATTATAAATCCCAGTTTAAGTCCATTTTGGACTAGGATTTCCTTATTGGGCCAATATGCTTCCAATTTGACTATCTTGGGCCTAGGACCCATAAATGGGCTCTAATTGGACTCACTTTCATTTATTTTAACATTTTGGGTTGTAATGGGCCTAAAATGAAATAAAATACCCTAATGGGCCATAACAAATCTAATTAACCTAAATGGGCCATAAAACCCATTCTTTTTAACAAATTGGCCCGTGAATCATCCAAAGGAGCCTAATGGGCCGAAAAATAATTATTGGGCCTCATAAATTCGAACCAAGGAAAGGATATGGACCAAGCTACTTCATCCTTTCTCCTAGCCCAAGTTTTCACCCTAACACAAGAAAAAAGAGATTAATTAGAATTATTAAACCTTGACACATCATTATTACTCAAAGGGTATCAAGGCTTAATACATCACATACATCTAGGGCATCTCATGTTCCTATGCAACTTATCTCTTCCCCCCTCTCTTCTTATGATCTGCCGAGAGCCAAACCACACACACACACATACAACATCAAAATTTCTTCCAACCTCTCTCAAGTATTCGCCTCCTTCCCACTCCAAAATCTTGAAATTTTGCTTGTGCATCAAGAGCATTTTAAGAGAATATCATCACTTCTTGGTAAGTTATACATATCCAAGGATTATATAACTCTTTTCTCATGATTAGATCCCTCCATTAAACATTTGTGGTAATCATACTCTTAGAATCACCTCAAGTTTGAGATCATCATCAAGGTGTTGCTAGGGCCAAAAATCACCTCACTCTATTCCATTTCTACTTCAAAACTGTGATCAACAAGAAAAAATGATTTCATATCCCTCTATTTTCGGTTTTCACATGTTTTATGGGGGAGAATACAAGTAAAATGTGTAGATCTACATGTGTTTGTATGCTATGTGTGATTTTTGTGTTTATGTGGTAAATATGTGCCAAAAATGAAAGAGATTTGAAGATCTACAATTCAAGGAAGAAAAATATGAGATCTAGGATGTATTGCACTTAACAAGTTAAGATAATCTACCATATAAGAGTTAATAAACAAGTTACAACATAAAACTCATTATTGGGCTATTTTTGTCGAATAAGCAAACGTTTGGGAAAAATTTCTCATTTACAGTTTTTTTTAAAAGGACCAAAAGGGTCAAAGAAGTTAAAATCTAAACTTGTATGAATATTAGGCTCTTCAAAGGAATAGAAATAAAAATTGTAGTCTATTGGGCCAAACTCTGGGCTTTTCGGCCCATAGGCCCAAAATTGAGAAAAAAACGGGATTTTAAGGGACTAAAATGGTAAATATTTCAAACCAGTGGCTAAAAGGATAAATAAATCTATTTCAGGGGTTAAAATGATCCATTTTGCCAAAAAGGATCAAAAATACAAAGTTTTTTGATTTTGGGTCAAATTTGTGAAAATTGCGAAAAGTTTGGACTAAAATTGTCATTTTTACTAAAGAATGGCTGAATAGGTCAAACCAATATTTTTGAGTCAATTATTTTATTCTTTAGATATTTGGGTCAAAATACCACATTATAACTTATGAATTTAGAATGAAAATATACATGTATTTCCATAAGTCTAAAAAAATCGTAATAAAACAATCGACAAACCTTGTGACTTCGCGACTCAACAATTGTTCAAACAGAACTCCCGACTTTTAAACTATACAAAACAAGTAAATATTGAAATGGTTGGGCTTGAAAGACTCTAATCATGCTTGTTGGGCCTTCGTGACCCATTAACATGACTTTTGGGTCGAACATGAATTATACATGTTTATTGGGCCTTCTATGACCCAATTACACATTTAAGGGGACCCTCAATGGATTTTACATGCTATTGGGCCTTAGTGGCCCATTAGCATTGCTAGTAACGTTCAAGTAATCAAATACGAATTTAGCTAGCACGCCCTTCGTATACTTGACAGCCTTAAGTAACATATGTGATTAGTAGGACCTCGTGGTTCTCTTCTCCTCGTCTGTTAGGCTTACCTTCTATTCAAGTAAACAAAAATCATGTTGTTAATCAAGGTTAATCAAATTCAATTGGATTAAGTGAGTAATAACAGGCGAAACCTATAAGTGTCGGTCGTAGTCTGTAGTTATAACCAGAGTCTCCTCGAGGGAGAGCGAGAGTTTGTGTATAGATCTATACGGGGGTGACTCCCCCACACCTGAGCTGTTCGCTACAGTTAGACTCGGCCAGTCTAGGGTGACAAAATCTTAAGAGCAATTCTGACGTTCTATAGAATGCCAAGACAGACAAACTAGTCATTATCATGCATGGTTATAACGACTGACATAATAAATCGAACACTATCTAAGTAATCAAGGGAATTCGTAATCATTCATTGTGACGGTGTAATAATTTGAAACGATCATACTATTTTTATTGGAAAACATCGGTTTTTTGGGGGAAAATCAACATTTTTCACTTGTACTTTCAATAACTATAATGCAAAACTTCTCATATATATACGTTTTGAAATCATTCATGCATTTACCTATGGATCTTCACACTTTTTGTATAAACAATTGCAATTTCAGAAAATATCGGATTTTCTGGGTTTTATAAACTACACAAAGCATTTTCATACCAAACTTGCTTATTAACTTACCAACATTCTATATGTTGACGTTTTCAAAATAACTTGTATGCTCAGGTAATAGATAAGCAGAAGGACAATACCAACTGTGTTAGGATGTTATATTTTGAAAACTCTCAAACAATTTATGATATGGTATATGAAATATTTAGACAATGTACTTGATGTGAATAATATCAGTTGCAATGTATTATGCATGGTGATGTTTATGTTATGTTTCATGTATATTCATTGTGATGATATTTCAATTTAAGCTACGCGAGCCCTTGGATGTTTCTGCTATCTCGTTCGGGGGTGTGACAGGTAGCATTGGTCACCATGTTGGCCTTCTCTGGATAGAATAGGATCTCGCAATCATAATCCTTCAGTACATCCAACCATCTCCTCTTTCGCATGTTAAGGTTCTGTGGATCCATCAAATACTTTGGACTCTTGTGATCGGTAAAAATAATGAACCGCACTCCATACAAATAGTGCCTCCAAATCTTGATGGCAATCACCACCACCCCTAGATCCAAGTCATGCGTGGGTTAATTTTCTCGTGAGGCTTCAACTACCTCGAGGCATAAGAAATCACATGCCCCCTCTACATCGACACTAAACCCAACCTTGATATCGATGCATCACAGTATACCACTAAATCATCCAACCCCTTATGCAGTACCAAGACTGGAGCCTCACATAACCTCCACCTCAGGGTCTCAAAAGCTCTTTCCTGATCCTCACCCCACGGGAAAGTCACATTCTTCTTGGTCAAACGGGTCAATGGAACAACAATCTTGGAGAAATTCTGGATAAACCTCCAATAGTAACCTGTTAAACCCAAGAAGCTACGAATCTTCGAGGCATTCCTCAGTTCCTCCAATCGCATCGCAACCTCCACCTTGGCCGGGTCCACTAAAATACCTTCTTTATTGATGACATGCCCTAAAATTTGCACTTCCCACAGCCAGAAATATCATTTGGAGAAATTTGCATAAAGCTTCTCCGCCCTCAAAGTCTCCAACACCTCTCTCAAGTGCTGCTCGTGCTGCTCCCTGGTTTTGGAGTAAACCAGGATATCATCAACAAAAATGATCACTGACTGATCCAACATCGGTCTACGCACCCGGTTAATGAGATCCATGAACATTGTCGTGGCATTGGTGAGCCCAAATGGCATCACCACAAACTCATAATGCCCATAACGGGTCCTGAAAGCTGTCTTCAGTATATCATAATCCCTAATCCTCATATGATGATACCCGGACTGAAGATCAATCTTGGAGAACCAAGATGCACCCTGAAGCCGATCGAATAAATCATCGATCCTTGGCAAAGGATAGCGGTCTTCACCGTTGGTTTGTTCAATTCTCTATAATCAATGCACATCCTGTTCGATTCGTCCTTCTTTTTCACGAAAAGGATCGGTGCTCCCCATGGAGAACTTCTTGGACGAATGAACCCTTAGTTTAATAGTTCTTGAAGTTGCGTAGATAACTCCTGCATCTCAGGTGGTGCCAACCAATACGGTGTTTTGGCTATCGGAGTGGCACCCGACACCAAATCGATGTGAAACTCTACTTGCCTCTACGGAGGCACCCCAGTCAACTCTTTGGGAAAAACATCTTGAAAGTCCTGCACTATCGTCACACTGACAATATCCGCTATTGCCTTTATTCGCATATCCGAAACATAAGCCAAAAATCCCGTACAGCCCTGCTGCAAAAACCTCCTGGCCATCGCGGCTGAACAGAGGGTCGGACCCTGCGAGGCTCTCTCACCCTGAATAACCAACTCCCCCCCCCCCCCTTGGGGTATGAACCTGTTGGGCTTTGAAGATTGCGTCTTTTGGGCTCACCTGATTATGCTATTTTGTATTCCAGTTTGGGCCTGTCCAACCGTGAGCCTTTTATGTTTTGTATATAAGTTTATGCTTGCATGCATATTAGGTTAAGGTTTTAGAGATCTGAGTATAGCGATACATCTAAACGACAACAGGTTTCTTTGATCGTTCTTGTAACCTTCCAATCCTCTACAATTGATGTTCTTAATCGAGCTCTTCTGAGGATTTTGTTTAATCATTCGACATGTTTGATTCAATCTTGTCTCGTTCTTATTATTGTGTTTTTATCGTCTTTGTTTACTTACTTGTTCAAGATCTAATCGATCTTCATAGATTAAAAGATTCTTAAATCGCATCAATTGGTATCAGAGCGGGAGGCTGTGTAATTGATACACATCTTTTCTGTGAAAAAGATTTCCATTAGGGTTTTTCCGCAATCATCAATATTTATTGAGCCGTCATCTCTTTATTGACGTATCTTGATATTTATTACTTTGCCCTAATCTGCTTTATTACAAATCTGATCTTTGAACAGGTTTTTTCGATCATAATGGACGCGACACAATCAAACCTTATTAATATTTCCAACAGCATTGGTTCGACGACAAAGATTCCGATCTTATACACCCATGACTATGAAGTATGGGCACATCACTTCGAAGATTATGTTATTGGATCGGAGGAGAATGGGTATCTGATTTGGGAAGCCATCACCAATGGACCGTTTTCTCATTCTGCAACGTCCAGAATCATCAAGACTCAAAAACAATACAATGATCTGCTAAAGGACGTGAAAGATATTGCACAAGATGAAAAGGATAAGTTCCAATGTAATATCAAGGCATTAAGATTGATCTGGTTCGCCCTTCAGTCCGATACATTCAGATTGGTTAGCTCATGCACGACGGCAAAGGATGTTTGGGATAGACTTCGTGAACTGTATTCTACAGACAAAGATCTTGAACATTCGATTCAAACTTTGCTTCTATCTGAGTTTGGAGAATTCAGGCAAGGGGTTGAAGAATCTGTGACCCAGACGTTCGATCGCTTCAATCATCTTCTCAGCAAGATGATCAAATACGATATTGAAAGGAAGCTCATCGAACAGAAGGTTACATTCCTGAATGATCTGAGGTCTAAATGGAGAGCAGTAGTTTCCACAGTTAAAGCCCATGAGTAGTTTAAATCATACTCTTTGGCGAAACTGGTGGGAATTATCAAGTCTCAAGAGAAGATCGTGGTGCAAGAAAAGAACGTCGTTTCCAGTCTTGGTTCGTTGGCCCTCCTGTCAAAAAGTAAAGCTGTTATGAAGGATGAAGACCTCAACCTGGAAGAATATGATCTCACATCATAGGATTATGCCTTGATGGTGTCCAATCCCAAAAGGTTCATAAAGAAGAGATTCCCCAGCAACAAAAACCGAAACTGGCAGGGGAGTTACAGCTCTGAAAAGGAGATTAATGAACCGAAAGCTGAGGAGCACAAGAAGGAACCGAAAGTGGATGGCCACTCTGGAGTGAGCTATTTCTATTGTGGTGGGAAAAATCATTATGCTAAGGACTGTGTCCTTAAGAAATTGGTTGAAAAAGATGATGGGAACGACGAGGAAGCCGTGTTACAGAAAAGATTGGACGAGTTGAGAAAGAAGAAGTCTGCTGCTAACCCGCCTATTAATGCTCTTATTGTGCAGGGTTCTGTTCAAGGTGATGAGTTCGGTAGCACGGAAGTTTGGTCTACCGACTCAGAAGACAAGGAAGTGAGGCAGCCTACTCATGGAAAGGCCTACTTGTCTAAGGAAGAAAGCAGTGGTGGAAAATGCCTCATGGTTTCTGACGTATCTCAAATGAGGGGATACAACACCGATGGAGGCAGTGATGGACAGAAAGCAAAGGAGGACATGTGCTTTACAGCCAAACCGCTCAGCCAGCAGTTCAATGAGCTCGATGAACTGATAAACAAGGTACAATCTGTTTTATTTCATGCAAAGTACCATCATCCTCTTATGAGAAAGAACTAAAAAACGTCAATACAAGAAATTCACATCTAGATAGTAGCTTAACTCAAACTCGAGTCACAAATTCTAACCTAACTGATCAATTGAGCAGGGCGGCGTCGAAGAGTGAGGAGCGGAGAATGTGGATAGAGTTAAAGGAGTCGGAATTAGTCAAAGTTAAGGATGAAAACATTTATTTGCAAAGAGACAATTTGAAATTGTTAAAACAACGAAATGTTTTTTGTTTAATTGCTAAACGTCTGTATTCTAATATTACTCAGCTTCACTTGGATTGTGAAATAGGCCAAAGGATTCACCGCATGATTTTGCCCTTCCTAGAGTTTAAGGAAGATGAAATCGATGCCGAAGCCTATAATTGTGAGAGTGTGATATCGTCTGATGATGTCAATCCAACCTACATGTATGGACTGGACAAAATTGAATCCTTCATTAAATCCAAAGACCACAAAGACATGCTTAAAAATCTTTTGGATGAAAATGACAAACTTAAACTGAGAACCGAAACCATGCAAAAATTTGACTCTTTAAACGCCAATGTAAGCTCGGAAAACAAAATTGATGTTGAAAATGCATCTGAGCTTAACGAGGACGATAACATGAGCGAAATTTCTGTAGAGGACACGGTTGACTGCTCAGAATTTGTTAAAACCGAACCTGAAAATCACAAGAATCTAATTTCTGAAAACTCAGTGGAGTTCGCTCGGTTGTCCCATCAAAAATCCCCAAAATTAGTCGAGAAAGTTGTTGTGTATCAAAAGGTCAGGACCACTCCAAATCAAGTTTACAAGGTGACAGGAGTAACTGAACATCAAACAGCTGAACTTGTAGCCATTGTAAACGAAGACAATGCTGATGGCTGTGATGAGTACTTCTGGGAAGCTCCAATTGATAATGCAGACGAGACCATTGGTTTATCTTAAAGAAATTCCTGGAAGAGCAAAGGAAGATACATACCTGAGCCCTTGAATAAACCAAACAACTTCGATGAGCCGAGCACCAGTGGTACAAAAGATATTCCTCAGAAGAATGATCACTCGGCAAAAGAAGACGTTCCCTCTGCTTCCTCAGCTCAAAGTAAAACTCCTACAGTTCAAAAGGAACTAGCCAGGGAGACACCGAATTCGAAAGCAAATGTTCATCATCAACCTTCTCATATGAGGAACATGAAGAGAGAAAGAAACAATAGATACCGGAAGAACCTTTCGGAAAGGAAACAATTCTGGCATTCCCAGAATGCATATTTCACTCATCAAAACAAGAATCTGAAGTATGAAAACAATCCAGGAGGAAAGATTGAAAGTCACAAAAACCGAAAGCCAAGGTTCGGTTGACAAGAAGAAATCAACCGAAACCAAAGGCTCGGTTCTGAAAAGGACTTCAACCAGAACCAAAGGTTCGGTTCCAAAGACAGATCCAACCGAACGCAAAGGTTCGGTTCTGAAGACAAAAGAAAACAAAACTCTAATTCTTCTCATTCTTCTAACTCTTCCTCATCCACTGTTTTATCTCAATCTCGTTCTAAATCTGATTCTTCTTGTTCTCTAAAATCTCATTCATCAACTGAGCAAAAGTGGAAGCAAAAGGTCAATAAATCCACACCAGAGTCCAAATCTAACTCACCTAATCTTAACAAAATAAAAGTTTTTACCATTAAAAGGAAAGATGCAACAACTCTTGTAAAACGAACTTATCTTGTTGATGTCTCTCTTATTGTTCCCGTTCCCATGCAAAGCTCACATGGACCCAATAAATTTTGGGTTCCTAAATCTGTCTAATTTTTGCAGGTTATAAGTGACGAGCAGTTCGACGAAAAATGGTACATCGATAGTGGTTGCTCACGTCACATGACAAGGAGGAAAGAGGAGCTTAGGGAATACAGATCTCTTGCAAATGGTGGCTACGTCAAGTTTGGAAACAATTCATTCGGCACCATAAAGGGATACGGGATGATAACCAATGGGGACTTCACTATAAGGAAGGTGGCTTATGTAGAAGGACTCCAACACAACCTCATTAGTGTATCTCAGCTTGTTGGAGGTACAGGTCTCAAAGTCTCGTTCGATGATGAAGGTTCTGAAATCATAGAGAAAAAGTCAAAGAAAGTGATTCTCAAGTCAGAGCGAAAGGGTGAAATGTTTCCCTTAAACCTTAAACCCATCAAAGGAAACCCAGCTATATGCTTGTTGTCAAAAGCTCAATCCGACGAAAGTTGGTTGTGGCACCGAAGATTATTTCATCTTAATTTTAAAGATATCAACCGTCTTGTTACTGGAGGTCATGTTAGAGGCCTTCCATTGCTCAAGTTCGACAGGGATCATCTGTGCGCTGCATGCGAAATGGGGAAGCAGAGTCGTCAAAATCATCCATCTATAATCAACACAAAAGTTGTTGAACCACTCGCATTACTTCATATCGATTTGTGTGGTCCTTCATCTATCGAAAGCATCGGTGGTAGCAAGTATATTCTTGTTATTGTTGATGACTTTTCACGATTTACATGGGTGTTCTTTCTAAAGCTCAAATCTGAAGCGACTCAAAAGCTGAAAGTGTTTATCAAGCAAATTGAAGTACAACTTAAGAAGGTTGTTCGCAACATCAGAAGCGACAATGGTCTCGAATTCAAGAACAGGGAGTTTGAAGAGTTTCTTGCAGACAAGGGAATAAGTCACAATTTCTCAGCTCCCTACACACCGCAACAGAACGGAATAGTCGAAAGACGAAACCGATCCTTGTGTGAAGCTGCCCGAACCATGCTAAGTTTCGCTTCCTTACCTCTTTATTTTTGGGCTGACGCTATTTCAGCTGCTTGTTTTACACAGAACAGGTCATATCTCAACAAGAGGTTCACACTCACTCCATATGAGATACTGAACAACAGAAAGCCAAATGTGAAATTTTTCCATGTGTTCGGCTCAAGGTGTTTCATCTTTAATTCTAGACAACAACACAACAAGTTTGACGTCAAAGCCGACGAGGGAATTTTTCTGGGTTATTCTCTCACATCCAAGGCGTACAGGGTCCTAAACAAGCGTTCGAGAAGGATTGAAGAAACATACTATGTGACCTTTGACGATACCTATGTCAAGAAGCTACAGGCCAAAGAAGACACCACAGGGGAAATCTTTCCTCTAACTGGCCAAGTCAAAGTCTCGGTAGCCAATATATACGAGAAACTTCTGGAGCTCTTTGACGAACCAGAGAAAGCTTCACTCTCCGAAGCAGGTGCTGCAGACAACAAAGTTGATCACATGAAGCAGATTGTCGAAGATGCTGCAAGAAGAATGCATGAAGGAGAATCAACCTCTGACAACTCTCCATCTAACAACGCTCAAGTCGAGGGGGAGCCAAGCGCTCAAGTTGAGGGGGAGCCAAGCTCACAAGTCCAGGGGGAGCCAAATTCTAAATCTTCAACCGAAGAGGCCTCAACACCAGGAAGCTCAGTACCACAAGAAACACCTGAACCTCATGTTTTTCAAAGCTCATCAATTGAGGGGGAACATAATGATATGACGCTCGGTTACCATAGCCAATCTGAGCCAGACGAAATAATTAATGCTGAACTAGACCCAACCTTTGATCCGAATTACCCTCCTCTTATCAAATGGACCAGAGATCATCCTGTTTCTCAAATAGTTGGAGATGTCTCTGAAAAGGTCTTGACCCGATCACAACTGAAAGCAAAACAGACTTCCTTATTCTCAAAGGTTGAGTTTTGCATGTTCAACTCATTCGTATCAAAAGTTGAACCAAAGACAGTTAATACTGCCCTCGATCACTCTGATTGGGTTCAAGCAATGCAAGACGAGCTGAACGAATTTGAAAGGAACAAAGTCTGGCGCCTCATTCCAACTCCTCCAGATGCTTCGGTTGTTGGTCTCAAATGGGTATTTAGGAACAAAATGGACAAGGAAGGTAATGTTATACGGAACAAGGCTCGTCTGGTGGTAAAGGGATACTGTCAGGAGGAAGGGATAGACTATGAAGAGACTTTCGCTCCAGTAGCTCGACTAGAATCTATTAGAATATTTCTGGCTTATGCTGCTCACAAGAACTTTGAGGTTTTCCAAATGGACGTCAAGTGTGCATTTCTCAATGGAGAACTCGAAGAAACGGTGTACGTGGAGCAACCTCCAGGGTTCGTGAACGAAAAGCATCCAAATCATTGCTATATTCTGGATAAAGCTGTGTACGGCCTTAAACAAGCTCCGAGAGCCTGGTATGAAACGCTTACAAAATTTTTAAAGATGTCTAAATTCAAACAAGGTTCGGTTGACCCAACCTTCTTTCGCAAAAAGGAAGGTAACCACCTTATGATAGTTCAAATTTATGTTGATGACATCATCTTTGGCTCGACGAATCCCAGCTTAACGGCTGAATTCAGAAAGCTGATGGAGACTAAGTTTGAAATGAGCTCAATGGGTCCAATTAACTTTTTCCTTGGTTTAAACATAAGACAGGGACCCGAAGGTATCTTTATTAATCAGGAAGCTTACACGAAGACTCTCCTAGCAAAGTTTGGTATGATGGGAGACTCAAAAGTTAAAGTCCCAATGGCATTCGGCACCAAGCTTACCCCATCCCTAGACAAACCGGCTGTTGATATCACGCTCTATCGTCAAATGATTGGCTCATTAATGTATCTAACTGCTAGCAGACCTGATATCATGTTTTCTGTGTGTTATTGTGCTCGATTTCAGGCAAACCCACGTGAACCTCACATGCTTGCAGTGAAGAATATCTTACGATATCTCAAGCGAACCACCTCCTTAGGTCTATGGTATCCATCCAACTCAGGCTTCTTTGTTCAAGCCTATTCTGATGCTGACCTTGGAGGATGTGGACTCGACCGTAAAAGCACAACTGGTGGCTGTCAATTTCTTGACGAGAAGTTAGTCAGCTGGCAATCCAAGAAACAAACGTGCGTGTCGCTATCTACTGCCGAAGCGGAATACATTGCAGCTGCATCATGCACGTCACAAGTGATTTGGATCCAAAGTCAACTTCGAGACTACGGACTCAATATGAAGAAGATCCCACTATATTGTGACTCTGAAAGTGCAATTAGGATCTGTCATAACCCAGTGCAACACTCCAAAACCAAACACATAGCACTGAGGTATCACTTCATCAAAGATCACGTGGAAGATGGAAACGTCGAAATTCACTTCGTAAGAACCACTGATCAACTGGCTGACGTCTTTACAAAAGCTCTTCCTGAAGCATCATTCAATCAAATATTGCAAGGCTTAGGTATGATGGTTGCAGAATCGGTCCCAAATCCTCAAGTCTCTATTTAAGAATCAGGAACCGAAGCAACCAGATCGATCGGTCACTCTCTGCTCTGGTAAAATAAAGGAACCGAAGCAACCAGACCGCTCGGTCACTCTCTGCTCTGGTAAAATAAAGGAACCGAACCAACCAGACCGCTCGGTCACTCTCTGCTCTGGTAAAATAAAGGAACCGAACCAACCAGACCGCTCGGTCACTCTCTGCTCTGGTAAAATAAAGGAACCGAACCAACCAGACCGCTCGGTCACTCTCTGCACTGGTAAAATAAAGGAACCGAACCAACCAGACCGCTCGGTCACTCTCTGCTCTGGTAAAATAAAGGAACCAAACCAACCAGACCGCTCGGTCACTCTCTGCTCTGGTAAAATAACGGAACCGAAACAACCAGACTGCTCGGTCCCTCTCTGTCTCTGCAATATAAAGGCGCTCATTCAAACAGACCGCTCGGTTCTTCCTGATTGTAAAACCCTCACCGAAATACTCAGATCGTTCGGTCTATCTCTGCTTCTTTCTTTTGTACAAATTTTATCTTTCTGTTTTTATTTCTTTTTCAGAAAATTCCAAATTAACAAAAATATTTTATCTTTCTGTTTTTATTTCTTTTTCAGAAAATTCCAAAATTACAAAAATATTTTGTCTTTCAGTATTTATTTATCTCTTAGTAAATTTCAAAATTACAAATACATTTTATATTTCTAGTATATGTACTTTTTGCACGAGTGAATACAAGCATCTCCTTATGTAATGTTCATCCAGGTATGTTTTATTTTTATCAGACTAGTTAGACGTCCCTAGAAGCATGTTGCTGTATGTTGTCTCAAGCCTCTATGACCTCGAGCATGCCTTAATGATTCGATCAACACCTATCGTTTCTTCCCAATCAGGCTATTCTCTCATACTCGGTCTAGAGCTACCTTCTTTTACTCATCTGAAACATGAGTTGCTCTGCTTTGTCCCATTTCTGTAGCAGAAGGTACGTTCGGTCTCTTAACCATCTCTTCAACTTCTTCATTTGCATTCGCTCCCCATAGTAACCCTTGATGCTCTCGGTCTTTACCACTGAGGCTTATGGTTGCACAACATCTGTGTTTATGATCTTAGATTCGTTTACCACGTTCTAAGTGAAACCCAAAATCCAACACCTAAAATGAATTGACGGTGAGTAATTAACTCAAGCTTTTACTTGGAAATTTTTTTTATGCGTGATCTTTTATGAAATTGTCTCGTCCTCAGACATTTCTTCCCAAAGAGGTCCAGTTTAATTTTTTTTTTGAGATTTCTGTCTATATCATTCTTATCACGAAATACTTCCCACCTACCTGTTCAACAGATCACATCGCTCTCACAGGTAACTCTACCAACACTCAATTTTATGTCAAGACTTAATGTTTGGTTTGAGTTCAGCCACCCTTTAGCCATCAACAAAAGATGCCTTTCATTGTTTCTTTAAAGACAACTGATCGTATCTCTCGGGAAACCACACCAACACTTCAGGTCTCTCTTGGCTTTGAAGGAAGCGATTCTTGCCCGAAATCTTCTGCTTTCTGTCTTCTATCTAGACAACACCCACTTCCAAACACATTTGACTTATTTCTTTGTCTTTCACACTCTTATGCACGGAATTTTTTTTCCAACATTCTAATTGCTGTTTGGCACATGGTTCTAAGTTTAAGTTGTAACCAAACAAGGGCACTAGGAATTTCAAACGGTACGAAAACGATTTGGGCGTGTGCAAAGGATTCATTTCACACCCACGTGTGCTGACGTATTCCTGGGATACACCATAACTTCTAATCGCGCTTTTTCAGGCGACGTTTTGGTTTCTTCATCATCACGATTTTCTCTCTCCTGAGAACGGTATAAATAAGATGTGATCATGTTCTTTGGCAGTTACCTCTCTAGCATTATCTCTCTGAAAAAGTTACCACTGTTCATCTTCTTCCAAAACTCAACAATGGCGACTTCTTCTTCCGCTCATGATCAATCTGCATCTTCTTCTTTACTCACAATCAAACCAAATCAGAACATGATCATAGAGATGTCTCCATTCCTCTATGATTCATATATGCTATACGTGGTGGAATGCCTCAAATATTCCCCACTGGTGTTAGCACTTACGCAAGTGGAGGCCGTTCCTATGTCCCTGCTCTCCCAAGTCTACACCATGGCCAGCTACGACAGGCACAAAGACCGCATCTTCTTTACTATTCACGACAAGAAGACTTCAGTATCCAAAACACGGTTTTGCTCTCTTCTAGGGCTTGCCGTCGACTCCTCTGTCATCTCACCGGACTTCATCACCACCGCCCAGATATTTACGATGATGTATGAGATGGGGTATACAGATGTTCTAACATCTATTGCCAAAGTCAAGAAATCCTGTCTTCCATCTTAGTGGAACGGATTGCTGACCTTTTTGATTAAGGGTTTAGCGGAGAGATGTGGTGGTTCCGACACCACAAGCAAAGGGTTTCTAACAATCCTGTACGGTCTTTACAATGGCATTAATCTTGACTATGGGTCTATCATCTGGGCTCAAGTGGTTCAGAGTCTCAACACTACAGCCAGGCACTCCGAGATTTCTTGCGCCAGGTTTTGGACCCTTATCACCAGAAGGGCTATTGATTCTCTTGACATCCCAGTAATGAAGGATGTTCTTACGGCTTCAATTGCCACTTACCACACCAAGAAAATCATACTCTCAGATCCAAGTAAGTTCCTTCACTATGGACTAATCCCTGAGTCCATGTACATATGCGTCACACCCCACAGCAAGATCATGGCGGACTACAGCTCAAGGACCCCCTGCCTCCTAGGGTTCTTTCTGAGGAACAATGTGCTGCTCTTGAGGCTCTGGATCAGCCTGCTAACCGGGGCAAGAGAGTGGGCAAAAAGGAGAAGGCGGAGAAGAAAGAAACCGCACCCCAAAAGGAGAAAAAGAGAAGGTCCTCCAAACGCAAATCCGAGGCAGAGGCACCTTCTCAGTCCAGATCGAAAAAGGTCAAGAAGATGGCTAAAAGAGCCAAAGGATCTCCTTCTTCTGAATCAGAACCAAATGCACCATCCGAAACAGAAGCTGCTGATCCTCAACCCGAAACTACACCCGTTTCGTCTCCACAACTACCATCCTCACCAGTCTCTCCTCGTATTCCTACCTCACCCACCCCACCTAAATCTCCCCAAATAACCAAATTACCTTCTCCTCCTACTTCCCCAAAATTTCCAACCCCAACCCAATCACCCAAACAAAACGTCACAAGATCTGTTCCAACATCAATCCCCCAAACCACAACAGAACCTAATATTCCCTTCTCTGTTTCTCAACCTTCATCCTCTATCTCCAAGCCCATTATCACCGAATCTGTCACAATCACTACTACCCAACCACCAGTAACGCTCAACGTATCTGATACGGGGGCTGCTTCTGTGGTTGAAACCCCGGTCATCAACCTTCCCTCCTCCCCTTCTCCATCTTCCAACTCCGGTGCTACCTTAGGGGGTGATGATGAAGACTTCGATTCCATCTATTACAGCCCCTACCGGATACCTACCGACACCGATGCAGATACCCCTGCGTCAAGTCAGCAGCTTCAAGAAATTCACGCCAAACTTGACAGTCTGCTGGCTGACAGTAAAGCCTATGGGGGTGCTGTGCTGAAAGCCTTTATAGAGTCTGCGATCCAGACTTACACCGAAGCCTTGGATCGTTCTACTGACGCCGTAGATAATTCAGCGGCCTCATGCTCCAAAGCCACTAAGGAAGTTTCAAAGGTTGTTCATACAACTCAGATCTTTCTTGATTCTCTCAAGGCTCATGCTGACTCTAATACTTCCAAATTTCAAGCGTCAGTAGACTCTTTTTCAGCTACCCTTCAGGGAGAAACCAGCAAATTTGAGGCTCTGCGTGCTGACCTCAAAACTGAATCCACTTCATTCCTCAAATCTTTGGATTCACGTTTTGCCTCTCTGGCAGCCGAGAGCACCCTGAAGGAAGAACTTATCAAACACCAGGCGACTATTGATTTACAAAAGATCCAACTGGCCCAGGCACAACAAGAAATAACTTTGCTTCAAACTCAGCGGGCAGTTCTTCAAAGTTGCGCTGGTGACGTTAAAAACATGTTAACAGGCGTTCTTGACTCCCATGATCCCTTCCTAACCCTCACTATTCGTCAGCATCTCCAGGCAAAACTCCTTCCTGCAATTACAATCTTAAGTGAAATGCAGGGTGTCTCGGAGAAGCTTGTTCTTCCGAGACAAGGGGGAGAGGAAGGTGTGTCCAAAACAGAACCGAAGGTTAATGTAGCTTTGGGTTCTGGTAAACAAGTCCTAGTTGAGAGCGAATCAGAATCAGACGAAACCATTACTGAAGCTCTTCAACGCAAGAAAAGGGACAAAGAGCTTGATGAAATTTTGAAGATAGCTCGTGAGGCCGAGGCCAGAGAAAGGAAAATCAGGGAGGATGAGGAGGCTATTCAAGCTAAAAAGACTCTGTTCCCAGATTGGGACAGAGACACACTCATCACTCAAGCGATTGAGTTTCCTTCTATTTATTGGTTGGAACCGATTGCATCTTTTGAGTGTGAAAATTCAAGGGACTCGCAGTTCGACATGCCCATTACGCGCAAAGCCTTCACATTTCACTGCTTTGATGTCACTGCCAATGTCCCTCATCCAAACCCGAAGGTTGACAGGGAGCTCATCAATTTCTATCTGAAATTCGGTCAACCACAGTACTTGACATGGAGTGCCCAGAAAATTGATAAAGTCAAGGTACTGAAACCAACCCAGGCTGGGAAATTTGTGAACGTCAATTTCAAAATCAACAGAGGAACGGCCAACACCGAACATCTTATTTCTCTGGCAGATCTTCCCAGTCTGAACCCACACGATTGGATCTTGCTATACAACATTCTTCTCTACAACCAGAGAGAATATGAACCAATTCTTTCTCATCTTAAAAGAATGTTGGCTTCCTACGTCCATGAGCTCGCCACTATGGATCAGGAAATAGCAAAAGTGATGAACAAGAAACCCACTGTCAAGCCCACTTCCAAGACCGGAGATGTTCATAAAATGAAGTTGGGGCAAATTGATTCTTCCAATCTGACGGTTATGTTCACCAGGGGCGACAAGTATAAGTTTCTGTTTGCTTTGGTAGACAAGCATCTGTTCTCTACAGAGTGTCTGGAGCACATCATCAATATCATTCACCGATGCAAACAGAACTCAACAGCAGATAAGAAGAACTTTACAGATATGCTTCGTTGGTATATTACCTTCAGGCATCATATTCTGGCTTTGATACCGAAAATTTTTGAAACGGTAAAGAAGCCATCTGCTTTGAAAAGAGAGTGAAGGTCTCGCCCCAAATTGACGCAAAGGGGGAGATTGTTGGGCTTTGAAGATTGCGTCTTTTGGGCTCACCTGATTATTCTATTTTGTATTCCGGTTTGGGCCTGTCCAACCGTGAGCCTTTTATGTTTTGTATATAAGTTTATGCTTGCATGCATATTAGGTTAAGGTTTTAGAGATCTGAGTATAGCGATACATCTAGACGACAATAGGTTTCTTTGATCGTTCTTGTAACCTTCCAATCCTCTACAGTTGATGTTCTTAATCGAGCTCTTCTGAGGAGTTTGTTTAATCATTCGACACGTTTGATTCAATCTTGTCTCGTTCTTATTATTGTGTTTTTATCGTCTTTGTTTACTTACTTGTTCAAGATCTAATCGATCTTCATAGATTAAAAGATTCTTAAATCGCATCAGAACCCATACCAACTATCGCTCACAATCGAAGATGGCCCCATTGGGCCCCAGCCAGTTCATCCTAATGATTACTTCAATCCTCGCAACGGTATGGGAAATAAATCAACGCGGAACCTCTCGCCATGCACACTCAGGATGCAGTCCCGATATACCCTCGCAGCACTCACAGTGCGATCATCTGCAATCTCCACCTCGATTGGGGTATCCAGAGTCCCCGACGCGCATCGGAACTTCTTTATAAGCGCAAGAGACACGAATGATCGGGTAGCACCCGAATCAAACAAAACATGAGCCGACATACCATTGACCAAAAAGGTCCCTATTCAAAACATAATACATACATATAAGCAATTATCAAACATAAGATAGAGAAGAATAAACACATACTAGCCACGACGTCTGGTGCTGCCCGAGCCTCCTCGGTAGTCAGCTAAAAAGCGCGGCTTTTCACCACTGGAGCTTCCTCCTTGACATGGCGGCCATCAGTAATCCTCAGAGTGGCAGGCGCAAGTGCCACCACTGATCCTCCTCCTCCTCCCTGTAACCTAGGACAATCGGCCTTTTTATGGCCTGTCTGGTTGCATTGGAAACATATCAAGCCCCTCTTGGGGCAATCCTTACTCATATGGCCCTGCTGGCCACAAGAGCAACATCCTGATATCCCAGTTGTCCGACAAGCACCACTATGAAACCTCCCACATTTGGCACACTGGTCCCGGCCCTGCTGGCCCCTCTCGAAGAATCAGAGATCTTAGGCTTTTTAGCCTGAGCCCCTGCTGTCTATACCTGCTCAGTATTCCACTTCATGCGAGACTCCAACTCCATCTCCCTCCCACGAGCCTTCTCCACCATCTTATTCAGGGTTTTGCACCCTCTAAACCTCACAAACTCCTGAATATCATCCCTCAACGTAGCATGATATCAAGTCCACCATCTCCTCATCCGCAGCATACTCAGGGGTCAACAAAGCTCGCTCACGAAACTTGGCGGTTATCTCTGCCACCGTCTCAGTGGTCTGTTGCAACCCATGAAACTCCCTCACCAACCGTTGCACCTCAATAGGTGGTGCAAAATCCGTATCGAAATGTCGAACAAACTCAGATCATGACATCTCAGCCACACCGACTTCTCCCACCTGGCTAGTAACCTCACCCCACCAATCTCGGGCCCTGTCCCTCAGCATATACGAAGAAAATCCAACATTTGCCTCCTCTGGGCAAGAACTCGTGTGCTGGGCATTCTCAACGTCCGCTATCCAGCATCTGGTCACAATGGGATCCCTGACCCCAGAGAACTCTGGAGCTCCACATGCCTTGAACTCCTTAAACGAGGGAGTTCGAGCTTCGCCCTGACCCGCAGAAACATTGGCCTTGAATGCCCTAAGTCTCTCCTCCATGATCTCCATCATACCTTCCTGGACCGTTCCAAAGATGACTGTGGTAGCATCAAGGATTCCCCTCGTAACCTCGGTTGCAATCAACTCACGCAGACTCTCATCAATACCATCAGTAGTGCCGCCTGACCCAACCCCGAATCCAGATCCCGATCTTGATCCCCGTGCTCCCAATCGTGTCATCACCATGTTGAACTGAAATATCATAAATTAAAATAATCAGGATTTCCATATAAGGGATCTTCCCACTCTAGTCCTCCTGGAGGTTATCAAATCGAGCAATGCTCCGGGTAAGGCCATGTGCTTCTAGTAGTATGGGACCAATACTACCTTCCACACCTACATGTACCCTTCCCCACTGCTCTACCTGATAACTTTATATCATGCCACAACCCAACCATACCCCACAATTACTAGGTACATCAGTCTCAAACTGACCTAAGATTCGCTCTATACATATCAACCAAACCAATCATAACATACTGCTTTTATGCATGCAAATCATACACAGAAAGGATCAAATAGACTTTAGAATAATAGATTCTACCCTAAGATTACATCCAAATGATCAAAAGATAATAAAGCCAAATCAATCATTCTGAGGCTATAAGCTCCTAACCGTATACAATTTTAAAAACATACACTTAGCAAGTTCCATATAATCAACGAAACTCAATATCAGTATAACATGGTTATTCAAATTGGGAAACTACTTACTTGGATCGGTTGATCACGTGCGTCACACTCTCATCCTTTGGGTTTCTTTTAAATTCCTTTTGGGTTACTTTTGAAAACATTTTATCACCTCCTTAGTTTGAGTCCTGACACACCCAAGAATGTGGCCGCATCCCTCAAACCAAGGCTCAGATACCAACTTGTAATGGCCCAAAAAAAAATTTACAACGAAAATTTTCACTTTTGAGTTAATCAAACCAATCTCATAAAGCATAGATTCCCAAACATATGTTTTCAAATTAACATTCATTACATCTTTATTTTCCTTTTTAAAACATCAAAGCGTCCCAAATACATTAAAAAAGAGATAGAATGCGCACCACATCATCGTGTCGGGCCCTTGCCCTTGGGCTCAAAAGTACCTGAAACAAATCAACAACCTGTAAGCGAAATGCTTAGTGAGTTTCCTAGAGCATACCACACACATTCACATACACAAATCCTATTAGCTAATTAAAGCTATAAACATGCTACAGAAAACATGCAATACAATCCAGCAAGAATGTCATGGGCTACCCTACATGGTCTTTACCTAGGACTGCCATGGGCTACCCCACATCGCCTTACATCCAATGCCATGGGCTACCCCACATGGTCTTTACCTAGGAATACTGTGGGCTACCCCACATGGTCTTATATCCAATGCCATGGGCTCCCCCCGAGGCCTTCCATACCAACATAATATCACATAACATATCAATTCATAAATGAATAACACACACATAACATGTACACATAATGGGTCGGACTTAGTTCCGTAGACCCATAGGTATGGTGAGAAGACTTACGTCCTTCTGATGAATATGAATACTTCCCTCCTAATAATTCGTAGCCTCCCGAGCCAAATATCAACAATAATAATACAATCAATGATAGGGCCTTAAATTACCCAAGTAAAGGCCCAACCTTCAAAGTCTACCCCCAAGGCCTAGTTACCCTTTTCTTGCAAATGGGCCCCAAAGTCCAAGTTCAATACCCTTAATGGGCCCCTTGGCCCAATAAGGCCGAACTATAAGTCCACGGCCCAATCAAATGAAAAGGCTTCTAACTCACAGAATCCAATCAAACCTAACAACCAAATGAGGCCCAAAGGCCCAAAACATCTTAGGGCCCAACTGAGCTATGTACGCCTAGCATACCACCTTGGTACAAGTAGCGTAATGAAGGTTTGGGCACTATGCGTTGCGTACAGCTGGGTACGCTTGCGTACAGTTAGCTTAAATACTTTTTCCATTAATTGCTTAATGCTCGATTCCATCACGTCCAAAAGTCAGATCTAGACTTGTTCAAGCATCCTAAGGCATAAAGTTGCTAACTTTATGCCCTTGCATGTCTCATAAACACCCAACACTTCCATTAAGACCTTTTCAAGGTCCTTAATCCACGCATGATACCAATACATCCATTAAGATCCCATTTTTATGCTTCTAAATGACTAAGGGACCTCAGATCTATCATTCCCACTTAATGGAGTTGCTTAACTCACCACATGAGGTCCAAAACCAACCAAAATGGGTAAACTATAAACCCTAGCTAGATCTAAGAATTTAGATGGAAAGGTGCAAGCTTTTTACCTCTAGAAGTCTTGCAAGATGACCACAATACAGATTCTTGAAGCACCAAACCGTTCCAAGCTTGCCTGGCAACTCCCCTTCTTGAAAGAGCTCCAAAATGCTCACCAAAACCCTCTTCTTAAGCTCAAACACTCACTCACACTCTATCTCAGCTGAAAGCAAATGAAATAGGGCTAAGGAGGCTGATAGGGTTTGGTCTAGAGGCCAAAAGATGTTTAAATAGGGGACAAGTATGGATTTAAGGTTTTGGCCTTCTCTTGTGTATGCCCAACGTACCCTTACGTACGCCCCACGTACGTGGAATGATCCCGCGATCATTCATGCAGAGTATGCTAAGCGTACTCATAGGTACGCCCAGTGTACTCCAAGGGACCATTTATGACACAATTGGAATTCTTTGAGGGTTTCCAAGCCATACCTGATTTAGGGAGTTATAGTATGTTTACCAACATATCAATGTTAATACCTATATATACTAATATTTCCTGCACATAAAAACACCATTACACACACATATTTTTGATGGGTTTTGATCATAACAAACAATCCCTATGTGTGCATGCAAACCTATTATTCTTGGATCTATCTTTCCTCTAACTGAACATACAAGTATTAAACATCAAAAGGAAAACCATAAGAGGCATATAGTATTTTTGAAATCTATAAAAAAAGATTGTAAATGTACCTTTAATTGTTATGTAGTAATAACAATATGAATCGAAGACTTCTTGACACTTTAGATCTAGTGCCACCAGTTTAACACCTCTAATGGTTAAAACCCAAATTAAGAAAGAGGATGAGAGAAGTGAAGGCTTGAGAAATTCAACTATTCTTCTAAGGTTAAGAATAGTCGAAATTATGAAGGGGTACAACCCTTATATAGTTATAGTAGCTTAGAGCCAAAGCTAGGGTTTTCTGGAGGAAACCCTACTTCCATAGCTTAAGGCCTAAGTAGCCCATGAACTAACCATCCAAGGCCTTGGACGAATATTCTAGGGCCTTCTTAGAATTTTTCATCCAACCCTTGTAGGGAGGTCCAAGAGCCTAATTCCCCAACTATCAATAAATTGCTAAACAAACCTTTCGCTTTTATATAGTATAATTAATCCCAAAATTAATTCCAAGTAATTTCTGATAAACTATTAATTAAATAATATGATTTCTAATTCATATATTATTTCCATAATACATTAATAAATTAATTATCTCTATTTATTATACAAATAATAAATTCAACTCTTTCTCAAAAAGTCATCCTTTTCAATTGCCAGTATGAGGGGAACCCAAAAGGATTGTGCTACTATCAGTTCAAGTATATATCAATTATAGTTATGGGTTTAGACACCTAATCCAATAGTCTCCCACTTGGATAAGTCTAATAACTATATTTTCCAGTATAACATCAAAAACTGAACATCAAATTGTAGCTCTCAAAGTGGCTGTCGAACTCTAACCTAGTAAGTTACGTGTCCTAAGATAAGTGATCATATAATCCTCTGTTCTACAAGATATCATGTGGAAAACGACATGGAACAAAATCAATCTCATTGTCTAATACTTTTTTCTTGATTTACGATTCGTAATGACATAGAATTACTAATCGACCACATCAATTTAGTCCTGGTCGGGCCTGACACTATAAGTCAATACTAAATCATCGAGGGGCCCAAGATATCGCTTTTCCCGTTAGGGAAAAAGGAATAGATAAAATTCGACTTATATGCTTGCACTATTTACTCATCAAATCATGCACAACAATACATTTTATAACATCAAGTTACTGATGCATTTACGTATGATCAATGCACAACCAATTCATAAACCACAACCCACATATCTCTGTTTAAAGATTTAAGATATTATCATCTCATAATTATTCATGATGAATTCCATGAATTAATTCTTTGAGCATGGGTTAATCTAATACTTAAATTCTCCATTTCAAAATTATTCATGAATACCGCAACAAACTATTACTATTTCTAAACCCTAGATAATCTACAGTCTGATTCATAACAGTCTTGATTCATTACTTACTTCCAAAAGTATGTTCGACTGTGGTTATTTGAATAATCTATTTATTCTAGAAGTAAAACATGTGAAATAAAACACAATAATAAAAAATTGACAAATGACAGTAAATAATACTCTTAAATAATTCTCCATTATTTAATCATCAAAAGTCAATTACATTTACTTTGTTACAAGTTTCAAAATGTCTATCTAACTAATAAAACTAATATCATACTTCAGACCAATGCTCTTTGCATGTTGAACGTGCTTAACCCTACTCAACCCCTTTGTGAAGGGGTCTGCAAGATTCTATTCTGATAATACCCTCTTCACGATCAGGTTTCCTTCTACTCTATGTATGATAAAATGGTATTTTCTGTCGATACACCTTGATCTGCCATGGTCTCTCAGTTCCCTTTTTAAGGCAACCGCTACTTAATTATCACCTAAAATCTCTTTGTCTCCTTTATGGCTGGCACAACTCCAGGGTCTCCGATGAAGTTCTTAAACCATATAGCCTCCTTCGCTGATCCTCCATTAAGGGTAAACACCCAACCAGACTGAGAATGGAAGTTGTATATGTCTATTAGAAAGCTGCATCACAATACCCATTTACTCTTAAATTATCACTACCACCAAGAACAAGGACCCAGTCCTTAGTTCTTCACTGATACTTAAGAATATTATTAACTTCCATCCAATGAGCTCTACCCTTTCCCTGATATCGAGTAACCATGCTAAAAGAAAAAGCCACTTTAGGGAGAGTACATGTCATAGTAGACATGATAGATCCAATAGTAAAAACCATATGGAACTTGCCTCATTTATAATATCTCTACATCAGTACTCGGACTCTGAGTCTTACTCAGTTTGGTATTACTCTGGATAGGAAATTCTCCTTTCTTGGAATTCTCCATTCTAAAATGTTTTAACACTTTATCCAAATATATACTTTAGCTAAGTCCAATTAGTCTTTTACTTCTGTTTCTCAAAATCCTTATCCTTAGAATATAGGCAGCCTCTTCTAGATCCTTCATAGCAAAACACTTTACAAGCCAAGATTTAACCTCTTGCAAGGTTGGAATGTCATTTCCTATGACTAGTATGTCATCAATATACAACACCAGGAAGGTTAATATACTCCTACTAGATTTGACATATACACAAGACTCATCTTCACTTCTTGAGAAGCCAAACTCTTTGACTTTCTTGTCAAAGAAAAGATTCCATCTGCAAGAAGCTTGTTTCAATCCATAGATTGATTTCTCAAGCTTACACATTCTATTTGGGTACTTTGCATCCACAAAAAGCTATGGCTGACTCATGTAAACATCTTCAGCCAACTTCCCATTAAGGAAAGTGGTTTTGACATCCATTTGCCAAATTTCATATTCATGAAACATAGCTATGGCTAGCATAACCCTAATAGATTTAATCTTAGCCACTGTTGAGAAGGTGTCATCATAGTAAACCCCTGGGGTTTGAGTAAAGCCATTTGCAACCAGCCAAGCCTTGAAAGTGTGTACCTTTCCATCTATGTTGGTATTCTTCTTGAAGATCCATTTGCACCCAACTATCTTACGACCTAGTACATTGTCAACCAAATTCCAAACTTGGTTGTCATACATGGACTTGATCTCGGTGCCCATTGCATCTTTCCACTTAGAAGACTTAGGGCTCACCATAGCTTCCTTATAGTTAGAAGGTTCATCCAATTTTACTAGTGTACTATCACTAATAAACATATCACCTTATATAGTTATATGGAAACCATAAAACTCATGTGGAATTCTAACTCTACTGGAACACCTAAGAGGTAACGACTCGTCAATTGGTTCAACTGGAATTTTATTTATAGGTTGAGCTCTAGTATTAGAGGTTCCTTCATCGTTTGACTCTAGAATTTATTCAAAATCAATAGGACTCCCACTATCCTCTTTGCATATGAGTTCTCTTTCACAAAAGACTCCCCTTTATGCTAGGAAGACCACATTTTCACTAGGTTTGTAGAACAAATATCCAAAGGACTTTTGTAGGTAGCCAATGAAAATAACACTATCACTTCGAGCTTCAAGCTTGTTGTGAGTATCTCGTCTAACGAAAGCTTCACAACCCCAAACCTTGATATTCCTAATGAGGGAACCTTCCATGTCCACATCTCGTGAGGTGTTTTGGCAACCTTCTTCATTGGGACAAGATTAAGAATGTGGGTGGCAGTCTTTAATGCATACCCCAAGAATGAGATTAGAAGTGAAGCTAGGCTCATCATGAAACGAACCATGTCCAACAAGGTCCGATTATGCCTCTTATCCATACCATTATGTTGTGGTATTCTAGGAGGTATCAATTGTGAAACTCTTACACATTCCTTGAGGCATCATGGAATTCGATACTAAGATACTCACCACCTCTATCGGATCTGAGCGGCTTGATCTTCCTGCCCAATTGATTCTCCACTTCTTCTTTGAACTCTTTGAACTTTTCAAAGGTTTCTGACTTATGCTTGATTGAGTAGATATATCCATATCTGCTATAAGCATTAGAAAAAGTCACATAGAATAGATTTGCATCCATTATGGTGGATCTGAAGGGCCCACACATATATGTGTGTATCAGATCCAACAATCCTTCACCTTTTTCACAAGAACCAATGAATGTTGATTTTGTCATCTTTCCAAGTAAACAAGACTCGAATGTATCTTCTGAACTTAAGTCACATGATTTGTCTAAACCAATAGACGAATCAATTTGTAAAACACTATTTAATTATCTACAACCATCACGTTTCATACATGCCATCACAAGGTAAAACTTAAAAATAAAATACACCACTTTTTTAAAGCAAAAATAGATCCATTCTCATTATTAAAATAATATCTAAAACATTGTCTATAACCACGAAATTAAATGATGTTTCTTGTCATATCTGACGAGTAGCAACAATTATTTAAATCTAAAGCCAACCCACTACTAAGTACTAAGTAATAAGCTCCAATGTCAATAACAAGTGACGATCTCTTATTGCCCATGACTAGGTTCATTCTCCCATGCTCCACATATCCAGATCTTCTTAGCTCCTGTAAATTAGAACAAATGTGAAAACCACATCCTATATCAAGGAACCAAGAATGATAATATGATGATTTTTTAGATAAGAAAGTGAAAATACCTGCCGAGGTTGGCTTTACTTTTCCATCCTTTATCTATTGCAAGTACTTCGGGCAACTTTGTTTCCAATTCCCTTCCTCATGGATGTAAAAGCAAGTAGCCACTTTAGGATAAGAGCCGGGAGGAGCGTCAGAACTGGCCTTTCCTTTGGGACTTTCCCTTCCAATTCTGTTTAGGAGGACCCTTCCTTTTATTCCCCTTTCCTTGCCCAATGGCCAAGACAGGAGCAGCAATAGTAGGAGTAGAGGCAACACTTTTTCCCTTCATTCCGCTTTCAGCAGCTCGCAGTAGGTTTTGAAGTTGAGCCAATGTGGTCTCTTGGTTGTTCAAATGATAAGTCATGATAAACTGATCATAAAAACTAGATAATAAGTGCAAGACTATATTAATAGCCAATTCCTCATCAAAGATCACACTAAGCTTCACCAAGCATTTCACGTATCGTTACATTCGTTGCAAGTGGCTATTAACATACTCTTCTTCTTTCATCTTGCTGGTAATTAGGGACTTTACTACCTCATACTTTTCCTAATGAGCTTGTTGGTGGTACATTTTCACCAAGTTCTTGTCCATCTCGTATGACCAGTAATCCTCATCGAACCTTTGTAACTTAGAAGTCATAGTAACCACCACGATGCATGCCACTTTGGTAGCATCATTGTAGTGTCTCATGTACTCGACTAGTTCTTCAGGAGTAGCTTTTGTTTCATCAATCTCGAGAACCTCTTTTTTCAAGACATACTCTTTTTCCTCAAAGCGTAGATCCATCTTGATGTTTCGCATCCCATCATTATAATTTGCGCCATCAAAAGTGACGCTTGAGCAGATGTTCACGAGTGAGAATTTCTTGGGGGAGTTTTTGTTAAAGTAGGAACCAGATGTATCGTTGCGAGTTGACATCAGAAAAATAAGAAGGACAAGTTTTTGGTTAGATAAGAATATTCCTCAAGATAACACCCAAATGAAACATTAAGGCTAGAATCCAACTTTTCATAATGTAGAAGAGGGATGTCGTAATCTAATTGTGAAATAAATAAAGGTAAGTGAATGACTATTTACAAATTTCACCGCAAAAAATGAAATTTAAACAAATTAGGTTTTTAAAGAAGTTCCTAGATCTTTTAAGATTCATTGAACTATTCAATGGCATGTTTAATCTCGATTATACTCTTTGCATTTTTTACTCGCATACCGAGGATTACAAACATGATTTGAATAACCATACAAATTAGCTTGGTACTATCGATGCCATTTATCATCTAATTAATGTGTCGGTTAACCACACGCACTCCATCAATCATTGATAATTTATGAGACACCTATTTCCACCATTTATTAGTCCATATTAGTGTGTTGGTTAACCATACATGTCCACTAACAACTTGTATAAAGTACAATGTGCAATTTCATGGATTAGCATCAAATTCACATTTTTCCTAAAGTAACTAAGTTTGGGAATTTCATAAAATCATTTAGTTCTTTTATAATTTTATTATACTTATTAATGAGAATTATATGTCCTATCAAACTCGTTCGGCTAATGAACCTCCACTAATCAAGGAATCGGTGGGTGAGAGTGGACACCCATTCAACTACCATTTTATAGGCAGTTTCCTTATACCCCCCCCCCCCTTATAGATCGGCTTCGTGAATGAGGTGTACTAGCGGTTCGACTGACTTGTCTTATACATATAGTAAATATTAAACATTTAATTTTACATATAGTATAATGTGTATTTTTACATATAGTATAATGTGTATTTTAAACATTTCAAAATATAAGGTTTGTATAATCTTGTAAATTTCGAGATTCAAATCTCTTTGGAGACATATGTGGTTGTTATTTAGGAGTAGGTTAATTAGTTAGTTTGCCATTTCAAAAAAAAACAATTTAATTTAAATTTAAAAGAAATTGATTTAATAATTATCTATTAGTTAAACTTTTAATTAATTTATTAAATCAAATAAGGATTAGCTAATTAAATTAATCAAAATAATTTAACCTAATCTACTCCCTTAAAATCTAAAAATCATGGGAAGGATTCTTTGCATTTTATAATTATCTTGTTAATCACATAAAGAGATAATTACCATAAATAAGAAAACCCTATCATGTAATCCTAATTTTTGAAAATAACAAATCTTGGGGAGGAAGGAAAGGATTTCAATCATTGCCATATTTTCAAAAATCGAGAGAGTTTAGGAAACCCTAATTTTCAAAAAATTTAAGCCAAAGGAAATTGTTAAAACCCTTTTCCAAATTTTCGAAATCTGGGGCTAAGAAGCCTTAAATTACGAAAACCCTAAGTCGAAAGGGTTTATTTTCCGTAAACCCTAATTGATCAAGTTCAACCAATTATAATCAAATTCAATACAAAAAAAAGTCTTGGCTTTTATCTATGTTTTCTCTAATTTAACATACAAGTATTGAACATCAACAGGAAAAACCCTAAGAGGCATATACAATTTTTAAAATCTATAAAAAAAAATAGTAAGCATACCTTTAATTGTTATGTAGTAATAACAATATGAATCCAACACTTCTTGAAGCTTGAGAGGAAGTTTCATAAGTTTAATACCTCTAATGGTTCACACTCAAACTAAGAAAGAGGATGAAAGAGGAGAAGGCTTGAGAAATTCAGCTATTCTTCTAGGGTTAAGAATAGTCGAAATTATGAAGGGGAACAAACCCTTATATAGTTCTATTAGCTTAGAGCCAAAGCTATGGTTTTCTGGAGAAAACCCTATTTCCTTAGGGAGGTCCAAGAGCCCAATTCCCCAACTATCAATAAATTGCTAAACATCCCTTGCACTTTTAATTAACACAATTAATCCTAGAATTAATTTCAACTAGTTGCTAATTAACTATTAATTAAATAATATGATTTCTAATTAGTATATTATTTCCATAATACATTAATATGTCAATTATCTCAGTTTATTATTCAAATAATAAATTCAACCTCTTTCTCCAAAAGTCATCTTGTCCGGTTACTAGTATGAGGGTAACCCAAAAGGAATGTGCTACTATCAATTCAAGTATATATACCAATAATAGTAATGGGCTTAGATACCTAATCCAAAAGTATCCCACTTGGATAAGTCTAATAAATATAGTTGCCAGTATAACTTCAAAAACAGATCAGTAAATTGTAGCTCTCAAAGCTGTTGTCGAATTCTAACCTTGTCAGTTACATCTCCTAAGATAAGTGATCATATAATCCTCCATTCTGCAAGATATCGTGTGGACAAAATACATTGGAGAAATCAATCTCATTCTCCAATACTTTGTTTCTCTATTCACGATTTTTAATGACAAAGAACTACTAATCGAACTCATCAATTTAGTCATGTTCGGGTTCGACACTATAAGTCAACACCAAATCATCGAGTGGCCCAAGCTATCACTTTTCCCGTTAGGGAAAAAGGAATCGATAAACTTTGACTTATATGTCAGCGACCATGTCATCAACATCCTAAACAAATTAAAATACCTATACGGACACATTTAATATTTTTTTTGCTATACATACATTTGTAGGTATAGTTTACTATTTATCTACACATAAACTATCTATGGATAATGATTTGTTTTAACATGCATGAGCCAACATGTAGTGACACTTAATTTATATGTAGGTAATGATGACTACCAACACCTATCAAGCTTTTACCCATACATACCATGCGTGGGTAAATGCTTTAATTTCTTGTAGAGATGGGCCTTAGTTTCAAGCATTGCAATAAATGTGTAATTCCTTAGATATATAGTTCTAATGGTATTTTTCTTCCCCTTAAAAATTCTAATTTATTTTTTAGATTTTTGGGGGTCTCGTAAATATGAATTTACCCTTCCAATTGTAGAGTTCATATGAGTTTTAAGTTGCAATTCAATTCCTTGATCCATCTTCAATATTCAACTAACAAATAGTTGATGGATTTGGAGGATTTTGGGTTATTTGTTGGTTTTCAAACCCAGAGTGTATTACCTCCAATTTCATGATTCCAAAAAATGATATAAGCTTATGTTTATGATTAGGTTATGCATTTCAGTTCAAATATGTGATCCATTTGACAAATCATGTCTTATTACCTAGCTTCTATGGTTAAAGTGAGGATCTGTCAATCTAGAATTGATGTGTGATTAATTTACTAATTTGTCCAAGTTTTAAATTCATAAAGTTTCCTTATTGTTAAAATTTTGAAATATACACTTGGAAGTGTATCTAATCCTATAGCAGTATAATTTTTGCAAGACCGGATATCGAACACAATAGGAACATATATAGTCCAAACAAACCGAATACAATTTATTATTTATTTGTTTTTAATACTTTAACATCTGGATCGTTGATGTATTTTATTTTAATTAAAGCTATTGGTTTTGGGTTTCCATGATGTGGTGGAGGCACCACCATGATATGACAAGGATGGAAGGATCGTGAACATCAATTCTTGGTTGCCACCACATGGCAGTATGTTGGCCACTCCATGGCAACCACATGATGGCAAAAACCCTATTTTTTTGTATATTTAAAGGGAAGTATGGGCTAGGTTTTCTTTACCCTTAGCCTCCGTTACTCTATAACATTATAAACCCTAACCCTAATCCCTCTTGGTGGTTATTGATCTTATCTTGGTGCTTGTGTTTTCTTTTGAATGAAGAATAAGGGTTTGGAGGTCTTGTAAACATCTTGGCAAGCTTTAGGAATTTAGTTGAGGAATCTTAGGAGCTTTGGTATGTGCCAAGATGCAAAATTTATGCTTTTATGTTATTAGAACAATGGTTTTTTTCTCATTTTCTTCTTGAATAAACTTGTTAAAGTGAAAGAATTCCACAAAGTTAGCAACTTTATGGATCCTTGAGGCCTCTTTAAGGATATATGTTGTAGATCTAGAGTTTCTTGGAAGTCATTGGTCCCATGAAAGTTTAAGTTCTTTTCTCCCATGTTTTTTCCTAAAAACGGAAGATATGTGCATGTTAAACCAGAAGTCGCACCCGATTTAAAAAAATAAAATTACCACTGCTAGTTTTAATAAGAAAATAGAATAGGGAAGCAGGGCCGAATCCTCAGGGACACATCCTAACGATCAGTACCTTTTTGCATCAGAAACATTCTAGTCAAAACAAATATTATTAAGAATCAAGTTTTCAATTAAACTAAAAAATAATATTGCAATGAAAATAAAGTAAATGAAAATCAATAATAAAAACGATTCTAGTACTGCTGCGAATTTCCTAATTATGCAATCATTTCAGATCTGGTTATGAAAAATGCATTCAATCTAAGCTGGTACTGAGAAAAACTAACAAGATCTAGTATAATCTCTTTACCTAAACTAGTTAATCAAAACAAGATCTTTGAATTGACGCTAAGTTTTTACTCTTCAATTAAAGAAGCTCTTAATTAAATCAAAAGAATTGCATTAAGTTATGTGTGAAATTCCCAATAATACCCAATACTTCTCACAAGATCAGAAGCATAAAGGTATGATTTTTCAGTACATATAAGAGTTAAATATCCAAGACAAAATCATCTGATACTTGTTGAATATTACCAGTTGACAAGAACAATTACGGATTCTATTAACTGATTAACTGGAATGATAAAACCCTAGCTAGGTGATAAGACTAACAATAATTAAAAATTAAACATTCATTAAGTTCAAAATGGAAAAATCTAGATAGAAACACAAAATAAAAACCAGATCTGAAAACTAATCACGTGAAAAGTACTACTCTATGCATAACAGAAAACTAGGTTTTAGCCAGACATGGCTAAAAACAAATCTAAACTAGATAAGAGAAACATTCACTGATAAATCTAGATAAAATAAATGTGCGAGATGATTTGTAGCTTCAGATCTCCAAAAATCGTTGAAAGGTGTTAGAAATTGTCTTTAGAAGGGTATTCTGCCATCTGGAATCGTATATCCCCTGAATATGATAATGAGGGTTGTATTTATATGCGAGATGAAAACTTCCAGAGAAAGAAACTAAAAAATATGATTGTAGGTTGACTATATGCGATCACATATTTTCATAAAAACACGTACCAAGCCGATTTAATGATGTACATTGCTTTTCTAGAGCTTTTGGACAAACATACGATCACATTTTAGCTATTTGCTATTGCATGTTTTTGGAATTTTTCCAGGATTGCATCTGAATGAAGTACGAAGCCAAATTTGAAGTTTCTAGAGTTACGGGAAGAAAATGAGATCGCATAAATGCTTTATGCGATCACATATTTGGTCTTTTCTGCTCAGATGGCCTCTAGATGACTTATTTCGAACCTGGGGAATTTCACAGAAAAAATGCGATCACCATCTACTGGAAATGCGATCGCAGATATGGGTTTCTGGTTCGTGTCGAATGCAATTCTTCAGTTTAAGCAGTCCTTGGTATTTCTTAGCATCCTTCTTCATTTCTAGCTCCATTTAAGCTCCAAATTTGCATCTGGTTTCTCCCAAAGTACTGCTCCAATCGAACTATCTGAAATTGACACAAAAAATGTTATCATTGCGGGAATTCTAATAAAATACAAGAGCTGAGCATTATTTAAACAAATGATATGCAAATGTACAAAAGAGGATGTTATATGATAATAAAAATTACCCCAAAAGATACATAAAATGGCATCTAACAAATCTCCCCAAGCGCAAACCTTACTTGCCCTCAAGTAAGAAAAAGATTAAACATTATAAATAGGTGGAAAGATGTAGATGACCTAGAAAAAATTTAGAATAAAATAAAGGAAACTAAAACTACTTCACTCTTTTTTTTTCTACACATGATCATATTTCACAAAGAGGAAGCTCCAATGAAATCACTACCTAGACAACAGTCTCAATACCTTTATTGCAGTTTCAGAATTCATATTATAAGTCAAACCAAGCTTGATAAAATAATTTTTTATGCCGAATTAAATTTGTGAAACTATTGTATTTTAAAAATAATTTCATGGAAATTCATTTATAAAAACTTAGCTTGACCGAGCCCTCCTTTTTTTCCGAACTTGTCCAGTAAACACGATAAGCTCCATTAAGGACAGAAAATGCAAGCTTGCCCCTATGATTCCACTATCGAGGGATCTATCTCATTATACCACACATCTTCTTTGAATTGATAAACTCTTTAGATTTAACTTGCTTGCTTCTTGATTTCGACTTGAACTTGACATGGATTTGACTTGGAATTTCAGATTTCTTCAAGTTGCTTGATGTACCATTTCTAACATATATATTAACTGGGCGCATATTTTACTTTGAGGTCCATCTTATCTTCACTGCTTAAAAAATGATATAAATTGTGGGCATAACAAGAGTTCCCTCTTAACCTCAAAAGGCACGAAAACTATACGGCTCATTACTTCAAGGAAAGAAAAGGGTTTTCCAATTTAGTTTCTTTTTATGGCATTTATGGAATTCATTTTCAAAACACTATTCATTTTTCCATCCCACACGTCCATTGTAAAATTATCTGACTCATATGTTGGTTCATATTTCGAAAACCTTTAAAGCACTTTCAAAAGATAATTCTTCAAATTTATTATAATGAGACTGTTATTTCTGATACTTATCACACTTCATCTTAACAGAGCTATCGAATGTAAAAAGATATCCTCATCTCATGTAACATTTTCCAAAAAAGATATCATTTTTAATGTAAGAAATAAACATAACTAGAAATAAAAATCCTTTTGGGTTTTTGTATATATTATGAATGTAGAAAAATAAAAAGGAATTTTTTTTTTTTTTGATTTTTCAAAAATTTAATATGCAAATGCAATGGAGTTAAATAAAATTTGAAAATTTTAGCCTAAAAAACTAAAACTGTAACACCCTTGTTCGGGATCATTCTGTGATTCAGGGTCGTGGGCCCGAAGTCAATTGTATAAAGGCTTTGGGAGTTAAGGAGGTGATGTTTAAACCTTTTGGAAGGAGGTAATGATAGTTATGAGATCTAAATCTTTGAATTGTGTTTTGGAGTCAAAGGGTAAAATGGGAAAAATCATAAGTCGGGTTCTTGCATGAAATAAGATTTTTATTCGAGAAGATTTTATTCCAATATATTTAGCTATTACTGTAGATCTCTTCAATACCTTTCCGTAGATATAACGATCGTCGAAAACGAAGTTGGAACAAATAAGTCATGACCGTTTGAAGTTAGGATAGTTTTGGGGTTGAGTCATATACGGTGGGCATACTCAAAGTGTACGCTAGGCGTACTAGGGCATCCCTAGTATGCTTGGCGTAATTTGAGTATGTTGGATGTACGCAATTAGTTTACAAACCCTATTTTCATGGTTTGACCCCTATTTAAGCTCCTTAACTTTCCCAAACCCATTCCATTCTCAGCCCCCACCTCTCCACACCCTCTCTTGTAACCCTAACCCTACATTGAGCCTAGTTTGCAAAAAGAATGTGTTTTTAAGGGCTTTGGAGTGTTCTTGATGCACCATAGAGAATAAGGAACTCATTGAAGAGGTGTTGGTTGCATTTGAACTTAGAGATCCAAACTTTGTTCACCTTGATCTTTCTTCTAGAGGTAAGAAGTTTGAATCTTGATGATGAAATTGTTAGATCTAGCTAGTTTTGGGTGTTATGGGCTTTTGGTCACTTTAAGTGCATATAGTTTAGACCTTGAAAGTTTGTTGCCTTTTTATGGATAAAGTTGGAAAAGATGCACTTTCAAATCTGAAGGTTGGAGACTTGTACTTAATGGATTAAGTTGAAAAAGATGCACTTTTGGGTCCCTTTGAGACCTAAAGACTAGATCTTGTCTGTTGGGACCATTCTAATGGATAAAGTTGGAAACTTCATCTATTATGGAACCATAAAATTGTGATCTTGGCCCTTTTATCCCTTCTAAACAAGAGTTATGCAGTCTTATTGGGTTAAGAACTTAGGGTTTTGGACATTAAGCACTTTATAGCCATGTAAAGTCATAAAGTGTGAAAATTTATAACTTATAACATTATTTGATCTTGGATCTGAGTTTTGAAGATAAGGGATTAATGGAATAAGTTCTTAATGGAGTTATAGGACTGAGCTTTGTACGCTGGGTGTACCTGGTGGTACACTACGCGTACATGGTCAGCGTCCTGCTTTTGGTCAACATCAGAGTATGTTGGGCGTACTCTCTTAGTATGCATGGCGTAATCCACTGGGAAGGAATATTGACTTTTGGACCTTGAGTATGTTTGAACTTAAACTGAGGAATTGGTAATCTTTTGAAGGAAAATAAGTTTCTAAAAACATTTTTATAACAAAAATAAGTTTCTAAAAATATTTTTGTAAAGAAAAAGAGGGTGTGATGTGTGAAATCAGCTGAGCTCAAGTAAATGATTCCTAGAATACCCATACATGTTGATATGATAAATGATGTGCATGTTCAAATGCTAGGATAAGGCTAGGGATACCTTCAGGAATTCCATGATATATGGTTGGGATCATATAGCTATAGAATGGTTGATTTAGCCTTATTTCCTGTTCATTGTCTGGTTGTGGTCCTAGTGTAGAATCTTTTATTTGATAGTCTATTTGATCTTAGATTGTGTATAATTTTCATGCATAAAGCAACCGGAAGTGAGAGTAGAAGTTCTTAGCATGGAAGTAGTAAGTAAGTATGGGATGCCCCATGGTTGTTTTATGGCCTGGAGTGTTATTGCACGAATGTTGCTTTCTTTGTGCCAAGTAGAACTCTTAGTGATGTAAGTTAACTATTAAGTGAATATGTTAAGCCACATGTTACAAAGGTCAAAAAATCTCAGAGTGATGTATTTGACTCTATTTTGCAGCTCTTGTCTGAGTTTAACAGTTGCAAAGTTGAGTCTTTTACTCAAAGGAATATCTAAGCTTTGTTGCATGTGATTATATTCATGAAGTGGTTTGCTGACATTATTGGGAGCTTTTGAGCAGCTGATGGAAGGGTGAGGTCGGGAACCTAGGAGAGCCTAGGAAATGCTTTAGCAGCTTGGGTTGAGCTGTTTAGCAGGTACTTGGAGTACCGATTTGAGATGGTGACTTGGAGGATTCATGATAACTCTTGAGGAAAGTATGGGTAGATATGGAAGGTAGTATCGGGCACCTATTACTAAAAGCATAGGATCCATACTCGAATCGATGGAATCATGGAGAATCTAAGAAGCCTATGGGAAGAAGATTCTTTGAGTATGTTCTGATTATTGTATGGTTGCTTTTTAGTATGGTGATGAGCACTCATGGAGGAGGTTTAGGCTCTAGTTCAAGCTCAAGTGTTGGCATTGGACCGATGGATGAGCAAACATAGGACTTCATGTCGTCGGAGATCACCCACAACATTTTGGAGCAGACTCCTATGATCTTTGGTTTGGTCAAGGAAGGGATTATGGAGATTTTTTATGAGCGCATAGGCATGTTAAGCACAGAGATTTTGGCTATTGTGGGGAGTCACACTCTTTCCTTCCACAAGTTTCGTTCTTGTGGAGTTCCCAAGTTCTTTATGGAGAAGGACCCCATTGCTAGTAAGAGGTAGTTAGCGGACATGGTGAATGCTTTTCGGTCGAGCTTCTACCCTAAGAGGTCAAAGGTTAGATTGCTTCTTGTCTTCATAAATACAAAGCTCGAGATTGGTGGGAGGAGGTGGACTTCGCTTTGGGAGGCGATGACATTGAGACGATGACTCAAGACGAGTTTGTGACCCGGTCTAGGCCAGAGTTTGCACCAGCTATTGAGGTACAGTAGTTGTCGAGGGAGTTTAAGTAGCTTCGCCGGACGACTGGGAATGTGGCAGAGATCACTACCAATTTTAGGGAAAGGGCACTTTTGGTTTTGCAGTATGCCACAGACAAGGAGATGAAGAAGACAAAGTACCTTCATATGTTGCTAAATGGTATAAGGGAGTTTGTCAGCTTTTTAGTTTGTCGGATTTTGGAGGACAAGCAGGCCCGACCCGATAGGCTGGACAACTTGGGTGATGGCCCCAGGCCTAGTTACGGTTTTGGGCCCTAAAATTAGTTTTGTTATATATATATATATATAACTTTTGTTAAAAGAAATACAAAAGCATGTAGTTGCTGAGTTGGTTAAAGTTATTGTATGTAGCCGATATTCATTATTGTTTGACACAGCTCGAACCTTGTTATTAGATTGCTTTGTTGTATTCTTTTTTTTTTTTTTTTGTTATTTTCTGATTAAACGCGGCTTTATTGAATTTGAATTCAAATTACAAACATGATCCCTATATTCTTTTTTATTATTTATAAATCATCCAAATTATAAAAAATCTATTGACTCTTTTTCTTTTTTAACAAGCCATCCTAACATTCAATTCATTTAAAATTTTGATGTTTTTATTGCCAATTACCATGTGTAATGTTTAGATATATATACTAGTCGTTTATCCGCGTGAAGCGACGGGTGCAGATATTTTTATTCAGAAATTAGTTTTTAGAGACGATTAGTTCTTTTGCCAAATAATTTTCTACATCTAAATAATTATCAATAAGAGTGTTGCTAGTAGAAACGAAATAAATAAGAATTAAAAATGAAAAGTTGTGATTCTTTATAAATGTACATGAACACATGATTGATTGTGCATTATTAATCGTGCAACACGCTTTATGTAACGCCCGTGTTTCTGGGCTAAAAGCACTAATAAAGTTGTAATAGTTTAGGTCAACCTTTCTAACTCATTTTGAAGTAATAAATAAGAATTATGTGAATTATATGCTTATTTGCTTAATTATTATGATTTAATTAATTAATAATAAAAAATAAGCATTTAAAATAAATATTAGAAAAAGCCGATAGCTTTTAAGAAAGTTGTAGTGGCCGAAACAAGGATTCCGGAGATATAAAGAACACCGAAATCCGAGTTATAACGAAGAAGTTATGGCCTGTCGAAGTTTCACGACGAAACCGACACGGAACCGGGAAGCATAAAAAGTGAATATTGTGATAAAGTGATTTTTAGCCTTAAGAATCTAAATGAAAGTCGTAGTATTCGTTAAACTGAGAAGTTCGATAAAAAGAACGCCCAAATCTGACTTCGTATGAGGAAGTTATGATTTTTCTAAGTTTTAGCTTAGCAGTAGACAGCTAAATACTCGAATTTAAGATCGAGCGAAATTTAGCCGACACAACCTAAACTAGAATCGAAGGTCTCGTCAATAGTAGTATAAAGGTAAAAAGACTGACGAAAACGGACGTCGGATGAAGAAGTTATGACTTTTTAACGGATTTTCCTGTCCCAGTCTGTTAAAAATAATAATATTAAAATTAAAGTCAAAATTAGCCGACGAGGTCTAAACGAAATTTTTAGAGCATCATTTTAGCTACGCGTTCATATAAAGGACGTCAAAAACGGAGCTCGTGTGCGAAAGTTATGGATTTTAGAAGTTCGGGGCTCAAAATTCGAAAAATTTCGCATGAACAGTAACCGGACACGTCACCTCGCCGAAGCTGCTGCGTCACCGAGGATGTGGCCGAATCCGGATCCGAGGCGTGTCGCTATTCCCTCGGACCGAAGCCTCGGCCAATCAGAAGCCGCCTCGTGGCCGCCGCGTGTCCGAGTCTCGCAAAGCCATGTCCGAGCTTCGTAGCCTGCCTCCGTGTCTCGCCTCGCTGCTGCCACGTGCCTCGTTCCCTCCGTGTCTCGCCTCGCTGCTGCCACGCACCTCGTTCCCTCACTGCCACGCGCCTCGTTCCATCGCTGCCACCTCCTCCCTTCGTAACCAAGCCTCGAAGCTGCTACGTGGAAGCTTCTCAGCCACGAAGACCTCGGCCTCGCACCCTGTAAATAGGGGGGCTGCGAGATCTTCCGTCTACTTTTGGAAATTTGACATTTTTCACCTCTAAACTTATATTTTGACTATTTTGACTTCCCCCAAAGCCCCGGTATCATTTTTAAATCCCGGAATACGTCCCAAAGTGCCCGAAAACCCGGAAAATTTTATCTTTTCGGTTTTGAAGCTCCAACTCTCGCAGAGCCCGGTTTCTCAATAAAACTCCCGGTTTTATCAGAAATGATGTCCGATTATCATCAAATCAAGTGAGTATATAGTCACTTTCATCTTACACATAGATATGAAGTATTGTCTATAAAATACGTGTTATGTGTAATTATATTGATTGTTTATTTGAGATGATTGTTGAATACAATGTTTTATACAAGTTATAAATTGTATATGTATTTTATTTACAAATATGTTGGGTAGAACATGGGTAGACAAAATAATTGATGTGTGTTAAAATGATGAGAGGCCTCGATGTTGTTGTTGTTCCTGTCATCTAGCGGAGTGTGGATGACGACCACGGACTTTTCTAGACAATACAGTGGAACGCTAGCAGGCTCGCAACCTATAGGTGTTGTGAACGATGTGTTCACCGGTGTACTCCATCCCCCTCATGGTTGCCTTTAGGACATTTATTATCGAGGAACCCCCTTAGCAGTAGTGTCCATCCCGATGATAAAATCCTTAGACTAGGTCCCTTGTATAGGTGTTTAGGGACGTAAAGTGAAGATAACGGGAATGGGTAATCAGGGTTATTGTTGGTTGATGAAATTAATAAATTTATTGTTGATCGATGAAATTAATAAATTTATTATTATTTGTGGGTTGAAAACCCTATATGCTCACCAGGCTCCCAAGCCTGACCCACTCAGCTTTCTGTTTTATAGGTAGTGGACTCAGAGCATAATTACGATGATGATGAGGGACTTTTGGATTATAAGCCATTAGTTGTAAATAACTATTGTAAGGCTTATAATGTATTGTTTATACTTATGTACTATATCGAACATGACATCCCGAGTCTTTTAATGAAATACATTTCTAAGGAAATGCTTTTGATAAATCTTTATCATATTATTGTTTTGGGACAAATTCCGCCATTCTTTTATTAAAAGGTTACTCTGATTTTGAAATAAAGTATAAACAAAACCGGTCTTTTCTAGCCGTGAATTGAGGATGTCACACTTTATACACCACTTTTGATGTGTAGACTTCAATTTCGTTGAATTGTTCATCAGATTTCACTAATAAATTTGTATTAGCACATGATATCCCTGTGAATAGTATCACATAAAGTTGGTCATGTGAGAAAACCAGTTCTAAAAGATAAATACCTACATTTTGAATTGTTTGTCCCTAAGCTTTACTGGTTGTCGTCGTAAAACATAGTAGAATTGGAAATTATTTTCTCTTTAGTTTGAATGGAAACATGTCATCTTTAGACAGACATAGAAAAATCCCTGGCAAAAATATCGTCTTTCCAACATGTTGAGAAACATATATTTCTGCATCAATGACATCGTGTTGAATTCTTATACATATCAGCCGGATGCTATTACACAATCTATTACATAGGCTAAGATTTCGCAACCTTATTATCAGACATTCAACTTTCAGCCAAAGGTAATGAGGAGGTAAACCATTAACAATGAGCAAGTTTTCCTTTGAAGCCTAGATGTTCATGAACTTTTCAATAGCCTGCATGATCATTCATTCTAATTTTCTAACATCATCATCAGTTTATTCTTGGTTGAACATGATCTTCTTCCAGATTATGTTCTAGCATACTGATTTGCATGTGAACCTATCAAAATAAAGATCAAATGAGTGATAAATTGTTGTTTAAACTTGTATATATATGATTATATATAATAATATGGCGGACGACGATTAATTTCATTTTTCCGAATAATTTCAGGTCAACGATTAATTTGTATTCAGATGTTTCATTTCGGAAACTTGTCATCTTACAAAAAGTCGAGTTGTATAGTGAGTATATACTTGGTTTAGCGTATATTTTGTAACCAGTTAGATATAACCTGTAGTTTATATTTTGTATAAGATCCAATTAATTATAAATCATAATATGAATGCACGTCAAATCGATCGAATTTTAATCCAATTGTTTCATTTCAGAAACTTATAATATTACAAAAACATGATTGTATCTTAAGTATATACTTGGTTTAGCATCTATTTTGGAACCAATTAGATATAACCCACAAGTTTATATTTTATATAAAATCCAATTATAAATTGTAAAAAGAATGCACTGATTATTTTAGTTCTTGCCAAATCCTAAAATCCAAAATCGAACCAAAAACATATTTTTTATCTAACGAAAACACAAACAATCGATAACATCTTTATGAACTTTTAATCATCAAATGATTAAATTTATATAGAAAAAGAAAAATATGAAGTGTTAGGTGTAGAATAAATTATAACTTATAAATATATTGTTAACTTATTTAATAAATGGTTGGTGTCATAAAACCCTTAAGTTTTCAGGGTTTTGTCGGTATTGGACAAAGTTGAAATTTATATCCGTTTTTACCGAAACATTTTCGAAAAAATGTTCGGTTTTACCCTTTTACCGGTGATAATAGGTTTTCCAAGTTACCATTATATTAAATTCGCAAAACACCTTAAGTTTACCATTTTTTTTGCGTTTTTACCCTTCAGTTTATAAATTTTTTTTACACTATTACCCTAAGTATATTTTTTTTCATAATATACATATTCATGCAGAAAAATCGTATTTATATACGAAAAAATATTTAATTAAATATTGTATTTATATTTTTTAATGTTATATATATATATATATATATATATATATATATGTTTGTTTGATTGTGTGTATTTTTGTTTTTGTATGGTTATACCATTTAAAAAGATAAATAATATTTTTAGAATTATGAATATTTGTTTTATAGATATAGTTTTATAATTATAAATACATATTTTTACATTTTTATATATTAATATGTATCTGTACTTCTAAAAATATATTTATACTTAAAAAAACATATATCAATATACATATTTACACTTCTAAAAATATATGTATATACTTATATAAACATGTTTATGAAAGAACAAGTTTTTTTTATTGATATGTATACTTTTAAATCCATAAAAATAGGTATTTGTAGTTCTAAAAACATATTAATTTGTTTTTTACATCTTAAATGGTTTATCCAAGAAAAAAACCCACACACACACACACACACACACACACATATATATATATATATATATATATATATATATATATATATATATATATATATAAAGAATTAACATTAAAAAATGTAAATATAATATTTAATTAAAAAATTTTTGTTTATAAATATGATTTTTCTGCTTCAATACGTATAATATGAAAAAAAAAATACATCGGGTAAAAGCGTTAAAAATTATAAACTTAAGGGTAAAAACGTAAAAAAATTGTAAACTTAAGGGTTTTTTTGTGAAGTTAATATAATAGTAACATGTTATCAGTTATCACCGGTAAAATGGTAAAACCGAACATTTTTTGGAAAATATTAGGGTAAAAACGAACATAAAGTCAACTTTGAGCAAAACCGATAAAACCTTGAAAACATGAGGGTTTTTATAACATTAGCCTTTTAATAAAACAAAATTATAATTAAAATAACGATTTACTTTAACGGCTTTAGGGTTCCCGATCAATTGTAAATAAAGAAAAAACAAACATATATATATATATATATATATATATATATATATATATATATATATATATATAAAATGATGCTTTGTATTTAACTGTTAACGTACGTAGAAGGTTCAACAATGTAAATTTAACCAACAAAAAAACTTAAAAAATCAAATAGAATATCTAAATAGAAAATTAAAATATCTTTTTACCTAATATGTGGTTAACAGTGATATAGGGGTGGATAGGGTTGTTGGAGGGGTGTTGGATTTAGGGTTATTAAAGTGGAAGCCGCCGGAAAATGGTTGGAAGAAAAGAGGGAGTAGTTAGGGCGGTGTGCATGTTACCATATAAGCATTTAAGATCCACTAAACCCTATAAAATCCATAGATTACCATATAAGCATCTTATATTTAATATATCTCACCTACTTTTTAATTGTTAATAATTTTATAAATAATAGATATTGCATAATATTCGCATATTAGATTAATTAAAAATTAATTTTTAAAAAAAATTAAGTACAGTAATTTAAAATTTCATTAAATTGGTGTATAAATAATTAAAAATTAATGCGGGTCAGCCGTGTCATTTACATCGCAAAGAAATACGGTGGGTATAAAAGTTTCCAGGATCGATGATTTTGGGTTAATTAGACTTTCTTTCTAATAAATGAAAATAATTTTACCAATTGTTATCTTCTGATGCATTATGTTAATTGTTTTTTCCATATTATTTTCATTTTAAATATAATAATAATAAATATATATTAATTTTATTAATGAACTTTCAATTTAATTTTCAAATTACTAAATTAAAATTTTATTAGTTTTCTTTGTTTATTTATCTAAATTATTTGTTTAAATTTAAAAGAAAAAAAAAAACCTTTGATTTTAATAATTCAATACTTTTTTTATTTTTTTTATAAATTCAAACTTCAAATATTTAAAATTTCATATTTAATTTGTTTTAAATAAACCCGCGTAATATATATAGTTTAACAATAAAGTCTACTTTTTCAAAATGAATTTTTATTTTTACACTCCACAGTAAGGCTCACTCTAACTATAAGAACTAAAAAACTCAAACTCCAATAAATAGTATCAGCTATTTTCTATCCGGCCACGTCTCACCTATCATTTGTGGGCTTTTTGCACCTTTATTAAAATTATTCATTTTCCCTTTTTTTTTTTTTACTTATCTTTTTTCCAAAATCTTATTTGTAAAAGTTTTAAAGCAAGCCATTCATCCATCTTAGATATTGTTATATCGGTAGCTTTTCTAATTTTAGTATTATAAAATAATTAAACAAAATTATAAAACATATTTTGTAAAATACTATAATTTTCATTTTTTTAATTGAAATTAACTCAAGGAAAAATATATAAGTTTATGGGGGTTATGTTCATATATATATATATATATATATATATATATATATATATATATATATATATATATATATATATATATATATATATATATATATATATATATTAACTCAAGCAAAAACTACTTTACCTTTATTACATATCGAATGAAATTGTATATCTCAAAAAAGCAATTAATATAAATGTCTTTTATATATATATATATATATATATATATATATATATATATATATATATATATATATATATATATATATATATATATATATATATATATATATATATATATATATATTAGTCATTCAGTTTTAATATAGAAGACTATTTCTTTTTTATCTTCTTAAAAGAAAACTTATTTGTCACCAATTAGGATTGAAGTTATTTTTATAAAATTTACCAACAAAAAAAAGTTAAAGTTGATCAAAAGAAAATTAATATAGAAGGCTTATATTAATTTATACTATTTCTAGAAAGTTAAATTCGCTAAAAACAACTATCCTAATTTTCAACAACTTATTTCTAAGTTTTTTAGTTTTAGATACATCAACTTACATAAATATATGAGAGAGAAAAAAAAAATTAGTGTTTTTTCAGTTATATATATATATATATATATATATATATATATATATATATATATATATATATATATATATATATATATATGTATATATATATATATATATATATATATATATATATATATATATATATATATAATAGAGAAAGAGATACATCAACCTATTTATTTGTCACACCCCAAAACCATAAATGGCGGAAACATTCTGGGGCGGAGGACGTCATGTACAGTATCATAACAATGAATAGTAGTAAACAAGCAACAATATCATCCATTGCATTGATATTATAATTTCATACATGTGTGTTCTGTCAAAGTTATAGACACCAAAAATATACATATCAAAAGAAAAGATGAGTTTTGAACGAACTCCATCTTCTCAAAAGCCTGGCACCTGTACCTGTCTAGTGGTGACCTGAGTATACAAGTTATTTTGAAAGCGAGTATCAGCTTATTGCTGGTGAGATCATAAGTATATTAATGTCTGAGTTTGTATGAAAATGTTTGAAAGATGTATCTGTAAAAATGTTTTGTACAATGTTTTGTATAATGTTTGGACTCTCCTAGAAAAACCCTATGTTTTCTACTAATTGTAGCCTTCTACCAAGGCATCTTGTGTTCGTGTATATGTCCCCTGTTAGAGTGTGTGTGTTTCCCAAATTCTGACTATCATTAACCAAAAATGTAGTTACTACATTACCGTGCATCGTGTGAATATTCATGAAGTGAACGTAATGGGAAAATATTATCGTACCGTAGTATTTGTAATAAGTGACTACCATGGTACCAACTACCGTAATACAAAAAGGTGTTTTCAAATAACACGTGATAGACCTGTATCCTGCTACCGAATCTAGTAAAACGACGATGTAAGACGCCGTAAGAAATGACATTTGGCACCTGTAGACTTACAAGTCCCACTGTAGCGAGCAGCAAGGTGTAGGATAGTCAATCCAGTATAGATCTATACGCAAACTCATACACTATACAATTAAGGAGATTCAGGATACAAGAACGGTCGTGGCAGGAAGTGGCATGACCCTCTCAATGGTTCACATAATTGCATAAACGTATATGTAATAATTGTGCTAACTGAAAGTGTAATCTTTCTCTGTCTAGCCTGTGTGTACTAAAATGTTCTACATGTGCTAGGTGTAATGTACGTTCTCTCTATCTAGCATGTATAGTAATGTACTGTGTGTACTACTCGAACTGACTCGTGAATGAACTGACTCATTGTATGTTTCTTTGTTCTAGTTATAGTATTAGTATTCTCCTGTGCTACCCCTATGGTAACTTACTAATGATGTAACTTACTAATGATGTAACTGGTACATATGAACTTGGAAGTATACCCTTGTTACCTAAGGGTACTAAATGAACTGGAAGGACCTTTATGACTACATATGTACACATGATATATAATTAATATTTTAAATGACCTTCGGACGGATACCCGATATCCCACCAGACCACATCTCCAGCGCGAAAAGGAAATAGGGCGGGCAGGCTTCCTAAGCCTTTTAAACATTTATTATATAAGTATACATACATAGACATGCAATTGATAATAAGTATTAAAGAGTTTAAATAAAAATATTTGATAAGTAAATGAGTTTGTAAAACAGTTTGAAACAATACGGTTTGATAAACAGTTTGAACGGTAAGAAATCACTGGTTTTGTAGTTATTAATCACATGTGATTGATGTAATAACTATAAGTATTTAACTTGTATCCCCCCCCCCCCATAAAGCATTTAAAAACATTTAAATCATTGGTTAAGGGGTATGAACTCACCTGTAGATGGTGGTTTGGATGAACTGATTGATGTAGGATTGCTAGGTGACAAGTGAGGACTTGTTCACACTCAATGATCCTAGTTAACATATAATCACACATATATGTATCCAATTAGACTTTAAATCACCAATTGACAAAATTAAGACATCCTAAGGCATGTAAAACACCTTATATAAGTGCTACAAGCCATAAGGATTGCATCTAAGTGCTGACGGACCTTGCTATTGTGTTTGGGGTTCAAGGGTAAACTCCTTTGGAGTTTACGGATTTGATGACCTTTACCCTAGGATTTTACGGTAGTAAACTCAAGGGTTTACGGTCGTAAGCTCTAAACCTTTTGACCATATGATGATTTGAGATTATACAAGTCCTTTGAAGCATTTCTACTTGGTGGTTTGGACTTTGGAAGGGACTAGGGCAACAAAACACTCCTTTGAGGAGTTTACGGCCTCATGGTCATTTCAATTTGGGTTTACTACCTTAAACTCATAATTTTGGTATTTGGGGGGGGGGGGGTTTCAAGTCCTTAGCTTAATCATGGCAATAGTCTAGGTTAGATTTAGACATAAGGAATAACCATTGAACTTTTATGGGACTTTTATGCACTTATTGGGGTGTTTACGGTTTTGGGAGATCCCCAAACCGTAAAAAACATAAAAATGGAAGTATTTGGTGCTTTTTGTGTGATAAACTCATTAAGGATGAAGCTAGACAAGTCCTTAAGGCATGGTGAAGCATCTAGGCACCTTAAGGCACCATTTTGCACCATAAATGGTGTTTATGGTTTTGGGAGCCTCCCAAAACCATGAACACCTTGATCTTGGTGTTCTTGGGACTTTTCTTTGATGTTAATATGTACTACAAGCTTAAGAAGACCCAAGGATGGAAGTACTTACTATAAGGAAGCTTGGATTTAGCTAAAAGTCCAAGAACACTTAGGGTGTGTTCTTGGTGTTTTTGGAAATCTAATCACAAACACAAAAGTGAATGGATGAATAGATGCACGAACAATATATTAAGTGTTTAATCAACTTGAAATGGATAGAACACTTACAACTTGGAAGATCTTGAATTGTTTCCAATTTGCTACTTGAGAGGTTTTCTTGAGTTTACTCTTTTAGGAATTTACTCTTTTGGATAAATGGGGAGTAAACTCATATTGACTAGACATAAGGAGTAAACTCATGGATAAGCATGAGTTTTCAGATTTTGGTATGATTTTTCGACTCAAACAAAATAGTTTGGCCGAGAGTTTCTAAGACGCGAGGTGTTTGCGGATTTTAAAATTTAAAACCCGAGATGACACTTTCTTTCACCCGTTCGTTTAAAAATAATATTAAAATAATCAAACGAATTTTATATCTCTTAAAATAAGAAATAATGATATTAATTTATGATACGAAGTGGTTGACTTTTAGGGTTTGACCGAATGAAGATTTTGGGTTGTCACATCATCCCCCTGTTAAAGGGAATTTCATCCCGAAATTAAAGTCTAAGCAAATAAAGTATTTACAGGCAACTAAGGAAAAAGATGAGGATATTTCCGTTTCATCTGATCGTCTCGTTCCCAAGTGAATTCAGGTCCCCGTTTTGCGTTCCAGAGAACCTTCACTATTGGGATACGACTTTATTTTGTTTGCTTGACTTCTCGGTCCATGATTTCTACTGGTTCCTCCACGAAGTTGAGGCTCTCGTTGATCTCCATCTTGTCGAGTGGAATAACAAGAGTCTCGTCGGACAGACACTTTTTCAAGTTCGATACGTGGAAGGTAGAATGTACGTTACTGAGTTCACGCGGTAGATTGAGTTTGTAAGCTACGGGTCCGATTCTTGCGAGAATCTCAAAAGGCCCTATGTATCTTGGATTGAGCTTTCCACGCTTCCCGAAGCGTACCAAGCCCTTCCAGGGTGAGACCTTCAGTAGAACTCGGTCGCCCACCTGGAATTCCAACGGTTTCCTTCGCTTGTCAGCGTAGCTTTTCTGTCGGTCTCTAGAGGCTTTCAATTGTTCACGAATTTGAACGATCTTCTCTGTCGTTTCCCAAATGATCTCCGGACTTGTGAGAGTGCTTTCAGGAATTCGTCCCTTTGCTAACTGGGTATCGCCCACCTCAGCCCAGCACAGAGGGGATCTGCACTTTCGGCCACAGAGGGCTTCGAATGGAGCAACCTTTATGCTCGTGCGATAACTGCTGTTATAGGAAAATTCGACCAGGGTTAAATGAGTATCCCATGCTTTCCCGAAGTTGATCACACAGGCTCGCAAAATATCTTCCAAGGTCCGGATAGTTCTTTCACTTTGCCCGTCGGTCTGCGGATGGTATGTTGTACTCATGTCCAACCTAGTTCCTAAGGAACTTTGTAATGACTGCCAGAACCTCAAAGTGAATCTACTATCTCTATCCGAGATAACCCCCGTGCAGTCTTACAATCTCCTTAATGTAAGTCCTTGTAAGCTTCTCCATCTTGTATGTTACTTTGATTGGTAGGAAGTGTGCAGACTTGGTCAGCCTATCGACGATGACCCATATGTAATCAAGTCCACCCGTTGTCTTGGGCAACTTGGTTATGAAATCCATAGTTATCCGCTCCCACTTTCATTCTGGTATCCCCGGCTGTTGTAAAAGACCGGATGGTTTCTGGTATTAGACCTTGACCTTTGCGCAAGTAAGGCATTTACTCACGAAGGTAGCAATCTCTGTTTTCATGTTAGGCCACCAATATAACTTTTTGAGGTCTAGATACATCTTATTTGATCCCGGGTGTATAGAATAACGAGTGTTGTGCGCCTCGTTTATGACTAAGTTTCTGAAACCACCTAGGTTCGGGGTCCAGATCCGGTCCATGAAATAGTAAGCTCCGTCACCCTTAACCTCCAAGTTCTTATCCATCCCTCTTAGGGATTCACCCGCCACATTTTCAGGCTTCAAAGCGTCAAGATGAGCTGCCTTAATTTGGGTGGACAAGTGTGAATGGATAGTCATGGTCAATGATTTGACCCTACGACCAGAATATTCCTTCCAACTTAGGGCGTCAGCTACTACGTTGGCTTTACCCGGATGATAACGAATTTCGAATTCGTAATCACTGAGTAGCTCGACCCACCATCATTATCTCATGTTGAGCTCTTTCTGGTCGAAGATGTGTTGTAAACTCTTGTGGTCCGTAAAGATAGTGCTCTTCGTTCCGTACAAGTAATGTCTCCAGATTTTCAGAGCAAACACAACTGCTCCTAGTAAAGATTGTGGGTTGTGTAGTTGACTTCATGTGTCTTTAGCTGTCTCGAGGCATAGGAGATGACCTTTCCCCGTTGCATCAGAACACATCCGAGCCCTTGATTCGATGCATCACAATAGACTACGAAGTCTTCTATTCCTTTAGTAAGGGATAGTATTGGTGCGGTGCACAAGGCTCGTTTGAGCGTTTGGAATACTCTTTCCTGCTTCTCTTCCTAGTCAAAGGCCACGCCCTTCTGGGTCAGTGTTGTAAGAGGTTTCACTATGCGGGAGAAGTTCTGAATGAACCTGCGATAATAGCCAGCGAGGCCTAGAAATTGACAATGGCCTTGATTTTGGAAGGGTCCACGTGTATTCCCTCTTTGCTAACCACGTTCCCTAAGAATTCGACTCGTCGAATCCAAAACCATGAATGGCGGAAACATTCTGGGGCGGAGGACGTCATGTACAGTATCATACAATGAATAGTAGTAAACAAGAAACAACATCATCCATTACATTAATATTATAATTTCATACATGTGTGTTCTGTCAAAGTTATAGACACCAAAAATATACATATCAAAATAAAAGATGAGTCTTGAACGAACTCCATCTTCTCAAAAGCCTGGCACCTGTACCTGTCTAGTGGTGACCTGAGTATACAAGTTATTTTGAAAGCGAGTATCAGCTTATTGCTGGTGAGATCATACGTATATTAATGTCTGAGTTTGTATGAAAACGTTTGAAACATGTTTCTGTAAAATGTTTTGTACAATGTTTTGTATAATGTTTGGACTCTCCTAGAAAACCCTATGTTTTCTACTAACTGTAGCCTCCTACCAAGGCATCTTGTGTTCGTGTAGATGTCCCCTGTTAGAGTGTGTGTGTTTCCTAAATTCTGACTATCATTAACCAAAACTATAGTTATTACATTACCGTGCATCGTGTGAATATTCACGAAGTGAACGTAATGGGAAAATATTATCGTACCGTAGTATTTGTAATAAGTGACTACCATGGTACCAACTACCTTAATACAAAAAGGTGTTTTCAAATAACATGTGATAATCCTATATCCTGCTACCGACTCTAGTAAAACGACGATGTAAGACGCCGTAAGAAATGACATTTGGCACCCGTAGACTTACAAGTCCCACTGTAGCGAGCAACAAGGTGTAGGATAGTCAATCCAGTATAGATCTATACGCAAACTCATACACTCTACAATTAAGGAGATTCGGGATACAAGAACGGTCGTGGCAGGAAGTGGCATGACCCTCTCAATGGTTCACATAACTGCATAAACGTATATGTAATAATTGTGCTAACTGAAAGTGTAATATTTCTCTGTCTAGCCTGTGTATACTAAAATGTTCTACGTGTGCTAGCTGTAATGTAAGTTCTCTCTATTTAGCATGTATAGTAATGTACTGTGTGTACTACTCTAACTGACTCATGAATGAACTGACTCATTGTATGTTTCTTTGTTCTAGTTATAGTATTAGTATTCTCCTGTGCTACCCCTATGGTAACTTCCTAATGATGTAATTGGTACGTATGAACTTGGAAGTATACCCTTGCTACCCAAGGGTACTGAATGAACTGGAAGGACCTTTATGACTACATATGTACACATGATATATAATTAATATTTTAAATGATCTTCGGACGGATACCCGATATCCCACCAGACCACATCTCAAGCGCGAAAAGGAAATAGGGCGGGCATGCCTTCCTAAGCCTTTTAAACATTTATTATATAAGTATACATACATAGACATGCAATTGATAATAATTATTAAAGTGTTTAAATGAAAGTATTTGATAAGTAAATGAGTTTGTAAAACACTTTGAAACAATACGGTTTGAGAAATAGTTTGAACGGTAAGAAATCATTGGTTTTGTAGTTATTAATCACATGTGATTGATGTAATAACTATAAGTATTTAACTTGTTCCCCCCCCCCCCCCCCCATAAAGCATTTAAAAACATTTAAATCATTGGTTAAGGGGTATGAACTCACCTATAGATGGTGGTTTGGATGAACTGGTTGATGTAGGATTGCTAGGTGACAAGTGAAGACTTGTTCACACTCAATGATCCTAGTTAACATATAATCACACATATATGTATCCAATTAGACTTTAAACCACTAATTGAAAAATTTAAGACATCCTAAGGCATGTAATACACCTTATATAAGTGCTACAAGCCATAAGGATTGCATCTAAGTGCTAACGGACCTTGCTATTGTGTTTGGGGTTCAAGGGTAAACTCCTTTGGAGTTTACGGATTTGATGACCTTTACCCTAGGAGTTTATGGTAGTAAACTCAAGGGTTTACGATCATAAGCTCTAAACCTTTTGACCATATGATGATTTGAGGTTTTACAAGTCCTTTGAAGCATTTCTACTTGGTGGTTTGGACTTTGCAAGGGACTAGTGCAACAAAACACTCCTTTGAGGAGTTTACGGCCTCATGGTCATTTCTCTTTGGGTTTACTACCTTAAACTCATGAGTTTACTACCTTAAACTCATAAGTTAGGTATTTGGGGGGTTTTCAAGTCCTTAGCTTAATCATGGCAATAGTCTAGATTAGATTTAGACATAAGCAATAACCATTGAACTTTTATGGGACTTTTATGCACTTATTGGGGTGTTTACGGTTTTAGGAGATCCCCAAACCGTAAACACATAAAAATGGAAGTATTTGGTGCTTTTTGTGTGATAAACTCATTAAGGATAAAGCTAGACAAGTCCCTAAGGCATGGTGAAGCATCTAGGCACCTTAAGGCACCACTTTCCACCATAAATGGTGTTTACGGTTTTGGGAGCCTCCCAAAACCGTGAACACCTTGATCTTGGTGTTCTTGGGACTTTTATTTGATGTTAATATGTACTACAAGCTTAAGAAGACCCAAAGATGGAAGTACATACTATAAGGAAGCCTGGATTTAGCTAAAAGTCCAAGAACACTTAGTGTGTGTTCTTGGTGTTTTTGGAAATCTAATCACAAACACAAAAGTGAATGGATGAATAGATGCACGAACACTAGTTTAAGTGTTTAATCAACTTGAAATGGATAGAACACTTACAACTTGGAAGATCTTGAATTGTTTGTAGTTTGCTACTTGAGAGGTTTTCTTGAGTTTACTCTTTTGGATAAATGGGGAGTAAACTCATATTGACTAGACTTAGGGAGTAAACTCATGGATAAGCATGAGTTTTCGGATTTTGGTATGATTTTTCGACTCAAACGAAATAGTTTGGCCGAGAGTTTCTAAGACGCGAGATGTTTGCGGATTTTAAAATTTAAAACCCGAGACGACACTTTCTTTCACCCGTTCGTTTAAAAATAATATTAAAATAATCAAACGAACTTTATATTTCTTAAAATAAGAAATAATGATATTAATTTATTATACGAAGTGGTTGACTTTTAGGGTTTGACCGAATGAAGATTTCGGGTTGTCACATTATATTTTTGGAAAAACTTCAAAAATGATCATTGTGGTTTCCAAAAATATCAAGTTTAGTCCCTAAGTTCAAAAAACCTCACAGATGGTCTCAGTGGTTTCAAAACTTTTAACAAATGGTCCTTCCGCCTAACTCCGTCAGCCTTCTACCGTTAAGTGAGCGGCATTTTCGTTATTTCAGTACACATGGACCATTTATGAGGTTTTCTCTATTTAATATATATATATATATATATATATATATATATATATATATATATATATATATATATATATAATTATTTAATTAAATGGCCTCTCTCTCTCTCTCTCTCTCTCTCAGAGTACAAAACACCATAAAACTACCACCCATCTTCACACCTTTGTGATTCACTGCTACTCTTCTTCCCTTTGTTTTTTCGCTGCCATCAACTAGAACAAGAGTTACAAAGCAACATGTTCAGATCGAGGACTCGTATCATATACAGGTTCTTTTGGGTGTCTCTCTTCCACTGATAAACTTGTGACATCAATCTCAGACCTTTCTATTAAGCTGCCATGTTCTTCAAAATAAGAACTTGTTTCTGAAACTGATGTTGCCACCTTATCGCCGTCTTTCTAATTATATACCTGTTCACTCACTTCATCAGATGATGACAGACTTGATGCCCTGCTATGAACTGCTTCTGCCATAATCTCCAAAGAAGAGACCACATTCACCACTTCTTGTTGATTCATCACATTATCAACACTTATTTCATCCTCATGAAGTCTTTCATCTCCTTCCCTCACTTGAACAGATTCCACATTGTCATCGATATCATCTTCAAAAGAAATAAGTTCTGGTTCTTGAGAAAGGTCAATATGGTCCTTATTTTCAAGGTCATCATCTGAAGAAACAGATTCTGTATCAGATATAGTGTGACATCCCCATTTCACGGCCAGAAAAGACCGCTTTTGTTTATGCTTTATGAAAATCAGAGTACCTCTTTTAATAAAAACGTTGCGGAATTTGTTCCCTACTAAAACATGATAAATACGTTATCAAAGCATTTCCGAAGAAAAGTATTTTTAATTCGTTTTAAAACATTTGGGATGTCATCGTCAATACAGAAACATAAGCATAAATAGAACTTACGTTCATTATCATTAGTGATCTATATCTCCTTAATCTCTCGGTGTAAGGCAACTTCACATCGTCACATGTGATATAAATAAACTGAGTGGGTCAGGTTGGGAAACCTGGTGAGTACATATGGTTCTCAACCCACAATAATATAATTATTATGTTTAAACAATCAAACAATCAACCCAATTACCCATCCCCATTGTCTTCTTTACTCTTAAGGATCTATCCTAAGAGTCATTTATCCTGCATTCGTTTATTCCGAAGTCCCTTGCTTCCAAGGTTATAGGACTGGCACTAAATCCATAGTTGCCAATGCTCATTCGTAAAACGCTAATTCCATAGCTGCTGGGTACTAAATCCATAGCTATCAGTGTTTATGTAATAGGTACTATGTCCATAGCTACCAATTCCTAACAGGTACTAAGTCCATAGCTACCAGTTCCTAACAGGTACTAAGTCCATAGCTACCAGTGTTTGTCTAATAGGCACTAAGTCCATAGCTGTCGATGTTATTTGTTAGGCACTAAGTCTATAGCTGCCAATGTTTACTCACTTCATCTTTTATCTCTCATCATTCATCTACCCATCTCATACCCAACATACTTGTATATTTAAAATACGTATACAGTTCAAATCATTAAAAACATGTATAAAAAAAACGTTCATCCAGCATAGACAGCAAGTATTCAGATAATATGCATACATAGCACGTAGTTTATATAAAATACTTCATATCTATGTGTAAGATGAAAGTAACTATGCACTCACCTGAGAAGGTGGTGACTCGGTACTCGGACAGCGCTTCGCTTACTTTAAAATAATTTCCTTCGATGAAACCTAGTATTATCACCACTAGATTTTAGTCTAATATTTACCGTGACTAATTATTAGTTTTATTATTATTATTATTATATAAGTGTTTAAACAATACTTTCCAACCACTATGTACAAACAGGGGCCAGACATAAAACACCGGAGGGCAGGACCATTTTGGTGTATAGCACTTCTGAAATCCAACAACCCTATGCGACCCTTTAAATCAGATTCCCCGTACCGCAAGTAGTTAAAAAGATATTATAACGGCACTTATATAAGTCATAATAATAGCTCAAATATTTATTATAAATTTATAATAAGAATACTAATTTTAAATAAAAACTATATTTAAAATAGGGTAAGCATAACTTACTTACAAGGGGATTTTAGTTAGGAGTCGGACTCTGCAGGGGCAGAACTTCGTCGCTGAATCTTTCTAAGAAAGATTCGTGCAGCGCTTCAGCGCTCACCTTACTATACTAAAACTACAAAAAGAGAAGTCGAATCACGAGGGACCGAAATGCTCGGGGGATAAGGAGAGAAAGACTCTTGAATCAAGAGAATGGTGCAAAAAATATGAGAGCTCAAACCTCTTATTTATAGTAATTGAATTTACAAAAACTACCCTCCATAATTAGTTAATGACCTTATAGTTATATAAACAACTAAACACCCCTTTATAATACTATTTTAAATATATTTAACAATATTTGCACTAAGATAATGTCGAAAGAACTCAACATTAGTTTTATAATGACCGCATCATCGATACATTGCTAATGATTTATATATATATATATATATATATATATATATATATATATATATGTGTGTGTGTGTGTGTGTGTGTGTGTACGTATATATGATTTATACTTTATTTTAATACGTAAATATGTTATTATAATTTGTAACTCGTTCATACGAACTCCGTTTTTGACGTTATTTATATCCACGCGTAGGTGGAGACGTACTCTACAACTTTCGTTCAGATTCCGTCGGCTAATTTTGACTTTATTTTTAAAGTTATATTTTTAACAGGCCGGGACAGGATTGGTCCGTTAAAATCTCATAACTTCTTTATCCGATGTTCATTTTCGTCTGTCTTTTTATCGTTACGCTACTAATAACGAGATCTTCAATTCTCGTTTAGGTTGTGTCGGCTAAAAACCGCTCGATCTAATACTCAAACTTCGGGCTGTACACCGCTAAGCCGAAACTTCGAAAAATCATAACTTCCTTATAAGAGGTCAGATTTAGGCGTTCTTTTTATGGACGCTCTCAGGTTAACATATTCTATGACTTTCATATAGATTACTAAGGCTAAAAGAAGCTCTATCATAAATTCACTATTTACGTCTTCGCGGTGCCGTGCCGGTTCCGTCGCTAAACTTCAACGGGTCATAACTTCTTCGTTATAACTCGTATTTCAGCGCTCTTTATATGTACGAAATCCTTGAGACATATTCTAAAGCTTGGTTAAGATTATTTATTCTAAATAATCTTTTGTTGAAAAGTTGTTTTCGACCCCTATTATCTCTAAATTGACTAGCCCGGATCTACGGACGTTAAATATAGAGCTCAACTTGGAGTCACTAACTTCACTTGATTGTCTTTCAAAAGCCACTGAACCAACATGTTCAGGTACAAAGTAAGGTCTTTCATGGCTTTCAGAAATCAACTCTTCATGTTCATGTTCTTGATCTTTTTCAGAAACCAGTTCGGGTTCTAGATAATGGTGGTCATCTTCTGTATGATCCTCATTTTCAAGATCACTAGCTAAAGATACCGATTCTGTATCAGGTATGGAGCTCAACTTGGAGTCACTAACTCCACTTAATTGTCTTTCATATGCTAATGAAGCAACATGTTCAGGTACAAAGTAAGGTCTTTCATGGCTTTTAGAAATCAACTCTGGATGTTCATGTTCTTGATCTTTTTCAGAAACTAGTTCTTGTTCTAGAGACTATTCATTTCAATATACAGTGACTGCCTGTTGTTTTGTGACATCCCAATCACCGCCTCCTCCTGTTGTGACCCACCACCATCAAACACCCCGACACCACTGCTTCCTTCCACCTATTGCCTCCACTCCAACTTCCACTTGCCATCACCTTCACCAAGAAACACCGGTTGCCACCTCGTCTTTCTCTCTGTATCGACAAGCAACACAAATCCCCGCTAGCGTAAGTGTCGACCGACCACCAGGAGGCTTCTCCCTCCCCCCGCTCATCTTTCCCGTCGAGATTAGGCAGAATATAATTGATTGGTAGGTAGATGTGGAATTTTGATTAAGAAGGAAGAGAGGAAGAAGATGAAGTGTTCATCTTGGGTAAAAAGAAAAAGGAGGAGGTGGGGGTATACGGTGGAGAGAGAGAGAGAGAGAGAGAGAGAGAGAGAGATAGAGAGAGAGAGAGAGAGTGGAGCCCTTTATATATATATATATATATATATATATATATATATATATATATATATATATATATATATATATATATATATATATATAGAGAGAGAGAGAGAGAGAGAGAGAGAGAGAAAACCTCATAAATGGTCCATGTGTATTGAAATGACGAAAATACCTCTCACTTAACGGTAGAAAGCTGATGGAGTTAGGCGGAAGAACCATTTGTTAAAAGTTTTGAAATCACAGGGACCATCAGTGAGGTTTTTTGAACTTAGAGACTAAACTTGATATTTTCGTAAACCACAGAGACCATTTTTGAAGTTTTGTCTATATTTTTTTTTCTGTTTTAGAATATATATATATATATATATATATATATATATATATATATATATATATATATATATAGGGTAAAGTGAATATACCTAACAACCTTATATAAGCTTAGGTACCTAACCACATTATACTATGTAATTTTGTATCATATTTGCATTGTAATCACTCAAAGTTCTTAAAATTCAACCTCATAACTTGATTGATTTCAAAATCTTTGGACTTTCACCATTATCTTCCTTCAAATGACGTCTTTCTATCGGAGACCCCCTGGTGGGCTTCATATACTACCGTTACAAATCAAATGGTGTATGAGGAATATAATGGTGAATGTCTGAAAATATTGAAAGTAAATCAAGTTAAGGGTTGAAGTTTAAGAACCTTAGACGATTGCAATGGAAATATAATGCAAAACAATGTAGTATAATGTGGTTAGGTACCTAAGCTTATATAAGGTTGTTAGGTATATTCACTTTACCCATATATATATATATATATATATATATATATATATATATATATATATATATATATATATATATATATATATATATAGCGTTGAGCGTTGACTGACCTTCCATGGTTACATTCTCAAAAAGAAATGGTGGGTATACACTACGCTTAATAAATCGTAGTAGTCAAATTGGAATGCTTTTGTTGCAATTGGCATTCTCGTACTACCTTCCAAAATTTCATCATCCACTTACTTGATCAGACCAAGTGCAACTTGCAAGTTGCAAGCCTAATACAGATGTCCTAAATCTACGTTCAATGAATGCAAATCTTTGTCTCCTCGTTCATTTGGATGTTTCTTATCGTCCTCTTATTTAAACACGCAATTTTTATAGGGATACTAATATGGAATTAAACAGGTATGTTTTCATTTCCTCTTATGATTTTCGGCTTTTTTTTAGTTAAATTTATGAATAAGCTTCACTTTGATTCCTTCAAACAATGGGATTGAGTAGACTAATAAGGAATACAGGTAGTAAGTTTATTTTCAACGATTTTACAGCTGTTGACTTGTTTTCATTCTCTCTCATACTGTCATAAAGCTGTTGTAATTGAGGCTTGATTAATGGACGCTGGTGGAGAAGATGATGTACACAACAAATATCGTCGAAAGAGAAAATTTTCAAACAGGAACAATAGTGTTTCAATATCCATCCCAGTGATCTCCAATGAATTGAATTCGGGTGAAGTAAGTCTTATTGCCTTTATAGGTAGTTCGTTACATAGTAGAAGGTATATATAACCATTAATTGAGAGATTTAATTTAATAATGAAGCAAAATATAAGCACTTGTTGAGGTCAGGAGAGTTGGGGATGTGCAACAACATGCGAGGGTTGTTACGTTAAAAAAGCAAGAGCTTGAATTAGAAACTTAAATTAGAAATGAAGTCAAAGTGGTTGCTATTTATTGCAACTTTCCCTATCAACTTCTATATTCATGTAGTTGTACGTATTGCTTTGCAGAATGATGGTGTTGTACATAGGTGGACACGTGAAAAGTTATCATTTCTAAAACATTTTACAATTCGGGTCATGAAGCCAGATGAAAAAGCTGTTGAACTGTTGAACCAATTCGTGCTCGTTTCTTGCATACTTGCCATTTTCATAGACCCCTTATTCTTTTACTTGTTGTCGATGAAGAAGGTAAAACTTAATTTTGATATGAAACTATTAATTTACGTAGGTTAAATTTTTGTATGCTCATAAATTGTTTAATTCACTCTTGTATTACATAATTTTACTTGACTTCATTCTGTAAAGAATTTTTTGTAGAAACAACTAAAATTTTTGTTGGAATTAGTAATTGTTTATCCTGATTATTGTAATTAAAAACCAACTTTTTTAGTTGTCTAAGTTTAAAATTATTATTTCTCACCTACGAAACACAACTCGGTCATTTCCTTTATTTCTACTTTGAAACACAAAATTAAACATCAACAATCATGAGAACTGGCGCCATCTCCCACTGTATAGTACTAAATGTTCCAGACTCTGATTATGAGTTGAATGTTTTTGTAACCTTTCTTGCGAATTAATGGGTATACTATATAGTGTTTTTAATTTTTTTTTTTTTACATTAGTCTTTGACTAATCTTTTGACTATCATCCTTTTTGGAAGCAGGACTTCAAGTGTGTAGTAATTGATTGGACATTGGCAATAACCCTTGTGGTTTCCAGAAGCATAACTGACCTTATATATTTCTTGCGCATGCTTGTTGAGGTAAACCATTGTTTAATCACCTCTTTTTACATTATCATTTTGAGTAATTGGCATGTAATATGTGTTTTACTTTTGCAGTTCAGGTTAGCATACATTTCATCTGATCCAGTAGTTGTAGGTGCTGGAGACTTGGTTCAAAGTCCTAGAGAAATCAGGCCACGTTATATTTCTGGATTTTTCTTGCTTGACTTATTTATCATACTACCAGTTCCTCAGGTAAGATCGATTCTCTTGCAACCATATATAATATCATTTCTTCGCATCCAGGGTGGAGCCAAGATTTTTCGATAAAAGGGGTTAATTATATTAAAATATATACATTCGATTAACATAACATAGTTTGTAAAATTGAAAGAAAAATTGATTTAAAAAAAGTCCTCTAAATAGGAGTAGCATCGATCTTTGGAAGAATCAATATTATATTTGGTTTTTTCTTTCGGTTTCCGTATTAATATTATTTTCACGATGTGAGCATAGATTATAAAATCTTCAATAATATTATCAAGCATATGTTATAAAATCTTCAATAATACTATCACTAACAAGACGCGATTTTCGGTCATAAATATCTTTTTTTGTTTGAAAAAAAGAATCAATCGTTTTTTTCTCTTATGATTAGCATTATGACGATACGAAATTAAGAAACTAATCATTATAATTATTAACCATAAAGTACATAAAAATTATATATTAACCATAAGTAATAAGAAATTAAAGTTACATTTTCTTGAAAAAGAATTAGGAATGTTGAGGATTGTAATTGTCGTTCCTGGCTTTGCTGTGGTTGATGTATTCACTTTTTTTTTTTTTTTTTTTTTTTTTTTTTTTTTTTTTTTTTGTATGTATTTTGTACAGTGACGGAGTTAGATTGGGCGTTGGGGGTACAAAAGCATCCCAAAAAAAATTGTTTTATGTATATAAAAAAAATTATTTGTAAACATGTTCTATGTTAATGTACCCTCAACTAAAGAGATTATATCATATTTTTTAATGCCCTGAATATGATAACTATAGAGAATATATATTGATAATTTTTGTACCCAATATATATATTTGTAGCTTAAGAAATTGGGCTTTTGTGGGATGTGTGGGTTTAGCCTCTTTGGTGATCTATGAGCTTAAAACAAATATTAAGGTTTTATGACTAATATTGCTTGAACAAATATGAGATGGGCAGCCCGCTCGCTAGTCCCCCTATTCCGTTCGCCCCTATTCGAACTGTCATTTGTGGATTCCTCTTAATTAAGTTAATAACTTATCCATGCAGATAGTTGTACTATTTATCCAACCAAATGGCGTTACATCACCCGGAATAATTAGTAACGCAAAGTTTATCTTGCAAACAGCTTTTATTATACAGTACATTCCCAGATTATACCGATTTCAGCCTCTTCTTGCTGGCCAGTCTCCAAGTGGTTTCATATTTGAGTCAACATGGGCCAACTTTTTCATCAATCTTATGACTTTCGTCTTGGCTAGTCATTTTATTGGGTCATGTTGGTATATGTTAACGATAATGGTGGGTGAGATCGATCATGAATATATTCCTCATGTTTATTCTTGTTATTATTCATGTTATTCGCGTTTAAATGTTTTTTGTAGGCTATTAACCTATTCTAATTGTTTTTTTTTTTTTTTTTTTCCTTTAATTCCTATGAAGAGGATGAATAGATGCCTTCGAGACGTCTGTAATAATTCTACAATTACAGATTGTAGAAAGTTTATAGATTGCGGTCGTGGGAATGATTATGGGGGTTTTGAACGTAATTTGGAATGGAATGACTGGAAACAAGATAGAAATTCTAGTGTTTGTTTTCGTGAAGATGGTATAAATTATGGAATTTACGCTACAGCTGTCAATCTTACTACCGATAAAAGTTTCCTCACAAGATATGTATACTCCTTTTTTTGGGGGCTTCAGGTATTGAATATTTTAGATCAACTTTATCTGCCTTTTATTCTTTATTGTGCCCATTCTCATTGTTTCTCTATTTTCAATTGGTGATGATTGTGAAAAGCAAATCAGTACACTTGCGGGAAATCAAACTCCAAGTTATATCGTTGGGGAAGTTTTATTTACCATGGGAATCATTGGACTTGGACTTTTGCTTTTCGCTCTTCTTATCGGAAACATGCAGAACTTTCTTCTAGGTCTTGGACGCAGGTACCCCTTTTACTATCACAATTATATAAACATTCAACCCCTCATTCTTTTATCATATCAACACTTTATATCTTTTAATATTATCTTATTAATTAGACAAATTGAAAAGTCACTTAGAAGACGTGATGTTAAGGAGTGGATGAAACACCGTGGCTTGTCAGACGAGATAAGAAGGTGTTAAAAGATCTTATTTTGCATTGTCTTTTTTTTTTTTTTTTTTTTATTTTTTTTATTTTTTTTATTTTTTATATTGGTTTAGTTTTGTTGTCTATTTGGTCAAAGGTTGACCATTTGTATGTATTGATGAGTAGAAGAGTTCTCGAGTCGGAGAGTTGTAATTGGGTGGCTACCCGAGGGGTTGATGAAGAGACGCTAATGAAGAATCTACCGGAAGAATTGCAAAGAGATATACGCCGACATATCTTTAAGTTTCTCAAGGAAGTAAGATTCAACTCTCATTGTCTGTTCCTATGATGTTGACAATTATATGATTATAGCATTATACTTCTTGTATTTTTCATATTAAGGCACTATACTTTCAAAATTTTACCCAAATATAGCAGAGTAGGATTGTGAAAATTTCTTTGAGTTTTGATTGAATTTCTATAATTCGATAGATTTTATAAGGTATGATACCATGATAAGAAGAAATAAAAGTACAAGATGCTATAATAAACTAACCATTGAAAGTACATTGTTATATCTTGCATTTAACCCCCAAAAATATATCTCAACTTTGAAAAAGAAACCTGCCCAATTATAGTATTGTAATTTATTCTTCAACCCAATTATACTTTAAACATTTTACATATTACGATGTTGTACTTTGAAAACTCTGTCAAAATGTGAAAATTCTTTGTTTTTTAGTGACATTGCTATTAATGGGTGTATTTTTTTTTTGAAGTGTAGTACTATCATAGGAAAAATGAAAGTACGTTTTATACGAAACAAATCAATGAAGTGTGTTGCTATTTCTTACATCTGTACATTACAACTTGAAGGTCCGATTATTTGCACTTCTGGATGAACCATCATTAGATGCAATATGTGAGAAGTTAAAGCAAAAGACTTACATCAAGGAAGGCACAATCTTATATGAAGGAGGGTTTGTAACAAAGATGACTTTTATTGTAAGAGGAAAATTGGAAAGCATTGAAAAAAATAGGAATGATAAAGTTTCATTGTCGGAGGGTGATGTATGTGGTGAAGAACTTCTCAAATGGTGCCTTCAAGGTATAATTAAACTAGTTAAGGATGGTTAAATGTCAACAAATAGCAACCTACTTTTTACTTCATTTCTAATTTGGTGAATATTGGGCTTTAAAATGTTTTTTTCCAGATAAAAGAAGCCAGAGAAAACAAGGGAACAGATTGCGTAGCAAAAGGACAGTGAAATGTGTAACAAATGTTGAGGCATTTGTTCTTCGGGCTGAAGATCTTGAAGAAGTGATCACTCTTTTTGATGGATTTGTAAAGAATCATCGTCTTCAGTTTGCCATTAGGTAATAATGCTTCTTTTACACAGTATTTATCCACTTAACTTTCATATTTGTTTAGGTAATAATGTCACTAAATAGTAACAAACTTTGATAATCACTTCACTATGTACCAAAAATTATTCTATAACATAAGGAATAATAATCATATAAATTTTTAGTTATTGTTCTTTTAGTTATTCATATAAATGCACCAATGCTTGTACATTGTATATTATTTTTTTGGACTAAATTACATTCGTGGTCCTGAGTATAATTGATTCTTCAATTTTTGTCCCACAAAGTTTTCTAATGAAATTTTGGTCTTTGCGATTTTTGCAACGATTTTGCCCCTTGTTTAGAGTTCTGTTAATGGGACAAAATAAAAAAAGTATTTTACGCATAGACCTAAAGTTGTCGTTTGTATTTGGAATAGGGACCAAAAACATTACAAGAACTTCAAATGAGGCCCAAAATCCACTCTACTCAGGGATGAAAATTGTAATTTCCTCTATTTTCTTTATTAAGTAAACATATTAAGAGGCAAGTAAATTAGGTTATTAATCTAATAACATGTCAGTATTGGCAACGATGATGAAAAAACTGAGTGATAATGATATCAAATATTTTAATGAGTCATGTAGTTATATTTTCAAATGTTTGTATGAAATATTGTAAATTTATATTATAATCTATAGTAATTTTACATTTCATAATAATAATGTTCTCACAAAAGACAAATAAATCTTAAGCACAGTTATCTAGTAATCTTCAACGAAGAATAAACACTTAAAACAAAGATCACTCGTTTAACCAGTAGAAGGTAAAACACAATTCAAAAATTTGCAATGAAAAAAAAAAGTTGACTGGTGGAAAAAAATGTGAAACTTGGTTTTGAATGTTAATGACATTTTGGAAACTTCAGGAAAAAGTCTCCATACTGGCAAGGTGTGGCGGCAACCACCATCCAGTTGGCATGGAGATACAAGAAGAAGCGGCTAAACCGTCATGCATGTGTACCGGGCCATACCACTAATATGTTGTAACTTTATTAGTAGTTTTCATGGCTTATGAAGTTGTAATATGTTTCTTTGAATGAAAAATATACCCTTGGGGCATCTATTCCATTTGCGTTGTTAAGATGTAGTTGAGCTGGCTTACTATGCTAATATCAAATTCAACGCTTCCTATGATCAACAAAAATGGACTATGGACTATCTATGCTTTTACATTGTATATTATTTTCCGGAGTCAATTACATTCATGGTCTTGAGTATAATTGATTTCTTCAATTTTGGTCCCACAAAGTTTTTTGATGAAATTTTGGTATGTGTTATTTTTGTAATGGTTTTGGTCCTTGTTTCAAGTTCCATTAATGGGACAAAATCGCAAAAATCAATTTTACCCATAGATCTAAAATTGTCGTTTTTACTACGAATAGGGACCAAAAACATTACAAGAACTTCAAATGAGGTCCAAAATTATAAAATTCCACTATACTCAGGGATTAAAATTGTATTTTCCTCTATTTTCTTTATTAAGTAAACATGTTCAAGAGGCAAGTAAATTTGGTTATTAATCTAATAATACGTCAGTATTGGCCACGATTATGAAAAAAATGAGTGCTAATGATATTAAATATTTAATGAGTCTTCTAGTTATATTTTCAAAAGTTTTTATGAAAAATTATAAATTTATATTATAATCTATAATAATTTTACATTTACGTAATAACATAAGATTCTCATAAACGACAAAAAAAAATCTTAATACTTATCTAGTCAGCTTCATGGAAGAATAAACACTTAAAATAAAGATAACTCGTTTAACCAATAAAAGGTAAAACACAAATCAAAAAGTCGCAATGGAGAAAAAATGAAAGTTTACCGGTGGAACAAATGTGAAACTTGGTTTTAAATATTAATAACATTTTAGAAATTTCAGGAAAAAATCTCCATACTGGCAAGGTGTGGCGGCAACCAGCATCCAGGTGGCATGGAGATACAAGAAGAAGTGGCTAAACCATCGTGCATGTGCACCTGGCCATACCTCTAATTTGTTGTAACTTTATTAGTAGTTTTCATGGCTTATGAAGTTGTAATATGTTTCTTTGAATGACAAATATGCCTTTGGGGCATCTATTCCATTTGCATTGTTAAGAAGTAGTTGAGCTCGCTTAATATGCTAATCTTAAATTCAACGCTTCTTATGATCAACAAAAATGGACTATAGACCATCTATTAACGATAACCTACAACAACCTAAATTTATCCTTGTCTAGTTTATAGAATCTTGTTGTAATTCAAATTCATATCTTGTAATATTGTATTTGTGATAAATAGTGAATCAGATATCTCTCCATATTATGGGAGATTGATTTAATAAAATCTTTATATGGTAACAACCTTTCTACGATCCTTCTAGCCGGCCCTATTCAATTTTTCTCGATCTTCATCATGTCACCTGTCTCATCTTTTACTTCTTCCGAGGGTAACCTCTCCCTCAACACCATTTTGCATATGTTGACTATCAAGCTAACTTCTTCCAATTACCAACTATGGAAGAATCAAATCATTCCTCTCCTCAAGTATCAAATATTCTCAATCATGTTAATGGTTTTATAGTGGCTCCCTCAGCCACCATCACTTTTGAAGACAAGTCCTCTCCAAATCATGCTTTCGTCGTTTAGGAAGAACCTGATCAAAGGGTCATCTTAATTGTAACATCCCGACTTCCAGGTATGAATTTCAAGAAGTTTTATACATCAGTTAAGACCTAATTGACGAGTTTGAGGCCCTAACTCGTCGTGTAGAAACTGATCAAGCCACAGTTTATGAAACCTACTCGACGAGTTGAGGCTGTGCATGAAAGCCCTGATTTTTAGGGTTTACACCTTATATAAAGGACCTTAAGTCCCCCTAGCCAGCCTTCCTTATCACATTACAGTCCATAGAAACCCTAATCGAGCTAACCTTCCATTTTAAGAGTGTGTAAGGCCAAAGAGTGTGTGTTTGGTGCATTTTATAAAGAATCTTGAAGTGGTGAGTGCATAACTGAAGGAAGGGGATTTAGATCTGGATTTTGCATTGTTATAGCAGCCATCTTGAGGTATAAATCTGCTACCTTGACCTTTCATTGCTTAGATCTCCTCTCATGAAAGAAAATGGTCCTTTTTGGTACATCTTGGAGTCATTCTCAGATTTGGGCTTATCATGAGGACATGGATTTAGATCTAAACTCCTTTAGGCCTTCTTAGGTCTACATACTCAAGCTTTGTTAAGCTTTGGCCAATTTCCATTCCCTAAACCTCTTATTTAGCTTAGTATTGTTGTTTTGATCCCTTTTATGCCTTGCATGCACATAAAGTTATTACGTGGTATCTTAGTCCTAAGAGGCTAGATCTGTATTTTAGAGCCTTGGAGTCGACTGGAAAGGGTGAACACGTTAAGATAGGAAAACTCGACGAGTTGCTTAGCCAACTCGACGAATTGGATTAGTGTTTTCCTGCTTTCTGGATTCTGAGTGAACTCGGCGAGTTGGTGAGATAACTCAAAGAGTTGGTTAAGGTTTTCCCGATCTTTTGGACACTACATGGACTTGACGAGTTGGTTGGCAACTTGGCAAGTTGACTCGAGTTTTCACGGTATCTGGACACTACATGGACTCGACGAGTTGCTAGCATTTGATATTTATGATATCGATTGTATGTTTGGGGGTGGGTTGAGGCGGTCCTGCTTTGTGCTGCAGGCCAACATACCCAGGGCGACCCGGATAGACTGAAGGCCCAATGGGGCGTACCAGTCAGGCCGAAGTCCCAGAGAACGGTCCAAACAGGCTAAAGGCCCGGTAAGGCGGACCAGACATGCTGAAGGTTCTTATAATGGGCAAAACAGACTTAAGGCCTGGTGAGGGTGGTCCAGTTATGCTGCATACTCTATATGCATGTTGTTTGTTATGATATTGTTATGGTTTGTATGGCGTTGGTATTTTGGGGGAACTCACTAAGCTTCGGGCTCACAAGCTACAATAAATGGGACCTATAGGGACGAAAAGTGTCATCTCTATAGATTAAAAAGTCATCCTTATAGGTGTCCGGGACGACATGTCGCCCCTATAGTTTTCGTCACCATAGCGCCGTCGCAGTAAATATTTTTGGTCGTCGCTATAAATATCGTTGCAATAGATATCCATTAGAGACCACACGTCGTCTTGTCCTGGCTTGTCACTACATGGTGATGGTCTCCATAGATGAAGCTACGGATGTGACATGTCGTCTCTATAGGTGTATCTATAAATACAACATGTCGTCTCTATAGATATAGATGTGGAGTCATGACATACCCTTTAGCTACAACACATTATCGCGGTAGATTCACCAATAGATATGACATGTCGTCTCTATAGAAACGACATTTGCTCCCTAAAGCTTCTTGCACTCTTTCCGCTTTCATTATCTGAACCTTGATCATGAATTCAGTTTAATCATTTAAAGAAAAAGGATGAAGGAACTAGGAAGAAGGAACCTTGATCTCAATCCATGGCTTCTTCTGTTTTTGTGCACACAAAGTGAGTTATCTTGTTTCCCTTTTTTGATCTTTTTGTATGCAAACTCATATTTTTTCCAGGCTTCATGAACAAGATGTTCAACTAAAGAAAGGACTTAATCATTAATTTAGCTCCACTTCATTCAACAAACAAAAACATTAGAATCAAGATTATTAGGTTGCAAAATTTCATCTTGATGACCAATGTAGCCTACCTCCATTAAACCATTATTTAATTTAAAGGAACTAAAATTCTCTATCACCAATAGGTGACCATGTTAACCCCAAAAAGGAAACTTTAATTTAATCTTTCAACTCTTGACTGATTTATTTTTCCAAGATTTTAAAAACCCTTATATATATGGACACAAATAACTTGTTATAAAGATCAAATTTTATAAAAAAAAGTGAACCTTTCAAGGCTTTACAGGGATATTTAATTTAATATATGAATCCCTTATGAGGTCTTGCATTAGAGGCCCTATCCAACATTCAATGGAGCCTGAACAACTTCAACCTCCCCATTGCCATACCTAAAAAGATGAATCATCTATAAAAAATACATCTTTACCCTTCAAAAAAATGAGCTTTGTAACTTATCTTTAGCAAAATATATAGTGTGTTACATTAATAAACTAGTCAGTTAACTTAAAATGTTTTGTTTCATTTTTTGACTGAATGAATTGCTTGAATAAAAGAAATGACCAATTTACCCTCTGTCAAGAAGTGATGTTTTTTTACTACCTTGTTCTCCAACTATCAGGACATGAACTCACTAGGGACACAACATGAGAGTTGTCATTCCTCCTTGTGGAACCTGCGTGATCATTTGTGTGTGTGAACTTTGTTTGTTTGTTGGTTCAGGTTTTATCAATGAGTGGTCCATCATTTTCAAGTCTTATATATATATATATATATATATATATATATATATATATATATATATATATATATATATATATATATATATATATATATATATATATATATATATGGAAAAGTTCAATAGAGAACCACTATTAATCAAGGAACCAAGGAACCAATCCAAAGCGTTAGAATTTAAAGCGATCAATGGCAAAAGGAAGGGTTGTAAACTTTTATAATTGACGCACATATATCGGATTATAACAAAACTCACTTCCTTTTTTTCATTTAAAAAAAAATTTAGGCCAAGTTTTTTATCGAAAAAAAAAAAATTCGAATATACGGTTGTTCAAGATTTTCCGTCCTCTTTCCATAGAAATCCATGATGATATATAAATTGAAAATTTTTTTTTCGAAAAAAACCCACTTAATTTTCTTAATTTTTTTCAATATTTAAGTTTATTTAAAAAAAAAAACTAATTATACCAAAAATATTAATTTTTTGTACTCTATTAATAAACATCAGCACCGATAAAAAAAACCAGAACATTGTAGATTCACATTGTGATTCTAAACTGTAAATATTTCAACTTTTAATGTTCACAATATGAAAAATCTCGAACAATTCAGATTCGCATTGTGAATCTGAATTACTATTATGCACACTGTGAATCTGAGGAGGTTCACAATGTGAATTTGAACATGTTTACAATATGAATCTGAATAGGTTAACAATGTGAATCTGAACTAAAATATCATTTTTTTTAAACATGAATATGAATCCATGATTAAAAAGTACAAAAAATATGAATTTTGATATATTTATTAATTTTTTTTCTATAAAAAATAGACCTAACTTTTATCATCAAAGAAAGACAAAATTGCAAGAATGGTCCCTGTGGTATGTCGAAAAATGCTACTTTGGGTCAAACATGTTTGGACTAGCACCAATAGTCCAAAAGTTATCATTTTGTTGCGGTTTTGGTCCAAAACAACTTAAAAAAATCTAAAAATGATGGATTTTCCCTTTTCCATTTGTTTTTTGCTTTTCTTTTTGTTATTTAATTATTTTATAACTACAAAATATAAAAAATAAAATAAATTATTTCTCTCTCTCTCTCTCTCTCTCTCTCTCTCTCTCTTTCTCTCTCGTTGGTTGAAAAGAAATTAACGGGAGGAACCTCAATCAAAGAAGCTCAAGAAAAAGATGCATCTTCTCAATCAGAAATTCACGATAATGCTCCTGCCCCAAATCCAACTTCATCTGTGAAATCCACCTTCAAGATTTGTGCATCGATTGCACTGATTGTGTCAACTGTGCTCGCAAGAAATCGCTCGTCCAGAATCCACCACTGTCGCCGTCATCCTCTATCCCCTTTGCTCTGACGAAGACTTCGCCTTTGCAAACCCTACATCGATGAACATGAAAACAAACCCAAATCAGTTCGTCTCTCTTTATCAGTTCTTCCTTCACCAGTCGCGCCCTTTCTTCAGATCTATGTCCCTCCCAAATGACGGGTTGAAGATCATAGTGGGGGTGGTTTCGAGTTGCTAAGGTTTGCAGCGCCTCATTTCTTCTTCAAATTTCTAAGAAGACACATACACTCAAATGTGATTCAACGAAGCCGAAGAAGGTGAAGGCAGAGAAACCCTTTCTCTTTATGGAGGTTTGTCAAAGACGACTTCCTCTCCCTTCTTCTCTGATGACAACCTTAGTAAAAACCTTAGTGCAACCCTTTCTCTATTGTGGCATTTATGTGTGTCTAATGCTTTTCAGATCTACTGTGGTGTTAGTGTATGTGTTTAGTCTATTGTTGGTCTTGTTCGAGTTTGTGTGTGTATTTAATCTATGTGTGCGTTTGTGTTATATCTATTGTAAAATTGATGGATTTTTGTGTTAATCTGTGTGTTTTCATCAAATTTCATTTGTGTATGTGCTAATCTTATTTAGTGTGTATATGTGTTCATCTTATTTATTGTGTGTGATTATCTGATCTGATCTGATTTAGTGTATGTATGTGTGTGTTTGTCTGATTTGATTTTGTGTGTATGTTCATCTGATCTGATTTAGATGGAGATGGAGATGACGAACTGTGGGGGTGGCGGGTGGTGGTAATGTCGGAAGATTTTCTGGATAGTGAATATTCCTTCGAGGTGATGGTTTGGGTTTTGAGAAGATGTTTGTAATTTGAAGAATTGATGAATTGGTTCGGTGATTCATCTTTTTCGGCTTCAACTTGTAGAGATTATGATGTGTTTTTGTTGGAGAGCTCGGTGAGGAAGATGATGGAAGAGAGGGTATGTTGGATGTTATCTTGAGAGAGAGAGAGAGAGAGAGAGAGAGAGAAATATTTTATTTTATTTTTTATATTTTTTAGTTATAAAATAATTAAATAACAAAAAGAAAAGCAAAAAACAAATGGAAAATGGCAAATCTGTCATTTTTAGATATTTTAAGCTGTTTTGGACCAAACCCGCAAGAAAATAATTACTTTTGGATTATTGGTGCTAGTCCAAACGTGTTTGGCCCAAAGTAGCATTTTTCGACATACCACAATGACCATTCTTGCAATTTTGTCTCAAAGAAAATGAAGTGGGTTTTTGCGAAAAAAAAAAAGTTCGTTTTTTATATATCATCATGGATCTCTATGGAAAGACGATGAAAAATAATAAACAATGGTATGTTCGGGTTTTTTTTTTCGATAAAAAACATGACTTAAAATTTTTTTTTAACGAAAAAAAGTATTAAGGTTTCTTTTTTATTTTTTATTTTTATTATATATATATATATATATATATATATATATATATATATATATATATATATATATATATTTGTAAATGGTGGATTTTTTTTTGTATAATCTGGTGTGTGTACGTCCAATGTAAAAGTATACATCTATTTCCTTGGCCGTTGATCGTTATGATTTCCGACGCTCACGATTGGTTCTTTGGTTAATTAAGGTTCTTTATTGAACCTCACCATATATATATGTATATATATATATATATATATATATATATATATATATATATATATATATATATATATATATATACACACTACCTTATAAAAGAAATCTTACTATTTCTATAAATAGAATCAATATAATAATAATATTATAATATGTATCTTATAAATGATAATGCTAGAGATACAAATATTAAAAACACATTTAAATTAGTATTTGCCTTATTTTTAGGGATTGAATTTGTATTTTCATCAATTTTGACCCAACTTGTACTCCAAAAATATCTCTTCTCTGGTATCTGGTGCATTCGAAATCTGAAACACTTCTTTTTGACAAATCGTTTGAAATTTAAATCTCATTCAAATTGGAGTTCTCTAATTTTTTGCATAAAATATAGTTGACTAGAAACTAATTCAAATCTTCGTCTCCTTTTCCTCCTCGGAACCCACCACCACATCATTTTTTGGTTTTGGCATTGCAGTTTTTATTTTTGTGAAACCGATCGATAATGGTGCAAGTGTCTTAGAAATATAACATGTCTCCGAATGGAATTAATTGCTTGAAAGAAACTATTCGTCGCCGCCGCTTTGCGCAGACAAACGGCTAGTTTGTGTGTGTGTGTGTGTGCATATATATATATATATATATATATATATATATATATATATATATATATATATATATATATATATATATATATATATATGAAGATTTGTGAATGAATTTGAAGGAAAAATTGTTATGTTCCAGTCTCCAAAGACTCCAAATCTACAATAGCCATCATTGTTGACAAAATGAAACCTACGGGACAAGTTTTTCTTCCCATCCTATGATGAACACAATTAATGAAGGTTGCATAAATGGTGGCTGCCATGGGTATAAATAGAAGCTTCATCTTCTGTTGAGATGCATCCCAAACACAGAGAAACAGAAAGTATAACACTTAGAGTGAGAGTGTTAGTAAGAGGGTTGGTTTTTTGTAATAGTTTCCCCTCCTATTGTTATTCTATTTTAGTGTTTAATAGAAGAGTTTTCCAACCCCAACAACTGGTATCAGAGCCCCGTTTAATAGAAGAGTTTTCCAACCTCCAAAACACCGGTCAAAGATTGGTCAAAGTTGCCGGATGAACCAGTCGCCGGAGAGGTTACCGGAAAAGACACAGTGACGTCATTAGTGATGTCATCGATGACGTCGGCATTTGACCACAACTTATCAAATAAGTTTCAGTTTAGCCCCTAAAGTTCCAAAAAATTGCATACAAGTCCCTCTATCTTTGAAAAAACTGCAGCACGGTCCCTATCGTTCTAAAAATAACAATTTTGGTCCCTGGACTTCTGAAAAGTTTCAGAAAGGTCCCTGGTTTGTAGAGACGTTTCAGATTGGCCCATGTTAGTTCTGAAAATTATAGTTTAGCCCCTATAGTTCTGAAAAGTTACAAATTAGCACATAACTTTTCAAGAAAGTATATTTTGACCTCGGAAAATTCTACCCCACCATTTTTGACGCTCCCAAATCCAACCGAGAGCTCAGTTTTATCTAATTTTTCATCGAAATATTTGTAAAATAAATTTGCAATTATTTTCGATGGAATCCACTAGTACGATTACGATGGTTCGACTTACGCCCACAAATTACAACATGTGGAAGCCAAGGATGGAAGGTTTGCTTAATCTGAAAGATTTAGCAGAGCTATAGAAAATCAAGGCGTCAAACCTGACACGAAGACAAGCGAAGTTTGGATGAGAATAAACAAGAAAACGGTGGCACAAATTCGATAGTTGATCGACCACAGTGTTTTTCATCATGTCTCTCAAGTGACAGAAGCATACAAACTTTAGGAGAATCTCTATAATATGTATTGGGAAAAGATGCATGCAACAAGACCTTGCTAATGAGGCGCCTTGTAAACCACAAGTTACGAAGTGTTATGTCCATAACTGAGCATACGAGTCAGTTCCAGGATCTCGTAAACCAGCTCGGTGCTGCTGATTAGGTTCTTAAAGATGAGGAACAAGCCATATTGCTATTGATTTCTATACCAGATAATTAGGAGACGCTTTTTGTAACTCTCAGCAACTCTTCCCCCGGTGGCAAAGTGACAATGAAGATGGTCACGGATGCCCTAATGAACGAGGAAGCAAGAAGGAAAGAAGCTAGTACAGACCAGTCTTTTGCCCTCGTGTCAGAAAACAAAGAAAAAGGTCGGAGGCAGAACTAGAGGTAGAGGTCGAGGTCGAGGCAGAGGCAGACATAGTCAAAGTAGAGGAAGATTCCAAGATCGTGAGAAATCACGAGATCGAGGGAGATCGCGAGAGTAAGGTAAATCTTCAAATACATGGCTTGAAGGCTATTGCAAGCAATGGAATTATTATGGCCACAAAAGGAGTGATTGCCGAAGGCTTTTACGAGAGCAGCCCGAGACAAGCCAAAATTTAAGTAGGGAGAATGGTGAAACCATTGTCACCATAACACAAGACGTTTCCCTTGTTACATATGAGGAGGAAGCATGCCTACATGTTGGAACTCATGATGATGAGTGGGTGATTGATAGCACTGCATCTTATCACTCGACTTCAAACCGAGATTTATTCACCACTTATAAAGCTGGAGACCATGGTACCGTGAAGATGGGAAACACTAGTTTCTCAACCATTGCTGGTATTTGTGATGTGCATTTAAAGACCAATGTTGGATGTACATTGGTTCTGAAAGATGTTCGACATGTTCAAGAGCTGAGAATGAATCTTATTTCATTTGGAGCTCTTGACGTCCAAGGATATGATAATCAATTAAAAAATGGCACTTGGAAGTTGTTAAAAGGTTTTATTGTTATTGCAAGGGGACAACTTGATGGTACTCTTTATAAAAGCCATGCAAAGCTACTGTAGCCAAGTCTTAATGTTGTTGAAAAAGAGATATCACCAAACTTGTCGCATAGAAGACTAGGCCACATGAGCGAGAAGGGATTGACGACTCTTGCAAAGATGGAGTCCATTTCAATGGCAAAAGACGTTACCTTGGATCCTTGTGAATAATGCCTATTAAGGAAACAACATAGAGATTCCTTTAGCTCCACAAGAAAGAACCGCTCTGAGTTATTGATCCTTGTCCACTCCGACCTACGTGGACCCATTGAAGTAGAATCTCTTGGTGGAAGCCGGAATTTTGTGACATTCATTGACGATGCATCACGAAATGTATGGGAATATTGTTTGAGAACAAAGGACCAAGTATTGGACTGCTTCAAAGCTTTTCATGAAATGGTGGAAAGACAAACAGGTAAGATGTTAAAATGTCTCCGATCAGATAATGGAGGCGAGTATTATTCTCATGAGTTCTGTAAATACTGCATGGAACATGGTATCAGACATCAAAAGACTGTCCCATGAACCCCACAACACAATGGTGTAGCAGAACGGATGAATCGCCCTATTGTTGAGAAAGTTCGATGCATGCTCAGCATGACTAAACTCCCAAAGCCATTTTGGGGTGAAGCTGTATTGACAGCTTGCTATCTAATAAATAGGTCACCTTCCGTTCCACTGAATTTTGAAGTTCCCAAGAAGATATGGACGGGTAAACATATATCATATTCTCACTTGAGAGTATTTGGGTGCAAGGCTGTAGTGACATAAGAACATGGTTTGGCATGCGGAATTAAAGCTTGCACAATTGAACATGGTGATTTAGGTGTTTAAGAGATATATTGAATGTATATGGTGTTACAAAAAGGATCTAGATCTAGACTACATAATTAACACACACTTACACACTCACTTCTACATCTCTCAAAGCACACCTCTACAAGTGGTATGAACCCACTATTTATAGAGGTGTTTACATGTCTCTCTCTCACTCTAACTAACAAACAGGTCTAAAGGCTAAAGCACCACATGCAAGTGGGTTTTACAAAAGTCAAACATTTACAAAGTCATGAATGAATAACTTTGCACCCCAACATTCTCCCCCTCAAAGTTAGGAATGAAAGACCCACTTCAAATCTTCCAAAATCAAGCACTACGCGGTTTGAGCCTCAAAGGTGACACATGTCAAAACGAACTTCAATCTTCAATTCTTCCATGACTCTTCAATTTGGGCTCTAGGATGTGAGACCATACAATCCGAGCAGCAACGAATGATCAAGAGTATTCCAAACTCCAAATAATCACCCAAAGTTGCGCATAAAAACACACCCCAAAAATCTTCAATAATTCCAAACCCATTTCGAATATATCACTTCCGAACTTCCAATTGCATCATCTCGTAGAGTTCAAAACTTCAAGATCACTTCGGTCTTCAAATCCGCGTAATATGAAAAATTCAAGTTCGAATTTCCATATAAAACTTCTCCCCCTTTTTATAATCGAAATTTGATTATAAAACTCCAAAGGAAAAAGAACGTGCTCTATTCGGAATTTTTTGTGTCAAAACTCCCCCTTAACATGTGGCATAAACTTTGTGCTTCAATCCGGAAAACCCAAAAAATAATCAATTTTTATTGTCGTTACCGGATTGCCTTTGACAAAATTTCTCAAAAATGGGTAGAAATTGTCAATTTCAAAATTCTGCAGTGACCCGTTGCGCCAAAAACAACCAAATATGCAAATCACACTCCCATTTGTGAAACTGGGTAAAATTTGTAAATTCGCATAAACTGCAGGGACCAGATTTGAAAATTCTGCAATTTCATCATTTTATGACCCCATTTGCGAAGTTGGACCATTTGTATTATTTTGTGAAAAGATCAGGGACCAAATGCGAACATATTTATTTTCTTCTTCATTGAACGATTATAACAGGAATGCTTCGCATTTTCATTCCCACACCCTTCGCATCCCTTCGCATGTTCCTCCCAATTAATCAAATACCAGATTCACATTTTCCTAACAAAGCTTCACATTCTTATCTGTGAAATTGATTGAGACAAAAATGCGAAACCCATTTTTATGCACTCAAAATGCGAACATTTTCTTCTTCGTATTCTCACTTTGTCATAGAATGCGAAGACAATCAAAATCTTCTACTCCAAAGATTGAACACAACACCAAATGCGAATTCGATTTTAGTCTCTGTAACCAATTGCGAACATTAGTTTTGAAACTAGATGCGAACACAAATTGATTTTATATGCGATCCAAAAATTGATTCTCATATAACCCAATGAAACGGATTTCAATCATTCGACCATATACTATCGATTGCGAATCTCATTTCACTCCTCACTATCGATTCAATCTTGACTATCAACAATCGTGAATCAAACTCGACCATCGACAGTATATTATCGAGCCTTTGCTATTGAATTTCAAAATCAACAGACCTTCGCTTTTTCTTTCACCAAATTCGTCACTTTGAGGTTTGAGATCTTCGTATACATTGAACTTCTTCCAACCATAAACAATTATTGCAAATGATCTCAAACAGCTTTCCCATTTAACATCCATCATTTCCAATAGATTTATAAATTTCATCATGAAGAACACAACTAATCCAAATTCAAAATTAAACTGAAAATTGAACTTGATTTCGACACACACATCCTCAAAACAACTTGTATCTTTCGATTTCAGCATACAAGTCACCAATTCATCGCTTGAATCACGACTTTGACTTTTGTGTTGAATTTGACTTTTCAAAATTATTAGTCAACAAACATGAAATTGATGATTCTCACATACAATTTCAGATCAAAACAAGATTATCCACATGTTCTAACAATGTTCTTTACAAAAATTTGGAAGATCTTGATTAATTTCAAAAAAAAAAATATATAGATTTCTGATTTCTTCACGTTGACTTGATCATAATCGATTTTTGTAATATAACAACTCGATTCACAAGTATATCATCCACAATCAAAGTAATCAATCGATACGAGTATTGATATAAGAACGAGACTCCAGAATGAGAATAAAGGATAAGTTGAATGCGACTTCATAGTTTAGAACATATGACAAGAAACACATACACATCGATTGATTTTTATGAATTAATGGGCTCAATTATGTGAACAGTACCAGATCCATTCTTTTGGATTATAATCGAACAATGTATTGGGCTTGATCGCTGAATAGTAATCGAAAATCAATTTTGAGCTTGAATATTGATTCAATGAACAGTGACATTCAGAAAAATGACGAAATATGATTTTGATATTTAAATTTGATCAAAAAAAAAAAAAATTGGATCAATCAATGAGATTGAAACAGATTTGATCCAAATGAGGCAAATTGATCAAAAATGAAAAACATAACGCACGAATCAAATATTACGAGAGATCATAGAGAGAGAGTCACCAAAATTGATCAAATTGTGACAAAAGTTTGCCAAACCGAGAATCGTTCTTCAAAAGTCACGTTGATCGTGAAAACCAAGCTCTGATACCAATTGTAGTGACATAAGAACATGGTTTGGCATGCGGAATTAAAGCTTGCACAATTGAACATGGTGATTTGGGTGTTTAAGAGATATATTGAATGTATATGGTGTTACAAAAAGGATCTAGATCTAGACTACATAATTAACACACACTTACACACTCACTTCTACATCTCTCAAAGCACACCTCTACAAGTGGTATGAACCCACTATTTATAGAGGTGTTTACATGTCTCTCTCTCACTCTAACTAACAAATGGGTCTAAAGGCTAAAGCACCACATGCAAGTGGGTTTTACAAAAGTCAAACATTTACAAAGTCATGAATGAATAACTTTGCACCCCAACATTCTCCCCCTCAAAGTTAGGAATGAAAGACCCACTTCAAATCTTCCAAAATCAAGCACTACGCGGTTTGAGCCTCAAAGGTGACACATGTCAAAACGAACTTCAATCTTCAATTCTTCCATGACTCTTCAATTTGGGCTCTAGGATGTGAGACCATACAATCCGAGCAGCAACGAATGATCAAGAGTATTCCAAACTCCAAATAATCACCCAAAGTTGCGCATAAAAACACACCCCAAAAATCTTCAATAATTCCAAACCCATTTCGAATATATCACTTCCGAACTTCCAATTGCATCATCTCGTAGACTTCAAAACTTCAAGATCACTTCGGTCTTCAAATCCGCGTAATATGAAAAATTCAAGTTCGAATTTCCATATAAAACTTCTCCCCCTTTTTATAATCGAAATTTGATTATAAAACTCCAAAGGAAAAAGAACGTGCTCTATTCGGAATTTTTTGTGTCAAAACTCCCCCTTAACATGTGGCATAAACTTTGTGCTTCAATCCGGAAAACCCAAAAAATAATCAATTTTTATTGTCGTTACCGGATTGCCTTTGACAAAATTTCTCAAAAATGGGTAGAAATTGTCAATTTCAAAATTCTGCAGTGACCCGTTGCGCCAAAAACAACCAAATATGCGAATCACACTCCCATTTGTGAAACTGGGTAAAATTTGTAAATTCGCATAAACTGCAGGGACCAGATTTGAAAATTCTGCAATTTCATCATTTTATGACCCCATTTGCGAAGTTGGACCATTTGTATTATTTTGTGAAAAGATCAGGGACCAAATGCGAACATATTTGTTTTCTTCTTCATTGAACGATTATAACAGGAATGCTTCGCATTTTCATTCCCACACCCTTCGCATCCCTTCGCATGTTCCTCCCAATTAATCAAATACCAGATTCACATTTTCCTAACAAAGCTTCACATTCTTATCTGTGAAATTGATTGAGACAAAAACGCGAAACCCATTTTTATGCACTCAAAATGCGAACATTTTCTTCTTCATATTCTCACTTTGTCATAGAATGCGAAGACAATCAAAATCTTCTACTCCAAAGATTGAACACAACACCAAATGCGAATTCGATTTTAGTCTCTGTAACCAATTGCGAACATTAGTTTTGAAACTAGATGCGAACACAAATTGATTTTATATGCGATCCAAAAATTGATTCTCATATAACCCAATGAAACGGATTTCAATCATTCGACCATATACTATCGATTGCGAATCTCATTTCACTCCTCACTATCGATTCAATCTTGACTATCAACAATCGTGAATCAAACTCGACCATCGACAGTATATTATCGAGCCTTTGCTATTGAATTTCAAAATCAACAGACCTTCGCTTTTTCTTTCACCAAATTCGTCACTTTGAGGTTTGAGATCTTTGTATACATTGAACTTCTTCCAACCATAAACAATTATTGCAAATGATCTCAAACAGCTTTCCCATTTAACATCCATCATTTCCAATAGATTTATAAATTTCATCATGAAGAACACAACTGATCCAAATTCAAAATTAAACTGAAAATTGAACTTGATTTCGACACACACATCCTCAAAACAACTTGTATCTTTCGATTTCAGCATACAAGTCACCAATTCATCGCTTGAATCACGACTTTGACTTTTGTGTTGAATTTGACTTTTCAAAATTATTAGTCAACAAACATGAAATTGATGATTCTCACATACAATTTCAGATCAAAACAAGATTATCCACATGTTCTAACAATGTTCTTTACAAAAATTTGGAAGATCTTGATTAATTTCAAAAAAAAAATATATAGATTTCTGATTTCTTCACGTTGACTTGATCATAATCGATTTTTGTAATATAACAACTCGATTCACAAGTATATCATCCACAATCAAAGTAATCAATCGATACGAGTATTGATATAAGAACGAGACTCCAGAATGAGAATAAAGGATAAGTTGAATGCGACTTCATAGTTTAGAACATATGACAAGAAACACATACACATCGATTGATTTTTATGAATTAATGGGCTCAATTATGTGAACAGTACCAGATCCATTCTTTTGGATTATAATCGAACAATGTATTGGGCTTGATCGCTGAATAGTAATCGAAAATCAATTTTGAGCTTGAATATTGATTCAATGAACAGTGACATTCAGAAAAATGACGAAATATGATTTTGATATTTAAATTTGATCAAAAAAAAAAAATTGGATCAATCAATGAGATTGAAACAGATTTGATCCAAATGAGGCAAATTGATCAAAAATGAAAAACATAACGCACGAATCAAATATTACGAGAGATCATAGAGAGAGAGTCACCAAAATTGATCAAATTGTGACAAAAGTTTGCCAAACCGAGAATCGTTCTTCAAAAGTCACGTTGATCGTGAAAACCAAGCTCTGATACCAATTGTAGTGACATAAGAACATGGTTTGGCATGCGGAATTAAAGCTTGCACAATTGAACATGGTGATTTGGGTGTTTAAGAGATATATTGAATGTATATGGTGTTACAAAAAGGATCTAGATCTAGACTACATAATTAACACACACTTACACACTCACTTCTACATCTCTCAAAGCACACCTCTACAAGTGGTATGAACCCACTATTTATAGAGGTGTTTACATGTCTCTCTCTCACTCTAACTAACAAATGGGTCTAAAGGCTAAAGCACCATATGCAAGTGGGTTTTACAAAAGTCAAACATTTACAAAGTCATGAATGAATAACTTTGCACCCCAACAAAGGCGTTTGCACATATATCAAGTGAATTACGGAAGAAGTTGGACCTCAAATCCACTCCATGCATCTTTATTGGATATAGAGATGAAGAGTTCGGGTACAGACTATGGGACCCAAAAATAAAGAAGGTTATTCGAAGAAGAGATGTGGTTTTTTATGAAAACCAATATTACAATTTCAAGGCATCGATTAACGAGCAACCAGGCTCCAGAGTTTCAGAAATAATATCTGAAAATATAGAAGATGTTTCCTCAAAAGAAGTGAATGAAAAAGTCGATGATGCAGATCAAGAAGGTGTTGAGCAGGGGGAGCTTCCACCCCTGGATAATTCATATCCACTGCCAGAAGTTGTAAATGAAGGAACTCAATTTCGATGATCCAAACGAGTCTGTGCTCCATCAAGAAGATATCCGACTTCAAACTACATCTTTCTTACTAGTGAGGGGGAGCCAGAGAGATTTCAAGAAGCTCAATCTCATATTGACAAAGCAAATTGGTAGTAGGCCATGGAAGAAGAAATGAATTCTTTGCAGAAGAATCAAAAATATGAGTTTGTGAAACTCCCCAAAGGAAAGAAAGCCTTGAAAAACAAGTGGGTTTTCAAACTGAAGAAAGATGGAAAGGGAAATACTATGAAGTATAAGGCGAGACTTGTTGTCAAAGGTTTCCAATGAAAAGAAGGAATCGAATTTGATGAAATTTTTTCACCTGTTGTGAAGATGATGTCTCTTTGAGTTGTACTCGGATTAGTTGCCAGTCTAGATCTTGAACTTGGGCAGATGGATGTTAAAACAACCTTTCTCCATGGTGATTTGGATGAAGAAATGTACATGGAGCAGCCCGATGGCTTTAAAGTCCCAAAGAAAGAGCATCTCCTTTGCAAATTAAAGAAGAGCCTTTATGGACTTAAGCAAGCCACAAAGCATTGGTACTATAAGTTTGATTCATTTATTAAGAATCATGAGTATAAGAGAATCGTTGCAGACCACTGTGTCTATCTTACGAAGTTTCCATATGGGAAATTTGTTATCCTTTTACTCTACGTAAATGATATATTGATAGTCGGACAAGATGCAATGATGATCAACAACTTGAAGAAGGATTTGTCTAAGTTCTTTGATAAGAAAGACTTAGGCCCAGCACAACATATACTGGGCATGAAAATTATCCGTGATAGAAAATCAAAAAAATTGTTCTTATCACAGGAAGAGTATGTTGAACGTGTGATCAAAAGGTTCAACATGGAAAATGCCATGCCCGTTGGTATGCCCTTGGCTAATAAATTAAAGTTTAGTAAGAAAAATTGTCCATCTACTGAGAAAGAAAAATAAAATATGAAGGAAGTACCCTATTCCTCAGCCGTAGGAAGTCTTATGTATACAATGGTGTGTACAAGACCAGATATTGTTCATGTTGTCAGTGTTGTGAGTAAATATCTAGCTAATCCAGGAAAACAACATTGGGAACCAGTCAAATGGATACTTCGATACCAGATGGGTAGTTTGAAACTATGTTTATGCTACGGGGGAGCAAAGCCAATCGTGGAAGGTTATATAGATACCGATATGTCAGGAGAACTTGATAATAGGAAATCTACATCAAGTTACGTTTTTACTTTGGCAGGGGGAGCTATCTCGTGGCAATCCAAGTTAAAGAAGTGTGTCGCACTGTCAACAACAGAATACGAGTATATTGTTGCCGTTGAAGTTGGGAAGTAGCTTATATGTATGAAATAGTTTCTTAAAGAATTAGTTTTTTCATAAGAAGAGTACATCATTCATTGCGATAGTCAGAGTTCTATGGATCTGAGTAAGAACTCGATGTACCATTCCCGCACAAAACATATTGATATTCGTTATCACTGGCTTAGAGAAGCAATTGAGGGATGAGAATTGAAGTTGTTAAAGATCAACACCAATAACAATCCTGCAGACATATTGACTAAGGTGGTGACACAAGAGAAACACAAACTATGTGCTGACATAGTTGGGATGAGGATTGTTGGATGGAGACTCGAGGGGGAGATTTGTTGTGTTCCAACCTCCAAAGACCCAAAAGCTACAGCAGCCATCATTATTGACAAAATGAAACCTATGCAACAAGGTTTTCTTCCCACCCTATGATGAACACGATTAATGAAGGTTGCACAAATGGTGGCTGCCATGGGTATAAATAGAGGCTTCATCTTCAGTTGAGATGCATGCCAAACATAGAGAAACAGAAAGTATAACACTTAGAGTGAGAGTGTTAGTAAGAGGGTTGGTTTTTGTAATAGTTGAGTGTGAGAGTTTCTCCTCCTATTGTAATTCAATTTTAGTGTAAAATAGAAGAGTTTTCCAACCCCAACAAAAATTCTATTGAAGAATTGATCAACTACCAATGTGCAACAGAGATATTACATGAGGAAATTACACCTTATGGTTGCTGCAAAAAGTTATGTTGTTGGTATTTATGCTGCAAAAATTACGAAGATGTCCTCTCACAGTCTCGATTTGGTGTATGCTAAATAAGTCAATAGGTACTTTAACCAACAATTAGTAATTTAAACATATCAAAAGTCAAAACAAGTATTTAGTTAGAAAATTTTACAATGTTATGTGTGTGTGTGTGTATGAGAGATAGATAGATAGATAGATAGATAGATAGATAGATAGATAGATAGATGTACTATGTTGTTAGAGACTGTAAAGAGGAAAAGCCATGGAGGAATCTTTGATGGTTGAGAAGAATTTTTGCTTGTATCCCTGCAATGATAAAATTAATGATATATTTATAATAATTACATTTTTTTGATATATTTATAAAATTAAGGGACATCACCACTTAATAAATTCCTGTCTAATCGTTTGTTTCATAATTCATACACAACCAAACTTTTAGATGAAAAAAATATGATATATTTCATTTAGTTTTTATAAAAAATCATAATAACTAATGACTCATAAGACCTCAAGATTTTGAAAAAGTCCTAGTGTCAATGGAATTGTGCCTGTTAACTGATTTTCTTCAAATAACCTGCTCAGTTACCAATCAAACACAATAAAAAATTAACAAATCATATCTATCAAACTTCTGAAAAATTGTTATTCTTCTTACAAATGTTGATCATGTAACACCATCTTCTAGAAATTCAGAGGACCGTTCTTATGGAAGTTAAGAATACCATTCGATATACAACACAATCAGTTAGTATATCAGTAACAGTTCTACAAAAATCAGTTGCTTGCACCGGTTTCTTCATATGAGTTAGTAACCTACAATCATCTCTAAGTCCTATACTAGGTTACTACTGATGCATGTCCATATCATTAATCCTTCCCTATATAGAAAAAATCCTAAATATTAACCATTATAACGAATGAAATACAAAAGAAATTCTTCCTTAATGGACAAAATTTCATAATCCTAACCGTGAATATATTAATTGACTTTATTTTATATGTTAAAGTCTATATCAATTACTGATCATCATTTTCATTACTTTCAACAGGTCAAGAAGCACAATGAATAGAGAAAGAGAATCTTATCCAATTATGAGGTATGTTTTAAGTTCTTAATTCCTGTTACAGGTTGTCATGATAGTGATTAGTGCTGAAAACATATCTCGGTGAAAAAAATATATTTTAATCACATAACCAAAATCTACAGATAAATCAATACTCCAAGCTTGAATAACGAACAACTAGAAGGAAAATCAGCAGAAAAATCGTTGATGTGGTTACAGTTTATCAGTATTGCATCTTCAAAACGAAAAACTGTGAAACCATAGAAAATCACAATTCTAGTTTCAAACACGTAATTGCTAACATAAACCCCAATTCCACTTCCAAACAGAGAATTACTAACCTAGGTCGCCAGAGTGGGCTTGTATTTGTTAGAATTTGTAATCGGAGGTGAAAATGGAGTCGGTAGTTAGAATTATTGAAGCTAATCGCCGGTGGTGTTCGACAACAAGCATGAGGATCGAGAGAGAGGTAGAAGATTTAGAAGGAGTGGGACGTGAGGAAGTCGCCAGGGGAGAATTGTCGATCGATCGATCAAGAGAGAGTGATATTGATGATTAAGCATGCGTGAATTAAACGAAGTTCTCTCCTAATTTCAGGCGTAGAAAGCTATGGGGAGGTCGTCCCTATAGCTATCCCCAAAACGACGTCCTAATTTTATTTCCGTCAAATTATTAAAAAAAATTATTTTTAATTTTTCTTATTTGTTAGAGCGATAAGTAGTCGCCATAGGTGTTTCAAGAACGCGCCAAATCCATTTCCTTTACCGCTTAACATGTTTAGACGACAAGGCGTTTCTGTAGCTTCAAAATTCAAAAAAATTCGTCAACTCTTTGGCGACGACATGTCGTCCCTATAGGTAGCCTATAGTGACGACAAATGTCATCCCTATAGGTGCTTATCCTTGTAATGACAGTTTTGGATTTTGATTCAGGAACTTCAGATGATCGCAGGAAGGTGAAGGCTTCATCGTGCACCTCCTCACATTTTATGATTTTGATTTTTGTGATACTCTGATATGAAACTATTTTGAAAACATTTTGTAATAAGTAATGGTTTTGGATACTTAAAAAGTTTTAAATTTTTATGAACTTTTAAGGATGTCACATTAATTCTTCAAGCATCGCTTATAGAAGAAGCTATTGTGGAGATCCTTGGACTACATACTGCTCGAAATGTTTTAGATGTCTAGACCACTCTTGAAGCCACATACTATCACGATTCTATTGAACGTATGAAAATCTCCGAAATTCCTTTCGCCAATTACAAAAAGGTTCATCTTTTATCTCTAAATATGCAAAAAAATTAAAAGTTTATGTGATTAGCTTGCATCCATTGGCTAACCAATGGAAGAAACAAATAAAAGTCTTGGGTTCCTATGCAGTCTTGGCCCTTCCTACGAGACTTTCTCTACAGTGCAAAGAGCTCTCAAACCACTACCATCCTTTTGTGACCTTCTTCTCGATATGAAAGCGATGAATTATTTTTAAAATTTGATCATGGTTCTACTTCTTCCCCAATTGCATTCACTGCTCATCCATCTCGCTCCCCTGCATCCTCAATTAGAGGATCTTGCTGTGGTGGTCGAGGTGGTCGTTCTGGAGGTTGTATTCATTGGCGTCGATCCTTACACTAATAATTATGCAGGAAAGATGATCAATATGCAACTCAATATTCGGACCTAACCACCTTTTCCCATCGAGGACCCTCCATTGATGCTAATCTAGCCCATACCTTTCATGCCAAGTGTAACTTCAATGACACTTCTACAGATTGGTATGTCGACACCATCGACTTCTAATTTAACTTCCTCCACTCCATATATAGGAGATGAGCATGTTGTTTTTGGAAATCATAATATTCTGAAGATCACTCGTGTTGGGTAATACATCTCTCACTAAAGATATTGATTTGGCAGATGTCCTTGTTTTACAAAAATTAACAAAAAAATATTCTCTCTATTAGCAAGTTAACATCTGATTCACCACTTGATGTTTTATTCTCTAATCACAAAATTTCAATTCAGAAACGACTAACCAAGGAGGTGTTAGCAACAAGTTGTGTTGAACTAAATTCACCACTTGATGTTTTATGTCCTCGAACTTGGTCATCAGGCGTTTGCTCAACTGAATTCAAAGCAAGTCACATGCAGCATATGAACTCTAGCATAATCGTTTAGGAAACATTTAATTTTATAGTATTTAATTACTACATAAACTTGCTTATTTTTTGGTACTTCTATTTCACCTAAAGCAGGGATTTGCACCTCCTGTTAGTTTGCTAAAAGTCATAAATTACCCTTCTATGCTAATCAAAAAACGATCTTTTCATATTCTAGATATGATTCTCTACGATTTATTGGGACCTGCACTCGTCTTATCTATTGATGGTTATGATTACATAGAAAGTACATCGTTACTTCTTGCATTTAGCCCCCAAAACTATATCTCAACTTTGAAAAAGCAAAGTACCCAATTATAGTACTGTAATTTGTTTCTTCTACCCAATTATACTTTAAATATTTTTCATATTACAATGTTGTACTTTGAAAACTCTATCAAAATGTGAACAGTCTTTTGTTTTTTTAGTGACATTGCTATTATTGGGTGTATTTTTTTTGAAGTGTAGTATTAACATAGGAAAAATGAAAGTAAGTGCTATACGAAACAAATCAATGAAGTGTGTTTCTATTTGTTACATCTACATTACAACTTGCATGTCAAAAAATTTGCACTTCTGGATGAACCAACTTTAGATGCAATACGTGAGAGATTAAAGAAAAAGACTTACATCAAGTAAAACACAATCTTATATGAAGGAGGGTTTGTAACAAACATGACTTTTATTGTAAGAGAAAAATGGAAAGCATTAAAACAATGGGAATAATAAAGTTTCATTGTTGGAGGGTGATGTACTTGGTGAAGAACTTCTCAAATGGTGCCTTGAAGGTATAGTTAAACTAGTTAAGGATGGTTAAATGTCAAAAAATAGCAACCTACTTTTTACTTCATTTCTAATTTGGTGAATATTAAACTTTTAAATATTTTTTCCAGATAAAAGAAACAAGAGAAAACAAGGAAACAGATTGCGTAAGGACGGTGAAATGTTTAATAAATGTTGAGGCATTTGTTCTTCGGGCTAAAGATCTTGAAGAAGTGATCACTCTTTTTGATGGATTTGTAAAGAATCATCCTCTTCAGTTTTCCATTAGGTAATAATGCTTCTTTTACACAATATTTATCCCCTTAACTTTCACATTTGTTTAAGTAATAATGTCACCAAATAGTGACAAACTTTGACAATCCAGTCACTACATACCACAGATTATTCTATAACATAAGGAATAATAATCATATAAATTTTCAGTTATTGTTCTTTTAGTTATTCATATAAATGCATCAATGCTTGTACATTGTATATTATTTTCTGGAGTCAATTACATTCATGGTCTTGAGTAATCTTGATTTCTTCAATTTTGGTCCCACAAAGTTTTTTTGATGAAATTTTGGTATGTGTGATTTTTGTAATGGTTTTGGTCCTTGTTTCGAGTTCCATTAATGGGAAATAATCGCAAAAATCAATTTTAACCATAGACCTAAAAATGTTGTTTTTACTAGGAATAGGGACCAAAAACATTACAAGAACTTCAAATGAGGCCCAAAATTCTAAAATTTCACTATACTTAGGGATTAAAATTGTATTTTCCTCTATTTTCTTTATTAATTAAACATGTTCAAGAAGCAAGTAAATTAGGTTATTAATCTAATAATATGTTAGTATTGGCCACGATGATGAAAAAACTGAATGCTAATGATATTAAATATTTAATGAGTCTTCTTGTTATATTTTCAAAAGTTTTTATGAAAAATTATAAATTTATATTATAATCTATAATAATTTTACATTTACGTAATAACATAAGATTCTCATAAACGACAAAAAAAAAATCTTATGCATAGTTATCTAGTCAGTTTAATGGTAGAATAAACACTTAAAATAAAGATAACCCGTGTAACCAGTAGAAGGTAAAACACAAATCAAAAAGTCGCAATGGAGAAAAAAATGAAATTTACTGGTGGAGCAAATGTGAAACTTAGTTTTAAATACTAACGACATTTTAGAAACTTTAGGAAAAAATCTCCATACTGGCAAGGTGTGGTGGAAACCAGCATCCAGGTGCCATGGAGATACAAGAAGAAGCGGTTCTTTGTGCTGCCCACTTGATCAATCGAACCCCATCTACCATCTTACATTCACAAACACCTTATGAGGTTTTATATGCCACTTTGCCCTCTTATGACACTCTCAAAACATTTGGGTGTCTCTGTTTCGCATATAACCAACAAGCCAAGAGGGACAAATTTAGTAGTCGAAGTAGGAAGTGTATCTTTGTGGGATACCCATTTGGAAAGAAAAGAAGGAAATTATTTGATTTGGATACTTGGGAATTTTTTGTTTCTCGTGATGTTAAGTTCTTCGAAGATATCTTTCCATACGTAGATATGCAAGATATAGCAAACAATGAAGATGATACTATGGCTGAAAGGAGCCCATCCTACCACGACATCCTCATTGATGATGAACAGCCGACCCATGTAAAACAAGGCCATGAACAACAAGCTCCTAACTCATCAGCTCCTCCAGATCTTGCACCAGATCCGCAACCTGATTCTGCACCACAAATGGGATGAGACCAGAGCGAGAAATTCTCTTCAATTTTGCTAAAAGATTTTGTCACTCATACTACTTCTAACCAAAGTCCGTCCCTTGCTACACCTCTTCCACAGTTTTCCGGTAAGCCTTATCCTATTACACAATATAAACTGTGATAATTTTTCTCCTAGATATCGAAACTTTATTGCAGACGTCACCGTAGGAATAGAACCAAGATCCTTCAAGGAAGTCATCAAACATGAAGGTTGGAAAGCTTTCATGCATAAAGAAATTCGTGCTCTAGAAGATAATGGTACTTGGACACTCGAACCATTGCCTTATCGAAAAAATGCATTATGTAGCCAGTGGGTGTATAAAATAAAGTACTTTTCAAATAGGGAGGTTGAAAGAATCAAATCTTGTCTAGTATTCTACGGTAATCACCAAGAAGCAGGAGACTATTACACCGAAAATTTTGCTCTTGTTGCCAAAATGACCATTGTTCATGTTTTCCTCGCCGTCGTGGCGTCTAAAAATTGGGAGCTGCATCAAATGGATGTACACAATGCATTTCTACACGGTAATCTCCATGAGGAAGTTTATATGAAACCACCACCAGGTTTCAAACCTTCCAACCCCAATCTTGTTTGTCGTCTTCTCAAGTCCTTATACGGCCTCAAGCAAGCCCCACGATGTTGGTTTGCAAAGCTGGCTACGACTCTAAAGAACTATGGATTTCGACAATCCTATTCAGATTACTCCTTGTTTACTTATGTTCATGGTGAAAGACATATTCACATGCTTGTATATGTTGATGATGTGATCATATCTGGCAATCAACCTGAGGCAATTTGATGGTGTAGGGTTTCAAAGCACTCCATGGATGATGGCAATGGGCCCCTGTGACGAATTCTAGGTTAAAAGCCCAAGACTTGTCTTTTCCCTATAAATAGTCATGTATTATTCACAATTAGGGTTAAGAGTGAGGCAAAATGTAGCCGCCACATTGTGAGGTTTCTTGTAGAGTTAGATTCTTATTTTCTTAAGTGTAATTTGTTATCATTCGACATAATCTTCATATTTGTGTTTGTTCTTATTTTCCGCATCTTGTTCATCAAATCTTAATTAGGGTTTTAATCCCAACAAGTGGTATCAGAGCGGGTCTTTGAAAATCTATTGATTTTTAAAGTATCGGTTCGTGATTTGATGATTTTCTGCACAAGTTATTGAAGATTATTGGTGTATTGCCATGTTGAAATCAAAACTGTTCATGGAGAAGTCTGTTACTGTTCATCGGGTATTTTTCTATTGCTTTAATCTTGCCCAAATAATGGATCCTTTACTGTTCCTATCCATCATCTTTTGTCCTATTTGTTTTCTTTTTGGGTCTCTGGAACGTGCGTTTGTCATTTGCGTTGTACATCATTCCTTCATCTAGTCGATTTCTCATTGTCTTCTTGATCAAAATCGATGAATATTGGTTATTGGTTGTTATCGTGAAGTTCATCAATCGATTCTTTTCAGTTGTAATCCATGGTCAAATTTATTTAATCGATTTTCCTATTCCTATTCATATAATCGATTTGATTTTCCGATTAATTTGATTTATGTTGAAATTGGAAAACTTATGATGATATTGTTCTAACTGTGAGAAAAATCGATCTTTGGAGAATCGATTGGAAGTTTGATTGAATGCGAATCTCGATGTCTAATGATGAATGGATGAACAACGTTGTTTCTTGATTTAGATGGTCAAAATAGAAAAGTCAAAATTGGAATTACTAATCTGTGAACGATGCTCTCATCTATGAGTGCAATCGAATGCGTAGACCGAATCGATTTGCTCTCGGATTCTCGGTTATCTATCGTGATTGTATTGATCTGGGGATGTCAATTTTGGCATTTATCAGTCTTAATGGTCCAAGAAACAAAAGTCAAAATCGACTCATATAAACGGAGAACAGTGGGTTGTTGATCTAAAATCAAATTGGAATCAGGTTCTCAATCGCCAAATGGGTTTTACATTCGGGGCTTAATACAATCAGAACAAACGAATGAGAGTCAGATTGTTGTGAAAACCATTACCTGCAAACGATCAAAGCTCATTTTTTTTACTTGCACTCATATTGTTCGTCGACAGTGGTTCGTATTGGGTTTGTGATCATCGGAGTCTGAGCGAGAGATCACGGTTTTGGGGGTTTCAGGGTTGCCTTGATTCGCAACTTACAGATGGTCAGTGTATTCGAAGGACTTGGAATGAACTTGGGTTTGCGTGATTATGCTTGGAACTGAATAGAACCGAACGTTCGCTTTTTGGGTGTGTAATCAACAAGAAACGAACCTTACAATCACAAACGAAACTCATAGAAGCGAAGGTCATAGACGCTAACATTTGAAGCGAACCTGAGATTCGCTTCCGGTTGCCGAGATTCAATTTGGGTGTACTTGGAATGAACGGTGGCACTATTGGACTCGGACACGAACGTAAAGAAGAAAATGAAAGGGTCGAACGATGTTATTGGATGATCGGTATTGTATCTGTGGTTCGTATGCGAGCGATTGTTTACAGTTGCCGTTCAATTCTTTTAATCAGTCGATATATCATATATTGGGGATGAAGACATAATGTTACATTCTTGGCCCCTGCAACTTCAGAGAATGGACACTTTTGGTCCCTATTGTTTTCACAACTTGGCTATTATGTATAAATTCCAGAAATTGTTACATTTAAAAGGGAAATTCATGCAAAGTTACATTTTCAGTCCTAGAATTTCAGAAAAGTGACACTTTCAGCCCATTTTTCGAAAAGTTTGCAAATTTGAGGGCCGGTGAACAGTTTTGGATTTTTTAACGCACATATTTTTTTTCGTGAACAGAAAAATAAAGATTCCATCAAGTCTTGGCGGTTCGGAAAGTCATTTTTCGTGATAACGTCAATTTTTTACGATTTTTTCGGATTTTATACTTCATTGTATATATCATTTTGTCGCGGGGGAGCTTAGTAAATTTTTTATCCTTTCAAGATCAGTCTCATGACCATTTGAAGGCTTTATAATCATGTTTTTGATTATAAATCGGGGGAGAATTTGGTATGGTCATTCGAAATTGGATTTGTGACTTTTCAAAGTTGAAGATTTTTGATAAAGCTTGTGGTAGAATTATGAAGGTAGCTTTTATAGTGGAATTTTTCATCGAGCTCTGCTAAAGCTTTTACAGAGAAGTATCCTTTACAGCGGAAGTTCTTTATCGAGCTCTGCTAAGGACTTGTTATATCTCCGACTTCTTGTATTTTCTCGATCCAGTGGCGTTACGATTCTTAAAGTTTGGGTTCTTACATGATATTTTTTGATGGCTTATATCATTAGCTTATTTGAAGATCATTATGACTTGGAGGGGGAGATCTTCAAAGACAAGAAGTGATTCAGTTTCTTTGTTCTGAAATGGGTTTTTATGGCGGGTTTGGTTTTCATGAAGATTCTTTGGGATTACACTCAAAAATGAAGTTTAAAGACATTACTTCAGTGCTTGATTTATATATCCTAGAGCCCGTGTTTGAAGACTATTGAAGAATCAAGATTCGTGGATTGCTTTATATATTCCTCGTTGCAGATCTTTTTATTTGCTAGATGCTTGTTTTGGAAGTTAAAGAATTGTCATCCATTCCATACTTTGAGGGGGAGATTGTAGGGTTTCAAAGCACTCCATGGATGATGGCAATGGGCCCCTGTGACGAATTCTAGGTTAAAAGCCCAAGACTTGTCTTTTCCCTATAAATAGTCATGTATTATTCACAATTAGGGTTAAGAGTGAGGCAAAATGTAGCCGCCACGTTGTGAGGTTTCTTGTAGAGTTAGATTCTTATTTTCTTAAGTGTAATTTGTTCCTCACAATTCAATAAATCGAGTGATCATTCGACATAATCTTCATATTTGTGTTTGTTCTTATTTTCCGCATCTTGTTCATCAAATCTTAATTAGGGTTTTAATCCCAACAGATGGTTTAAACAATATTTGTGTGGCTGTTTCAAAATGAAAGATCTTGGCCCTTTAAAGTATTTTCTTGGCATTGACGTGGCTCGCAATTCATCTGGTCTTTTTTGTGTCAGCAAAAATACACCCTAGACATTGTTACCCAACCATGTTTGTTACGATCTAAACCCTCCGTGTTTCCTATTCAACAAAATCATAGTCACATGTGCACACTTGTTCGACCCAGAACCTTACCGACGACTGGTTGGTCGATAGATTTACTTAGCTATTACACGGCCTGATCTTAACTACTCGGTTCACATGTTTTCCCAGTTTATGCAGTCTCCTTGAGTCGAACAATGGGATGCGACATTACGGGTGGTCCGTTACTTAAAAGGTACTCCAGGCCAAGGTATTTTGTTGAAAAGTGCTACTAATTTGCTTCTAACATGATGCTGTGACTCGGATTGGGCGGCTTGTCCAATCACTAGATGATACCTATCTGGGTGGATCGTATACCTAGGTGGATCTCCAATTGCTTGGAAGACAAAGAAGCAGCCAACCGTCTCCCATTCCTTCGCTGAAGCGAAATACCGATCAATGGCAGCCATTACCTCTGAAGTGAGGTGGCTTAAAAGGTTATTAACCAACTTAGGAATTCCACATCCCAAACCTATCACTCTATATTGTGACAGTGAATCTTCCATTTGACTTGCAAAAAATCTGGTATTTCACGAGCGTACGAAACATAGTGAAGTCAATTGTCACTTTGTTCGGGATTCCATTGTTGACGGATTGATTGCACCAGTCTATGTTCACACTAAACTACAGCTTGCTGATATTCTAACAAAAGCTCTTGGCAAAGCAGCCTTTGATAATTTGGTTCTCAAGCTGGGCATTTATAATCCCCATGCTACAACTTGAGGGGGTGTAAACGCTCGAGGATAAGATTTTGATAATTCGTATTGATATTATCTAGTTAGGCTTATGGTTTATCTCTTAATTTGAATTTGTATTCTTTTAGAGGCTAGCTCTAGAGTTGATCTTCATTGTATCATGTATATATACAAAACAAACTAAATGAATCACGGGATTCATTTTTGAGCCATATCTTTTCAATATACCTCTCCATATTATGGGAGATTGATTTAATAAAATCCTTATATGGTATCAACCTTTTTATGATCCTTCTAGCCGGTCCTAATCAATTTTTCTCGATCTTCATCATCTCACCTGTCTCATCTTCTACTTTTGCCGATGGTACCCTTTCCTTCAACACCATTTTGCATTTGTTGACTATCAAGCTATCTTCTTCCAATTACTTATTATGGAATAATCAAATCATTCCTCTCCTTAAGTATCAAAATATTCCTAGTCACGTTAATGGTTCTATAGTGGCTAACTCCACCACCATCATTGTTGAAGATAAGTCCTCTCTAAATCCTGCTTTCATCGTTTGGGAAGAAGTTGATCAAAGGGTCATCTTAATTCTTTAAGCATCACTTACCGAAAAAGCTATGGCATAGATCCTTGGACTAAATACCGATTGAGATTTTTGAGATGTCTAGACCACCCTTGAAGCTGCATACTGCCATGTTTCTATCGAACGTTTGCAAAATCTTTGGGATTCCTTTATCCAATTACAAAAAGGTTCATCTTTTGTCTCTGAATATGCTCGAAAATTAAAAGATTATGTGATCAGCTTGCAGCCATTGGCCAACTAGTTGAAGAAACTGTTTAAAGTCTATAGTGCAAAGGGTTGTCAACCCACGACCACCCTTTAGTGACCTTTCTTTCTCAGTATGAAGGCCATGGATTATTTTTATAATCTGATCATGGTTCTAATTCTTCCCCTATTGCATTCACTGCTCAGCCATCTCGCTCTCCTCCTTCCTCAAACAGAGGTTCTTACCATGGTGGTCGAGGTGGTCGTTCTGGAGGTCGTAGTGGTGGGCTCGATCCTTATGTTGGATTAGTGTCTAAGTCCATAACTATTTTGGTATGTACTTGACCCGATGGTGCATGGTCCTTTTGGGTTGCCTTCACCAAAGCAACTTGATTGGAGAAATAAATAGAGAGAGAGGTTATTATGATTTATTAATATGTTATAAGAATAATATATTAAAGGAGAAATCATATTTGTTTAATTAATATTGGTCAATAATTAATTAGGAATTAATTTTGTGATCAAGTGTAATTAATTAAACTAGAGGGGCTGATTTGTAATTATGTGAGAGTTACAAAATAAGGTAAGGATTATCTTAAATATAGGGTGAACGAATTTGAGGTGATAAGGCCTTAGAATTCGACTAAGATAAGGATTCAAGGATTATCTTATGGGTTGCTTAGTGGATAAGCAACTAGATAAGGATAATGACTGAAACCCTATCTCTACACCTATATAAAGACCCCAAGGCTCATGAATTTGTGTATCCCTTCCCAAGAAGTCCTAAGGACGAATTCTCATAGCTCTCCTCTCTCTTTATACCTTCTCCATTTGCTCTTGGTGTTTGTAAGCCATTAGAGGAGTGACACTTGTGACTCTAAGCCTTCCAAAGTCAATACAAGGAGATTTAGGATTGTTATTGCTATATAACAATCAAGGTATGTTCTTAAACCCATTCATATGTTAATATGATTATTTGAATGCTAGAATTAGGGTTTATAGTATTGGATTCAAAGCATGTACAATGGAGAAACCTAGATCCAAGCATTAGGGTTTGTATGAGCACATAGGATGTCTTATGACCAAAACCCATCAGTGGTATCAGAGCCTTGATTGGTTTCTATTGTATTGATGCTTGATATGTTTGAAAATTTTGATTTTTTGGTCTTTTAGAGGCCGGACTCGCTGAGTCCATAGATGAACTCGCCGAGTCCAGGGTGACTCGACGAGTCCAGGCTTGACTCGACGAGTCAACTCGTCAGATAGTGCTTATCTCGGGATTTCTTGCTGTTTTTGCATATGGATAGTTACCTTATCATGTTAGATCAACATTAATCCGATTATATGATATATTTGACTATATTTTTGATCTAAATGAAGATATTTATCAATTAATAAGATAATTGTTTCCTTATAAGATAGATGATTAATTATTTTGAGTAAATTGATAAATTATTTTTCATGAAATCATCAAATAAATCAAATATGGATAATTATGTGATTAAATGTTAATCTAAAATTATTTGTTATTTGATCCTTGTTGTTATGAAAAGTTTCATATTTTTCCCTTTAGGTTTTATAGTTTAAATTAGAACCCAAAAGTTTTGTTGTTTTGAAATTTAAATAGTTGAAACCCTAATGTGTTGAAATGTTTCAAAAACTTTCCCTCATGTTTTGGAATTTAAAAGTTCATTAAAAGTTTAATTAGGAATGTTAAATTCTAAAAACTCTAGTATAGTTTTGAAAAGTTCAAATCACACCCTTATGGTTTTATTAATTAATTAAGGAGTATAATTAAAAGAGATTTTAATAAATCCATAAAAGTTTAGGTTAACCATTTAATTGAATTAAAAGTGTAATTGTTAAAGTTAACCAAATAGTATTTTAAAAGTGTAAAATGCACCCTATACTATATATATAACATTAAAAGTATAACATTATATATATATATATATATATATATATATATATATATATATATATATATATATATATGAGTAAAAGTCAGTCTTACTGTTAGTAGGCCTCATTCACGAAGCTGGTCTATAAGGGGTGTTTAAGGAAATTGCCTATAAAATGACGATTGAATGGGTATCCACTCTTACCCACCGCACTCTTGACTAGTGGAGGGTTGTTAGCCGAACGGGTAGGATAGGACGAAACCTTCCATTACAAGTATAATGAAATACAAAGTAACTAAATGTTTTTCAAATTCCCAATCTTAGTTACTTAGGCAAAAGTGAATTGATGCAATTCCATGAAATTACACTTTGTTCCCTTGCGAAGGCGTTAATGGAGCGTGTGTGGTTTACCGATGCACTAAATGGTTCTAAGCAAAGGTAGCAAAGGGTGACTCAATGTTTGTCATAGTTCGGTGGAGCGTGTGTGGTTTACCGGCACATCGAATAGGTGATTGTAACATGTGAGGGCACCATGTAGTTTGCATGGTTATTCACACCCGCTTTGTGATCCTCAGCATCCCAGTCACAAAAGAGAGGGGCATATCGAGATTTAAACATGCCATTGAAATGTTCAATGAATCTTAAAGGATCTAGGAGTTTTCATAGATTTAAAACATAAATTTATTTTTCATTTTTCATGGTGGAAATTAGTGAATCGTTATTCACTTACCTTCATGATGAGATTAAACTTACCTTTAATCTATAAAGATCGATTAGATCTTGAACAAGTATATAAACATAAACAATATGAATGCAATAAAAAGAATAAGTCAAGATGGAATCAAACGTGTCGAATGATTAAACAAAATCCTCAGAAGAGCTCGATTATGAACATCAACTGTAGAGGATTGGAAGGTTACAGGAACGATCAAAGAAACCTGTTATCGTCTAGATGTATTGCTATTTTCAGATCTCTAAAAAACCTTAACCTAATATTCATGCAAGCGTAAACTTATACACAAAACATAAAAGGTTCACGGCTGGACAGGCCCCAACCGGAATACTAAAAGGCTTATGCTTAACGAGCCCAAAAGACGCAATCTTCAAAAATACTTTCTAGCCCAACAATCTCCCCCTTTGCGTCAATTTGGAGCGAGACCTTCATTAGTTACTTGGGCCAGCAGCTGAAGCAGGCACCTTCTTCTTCACGGTACTAAACAGACATTTGGTGATGGAGAGAATGGTCTGTCTAAACCGGATGTACCAATTAATCATATCTTCAAAGTACTTGATGTCATCAGCCGAGTTCTCTTTACACCGTTTGATAATGAACCGCACATGCTCCAAACAAGTTGTGGTGTAAAGATGCTTGTCAGCTAAAGCGAAGAGACATTTTTGTCCTTCCGCTCTAGTGAACATAACCGAGTTGCGTCTCGGGTCAATCCTGCCCAATAGCATTTGGTTGAGATCACTGGCCGATCCCACAGGAGCAATCTTTGGTTTCTTCTTGAAGACTGTGGCGACCTCCTGATCCATTAGGGCAACCTCCATGATGTAGCAGGCTAACATCCTTTTGACATGGTCTAGAATGGGACCATATTCAGCTTCATTAGTCAAAAGGATATTATACAGGACAATCCAATCATGACGATTTAGATTCGGTAGATCTGCCAGGGAGATAAGATGAGCAGTTCTTGCAGATCCCCGAATCAACTTGAACCGAACATTTATAAAACGACCTTCAGTATAAGGTTTCAGCACCCGAACGTTTACAATCTTCTGGGCGCTCCAAGTAAGGAATTGTGGACGAGCAGCCGCCAGATAGAAGTCAATGAGCTCCCTGTCAAGCTCAGCGTTCGGGTGAGGGACTTCAAAGATGTTTGAGAAGACGTGGAAGATGAACGCCTTTCGAGTCAGCGGCATATCGAACTGCGAATCGACAGTGTTGTTGCAGTCGAACGAGATAACCGGCTCGAGCCATAAAATGCTAGGAGTTTCAATGGCCTCTTTAATCAAACGTTCCCTGGTCCAGGCAGGGAAGAGAGTCTTTCGGCTCTCAAGGAGATCGTGGGCTTCTTTTTGTTTGCGTTCGGCTTCTTCAGCCTCTCGCGCCACACAACTGGCATTTTCATCAACCTTGCGACTGTTCTCTCTTTTTAAAATGTCAGCAATGGTCTCCTTGTTGCCTTCTTCATCTTCTTCCTCAGCTATGTTTTTGCCTTTGTCCTTCACACCCGAGCCTAAAGCTTGATCAGTCGGAGATGGTTCGGTCGTGTAAGTAGCTTTGGAGGAAGGAGGTGGTTTTGATCCTGTCTTCTCATCTCCCCCTTGTTTCGGAATGGACACGAAACTTGGGAGCCCTTCTACTTTGTTAAGAAGATCGATGGCTGGAGAGAGTTTTTCAGCAAGGGAACGCCTCACCGAAAAGTTTAAGATGGGATCGTGTGCTTCCAGAATGTTGGATATAGCAGTGTGGACATCCGAAACACACGTCTTGATCACCTCCCTTTCGGATCGAAGATCTTCCAGTTGTTGTTGGGATAGGGAGAGTTGAGTTGTCTTGACCTCAAGGGCGGTTGTTTTGGTTGCCAGATCGTCCATTAACGAATGCTCGGTTGCAAGATCCTCTTGTAGCTTGGCGAGGCGAGCATCAATGGAGGCACGAAGGGCCGAGTTGTCGTCGCATATGTTTTCGCGGAGAGTAGCGAACGAAGGCACCTCCGATGAGACAAAGTTGGCCAATTGTTGAACAATTGGTTCCAAAGATGTCTTGGTGGCATTGGCACTTTCCTGCAGGGACTGCAGCAGGGTAGAAGCGTCAGAAAATAGTTTATCGACTTTTTCGGTCGCAGCCTCACAGGCTCTGGTAGAGGCTTCAATCGCAGCAGTTGCTGAGGCCACCGAATCATGTTGAGCCCTGGAGAAGGCATCAACAATTTTCTGAAGGGTAGCTTCAGAAAGAGAGGACTGCTGGTTGGAAGAGGAGGCGAGAAGTAGGTCAATCTTCTCGTTGAGCTCTTTGAGATGCTTCTTTGTTACCGGAGCATCATCCTCCTCGTCACTTTGAACTTGAAACGGACTATAGTAGACCGAATCAAAGATCATATTTTCACCACCAAGATAAGGGTTTTCACCCTCAGAGGCATTTTCAGGAGATGAAGGGGGTGGTGAAGTTGGGGGTGTTGTGGGTTTGGAAGGATCAGGTTGAGTGGGTGTTGGTAGAATTTTGGTTGGTGGTTGAGTATGGGTAGTTTCGGTTGTTTGGGTTTTGGTTTGAGGTGGTTCGGTTACGTGTGGTGATTCGGTTGTAGTTGTAAAGATTGGTGGAGGGGAAGGAATTGGGGAAATTGGAAGTTCCATCTCTGGGGTAGGGGACCGAGGTGGTGTGTTGCCTCGTTGAGGAGATGCGTCTCCTTGAGAGTCGTCAGAACCCAAACTCTCACCCTCAGAGTCACTCAAAGAAGAGGGAATTACAAGCTTTCGCTTCGGTTGGGTCTTCCTCCTCTTCGGCGGTGGGGATTGTGCGGCTTTCGGTTGTTTCCACTTTTTAGGAGAAGGTCCCTTTGGAGCTTTGGACGTTTGCTTCCCTTTTTCTGCCTTTTTACCCCTGCTTACCGGTTTGTCTGCATCGTGAATTGACCTGAGCATATCCGGGGTCAGTTCCCTTGGACCAGATGGCCTTAGCTCCTTGAGCTTCCGAATCAACCTGCTATCAGAGGGCACGTCGCCATACATTGAATCCGGGATAGAGCCAATGAAGGAGAATTTTGATGCATCTGAGATGATGATCTTCTTGGTATGGAAAGTACCAACAGAAGACATCGATGCACCATCAGCAGTGGAAACATCAAATCTATCCATAGCCCATTTTGTAATCAGGATCCAGAATCGGGCCAACGATACCTCAGAGTGTCGGGATGAAGAGGAGAGGCTTTGAATAAGTTGTTGCCATAGGACAAACCCATAGTCCAGGTTAATCCCATTGTAAACCCCGTACATGATGGTGAGGAAGAGACGACTTGCACCATCTGATCCTGAGCTTCTTTCCGACAAGCCCTTGAAAAGGACTGTAAATAGACTGTTCCACTGTGGCGGCAGGCATGACTTTTTGAACCTTGCGACAGAGGTAAGAACTTCTGTGTATCCCATGTTGTAAAACATGTTATACAGATGACCAATCTGAATCGACTCCGGATGAACTCTTGAAGGGTCAACAGCAAACCCTAGCAAGGTGCAGAAACGTTGGCGAGAGACTGAGGTTTTGTGTTCTCCAATCTCGAAAAAGACCCGGTCGACGGCCTTGTCGTAGTATGCAGTCGCGTAGACCTGCAATAGGGCCACCATCGGCACAGATTCCATTCTGGTGAGAGTCGGAACAAGTTGGGAATACTTCAAACACTCTATGACCGGCGACATATAGGAGTCGTACGCCAGTGGGTTAACATCAATGATCAGACATTGTTGTGGGCGAATGGGAAGGATCTGTGAGGTAGCATGAACAGAAGAGGAATCAGCCATTTTTGCAGGTATGAAGAAGATGATGAACATGAAACTGTTTGGGAGTATTTGCGCTCTGGAAATTTTGAAGGTGGTAAAGAGGTAAAAGGTGGTGTAGTGGGCTATTTATAGTGGGTGATAGGAGAGAGAAAAATCGTTTCAAATCTCTTATGGAAATTTGAACCGGGTTGTTGAGTGACAGATGGATGACAGTTGGGGCGTGCGATGATCACGTAGGAGAGAGAGTGTTAGGTTCCTAGGATCACGCTGCCCAACAAGCGCCGTTTCATGGGGACAAGCCGTTACTGTTTCCACACGCGCATTTAATGCCACAGGACAAGAGAGAACTTAAGGTTTAAAAGTGGATTCCTGTTAAACTACGATCAACCATTTATTAAGAAATGTTGAAAGGCTTCTTTTAATTAGGCTAAATAAGAGTGGCTTGAAAATAAAATCTCAGAAAGAAAAATAAGAACTAGATCCCAAGGGAAGAAATGTTATGGGTTTTAACAATTTCATAGGAATCACATAAAATTGGAGATTTTAATAGGGTACTTTCGTCAATCCTTTAGTGAAAACTTGAGCAACTTAATTGTTCACCGTCAATTCATTAGGTGTGGAATTTTGGGTTTCACTTAGCTCGTAGTGACACAATACTAAGATCATAAACACAGATGTTGTGTAACTATAAACCTCAGTGGTAATTTCTGAGAGTCTCAAGGGTTACTATGATGGAATGAGTGTAGTGGAGAAGTAATGTGGAGATGGTGTAAGAGAACGAAGTACCTCTGCTGCGAAAAGAAGGACCAAGCAGGAAACTCTTAACTCATGTGAGAAAAGAGTGAGGTAGCTCACGATTAGAATAAATGAGTTGGCCTTATTGGGAAGACAAGGTTTGTGTATACCAGGTCATGAAGGCCATTATTCAAAATCTTATGAGGCTTGAGACACATACAGCAGCATGCTTCTAGGGACACTTAGGTATTTCATCAAATTTATCCCCAGAAACGAACACGAACACACAAAAAATAAAATAAAAAAATATTTTTGGAGTTTTTGAGATTAAAAAAAAAATTTGAAAGAGGAAAAGAAAAAGAATAAGACTTAAAAAAAAAATTAGACATAAAAAAAAACTTTAAAATTAGACAAAAGGAAAACCGAACCCGAACATTCAGTTGGTTTCGGTTGTTGAAAATTTTGAAAAACCGAACCCGAACCTTCGGTTGGTTTCGGTTCTAGAAAATTTTGAAAAACCGAACCCGAACCTTCGGTTGGTTTCGGTTCTAGAAAATTTTGAAAAACCGAACCCGAACCTTCGGTTGGTTTCGGTTCAATAAAATTTTGAGGAACCAAGAAATTTAGGCAAACAAGAAAAAGTAATTTTAACACGAGGAAAAACAAAAATTGTACAAGAAATATACAACATAGAAAAACTACCTTTGAAGTAATGAGTGAGTCAGATAGTTGAACCGAACCCGAACGTTCGGTTGGTTTCGGTTCTTACGTTTGAGTTTCAGAGGTAGTGTGAGGTACTGACTCTGATTCCATCATACCTAGTCCTTGCAATATTTTATAGAATGATGCTTCAGGAAGAGCTTTTGTAAAGACGTTAGCCAGTTGATCAATGGTTCTTACAAAGTGAACTTCGACGTTTCCATCTTCCACGTGATCTTTGATGAAGTGATACCTCAGTGCTATGTGTTTGGTTTTGGAGTGTTGCATTGGGTTATGACAGATCCTAATTGCACTTTCAGAATCACAATATAGTGGGATCTTCTTCATATTGAGTCCATAGTCTCGAAGTTGACTTTGGATCCAAATCACTTGTGATGTGCAGGATGCAGCTGCAATGTATTCCGCTTCGGCAGTAGACAACGACACGTACGTTTGTTTCTTGGATTGCCAGCTGACTAACTTCCCGTCAAGAAATTGACAACCACCAGTTGTGCTTTTACGGTCGAGTCCACATCCTCCAAGGTCAGCATCAGAATAGGCTTGAACAAAGAAGCCTGAGTTGGATGGATACCATAGACCTAAGGAGGTGGTTCGCTTGAGATAGCGTAAGATGTTCTTCACTGCAAGCATGTGAGGTTCGCGTGGGTTTGCCTGAAATCGAGCACAATAACACACATAAAACATCATATCAGGTCTGCTAGCAGTTAGATACATCAGTGAGCCAATCATTTGACGATAGAGCGTGATATCGACAGCCGGTTTGTCTAGGGATGGGATAAGCTTGGTGCCGAATGCCATTGGGACTTTGACTTTTGTGTCTCCCATCATACCAAACTTTGCTAGGAGAGTCTTCGTGTAAGCTTCCTGATTAATAAAGATGCCTTCGGGTCCCTGTCTTATGTTTAAACCAAGGAAAAAGTTAATAGGACCCATTGAGCTGATTTCAAATTTAGTCTCCATCAGCTTTCTGAATTCAGCTGTTAAGCTGGGATTCGTGGAGCCAAAGATGATGTCATCGACATAAATTTGAACTATCATAAGGTGGTCACCTTCCTTTTTGTGAAAGAAGGTTGGGTCAACCAAACCTTGTTTAAATTTAGACATCTTTAAAAATTTTGTAAGCGTTTCATACCAGGCCCTCGGAGCTTGCTTGAGGCCGTACACAACTTTATCCAGAATATAGCAATGATTTGGATGCTTTTCGTTCACGAACCCAGGAGGTTGCTCCACGTACACAGTTTCTTCGAGTTCTCCATTGAGAAATGCACACTTGACGTCCATTTGGAAAACCTCAAAGTTCTTGTGAGCAGCATAAGCCATAAATATTCTAACAGATTCTAGCCTAGCTACTGGAGCGAAAGTCTCTTCATAGTCTATCCCTTCCTCCTGACAGTATCCCTTTACCACCAGACGAGCCTTGTTCCTTATAACATTACCTTCCTTTTCCATTTTGTTCCTAAAAACCCATTTGAGACCAACAATCGAAGCATTTGGAGGAGTTGGAATGAGGCGCCAGACTTTGTTCCTTTCAAATTCGTTCAGTTCGTCTTGCATTGCTTGAACCCAATCAGAGTGATCTAGGGCAGTATTAACTGTCTTTGGTTCAACTTTTGATACGAATGAGTTAAACATACAAAACTCAACCTTTGAAAATAAGGATGTCTGTTTTGCCTTCAGTTGTGATCGGGTCAGAACCTTTTCAGAAACATCGCCAACTACTTGAGAGACAGGATGATCTCTGGTCCATTTGATAAGAGGAGGGTAATTCGGATCAAAGGTTGGATCTAGTTCAGCATTGATCATTTCTTCTGGCTCAGATTGGCTATCGTAATCGAGTGTCAGATCATCATGTTCGTCCTCAATTGATGAGCTTTGAGAGGCATGAGGTTCAGGTGTTTCTTGTGGTACTGAGCTTCCAGGCGTTGAGGCATCTTCGGTTGGAGAGGTATCTTCTGTTGGAGAATCATCTTCGGTTGGTGAAAGATCTTCGGTTGGAGTGGTAGAATTTAGTTTCCCCTGGACTCGTGAGCTTGGCTCCCCCTCAACTTGTGAGCTTGGCTCCCCCTCGACTTGAGAGCTTGGCTCCCCCTCGACTTGAGCGTTGTTGGAAGGCGAGTCATTAGTGGTTGATCCATCAACTTTGTTGTCTGCTGCACCTACTTCGGAGAGTGAAGCTTTCTCTGGTTCGTCAAAGAGCTCCAGAAATGTCTCGTATAAATTGGCGACCGAAACTGTGACCTTGTTAGTTAGAGGAAAGATTTCCCCTACAGTGTCTTCTTTGGCCTGTAGCTTCTTGACATAGGTATCGTCAAAGGTCACATAGTATGTTTCTTCAATCCTTCTCGAACGCTTGTTTAGGACCCTGTACGCCTTGGATGTGAGAGAGTAACCCAGAAAAATTCCCTCGTCGGCTTTGACATCAAACTTGTTGCGGTGTTCTTTAGAATTAAAGATGAAACACCTTGAGCCGAACACGTGGAAAAATTTCACATTGGGCTTTCTGTTGTTCAGTATCTCATATGGAGTGAGCTTGAACCTCTTGTTGAGATAGGACCTGTTCTGTGTAAAACAAGCAGCCGAAATAGCGTCAGCCCGAAAATAAAGAGGTAAGGAAGCGAAACTTAGCATGGTTCGGGCAGCTTCACACAAAGATCGGTTTCATCTTTTGACTATTTCGTTCTGTTGCGGTGTGTAGGGAGCTGAGAAATTGTGACTTATTCCCTTTTCTACAAGAAACTCTTCAAACTCCCTGTTTTTGAATTCGAGACCATTGTCGCTTCTGATGTTGCGAACAACCTTCTTGAGCTGTACTTCAATTTGCTTGATAAACACTTTCAGCTTTTGAGTCGCTTCAGATTTGAGCTTTAGAAAGAACACCCATGTAAATTTTGAAAAGTCATCAACAATAACAAGAATATACTTGCTACCACCGATGCTTTCTATAGATGAAGGACCACACAAATCGATATGAAGTAATTCAAGCGGTTCAACAAATTTTGTATTGATTATAGATGGGTGACTTTGACGACTCTGCTTCCCTATTTCGCATGCAGCACACAAATGATCTCTGTCGAACTTGAGCAATGGAAGACCCCTAACATGACCTCCAGTGACAAGTCGGTTGATATCTTTAAAATTGAGATGAGATAATCTTCGGTGCCACAACCAGCTTTCGTCGGATTGAGCTTTAGACAGCAAGCATATAGCTGGGTTTCCTTTGATGGGTTTAAGGTTTAAGGGAAACATTTCACCCTTTCGCTCTGACTTGAGAATCACTTTCTTTGTCTTTTTCTCTATGATTTCAGAACCTTCATCATCGAACGAGACTTTGAGACCTGTACCTCCAACAAGCTGAGACACTAATGAGGTTGTGTTGGAGTCCTTCCACATAAGCCACCTTCCTTATAGTAAAATCCCCATTTGTTATCATCCCGTATCCCTTTATGGTGCCGAAAGAATTGTTTCCAAACTTAACGTTGCCACCATTTGCAAGAGATCTGAATTCCCTAAGCTCCTCTTTCCTCCCTGTCATGTGACGTGAGCATCCACTATCGATGTACCATTCTTCATCGAACTGCTCGTCACTTATAACCTGCAAAAATTAGGCAGATTTAGGAACCCAAAGTTTCTTGGGTCCACGTGAGCTTTGCATGGGAACGGGAACAGTAAGAGAGACGTCAACAAGATAAGTTCGTTTGATAAGAGTTGTTTCATCTTTCCTTTTAATGGTAAAAACTTTTATTTTGTTAAGATTGGGTGAGTTCGGTTTGGACTCTGGTTTGGATTCATTGACCTTCTGCTTTCCCTTTTGTTCAGCTGACGAATGAGATTTTTGAGAACAAGAGGAATCAGTTTTAGAATAAGATGGAGATAAATCGGTGGAAGTAGAAGAATTAGAATAACGAGAAGAATTAGAACAAGAGGGTTTGGATTAAGAGGATTTCCTGGCTGGAGACTCTAGGTGACCCTTTTGCTTTTGATCATTGGAGGGACTGACCTTAGAGTTTTGTTCTCTTTTAACTTCAGAACCGAACCTTTGCGTTCGGTTGGAGCTGTCTTTGGAACCGAACCTTTGGTTTCGGTTGAAGTCTTTTTCAGAACCGAAATTTTGCCTTCGGTTGATATCTTCTTGTGAACCGAACCTTGGCTTTCGGTTTTTGTGACTTTCAAGCTTTCCTACAGGATTGTTTTCATACTTCAGATTCTTGTCTTGGTGTGAGAAATATGCATTCTGGGAATGCCAGAATTGTTTCCTTTCAGAAAGGTTCTTCCTGTATCTATTGTTCCTTTCTCTCTTCCTATTCCTCATCTGTGTAGGTTGATGATGAACATTTGCTGTCGTTTTCGGTGTCTCCTTGGCCGGTTCCTTTTGAACTACAGGAGTTTTACTTTGAGCCGAAGGAGCAGAGGGAATGTCTTCTTTTACTGAACGATCATTCTTCTGAGGAATATCTTTTGTACCACTGGTGCTTGGCTCATTGAATTTGTCTGGCTTATTCAAGGGTTCAGGTATGTATCTTCCTTTGCTCTTCCAAGAAGTTCTTTCAGATAAACCAATGGTTTCGTCTGCATTATCAATTGGAGCTTCCCAGAAGTACTCATCGCAGCCATCAACATTGTCTTTGTTTACAATGGCTACAAGTTCAGCTGTTTGATGTTCGGTTACTCATGTTACCTTGTATACTTGATTTGGAGTGGTCCTGACCTTTTGATACACAACTGCTTTCTCAACTAATAATGGGGACTTTTGATGGGACAACCGAGCGAACTCCACTGAATTTTCAGAAATAAGATTCTTGTGGTTTTCAGGTTCGGTTTTAATAAATTCTGAGCAGTCAACCGTGTCCTCTACAGAAATTTCACTCATGTTTTCGTCCTCGTTAAGCTCAGATGCATTTTCAACATCAATTTTGTTTTCTGAGCTTACGCTGGCGTTTAAAGAGTCAAATTTTTGCATGGTTTCGGTTCTCAGTTTAAGTTTGTCATTTTCATCCAAAAGATTTTTAAGCATGTCCTTGTGGTCTTTGGATTTAATGAAGGACTCAATTTTGTCCAGTCCATACATGTAGGTCGGATTGACATCATCAGACGATATCACACTCTCACAATTGTAGGCTTCGGCATCGATTTCATCTTCCTTAAACTCTAGGAAGGGCAAAATCATGCGGTGGATCTTTTGGCCTATTTCACAATCCAAGTGAAGCTGAGTAATATTTGAGTATAAACGTTTAGCAATTAAACAAAAAACATTCCGCTGTTTTAACAATTTTAAATTGTCTCTTTGCAAATAAATGTTTTCGTCTCTAACTTTAACTAATTCCGACTCCTTTAACTCGATCCACATTCTCCGCTCCTCACTTTTCGATGCCACCCTGCTCAATTGATCAGTTAGGTTAGAATTGGTGACCCGAGTTTGGGTTAAGCTACTATCTAGATGAGAAATTCTTGTATTAACATTTTTTAGTTCTTTCTCATATGAGGTTGATGGTACTTTGGATGAAACAAAAACAGATTGTACCTTCTTTATCAGTTCATCGAGCTCACTGAACTGTTGACTAAGTGGTTTGGCCGCAAAACACATATCCTCCTGTACCTTCGGTCGATCGCTTCCTCCATCGGTGTTGTATCCCCTTATTTGAGATACGTCAGCCACCATGAAGCATCTTCCTCCACTGCTTTCCTCCTTAGCCACATAAGCCTTTCCATGGGTAGGCTTCCTCACTTCATCGTCTTCTGAGTCGGTAGACCAAACTTCCGTGCTACCGAACTCGTCACCTTTAACCGAACCCTGCACAATAAGAGCATTAATAGAAGGGTTAGCGGTATACTTCTTCTTTTTCAACTCGTCCAATCTTTTCTGCAACACAACTTCCTCATCATTTCCATCATCTTTTTCAGCCATCTTCTTAAGGACACAGTCCTTGGCATAGTGGTTTTTCCCACCACAGTAGAAACAGGTTACTCCGGAATCGCCATCCACCTTCGATTCCTTCTTGTGCTCCTCAGCCTTCGGTTCATTGTTCACCTTTTCAGAGCTGTAACTCCCCTGCCAGTTTCGGTTTTTGTTGCTGGGGAATCTCTTCTTTATGAACCTCTTGGGATTGGACACCATCATGGCATAATCCTCAGAAGTGAGATCATATTCCTCCAGGTTGAGGTCTTCATCCTCCATCACAGCTTTACTTTTAGATAGGAGGGCCAACGAACCAAGACTAGTAACGACGTTGTTTTCTTGCACCACAATCTTCTCTTGGGACTTAAGAATACCCACCAGTTTCGCCAAAGAGTATGATTTAAACTGCTCATGAGCTTTGACTGTGGAAACTACTGCTCTCCATTCAGACCTCAATCCGTTCAAGAAAGTAACCTTCTGTTCGATAAGCTTCCTTTCAATATTGTGTTTAATCATCTTGCTGAGAAGATGATTAAAACGATCAAACGTCTGGGTCACCGTTTCTTCGACTCCTTGACTGAATTCTCCAAACTCAGATAAAAGCAAAGTTTGAATAGAATGTTTAAGATCCTCGTCTGTAGAATACAGTTCACGAAGTCTATCCCAAACTTCCTTTGCCGTCGTGCATGAGCTAACCAACCTGAATGTGTCGGACTGAAGGGCGAATCTGATCAACCTTAATGCCTTGATATTGCACTGGAATTTATCCTTTTCATCTTGTGCAATATCCTTCACGTCCTTTAGCAGATCATTGTACTCCTTTTGTGTCTTGATGATTCTGGATGATGCAGAATGAGAAAACGGTCCATTGGTGATGGCTTCCCATATGAGATACCCATTATCCTCCGATCCAATCACGTAGTCTTCAAAGTGATGCGCCCATACTTCATAGTCATGGGTGTATAAGATAGGAATCTTTGTCGTCGAACCAATGCTGTTGGAAATATTAATAAGGTATGATTGCGTCGCGTCCATTATGATCGTAAAAACCTGTTCAAAGATCAGACTTGTAATAAAGCAGATTAGGGCAAAACAATAAATATTAAGATACGTCAATAGAGAGATGACGGCTCAATAAATATTGATAATTGCGGAAAAACCCTAATGGAAATCTTTTTCACAGAAAAGATGTGTATCGATTACACAGCCTCCTGCTCTGATACCAATTGATGAGATTAAACTTACCTTTAATCTATAAAGATCGATTAGATCTTGAACAAGTATATAAACATAAACAATATGAATGCAATAAAAAGAATAAGTCAAGATGGAATCAAACGTGTCGAATGATTAAACAAAATCCTCAGAAGAGCTCGATTATGAACATCAACTGTAGAGGATTGGAAGGTTACAGGAACGATCAAAGAAACCTGTTATCGTCTAGATGTATCGCTATTTTCAGATCTCTAAAAAACCTTAACCTAATATTCATGCAAGCGTAAACTTATACACAAAACATAAAAGGTTCACGGCTGGACAGGCCCCAACCGGAATACTAAAAGGCTTATGCTTAACGAGCCCAAAAGACGCAATCTTCAAAAATAATTTCTAGCTCAACACTTCAAATATTCTGCAACTAGATTACGGCATCCCTTTTCTAGGTTGCAGCGTATTGTGTTGGGTCCTAGCCTTAGTATCTCATTTGGGTGATTTACTATGGACTCAATCGATCAAATACTTGAATTTGTTTTCTCCCGTTTTGTAAATGTCAAAGTTCGACAACTATGGTCTTCCCAAATCCCGTGGAACAAGCATTCCACATGAAGATGATATTCCACGATTCGATCGAGGAACAAGAAATCATGCTTCACTTCCTCCTCCTCCTCCAATTATTCTACCTAACCCACAAGATTGTAAAATTGAAAGGTTCAATATCACTCAAGCCCTTTTGGCAAGTAAACATAAAGAAGGAAAGTCGGTGTGTGCACACGTTTTAGGGATGAAGTCACACATTGATAGGTTAAGAATGATGGGATCTGTTGTCGATGAAGAGATGGCTGTTGATTGGGTTCTTCAGTCGCTTCCTAACTCGTATAGTGAGTTCGTATGAGAGTACTATATGATGAACCACGACGTGACCCTTATTGATCTCACCTATATGCTTATTGCTGCTGAATCAGCAATGGTTTGGCGCAATAGAAAAGCAAAGTTGATTGGTGAATCTGCCTTCAAGACCTCTATGGATATAGACAATGGCAATGAAAGACATGCAATGATCAAAAAGTTTGATCATAAGAGAAAGGCGATGTCTGAAGTAGTTCCATGTGTTGTTCCAAAAGAGTCAATTTGCTTTTATTGCCAAGAGAAGGGGCATTGGAGACGAAGTTGCCCTATTTACCTAAGAGATCTAAGAGATGGGAGAGTCAAAAGTATGACTACACTTCAGGTAAAATCCACTATCTAACTCCGTTAAGTTCCTATTCATTGATTCTAAATACATGATGTGATAAAATTGCATTTGAATGTTTTGCAGGATCGATGAAAAGAAAGGAAGCTTGATGAAAGAGCAAGATGAGTCTAATCACAAAGAAATGGATCTCGATCGCATGGACTTGAAGATTAGATTTTGAGCTTATATATTTATGATAGAATTGTTAGTAATGTTCGACTACATAGTTTTCAATGGATTTTGCATTGTAAGGACAAATGTTTTCTGCTGCTTTTATAAATAAAATAAATTTTGTTTGACTTATTTATTTATTTGTTTACTTCCTTGCAATGAAATCGTTATGAAAATTGATGTTTGCATATTTCTACAACGAATGGATATGATTCTTATTTATGGAAATGTCGAGAATTTACCAAATAGGGAGAGTTTCTCATCGCCCAAAGTTTCAATTGGACAGAAATTTGGAATCACGCAACTTGGTTGCATGATGAATGAGAAATTTCATATTTGGAAATTACACTAATTCATTGACAAAGTGTCAAGTGAAGGACTAGGAGATCGAGTACACAAAGTTGTGTGTTGATCAAGTTCACCATAAGAGTAACAAAGATATTCATCATAATTTACTAAAGGCTTAGTAAATATGATTACACTTACAAAATTAAGTGTAATTCTGAATTGATTAAAGGGTTTAGATCAATAGCAAAATGAATAAGAAGAATCAAGTAGGCAGAAAGATAAAAGTTTCTCCATTCTAAGAAGAAGGGAGAGTACCTTTTATGCTTTATGATAGGTCTTTATGATTAAGAACCATATCTTAATTGATCCTCTAAGTGAGTCTTAGTACAATTGCATGTCTAAGTAGAGGAATCAAGAATTGAAGAAATGGTTAAATCAAAAGTCAATCATAATTCGTTCCAATAACAAGTCTTAAAGTCAAGATTGTGACAATGAGTGAAAAGTATTAAAGGTTTATAACATTCATCAAATGTGGAAAGTTGTGATGTCTTGGATAAGACCAGCTAGGACCAATTTATGAAGTGTTTTTGATATAAGCTACACTAACTCTTGAATAATTGTTTGTCAAGAAATGGTTATTGACAAAAGAATCTTATATGTCAAGGAGTTAGTGGGAGTCTTAATGGTCTGGAAAGGTTTCAAGAACAAATCAAATAAACCTTATTGATCATCACTAGTACACGAGTTGAGGTTTGCAACCTATTATGTTGACATTATTTTGTTTCTGTGCTATTCCAATTAAGTTAATTATGCATGTGAGTTCTTTGAGTTCTCATTTTGAATGCATAAAAGGCAAGGCACCTTGATCAATGAAAGGTACATTGATAGGAAAAAGGTGAGATGCTTAACTACTTGGAAGACATGGTGGGCAGCTGTGCTACCATAAGGCAAGAAATCAAGATTAAGAAAGTTCGGTCCATATGAGTTTGAATTTGTCGTAAACTTTGGTTTTAACAAATTAACATGGATAGAAACACATACACCGTTTAAAATCTAAGTGTCATAAGATTTCCTCCTTCATGAAAATGATTGTGAGGAAATGCTTTCATTAAGAAAGGTTTTAATAAGATAGTGATTGTAAAATTGCATTCTCGAATTCGATTATCGTTACGGTATCCCTTTCCATAATTTGAATTGTGAAGTTTGGCAATTAATCTTAATTGTTTAGACACACATATGAACTATCTAAGGCAAAGGTGTATAAGTTCAAGGAGCTTTAATAAAGGATTATCAAAGCATTAAGTATTAGAAACATGGACTTAAGAAATTCAATAGGTATTTTTTTTTCTGGAAATTAAGATGTTTATGAATACATGTCGTAGCTAGTGGGAGCATAAGTGTTATGTTTTATAATAATCATCATGATAGTGGGAGCATAAAAGTTATGATTGTATGATTATTATGGAAAGTTTTGCAAGTTGGCAATATTAATTATAGAAAACAAGAGTTATACCTTGCAAAGTAGTAAGGGTTGTATAGTTGTTTTGCTATAATTAAGGGAGAGAATATTATGCTTCATTTCAAATATAAAGGATTAGTGTTGGGCTTTATAGATTGCGTCTTTTGGGCTCGACTACTTATATTGTTTTGTATTACGGTTTGGGCCTGTCCAACCGTGAGTCTTTTATGCTTTGTATATAAGCCTATGCTTGCATGCATATTAGGTCAAGGTTTTAGAGATCTGAGAATACAAGTTTTCCAGACGTCTAAAGGTTTCTTTTATCATTCTTGTAACCTTCCAATCCTCTACAGTTGATGTTCTTAATCGAGCTCTTCTGAGGATTTTGTTTTAATCATTCGACACGTTTGATTCAATCTTGTTCTGTTATTTACTGTGTTTGTATCGTCGTTATTTACTTACTTGTTCAAGATCTAATCGATCTTCACAGATTAAAAGAAACTTTAATCTCATCAATTGGTATCAGAGCAGGAGGCTGTGTAATTGATACACATCTTTTCTGTGAAAAAGATTTTCATTAGGGTTTTTCCGCAATCATTAATATTTATTGAGCCGTCATCTCTTTATTGACGTATCTTGATAATTATTATTTTGCCCTAATCTGCTTTATTACAAGTCTGATCTTTGAACAGGTTTTTCGATCATAATGGACGCAACACAATCAAACGTCATTAATATTTCCAACAGCATTGGTTCGACGACAAAGATTCCGATCTTATATACCCACGATTATGAAGTATGGGCACATCATTTCGAAGACTATGTTATTGGATCGGAGGAAAATGGGTATTTGATTTGGGAAGCCATCACAAACGGACCGTTTTCTCATTCTGCAACGTCCAGAATCATTAAAACTCAAAAAGAATACAATGATCTGCTCAAGGACGTGAAAGACATTGCACAAGATGAAAAGGATAAGTTCCAATGCAATATCAAAGCACTAAGATTGATCCGGTTCGCCCTTCAGTCCGATACATTCAGATTGGTTAGCTCGTGCACGACGGCGAAGGATGTTTGGGACAGACTTCGCGAACTGTACTCTACAGACGAAGATCTTGAACATTCTATTCAAACTCTGCTTCTATCTGAGTTTGGAGAATTCAGACAAGGGGCTGACGAATCTGTGACCCAGACGTTCGATCGCTTCAATCGTCTTCTAAGCAAGATGATCAAACATGATATCGAAAGGAAGCTCATCGAACAGAAGGTTACATTCCTGAATGGTCTAAGGTCTGAATGGAGAGTAGTAGTTTCCACGGTTAAAGCCCATGAGCAATTTAAATCATACTCTTTGGCGAAACTGGTGGGAATTCTCAAGTCTCAAGAGAAAAACGTGGTGCAAGAAAAGAATGTCGTTTCCGGTCTCGGTTCGTTGGCTCTCTTGTCAAAAAGTAAAGCTGTTATGGAGGATGAAGACCTCAGCCTGGAAGAATATGATCTCACATCAGAAGATTATGCCTTGATGGTATCCAATCCCAAAAGGTTCATAAAGAAGAAATTTCCCAGCAACAAAAACCGAAACTGGCAGGGGAGTTATAGCTCTGAAAAGGTGGTTAATGAACCGAAAGCCGAGGAGCACAAGAAGGAACCGAAGGTTGACGGAGACTCTGGGGTGAGCTGTTTCTACTGTGGTGGGGAAAATCATTATGCTAAGGACTGTGTCCTCAAGAAAATGGCTGAAAAAGATGATGGGAACGATGAGGAAGCTGTGTTGCAGAAAAGATTGGATGAGTTGAGAAAGAAGAAGTCTGCTGCTAACCCTCCTAGTAATGCTCTTATTGTGCAGGGTTCTGTTCCAGGTGATGAGTTCGGTAGCACGGAAGTTTGGTCTACCGACTCAGAAGACGAGGAAGTGAGGCAGCCTACTCATGGAAAGGCGTTCGTGTCTAAGGAAGAAGGCAGTGGTGGTAAATGCCTTATGGTTTCTGACGTATCTCAATTGAGGGGATACAACACCGATGGAGGCAATGATGGACAGAATGCAAAGGAGGCCATGTGCTTCACAGCCAAACCACTCAGCCAGCAGTTCAATGAGCTTGATGAACTGATAAAGAAGGTACAATCTGTTTTTATTTCATGTAAAGTACCATCATCCTCTTATGAGAAAGAACTAAAAAATGTCAATACAAGAATATCTCATCTAGATAGTAGCTTAACTCAAACTCGGGTCACAAATTCTAACCTAACTGATCAATTGAGCAGGGCAGCATCGAAGAGTGAGGAGCGGAGAATGTGGATAGAGTTAAAGGAATCGGAATTAGTCAAAGTTAAAGATGAAAACATTTATTTGCAAAGAGACAATTTGAAATTGTTAAAACAACGAAATGTTTTTTGTTTAATTGCTAAACGTTTGTATTCTAATATTACTCAGCTTCACTTGGATTGTGAAATAGGCCAAAGGATTCATCGCATGATCTTGCCCTTTCTAGAATTTAAGGAAGATGAAATCGATGCCGAAGCCTATAATTGTGAAAGTGTGATATCGTCTGATGACATAAATCCCACCTACATGTATGGACTGGACAAAATTGAGTCCTTCATTAAATCCAAAGACCACAAGCTCATGGTTAAAAATCTTCTGGATGAAAATGACAGACTTAAACTGAGGACCGAAACCATGCAAAAATTTGACTCTTTAAACGCCAACGTAAGCTCAGAAAACAAAATTGATGTTGAAAATGCATCTGAGCTTAACGAGGACGACAATATGAGTGAAATTTCTGTAGAGGACACGGTTGACTGCTCAGAATTTATTAAAACCGAGCCAGAAAATCACAAGAATCTAATTTCTGAAAATTCAGTAGAATTCGCTCGGTTGTCCCATCATAAGTCCCCGAAATTAGTTGAGAAAGCTGTTTTGTATCAAAAGGTCAGGACTACTCCAAATCAAGTATACAAGGTAACAGGAGTTACCGAACATCAAACAGTTGAACTTATAGCCATTGTAAACGAAGACAATGCTGATGGCTGTGATGAGTACTTCTGGGAAGCTCCTATTGATAATGCAGACGAAACCATTGGTTTATCTGAAAGAACTTCATGGAAGAGCAAAGGAAGATACATACCCGAACCGTTGAATAAGCCAAACAACTTCAATGAGCCGAGCACTAATGGTACAAAAGATACTCCTCAGAAGAATGTTCACTCCCCAAAAGAAGACATTCCTTCGGCTCCTTCAGCTCAAAGTAATTCTACTGCAGTTCAAATGGAACCGGTCAAGGAGTCGACAAAAATGAAAGCAAATGTTCATCATCAACCTTCTCAGATGCGGAATAGGAAGATAGAAAGGAATAATAGATACAGGAAGAACCTTTCTGAAAGGAAACAATTCTGGCGTTCCCAGAATGCATACTTCACTCATCAAGACAAGAATCTAAAGTATGAAAACATTCCTGCAGGAAAGCTTGAAAGTCACAAAAACCGAAAGCCAAGGTTCGGTTCACAAGAAGATATCAACCGAAGGCAGAAGTTCGGTTCTGAAAAGGATATCAACCAGAACCAAAGGTTCGGTTCCAAAGGTAGCTTCAACCGAACGCAAAGGTTCGGTTCTGAAGAAAAAAGAGTACAAAACTCTAAGGTCGGTCCCTCCAATGATCAAAAACAAAAGGGTCACCTAGAGTCTCCTTCTAAGTCTAATTCTTCTCATTCTTCTAATTCTTTCTCACCCTCAGTTTCATCTCGATCTCGTTCTAAATCCGATTCTTCTTGTTCTCAAAAATCTCATTCATCAACTGAGCAAAAGTGGAAGAAGAAGGTCAGTAAATCCACATCAGAGACCGAATCTAACTCTACTAATCTTAACAAAATAAAAGTTTACACCATTAAAAGGAAAGATAAAACAACTCTCGTAAAAAGAACTTATCTTGTTGATATCTCTCTCATTGCTCTTGTTTCAATGCAAAGCTCAGGTGGACCCAAGAAACTTTGGGTTCCTAAATCTGTCTAAATTTTGTAGGTTATAAGTGACGAGCAGTTCGACGAAGAATGGTACATTGATAGTGGCTGCTCGCGTCACATGACAAGGAGGAAAGAGGAGCTTAGGGAGTACAGATCTCTTGCAAATGGTGGCAACGTCAAGTTCGGAAACAATTCTTTCGGCACCATAAAGGGATACGGGATGATAACCAATAGGGACTTCTCTATAAGGAAGGTGGCTTATGTGGAAGGACTCCAACACAACCTCATTAGTGTATCTCAATTGGTTGGAGGTACATGTCTCAAAGTCTCTTTCGATGATGAAGGTTCAGAAATCATAGAGAAAAAGTCAAATAAAGTGATTCTCAAGTCAGAGCGAAAGGGTGAAATGTTTCCCTTAAACATGAAACCCATCAAAGGAAACCCAGCTGTATGCTTATTGTCAAAAGCGCAATCCGACGAAAGCTGGTTGTGGCACCGAAGATTATCTCATCTTAACTTTAAAGATATCAACCGTCTTGTTACAGGAGGTCATGTAAGGGGACTTCCTTTACTCAAGTTCGACAGGGATCATCTGTGTGCTGCATGCGAAATGGGAACACAGAGTCGTCAAAGTCATCCATCTATAATCAACACAAAAGTTGTTGAACCACTCGAATTAATTCATATTGATTTGTGTGGTCCTTCATCTATCGAAAGCATCGGTGGTAGCAAGTATATTCTTGTTATCATTGATGACTTTTCACGATTTACATGGGTGTTCTTTCTAAAGCTCAAATCTGAAGCGACTCAAAAGCTGAAAATGTTTATCAAGCAAATTGAAGTACATCTCAAGAAGGTTGTTCGCAACATCAGAAGCGACAATGGTCTCGAATTCAAGAACAGGGAGTTTGAAGAGTTTCTTGCAGAAAAGGGAATCAGTCATAATTTCTCAGCTCCCTACACACCACAACAGAACGGAATAGTCGAAAGACGAAACCGATCCTTGTGTGAAGCTGCCCGAACTATGCTAAGTTTCGCTTCTTTACCTCTTTATTTTTGGGCTGATGCTATTTCTGCTGCTTGTTTTACACAGAACAGGTCATATCTCAACAAAAGGTTAGCGCTCACCCCATATGAGATATTGAACAACAGGAAGCCAAATGTGAAATTTTTCCATGTGTTCGGCTCAAGGTGTTTCATCTTCAACTCTAAAGAACACCGCAACAAGTTTGATGTCAAAGCCGACGAAGGAATATTTCTGGGTTACTCTCTCACATCCAAGGCATACAGGGTCCTAAACAAGCGTTCAAGAAAAATTTAAGAGACGTATTATGTGACCTTTGACGACAACTATGTCAAGAAGCTACAGGCTAAAGAAAGTATCACTGGGGAAATCTTTCCTCTAAATGGCAAAGTTACAGTCTCGGTTGCTAATTTATTCGAGACATTTCTGGAGCTCTTTGACGAACCAGAGAATGCTTCACTTTCTGAAGCAGGTGCAGCAGATAACAAAGTTGATCACATGGAGCAGATTGTCGAAGATGCTGCAAGGAGAATGTATGAAGAAGTATCAATTTCTAACGACTCTCCTTCCAACGAAGCTCAAATCGAGGGGGAGCCAAGTGCTCAAGTCGAGGGGGAGCCAAACGCTCAAGTCCAGGGGGAGCCAAATTCCACAACTTCAATCGAAGAGGTCTCAACACCAGGAAGCTCAGGCCCACTAGAATCACATGAACCTCATATCTTCCAAAGTACACCAACTGAGCTGGAACATGATGATGTGACACTCGGTTATGACAGCCAATCTGAGCTAGACAAAATAATCAATGCTGAATTAGACCCAACCTTTGATCCAAATTACCCTCCTCTTATCAAATGGACCAGAGATCATCCTGTCTCTCAAGTAGTTGGGGATGTATCTGAAAAGGTTCTGACCCGATCACAACTGATGGCAAAACAAACTTCCTTATTTTCAAAGTTAGAGTTTTGCATGTTCAATTCATTTGTATCAAAAGTTGAACCAAAGGCAGTTAACACTGCTCTCGATCACTCTGATTGGGTTCAAGCAATGCAAGAGGAGTTGAACGAATTTGAAAGGAACAAAGTTTGGCGCCTAATTCCAACTCCTCCAGATGCTTCGGTTGTTGGTCTCAAATGGGTTTTTAGGAACAAAATGGACAAGGAAGGTAATGTTATATGGAATAAGGCTCGTCTGGTGGTAAAGGGATATTGTCAGGAGGAAGGGATAGACTATGAAGAGACTTTCGCTCCAGTAGCTCGGCTAGAATCTGTTAGAATATTTCTGGCTTATGCTGCCCACAAGAACTTTGAAGTTTTCCAAATGGACGTCAAGTGTGCATTTCTTAATGGAGAACTTGAAGAAACGGTGTACGTAGAGCAACCTCCTGGGTTCGTGAACGAAAAGCATCCAAATCATTGCTATATTCTGGATAAAGCTGGGTACGGCCTTAAACAAGCTCCGAGAGCCTGGTATGAAACGCTTACAAAATTTTTAAAGATGTCTAAATTCAAACAAGGTTCGGTTGACCCAACATTCTTTCGCAAAAAGGAAGGTAACCACCTTATGATAGTTCAAATTTATGTCGATGACATCATCTTTGGCTCCACGAATCCAAGCTTAATGGCTGAATTCAGAAAGCTGATGGAGACTAAGTTTGAAATGAGCTCAATGGGTCCAATTAACTTTTTCCTTGGTTTAAACATAAGATAGGGACCCGAAGGCATCTTTATTAATCAGGAAGCTTACACGAAGACTCTCCTAGCAAAGTTCGGTATGATGGGAGACTCGAAAGTTAAAGTCCCAATGGCATTCGACACTAAGCTTACCCCATCTCTAGACAAACCAGTTGTTGATATCACGCTCTATCGTCAAATGATTGGATCGTTAATGTATCTAACTGCTAGCAGACCTGATATCATGTTTTCTGTGTGTTATTGTGCTCGATTTCAGGCAAATCCTCGTGAACCTCACATGCTTGCAGTGAAGAACATCTTACGATATCTCAAGCGAACCACCTCCTTAGGTCTATGGTATCCATCCAACTCAGGCTTCTTTGTTCAAGCCTATTCTGATGCTGACCTTGGAGGATATGGACTCGACCGAAAAAGCACAACTGGTGGATGTCAATTTCTTGACGGGAAGTTAGTCAGCTGGCAATCCAAGAAACAGACATGCGTGTCACTGTCTACTGCCGAAGCGGAATATATTGCAGCTGCATCCTGCACATCACAAGTGATTTGGATCCAAAGCCAACTTCGAGACTATGGACTCAATATGAAGAAGATCCCACTATATTGTGACTCTGAAAGTGCAATTAGGATCTGTCATAATCCAGTGCAGCATTCCAAAACCAAACACATAGCACTAAGGTATCACTTCATCAAAGATCATGTGGAAGATGGAAACGTCGAAGTTCACTTCGTAAGAACCACTGATCAACTGGCTGACGTTTTTACAAAAGCTCTTCCTGAAGCATCATTCAATAAAATATTGCAAGGACTTGGTATGATGGAATCTGAATCAGTACCTCACGCTACCTCTCAAACATAAACATAACAACCGAACGTTATGGTTCGTTTCAACTATCTAACCCACTCATTTCTTCAAAGATAGTTTCTCAATGTTGTGTATTGTATGTACAATTCTGTTTTTACTAGTTTGATTCAAAAAAAAAAAAAAAAAAAAAAAAAACTCTTAACTGAAACCAACCAAAGGTTCAGGTTCGGTTTTTCAAAATTTTCTAGAACCGAAACCAACCGAAGGTTCGGGTTCGGTTTTTCAAAATTTTGTAGAACCGAAACCAACCGAAGGTTCGGGTTCGGTTTTTCAAAATTTTCCAGAACCGAAACCAACCGAACGTTCGGGTTCGGTTTTTCAAAATTTTCCAGAACCGAGACCAACCGAAGGTTCGGGTTCGGTTTTTCAAAATTTTGTAGAACTGAAACCACCCGAACGTTCGGGTTCGGTTTTTCAAAACTTTTCTCAACCGAAACCAACCATAGGTTCGGGATAGGTTTATCTCAAAAATTCCAAAATTTTTTTTGTATTATTATTCGTTTATGTGGATACATTTTATGAACTTCCTAAATGTCCCTAGAAGCATGCTGCTGTATGTGTCTCAAGCCTCATAAGATTTTGAATAAAGGCCTTCATGACCTGGTATACACAAACCTTGTCTTCCCAATAAGGCCACTTCATTTATTCTAATCGTGAGCTACCTCACTCTTTTCTCACATGAGTTAAGAATTTCCTGCTTGGTCCTTCTTCTCGCAGTAGAGGTACTTTTGTTATCTTACACCATCTCTTATTACTTCTCCACTACACTCATTCCATCATGGTAACCCTTGAGACTCTCAGCACTTACCACTGAGGTTTATGGTTGCACAACATCTGTGTTTATGATCTTAGTTTTGTGACACTACGAACTAAGTGAAACCCAAAATTCAAAACCTAACGAATTGACGGTGAACAATTATATTGTTCAAGCTTTTACTAAAGAATTGATGAAAGTACCATATTAAAATCTCCAGTTTTATGTGATTCCTATGAAAATGTTATTAACTCATAACTTTTCTTCCCCTGGGATCTTGTCCTTATCTTTCTTTCTGAGATTTTATTTTTTTTAAACCAGTCGTTTTCAGCCTAATTAAAAGAAGCCTTTCAACATTTCTCTATAAATGGTTGATCGTAATATTAACGGACATTCCTTTTAAAATCCTAAGTTTTTCTTTGTCCTGTGGCATTTAATGCGCGTGGTTCAACAGTAACGGCTTGTCCCTATGAAACAGCGCTTATTGGGCGGCGTGGTCCTAGGAATCTGACACTCTCTCTCCTACGTGATCATCGCCCGTCCCAACTGTCATCCATAAGAGATTTGAAACGATCTTTCTCTCTCTTCCCACCCACTATAAATAGCCCGTTATACCTCCTTTTACCTCTTTACCACTCTCAAAATTTCCAAAACACAAACTCTCCCATACAGTTTCCTGTTCATCATCTTCTTCACACCTGCATCCATGGCTGACTCCTCTTCAGTTCATGCTACATCCCAAATCCTTCCCATTCGCCCACAACAATGTTTGGTAATTGATATTAACCCAAAGGCATACGATCCTTACATGTCGCCGGTCATAGAGTGCTTAAAATATTCACAACTCGAACCAGCTCTATCCAGAATCGCATCGGTGCCAATGACGGCCCTATCGCAGGTCTACGCGACTGCATATTACGACAAGGTTGTCGACCGAGTATTTTTCGAGATTGGAGACCACAAAACCTCCGTTTCTCGCCCTTGTTTCTGCTCTCTGCTCGGATTTGCTTCTGACTCATCCAGGGTCCATCCGGAGTCCATACAAACTGGTCATATGTATAGCATGTTTTACAACATGGGATACACGGAGGTTCTTACATCCGTTGCCAGATTCAAAAAGTCTTGCTTACCGCCTCAATGGAATGGTTTATTTACAGTCCTGTTTAAGGGACTGTTGGAGAGAAGTTCAGGTTCCGACGGTGCCAGTCGTCTGTTCCTTTCCATTCTTTATGGAGTTTACAATGGGATCAACCTGGATTACGGGTTTGTTCTATGGTAACAACTTCTTCAGAGCCTTTCATCTTCATCCAGACACTCTGAAGTTTCATTGGCCCGATTCTGGATTCTGATCACTAAATGGGCCATAGACAGATTCGACGTTCCCACTGCTGAAGGTGCATCGATGACTTCCGTTGGTACTTTACACACCAAGAAGATCATCATCTTAGATGCCTCCAAATTCTCCTTTATTGGCTCTATTCCAGAGTCCTTGTATGGTAATGTACCTTCGGATAGCAGGTTGATTCGAAAGCTCAAGGAGCTAACACCTTCTGGTCCAAGGGATCTGACCCCGGACATGCTCAGATCTATCCATGATGCAGATAAACCACTGAGCAAAGGTAAAAAGGCAGACAAAGGAAAGCAAGCAACAAAACCTTCAAAGGGGCCTTCTCCTAAGAAGAGGAAACAGACAAAAGCTGCACCTTCCCCCCCACCGAAGAAGAGGAAGACTCAACCAAAGCGAAAGCTTATTATACCCTCATCTTCGAGTGACTCTGAGGGTGAGAGTTCGGATTCTGACGACTCTCAAGGGGATGCATCTCCTCCACGAGGCAATACACCACCTCGATCCCCTACCCCAGAGATTGAAATACCCAATTCCCCAATTCCTTCTCCTCCACAAATCTTTACCACTACCACTGAATCACCCCATGTAGCCGAACCTCCTCAACCTAAAACCCACACAACCGCAACTACCCATATACAACCACCAACCGAAACTACCCATACAGAACCAACAACCGAAACTACACCTTCACCCACTCAACCTTCTCCTACTAAACCCTCCACACCCCCAACCTCTCCACCCTCTTCATCTCATGGCAATTCCTCTGAGGGTGAAAACCCTTATCTCGGGGGAGAAGACATGATCTTTGATTCGGTATACTATAGTCCGTTTCAAGTTCAGAGTGACAAGGAGGATGATGCACCAGTCACTAAGAAAAATCTTAAACAGCTCAACGAGAAGATTGATCTACTTCTCGCCTCCTCGTCCAACCAACAATCAATCCTGTCTGAAGCTGCACTTCAGAAGATTGTTGATGCCTTCACCAGGGCTCAACATGATTCAGCAGCCTCAGCAACTGCTGCAATTCAGGCATCTACCCGAGCATGTGAGGTAGCGACCGAAAAAGTCGATAAACTAGTTTCTGATGCCTCTGCTCTACTGCAGTCCATGCAACAAAGTGCAACTGCCACAAAGGCATCTTTGGAACCAATTGTCCAACAATTGGTCTCCTTTGTCTCATCAGAGTTGCCATCGTTCGCCAATCTACGTAAAACCATAAGCTACGAAAACTCGGCTTTTACAGCCTCCATTGATGCTCGTCTCGTCAAGTTACAAGAAGATCTGACATCCGAGCGTTCTTTAATGGACGATTTGGCATTAAAAACAACTGCTCTTGAGGTCAAGACCACTCAACTCTCTCAATCTCAACAAGAGCTGGAAGATCTTCGCTCTGAGCGGGAGGTGGTTAAGACGTGTGTTTCGGATGTCCACGCTGTCATCTCAAACATCCTGGAAGCACACGATCCAATTTTAAACTTTTCGGTGAGGCGATCCCTTGCTGAAAAGCTCTCTCCAGCCATCGATCTACTTAACAAAGTCGAAGGCCTCCCAAGTTTTGTGTCCATTCCGAAACAAGGGGGAGATGAGAAGACAAGTTCAAAACCACCTCCTTCCTCCAAAGCTACTCACACAACTGAACCATCTTCAACTCATCAAATTTTAAGTTCAGGTGTGAAGAACAAAGGTAAAAATATAGCTGAGGACGAAGATGAAGAAGGCGACAAGGAGACCATTGCCGACATTTTGAAACGAAAGAATAGTCGCAAGGTTGGTGATGATGCCAGTCGTGAGGCGCGTGAGGCTGCCGAAGCCGAACGCAAGCAAAAAGAAGCCCACGATCTCCTTGAGAGCTGAAAGACTCTCTTCCCTGCCTGGACCAGGGAACGCTTAATCAAAGAGGCCATCGAAACTCCCAACATCTTATGGCTCGAGCCGGTCATATCGTTCGACTGCAGCAATACTGTCGATTCGCAGTTCGATATGCCGCTGACTCGAAAGGCGTTTATCTTTCACGTCTTCTCTAATATCTTTGATGTCCCTCACCTGAACGATGAGCTTGATAGGGAGCTCATTGACTTTTATCTGACGGCTGCTCGTCCTCAATTCCTTACATGGAGCGCTCAGAAGATTGTCAACGTTCGGGTGCTAAAACCTTACACTGAGGGACGTTTTATAAACGTTCGGTTCAAACTGATTTGGGGATCTGCAAAATCTGTTCATCTCATCTCTCTGGCAGATCTACCGAATCTAAATCCTCATGATTGGATCGTCCTGTATAATATCCTTTTGACCAATGAAGCTGAATATGGTCCCATTCTAGACCATGTCAAAAGGATGTTAATCTGCTATATCATGGAGGTTGCCCTTATGGATCAGGAGGTCGCCACAGTCTTCAAGAAGAAACCCAAAATTGCTCATGTGGGATCGGACAGTGATCTCAATCAAATGCAGTTGGGAAAGATTGACCCAAGACATAACTCAGTTATGTTCACTAGAGCGGAAGGATAGAAATGTCTCTTCGCTTTAGCTGATAAGCATCTTTACACCACAACCTGCTTGGAGCATGTGCTATTTATTGTTAAACGGTCTAAAGAGAACTCGGCCGATGATGTTAAGTATTTTGAAGATATGATTAACTGGTACATCCGGTTTAGACAGACCATTCTTTCCATCACCAAGTGTCTGTTTAGTACTGTGAAGAAGGTACTAGTTTCGGCTGCTGGCCCAAGTAATAAATAAAGATCTCGCTCCAAATTGACGCAAAGGGGGAGATTGTTGGGCTTTATAGATTGCGTCTTTTGGGCTCGACTACTTATATTGTTTTGTATTACGGTTTGGGCCTGTCCAACCGTGAGACTTTTATGCTTTGTATATAAGCCTATGCTTGCATGCATATTAGGTCAAGGTTTTAGAGATCTGAGAATACGATTTTTCCAGACGTCTAAAGGTTTCTTTGATCATTCTTGTAACCTTCCAATCCTCTACAGTTGATGTTCTTAATCGAGCTCTTCTGAGGATTTTGTTTTAATCATTCGACACGTTTGATTCAATCTTGTTCTGTTATTTACTGTGTTTGTATCGTCGTTATTTACTTACTTGTTCAAGATCTAATCGATCTTCACAGATTAAAAGAAACTTTAATCTCATCAATTAGGTTGAGAGATGTTAATAAATTTAGTCAAAGGTACATAGTGTGTTCTTAAAATTTCAATTATGATTACGGAATTCCTTTTCACAATTCAAATTTTGAGAACATAGCAAATAAAACATTGTGCATCGTGTCCCATACGCTTCGGGTATAGGATCGATTGCAAATGCTTTAATGTTTGACCATTCTAAATTTTTCCAAATGTCTAGTGCATTTAGAGGGAAAAAGGACTAGAATCGGTTTTGACTAAAATAATTAAACAACTATCAATGGACAATCCAAAGTTCGACGAGGATTGGTTGCTTGTGAGTAGTTGGAAGCATGGTATTGAATGGACCATATCGACCTTATTATGAATAGAAAAGATTCTATTAAGAATAAGTTGTCATATGGAAAATATGGAAGCGTGTCCATATTGGGAAGTAAATATTGAAAATCTATGACTAGATTAGAAACTTTTATGCAAAAGGATGTTCAAATAAATGTACTTTGAGTGAGAGACATCATATCTAAGGAATTGTCTTGTAACGATCTCCGTTAGAGAACTTTGTAATATCATTGGCAATAGTCTTTGGGACTTTGGTGAAGTGACATTATGAAAGAATCATTGCATAAAATGTTAGAATCTAGCATTTTCTATAAGTGGCAAGAATTTGATATTCTTAAACTTATGAAAAACGGATTTGGAGTTGTGAAATGAGAATGATTGGAAATGTGTCCAATGTGATCTATTTCAAAAAGTAAGAACCATAGGTAAACATTGTGTGCATGCTAGGAGCATGGGACAAGTGTAATAATTCAAGTAAGAAGTTGATTACCCGAAACGACAAATAATGAGTAATCGATATGGTGATAAATAAAAAGTGTTTTTTTTTATGCTCAAAGGGTTGAGGCCATATGGGATTAGTATTATTCTTGTGTTTCACATTGCATGTTTTGACTTCCAGAATAATTGAGTTTATTAAGAATAATCAAATTATTCAAACGGGACACAGTCGTTCATATGTTGGAAGTAGATATGAATGAAGACTGTCATGAATTGGTGTGTGGAATGTCTAGAAAAGTACTAAACATAAGCAAATGTTTGCTGCAACATTCATGAGTGCTTATGAATATGAATTTGAGCATTAGATTAAACCCACGCTCACTTGGATCACTCCATGAATTGTATCACGAATGATTGGTGAGATGATAATATCTTATATTCTTGAAATCGAGATGTGTGAGTTGTATCTTGCTAATCGGTTGCACATTGATAATATGAAAACACACTAGTAACTTGGTGTTATAAAACATATTGTTGTGTGTGATTCGGTGAGTGAGTGCAAGCAAGCATTGTATCAAAGTTTATCCATTCCTTTTATCCAAAGAAGGATAAAAGCGATATCTTTTGGACCCCTCGATGGTTTAGTGATGACAAACGTAAATGCTCAGCTGGGCTAGGGCTAATTTGATTTGTTCAATTAGTCAGTCGTCATAAATTGGGAATCGAGATATAGTATAAAGAGAATGATTGGAAATCATATCTCATATGATATCTAGAATGGAGGAATATATGATCCCTTATCTAAGGACATGTGTATCTGATAGGATCAAAGTTGACAGCGGCTTTGGAAAGATACGATTGCAAATCAGGATCTGAAGTCATATGCAGAATAGTTATGAGACTTATCCAAGTGGGAGACTGTTGGATTAGTGTCTAAGTCCATAACTATTTTGGTATGTACTTGACCCGATGGTGCATGGTCCTTTTGGGTTGCCTTCACCAAAGCAACTTGATTGGAGAAATAAATACAGAGAGAGGTTATTATGATTTATTAATATGTTATAAGAATAATATATTAAAGGAGAAATCATATTTGTTTAATTAATATTGGTCAATAATTAATTAGGAATTAATTTTGTGATCAAGTGTAATTAATTAAACTAGAGGGGCTGATTTGTATTTTTGTGATAGTTACAAAATAAGGTAAGAATTATCTTAAATATAGGGTGAACAAATTTGAGGTGATAAGGCCTTAGAATTTGACTATGATAAGGATTCAAGGATTATCTTATGGGTTGCTTAGTGGATAAGCAACTAGATAAGGATAATGACTGAAACCCTATCTCTACACCTATATAAAGACCCCAAGGCTCATGAATTCGTCTATCCCTTCCCAAGAAGTCATAAGGACGAATTCTCATACCTCTCCTCTCTCTTTATACCTTCTCCATTTGCTCTTGGTGTTTGTAAGCCATTAGAGGAGTGACACTTGTGACTCTAAGCCTTCCAAAGTCAATACAAGGAGATTTAGGATTGTTATTGCTATATAACAATCAAGGTATGTTCTTAAACCCATTCATATGTTAATATGATTATTTGAATGCTAGAATTAGGGTTTATAGTCTTGGATTCAAAGCATGTACAATAGAGAAACCTAGATCCAAGCATTAGGGTTTGTATGAGCACGTAGGATGTCTTATGACCAAAACCCATCACCTTACACTACCAATTATGCAGGAAAGATGATCAATATGCAACTCAATATCTAGACCTAAACACCTTTGCTCAACTAGGACCCTCCATTTATGCTAAGCTTGCCTATGCGTTTCAGGCTAAGTGTAACACCAACAACACTTCTTCCGATTGGTATGTCGACACCATCGACTTCTACCTTAACTTCCTCCACTCCATACACAGGAAATGAGCATGTTATTTGTGGAAATAATAATATTATGAACATCACTTGTGTTGGGTAATGCATCTCTCACTAAAGGTATAGATTTGGCAAATGTTCTTGTCGTACCAAAATTAACAAAAAATAAACTCTCCATTAGCAAGTTAACATATGATTCAACACTTGATATTTTATTCTCTAATCACAAAATTTATATTTTGAAACAACTAACCAAGGAGCTGCTAGCAACAAGTAGGATTGAAAATGTTCTATACGTGCTCGATCTTGGTCATAAGGCATTAGTTGCTTAACTAAATTCAAAACAGGTTGCGTGCAACATATGAACTCTACCATAATCGTTTAGGACATGTGTAATTTTATATTATTTCATTACTACACAAACATGGTTATTTTTTTGGTACTTCTATTTCACCTGAATCTGGGATTTTCTCCTCCTGTTAACTTGCTAAAAGTCATAAACTACCCTTATATTTTAATGAAAAACGATCTTTGCATATTCTAGATATGATTCTCTGTGATTTATTGGGACCTACACTCGTCTTAACTAGTGATGGTTTTGCTTACTATGCTATGTTTGTTGATGATTTTTCTCGTTTTACCTGCTTTTATCCATTATTAAGAAATCAAATTACGCCTCAATTCTCAAAACTTTCTTAGTTTTTGTACAAACACAATTCTCTTGCCAGGTGAGTATTTCAAACGATGGTGGTACATAATTTTTAAATGGTTAGGTTAAAAGCTTATTTGTTGAACATGATACTCATAACCATATTTTGTATCCTTATACGCCTGAGCAAAATGGGCGTACTCGACACATTACTGAAATTGCCTAGCCATGCTTTTCAATGCCAATTCTCTAGCCTCGTTTTGGGTTGATGCTTTTGCATTGACTTTATATATTATCAACCGGCTGCCTAGAACTATTTTAGAAGACAAGTCTCCATTTGAGCCTCTATTCCATAATCAACCAAATTTCAATGTCTTTCATACATTTGGGTGTTTGGTTTTTCCTTATTTACGGAATTATTTCGATCATAAACTTGATCATCACCATGTTTCATGTGTTTTTCTTGGGTGTAGCACTTAATACAAGGGGTATGCTCGAAGTGTTTCATGGCCCAAAAAGTCCCTAATCTCCTAAGGTCCAAGCATGGGCCCAACACCGAAAATCCAAAATCTGAAGCCCACCAATAGAATACACATGGCCTACTCAGCTTGTACGGTTAACGTACACCCTCTGGGGCTAGTACGTGCTATGTACTAGCCTTATACGCCCAATGTACTCCCTAGTTGGTCACCCCACTCTATTAACCCCTTTATCCATTGATACTTTAAGCCAAAATCTTAGATATGATTCTATAAGACCACTTGTCACGTAAAGTCGGCAACTTTTCACACATGCATGGCTTAATAGGGATCAAGAGTTCAAAAAGAGCTTAACAAAGGTCTAAACACATGCATGGTTCAAGATACACCATAAAGCTTACATTTTTATGAATAAGCAGACCAAAAGAAGCCTAGAGCTAACACTAATACTTCTGAAGTGAGTCATGAAGCTCATCAATCACTCAAAGGACTCAAAAGCATAAAATAACAACTTAACTAGATCTAGCATCAAGATGTGAGATTTTTACCTCAAAAAGCTTGAAAATGATGAGCTCACCCCTGATCTTCAAGCTCAAGACACTTTTCCAAATGGTCCTCTTCTTCTTCTCCTTCACAAACCAATAAAAAAACACTCTTTAAGGCTCAAAACTTACAAAAACACACTAGGGTTTTGATTTATGGACAAAGGAAGCTGGAGGCTGGCTAAATATGACCAAATTATGCTATCATAAGGTTTAAATAGGGTGCAAACCTTAAAAATTAGGGTTTCACTTAAGCTTATGTATCCCATGTTTACTCCATGCACGCCCAATGTATGTGGATGGGATCTGTGATCATGATATCAAGCTTGTATGTGAAGCGTACCATATAGTAAGTCCCAAGTACTAGCTTATGGACCAAAATGAAAAGCTGTTGATTAATGGTTAAATGTTAAACTTACCAAACTTGAGTGTTACAATTCTCCCCTACTTGAATCAAACTTCATACTTGAAGTCCATTGCTCAAAATAACTCCAGATAGTGCTCCTTCATCTCAATCTCCAGCTCCTACGTCCATTCAGAACCCTTGCGATGTTGCCACTGGACTTTCACCAACTCAACAAGCTTGTTCCTCAAGGTGTTCATCATTCGGTCAAGAATCGCCACCGATCTATCAATATAATTCAGGCAGTCATCCACCTGAATATCCTCCAATACAACCACTGTGGAATCATCCAATAAACACTTCCGCAGCTGAGAGACTTGGGAACATGCTATGGATCTTACTAAGCTCCTCGAGAAGATCCAAGTGATACGCAACCCTACCCACCCAGGCTAAAACCCTAAAAGGAATGATGTACCTGCGGCCTGGCTTGTCCATCTTCCTAAATCAAATGACACCTCTCCAAAGGTGACACCTTTAGGAGAACCATATCCCCCACCTGGAACTTTTGATCTGATTGTCGTCTTTCGACATAAATTTTATTTCAAATCTAAGCTGTTAGGAGCGTACTCTGAACCTACTGAATCAACTAAGTGGTCTTGAGTACGACCTCGGTACTCCCCATAACCCGCTGGCTGACCTCACTCCAACAAATCGGGGTCCTGCATTTCCTTTCGTAGAGTGTGTCTAGAGGAGGTCGATCGATGATGGCATGATAGTTTTTTTATACGAAAGTCTACTAACGGAAAATATGTATCCTAAGTCCCACTAAAGTCCAAAACACACGCCCGAAGCATATCCTGTAACATCTTAATAGTCTGCTTGCTCTGATCACCAGTCTGCAGATGGAATGTTGTGCTTTAATGGAGACGAGTACCCAACTCTTCATGGAACGTCTTCCAAAACCTGGAAGTAAATTGCACATCTCTTTCTAAAACCACTGAAACTGGCACCCATGTCATGCTAGATCCTCCTTAATATATACCTCAGCCAACTTCTCCACAAAATACTCCCCTGAATAGGGATGAAATGCGTTCTCTTGGTTAACCAATCCACAATGAACACAGTCCGAGGAAACTTCATGATGAAATCCATGGTAATATCCTCCCATTTCCATATGGGAATCTCCAACGAATTCATCTTGCCATGAGGTTGCTGATGCTCGACCTAAACTTTCTTGCAAGTCAAGCACCTCTCTACATACCAAGCCACATCCTGCTTCATGCAGGGCCACCAATAACCAGTACACAGATCTCTATACATCTTCGTCGCCCCAGGCTGAATGGAGAACCAAGACTTTTGCATCTCCTCCATTGGAACCAGATGCATACCGCCCCAGTACGAAACCCATCCCATGCAAGAAAGAGTCAACAATCCACGACTATCGTAATCAAAGGAATCCACTTGACCCAAAATACCTACACTCTTTCGGTGCTTTTCCTCTATAGCCTTGATTTGAGCCTCACGAATATGCTCCAATAACGGAGTAATCATGGCCATCCTCAAACATATGTCCTTGATCGGAGCTGTGACCGCCTTATGGTTGAGAGCATCGCCTATCACATTTGCCTTCCCCAGATGGTAAAGGATCTCACAATGATAATCCTACACCATATCCAACCATTAGCGCTGCCTCATATTCAGGTTTGGATGATCCATCAGATACCTCAAATTCTTGTGATCCGTGTATATAGTACATCGGACCCTATATAGGTAATGTCACTAAACATTTAGGATGAAAGCCACAGTCCCAGCTCCAAATCATGTGTCCAATAGTTTGGCTCATGAGGCTTTCACTTCCTTGAAGCATAAGCGATCACACGAACCCCTATGCGACAAAACTGTCCCCAAACCCATGATCGACACATCACAATAAACCATAAAATTTGTAACACCGTGAAAATTTACAACCAATTTAAACTTTTAAAAAACAACCCATATTCATTAAGTTATTACAAAAAAGTTTTCAGTTCATTTATTATCAGAGTATCCCAGAAACATAAACATAAAACTGAGGAGCGGTACACTCATGCCTTTGCCTTGCCACAACCTCCTGAAGTACCATAAACAATACATTGAAACTATAAGCCAGAAAGCTTAGTGAGTTACCCCCAAAATACCAACCATAATATCATACACATATCATATCATATCATAAACAGAGCAGCCATGCATATCGAGTCTATAGTGTGACTGGTCGGCCTGCACCAGGCCTTCCGTCCACTTGGTCTACTCTCTCTCCGAGTCTACAATATGACTGGTCCGCCCGCACCCAACCTTCATTCTGTCTGGTCCACTCTCCGAGCCTTGACACGTCAGGTCCGCCCTCTTGGGGCCTTCAGCCTATTTGGACTGCTCGCCGGGCCTTCGGTCTAACGGTCCACCCTGGGTATGTTGGTCTACAGCACAAAGCAGGGCCCACCTCAACACAACCGCAGTCCAACAACCATGCGCACATAAACATATAATTATATACCAATTCATAACTAATCAACCGATCTAGAAAATCACGTAACATAGCAACATCCTAACAAGGATACCGACCTAACCGGTCACTAACATAGCATCATCCTATATACCAGGATACCAACCTTAACCAGGCCTCTAACATATACCATCCTAAGTACCAGGATGCGGACATAGAGAATCAATAACATAACAAACAACTACCCAAATTCAGGGCTGACCTTGGTGTGTTAGACCCTGTCAATATAGTGAGGATAACTCACCTGCAATTGTCGACTGGAAGAAATAAGACCACGCTGCTCCGACCACCTGCACGAACTCCACCACTGATCATTACCAATTAACGAAAACCAATAAACACCAATAATTACCAAAATACCCTTGGAAGTCAAACTGGTCAACCCTTAGTCCAAGTCAAAGTCCTCAGTCAAAGTCAACCTTCGTGGTTGACCATACTCACCGAGTCAACCCATGGACTCATCAAGTTCCTTTACTCAGAGATTCCCATAATGCGACTCAGCTCGTCGAGTCGCCTCAAGACTCATCGAATCCAAAAATCTCAGAGTCCCCTCCTGATTAACTCACCGAGTCCTCCCTTGACACACCGATTCGAGGCTTAACCAGAAAAGGTTAAGGTCCTATGACCAGACTTGCCGAGTCCAAGAACAGACTCGCCGAGTCCAAGGCAATATTCAACAAACTCGCCGAGTGGTTCTTCCAAGTCGCCGAGTCCACGAGACTAATCAAACCAACCTTACCCGACTCGCCGAGTCTTCTGCCAGACTCGCCAAGTCCACACGGGTTATTGCATAATCTGAAGATACATGGCTTCTCCTTTGCTCCAAAAAATAGATCAGGGTCCCTATGGTTTATTAGCAACATAAAGTTGCTACCTTTACGTGCTTCTGCGACCCATTCACCAAAAACCAAACTAAAATGGAACTTATCTCATTAGGGCTCGCTTTTGCATAACTAAACAAAGGGCTTTCTTCACATAGAATCCATATAGAACTCAATCTTGAGTTTCAAATCCAGACCTCACTCATGCATCAAGATCTCATCATAAATTCTTCCAAACAAACCCTAAAGCTCCATGAAAGGTGGATCTATAAGGAATAAAGCCAAGATGATGAAGCCTTACCTCAAAACAACCTCCAACTGAAGAGTAAACCAAATCTCCTCAAGCCTCCTTGATCCAAGCTTCTAACTCTTCAAGATTTCCTTCATAAATCCACTTATCTAAGCTCTAAAATGCTCCCAAGGCTTTCACTTATGATTTTAGGACTTCTGATTCTCATAGGAGTAATAAGGGGCCGGAATGGGGGCTTAAGGATCCTTTTATAGGGTGCCAACCTTGGGGATTAGGGCTTCTCATTCCAGCACGGACTCGTCGAGTCCAGCCAACAACTCGGCGAGTCCGATCACTGAAGATGTGCCCAACACACGCTTCGACTCGACGAGTTGAAGCTCCTACTCACCGAGTCCTTCTTTTCCAAACTTACACTTTACCCCCTCAACTCTTGATTCTAACTTGGGATGTTAAAATTCTCCCCCACTTAGATTAGGCTTCGTGCTCGAAGCCTGCTGCAGCACACAATTCCAGATACTACTCCAAAAATGCATCTCCTGGTAGCAATCGACCTAGGTTCCTCCAAACACTGCTATCAAACCTCTATAAAGTGCAACTCCTCCGTCACAGAGTTACGACAATTGATTCAAGCCGGCCACCGGCTTCTTTCTCTGATAAAAACCCTTATTAACCAATGATCACTCGATGATACTTTCATCACTCCAAATCAAAACAATCAGTTGACTCTTACAAAGCTAAATATCACCCTGAACCACCAGGTCCTAACCTGGTACCAAGCTTGTCACACCCCGAAAACCGAAGGCGGAAACATTTCCGGGGTTGACTCCATGTTGAGTATCAAATCCAATGCACATAGTAAGTAAAGTAAAACAACCATTACATTACATAAGAAAAGTTTTACAGTTGTTTCAAAAGTAAAGTTTGTACAGTTGTGATACATAGTACATATATGAACAAAATGAAACGGGTCTTCATGTACTCCATCTTCTGACCAAAAAGGGATCTTCGGGTACCTGTTCTAACGCTGACCATAGAACACAAGCGGTTTAAAAATCAGCATAACGCTGGTGAGTTCATAAGCGGTTTTTGTTTGTGAAAGTGTTCAAGTTTCCTTTCCGTTTCTGAAATGATACGCACACCAAGAAAATACCATATTTTCTTAATAGTTGGTTGTTGTTTCACAATGTAAAGTATAGTAAGTTTGTACACTGAAAACATGTTTACTCATGTGAAAATGTATAATTTGGTTATCTGGCTTGTTAAACTGTTCTGTTTACCTACCATGTATTCCCAGGAAAGTCCCATACTTTCCTTATTGTATATTACCAATTGTAAAAGATGTAATGTTATCCAGTTTGTTACTCTTTCTAGTTATGTAGGAGTTACCCAGGAAAGCCCCATGCTTTCCTGCATGTTGGTTTACAATGTGAACGATGTAAAAGATGTATACGTGGTTATGTTGTATGTTTTCCCCAGGAAAGTCCCATACTTTCCTGAATGTTGGTTTCCGTATGTAAAAGATGTATTCCTGTTAGACCTGGTTATGTACAAGGTTTCCTAGGAAAGTCCCATACTTTCCTGAATGTTGGTTACCGTACATGAAAGATGTAAACGATGTATAACGAAACCTGATTTTCTGTAAAATGTATAAAGTGGTTCATTATTACTATGAGTAAATCTCTGTTATCCTAATTGCGAGTTCCATAACCATACAATAGACTAAAACCTGTGGCAATAAGTAGTCCACATACTTATGACTTTCGTCACCCTTGAACCATTACGGTTCGGCAGTAGCTAGTAGCCAGGTGTGGGGTAGTCAGCCCCGTATAGATCTATACACTCAAGTCACGCTCTCTAAATACCAGAGATTCTGGTTACGGGTGCAGTCCTCCACTCGCATATCTCTGTGGAGTGTTCACCGAGGACGTGTCTCCAACCATACATGATTAACAAATTCACTAGTAATAATATGATAGTCCTCCACTTGCGTATATATGTAGAGTGTTACCGAGGACAAAACAGTGTACAGGTATTATGTTCAAATGTTCTAATGTCATGCTTTTAACTGATAAAATGTGGAAAACCATTTGTGAAATATATGTAAAACATAACAGTTTAAAACCCATTTCACAATTGTATGTTTCGTAATCTGCATGTTCAAACGGTTATCAGTTGTGGTAATCAGTGTTAAAAGCATATAATAATGTAAAACACACATTTGAAAACATTTTTTGAGTACAAAGTAATCCCTTGTACTTTGCTTGTGTTCCCCCCCCTGAAAACAGTGAAAACAGTGAAAAAGGGTAGGGGTATGAACTCAGCGGACTCGGGAATACGACGGTTTCAAACACTAAATGTTGGTTTAAGGTTTGATTACTCGCGATGTCCCTATATAAAATGAAATAATGTCCATATATATTCAATTAGGGATACATTCACTAATTATATTGAACATTTCACTTCGACGAGGTTAAACACCTCAAAACTAGCGTTTGGAGTGACCCGGGTGACATCTTTGGACGTGTAATGGCACTAGGGACTTGGGACTTGAGTTTACTCCCCAAGAGTAAACATTTTAAGGAGTTTACAGCCACATAACACATCCATACATGAGTTTACGACTGTAAACTCATGTTGGTGTGTTTTTGAGTACTTAATGGCTTGTTTGGACATGGGGATTGTCGGAATGGATTTCTAAAATGCCTTGGGATGGATTACATGAGTTTAAATCACTTGGAAGGGAGTTTACGGCCACAACCTTGGAGTTTATGGCCGTAAACTCACCCATGGCCAAGAAAATTTGATTTAAGCTACAAGGGACAATCACATGTGATTCTAACTAATTTTCTAAGGCTTGGTATCAATTTGTGGCTTCAATTAACACTTTTGTATGAGTTTACAACCCAAATACATACCCTCTGGCCGTAAACTCTAATTTGGTTAAGAGAATATTAGTTTTTGATGCTAAGAACAATCACATGTGATTCTAGGAATTTATCCAAGCATTTGGGGTGGTTTAAGGCATCATTTGACACACTTATAGGAGTTTACGACCCAGGAGAGGTTCTATGGCCGTAAACTCACTTATGTAGGGTACTTGATGTGTTTAAGGTCCCCAAACTATTTTTAGATGGTTCTAGGTTTACCACAAGGCCATTGGTTGAGTTTCAAGGCATTTGGACATGTTTAAAGGCACTTAATCCCCAATTTGGTGGAGTTTACGGCCCAAGCACATGCCTTGGCCATAAACTCTTGTTTGTCCCCCAAAATGTATGTTTAATGTGTTCCAAGTCCAGATTTGCAAGCCTCAAGGTCATACCTAAGTCTCAACTATGATTTGGAAGGGTAAATTTGGCTTAAAAACCCCATTTTGAGGAGTTTACGGCCCAAGCATGATCCTTGGCCGTAAACTCATGTTCTTGCTCCCAAAACTTAATTTAAACATCAATTTGAAGGCTAAAGAGGTTGGATAACAAGATAGGGATGTTACCTCTTTGATTTGAAGCCTTAAATCTTTGTTTTTGGACCTTTGATTATGGATGAGGAGAGAGGTTGGGAGAGTTTTATGAGAAAATGGCCAAAGGATTCAAATGGAGTCTTAAAACACTTTATATAGTGTCTAAGTTTTGGACACAGTGGAATTCTACCTGATACCGGTGTTAGGCGAGGCTTTTGGTCGTACCCGATTAGGTTGCCGTAATCCGATATGGTAAATTGTAGAAATATTCCGATCACTAAAGTGGGTGTTAAAATGGTTTCTAGATGTATTAAAACACCCATTAAGTCATTTTAGATACGTACAAATAAATGACTAATATTAAAATCGGAATCGAATTTGAAAACGACGGTTGGTTGCTAGAATTGAACTACGGAAGAGTTACAAGAAGTGGTATGTAAATTTTGGGTTGTTACATTATCCCCCCATTAAAGGGAATTTCATCCCGAAATTCAAGATCAAGACACGAGATAAGATACAAATCATGGATCTGGAAAGAGTTGTGGATACTTCTGTTTCATTGAGTCTTCCCGCTCCCAAGTGAATTCCGGTCCTCACTTGGCATTCCAGGGAACCTTCACTAACGGGATGCGACTTTGCTTTGTACGTTTGACTTCTTGATCCATGATTTTGATCGGTTCCTCCACAAAGTTGAGGTTTTCATCGATGTCAATCTCGCCTAAAGGAATCGCTAGGGTTTCGTCGGATAGGCACTTTTTGAGATTTGAGACATGGAAGACAGGATGAGTGTTACTGAGTTCGTGAGGTAAACGAAGTTTATAAGTAACCGGACCGATCCTGGAGATGATCTCGAAGGGTCCAATGTACCTCGGATTAAGTTTCCCACACTTACCAAAGCGTACAGTGCCTTTCCATGGCGAGACTTTCAACAGGACACGGTCTCCAACCTGGAATTCTAGTGGTTTCCGACGGTTATCAGCGTAACTCTTTTGGCGATCTAGTGAGGCTTTCAATCATTCTCGGATTTGGATGATCTTCTCGGTGGCTTCACGGATGATTTCAGGACCAATGAGAGCACTGTCGGGGACTCGAATCCTGGCTAACTGTGTATCCCCCACCTCGGCCCAACACAGAGGGGATCTGCACTTACGACCGTATAGGGCTTCAAACAGAGCAGCCCTAACGCTGGTGTGGTAACTGCTGTTGTACGAGAATTCAATTAAAGGTAGATGTGTGTCCCACGACTTTCCAGAGTCAACGACACATGCCCTAAGCATGTCCTCCAGGGTTTGGATTGTTCTCTCACTCTGTCCATCGGTCTGAGGATGATACGTCGTGCTCATATCTAGTTTGGTTCCAAGGGATTTCTGGAGGGACTGCCAAAATTGGCAGGTAAACCTGCTATCTCGATCAGAGATAATGGACACTGGTACACCGTGCAGTCGGACTACCTCTTGGATGTAGGTTCGTGCGAGTCTTTCCATTTTGTATAATTCTTTGATCGGAATGAAGTGAGCGGACTTTGTCAAACGATCGACAATTACCCAAATGGTATCGTACCCACTAGGACACTTGGGTAGTTTGGTGATGAAGTCCATGGTAATCATCTCCCATTTCCATTCGGGGATCTCGGATTGTTGGAGCAGACCTGAGGGTTTCTGGTGTTCGACTTTGACTTTGGCGCAAGTCAGACACTTGCCCACGAATGTAGCTATCTCAGCTTTCATGTTGGGCCACCAGTATTGTTTCTTGAGATCTACGTACATCTTGTCAAAACCTGGGTGAATGGAGTATTTTGATTTGTGAGCCTCCTCCATGACAGTCTCTCTGAATCCTCCGGACATTGGAATCCAGATTCGATCCATGAAGTAGTGAACTCCGTCACCTCTGATCTCAAGTTTCTTTTCCATGCCTCTCAAGGCTTCGCTCGGCATGTTTTCGGGTTTGAGGGCTGTTAGCTGGGCTTCTCGGATTTGCATGGGTAAGTTGGAATGGATAGCCATCGTCTGGTTCTTCACTTTGTGGCCTGCACTATCCTTCCAGCTAAGGGCATGTGCTACCACATTGGCCTTGCCGGGGTGGTAACGGATTTCGCACTCATAATCACTGAGTAATTCTACCCACCGCCGTTGTCTCATGTTCAAGTCTTTCTGGTCAAAGATATGTTGCAGGCTCTTGTGATCAGTGAAGATCGTGCACTTGGTTCCGTAGAGATAATGTCTCCAAATCTTCAATGCAAAGACTATGGCTCCTAGTTCCAAGTCATGTGTGGTATAGTTGACCTCGTGTGCTTTCAGCTGTCTTGAGGCCTAAGCAATCACTTTTCCTCTTTGCATAAGTACACCGCCTAAACCTTGATTAGATGCATCGCAGTAGACAACGAAGTCCTCTGTCCCCTCGGGTAGGGACAGAACAGGCGCGCTGCATAAGGATCTCTTCAACGTTTGGAATGCAGTTTCTTGTTTATCACTCCAACAAAAGGGTACACGTTTCTGTGTTAGAGTGGTAAAAGGTTTGGCGATTTTGGAAAAATTCTGGATGAATCTCCGATAGTAGCCGGCAAGACCCAAGAATTGACGAATTTCTGTGGGTGTCTTCGGTGCTGACCAATTCTCTATCGCTTTAATCTTGGAAGGATCCACGTGAATTCCCTCCTCGCTTACCACGTGACCGAGGAAAGTTACCTTCCGTATCCAGAATTCACACTTGGAGAATTTCGCGTATAGTTTTTCGGATCTAAGAGTCTCCAACACTAACCTCAAGTGTTGTTTGTTGTGACAACTGCCAATTCAGGTCATTCTTGGACTCATGCATCTTTATAATAACCATTCATGCACAACATGCCATGACCTAGTAGTATAAATTAGGTCAAAAATCTTGCATAAACTAGGATCCAACTAAGGTTTAGGACTAATATACTTGATACTTACAATTCTAGTAAGTTGCTTAGCTACAATAGGAAATGCCAATACTATAATTAGAATAAAGCTTCAAGCTTTGTTATAATTGAAATAGGGTATAAAACTCTAAAAATAAATTAAAACATTCTAATTATACTTCAACATGTTGTTGAATATCAAACAATATTCCAAAAACCCTAAAGAGCCAAAAATCCAAAGTTATAAATTATAAAGCTTAAAAACTTTATAAAATTTGCTATAAACTTCCTAATATCAAATTGTTATTAATCAAATTAAGAATTATAGTCAATGAAATAGAAACTAAATTACCAAGTATTAATCATAATTTAATTGTTGAAAACAAGATTTTAAATAAATCCAAAATTACTTAACAAGCACTTTTATAAAATTTGGGTTTTTATAAAATATAGGAGGGAATTTTTATAAAGTTTAAAAATTAGGAGAGAGGAGGCCTAACCTACTCAAAAATCTGGCCATCTCCTCTCCCCATGCACTCTCTCTTCCCCAAAACTCAATCATTAAGTCAAAACCCTCACTCCACCTCTTCTCTCTTCACTCTCTTACACTCCACCCTTCACACACTTCACTCTCTTCTTCCCTCTCTCTAAACTCACGAAAATCCTCTCATTTCTCTGCAAAATTTCGAGATTGTGAAGCCCTTGAAGTGTTCTTACTTCTCTCAAGGTCAAAACCAAGGTAAACAACAACATCTTCTTCCATAGTTTCATGGTTAAACCTCTTTTTCTTCTTAGTCTTCTCTACTTTTCGGATTCTATGCCTTTCCATGGCTAGAAATCTTTATTCTCCCCTTGTGGTTTGTAGATTCTATGCCTTTCCATGCCTTTCCATGCCTTTCAGCAATTTTTGTTACTGTTTCTATGCCTTTCCATGCCTTTCAGCAATTTTTGTTACTGTTTCATATGATTTCTAATTTCCTTTTAATTAGAACATGATAAATTAGAAAACCACTTTATAGGATGTGAAAATTGTATCTAACAATTTTCGCATACCTTACCTGTGATGGGTGACTCCAGAAAATAATTTCAAGATTTTCCATCATGTTTTACTATTTTTCCCAATTTTTGGTAATTATAATGGTCTAAAAACGGGAGAAATAGTTCTGATTATCCAAAATTCATGAAAATTTACCAGGATATAATATTATAGAGTAGGAGGTTACATAAAAATTTTGAATATTTTTCTCTACTGTAAACTATTTTTCTCTTATTTTCTAAAGTTAAATGCACTAAAATACACTTAAATATACATAAATACCCAAAACCAGTTTATACATTATGAAAACCACTTTTGATGTTTTCCCCAGGATATTTATACTGTAAATGATGTTACAAAAATTTATGGTGATTTATTTTAACTGTTTAATATTATTTCTTTAATTAATGACTATTTAAAGGAATAAAGCAAGGAAAAATAGAAATACCCACTGAAAAATATCTTTTATATTTTTCCCAGCCTATTTATGTATAATAACAATTAAATAAAAAGTTTGGGGAATTTTTGAAACTGTTTTCTATTTATTTCAATTTTTATTGAAATAAATGCTCAAAAATCATAAAATATAATTAAACAGTTTGGGAATCCATTTTTATAATTTTCCCAACTTAGTATTGTGTAATAACAGTTAAATAAAAAGTTTGAGAATTTTTATCCCTCGAATGCTATTTTCGTGAATTTATGTTGTAATAAGTACTTAAAAATTTGGAAAGTTTATATTCCAAGGTTGTAATTAATCGCCCGATATATAGAATTTCATTACTTCAGAAAAAGTTTAACTAATTGATATAAAATCCAATACTAAAACATAAATTGGCATTTCCCTATATGTAGAGTTTAGTATATTAGCATTAGATATCGACATAGAAACTCACTAGTGCGTATGTTTGATGTTGTAGGATCCCGGTAGTAAGACGTTGGTGCATCCCGAAGTACCGCTTGTGTCTACACAAAACATCGTGAGTATTCATGCAATCCCTTATTTTCAGTTTTTATGTTTTGGGGTGGAAAAGCATGTCCTAAACTACTTATGTTCGTTATATTTAATTGACTCGTATAAACTCTATTACTATATTTTGCATATTGTGAGTATTCACGCACTCCCCTATTTTCAGTTTTTATGTTTTGGGGTGGAAAAGCATGTCCTAAACTATTTATATCCGTTGTATTTATCTAACTCGTATAAACTTGGTTGCTATATTTAGCATACTGAGAGTATTCACGCACTCCCCTATTTTCGGTTTTTATGTTTTGGGGTGGAAAAGCATGTCCAGAAAAACTACTGTTTGCATGTTGTATTTAAATTGAATTGTATCAAACATGATTGCTATTGTATTGCTATGTTTCTTTATGTATGTCTATGTAACACGAAACATGAGAACTTATCGTACTAAGGCCCTTCCCTTATCTCTAACCATTAACTCTTTAAGCCAATGGTCGTTATGGATAGCGCTATTAGGAATTGACAACTCCTCACTCGCCCGAATCGCTGGAGTGCATGATACCATATTCATCTATGGAACGATAAGCATAGATCTCGATAGGGCTTCAGTCATAGGTTTGGTTGAGACTCATTGTTTGCTCATACACATACAAACTCGTTTCTCGTTATAGCAATAAACTTGTATTCATTAATAGCAATCAACTTGTTTATCATTGAAGCAATGTACTTGTATTTACGAAAAGCCTTATTATACGCTCGATCTTTATAAACTTGTGATACTCACCAACTATTTTCATAGTTGACGCTCATTTTACATGCTTTTTCAGGAAGTAATTAGTAAGTGGATGTAAAGATTCATCATCATAGAGCATGCTGCATCGTGTTGAAGCTATTATGAAGCTATATTTTGAACAATGTTATTTTGAAAAACTTGTATTTTGTTTCGTTTGAAGCTATGGGTTGTAAACTTTTAAATACTGCTATGGTGATGTATCTTTATCTTTTGCATTGAAACCGTTATCGCTGTCATACCTTGCGTTTACGCTTTAGCGGGGTGTGACAGAAGTGGTATCAGAGCTAAATTTATAGAGAACATCGGTTTTGCTTTAAGAAAACACAACCTATAACTAAAACTTACAAAGAAATTCTTTTTACATCAAGCATATTACTAGTATAATTAGGTCGGGAGTTGTATTATTGGACCTTGATTAAACATAGCCTGATCACCTATGTTTAATTAAGAAAACATTTATACAAAGCTTGAGCTAATTATAATGGGAATATGTTCAACAAAAATATTTGAGAAAACTTTATTTCAAAATTTCAAAAGGTTAATTTTGGTGTCTGTAAGGATTGCATATTATAGGCATGCATTGTCATTTATTTCATATCTCATTGAAACTATGTCACAGTCCACTATGTCAACATCGTCGTCTTCCCGCGCTACCGCCTCAGCCGATGAATCCGGCTACGTCACTGTTATCCCTAGACGTAATCCCCCCGCCTCGATAGAAGAAGACCCATCAGAGGATACAGAAGATACTAGGAACTCGGTCGAGATCAGCAATGACAACGCCTCGAGTCAACGATGCGAGGCATCACCTACATCGGTGTTGCCACAGCCACCGCTCTATGGACTTCGCATTCGGAGGACAGCGAGGAAGAGTGTTCCCATTCCAGGAAGGATACCCGCCAGCACAACAGGACATGGCACGGCAGGACCTAGCGGAGCAGAACCCAGCGATGCAGGACCGAGAGCACCCTCACCTCAGCAAGTCATAGGGATACCTGTCAAACAGCCAGGTATGACCCCGGAGGAGTCCCGGAGATTGCAGTCGATAGCAGCGAGCCTACGTCACAGTCTCGCTGTGATAGCTGGGCATCGAGAAGTTTTGGATGAAGTCTTGGCAGGAATGGAAATCCTGTATCAGCATTCGATGGAGACTGCTGACACTGCTAGTGCTGCTAGACGAGAGGCAGGTCATGCGATGACATCATATTATGTGCTTGGTGGGCTATTACTGATTGTGATGTGATAAGGATGGGAGCATCGACAAAGGAAAGCTCTAGTAGCAAGAGGAAGCCAGCAGATCAGGGAGAGAAGAAGTATTGAGGCAAGTCAGGGAGGAAGCAGAAAGTCTCAAGAAACTTTATGGTAAGAGCCCAGGAGCAAGAACCAGTGAAAACTCAAGGACAAGAAGTGCAGGAGCGAAAGCAGTACTCAGGGCCGCTTCCGAAGTGCAATAAGTGTAACTTCCATCACAAGGGAGCTTGCCCGGTGTGCCAAAACTGTAAGCAAATAGGCCATTACTCGAAGTATTGTAAGGTGAATAAGGAGGGAAAAAGGACATGTTACGAGTGCGGGAGTACTGATCATCTCCGTAGAGCATGTCCTAAACTGAACAATGGACCTGGTAACAATGGACAAGGCCAAGCTAGGCAAAACTTTCAAGGAAATCAAGTTGGACAGCCAAGAGGTGTAGCCTTTGTGATTGGTGCAGAAGAAGCTCATCAGAACCCTGAAGTGATAACAGGTGCGTTCCTCCTGAACAACCATTTTGCATCAGTAATATTCGATGCGGGAGCAGATAGGAGTTTTGTTTCTTTAGCATTTAGACCGTTAATTGGCTTGAAATCGGTAAAGATGAGGAATGCTTATGCTATTGAACTTGCTGATGGGTATGAAATTAGGGCTAGTGATATAATTCCTGGTTGTACTTTGAATTTAGCTGATAAACTCTTTAGCATTGACCTAATTCCTATAGAGCTAGGTAGTTTTGATGTGATAGTGGGAATGGATTGGTTATCCAAAAATAGAGCGGACATTGGTTGTTACGAGAAAGTCATTAAAGTGCCTCTCCCTAATGGAGAAACCCTTATCATACACAGTGAGAAGCTAGGAAGAAGTTTAAACATAGTATCAAACGTGAAGGTTCACAAGTACCTGAAGAAGAATTGTATTGCATTCATGGCCCACGTGCTAGAGAGAGAACCTGAAGTTAAGAAACTCAAGGAGATTCCAGTGGTTCAAAACTATCCCGAAGTATTTCCGGAGGAATTGCCCGGTCTACCACCTTATAGAGAGGTCGAATTTCGGATAGACTTAATTCCCGGAGCGGCACCGGTAGCAAAAGCACCATATCGCCTTGCACCATCCGAGATGCAAGAACTATCCGGACAACTTCAAGAACTTCTAGACAAAGGGTTTCTTCGACCAAGTTCTTCACCTTGGGGAGCCCCAGTGTTATTCGTCAAAAAGAAAGATGGTTCGTTCCGAATGTGCATTGATTACAGAGAATTGAACAAGTTGACAATCAAGAATCGATATCCCCTCCCTAGAATAGATGACTTGTTCGATCAGTTGCAGGGCGCTTTCTACTTCTCAAAAATCGACCTTCGGTCAGGGTATCATCAGCTAAGAATTCACGAAGAGAACATTCACAAAACAACATTTAGAACCCGTTATGGACATTATGAATTCTTAGTCATGCCTTTTGGACTAACGAACGCACCCGCTGTATTCATGGATTTGATGAATAGGGTCTGTAGACCATACCTAGACAGGTTTGTAATTCTATTTATCGATGACATACTTGTTTACTCGCGGACCAAAGAAGATCACAATAGACATCTAAAGCTAGTGTTGGAGCTGTTGAAGGAACAGAAATTGTATGCCAAGTTCACTAAGTGTGAATTTTGGATTCGGGAAGTACATTTTCTTGGTCATGTGATCGGCGAAAGAGGAATCCATGTAGATCCAGCTAAGATAGAGGCAATCAAGAAATGGGAGGCCCCCAAAACCCCGACAGAAATACGACAATTCCTAGGATTAGCTGGGTACTACAGACGCTTCATTGAGAATTTCTCTAGGATTGCTCAACCATTAACATCTTTGACCCAAAAGGATAGAAAATTTCTCTGGGAAGAGAAACACGAAGAGGCGTTTCAAATCCTGAAAAACAAGCTGTGCAATGCACCAATTCTGGCTTTACCAGAAGGATTAGAGAACTTTGTGGTGTATTGTGATGCGTCTCATCAAGGATTAGGATGTGTGCTAATGCAAAAAGAGAAAGTCATTGCGTACGCTTCCAGACAACTCAAACCGCATGAGAAAAATTATACCACCCATGATCTAGAACTTGGAGCAATAGTTTTCGCCCTTAAGATATGGAGGCATTATTTGTACGGAACCAAGTGCACCATTTATACTGATCACAAAAGCCTTCAGCATATCCTAGATCAGAAAATGTTAAACATGCGGCAGAGGAGATGGGTAGAGTTGTTTAGTGATTATGATTGTGAGATACGATATCACCCGGGGAAAGCTAACGTAGTAGCCGATGCTCTTAGTAGGAAAGAAAGAGTGAAACCTTCCCGTGTGAGTGCTTTGGGAATGGTAATTCAGACAAGCTTGAAATCTCAAATCATTGATGCCCAGGAGAAAGCGTTATGCAAGGAAAATCTTCCAGGCGAGACTTTACATGGTTTGGAAGAGAGATTTGAAACCAAACCTGATGGAGTTCGTTATTTTAAGGACAGGGTCTGGATTCCAAGGGTTAACAATCTGAGAGACATGGTAGTAGAGGAGTCTCATCGATCTAAGTACTCAATCCACCCTGGAGCGGATAAGATGTACAAGGATCTTAAAAGTACTATTGGTGGCCTGGAATGAAAAAGGATATTGCCTTGTATGTTGGGAAGTGTTTGACATGCTCAATAGTCAAAGCTGAACATCAAAAACCATCCGGCTTGTTACAACAACCTGAAATTCCCCAATGGAAATGGGAGCAAATATCTATGGATTTTGTTACCAAACTTCCTAGAACTGCTAAAGGTCATGACTCAATTTGGGTCATAGTGGATCGACTGACGAAATCTGCACACTTTCTCCCCATTCGAGAAGATTTCAAGATGGAAAAATTGGCCCAAATCTACATCGACAAAATTGTTTCTCTGCATGGTGTACCCCTATCTATCATTTCTGATAGAGATAGTCGTTTTACATCTCGATTTTGGTGGATGTTACAGAGGGCACTAGGAACCAAGATAGATTTGAGCACAGCTTACCACCCTCAGACAGATGGGCAAACAGAGAGAACAATACAAACATTGGAAGACATGCTACGAGCGTGTGTCATTGAGTTCAAAGGAAATTGAGATACTCATTTACCCCTAATTGAGTTTTCCTACAATAACAGTTACCACACGAGTATTCAATGTGCTCCATATGAAGCATTGTATGGACGCAAGTGTCATTCGCCCTTATGCTGGATAGAAATCGGAGACAGATAGTTGACTAGAGTCGAACTTATCCAGGAAACATCCGACAAGATTGCTATCATCAAGGATAAGCTTAAAGCTGCTAGAGATCGTCAGAAAAGTTATGCGGATAATCGTCGAAAACCATTAGAATTCCAAGTAGGAGACAAGGTACTTTTAAAAGTGTCGCCTTGGAAAGGGCTTGTGCGTTTTGGTAAGAAAGGAAAACTAAGCCCGAGATATGTTGGACCCTTTGAAATCCTTGAAAGGATTGGTCCAGTAGCGTATAAACTCCAATTGCCCCAAGAGTTAAGCGCCATTCACGACACATTCCACGTCTCCAACCTTAAGAAATGTCTAGCCGCCGAAACATTGATAGTACCCCTGGAGGAAATTAAGATCAATGATAAGCTGAGCTTCGTTGAGGAACCGATAGAAATCCTTGACAGGGAGGTAAAACAACTTAAGCGGAGTAAGATCCCGATTGTGAAAGTTCGATGGAACTCAAAACGCGGGCCGGAGTACACCTGGGAGCGCGAGGACTTCATAAAGGAAAAGTATCCGCAACTTTTCCCTTGCGATGACAAGCGATGACATAGAATGAATTTCGGGACGAAATTCTTTTTAAGTGGGGGATACTGTGACAACTGCCAATTCAGGTCATTTTTGGACTCATGCATCTTTATAATAACCATTCATGCATAACATGCCATGACCTAGTAGTATAAATTAGGTCAAAAATCTTGCATAAACTAGGATCCAACTAAGGTCTAGGACTAATATACTTGATACTTACAATTCTAGTAAGTTGCTTAGCTACAATAGGAAATGCTAATACTATAATTAGAATAAAGCTTCAAGCTTTGTTATAATTGAAATAGGGTATAAAACTCTAAAACTAAATTAAAACATTCTAATTATACTTCAACATGTTGTTGAATATCAAACAATATTCCAAAAACCCTAAAGAGCCAAAAATCCAAAGTTATAAATTATAAAGCTTAAAAACTTTATAAATTTTGCTATAAACTTCCTAATATCAAATTGTTATTAATCAAATTAAGAATTATAGTCAATGAAATAGAAACTAAATTACCAAGTATTAATCATAATTTAATTGTTGAAAACAAGATTTTAAATAAATCCAAAATTACTTAACAAGCACTTTTATAAAATTTGGGTTTTTATAAAATATAGGAGGGAATTTTTATAAAGTTTAAAAATTAGGAGAGAGGAGGTCTAACCCACTCAAAAATCTGGCCATCTCCTCTCCCCATGCACTCTCTCTTCCCCAAAACTCAATCATTAAGTCAAAACCCTCACTCCACCTCTTCTCTCTTCACTCTCTTACACTCCACCCTTCACACACTTCACTCTCTTCTTCCCTCTCTCTAAACTCACGAAAATTCTCTCATTTCTCTACAAAATTTCTAGATTGTGAAGCCCTTGAAGTGTTCTTACTTCTCTCAAGGTCAAAACCAAGGTAAACAACAACATCTTCTTCCATAGTTTCATGGTTAAACCTCTTTTTCTTCTTAGTCTTCTCTACTTTTCGGATTCTATGCCTTTCCATGGATAGAAATCTTTATTCTCCCCTTGTGGTTTGTAGATTCTCACCATAACACAATGCATGTGTTAGAGATGGTGAAAATCCGGGATCAAACCCATGCAAGAAGTGGAAAAGATGCACATATGATCATGTGACATCAAAACCTAATATTTCATGTTCTTCTCCATTTCTTTTGTGTTCATGCATGAAAAAAAGCATTTAGACCATTTCTAGTACATCTTGGATGCTCATTCATTCCATGCATGTGTTAGAAATCAGGCCTTACCAAAGACATGCATGATGTTCTTGTTGAAATACCCTAATAATGCACACAAGCAAACATGCAATCTGCCAGATTACTTTGTTCGACTTTGAACAGTCATAACTCAGTCATTTCTTAACCAAATCATGATATTCTTTTTGTATTGGTTAGCTCCACGAGTTAAATTTCAAACCGAACTGGTCTCACTGTAAAATATTAAGTATCCGATGTTTAGCGGATTTTACAAAAAGGTTGCGCATACAGCTCTTTTTCTGTGATCACTATTTTTATCTTGCTTAAACAATAGCCTTAAACCCAACCATAAATATGAGGAAAAATACCTTAGAAACTTAACATATCTAGTGAAATATGGTTGGAATTTCTTGGCTTAAAACCTCACTGAATGGGCTACACAAATTCATGAACTTCAGCCACATTTACACTCCATGCATTATTGCATGCAACTTTTCTTAAATTGTTTGAAATCATTACCCTCATTTCTCTTCTGAATACATTTTTTTACATTTTTCCTTTTGAAAGCCCTTGCATGCATGAGATAATCTGGAAAATTTCAAGAGCTTTTGTTATTTCTTTGATTTATTAGAATTATTGCTAAAACCAAGGGCATAAATCATATAAAATACTTCCAGAGGTCAATAAATCATAAATAAATTCATGGATGATCCTTATGGGGAATAATAACCCCTCACCAAATTTCAGCAATTTTTGTTACTGTTTCATATGATTTCTAATTTTCTTTTATTTAGGACATGATAAATTACAAAACCACTTTATAAGATGTGAAAATTGTATCTACCAATTTTCGCATACCTTACCTGTGATGGGTGACTCCATAAAATAATTTCAAGATTTTCCATCATGTTTTACTATTTTTCCCAATTTTTGGTAATTATAATGGTCTAAAAATGGGAGAAATAGTTCTGATTATGCAAAATTCATGAAAATTTACCAGGATATAATATTATAGAGTAGGAGGTTACATAAAAATTTTGAATATTTTTCTCTACTGTAAACTATTTTTCTCTTATTTTCTAAAGTTAAATGCACTAAAATACACTTAAATATACATAAATACCCAAAACCAGTTTATACATTATGAAAACCACTTTTGATGTTTTTCCCAGGATATTTATACTGTAAATGATGTTACAAAAATTTATGGTGATTTATTTTAACTGTTTAATATTATTTCTTTAATTAATGACTATTTAAAGGAATAAAGCAAGGAAAAATAGAAATATCCACTGAAAAATATCTTTTATATTTTTCCCAGCCTATTTATGTATAATAACAATTAAATAAAAAGTTTGGGTAATTTTGGAAACTGTTTTCTATTTATTTCAATTTTTATTGAAATAAATGCTCAAAAATCATAAAATATAATTAAACAGCTTGGAAATCCATTTTTATAATTTTCCCAGCTTACTATTGTGTAGTAACAGTTAAATAAAAAGTTTGAGAATTTTTATCCCTCGAATGCTATTTTCGTGAATTTATGTTGTAATAAGGACTTAAAAATTTGGAATGTTTATATTCCAAGGTTGTAATTAATCGCCCGATATATAGAATTTCATTACTTCAGAAAAAGTGTAACTAATTGATATAAAATCCAATACTAAAACATAAATTGGCTTTTCCCTATATGTAGAGTTTAGTATATTAGCATTAGATATCGACATGGAAACTCACTAGTGCGTGTGTTTGATGTCGTAGGATCCCGGTAGTAAGACGTTGGTGCATCCCGAAGTACCGCTTGTGTCTACACAAAACATCGTGAGTATTCACGCAATCCCCTATTTTCAGTTTTTATGTTTTGGGGTGGAAAAGCATGTCCTAAACTACTTATGTTCGTTATATTTAATTGACTCGTATAAACTCGATTACTATATTTTGCATATTGTGAGTATTCACGCACTCCCCTATTTTCAGTTTTTATGTTTTGGGGTGGAAAAGCATGTCCTAAACTATTTATATCCGTTGTATTTATCTAACTCATTTAAACTTGGTTGCTATATTTAGCATACTGTGAGTATTCACGCACTCCCCTATTTTCGGTTTTTATGTTTTGGGGTGGAAAAGCATGTCCAGAAAAACTACTGTTTGCATGTTGTATTTAAATTGAATTGTATCAAACATGATTGCTATTGTATTGCTATGTTTCTTTATGTATGTCTACGCAACACGGAACATGAGAACTTATCGTACTAAGACCCTTCCCTTATCTCTAACCATTAACTCTTTGAGCCAATGGTCGTTATGGATAGCGCTATTAGGAATTGACAACTCCTCACTCGCCCGAATCGTTGGAGTGCATGATACCATATTCATCTATGGAACGATAAGCATAGATCTCGATAGGGCTTCAGTCATAGGTTTGGTTGAGACTCATTGTTTGCTCATACACATACAAACTCGTTTCTCGTTATAGCAATAAACTTGTATTCATTAATAGCAATCAACTTGTTTATCATTGAAGCAATGTACTTGTATTTACGAAAAGCCTTATTGTACGCTCGATCTTTATAAACTTGTGATACTCACCAACTATTTTCATAGTTGACGCTCGTTTTACATGCTTTTTCAGGAAGTAATTAGTAAGTGGATGTAAAGATTCATCATCATAGAGCATGCTGCATCGTGTTGAAGCTATTATGAAGCTATATTTTGAACAATGTTATTTTGAAAAACTTGTATTTTGTTTCTTTTGAATCTATGGGTTGTAAACTTTTAAATACTGCTATGGTGATGTATCTTTATTTTTTGCATTGAAACCGTTATCGCTGTCATACCTTGCGTTTCCGCTTTAGTGGGGTGTGACATTTGTGGTCTTCTTCGCTTCGGGAGTAGACGAGGATGTCGTCAATGAACACGATAACGAACTTGTCTAAGAAGGGATGGCACACCCGGTTCATCAGGTCCATGAACATAGCTGGTGCATTAGTTAGACCGAAGGGCATCACTACGAACTCGTAGTGTCCATACCGAGTCCTGAAAGTTGTTTTGGAAACATCATTCTCATGGACTCGTAGCTGATGGTACCCTGATCGAAGGTCTATCTTGGATAAGTAGTTGGCTCCTTGGAGTTGATTGAAGAGGTCATCTATTCTCGGAAGAGGATATCGGTTTTTGACAGTCAACTTGTTCAGCTCACGGTAATCGATACACATTCGAAAGGATCCATCTTTCTTCTTGACAAACAGTACCGAAGCTCCCCAGGGTGAGGAACTTGGTCTAATGAATCCTTTACTGAGCAACTCGTTGAGTTGACTGGACAACTCCTGCATTTCTGCTAGAGCTAAGCGATATGGACACTTCGCTACAGGAGTAGCTCCAGGAATTAGGTCAATACGGAACTCGACCTGACGCTCGGGAGGAGTTCCTGGAAGCTCTTCGGGAGACACATCAGAAAAGTTACAGACTTCGGGGACGCTCGCGAGGTCTTTAACTTCTTGTCTTTCATTGATCACATGAGCTAAGAATGCAATGCACTCCTTTCGTAGGAGCTTTCGAGCTTTGATGCAGGAAATGATACGAAGATTAGAACTGGGTTTATCGACATAGATTACGAGAGTTTGGTTCGAGGGAAGGTTGAGACAGATGGCTTTTTCGTAACAAAGGAAATCAGCATGATTGGGACTCAACCAATCCATGCCAATGATAACATCAAAGCTCTTAATGGAAACGGGTATGAGATCTATAAGAAATGAGTGATCATTTAGGGTAAGCGTACAACCTATGAATACTTCGTTAGCGCTTTCTTTCTCACCGTTAGCCATCTCAACGGTAAATGTTTCAGTTAGGGGTTGGGGATCACGTTTTAGATTATGTTTGAGTGCATGACTAACAAAACTCCTTTCCACACCCGAATCGAAAAGAATACTAGCATATGAGTTGTCGAGAAGGAACGTACCCGAAACAACAGTGGGATCGGCAACTGCTTCCTCCCATCCCATGGTTAGAACCCTTCCAGTGTTATCAGCAGTTGACTTCTTGGGACAGTTCCTTTCAAAGTGCCCAACTTCTCCACAGTTGTAGCAGCCTTGACTAACACATGCTCTAGATGATTGGTTGGCTAATTGGGTAGGAGTTTTGCAGAATCGAACCGTGTGCCCCTTTTTGCCACAATTGGTACAGGAAAGTTCGCGACAGGGGCCGGGGTTATGGTGATACTTGCACTTATCACAGAGAGGGAGATTACCAACATATCGGTTGGTAGGAGTTGGAGTTGTGGATCCTGCAACAGAGGCAGCAGCAACAGGGGTAGTAGTAGCATGGACTGCTACTATTTGCTGTCTTTTAGAGGATCCCTGAGAAGATTGACCCTTCTTCTTCTTCCAAAATATTCTTTTCTCACCACTTCTTTTGGTTGACTCAGGAGCGGTAGTGGTTTCTTCAACATCATCACTGTGATGAATTATGGCTTGAGCTAAAGTCTTAGCACTATCATATGTATCCGGGCGAGCAGTTAAGACATGACCCTTTGTCGGATTGGTTAGTCCCCAAATAAACCTCTTGATCTTTTTGCTTTCAGGAGTGACCAGACTAGGGCAAAGAAGGCCAAGATCATCGAATCGGGAAGCATATGCAGCAATGTCGGAACCTTTCATCTTTAGGTTCTAGAGCTCGTTCTCTAGCTTTTGCATTTCACCGCGGGGGCAGTACTCGGCAAGGAGGAGTTCTTTCATGGCTTCCCAGCCCATGGCATTGGCTACGGGTAGGGTTAAGGATTTGACTCGGCCGTTCCACCAAGTCAATGCTTTATCAAGGAAGGTACAAGCTGCGAACTTGACCTTATTGGACTCATCACATGCACAGATTTCGAAGATGGATTCGATTCTCTCGAACCATCGAGACAAGGAAATGACACCGCCAGTGCCATCGAAGAATGAAGGATTCGAGTTCATGAAGTCCTTGTAGGAACCCAACTTACGGTGTTCTTGGTTACTTTCTTGATTCTGGTTGTTACCTCCTGAACCACCCGAACCACCGGTGTTTAGTTGGGACATGGCAGCTGCCACTGTGGCGGTAATAGCTGTCTGGAATAACACAGGGTCGGTTTCAGGAGGAGGTGGTGGCGGAGGGTTGTTGGAGATGGATCTCCTTCGAGGAGGCATCTTGATCTAATAAGATCAGGAAAGAGATAATGATAAGCCCTCCAAATTGAATCAAGAGATATGACAGTTATATGTTCCGAATAAGCGATAATGCGGGAAAGAGTTATCAAAACAGATAAATTATCGCTAAGAATAATCAAAGAAAGCCCATCGAATAAGGATTTCTATAGAGGATTGACATCAAGAAATACTCCCATAGTATTTCATGAATTGATTACGACAATGATTCGATGTTTGGGATATTAGGGTAAGTTTTAGGCATGCCGCATACCACAGTCACTCCTAAGCACATGTTAGCCGTGTCTCGAATGAATATAGTTGGCCAGGCTATATTGACCCTAGACACGACTACATAACTGCCCAGGTTTAACCATAGCAAACAACACCCAATTACTTATGTTTTGTTCTACTTGTGGTGACGGATGACGACGATTGGATATACTTTTATACTTTTGAAAATACTTGTAGCTTGAAGATACTTTTAATTCAGAGCACCTAGGCCCTTTAGTGTTTATAGTTTTATACCATGTAAGGTTTGGTATACTTCATTCACTATAAACAAGGGCTCTGATACCAATCTGCCACACCTCGAAAACCAAAGGCGGAAACATTTCCGGGGTTGACTCCACGTTGAGTATCAAATCCAATGCACATAGTAACTAAAATAAAACAACCATTACATTACATAAGAAAAGTTTTACAGTTGTTTCAAAAGTAAAGTTTGTACAGTTGTGATACATAGTATATATATGAACAAAATGAAACGGGTCTTCATGTACTCCGTCTTATGACCAAAAAGGGGTCTTCGGGTACCTGTTCTAACTCTGACCTGAGAACACAAGCGGTTTAAAAATTAGCATAACACTGCTGAGTTCATAAGCGGTTTTTGTTTGTGAAAATGTTCAGGTTTCCTTTCCGTTTCTGAAATGATACACACACCAAGAAGATCCCATATTTTATTAATAGTTGGTTGTTGTTTCACAATGTAATGTATAGTAAGTTTGTACACTGAAAACATGTTTACTCATGTGAAAATGTATAATTTGGTTATCCGGCTTGTTAAACTGTTCTGTTTACCTACCATGTATTCCCAGGAAAGTCCCATACTTTCCTTATTTTATATTACCAATTTTAAAAGATGTAATGTTATCAAGTTTGTTACTCTTTCTAGTTATGTAGGAGTTACCCAGGAAAGCCCCATGCTTTCCTGCATGTTGGTTTTTAATGTGAACGATGTAAAAGATGTAAAAGATGTATACGTGGTTATGTTGTATGTTTTCCCCAGGAAAGTCCCATACTTTCCTGAATGTTGGTTTCTGTATGTAAAAGATGTATTCCTGTTAGACCTGGTTATGTACAAGGTTTCCTAGGAAAGTCCCATACTTTCCTAAATGTTGGTTACCATACATGAAAGATGTAAACGATGTATACCGAAACCTGATTTTCTGTAAAATGTATAAAGTGGTTCATTATTACTATGAGTAAATCTCTGTTATTCTAATTGCGAGTTCCATAACCATACAATAGACTAAAACCTGTGGCAATAAGTAGTCCACATACGTATGACTTCCGTCACCCTTGAACCATTACGGTTCGACTGTAGCTAGCAGCCAGGTGTGGGGTAGTCAGCCCCGTATAGATCTATACACTCAAGTCACGCTCTCTAAATACCAGAGATTCTGGTTACGGGTGCAGTCCTCCACTTGCATATCTCTGTGGAGTGTTCACCGAAGACGTGTCTCCAACCATACAGGATTAACAAATTTAATAGTAATAATATGATAGTCCTCCACTCGCGTATATATGTAGAGTGTTACCGAGGACAAAACAGTGTACAGGTATTATGTTCAAATGTTCTAATGTCGCGCTTTTAACTGATAAAATGGGGAAAACCATTTGTGAAATATATGTAAAACATAACAGTTTAAAACCCATTTCACAATTGTATGTTTCGCAATCTGCATGTTCAAACGGTTATCAGTTGTGGTAATTAGTGTTAAAAGCGTATAATAATGTAAAACACACATTTGAAAACATGTTTTGAGTACAAGTAATCCCTTGTACTTTGCTTTTGTTCCCCCCTGAAAACAGTGAAAAAGGGTAGGGGTATGAACTCACCGGACTCGGGAATACGACCGTTTCGGACACTAAACGTTGGTTTGAGGTTTGATTACTTGTGATGTCCCTATATAAAATGAAATGATGTCCATATATATTCAATTAGGGATACATTCACTAATTATATGGAACATTTCACTCCGACGAGGTTAAACACCTCAAAATGAGCGTTTGGAGTGACCCGGGTGACATGTTCGGACATGTAATGGCACTAGGGACTTGGGACTTGAGTTTAGTCCCCAAGAGTAAACATTTTAAGGAGTTTACAGCCACATAACACACCCATACATGAGTTTATGGCCATAAACTCATGTTGGTGTGTTTTTGAGTGCTTAATGGCTTGTTTGGACATGGGGATTGTCGGAATGGATTTCTAAAATGCCTTGGGATGGATTACATGAGTTTATACCACTTGGAAGGGAGTTTATGGCCACAACCTTGGAGTTTACGGCCGTAAACTCACCCATGGCCAAGAAAAATTGATTTAAGCTACAAGGGACAATCACATGTGATTCTAACTAATTTTCTAAGGCTTGGTATCAATTTGTGGCTTCAGTTAACACTTTTGTATGAGTTTACGGCCCAGATAGATACCCTCTGGCCGTAAACTCTAATTTGGTTAAGAAAATATTAGTTTTTGATGCTAAGAACAATCACATGTGATTCTAGGAATTTATCCAAGCCTTTGGGGTGGTTTAAGGCATCATTTGACACACTTATAGGAGTTTACGGCCCAGGAGAGGTTCTATGGCCGTAAACTCACTTATGTAGGGTACTTGATGTGTTTAAGGTCCCCAAACTATTTTTAGATGGTTCTAGGATTTACCACAAGGCCATTGGTTGAGTTTCAAGGCATTTGGACATGTTTAAAGGCACTTAATCCCCAATTTAGTGGAGTTTACGTCCCAAGCACATGCCTTGGCTGTAAACTCTTTCTTGTCCTCCAAAATGTATGTTTAATGTGTTCCAAGTCCAGATTTGCAAGCCTCAAGGTCATACCTAAGTCCCAACTATGATTTGGAAGGGTAAATTTGGCTTAAAAACCCCATTTTGAGGAGTTTACGGCCCAAGCTTGATCCTTGGCCGTAAACTCATGTTCTTGGTCCCAAAACTTAATTTAAACATCAATTTGAAGGCTAAAGAGGTTGGATAACAAGTTACGAATGTTACCTCTTTGATTTGAAGCCTTAAATCTTTGTTTTTGGACCTTTGATTATGGATGAGGAGAGAGGTTGGGAGAGTTTTATGAGAAAATGGCCAAAGGCTTCAAATGGAGTTTTAAAACACTTTATATAGTGTCTAAGTTTTGGACACAGTGGAATTCTACCCGATACCGGCGTTAGGCGAGGCTTTTGGTCATACCCGATTAGATTGCCGTAACCCGATATGGTAAATTCTAGAAATATTCCGATCACTAAAGTGGTGTGTTAAAATGGTTTCAAGATGTATTAAGACACCCATTAAGTCATTTTAGATACGTACAAATAAATGACTTAATTAAATATTAAAATCGGAATCAAATTTGAAAACGACGGTTGGTTGCTTGAATTGAACTACGGAAGAGTTACAAGAAGTGGTATGGAAATTTCGGGTTGTTACAAAGCTGCTACCCCTTTCCTCGACTGGCATATCATTTATCAATTTCAATTCTGGGACTTATCTCACTTTCCTTTCCGGATCCAACTCATTTCTTTCCGAGCTATCAGGATGACACATCCTTCAGCTCCTGAGCAACTCTCATGAGCTATCCTTTGCAATCACATACACATGTTGTACCTGATCCAACATCCTCGAGATGGAAAACCTGACACACTTACGATACCTACAGACATCCCCAGGATGAATTACCACAACATACATAACGTCTTGATCACAACCATACAGAAAT